>NC_062562.1:152479681-153721347 GCF_022837055.1 Prionailurus viverrinus
CACACACACACACACACACACACACATATATAATTTTAACTTTCACCTGTGGTATGGAGCTGTAGAATTTTTAGTGTTCCCTCTTCCCGAAACCTGAAGATCATTGATTATTACAAGGCTCATTTAATATGCTTGAAGATACCATTAATCAAACCCCTTTCTGTCCCAATTATCTTCCTTTTGTTTTTTCCTTGCTCACAAGTTCAAGTGGCATATTTATTGCAAAGTTCCCGTACCATTATTACCTTATATTTCTTTTTAAAATGTCCAGTTATTTTTCCTAAAAATCATTTCAGAAGGAAACTTTAAAATAATACTTGCAGTGGCAAAACTATTATCACATATCATCCGTAGAAGGTTTCCATAAAAACAAAGCAAAATAAAAATTTATCGTTTCCATCTGATTCTTTCCTACAGTTCCTGTTTCTCTGTTAAAGTTACCCATCTGAACCTGCATATCATCTTTCTGCTACATTAGAACTTTTAACATATTAATCATGGTTATTTAAAAAATTATGTTTATTTTTGAGAGACAGAATGCGAGTGGGAGTGGAGCAGAGAGAGAGAGGGAGACACAGAATCCGAAGCAGACTCCAGACTCTGAGCTGTCAGCACAGAACCTGATGCAGGGCTCGAACCCACGAACCATGAGATTATGGCCTGAGCCCAAATCGGTAGCTTAACCGACTGAGCCACCCAGGTGCCCCAATCATGGTTATTTTAAATCCCTTATCATAGACTGCCAACAACTCTCGTCATATCTGAATCTAATTTTATTGATTTCTTTATCTTTTAGGAGTGTATTAATTTTTTTCTTTCCTTTTAGTATGCACTCTGTTTTCTTTAAAAAAAAAAAGCCAGGTATCATTTGCAGGGTAGCATAGACTGACATAAATAGTTTTTATTCCTAGAAATTAGCATGCTTTTCCCCTACTAGGACTATAGTGTGGTTTGTAATGATTCATGCAGAGTCATTGTGAGCTTGAGGTCTGTGATTACTCTGGCTGCCTTCCATGCACCAGTCCTCTAACTCTTCTAGTGATGGTTGGTCCTGGGGTGGTGCTGATTTTCTGGAGGGTTTGTGTCAATGTCAGCTCCCCCCTTAGCTTCAGGTCTCCCTTTTATACTGTACCTCAGAGGACTGTGTTTCTTACAGCTCCTCAAGCAGTATTCAGAGTTTGATTTTACTTAATTGTTGTTACCCTCATGGTAGGAGTTACGGGGACATTCTGTGACATTCTTCTCAAGACTCAGTCTTAGAACGCATTACAGTCACTGCCACAGTTTTCGTTCTGGCTCCAGTATTTATTCTCACCTCTTTACCAGCAGCAAAAGCTTCTTTTCTGTTCCCTTCTTTAAGATACTGTGGATTTTCATCAGTGACCTATGGGGGACAGCGTTTGTTGCCCTTTTCTTGGAGATTAAGGCTTTCATTCCATAAGGAAGATAGGATAAGTGGAGTAATAAGTGGGGTCCAATTCCTCATGTGTATCCTTTCCATAGGAGCTGCCTTCTTTCCCCCTGGCCTGTGCCAACAGGGAAGCTGTCTCAGGAGTCTCCCTCATTCGTCCTGTGAGCACCTCCATGATCATACGAGGTATTCAAGTTCTAGGGCTACACTCAGTACTGGTTGCCCTTCCTCTCAGTAATTGCATAATGGTGTTGTCAGCATAGAACTAGGAGTATTGGTTTGGCAGATATGGGATATCAGATACTGGTTGGGCTGAAAAGTGTAGATTTGAGGTGTTCTTGAAGACTGTGTGTCTTCGAATGATGAACATTTTATAAAAATGTGAGATGAAAAAAGGGCTGGTAATGGGCAAGGAAGATAACGGTTTAAATTTAAATGTTAAGCTGCAACACCAGGGGGAGTGGAAGGAGCTGGGAGACTTTTCAGCAATATCATCTGTTTCAGATGTATCAGGGAAGAAGAACTTCCTCTGCCCTTCCAGGTCCTTCTAGCTGGACTAAGAATCAAATTGACATGAGTCAGATTACCAGGAGAAAATCAGATTGCATGGTGTACGTACCTGGAACCCACAGAGATATGAAATTCCAAAGATGGGGAGACAACACGATGCTTCTATGAGCTAGGAAGAGGGGTGGGGTCTCAGGATAGAAAAAGGAGAAAGACCATTAGGAGAGAGATGAAAAGAGATGTTTGGAAAACAAAGGTTTTCCCTGTTAGGCAGATACATTTCTTAGGTAAAGAGGAATCTCTGTTAATAGTTCTCTTTCTGGTGTGAGCTGGCAGGTAAGGGGGAGGTAAAGAGCTTTTCCTGAATCTGCCGTGTTTTGATTGCTTTTAGCTCAAAATAGTATTCATGCCAGAGTGGTGCGTCTTGGGGCAGCCTGCCCTTGGCCCCTACAGGTGTAATGAGCAGTTTCAAATTGGAGAATGCTCATGGACCAGTAGGAATTATTGACTGTGGGAACGGACAGGCCACCAGAATCTGGCCATGTTGCTGTGCACTGTGGCGAAAACAAGGCCACTGCCAAAACCTGATTACAAACAGGAGTTATAGGTAGACATTCGATAGGTGAACAGAACAGGTATTAGACTGAAAGATGTTCTTAGCAGTGAGTGAATGCATTACGAGTTGAAATTCAAATACTTCATAGAACCTCAACAAATTGTATCTGCTTTTTTTAAAAGTTTTATTTATTTAAGTAATTTCACACCCAACACGGGGCTCCAGCTCATGACCCCGAGATCAAGTCACGTGCTCTTTCAACTGAGCCAGCCAGACACCCTGCCACTGCTTTTTTAATACTCGAGAGTACCAGAAACGATAGCAGAAAAGAAAAGTGTAAACATGTACCTAACGTCTTTTCTGTAGTCTGAATTTTTGTGTCTCCCTAAAATTCACTCTTGTAACCCTAACCTCCAAAGAGAGTATTAGAAGGTGGGACCTTTGGAAGGTGCTTCATTCATGAGGGTAGAGCCCTCATGGATGGGACTGGTGCCTTATGAGAGACCTTGTAAGAATCCCTCACCCTGCCTACTATGTAAGGACCCAGTGAGAAGGCTCTGATTGTGAACCAGGAAGAGGGCTCCTCTGGAACGTGACCGTGCTTGCATCTTGATCTTGGACTTCCAGCTTCCAGAATAGTGAGAAATAAATTTCTGTCATCTATAAGACATGAATGGACAGTCTTCTCATCCCAGTATTACAGGCTCCTTTACATGACTGAAAATGAGTATCATATCACAGTCCTTTATAGCTATCATAGATCTAGTTGTCAGTGTTTAACATTTTTCTTAGTCTGGCAATAAATCTTTCCTCTGCTCACAGAAAGAGTTGTTTTGCTAAAGGTAAATACTCACTGGGAGAATTTTTCCATTTTTTTTCCTTCTTCACGCATCATAATTTCCCCAAGTCAAAACTTTGAATAGTTGCAAAGGGAAACCTCCCAAGTTCCTTATTATACGTGGAAAGGGGCATAACAATTCATTAAAATCAAGTAAATAGAAAATTATAAATAAGAGTATAATCATGTATTCATTACCCAGTAATAATTATTGGCTATGGGAGAACTTTATTCTGTTCTAATTGCTCTGTAGAGGGAAAAAATAGCCAAATTATTGAATAACTACATATTTTATCCTTCATTTGCCTAATCCCTCATGATTATGATCTCTCAGCCTTTTTTTTTTAATCTTCTCATCTGAACTCACAAACTATACAACAAAAGAAAACCACACAGATACTCAGGTAATGGAAGGTAGAAGTGGTTAAGATTGGTGCATCTTTCTCGAAGCATAGGTGCAAAGTCATAGATGATACAGTGCTGTGAAACAGGCATGCAGTCACTTATGTATTCTCTTAAAAATTTGGTAAAATAGATCAAAGATATAGAAAAACTATAAGGAATAATATAAATACTTAGGCACTCACATGCCAACTTGGCCAATTCTTGGTATTTTCCCCCATTTTTGGCATAAACATTTTTTTAGAAAAATACAGAAAGAGTTTAATTCCTATATTATTCCTTCCCAATATTATTTCTCTCGGATCCATATTAGGAAACATTCTCATCCAAATTTTCTCTTTTTTCTTCTAGAACTAGTTTTATTCTTTTGCTGCATATGTTTGTACTGATAAACAATTTGTATTTAGTTTGTATTTATATTGATGTATTGGAAATGAGTCACTAAAATGGAGACTTTAACATTACCATTTCATCATTAAAAGTACGTATCTGACTGCGGAATACCATCCCCTCATCAGGAGGCAGACATAGACTGGTGTTGGAGATTTAGACTTGAAATCAGAAGGCGTAAGTATTAGGCTGTGGCTAAAGGTGTGTGTCCTTAGCAAGTTCCATTAACTCTCTGAATTACAGAATTTTAGAAAGTAAAAGAGAAAATATGTACTTCTTCGGGTTTTGTGAAGATTATATAAAATATGATATACAGAAGTATTTGGGAAGCTTCTGTATAAAATACTAAAAAAAATTTTTTTTAACGTTTATTTATTATTGAGAGACAGAGAGACACAGAGCGTGAGCAGGGGAAGGGTAGAGAGAGGGGGAAACACAGAATCTGAAGCAGGCTCCAGGCTCTGAGCTGTCAGCACAGAGCCCGACATGGGGCTCGAACTCACAAACTGCGTGATCGTGACTTGAACTGAAATCGATTGCTTAACCAACTGAGCCACCCTGGCGCCCCTATAAAATGTTTTTAATATAATGTATTATTATTCCATTGCTTCTCATCTCTTGCTTTTTATTACTCATCTTTATTTTTATTTTAATTTTATTTTAGAAGTGGAGAGTGGCAAAGGGAGAGAGATAGAGAATCAATCCAAGCAGGCTCCATGCTCAGGCCCCAATGCGGAGCTCGATCCCATGATCCTGGGATCACGACCTGAGCCCAAATCAAGAGTCAGATGCTCAACCAACTGAGCCACCCAGGCACCCCTAGAGTCTAAACAGTTCTTAGTAGTTCTGTAAAATTGCCTCAGCTCATAAAATATTTTCTTAGAGACTATTTTTGGACCAATGAGAACCCTACCAGGGCCAGTAAATGATCGTAGAGAAATACAATTAGACATATAGATACAACTTAACATTAAACCTTTAAGTCCAGTGTTTCAATATTATGCAGAATGAAGGAACCTTCGAGATTATCTAATTCAGTCAATCCTATTTAACACATAAGAAAAAAATACCGTTAGGGGTGACTTCTTTAAGTCACACGTAGAGTTTTTTTGAGTAGAAAATACATACTGGCTGAACTGTAACGATATCTCTTCCATCTGAAGTAATATTATTTTCGTTATTTTTGTTTCCAATGTTAAAAGAGAGCTCAGCTTTTCTCTGTTGAAAATGATTCATGGTGAAGCTGCATTGCGGGAGCAAAGTCCTGATAAGAGATTTTCTCGTCTGCTCAAGAGGAGCCAGGGACTTACTCACACAGTTATTTAATATAAATATGGACTTTTCCATCAACTGTGTGCCTCTTTGTCATCGTCGTAAACTGCTGTTGCGTGTGCGTTGGTGGCAGAGTTTTTACTGATTCTGCTGTTGTTTTTCCTCATCTTAGATCAGGGCTCAGACTATTTGCTTATTCTGGAGGAGTGAAGGAGCTGGCTGATACATGCTGCCGGCAGCTGTCTGTCAGCCTTAAGATTGAAGGGGGTGTGCAGCTACAGGGCTGGGGCTCGAGCAGCTGTTTCGGTTGCAATTCACTATGGAGTCCAGGGAATGCATCTCACACTACCTTTCAGAGAAGTCAGCTTCCTGTGTGAAAGCTCTGTAAATCCCAGAGAATCCAAAGGCAAAAAGGAGCGGGACCCATGATAATCATGCTTGATTCTTCAATCTGCGCCGGAACCTGAGGCTCACCCTTATTTATTCCGCCCCTTCCCCTGGGCGCATCCAAATTACTTAGGTTTCAGCTACACACGTTTATGCCGGACAGAACTGCCACACATCTGCTATGAAACAGCTCGCGGTGTACTGGTGCATCGTACAGCCCTGAAGTTGTGTGTTTTAGGGGAAGAGACGCCAGACTGGAAGCTGAATGGCCGAGGTGACGACGGTCCTGGCTTGGTGACAGTTTTGCTGTGTGACCTCAGGCAAATAGCTTTCGATCTCGACCTAAGTTTTTTTCAGTTGCAAAATCAGGTGTTCAGATCATTGCTGAAGTTAGTTGTAGCTCTGATTCCATGATTTCTAAATGGGCAAATTTAGAAAATTTAGAAATTTAGGAAATTTCTAAGAGCACAGCGTATTGAACACCCACTTTGTTGGCTGGACGCTAGTTGAAGTCATTTACATGGATTAAATTATTCACACCTCAGAATAGCCCTTTGATGAAGTTAGTGTTGCCATTGGTTCACAAAGGAGAAAATTAATCCTAAATAACTTCTTCAAGGTCCTGTTAGTAAGGGCAGAGCTGATACTCAAACCTACAAATCTCCAGACACTGTATTGAAGATTTTTGCAGAGTTCAGATATCTTTATTTAAAATAGCACTCTGCTTAAAAAAATAAAACAAAGAGTTGAGCCTATAGGATATGAAAAATAAATTGAGTTTTTCCAAGCATACACTTTGGAAGGCCGTTGTATACTATAAATAAATCATATGAACACAGTTGAAGAATGTAATACACAGCTGTCATGACTCCATATTGACAAAAACAACTGAATTTCCATGAAAATAAAAAGATTATATAAAACTCCAAATTTAGAGTGACTTTAAATATAACACGTACATTTTCCTCAGAACTCTCACGCTGAAAATCTGAATTTTCTATGCACTTACTTCCTTAATAAGTTAAAAGTGTGTCGTGTTTTAATTAGATAAAAAGTAATTTACCACAAAACCCAGATGAGCTTTAGACATGTGGATTTTTGCACCACGGCAAATGCGGACAGGGAGACCCATCCAGTAGCTCTTCTGAAGCAACTTCATACTGTCTTCTGCTTGCTCTTATCATGGCTAATTTTCAAATATGCCTACTAGCCTGTATATACTGAGTATTCCCTACTCTATAGGAAGTGGTCTTTATTCAATAAAGCATATTCCCTACTCTATAGGAAGTGATCTTTATTCAATAAAGCGTATCATGTTTTCTCAACACACCCTGGTCTCTGACAGAATAATTTTCCATCCTTAGTCCTGATAATTTGCCCTGCCATGTTGCATAGATTGCACCATTGGAACATCGCCCACTGGTCATTCACAGCCCAGCATATGCCACCATCACCAAGAGCTAGGTGTTCTAGCAAGTTATTCTTCCATGGGTACCATAGAGTGCTTTTAAGTGAATGTGATTATTAAAAAAAAAATAGAATAATTATTTTGTTTAGTCGTTCTTCATAATTTCCACATAAACAAGCTTTAGCTATACTTTGAATTGCATGGTACCACTGTTTTTCCATCATTCATGATCATCCTATTATCAGGAATTAGAAATAGGATAGATTTTGACATCCCTATTTGGAAACTGAAGGGAAGATTTTTTAGAGAAGTCACTGAATGACTCAGGATCCCTGAGGCCATCTTTGCAGCATAAAACTAGAACCAAATGTCTTGATTCCTAAATCCCTAGTGCAAGTGTCTAAACTGAGTGACTTGTTCTTCTTCATTGACCTAGACCTTTCTCCCTTGCCTCAGCCAAGTGTGGGCGTTCATCAAAAATTAGTTATTTATTTTCTACAGACCTTTCCATTGTGTCCTTCGTCTGTCTCCATTGTTTCTGGTGTTTCTCAGGACTTCAAGATCTATTACTGTGTAATATATTAAGTATCTTGCTACTAGGCACTAACTCCTCCCATTCACTGCTCCTATTTTTCTGCCTGGGTGATCTTGCTATATTGTAAATCTGACTGTGATGCTTTGCTTGCTAGGCAATTTCCCATAACCTCTAGAGGCTATCCTCTTTAGACTGACAATAATCGTCCTGATTAACCCTGTGTATTTCTCCACTCACCATTCTCTGCACCTTGCAGACTTTATTCCAGCAATGGTGCAGCCTTACAGTTACCCCAGTGAATGCATCAGTGTGTTTCAGAGGCCCTTCACCCAGGTCTCTGAAATAACTTTCCCACTTTCGTCCTGATTCACTTGTAAAGAGCCAAATTAAGAATATTAAATTTGTGTTTTATACCTGCACCCCCCATACGACTGCAACAGAACTGATCGTTGCTTCCATGTCTGCGCCATACTTTACGAATACCTTTATTAATATATTTATACATGACACAGTAATTATGTATTGTTCTGGATCCTCCCTGATGTCAATGAATTTTTCCTGTTAATATGAAGGAAGAAATTGCACTTCGATATTTTTAACAAGTTAGTCTAATCCTGCATAAAAGATTTTTACATTGGTTAGAAAATGTGAAGTTTGTTTTGTGTTTGCCTCTAAGTTATTAAAGTTTCTAAATAGAGCTTTATTCATTTAGCTTGAATTCAACAGCAAAATCATATTACCATGGTAATATTTTGGAATATCCAGTTTAACAAAAATGTTCTCTCCACAGTAGAAGTTTCTCTCAAAAGTCAGTTACTCTGGTAACTATAATTAAAGCTAAAATGTCTCACTTACTTTAAAGAGGTAGATTATATGCTTAATTTTTCCATTATGTGCCAGGTAGCACAACACTGGCAGCAATTATTTTTGTCTCTACAGTTGCTGACAGAGATGTTGCACAAAGGTACTAAAGGAGAAGTGTCAGTTCAGTCATATAATTGTTTATTTATTCTAGCATTATTGGATTATGGGCAAACCACAGTTTTCCTACCGGAACTTCCGTAGATAGAGTTCTTCACATTTTGCAAGGGCTTATTAAGGTACATTAGATGGTATGATGCATAAATTCACTTAATCAGACATACACAGACTTTCAACGTCTCAATCCGCTGATAGCAAATAAGTGAGGATTCTGGTCTCGATCTCTGCTCATTGTCGCTTCCTAACTGCCCTGAAGATACTTCACTTTCCCATGTCCTGATGGATGTAGTCAATTTCTCTCTCCCTCTCTATGTATTCATATATTATACAGATACAGACTTATACATATATAAATACATGTATAATATTTATAAAACTCGATTGCTTTCTTATTATTTCTGTTATTTTTTCTTTCTACTGACACCTCAATTGATTTTCTCACATATGCCTAGAGAGCACTTATTTATCTAAAAGTTGTAGCCTATGGGTGCCTAGGTGGCTCAGTCAGTGAAGTGTCCGACCTCAGCTCAGGTCATGATCTTGTGGTTTGTGGGATTGAGCCCCGTGTCGGGCTCTGTGCTGACAGCTCAGAGCCTGGAGCCTGCCTCAGATTCTGTGTCTCCCTCTCTCTCATGCCCCTCCCCCACTCACACTCTGTCTGTTGTCTGTCTGTCTTTCTCAAAAATAAATAAACGTTAAAAAAAAGTTGTAGCCTGCAGGATAAAACCCAAGGAGGAGTAAGAAAGGATGTGGATACTTAGCACTTCATGGAACATTCTGACTTAAGGAAGATAGGGTAAAGGGGACCTTCAGGGCTCTTTTAGGGTAGGATATAAAAAAAATGCTCAGGATGGAAACCCTATCTAGAAAATCAGAGTATGAAAAATGAAGTAGGGGAGAACTCTGACAGATGTCAAATATTTGTTCAAGGCTAAGTCAGCTGTTTACTCGTCTGTCCTTTGTTAACATCTCAGGACTCGGTACTTAGGGGAGGAGGTCCAAGGCAACATGGTGGAATGGCCCATATGGGTTGGAGCAGTGAGAGGCCAAATGGCACAGGCACAGCACATACATGACTTTTAAGGACAAACATGCATGAAATTATAAAGACGCTGCTTCAGACAAGAATGCTGAGCACATCTAACATGTATCAGGATACCGTCCTAGGCTCTTCTGCTGATGGGTTTTGTTTTCCCCTGAATATGTTAGTTTAGTAATAGCCATGCTGACGCATTTCTGATAGGCAGATGAAAGGACCACAGAGGAGCTGAGGTTATGTGCTTCCTTGCCTGGGTCTTTGTGTCTCTGGCCAAGTTGGGACGCTGTGATTAATATGAGATACAGATGTCAGCTGTGCAATCAGTGTCTGACTCTGGCTGCCTGACAGGCTGGTTTGGCTGTGAAGGTGACAGTTTCCACTTGCTTGGGTTTGTGTATGCTCCTCCCCCCTCTACAGGAAGGAGAGGGTCTCTCTAGCAGTTCAGGGATCATACTCCCCAGACTGTAAGGATGTGGAGGCCAGAGGTCAAGCTGTTGCTTATGGGATATTTTTGGTAATGTTTCCAGCAACTAAAGTAGACGCTTAATGAAGTCTTGTTAAATCAATATAGACACATGTGAACCTTCTTCTGTTTTCACCTCTAACAAACTAATTTCCAAATGAGAGGAATAATTCATGTGATTTATTAAAAATGGATACAGATTTGGTTTCCAATGCTCTATCTGCCACTTAAAAGCTGTGTGACTTTATGACAAGTTAAATATAGCATTCTGAACTTCACAGTCTGCATCTGTAAAACAAGAATGGTAACACCTACCTGATGCACTGTTGAGATGATTAAATGAGATGATGCATAATAATTCTTCTGGCTCACAGTTGGCCCTTAATAAATGTTAATTATCCTTGTCTCCTTTTTATACCCCTTCGGTTGTGTACAAAACACAAATGTATTCAAATTAAAATAATGACGACCACAACAATAACAGTTACATTGTTTATTAGGAGCCCATATGGAGCTAGTGTTTTGTATATATCATGTTGTTTAATTTCCCCGTTAACACTGTGAGGTAGATGTTGTTGTTGTTGCTGCTGCTGCTGCTGCTGTTGTTTTTATCCCCATTCCGTAGATAGGAAACTGAGGCATGAAATGATAGATTCAAATCCAGCTTTATCTGACCTTGTGTTCTCAGTGGCTCCGAGACCGTCACCAGCGATACTGCTCTGTGTTACAGCCAGTCATCAGATTTTCAATATCAAACAACAAATGGAAAGCTTTCCAACTTCTCTGTGACTCTCACCAACACCGGGGCATGCACGAGAGTGCAGAGACCCCCCCAGGCAAACGCACACAAGTGCCCACAGGTGTTGAGTAACGCGGCAGTTACAGATAGAGGCATCTAGCCTCAGTGTTATTTCAGTTCTCACTAGAAGATCTGGGAACCTCTTAAAGATGGGGCTCAGTCACTGATCTGCCAGACAGTAATCCAATTTTTTCACAAGTACAAAATACTTTGCTTTCAGCTCTGTCATCTCATCCTCTAGAAAACTGGATGATTGACCACGGAGCTAGACCCTGGTGCCACATTCACTAACTATTCTGTGTAGTCATCTCGAAAAAGCTTCTAGTTTCAGGTAAGTCTGAAAAATTAGAGGCTTGTTAAGGAACAACAGCAAAAACATCTCTTGTGCCGTGTTGTGCTGTCATCTCTCACTAAATAGCGGGATTCTCCTGCTCTAGTTAGCCACGCCTGCTGCCTCTCCCTCTCTTCTGAGCCCCAAACCTGTCTGAGTTCATGGCACGCCCTTGCCCTTGAGTTGCCACCACCTTTCAGGTAAGTACAAGGCAAATCTGTGCAAGAAGAAACATAATTCCGGTCAGAGTCCTACCACTCCCTGTCTTTGCCAGGTGCCTCTTTGCCTCTGTTCCTGGTGTCCTCAGATATAATTGAAAGGTTAATGGAATTAGTTCTAAGACCACATCTGATAAGTTTTATTTTTCAAGCTCGAACCCCTCTACACAGCTTCCCCCATGGGCCCCCCAGTTCCCATCGCCTGTCACTGTCCTCATCAATTCTTCACCCTACCTCAGTGACCGGTGACCACCTCTGTCATTAACTCCATGTGATTCCCTTTCCTTCTCTGTAAAAGTTTCCTTTTATCGTTGTGACCTTTTATTTTCAGCTTCCCCACACAACCCTCTAATTTGTCTGTGGTGCTTATTTTAAGCATCTGTGATATTCTGAAAACTCTGGAGACTAAATGTTCAAGTATGGGCTATAACATAACACAAGAAGGCTCAGCAGTCAAAAGGATTTTGGCTGATCCTACTTAACCATGGCTATGCCTAAAATCCCATGAGCAGACAGAGCACCAAAAGCAATAGTACCTATAGGAGCATGGAGCTTTAAAGATTTCTACACATTTTATCGTTAGATCATTTAGTACAATATAGGGGGCAGTTTTTTAATATGAAGGGGCACTTTAGAATATACTGAAGTCGAGGAAGCAGAAATGAAACAACCATCATCAAAAGATATCTTTGGCAATTTTACAATCTGCATAGTATATTCAATATCTATATATAGATATACTTTTTTTTTCTTTTAGTTATGACTGTATAATGTAATGAGAACACCATGGTGATAGTTACCAAAAAATCTGGGCTCCCGTCTCAACTCGCCTTGTTTTAGCTTGTTTTAGTGGGACTCGAGGCACTTTAATTCAATAAATTTAATAAGTATTTTTACTGCCCATTCTGTGAGAGAAATATGTTATGCTACATACTGCCAAAGATAAAGGGAAGCTCACACAGTCCTTTCTCTCAAAGCTTTTACATTAAATTAGAAGGAGGGAAAGAAGTCCCTTCTTCTTCCTGCGATGGTTGAAATGCATCATTTCAAATATACCTTCCAGCATCTTCAATCTAAGAGTCAAAATGTAAAGAAGAGACCACTGTTCTTTTGTTTTTGCATTTTAATTTATTTTTTATCATTCCTGAGGTGTATTTCTGTGTTATCTGTGCATTTGTCCGTTTACATTACTGGGGGAATCAAAGCTCCTATAAGAGCCAGATTCTTTTAACCTGAAAAACTGCTCTGACGGTCCTCCTAAATCCATCTAACTACCTTTCCATTGCGTTATTCTTGATTACAGGCAAATCCGTGTGAGTGTGTGGCCCACCTCACACCCATCCTCAGTGTGTAGGGAAAGACTGTGTCTCTGGACAACAGTATCATCCTCGTTTGTAGCGGCAAACCTTTGGCCACTGTCTCCAGGCTAGGTGGGCATACAGACTATATTTTACATCTACTTCTGGAGACAGGACTCAGTTAAACAAGCGTTCCACATGCCAGTGAGAACGAGCAGGACTGAAGGTTTTCAGTATCACCACTGCCGAAAACACAGTTAAAAGTAGAATCTAATCCCCCTTTCTCAGTTGCTTCTCAGTTACTTTCTGACACCCTGTTTTAAAAATATTGGAACCTCAAAATAGTGTTAATTCTGAAAGAGCCGCTCTGACTTCCAAAACTGTGTACTTGCTCTCTTCTTAAGTTATACTACTTAGAAGAAAGAAATCTGTGTTAAACAGACACGCTGGGGATTGTAGCGGCGGGAGTGGGGCTGTACGGAAAAACTGCCTTGCCTCCACGCCAGGAAGCCAGCCCCCGATCCTCCTAAGGAAAAAAAAAAAAAAAATGAGAGAACATTCTTCTTGCTTTTGCCGCCAGCCTCTGGGACTATACTTGGTGAGAAGTGAAATTTGCCAGAAAGCAGACACGTCCTCAGATTATGCCATGACTTTTCCCTGCTGGTGGAAATCTACATCCCTCTCAGCACAGTCACACCCTTGGAAGGAAGATTCACAAAGGCGGCCATCTGTCAGGGAAATGGATGCCCTGTGTTTACTCTCAAACTCCTCCTCCTCCCAGACTTGCCCTTGAGATGCTTCCCCGTCTGGGGTGTGCTGCACTTGGCTCTGTGGCTGCACTCGGATTGCATTTCATGTGAATTTATATGCCAAGGCTTGGCGTGATGAGCTCCCATGATTTTGCGGTCCTCCTGACTGGATTTGAATCCCTTGTCTTGCCACTTACTATCAGCAGCATGGACTTTGTCTATTATTCAGCCTTTCTGAGCTTCAGTTTGCTTACGTGCAGAGTGAGCATCAGAATGCCACGTGTGAGAGTGATTGCTAGAGTTCGGGGATGGGCTGTCGGTGGCGTGGCTGGAACCTCGCCTAGCAGATTGTTCACACTTACTGAATGTTTCTAGCTGTAGGCATTCTGTTGATGCCCGTGTCTGGAAGGATCAAGTGGCTTAAGGAAGGCATCACTGGTACCATCACCACAGGCTTCAGGAGAATAGGAAGCACTTGGAAGGTGATGATCTCTCTAGCCTCCCCTTTGCCAACTCATTGAAGCAGAACATTGGGGATGAGTAAGGCCAGCCTCAGAGATGAGGACAATTCATCACCCAGCACCAGCAATTCCGCCTCGGGTTAACAGCCCAGGCTGGTTGAACAATGCGCCACATAAGCAGAGGCAGTTCCTTTTTGTAAAAAAATTTTTTGTAAAGTTTAAGTATTTATTTTGAAAGAGAGCGAGTGGGGGAGGCACAGAGAAAGAGAGAGAGAGCGAGACAGAGAATTCCAGGCAGGCTCCAAACTGCACAGTGAGTGCCAAGCCTGATTCGGGGCCCAAACTCAGGAACCGCGAGATCATGACCTGAGTGGAAGGCAAGAGTCTGATGCTCAACCGACTGAGCCACCCCGGCAGAGGCCAGGCCCCTTGGCAGAACTCCCTGGGCTAGCAGGCCACTGTACTTATCTTAAGAAAATCTCTGAAAGCATTCGGATTTTGAGAGTCCACACTGCCTCAGCAACACAGCAGCTCTTAGCACGATGTTCTGTTCTATAGAGCTCAAACATTCAATTCCATAAGTTACAAAATGTTCACTGTACAGAAATTTTCCCCAGTGGTGAGATGGTAGAATATCATGATGGAATTCTAGTAAACTTTTAATTGGCAGATGAGAACTCTTGATTTGTTTCAAATGGGGCATTTACCTCCCAGTAACATGATATGTAGAGACATCGAGTGGAATGTCAAGTGGCCCTCCAGCTTAACGGGTGACAGGAGGCAAAGGATGTACTTTGGAACATGAATGTGATTGTTGTCTTCAAGATACTCCCATTTAGGACTTGATGCATTTGCTATTAGACAAGGAAGAATTATCTTCTCTGGAAAAGAAGGGTTTCTTCATTTTCTGAGGAAAATAAGTAATCACCAGATGTAGTGTTTTCATATTAAATGTCTCAGTTGATATCAGACAGCCAGCACCTGGGGAAGGCCAACCATGACGGCATATGATGGCTCCAAATAGCACAGATAAATTTAGAATACTCGCTCACGAAAAGGGCTCTGGCTCTTGTGTTCATGTTCTAAGCGGAAAAGTATTGCACACTAGCGTCCATTGGTCTCTGCGGAGTTGCTCACATTTCCTTTCTCTGCCTGTCATCTCCCTTGATCCCAGCCTCTTGCTTCCCTACCAAGCCTCCTGCTCAGTCACTCACATCTTTACCTCTTCTGATTCTGTCTCTGAATGTGCATAGTTGTTATAAGTTCACTGATACGTGTGTTTGTTAGGTTTTCTCTGTGGGTTTATACACATGTGCATAGGTGTACCAATTTGTAAGTAGATTTCAGAAATCTCAGTCTAGAATTGGGTCGCCACCTGAATCTTGAGTCCCTTCCATCCCTTAACCATACATCTCTGGTGTTGTTTCATATCAAGTGGGAGAGTAATCCCTCTTGAAGATTAAGTTTGCATAGTTCACTTCTGATGGGTTTCGGAGCAAGGTGATTCCCTCTCCTTGTTCTCTTATCTCTCTCTCCTTTGTAAAGTAAGCAAAGGAGAAGAGCACTAACACATTTAGGAACAAAGAACCATGTGAATTTTTACTGCAGTAATGTTTTCACAACAGTAGGAACCGTGTGTATCACAGATGTATCAGTTATGGTATTGTGACATAGACAGAGAGGCAATATAACCATTTATGACCCCCACCACGAAACAAAGCATCACAGACACCTGAGGTTGAGCGGGACCTTGAACGGCCATTGTTCCATTCCAGCTTTTCTGACCGAAAGGCAGCTCTGTCCACTTAGTTCTGTTATTTCACAGAATTGATGATACCTGTCAGGCACACCAAAACTACCTTTAATTATGTGAGAACGTAAAGGAATATTCTAATTCTTAAATTGTTTGAATATTTCTATTAATACTAAGGGGCTCTTATTATCCAGAATAAAAGAGAAAGAATAGCATTATACTATCTAAAAACTTAAATTGAGCACCTACCATGTGCCAGGCATTTTTATGTGCTTTTCTTCTCAATATTCAATCCTTAAAACCATTCTACACGGCGGCGTGATGGCTGAAAGTTAGCATAGCTAAGTGACTCTCCTTATGCTGTGTACTTATTAAGTGGTGGAGTGAGAATAATAACTATAACCTTTCTATCGGTAGCCGTCTATTAGGGTAGGAGTACAGTGGGTACGGAAGTGAATTTCCTGTAGTTTTCTTCCCTTTCTAGACCTTACTAAGATGTTAGTAGAAATGAAATCCTTTTCATCTTTTGTTCTCAAGTTACGACTTTAATTCCCTGAATTCAGGATCCATATAAAATTCAACTTGCTGTCAAATATAATATGTAGTTATATATATATATATATATATATATATATATATATATATATATTTGAATAAAAGTATGTTGATATTAACTCTAACTCTGTTTCTTGAAGTGTGCTTTATATCTCTGCTTTCCTTCCTTCTTTTCTTAATTCATTTTCTTCTCTTACTTCTTAGTCTTATATAATCTCCTTTCCCTAACTCAGTTTTCAGCTATGCTGCAGGAAAGCATCAAATGCATTGAAACACAATGCCTGTAAGTTTTAAAAAGCAACCGTTGGGAATGAGTTCTTTTGTTGTTGTTGTTGTTCCTCTAAAAAACATCTTGCAAAATAAAGTATATGAATACTAAAAATTATGCTAATAAAATTTGTTCAATATGTAGAATATTTCTAGGATTACCTTTCATTTCTAGGGAATAGAGTTTTAAATTCTAGCTACCTATGTGCCTCTCTTATTTATAAAGTGCCTACTCTGTGCTAGATTATGTGTGTGGGTCAGAATATAGAAAATGAAGACATTGTTCCTACCTTCAAGAAAATCAAGGTTGAATGACCTTAATTTAAGAGGATTGGGTATATGTTGTCTGGACGTGTGCTCCAACTATTGTATCATTGTATTAAAAATGCTCTGATAGATGTGGCACCTGGGTGGCTCAGTTGGTTAAGCATCTGACTTCGGCTCAGGTCATGATCTCGAGGTTCGTGAGATCAAGCCCCGCGTCTGGCTCTGTACTGACTGTTCAGAGCCTGGAGCCTGCTTTGGGTCTGTCTCCCATTCTCTCTGCCCCTCCCCCGCTCATGCTCTGTCTCTCTTTCTCTCTCTGTCAAAAATAAATAAACATTTAAAAAATTTTTTTAAAGTGCTCTGATAGAGATTACGTAAGTGTTTTGAAAAAAAAAAAGGATAATGACATCTCATTGAGACTTCGAGTCAGGTGAGTTTTCCTAGAGAAGTTGGTATAAGAACCAACAGTGGTAGTTGGTTCCATAGAAAAGAAAAGAGAGAAGAGGAAGTTAGCAATTGAATAACTTTCAAGGTCCATTCTTCTACAGTTCAGAGTTAGACTTACCTTAACCCAATCTGTTATTTTTCTGAACTAGCTTCTTTAAAGACATGCAAAACTGGGGCTCCTGGGTGGCTCATTCAGTTGGGCCTCTGACTTTGGCTCAGGTCATGATCTTGTAGTCCGTGGGTTCAAGCCTTGCATTGGGCTCTGTGCTGACAGCTTAGAGCCCGAAGCCTGCTTGAAATTCTGTGACTTACTCTCTCTGATCCTCCCCCACTCATGCTCTCTCTCTCTCTCTCTGTCAAAAATAAATAAACATTAAAAATTTTTTAAAAAAACATGCACAAACCATTTCTATTATTACTATTTTTGTTCTTTTAGTTTGTAAGATTGTAAATGAATTCAACACATAATTTTTTAAAATTTTGGCCCAACTGCCAAATTCTCTCCAGCTAAGTGAAATAGTGGAGTGGCTTCTGATTTTGTAGGGTCTTAATTTTTGATAAATTTTTTAATAAAGTTCTGCTCCCTTAAAGTCTGAACCAGTCTAACAAAGCTTTGTCTAGTGCATATCCATGACTCTCTTTATTGAAAAGACAAGATTTGTAATTAACATGCCAACAACTATTGAAAACAGATGCTCTATGTTAATTGAAAATAATTTCTTCTCTTAGAGTGGTTAACCACACTTCCTGAAGTTTGTATATACCATCCATTTGCTCCGAAATGCGTTTTTCACAAATAGAATACAAGTGGACTCCAGCCCAGCTTGTCCCAAATGATAAGTTACAAATTAGTGTATTCCAGATTAATGTGACATTGAAGTCCATATAAATAAACATTTGTTATTGCACTGTTAACATGATTTAGATTTATAATCTTTAAAATGCAAAACCAGCATGGAACATTTGCACCAACTTTATCTAGTTTAATACCATAACAAGTATAATTAAAGCCTAAACATCCATATTAATGAGGAGCCTGGGGTTAGATAATGGATAAGGAGAAGGGAAGAAGGCAGAAAACAAAATAAGAATTGATCTATTTGGCTGCAGATGTCCAGCTCCTGAGAGATGAGCTCATCTTGATCTTTATGTCTATTGAAATACTTCGTACATTTTACCTAACACCAAATTGGGTCTTTGTCCGTGTTCTATCACCAGCCGTATGTTTGAACTTGGGAGGGTCATTTCTTTTTTTTCTGTAACTGCATTGGGTAATCTCTTCATTCTCTTCCTGTGTAACTGTATTTCATTTTGATCTGTATTTCCTATTTGGAAGATCATTGGACAGGTTCTGTAAAGTGCTAAGCTACCACCAGGAAGTGAGCCAAGACCCTGGCCTACAGAATCACTCTTTCAAGACATGGGAAATTATCCTCTATGTCTTGCAAATGCACCGAAGTGTCAGATAGGTTTGTACTTATGTCCCCTGTTTATGGTACTGGTTGCCTGGAGCATTGTGTTATCCTGTATCAATTCTAAGATCTGGATAATAAGTCTTGGGTCTGCTAGAGCGTGTGGTAGCTGAACTTAAACTCCTGCATTAAGCAGAGACTTGGAAGATAGGAAGTAACCGGGCCCTGGATCATTAAACAATCCCTTCCCCCAGCACCTTGCAAAAGCAAAGTCAGATCCTTGTAGGATTCCCAGCAAATAAAGAACCACCAAGTGTGAAATCACAAAGATCAATTAACACACAAGGGAACAAGTCGTATAATTTAGTTAAGCAACATTCATAGAATTTTGCATGTTGGAATTATCAGCTACAGGATATAAAGCAACTGTGCATGAAATATAACAAATTTGGAGGAAAGATCTATGAGATAAGAAATAATGAGAAAAGAAACTGATAAAAATTTCTTTAAATTTAAAAGATATGGTTATGTATCTAATTTGTAGGGGACAACCAAGGGGCAAAAGTAAAATGCTGTTAAGCTGAATTTTTTTTTAAGTTTTTAAAATTAAGCTGAATTTTAAGTGAAACAGGAGTTTATCTGCCTCATTAAGCAGAGGTTTGGGTTTTAGCAGCCATGACAGTAAAGAGACATGGCTTTACCCTGACCACATGGAAAAGTAGACTAAGAAACCTGAATACAGTTAGGAATTTGAAGGGTTACTTAATGAATAAATGGATTGATAGAAAAAATATATATACTTGACATAAATGAGAAATAAGAAGGAAACATTTCTTTTGCCTTGGGTCCTCTAAAAAATTGAAACCATAGCCTACTTTCCTTCAAGGGAAAGAAACGCAGGTCAATAAAATTAAAGTGAGCCTGAATTGGTAGCATTTTGGAGTCCTCATAAAACCTAGTACAAATAATTTCTGAAAGGTACACACCCTCAGCCCAGGGCTCACTGGATTCTCACATATTAATTCCCAGTGAATATGACTTAAGAATCCAAAATCAGTTTTTAAGAGTCTCTTATGGTTTGGCTCCCTCCCTCTCTAACTTTTTTTCCCCCTTCCTCTCCCCCATGGTCTTCTGTTAACTTTCTCAGGATCCACATAAGAGTGAAAACATATGGTATCTGTCTTTCTCTGTAGGACTTATTTCACTTAGCATAACACTCTCCAGTTTCATCCACGTTGCTACAAAAGGCCATATTTCATTCTTTCTCATTGCCAAGTAGTATTCCATTGTGAGAATAAACTGAGAGTTGATGGGGGGTGGGATGGAGGGGAGAGTGGGTGATGGGCATTGAGGAGGGCACCTGTTGGGATGAGCACTGGGTATTGTATGGAAACCAATTTGACAATAAATTTCATGTTAAAAAATTATAACTATAACAATCTGTATCACAATCTTTAAATTCTCTGCATATCTAAGGTATATAACAAATAAAGATGTATGTGAGAATCTTAAAAAAAACAAAATCCCAAATCACCATACATACTAGGAAATAACTCACATTGACCAAAAATCAGTGGGATTTTTGTGGGGGGGAAACACAATTCAGTGTCAGCCACCCAGAATACCGCATGATGAAATATCAGAGAGAATGCATAAGTACATTAAAAATACGTAAAGAAATAGGGGACACCTGGGTGGCTCAGGTTGGTTGAGCATCCAACTCTTGATTTCAGCTCAGGACATGATCTCGCAGTTCATGGGTTCGTGCCCCATGTCAGGCTCTGTGCTGACAACATGGAGCCTGCTTGGGATTCTCTGTCTCCCTCTCTTTCTGCTCCTCTTCCCTCCCTCTTTCTCTGGCTTGCTGTCTCTCACAAAAACAAATGAACTTTAAAAAATACTTAAAGAATCAGAACAAAAGAAAGGAACAAAGATCATTGAAAAGTAGCAGATAGTTACAAAAACAAGTAAACAAAGCTTAATTCGTGAAATTAAAAACCTCAATGAATTTGATAACAATGTAAAATAAGATATAAAGAGAAAATTAATAAACTATGTGAATAAATTACCCAGAATTAATCAAAGAGATATTACTGGTTGGAATGCAAGATGATATAGCCATTTTGGAAATGTCTTATCAGTTCCTCACAGAGTAGAACATATACTTACCTTACAACACAACAGTACTACTCTAAGGTAGATACTTGAGAAATAAAAAAAGGTTATCAAAATAGAAACCTGTATGCAAGTGTTTTTAATGGCTTTATTCAGACTCCACAAAACCTAGAAACAATCAAACTATCCATCAATAGGTAAATACATCATTGTGATAAATACGTATAATAGAATGTTCCTCAGCAAAGACACAAAGTACTGATACCTGCAACAATGAATCTCAAATGCATTATGATAAATGAAGATCTGAACTTAAAAGGCAATATGATTTGTGTTTCCATTTATATGACATTCTTAAAAAATCAAACTATGGGAGCAGATAACATATCAGTGTTTGCTAAGGACTAAGGGTGAACAAACAGGTTGACTACAAGGAAGAATAAGGGTTAATGAAACTTTTACACCTTTTTATTGGAGTGGTGGTTATGTGACTAAGAACTGATCAAAACACATAGGACTTACACTATATAAAGGTTGAGTTGTGCTGTATGTAATTTAGGGATCAAAGAAAATTTACAGTATGAAATAAACAACAGAAGTCAATGAGTTAGAAAGAGGATGGCTACATAATAAATAATAATTCATTAAGGAATTAAAATGGATAATTAATCCATTTAATTAATCCAATTTTTAGCTAAGTTTTAAGAAAGATGCTCCATATCCAAATTTGCAGGATATAGCTAAAGCAGTGTTTCTTGTGTGTGGTTTTATGTTTTGTGTGTATGTGTGTGCACGTGTGTTTAGAACAGAGCAAGAACAAGGGAGGGGGGCAGATGAGGAGGAGGACGAGGAGGAGGAGAGAGAATTTTAAGCAGGCTCCACGCTCAGTGCAGAGAGTGATGTGGAACTTGATCCCATGACCCTGGGATCATGATTTGAGCCAAAAGCAAGAGTTGGACTCTCACCTGACTGAGCCACCCAGACGCCTCTAAAGCAATGTTTCAAAGAGACTATAAAAATGATAGAAAGAGAGAGAGAGAGAGAGAGAGAGAGATGACAGATAGATAAGATTCTAGAATAAAAGAAATGGTCGCATTAATGAGTTAAATGTCCAGTTCATCAAGTTAAAAAAAGGAAAACAACCCAGGGTACCTGGGTGGCTCAGTCGGTTAAGCATGTGACTCTTGATTTTGGCTCAGGTCATGATCTTACAATTCCTGAGATTAAGCCATGCAAAGGGCTCTGTGCTGACAAGGCAGAGCCTGCTTGGGATTCACTCTCTCCCTCTCTCTCTGCCCCTCCCCCACATGCATGAGCTTGCTCGCTCTCTATCTCAAAATAAATTTGAAAAAACACCAATGAGAGCAGGAAGAAGAAAATAAATATAGGAACATAAAATAGAGAAAGAAAAAACAAAGCTAAAGTAAAACATACTCCACAAAACCAAATGTTAAATTCCGTGAAAAGATGAAAGGACAGAAATGTTAGTAGAATTCTCATTCTCGGGACGTCCTTCCACGTGCCATTTGCTGAATCAGCTTAACTTTTCTCCACCACTCATGACTTTGCCTTTGGGAAGGTGAAATTACTTAGTGCATTTTTTGTAATGTTTGTTTATTTTTGAAAGTGTGAGTGGGGGAGGGGCAGAGACAGAGGGGGACAGAGGATCTCAAGCGGGCTCTGTGCTCACAGTGGAGAGCCCATTGCGGGGCTCAAATTCACAAGCTACGAGATCATGACCTGATCTGAAGTCAGAGCCACGCAGGCGCCCCTATTCAGTGCATTTGAAAGAAGTAGCTGGCTATAGTTAGCCAGTGTCTCTCTGTCTGTCTCTCTCTCTCTTTCTCTCTCACTCATTTTTGTCCTGAGCTTATGGACACAGTAGACAAGAAATTAAGAAGTTGTGAAAATACTGGAAAATAAAGTCATCAAGTTCAAAATACATGATAAAGGAGAGCTGTTATTACACAAATGCACTCTGTAAAAGAGGTAGCGTGCATGTGTGACTTTCCTCCACCTCCTGCCATTTTCTGAAAATGCATGTGCCCAAATGAATGTCTTGATGGACACTTTAAATTCGTAGGTCATGGATTCTGAATTACTTGAATGATGGCAAGGCTAAAGAAAGATTTTCTCTATTTATGCTCTCTCAATCAGTTCCCATTGAGAATGCGCTGTGATCTTCAGCAACTCCAAATACTGGCTTCTGGGAATGGAATTTTGCTTGAGATAACTTCTCTAGGCCCTACGGATTTTGCACTTTTGGTGGGTGTGGAGTTGGTGTCATCATATTCTTAGATGTCCTGTTAATGATTTAGGTTCTAAAAATGAGCAGCCTCAGAGACTTGGCATCGATTGATTTAACTTCCAAGGACCCAAAGGAGTCCTACCCATTCGTGTGGAAGGCTGTCCAGTACAGGAAAACAGCCTCAATAAAACCCTATTGAGAATTTATTATGCCCTAGGCATTCTTTTGACGACTTTACATATATTACTTTATATAAAACTAACATCAACTTCATGAGATGGATAGGATGATCATTTTCATCTTACAGATTGGATATCTGAGAGATGAAGAGATTTCAATAACTTATCCATAGTTGCCCAGTTATCAAGTAATCCCCACAGAATTTCAACTCAGGCAATCAGATCCAGACTCTGTGCTTTTATCCCCTGGTTTTGACCACAGAGACAAATGCGACTAAGATTTGAAATTGAGCAGAAAGTGCTCAAAATTTTAGTGGTTTAAATTTATTCAGATTATTAACATGTAAGGACAATATAATTTAATTTTCTATCTATAAATCTTTTGATCTTTGGACTTTGAGTTGCAAGGGGATTTAATAGTTGATATTTTTTCTCCCAGGGAGTTTGATGATGTCAGGAGATTTATATTCATATCTAAAGCATCTCTGTGCTGCTGGAATTTTATCATTACAGTGTCTTTATGTAGTTTACTATTGAAATATATGTATGATGTCATTTGGTCTCATCGAGGACTTTTGAAAAAGTAGCTGGACATAATTTGAGAAGGGAAGTAGAATCAGGAGTGACTTTTCAGCCTTGAGTACAGAGTGGCCTTGGAGATGATTTAATTAATGCATTATTCTGACCCATATCCAAGAAGAAAGCCAAATGAGAAGTTGTTAAAAGCAGAGTAGCATCAGGAAGGATTATTCTGATGGACAGCTCATCTCTTCCCAGGAGGGAGATAGCACATTCCCAACTAGCCATATCTTTAATGGTTAAACCAGTGAGTTAAGAGAGCCAAACCTAGAGAATATTGGAAGTGGTGATCCTTCTGTCTTACTCCTGATGGTCACCTCCATGTGAGAGAAGATCCTTTGGCATAATTCTTATGTGCTTCTTGTCTACTTATTCACTGTACCCCAAAGGGGGTGCAATACCCTGTTTGGTGAGATTGGAAGGAGAAAGTAGGCATTTGTGGTCAGCGCATCCCTTTATTTCTAAGGAGCCAGCAGACTGCAGGTAATATACATTGTGTTTTTGGGTCTCTGGGAGTAGCTTCATCTAAGGGGTATAGGCCTGATCCTGTCCAATATTGGACCTTTTCATCCTACGATTCAGTAATAGGAAGTCCACTTTCCTACAGATAAAAGAAACACTGCTTGGTATCAGCATTAATATTTCAAAATGTTTATTTTGTGTCTTATTTTTGAAGTCATCTAGTACTCAGGCAAGAAAAAGGAGAGCAAGTAATTGCCTCCTTATGAAATAACATAACAACAAACTATTGGCATGATGGATGAATAGATAGATGGGTGGAGGGAGGGAGGGAGAGAGAGACGGAGACAGCAAGAAAGGGAGAGAAAGACCATTTGTAAAACGATAACAGAACCAGAATCTTGCTGATTTATAGCACAGAATTACGGAAACCCTCAGGCACCCGGAACCTCACCTTGGAGAGATCTAACAGGGAGAGTGCTTTGGGGCTTGAGACAGTAGAACTGGTTGGATGTTTGCATAAACATTTCAGTGGGGTAATGGCTCCATTCTCAAACCACGGGAAAATGAAAGTTGAGAGTGACAGATAACCAGATCTGTGGGCACCAAACATATGTGAGGCCAAACGTAACATGTGCAAAACAGAGGCATTAAGTGGAAATCTCCTTCTTAGAATGTAAGTCCCCCCTACTCCTCAGTCCTACTTGGATTCAAGAAAATTCTGGTAGCTGAGCTTGTTCCTCCCAAGCCAGAAATTAGGTGTTTCCTTTATGGGAAACTGATCAAGTTCAGAAAACAGTAATAATAAATCTGTCAAGTGGGGATTACCCAATTAAATGGATGGTCCACATCACTCTGTAGTAAAGCCAAGCACTGAAAAAAAAATCTGCTTCCAAATAACTTGTGTTATTTCACTCTTATACAGGAACAGACAGCTAAGAACCATTAAATATTTAAAACAAACATATAACATTAAAATACAGAGAAATCGAACCAAAAGCAGGAAAAAGGAAATAGGAAAAAATGAAGAGAGTAGGAAAAAAATGCATATACACACACAGAGGGAGAGACAGAGAGATAAGAAAAGATAAATTTCTTCTGTGATTAACATTAATATTAAATCACTTTCATAAAAAAGAACTGAAATTACAAACCAGGATATTTAGAAAATAATATCAAACAACTCTCTGCTTTTCACCCAAATCTTAGAAATTATAAATATAGTATCAGAAATGAGAACGCTAATGGAAATTTTGGAAAATAAAGTTTTCGAAATGTACTAAAAATAGAACAATGGCAACAAAAATTAAAAGATAGATGATAGAAAAGGTAAGATAATAAAGTTAAGGAATTAGCCACCAGGTCTAAACATAGGCAGTTTCTGTTGATGAGACTAGAAAACACAGAAGATAGGAAATTATCAATGATAATTCAAGGGAAATGCTGAAAACCAAAAATAGCAATTCGCTGATAAAAACCACCTACCACATGCCCAAGCTCATAACAATAGAACAGACTCATACTGACACACATTACTGTAAAACTTGAAAAACAAGGGAGTAAGAGATTATCAAAATTTTCAGAGGGGGAGAAAAAAATTACATAGGAATAAAACAAAATCAGATTTTTCCGCGGCACTAGAAATTTGACTATAATGAATATTCCTTTCAAATATAAAGGAAAAAATTACTCCTAGCTAAAATTCTATCCTCAGTCAAGCTATTAGTCAATTCACAAAGTCTCAAACAATTTACTTCCTGTGTGCCCTTTCCCAGAAGCAGTGGGAGTAAACATGGAAGAGGGGGGTGCAGGTGATTGAGGAAGTAGGGCTATAATGCAGAAGACAAAAGAGAAACCTGTTTATGATGATGAAGAGAGCTGCCAAGTTCACAACTGTGCAGTTGACCTAGAGGAAACCAGTCCACACTAGACTCAACGTCTCAGGATTGAGGTCTTCAAGGAAAAGATGAATTTGACGTAAGAATTGTCATGTAGAATACATTCAGACACGTTATAGAACCCTAAAACTCATCTGAAAACAGACCTAGAAAAACAATTTTGAATTGCCACCCTAATTTCTTTTGACCTCCATCCTCTAATCAAGTACTTGCTGTTTAATGCTTTGGATTTTCCACCATCCTTTTCAGACCCGGGGAACAGAATTTTCCTGTCCCTTCCTCTGTTCCATAACTCTGCATCAGAAGCTGTCTGTGCTGACTACTTTTTGCTATATGACAGTGAATTAGCCAGAGAAATAAGATAAAAATAAAATAAAATAGCCCTGCTACCAGCTAGCTAGCTAACAAGTTGCTAGAGTCAATACTGTATCGGCATAATTAATGTTAATATTAGGAACCTTTAGAGCACCTATGCAGAGGGAATTGCCTACTGGTTATTTTAAAGCTTCCCAGCACTATGGCGACGGAGGAAAAGATAGCGAGTGTTTTGAGTATCTCTCAAATTTCAGAATATAGGTGCCGTACGTGTGTGTAGGTAGAGAGCTGTTCCTCTGGGGAGCTAGGCCAGGCTTTGAGAGGGATCCCTGTTAATGCCAAGGATGGCTTGACGGTCAACTGTCCCAGGTTGCAGTGGAATCGCACAGCGACAGATGTGACTATCACAGAAAAAGAACGCGTTTATCTGTATGCTCTCAAGCACTCTAAATGGGACATTAGGAGACACTTTCTCTGCATCCAGGGAGACTGGCTCACTGGGTTGATTTTATGACCTCATCTGCCCTTCCTCTGACAGATGCCCCAGAACTGCTTATGGAGTTTTCACGAAGAATTGCTCATCCTACTTTTTTATTATATTCACGTAACTTAAGGCTTGGTTATCAAATCTTTTCTTCACTGGCCACATTTCTTACAATACCAGGGTCATTTTTTAATATGTGGGGATGGTTGCCATGTGCTCTTAGAGACAAGAAAGCATGTTTGGATCTCCTGTTTTCTTTCTTTCTTTTTTTTTTTTTTTTAGTTTTATTTATTTGAGAGAGAGAGTGCACAAGTGAGTGCACAAGCAGGGGTGGGACAGAGAGAAGGAGAGACAGAATCCCAAGCAGGCTTCATGCTGTCAGCACAGAGCCCGATGTGGGGTTCAAACTCATGGACTGTGAAAGCATGACCTGAGCTGAGACCAAGGGCCAGATGCTTAATCAACTGAACCATCCAGGTGCCCAGGATCTCCTGTTTTCTTGAGATGAAATCCAGCCTCAGCAGTCATTGGATTTTCTTCTTTGAGGACTCCTGTTCTATCTTTACATCTCAGCATAAATATGTACAATCGGCATTTTTATCACCTTTGTATCAAATATCACACAGCCTCAAAGAGGGAGAGATGACCCACTCACACATCTTTCTCTTGAAAAGGACTATCTATTTTTGATGTGAAAAGTCAAGGATTAGTCACTAAAGGAAGGTAGCTGTCTATCTATAAAACCTTTGTCACAGGGCACCTGGGTGGCTCAGTGGGTTGAGCGTCTGACTTTGGCTCAAGTCATGATCTCACGGTTTGTGAGCTTCAGCCCCATATCTGGCTCGCTGTTGTCAGCACAGAGCCAGCTTCGGATTCTCCGTCCCCCTCTTTCTCCGCCCCTTCCCAGCTTACGCCGTCTCTCAAAAACAAATAAATCTTAAAACAAAAAAAGCAAAAAAAAAAAAATAACCTTTGCCACGGAGCTGGAAGTTTAAAGCCCAAAGAAACTTCTCTTGATTCTTGAAGGTCAGGATTGCTAAGTAACGCGGTATTTTCCTCTCCATTTCACCCCCTGCCCCAGGTATGGGATAGATAATGTGGCACAAATATCGTGCATTTGTACAGGAAGTAAAGCAAAAGGCAAAGTTAATATAAGTAATACCTTGTCCAGGTAGATGCAGAAGTTGTAGCATTTTCCTTTATTAGCGTTTGCTGCTTGTTCCAAGTTCGCGTGGCAATATTCTCATCCCCGCTGTCCCGCCTCACCTGCTCCATGTTTCAGACAGAGTTAAGGAAGATAAAACCTCGGCTCCTAAGTGTGGCTGATGAACGCGGGATGAAAAACAGGAGGTAAAGGTCTCACATGTCTGTCCTGTACTTACCCAAATTCCGACTCCACCGTTGATACATCAAGTAGTGAAGAGTCCAGAACCGGCCCCAGTGCGTCCTGCTTTGCACGTTTCATTTACCACTCCCTTCTGAGTGTCCTCTCTCCCCTGATTTCCCCTAACCCCTTCCCAAGAATGCCAATCACAGATATCTTCAGCAAATGAATCCCTTTGTTTTGAAAAGTAATACAGTATCTGGAGGAACAAAAGCCAAATGGAGGGGGGAGGTCAAGGTGGAGGAGTCATGTCTTTGGCACCTGTTCTGTTTTGTTTGCTGCAGCTCTTGCTCTGAGGAGACCAGGCCCGCCCTCTTCTCCGAGGGTGTAACAGGATGCTTGGGAACAGTTTATCACCAGCTTCCATGTGGTTTTTGGTGAGTCATAGGCTTCTTTACTAAATCCTTGCACTTCTCCAAAAGGAAACATATGAATAATGTATCCCACATTCTACCAAGTTCGTCGAAATAGGCTGTAGTTTATACTAATTTTATAATTGACTGCTATATCACAAAATAGGGAATATTCTCAGAATGCAGAATACCTAAAGAGAGGACACTTTGGAATTTCCAGGAAAGTAGTGAAGACTCTTCTCAGAACAAAACATAAATGCACATAGATGTTATTCTAAATTTAATTTTGAGAGGTTCACAGACTCCTGTCATTGATCCGTAGGGCATCTACCCCTTAGCTAAAGGTAAAACTGAGGTGAATCAGGATACTCCCATGAGACACAGATTTAATGGCTCCACTCCTTCGGGTGTCTTCTCCCTTCCTCTGCCTCATACTTCTGCAAACCTAGTGTTTCAGAAAATGGAAATCTTGCTTCCTTAAAAGTCAGACCTGCGTGGATAATGATAAAAAATGAGCAAATTTCAGTAGCATTGCAGCTGCATACAGGAACATCCTCCTCCCTCCTCTGTTGGATGAACAACAGAAGTTGAGGACTGAGCCATCGAACCAGCGAGGGGATAAGGATGCCACCTTTACTTTTCAGGCACCAGATCATCCCACAGGGCTCAGTTGCCCCTGCGGCACCATGAGTTGCCATCGCGTGAGTATGTTATTTTTACTGAGAAATTAGTGTGTGTTGTGTTCTGTCTTCTGCCCCGCCTGAGCTTGGAAAGCATCGGTGGTGCCGTTGAAGATCTTAATCTGCTAATTCACTACATCTGAAAACTGCCAGGAAAAAAAAATGTCATGTTTTAGCTACTTATTACTTCACTTTTACGTGCCTTGCTCTGTCTCGCCAAGCCCACGCGTAGCTAACAGATGTTGGCCGTGTGCCCAACACTGTTCAGACGCAGGGTATGCATCAGTGAGCATGGAGAGCAGGGACTCTCCTGCCAGAGGCAGAGACTACGGGAGATGAAAGGCGATAAAACAAACTTTATAATAAGCAAGATACGGTGATGACCTTTAAGGGATGGAGGAGGGTTTGGGCCGTGTTTGGTTGGGTGGTTGGAAGAACATTTCACCGAGGCTGGAATGAGAAGGAGGAGAAGCCATGGGACTATTTGTGAGTAGCTCACCGCAGCCAGAGAAGGCTTTTGCCATCTTGGCGCTCCTGACATTTAGGGGAAGGTGATAATTTGGCATGGGGGCTGTTCTGTCATTGAAGGATGTTTCCCATCACCCCTGGCTTCTAGCCAGGAGATGCTGGTAGCCCTCCACCTCATCTGTTACAACGCGGATGTCTCCAGACATTGCCACATGTCCCGTTGGAAACAAAATTGCTCCCAGGTGAGAACCGCTGGGATTGAAGCATTGTAAAGCACACAGGCGATAAACAACGGGGTGAAGAGGCCTATAAAGTAGTGTTTCTGGAAGGTAGTGATTCAAGATAAGAGTGGGAGGAGAAAGGTCTCGCTGTAGGTAGGGGCCAGATCACATTAGAGCCTTGCCGACTTCAGAACCGAGGGTTGCACCTTAGGTCCGGGTAGAAGACATTAGAGGATCAAATAAGACAAACTCTTTTTTTTTAATTTTTAAATAATTTTTTTAAATGTTTATTTATTTTTGAGAGGGGGCGGGGGGAAAGACACAGAATCCCAAGCAGGCTCTGCCCTGTCAGCACAGAGCCTGAAGTGGGGCTAGAACTCACGAACCATGAGATCACGACCTGAGAAATAAGGCAAATTCTAATACAATCTGCATTTGAACATCACTATAGTTGCTGTAGGTAATTCTGCCAGTGCCTTACTTTACTAAGTTACTTGAATTGGTAGATTGGCTACCTGAGTTCAAAGCTAAAACTTATTTTCGATCTGATAATAACTTTTACTTTCGTTTTATGGATTTAGATTTGCTATGTGAGCACTCTCGAGGCTTTTCACCCAAGATACTATATAATTAATCTGGAAAAGCGTTAAGACATGATGTCTTGGCCATGCAAAAATTTATATAGGCATGATTAGACATTAACACACCTTTTCATTTAATTATTACTCTAGATTAAACATAAAAATGGGGGGGGGGAGGAACCTGGATGTAGCCATTTACCAACTACTAAATTACTGTGTACTATTAAAAAAAAGTATACTCTCAGTTACTGATGTCATGATCATACAACTGGGCTCTTTGTTTCTGAGTTTCACCTGAGTCAGCAGGACCCAATAGATGTGAAATTTGACAGTAATGGGCCAGACGCTGAGTAGATATTTCTCAGGAGACATCATGGGATAGAGAGAGCTCTCCAGTTCACGGGGGAGAGAGAAACAGGTGGAGAGGTGAGAGGCTAACCTGTGGATATGTGGAGAATTTCCACCCGTGTGCTCACCCCCACCCTACTACGAATGAGGAGGGATACTCCCTCCTGTACACAAACTGAGTGGCAGGAAGCCGCAAGAAACCACTTTGCAGTTCGGGTGCTCGGTAGATAGTCTCTGACGCAAGCCTGGCTTATCTTAAAGAGAGAGAGAGACAGTAGTTACTGGCCTGAGGTATTGAGAGAGAGGGGGGAGGGAGAGAGATTGATCTGGAATGTCAGTGCAAACCACACTCTCACCAAAGACTGAAGGCAGCATCTTAAAGAATGCATGGTTTCTTCCCATGGGTTTTCCCAAGCTCCAGATTTGAAGGGCTGAGCCGACATGGAGTGCTTTCAGACCTTACCTCCTTACAGTGCCTGGAATAGTGTGAGGAATTCCACAGGGAGAGTTGTGTGTGGAGTGGATCCAGGAGAGAACCAGAGGCTAAGTTGGGAGCTGCCACCTGATAAGGTGTGCACAGCTCAACTGGAACAGCCCTGAAGAGCAGTGGGGGGCGTCTGAAGGACCAAGGAAAGTACCCAAGAAAGAGGTTTCAATATCAGGCAGGCTCGGCAGGACTGGTCCCTTAGTTACTCTCCTCATCAAGAAAGGTGTATGCCTTCCTCCTTCACCTCAATCCAACATGACCGGAAAGCCCTGACTTGCATGAAGGGGACAGTAGAGTGGGTTGAGAATGAGTCTGGGAGGCAGTACCATTTGAGTTGGCCAGATTCAGTGTTCTCATTAAAAAGAGTAAATTAAACTTTAGTAAACATTACTAAATGTTAACATTAAACATTAGTAAATAGAGACTGTGCCCTGCAACTTAGAGTATGTTAATTCATTAAAAAAATTTTTTTTAATGTTTATTTATTTTTGAGAGAGAAAGAGAGAGAGAGAAAGACAGAGCATGACCAGGGGAGGGGCAGAGAGAGAGAGGGAGACGCAGAATCCGAAGCAGGCTCCAGGCTCTGAGCTGTCAGCACAGAACCCAACACGGGGCTTGAACTCCCCAACCATGAGATCATGACCTGAGCTGAAGTTGGATGCTTAACCGACTGAGCCACCCAGGCGCCCCCTGTTAATTCATTTTAAAAAGATAGCAGAAAACAGAAATATAGTTAATTTCGTTACATCCTACTCATCATGCTTGGTCAACCTCCCAGTGATAAAGTTATCCAGCTATTACAGATTGCTCTTTCTTCGATAGTGTACCCGCAGAATTGAGGAAAGTCATCCCTTTTGCTAACCTGGAGCACTCACTCTTCATTCCACTGATGCCAGGTTTTGGGTGGAGACACCTAGAATCAGGGAGGTTTTCTTCTTATACTTTAGAGCATTCATTTATTTAACAGATATGTACTGAGGGCCTAATCGTTTCCGGGTACTGTTTTTAGCAGTCTTGGCTTGAGGTATTAGACACTTACCTCACCCCAGACACTCGCCCCCAGGGAAACAGCAGACTTCTGGGCTCAGGAGACCATGTGTCAGCACCACGGAGTGCCCAGGAGATATTCAAGTTAACACGGTGCCCAGCTGCACTGTCCAGGGGACACAGTGGAGAATTATGCTAAAATAATGGCTCCTTGGGGACATGGCCATTTTTTTTCACACCTTTTTTTCCAGTCTTTGATTCTCTCTCTAAAAAATGAGACAGGTCTACTTCTCACTTAATGTGCAATAAATCAAATATTAGTAGAGGTATTAGCTGAGAAACATTTTGTTTTATTTTATTATTTTGGGAGAGAGAGAGAGTGTGAGTGGGGGGAAGGAGCAGAGATAGCATGAGCAGGGGAGGGGCAGAGAGAGAGGAAGAGGGTGTGAATCCCAAGCAGGATCCGCACTGTCAGCTTAGAGCCTGATGTGGGGTGCGAACTCACAAACTGTGTTGAGATCATGACCTGAGCCAAAACCAAGAGCCAGGTGCCTAACCGACTGAGCCATCTAGGCCCTCCAAGAAACATTTTAGGAGGAAGCCACAGACAATAGCAGCTGTCACACAACAATGTGAGTTGAATTGAGTCTCTCAAGAAATATGTTGAAGTCCAAACTCCCCTCCTACCTTGCCCCAATCATACCTGTGACAGTGACCTTAAACGGAAATCGTTTTTGCAGATGTCATCAAATTACCATGGATCACACTGGGTTAAGGTGGGCCCTAATCCCGTGGGGGGTTCCCATAAGCAAAGGAGATCAGACGCACACAGAGAGGAGAGTGCCAGGGAAGGTGCAGGTGGAAATCGGAGTGATGTTAACTATATGCCAAGGGGGGACTAGGATTGCCTGCAGCCTGAAGAAGCTAGGAGACACGCACGGGACAGATTTCTACCTCAGATCCTGCAGAGGGACTGGTCCTGCCACAACTTGATTTTCAAGATTTCTAGTTTCCAGAACTGTGATAAAATACATTTCTGTTGTTTTAAGGCACCAGACAGCAGTGCCCAGAAGAGAGCACAGGAGCAGTAAGGCCTAACTGTGGATGTGTTTTACACGTATAAAAGTGTCTCTGAACTGGTAGGTGCTCTTAAAACAAAAACAAAACAGCACTCTTGCTCTTAGACTTTCATTTCTTTTTGTTAAAAAAAATTTAACTAGCTATTTATATGTAATTAATTTCCTTTGCATTGGGAAATATTTTTATTCTCTTATTCCTGGGTCCTGGTGAAATTCCTTTATGGTAGAACAAATTCGTACATTATCTGATCCTTTATGATGAGCATGTATTCCTTTTGCAATAAAGGCATAAAAATAATTTATAATTCAAAAATAAAAGGTTAATATACTAGGGTATAAAGACTATTTTTTAAATTTATTTCTCTTTGTAAAGTGCCCAAAATAAAAATTGGTCAATAAGGCACTTAATTTCTTTTAATGGCTAAGAAGTTAGCAGGAATAAAGGAAAGCTGGTATGGAATACAGTATAACTTTTCCAGAGAAAAATTAAGTGTTTTTATTTATGCTATAAATTCAAATTTCTGGGCATATAGAAAAAGGAAAAATAGGAACATGACTGACTAGATATTCATAGAAAATATTGAAGTCAGTGAATGTTAGCTGAGTGATACTTTTGTATAAGACTGTGAAAAACGGTAAGAAAAATGTATTTTATCAAGCCAACATTTAGCATATTACATTCACAAAAACTAAGCACATTCAGTTGATAAGTTTGGGTTTTCAAAGCCAGAACACAAGAGGAGGGGCATTTCTTTTTAGAAGTTTTGTCTGCAAAATGGGGTGCCTGGGTGGCTCAGTCTCTTGAGTGACCAAGTTCAGCTCAGGTCATGATCTCATGGTTTGTGAGTTTGAGCCCCGCATCGGGCTCTGTGCTGACAGCTCAGAGCCTGGAGCCTGCTTCGGATTCTGTGTCTCCCTCTCTCTCTGCCCCTTCCCCATTCATGCTCTGTCTCTCTCTGTCCCAAAAATAAATAAACTTTGAAAAAAAAAATTTAAAAACCAAAAGAATTCTTCTCTGTAATTAAAATATGCTCTTACCAGATTTTTATAGCCAGGTTTTCAGACGTGTCATAACCTGAACCAAAGAGAATCGGAAATGACCAAACCATCGGAGAGAACTGTTTACTAGTTGAATCGTGGTGCGGCTCTGTTTATCACCGAATACAGAAGCAGCACTGGAGAGGGCCTCTTCCCTACGCCCCTCCAGGGGTTCTGTGGCATTCGCCAGTGCTGTTTTTCTTCCTGCCACACTCACTGTCCTGACGTCTTTTTCAATGGATCTGCCTGCTCTTTTTTCCCCTTAAAGTGCCGTAGTGATCTGTGTACATCCTTCTTTACATTTCCACAGCCCGCTTCAGTACATTATACCCTTCACTCAGTGCTTCCGTGGGCAATAGTGATGTATGGGTCCATTAACTAGGTGGGAGGACGCCTTTCACCATGTACATGCTTATGTCAAGTCATTGTGACATCCACCATAAATATCTTGCACATTTTTAAAAAAATTTTAATGCTTTTTATTCATTTTTGAGAGACACAGAGTGTAAGCGGGGGAGGGACGAGAGAGAGAGGGAGACACAGAATTTGAAGAAGGCTCCAGGCTCCAAGCTCCAAGCTGTTAGCACCGAGCCCGACACGGGGCTCCAACTCTTAAACTGCAAGATCATGACCTGAGCCGAAGTTGGACGCTTAACCAACTGAGCCACCCAGGTGCCCCAGTATCTTACAGTTTTATTTGTCAATTGCACCTCCATAAAGCTGAGGGAAAAGGAAATCGCTCTAGGTATTTCAGAGGTACTTAATGTAGCTAAATGTTTCTAAATTGTTGGGAAGGAGGATCCAAAGGGATAAAGCAATGCAAATAAATGCAGAAAGGTGCTACAATTGCCCAGAACCCATGAAGAGAACACAGTGAGGAGCCAGGAGCCTACGGTTCCTCCAGTGCTGCTGGACTTACGGCTGATACCACAGCAGCTGCCAGGGCCAGAAGTAGATAAAAATGATTTCTTTCTCTTGACTTCCAATCAGCCGCCAAAGCCTCGCTTTGGCAGAATTTAATCAAAGCCCAGTTCGCAAAGGAGTCCAAGAAAAAGAAGAGAGGAGAAAATTAAAAGGCATGTGTAGGACTGAGAGCCAAGAGAGAGCTAACCCATGCACCCAAGGACAGATCATAATAGAAAAGGTGGGGAATACGATTCTACTCCATTTACCCCATAGACTACTCTGTAGCTTGGGTATCTGACAGCTCCTGTGAATAGGCCAGCGCTTCCCAGACTTTGCTTTCAATCACTTGGGATCTTTGAAAAAGTACCCAGGCCTGGTTTCCGCCCCCCTGGACATTCTGATTTAATTGATACGTGGTGTCACCTGAGTGAGCGTCAAGGTTTGTGAACTCCCACGTATAACTCCCACGTACGCTGGGGGTTGGTGCCATGGGTGTTAGTGGCAGCCATCGTGTCTGGAGAGTAGGACACAGCAGCAGCAATGTGTCTGTGAAAAATGTGGACTATTTACCTGGTGCTTGAGAAACTTTGCAGGGTACTGTTATCATTCGTAAGGAGGGAAAGAAACCTCAACCAGGGCCACGACACCTTGAAATATAGACAGTACCCATATGGGAAAATCAGACTCATAATTCAAATAGTTGCATGATTATTCCCGCTACCCTAGACTTCTTTAGAGTGCTAAACGTTCAAGGTAGCTTTAAAAAAAATTAATGTTTACTTATTTTTGAGAGACAGAGAGTGTGAGTGGGGAAGGGACAGAGAGAGAAGGAGACACAGAATCGGAAGCAGGCTCCAGGCTCTAAGCTGTCAGCACAGAGCCCAATGCAGGGCTCAAACCTATGAACCAGGAGATCATGACCTGAGCCAAAGTCAGATGCTTAACTGACCGAACCACCCAGGTGCCCTGAGGTAGTTTTTTGTTTTTTTTTTTTATGTGGAGGTTAGTCTATGTATTTATAATACGGTAAGTATTACATTAAGCAAATTTACAGAGCATCTTTAGGAAAGTATCTCATACTTTTGAAGAGCATCCTAAATTAAAACACAAAGAAATGTCGCAGAGTAAGGTAGAATGAACACTGAACTTTGAGACAGACCAAAACACTGAGTTGTAGTCTATGGTTTGCCTCTGTCTAATTATGTATTCCAGAGTAAGAGATTAAACCTTTTGGACCTCTAAAAAAAATCAATACATGAGGTCTGAGAACCCATCCAGCCCAAATATGCTGGCTTGTTCTGTCATTTAGAGTATTTCTTCATCATAAGATATCTTGAGGAGTTTTTGCACTTTTAATCTTCTGAAGCCCTTTCTAAGAAGGGATTGCTCCTTTGTCGGTGATGGTTCAGATTTCTACTGGTCTTGCTTCTGAATTGGTTATTCTAAAATTACATAGTGATTTCATAACCAGCTGTAGGAATTCTCTCCCTACTGTCCATGTTCTCTGGGGCAAGAGAAGAAAAGAATTAAGGAAGTTGTTCAGCAGAAGACAGAAAATGCAGGCCCAATAGTCATGCACATAAACATTTGGCTTCTTCAGGCCATTTATAGAGCGTTCCATAGATACACTTATCAGCCGTTTGGGGTATCATTAAAAAATAAGTTTTAGTACAGTGTTGCTAAAGTCAGAATGTAAATACAAATGGCTGTGGTTTTTTAATAGTTATAACTTTTTCCTAAGAGTGCACAGAAAAATCAGTGTCTCTTCTATTTTGGTGATGGAGAATTTGAACATTGAATCAGGTTTTACTTGCATTTCTTACTCTTGACTTGCACTAAGTGAAAAAAGACTTAAGTCACGGTGACAGATCACTGGGAAAGGCAGCCAAAATACGATGGCTGTGTCAGGTAGTTGTGGATAGTTGGGTTCAGATGAACTCACCTCATCCCTCTCCTGCACCTCCCTGGATGCCAAGCTGGGGGGCATGTTTCAGTCAAAAGCTGTTAGGTTGACTAGTTCAGCTCCAAAGATAATGAATGGCATATAGATTCCCAGTCCACCGTTTGGATGGATTCAGTGCTCGAACAGGGTTCTTTACGTTTATGGTATCATTTGGATGTGATTCGAAAATACACCTAATAATTTATCAGTGGAAAAAAATTATACAGGGTTAGGGAAAAAAAATAAAATTTTCAGCAATCTAGTTATTTATCCTCTGCGACAGCTAATTTCGTAAACTTGACTGAACCACGTTATTTCTTTCTGTGTCCACAAGTGTGTTTTTGCGACAAACTTTGGACTCGGTAAAGTAGACTGCCCTCCCCATTGTGGAGGCCTGATTATCCAAATCAGTGGCAGCCTGAAGAAACCAAAAGGCAAAGGAAGGAGGAATTTGCCCCTTTCTTCTTCCTCAGTGGTTGAGGAATTGCTTGAATTTCTTATAGCATCAACTTTGAGTTTATAGGCTAACGATAATGGAAAAGTGAGTTTTCCTTGTGAAATATTTTAAGAAAACAATTTATATGTCATTCTAGGTGTTCCACTTTCAAAACACGGTCACTAAGTGCTTAGAAGGGTGAAAGCAGGAGAGAAGGAAGACTAAGCGAAGAACGGAGGAAGGGTCAAGAATATGGTTGATTTCTTGGGTGTTTTTCATTCTGGCCTCAGCCAGAGAGAATTGTCTACTGAATGGCGAATATCCAGAGCTGAGTGGTGGTTCGTTTTGCATTTGCTGAACACTGAATGTAGGAAAAATAAGGAAAATAAATAGATTGTCACTGTCCACATGCTTCAAATCTTCCAAAATTAGTCTTGAAGGAAATAACTCCATAATTCTCTAACCCTACTAAGCTTTTTACTCAGTTACTTGATACTTGTTTGTATTTTGGTTCCTTAGATCTAGCTAGGTTTTCTTAAAATGTCCTTAGGAGGGAAAATGCAGCATATTCCAAGGGACACTGACTTTTTTTTAAAGGGAGGAGAGAATTTTTTTCCCTTAAATTCTGAAAAACGTAACTTTTAATATGATGATGTTTGGTAGTTTCCTTTCATAATCCCAAATTCAGCTTAGTACTCCTTAGCTCTTTGACACCTGATTATCAGCATGCATTAGAGAATTATATTGGAGACACATTGTGTCAGATATGCGAGCACCATTGAAGATGGCGCGCACGCGCATGTGTGTGTATCTTTCCCATTCTGAATCCTTGAAATATTTCTGCTTTTATTCTTTCTTAATTAAAAGTGTCTGGGTTAACATCTAAAAGTACCTTTATCAACATAGAATACACATCAAGAAACAAAACTCATAATGAATTATAGAGAAAATACCAACACAGAGGCTTTACTCTTGTTATTTAACCTTCAGTATGATAATTTTCCTCCCACAATGAATGCTGACCCTGATTGTGAAGGATGTTTGCTGAGAGCAAGGGTTAGGGGTGGGGAAAATGAGGAGAAGGTTTGTGTGTGTCTGGGTTTTCCTTAGAAGAAGGCAATTTATAGGTACAACAGTTTTGTGGGGGTTTTTTGTTTTGGGGTTGTTTTTATCCACTGTGGTGGTTTTTTCTTGACCAAATGTGCATGCAGAATGTCCTAGGGCAGGGCTTCCATTTTACTTAGAGAGCTCTTTACTGAGTTTTAGCTTCCAGAAAAATTCCTTATTGAGACGCCAATGTAACTGTTCCATAGCCTTTAAATTAATCAACCTGTTAACAACCTGACAGGGCTGGTCCTACCCCCACTTCTAGCTGCCTTTGGAATTGTAAAACTTTGCAAGTCTTGCTGAGTGAACTCATGTATTTGGTGGTCCTTTATCTTAAAGTCTGTTATGAACTGCGTAGACAAAGTGTGGTCAGGTTTCATAAACAATCTGTTTTATGCTGTCAAGAGATGTCTCTATGTTCTGATTATTTAATCACATCTTTCTGGGTTTTGTGGTGGTACACCGGATTTAGTGGTACCAAGTGGTTTTTAGAGTTTTCTCGCATTTCAGTAAGATTTAAAAAGGGGGGGAGGTTGTTACAGATGTTGGCCAACCAACCTGAAGGAAAATCCCTAATAGGAATCTGAAAAATGGAAACCGAACACTTACAAAATTCCACTGACTTAATAGAACAAAGGTTTTCCCTCAGTAAATTGTGTTGTATTTCTTTCCAAAAGATAAATAGTAAGCTAAAATTTACTTAGGAGCAGACGGACTATCTGTGGTGGAGACAGAACCCCAGAAGGAGCAAGAAGTGATAGGATCCAGCCCTTAGGGGGAGAACTCAGACTGGAGAAGTGGAAAACATTGATTGAGAATCAGACAGATGACTTTAGAGACAGTCATTTGCTTTAAGACAAGTGCATCATAAAGCTCATGCAGATTGTTTTCATCTTCTCAATTCAATAAAAGCTTCATTGTTAATTAAAAGCTAAGGGGTGACGCATGGAGAAGTTGGAGAAGAAAAACTCTGAAACGATCCTTATAGGGAATTTTTTTTAAGCTAAAGAAGACTCGAATTTTGAGACCAGTACAATATGTATAATATGCCATGTGGTATAATCTGGGAAAGAGAGAGAATGGGAAAAAGTTGTAAATAGGAAGGGTAGCACAGCAGACGCTCGGAAAGCTGAGGGAAGTAGGGAAATCCATGGTGTAACATAGGAAACACTAGTGGGGGACCACATGGGGTGAGGGAAGTGTCTAATCTGGCAACAGGAGAGCTAGGGGACTGGTTACAGGGAATTGGGAAAAAAAGGTAAACTGATTAACATTAATTTAAACTTAATCAAATTGATTTGAAATCAACAAGGTAGTGTTATTTTTTATTTTTTTTAACGTTTATTTATTTTTGAGACAGAGAGAGACAGAGCATGAATGGGGGAGGGTCAGAGAGAGGGAGACACAGAATCCAAAACAGGCTCCAGGCTCTGAGCTGTCAGCACAGAGCCCGACGCGGGGCTCGAACTCACGGGCTGTGAGATCATGACCTGAGCTGAAGTCGGCCGCTTAACCGACTGAGCCACCCAGGCATCCCAACAAGGTAGTTTTAAATAGACAATTTTTTCCCTCAACTTGGCAGCCATTTACAAAGGGGAAAACATGACAGTATCTCCTATGCTCTGAGGATCTTTCTCTTCTTTGCCTCAGTTCTTTTCTTCTGCATTGTTTCTATTGCCAGAAGCCCACTTACTGTTAAGCAAAGTTCAGCCGTGGTGCAGGTCAGGTGTATGTCGCCCCGGCGGCTGTTGTTGCTGCTGCTGTGTTTCATATGGATCCATCTCCGTGTCCAATACACTTGTCTTCGTTACCAGCGGAGAAAGTCACAGTTAGCTGTCTCACCCTTCCCTTCCCTGTATTTCATATCGTAGTTCTCCCCTTCCTTTCGTGAGATAACAGTCCTCATTTTTCAGAAAACTTTGATGACTTCTTAGCATTTAAAGGATCAAATCCAAACTCCTCAAATGGGTACCTAAGTATTTGCCCCATTTTCTATTTACCACCTTCCCTGTCTGCGCCCCCCCTGTGCCCCCAACCTTTCCATCTCCACCTGTCTTTCACCCAGACTGCTTTCCTCTTTGTGACCAGACACTCCTGGACGCCCTCACCTGCCCTTTAGTCATAAAATGCTCTTACCTCCACATGTGCAATTGAAGTCCAAAACACATCTTATCTCCTTGTCACTGACTCCTTCCCTGTCTACAGTGGCCTGTAAAGATTCCTTGCTTCTCGATGACCATCATTAATCTTGTTTTTTGAATGAGACGAGTATGTGGCATTAGTTTAACTCCTTAATGCCACAGTGCTTTGAAGTGCCTTTATTCAACATAGGCTGTCATTCAGGAGAGGAAGTCCCATGACAGAATCCTTTTGACATCAGTTTTCCCCAGAATTCACTGAAGAATGTACATGCCAGGACAAACGGAAAGTTCTGTAAGGGCCCACACAGGTCAAGTAATATTTTTTTTCGATCTCAGTTAAAGAAAGAATAGCATAAATAAATATATAACATCAAAGAATAGCATAAGTAAATCAAACACTACCCATCTTCTAAAAAGATTGGACTACGTTTGCAAGCTTTCCCTATTTGAAAAACACTCTGAAAACTCAACTGCTATGTTTTGGGTTATATCACTGGAGGGTTCAGTAGGGTAGAATCCTGCTTTTGGTTGAAGTTAGAGGAATAATATTTCATTTCTTTTACCTAAAATTTCTGTGTATGCATTTGATGTGATTTGTCCATTGGAACTAGCTAATTCAAAGGAGGAAAATGCTACCTTTATTTAATAAAAAACCATTTGTACTGTTTTTAAAACTAGTCCAACACATTATAAGGAAAATTGTACAACATTCAATGCCGTATGGAACTCAATCTGTAAGCCATTAAGTAAATGAAATCTTACGATGTTTCCTTGCTTCTCTGAAGTACCGATATGTTACAGCAGTCTGGCAAGGCTCTCAGCCATTACAAATAATAGACTTAGAGCTGCCCACACACTCGTCACTCTCAGGGAACAGCCCTCTGCCTGGGTCTCCTCAATTACAGAAAGAGAACTACGCTCCTGATTGAAATGGAGGGAGGGGGAGAGGCAAAGAGAGAAAAGGGGGGAGAGAGGGAGAACGAGAGCAAGAGAGAGAGGGAGAGAAACTTTTAATCTTTATTTTTGGGAATCTTTTTGCAACAACCTATTGTGTCTGCCTGTTCCCTCCAAATTCACCGTGGAAGCCATTTGCTTTGTGAAGATAAAGAGTGGTGTCTTTTACCCTGCCATAAAAGATCTTCCGTAGAGTGTAGTAGGGTCGAGAAGTTTGAGAGGAGGGGTCTCAAAGGTCTGTGACCTAGAGATGTCACAGAGGCTTCTGGGAATCAGAGGGAAATGTCTTCTAGTTGGCATGCCATCATTCAGTGAGCAATGACATACCCTTGGTGTCTTTTCTTTTGTTATTTAAAGGAGGTGTACTTTGTATAATACGGAGAAGGAAAACTTGTGATCCCACAGACTAGGAAACTAAAAGAACACATTGACTATTATTTCAAAGTGTAAAATATGTATACTATTTGTGCATCGTCTTTCAGTAAGTTGCCTATTTTATTTTTAGTGTTTACCAAATTTGTTAGGGAATTGGGGCTAATAAGAGTGAAGTGAGGAGGGACAAGAAGAGTTCTGGCCCCCAAAGCAGGGGAGACAATTGGTTGTGGGCACTTGAGACAGTGTGACCATAAATAAAGGGGGTTATTTTTATGGTGTAGGGGATCCAGTGCTCTGTGTACAATAGTACAGAGCGGATTTATTATTAGCAATGGGAAAAACAGATTTCCAAATTTAGAGACCACTCCACATTCGTGAACTTGGAAATTCCAGGCAAACTTGAGACCTCTTGTTGGCATCTGAGTTGATTTATCCTTGGCAAGAGGCTATGTGTTTCTTTTGTTTCTTTTTTCAGTAGGATAAAATAGTTGCCTCAAACAAAACTTAAATTAGTGCTTTCTTCAAGTTGTTTTATATATACATATATGTAGATAGTAGAAGCTATACATAGGCATAGTATATATAGTAGAAGCTATACATAGGCACCATAGAAAATTGAGAAGTACAGATAATAAAAATCACAAACAATAATAAAAGTTCATACTTAATGTTAACACTTTAGTGTATACCCTTCTGGATCTCCCCTCCATTCTCCTCCTCCTCTTCTTCCTTTTCTATCCCTCCCTCTCTCCCTCCCTCTCTCTCTCTCTCTCTCTCTTTCGGAGTCAGATGAATAAATTTTTCTCTCTCTCAGTTACATGAATAACACATCCATAAATGTATCTTTTCAACAAAATAAAATCACACCATATATTTCCGTAACCTGCCTTTTTAGTCAATAATCTTCATCTTTTTTTAAACTAAAATGTTACATCCTTGGGTAATCAGGGAGGAGGTCTTGGAGCAAGAGAACAGATGACGATAAGAAGCATTGGTGAACAATAACAGTTTACATTTAATTGGTAAACGGATTTAACCTTAAACGTGAATTTACAAATGCAGTGATAGAAACACAAAGATGGACTGTTTGAAATCGCATGCATTTCAGAAAGTATTGAAAATTGGTATAGGCAGTTGACTGCCTATATAACTGATATAGTTTCTTTTTCTCGTTCAGTAACCCATTTTAAGTGTTACAAATACTTACAAGATGGCTCCTAGAATTACATAATACTTATATTTTTTTAAAAGAAAGGGGGGGAAAGGTACTATTAGGTGCAGAGGGGTTTGTGATGTTTTTTAAAAAGTAGTGTCTAAGCAAAAATCAGAAGAGGTAGAGTTGAATTTTCAGGGGGTATATCAAGAACGGTCATACTTCGTATAATCTTGGAATATGTTCTCATTCTCCAGAGGTTACTGAGAGAACTGATTTGAGTTATGTATATAAATTATCTATCATTGCAGCCAGTACAGAGAACTCTTGATCTGTGACTTCTTTTTACAAATGGCCATCTGTTGAGGGAAGCCATTTTCTTTGAAACCCCTCTTTTCCCATTTTTTCTCATTTCCGAACCTGGAAACTTTGTATCTCCTTCCTGAAATACTGTGTTCAAGCAGCCTGATAAATTTTTCTCTCAAGATCTTCTGACATCTGGGAGAGAAACAGCTACCATGTTAGTCCCTACTCTTCAACCAAATGAAGAGAATCAATCACATTGGAAAATGACTTTATGGAAATCTGAGTAATCCATTTTCTTCTGGGGAAGGTCATGTCAGGATTTTCATAAAGGTGTCCAAAAGAACAGAAAAGAGAATTATAAAAATGTCAACCTTTGGTAACAGTGGAGAAGGGAGCTGATCCTTGTAGGTAACTTTAATAGCCTTGCTCAGTAATTACACAAAAAGAACTACAAAACATTCGCTGAAAAAAAATTATCTTAAATTTATTCCTTTCATTTCTTCTCTTCACTGAAGGATATGAATAAATATGAATATAAGGAATAATTAGAAGGGAAGATTTTCAGAATTTTTTAATCAATTTCTCATTTCTGTGTTACCCCGAATGCTTTTCTTTTTCTCCTATTATTTGTATGGCAAGTACCTGTGTTCACCACATGTTATCTTGAATTCACTTCGTGAATGCAGATGCTTTCTTCCTCTGCCTGAGAGTTTTCACAGGGGCCAAGAGATTGGTATCCAAGACATCGATGGTCCTCCTTATAAACCTTATCTTTGCCTCTCTGTCCACAGGACATCAGCTAGAACTACTTCAGGGTAACTTTTATGAACAAGCATTCATTTACTGCAGGGGAAATCTAAATGTATCCCTCCTTTTTTGGACTCCAGGTCATTAATTTATATTTCACATTTATGAACGCTTACGACTGTCAATAAACTGCCAGAAAATGAAGAGTGCTATAGGTGCTGTGTGGCTGGAAATTCAAAGGTGAAATAGAGTATGCCTGGAAAAACTCAAGAGAATCGGAACCAGATTCTCATTAAAAGCATTCTTCAAAACATTTGGAGTGAATGCCATTTGGCCTGGTGAATTTTTTAAATATAATTTATCCAGTAGATGAAGCACATTCTGTGAATTTAGCACTATCGGGTTGCTATCTGTGACCTCTCAAGTTCAAAAGACATTTTGACAACAGGATATTCTGTGTTATTGCCTTCAGTGCCCACAGAGTTAGAGATTTCATTTGTCTCCTCTGATTTTAATCTTGTTTTTATCTCTGTGAATTCCTTTTGAAATATATACCTTAATAAGGTATGTTAATATGCAATAAAATTAACAGGTGTGGATATACAGTTCTGTGAGTGTTTACACATGTATAGATTTGCAAAGCTACCAGCAAAATCAAGGTACAGAACAGCTCCGTTACCCTAAGAGACTCCCTTTTGCTTTCCTTTTATAGTCACACTGTCCCCCACTCCTAAACCTGGCAACTGCTGCTTTGATCTGTAGTTTTGTATTCACAAGAATGCTATCTAAACAGAATGTAATTTTTTGAGAATGGATTGTTTCGGTCCGCAAAATGCCGCTGAGATTCTCCCAAGGCGTTACCATGTATCACCAGCACGTTGCTTTTTCTTGCTGAGTAGCGTTCCACTGAGTGAATGTGCTCCAATTTTTTCATCCATTCACTCATTGAAGGCCATTTGGCTGCCATAAACTTGGGGATACAGTTGTATGAATGTAAGTTTTCATTCCTCCGGAGTGAACACCTAAAAGTGAGATTGTTAGGTCACGGGGCAAGGGGGTGCTTATAAGAAATTGCCAAACTGTTTTCCAGAGTGGTTAGCCTTTTTTCCATTCCCTCCAGCAATATTCCAGTTGCTCGTCTTTTCCACTAACACTTGGGATCGTCAATATATCCTATTTTAGCCATACTAATACGCTGACAAAAGTATTGGTGGTTTTAATTTGCATTTCTCTTTGCACAATTTACAGAGGTTTCTCTGGGTGTTTTAATACATATACTTCACTCTACTCATGTTTTTACTGTTTCAGGTTAGATCCTTGCCACCGTATAGAGAGCCCTTTACCCTCCCCACTTCGTGCTCTAGTTGTCTATACATTACCTCCGCATACACTGGAAACTTCATTAGACAATGTTACAATTTTTGCTCCCGACTGTCAAAATGTATTTTATACAACTAAATAATACTCTTTTATATTCACCCCAATTTTTACTCTTATTTTTCACTCTTGATTTCTCTTACTCTTTCTTTATTCCGGAGGTTCCAAGTTTCCTTTGGGGATCATTTGTCTTCTGTCTTAAGAATTTCTGTACAATTATATTACAGTGTGTTTGCTACCAACAAATCTTATTTCCTTAATCTGAGAATATTATTTCATCTTCATTCCTGAAGGATATTTTGGCTGGCTTTGGAATTATGCATTATACTTCCTTTCATTTTAGGATCGTCATTGCTCATTTTTCTGGCCCCATGATTTTTCAGGAGACATCCATAGTCATTTGAATCATCATTCCAGCAAAAGTACACATCATTTTTCTCTGGGTACTTTTAAGATTTTTTCTTTATCGTTAGTTGTAAGCAGTTTAATAATGATATATTTAAATATGGATTATGGGGAGTTTATCTTCACTGAGATTTTGTGAACTTGAATTGGTAGGTTTATTTCTTTTGCCAAATTTGAGAAGTCTTCAGTCTTTATTTTTAAAAAAATTTGGGCACTGCATTTTCTCTTCTGCTCCTCAAGCACTGATAGCATGAATATTAGACATTTTGATACGTTTCCACATGTTCCTGAGGCTCTGTTTATTTTTTCCATTAATTTATACTTCAGTAGTTCATATTGGATAATTTCTAACTGGTCTCTATTCAGATTCACTGACTCTTCGGTCATCTTCATTCTGCCATTGGCTCATCCACTGAGTTTTTTTTTTAATTTTGGCTATTATATTATATATATAATATATTATATTATATTATATTTTGGATATATTATATCATATAATATATATTATATGATACATCTGTGCCATCTCAGTGTTGACTTCTGAATGTTCCTATTCGTGCAAGTTGAGATTTCTCTTGTTTTTCCTAGGCTGAGTATTTTTGATTGTATCCTGGACGTTTTCAATATTATGTTAAGAGACTCTGGCTTAATTTCAGTAGAGAATATTAATTATATTTTAAGCAGGCAGTCATCCCAGCTGGGCTCAGGCTGTAAGTCTTGACCAACCTTCTGTGGGTTTTAATTCCAGTGCCAGTTCAATTTTCAAATTCTTAGCAGTACTGTTAAGATCTGTGCCGTGTGTACATCTGCCCCCACAATGGACAGTCTGGGACTTGAATGGTGGTCCATCCCATAGATTGGTTAGCAAAGTCTATGTACGATGTACAGTGGTTAGGCTCAGGCTCGTGCATGCTTAGTTTAAGGTCCGGTTCATACATGCTTAGCTTAGGGATGAACCTAGGAGGTAGTAAAGGATTTTAAGAGGTCACATTCCCATATTCCTCCTGTTCTTTGGTCTCCTCAGTACTCCCTTTTAGTTACTCCATTAAGGAAGCCAGGCTTTATATACCCTGTTGTGCTGTGTACTTTCTTGGACTATGCCTGTGTCTGGGGTCAATGGTCAGAAGGACAGAGACACAGATAACTAAAAGAGTTTCTCCTGCCCCTTGGGATCACAGCTTCTCTGATAGGAGAGAAAGATTCCTTTCTTTCAGAGTTTTAGACTTCTTTGGGTTTCCATTGCCTCTGCTGATATTATGTCATAAGGTTATTTGGGGGCTGGGATGTAAGAAAACAAAAAAAATAAATAAAAGAAAAATGAGGAATTTCCTCTATTGTATCTGAATGTTAGAAGACCCTTTCCTGACTCAACATAATAAAGGACATATATGACAAACCCATAGCTAACATCATACTCAGTGGGGAAAAAAACTGAGAGCATTCCCCCTAAGGTCAAAAACAAGACAAGGATGTACACCCTCACAACTTTTATTCAACCTACTACTGGAAGTCCTAGCCACAGCAGTCATGCAATGCAAAGACATAAAGGTCATCCACATTGCTAAGGAAGAAGTAAAACTTTCACTTTTTGCAGATGACATGATACTATATATAGGAAATCCAAAAGACCACTAAAAAACTACTAGAACTGATAAATGAATTCAGTAAAGTCGCAGGATACAAAATAAATTGCAGAAATCTGTTGCATTTCTACACACTAATAGTGAAGCAGGAGAAAGAGAAAGTAAGAAGACACCCCCATTTATAGTTGCACCAAATGTAATAAAATACCTGGGAATAAGCCCAACCAGAGGTGAAAGACTTGTACTCTGAAAACTATAAAACACTGATGAAAGAAATTGAAGATGACACAAAGAAATGGAAAGACATCCCATGTTCATGGATTGGAAGAACAAATATTGGTAAAATGTCTATACTACCCAAAGCAATCTACAGATTTAATGCAGTCCCTATCAAAATACAAACAGCATTTTTCACAAAATTAAAACAAAAGTCCTACAATTTATATGGAACCACAAAAGACCCTGAATAGCCAAAGCAATCTTGGAAACAAAAAACAAAGCTGGAAGTATCACAATTTCAGACTTCAAGTTATAGTGCAAAGCTGTAGTAATCAAACCAGTATGGTAATGGCACAAAAGTAGACACATAGATCCATGGAACAGACTAGAAAGCCCAGATATAAACCAACATTTACATGATCAATTAATCTTTGTCAAAGCAGGAAAGAATAACCAATGGGAAAAAGACAGTCTCTTCAACAAATAGTGTTGGGAAAACTGGTCAGCTACATGCAAAAGAATGAAACTGCACCACTTTCTTACCCATAAAAATAAGCCCCAAGTGGGTTAAAGACCTAAATGTGAGACCTGAAACCATTCTAATCTTAGAAGAGAGCTCTGACATCAGCCATAACAATGTTTTTCTAGATATGTCTCCTGAGGCAAGAAAAACAAAAGCACAAGTAAACTATTGGGGCTACATCAAAATAAAAACCTTCTGCACAGTGAAGGAAAAAATTAACAAAACTAAAAGGCAACGTACTGAATGAATGGGAGAAGATATTTCAAAATCACATATCCAATAGAGAGTTAGTATCCAAAATATGTAAAGTACTTATACAACTCATCACTCAAAACCCAAATAATCCAATTAAACAATGCACAGAAGACATGCACATGTATGCAAATAAGACATACAGATGGCCACTAGACATATGGAAAGATGCTCAACATCACTTATCATCAGGGAAATGATACCAGCTCACACCTGTCAGAATGGCTAAAATAAAAAAAACAAAACACAAGAAACAACAGGTGTTGGCAAAGATGTGGAGAAAAAGGAACCTTCTTGCACTGTTAGTCGGAATGCAAACTGGTACAGCCACTGTGGAAAACATGGAGGTTCCTCAAAAAGTTAAAAATAGAATTACCCTATGATCCAATAATTGCACTGCTGGGTATTTACCCCCAAAATACAAAAATCATTCAAAGGGATGCATGCACCCCTATGTTTATAGCAGCATTATCTACAATAGCCAAATTATAGGAGCAGCTCCGGTGTCTATTGATAAATGAATGGATAAAGAAGATGTGTATATCTCCAATGGAATAGTATTCAGCCATAAAAAAGAATGAGATCTTGCCATTTGCAATGACACAGATGGAGCTAGAGAGTATAATGCTAAGCAAAGTAAGGTGGTCAGAGAAAGACAAATACCAGGTCACTCATATGTGGATTAAAAAGCACAACAAAGGAGCAAACAAGAGAGGGAGAGAGAGGCAAACCAAGAAACAGACTTAACTATAGGCAACAAACTGATGGTTAGAGGGGAGGTGGGTGGGGGCATGGGTGAAATAGGGATGGGGATTAAGGAGGGCGCTTGTTGGGATGAGCACTGGGTGATGTATAGAATTGTTGAATCACTATGTTGTACACCTGAAACTAATGTAACACTGTATGTTAACTTAAAAAAAAAAAGACAACAACGACCCTTTCCTGATCCTTAAGCCAGAACTAGAGGGATTCTTCTTAAATTCTCTACCTGCTCTCATGCCTCCTTCAGGATTTTGGACTGAATTGAGGACAGTGGAAGATACTCATGGTAAACTCATTGCCCATTTGGTGGGACCTTCTTGTCCATCCATCTGCTACTATTTTTTAAATAGAATGTTTTTCAGAAAAGTTTTACATTTATAGAAAAAATGAGCAGATAGTAGAGTTCCCATCTTATCCCTTTCACTCTATAAAGTCTCCCATATAATTAACATCTTACATTAGTATGACATATTTGTTATGGTTGCTGAACTGATACTGATACATTATTATTAAGTAAAATCCCTTTTATTTATACTTCCCTCGTTTATTTGCATTTCCCTTGTCTTTGCCTCATTTTACCATTTTAAAATCCATCCAGGAAACCACGTTACATTTAGTCCTCATATCCCTAGGCTTTTCTTGGCTGTGATAGTTTTTCAGACTTTCCTAGTTTTCAATGACCTTGAAAGTCTTGAGAAGTACTGTTCTAATATATCGTAGATTGCCATTCAATTGGAATTTGATGTTTTTTGCATAGTGAGACTGGGGTTGTAGGTTTTGGAGGAGGAAGATCATAAGTAAAGTGCCATTTTTATCACATCATATCAAGGACACATAGCACCTCCATGATGTATAATTGTTCTTGTGGAGCTCATCATCTGGCCTTGGTAGAGATGTTCAGCTTTCTCCATCCCATATTAACTGTTGCCTCCTTTGCCTCTCTAGACTGCTTCAGCTAGATCATTGCCTTCAGAGTTTTCCAGAAGAGAATAAAGCACAAGTTTATGTATTCTCTAATATTCTGACTTGAATCTTTCACATACTTGGCTTGATTTGGAGGAGGTACCTCCCTCTATTCCTTTGAGTAGAAAGAAAAGGGAAGCTCACAGCACTCTGAAAACTCTCTCTTAGAATCTTCACTCACAAGTACTCCCATCCAATTAATTTTCTAGTGTTCTTATATGTCCTCTAGACCTAGGTGATACAGTAATTTTTGTCTTTGTGGATATGTCCATCATACTGGGAAATCTTGGCATAGATATTCTGCCACCTAACTCTAGTATTGTTCTCATATGAGACTCCTAGCAAAGAGACAAAAATTAGCCCTATTAACACATCTTAATGTGTCTCTAAAGATACATTGGCTAAATTCATACTATATTCTTGAACAGTATTTCTGCCCTTTATCCAGGTCTAGTTTCCTTTTAGCTGAGCTGAGCACTGATGAAGGTCATTTTGACTCTATTACTTTATTTTTTTTATGTTTTATATATTTTTGAGAGAGGGAGAGAGAGGGGGGAAAGGCAGAGAGAGAGAGAGAGAGAGAGAGAGAGAGAGAGAGGAGCCACAGAATCCAAAGCAGGCTCCAGGCTCTAGGCTGTGAGCTGTCAGGCTCTGAACTGCAAGATCATGACGTGAGCTGAAGTCAGATGCTTAACCTGCTGAGCCACCCAGGTGCCCCCAACCCTGTTAGTTTAAACTTTACCCAGGATCAACCCATAGTGACAAGTCTCTCCTATATTTTCTGACATGCTGCTTTGTCTTCTCTTTGTTCCTCCAGAGCCAAATGCACTGCATAAGCAGATCTTGTCTCATAGATAACCTCCTAAGAGTTACCATATATAGGACCTCTGTTTAAAGAAACAAATGAGTCAGTCATGAAAGTAAGATATGTGATCTTTGCTGTTTCCACTAAAGTTCCATCCTCCCCAACCCAAGGGTGTCTTGAGGAAGGAGAACTATAAAAGGTATACATGGTTGTATTAGTTAGATTTTGATGCAGCAAACTATCCTACGACAAAGGCGGGGGCCCCAGGAGAAAGCAGCAGTGCACAAGATCTTTTAAGATCTAATATCCCAGAAATGGCATAACTTTGCTTCTACCCATTTCATTGGCCATAGTGAGTTACAAGGCCTTCCCAGATTCAAAGGATGATTAGACTCCTTGATGGGAAAATTGCGAGGGGTGTGGATAGAGGGAAGGGAAGTATGACCAGTTGTATTAACTCAGAGAAAGAAGCTATTTAAAAAAAATGTTTAATTAAGTTTGTTTAAATACATTTCAGTAAAATTACTTGGCAAATAATATTAGAGGTTTTATGTAGCTATGGCAAGTTTTGAAGACGGAGCATGCATTGACATTTGAAAACATACTCTCGTGTGACTTTCACTTGTTATAGCATTCCTTTGGCATTGGCTCCGTAAACTATCACTGATAGTTCCTTTGGCTCCTTGTATTTGAAGCAGTAGGATTTTTTAGAGAATGTGTGGCCTACTGTGTTCCTTATAATAGTTTCGTGTTTGGATTGCTCCTTGCATTTATTAAAGTAAACACATTATGCACCCCCACTTTCAGCTGTCCCAGGATATCTGGACATGCTGCCATTTTCTCTGGGTCAGAAGCTAGTCTGTGCGAAGCCAGGGGCACTGGGAAAACAGTATAGTTTTCCACATTTGGCTAAAATATGAAGAGTGGATTTGGAGTTAAAATTAATCGAAGATTTCATCTGAATTTCTTAAAAGGTCCCTTGATGATTTTATAAGGGACTCTTAAATTCAGTAGTCAATATAAAAATACTTAAGAGTAAAGCAAAATTGGTTGTGATTGTTTTAAAACAACAGAGACACAGAGCGTGAGTGGGGGAGAGGCAGAGAGAGAGGGAGACACAGAATCCCAAGCAGGTTCCAGGCTCTGAGCTGCCAGCACAGAGCCCAATGTGGGGCTTGAACCCATGGACCATGAGATTGTGACCTGAGCTAAAGTCTGACACTTAACTGACTGAGCCACCCAGACACCCTGTAGTTGTGATGGTTTTAAAGTATTCAATCTGGGTCTATTCTACAGAGTAGATGAAGAAATAAAAGGATTTGGTTGTTAGTTATCTTTCAAGCCATGTCTGTATGAAGGGATGATTAAGAACAAAACGTGGGGACCTGAGTTGCCTCCCAGTTCATGTCAGGATAGTTTTGAAAGTGGAGAAAAGCAGTAGTTTTTTTATTGTTCTGAATGGAGATTTTAAGGAGGCCAATATTCCTTTAAGGCTGACTCCATAAACGTAACAGTCCAGTCATTCACTCTTTCCTCTAATTTCTTTTTGAATTATGAATAGATAATTGTGCTCCCTCCAAACATGAACTATGAAGACATATAATCATAGCATATTTGACATAATTTAATGATGTAGCTCTATAAAACTTAGAATAAACTGCTATCAATCATTAATATGATAGATTAATTAATTGCCACATAATGTCATTAATCTATGTAGTAATTAGGCACAGGAAAAAATTATGTAAATATTTTTCTTTCACAGTAAAGCCAAATTTTCAAAATCTCTTGCCTTTGTTGTTATTTTTAAATTCTGCTAATATACAGATTTCTTTGTATTTATATACACCCAGTAACACTTATTCAGAGTTAGTGTTCTGGTTTTGAATTTTAATTCATTTCACGTTACCCACTATAGGCTTGCACTAAGTCTCTTGCTGCTCTTTTGGATTCTTCTCTGCCACTGCCTCTTACCTAGTTGTCTGGTAGCCTTTTCAGCTATCCCTGTCTTAAAGACTAGATATTCTAGGTGATGGAGGGACTATAGTTTCAATAACTCTAAGTCAGTTGGCTTTAGGTGGATGGTCAAAAGCGTAAGAACATGATCACGTGTTTGACCATGGTTAGGTTACAATGTGGAAGGGAAGAAGAAGAAGCACAGGAAATTGACCCAGGTATGGAGGCAAACCAATGTTCAGGAAGAAGTCTTCAAGTTCAGGTTTCCTGGTTAGAAGTCAATAACTCCTAGGCACATGCTCCTTCATCTCTCCTCACCAGATCAGGGTCCTTCAAAAGGTTCCCCCTAGGAAATGGAGGCAAGTTTAAAAAGGAGTTCAGAAAAATATAGCCAAGCTTTCAGGGATTCTAGACCAACTGATCAGGTTTTCCTCAGGAGTCAGCCTTAGAGGAAGATATAGTAAGATTTCAGGAGCAGTGGGAAGGATTCTGTGAGGAATTTCCCCAGTTACTGCCTACATACCCCCTTGCCAAGATGGTTACAATTATTTTAGTGTTATTTGCCTGAAACTTACTAAGCTTGGATTTTTTTTTTATCCCTTTATGTACAAGCTTTGATTCTGCTGGACTATGTGAGAATTGTGTTTGAGGATCAAGGTTCTCATTCATTTGGGTTTACTAAACTCATCTCCAGTCCTCGTAAGTCCTCAAACTTATTGCCCATGTTTTGCTTGGGTTCCTAAGCCTTCTTCCCCAGACGTTTTTCTTGGATTCTGTAATTGTCTGCACTAAGTCTTGGTATCCTCATCTACCTTTGCGCATCTTTTCAATTTAACCATACTTTAGAGAATTGATCAATTGCCCAGTGAATATTTCTTACAATGTTAATCAATACTTGATATGCCTTTGGAAGTGAAGTATGAAGAAAGGATAATGAGGAAATGGAAAGAAACCTGAGTTGCCTAAAAGGAAATCTAAAAGGGCATAATGATCAGGTTTAACGAAACTTAAAGAAGGTTAAATAAAATTTGGATTACTTCTCTGGTTTGCCTAAAGCTAGCTCTTTTCCTTTCATTTGTGAAGATCAGCCAGCATCCTGTGCCGGAGTGTTTTATAAATCATGTGTAGCTGTGCACAGTAGAACTTAAGAGGCCACGGTGACCAGTCAGGCGCTAAATCATAAAATGTTAGAGCTGGAAGGGACTTCAGAAATCATCTATTCCAACTCCCTCATTTTATAGATGAGGAAACTGGGACCAAAAGAGGTTAAGTGACTTGCCCAGTCTCTGTCATAGTGACTCTGTGCATAGAAGCAAGCAGTCCCATCATTAACTAACTGCCATGAGGAGTGGCTGCTCCATAGCACCAGCTTTGAGCTAAAACCAGTTTCTTTGATCTCAGAAGCTGAGACATAAGTTTGTCCTTTGGCTATTTCTTTCTCTTTCCTTGAAGGGAGAGCATTCTGCTGTCGTTGGGACTTTATGTTCATTCTTTCTGCCTTCTCTCTGCTAAGACACTCAGAATCACCCTTTACTCACTGCGATATGGAAGGTGATTTCATCGGCCAAGCCTACAAGACTTCTAGTCAACATTACCAGAGAGGAAATCTTCGGCACTAATTTTCCATAAATGTAAGTGTTCTTCCCTTTGCTTTATGACTTTCATGTCATTTAATTAATACCTTTAAGTTTACATTAGCATAACAAACAAATATTTATTTCCAAAGTCTATGGGAGCTTGGCAATGATGAGGCTGTGGGCTTCTAACCTTTTTCTTTCCCTACTTCCTAATAACTCTTTTCTAATTTTAAAAAGTTTTTAAAGGCTAATACTAACTACTTCTATGATTGAAACAACATACTTTTCATAGTCCAGTGAGTTATCACTCTGGGAGGAGGCGGTTGGGAGTGAAAGCGGTGAAGTAGAAGTCCCTATACAAGTTTGCAAGATTCCATATGCCCATCAGACCCCACCTCTACTCCCAGAAAGTTTCTGATACATCCGCCATCCCTAAATCATTCCCTCTGATGCCCGGTTCTCAACTGTGGTCCACAGACCAGCAGCATCATCACCATTTAGGTACTTGCTTAGAATACAGATTCTCGAGACTCCGGAGGTGGGACCAAGCAACTCCTGTTTTGACAGGCCCTCCAGGCTACTCGGTTGTTCACTAAACTTTGAGAACCACTGCGACAGAGTGTGGCTCCCAAACTAATGGTGCTAATATTTATGTGAACCTCTGGGTTAAAATAGCTGTTATGTCCACCAAGTATATTTCCTGGGTCTTCCATTGGCATGCCTGAAATTTACTCATTTAAACTTTTGCACAAGTCTATCTGGGACCGAAGATTATAGTTTTGCTCCAAAAAGGACTTTGTGTCCTCAGTCTTCCACGGGCACTGGGCAGTTCCCACCGCTGCTTCCCTGAGGCCAGCCCAGCAGACTTGCTGTAATGAGGCCAAAAGCTCATGACTTTACACTGTCCTAAAGCACTTATGAAATCATTGCATATAAAATTAGGAAGGAGATACAAAAACTAATTTCGCTACATAATGTTTATTTTTAACTTGAAAATCCTAAGCTATTCTAGTGATGAGCTGGGATCTCTTGCACATCCAGATTTTAGAAGTGAAAAAAAAAAAAGCACTGTACTTACAAAGGTTTAAAAGATTTTGAGAAAAACTGCTCTCTTCCTTTGCACTAAAACTGAAGAATTGCTTTCAGCTGGTGTAGATACTTCCTCTGAGTGTGGGTGTCCGTGTTTGCGATGCCTATGTATTTGGATGAATACAAATAAGAGTTTGCGTGTCTCTTTGATTGAACGGATCTCTATGTTTAGTGAATACAAGCCTATGTTCAACTGTAAATAGATGTGGAGACGTGCCTCTTTGGGGAAGCATACCTATAAATATATGCATGACTGGAGAGCTATAGGCTGGTGCATCTATGTACGTATGCCTTAGGTCTGATTTAGACAAGGATGAAGAAATCCACTTAGCCTCTACTCTTCTCTCGTCAAAAGCTACTTTGAATTTTTTAAGTACTGTTTTTATACACTGATATATTCATCCTTCTAGGAGATATGTAATTTCCCCCATTATAAAAATAACATTTGGTCTCTGTAAACGGCTTGGAAGATATAAAAATGTAAAGAGTTCAAATTAAGGTATTTCTTTTTATACTATTCCTTTTCTTTGCCCCTTTTTCCCTTTTCTTACTTCTAGGCTAGTGTTCTTTACGTTACTCCCCGCTTCCCTCTGTTTCCCTCATAGTCTTTCCGCATTGTCAATATAGACATCTTCGTACAATGTGAGACAGGAGATAGCCGTCAGGTAATGGGAGCAATTGTTAGAGTCAGAATTTGGCTTATAGCTTAGAAGTTGTTTCTGCCCATCATAGATTAAAGATAAACACATGGCATTAGTAAGGAAATACAATATTATAATGCATTAGATAGAAACTTTGCGTATAACAGGATTATAGTATCAGAGATGCTAAGTAGACTACTCTATATATAGTCTAAATCAGTTGTAATAATAGCTTTCATTTATTGAGCACATCGTGTGGTCCAGGTGCTTTTTATATGGGATATCATTTAAAATACTCCAGACAACCTTTGGTCATTCTCTTCTCTTCCTCTACAGATGAGGTAAATGAGGCTTGTAAAGAATTTTCCCAGGGCACAGACAGCTTCCTAATAAATGATAGGATGTAAATGAACTCCCGGTTCTGTCTAATTCCAAATCCTTTGCTCTTAATCCCTATGCTATGCTCAAAAATATATAAGAAAAAGAATTCATAAATTGACTGTGACACAATGAAGAAAATACCAATTTCGGAGCTAAGAGGAACTGAAAGGTCGTCCAGTTCATTTCCTTCAATTGACAAAGGAGGGAAGCTAATGTACTGAAGTGTTGGTTTTCTTAATATCACACAACTAGTTAGTGGCAAAGCAGCGGTTGGAACACCAGCCTCTCCTAAGTGTTTAGATCATGCTGGCATCTAGATCAGTGGTTCCTTGGATGGACGTTGGCTCCAAATCTCCACAGGGTGTGTCCTCATGAGTCTGTCTATATTTTATCAATAAAAATCTCTTCTAGCTCAGGCCAAAATAACTTGCTGATCCAGACCCTTTTCCTCTTAAAACTCATGCTTGTTTCTGCTTTAGTTTCCTGAGTTGGGAGGGAGAGGTGGATGGGACAAAGTAAGACATGGTCAGACTCTCCAAGTTACAAGAGATCCACAAATTCTGAATGTGACAGAAAAAAAGAACAGAAAGGAAAAAAAAATCAAAAATTTGACTTCGTCCCAGTAAATCTCTGTTTCTTGCCAATGGACGTTCATGTATACGGAACCACCTGTTCTGAGTGAGGCAGGTAATACAGCACAGAGGTAGGAAAAGATTCAGCGTCCTACACCTGAAATTAACATAATACCGTATGTTGACTATGCTGGAGCAAAAAATAACCAAAAAAGATGTGGTGTCCTAAATTGTGACATGTAAGCTATTTGGTTGATCATATCTCTTTGTATTTTTGCTCAGGAACTCCAAATTGTTACAATGTCTGACTAATATCAGAAAAAAATCTATACAGCTGGTCAAAGAGATGATCGCATTTCAGGCTGTCATTAAGGACGCTTCATCTTTCTAAGATAAAGCACCTCATTTCTGTCTGAGTTTCTACTCTGTCCCTCTTTCTAGAAATCCTATCTAAAAACCCTATGTGAGAAACCTTCACATCTTTGATGAAACTTAACTGAAGTACTTCTATTTAGGACACACACAAACTAGAAATTAACTTCCATAAATCAACAGGGTCCTAGTCTCATTTTTCTCAACAAAGAAAATCAGCAGCGCACTGGTCACCGTGCTGTTAGTGGCTAACTCCATGAGGGTGGAAGCCACTGTGTATGTGTCCCACTGCCAGCAAGGTGCCTGACACAGTTACTAAATAACTGTGCAATGAAAGAATGATTTAAAGAATGAAATGGATCTGTGTAACAGCAGCCATCATAGTTTATTTCTTAACATGTTTGTCTCACTTGATAAATAAACTTTATTTTTATCAACTTCATTGAGATGTGATTCACATGCAGCTCAAACATGTGGTGTATAATTCAGTGGCTTTTACTATACTCACAGAATTGTGCATCCCTCACCATAATTCATTTTAGAACATTTTCATTACCCCAAAGAGAAACTCCACACCCCTGAGCCTTCGTCCCCCCTTCACATCTCCCAATTCTTTCAACTCCCTTATCCTGCTTTAAGCAGTATAATCTCTGTTTCTGTAGATTTTACTATTCTGGGCATTTCATTTAAGTGAACCCGTACAATGTATGGCCCTTTGTGACTGGCTTCTTTTACTTAGCATAATGTTTCCAGATTTGTCTATGTTGTAGCACATAGTGTCTATATTGTAGTACTTATTTTTATTGCTGAATAATATAACATTGTATGGATATATCATTTCATCCACTGATAGACATTTGCGTTGTTTTTGGCTGTTATGAATAATGCTTTTATGCATATTCATGTACAAGTTTTGTGTGGACATAGGTTTTCATTTCTCTTGGGTGTATATCTAGGAGTAGAATTACTGGATCGTATAGTAACTCTATGTTAGCCATCAGAGAAACTGCCAGACTGTTTTCCGAAGTGACTGTGTCATTGTACTTTTCCATCAGCAGTGTATAAGAGTTACAATTTTGGGTGGTGCTTTATTTATATCTTCCTCCCAGAACCTAATACAGCATAAAGACATAGTGATACTTTACAAACATTTGTTGAATCGTATAGTCATTTTATTCTCAAGTTTTCTCTTTTTTTATTTGAGAGAGAGAGAGAGACAGAGCACAAGTGGGGGAGATGGGTAGATGGAGGGAAGGAAGGAGGGAGGAGGAAGGCAGGGAGGAAGGAAGAGAGAGAGAGAGAGAGAGAGAGAGAGAGAGAGAGAGAGAGACTCTCAAGCAGGCTCCATGCTCAGCACAGAGACCAACACAGGACTTGATTGCACAACCCTGAGATCATGACCCGAGCCAAAATCAAGAGTCAAACTCTCAACCATCTGGGCAACTGAGGCACCCCTCAACTTCAAGTTTTCTGTGGGTTTTCCTAACTTTCTCGAAAGTGAAAATCATGAAGGTTAAGTCGAATAAAAAATCTTTTTGATGGTACTGTTTAATACTGTATTTAATTTACTATTTCCTATTGAGTTGATTGTTGGATAATACACATATTAGGGGCAGGGGACATGTATGTGAATAAAAATCATATTTCTGGTATTTTGAACCTCAACTTCTTCCATCCATCAAAGAAACTAAGCGTTTTCTTTAGGGTCTGTAACATTATTCACATAAGGAGGAATGGAGGGCAATCCATATGCTTCTGTATCTGGTGTACAAAAAACACATAATGTTAGTCAAAAATTATATATTTCAGGAGTGATGAAACTGAATTTTGGAAAGACTCATGGTTATATTAGTAGAAAGAGTTGAAGCTGGGCTTTGAATCCAGGTCTTCTTATTTCAAGTTTGTGTGTGTGTGTGTGTGTGTGTGTGTGTGTGTGTGTGTGTGTATGTGTGTGTGTGTGTATGTGTGTATTATCCTAGAGGAAATTTTTATAACCTCCCACCATGAAAAATTGGCGTTGGAACAATAACTTTGGCATTTCTTGCTCAAGAATTCTCTGATTTGTATTTGCAAAATGATTGTTGACCTGCTCACAGAGAAGCACCAATATGCACAGTGCGACATGGTGTTTGTGAGACTAAAAGAAGAAAACTTTTCGGCAGAATATCTCAGATTCTGTCCTAAGGTACCTCAAGGGTGAATTTAGATTGGGAACGAATGTACTGAGTTTTGTTCCATCTCTTTAATTCCATTTGGCATTTGTTATATTTAATATGTTAGAGGTATAAAATATCTCCTTAGAACAAAAGTTCATTATGGTATTATCTATTTGTAGAGTCTGTGTAAGCAGAACAGCATCTCCTGGGCCATCTTTCAGAATTACTAAGTGATTGAACTGATTCCTACAAGCTCCTGTCTTAAAGTATCCCCCACTTCTTCCAAAGCCGAAATAAGAAATGGAAACACATATGCTCACATCGAGAAGTAGCATCTATTTTTTGATCCAGGTTTTGTTGTCCTGACATGAAGGGGTTAAACGAGCTAGTAAGCATAATCTTACTCGTTAAGAGTGACTGGAAGGAAAAGCTTGGGGTTGTCACTTTTACATTTTAGGATAAAATCTTGCAGATATGGGGTAAAGAGACACTGAAACTAATATATATTGAACATCAACTCTGTACCCTCCCTTTTATGAAGTTTATAGTCAATTATCTCAATTAAACCACCCAAAGTGCTGGAAATTCGATAGCCATTGTCATTTCCATCTGACAAATAGAAACTAAGGCTTTTAGAAATTAACTTTGTCTGAGGTTACACAGTTAGAAAATAATAGAGTTTTAGATCACAGATTTATCTGTCATTAGAATCTGTTCTCCTTCCAGTAAACTATATTCTTTCCAGTCAAATTACTATGTCCAGTAAGAAAACCCTCTAAGATACTTGGGGTTGTTCTAGGGAATGTAGAAGTTCTTCCAAATGAAGGATAATTTGATATATTTTCCTCCAAGAACTAAATAAGCACCATTTGAAATTAGCATATTGTATGCAAACATCTGCTGCAAAATTAGCTTCCAAAAGAGCTTGAAAATAGTCTGTCAGATGTTTAGAGTAGATTACACCTCATATTCTTGTTTGCCCTATTGATGCAATTAGCTAACATCTTTTGTGAAAGAGGATATTGAGTAAAATGAAGATCAATACCTATTGTACTAGCGACAGATTATTTTTAAGTATTAAAATTCAGTAGGACATTTTAAGACCGGTAACCTCACTAACCCCACTTTGCCTATATATTCACTCTGAATGCTCTATGGTAAGAGTCTGTTTAGATAGCAGTCCCAAATCTGTCTTATTGCAAGGGTGTGAATTTAAATGAACATCTCCATAAACCAGAAAGAGAATGGAAATGTAAAACATGAAGAAGTAAACTCAGTCTGAAGCCATATACTTCCTAGATCTGGAACTGAAAATAGTCCATGGTAGCCTAATGTTCCGCTACAGGAATTAAGAACATCTTCATATAATGTGAACCAAAGTCAGGCTTAATACCAAAAACAAAACAAAACAAAACAAAACAAAACAAAACAGTGTCTGAACTTATTGCCTACCAACAGAAATTGAAAAATCTGTGATCAACACTTTTCCAGCTTTATAGGGATATAATTTATGTATAATATTGTATTCATTTAATGTGCACCAAATCATGATTTTATATATGTGTGTGTGTGTGTGTATATATATATATATATATATATATATATATATATATAGTGAAATGATTATCACAATAAGTTCAGTTAACATCCATCACCTCACATAATTACAGTTATTTTTCTTGTAAGAGAACTTTTAAAACCTACTTTCTTAGCAACTTTCACGTATACAATTGAGTACCATTAACTATGGTCACCATGTTGTATATTACATTCTTAGAACTTACGTATCCTAACTGGAAGCTTGTACCCATTTCTCCCACCTTTCACTCCCTATCTTCTGCCTCTTATAGCCACCAGTTTGTGCTCTGTTCCTATGAGTTTAATTCTTTTAAGATTCTACATAGAATGGGGTATATGTATTTGTCTGACCTATTTCACTTAGCGTAATGCCCTCAAGGTCCATCCATGTTGTTGCAAATGGTAGGATTTACTTATTTGTCTTTTTTTTTTTTTTTTTTTTTTTTTTTAAAAATTTTTTTTTTTTTCTTTTTTCAACATTTTTTATTTATTTTTGGGACAGAGAGAGACAGAGCATGAACGGGGGAGGGGCAGAGAGAGAGGGAGACACAGAATCGGAAACAGGCTCCAGGCTCTGAGCCATCATCCCAGAGCCTGACGCGGGGCTCGAACTCACGGAGCGCGAGATCGTGACCTGGCTGAAGTCGGACGCTTAACCGACTGCGCCACCCAGGCGCCCCTACTTATTTGTCTTTTATATGGCTGAATAATATTCCGTTATCTTTATAGCACATTTTCCATATCCATCAACCCATCAATGGACACCTAGGGTGTTTCCATGTTTTGACTATTGTAAATTATGCTACTGTTGTAAATAATCAACATGGGAGTACAGATACCTGTTTGAGATACTTATTTCATTCCCTTTGGATATATACTCAGAAGTGCCTATATATATATATATATATATATATATATATATATATATATTATTGCTGGATAATTCTATTTTTAATTTTTTTGAAGAATCTCCATACTGTTTTTCATAGTGTCTGCACCTATTTACATTCCCACCAGCAGTGTGCAGGGTTCCCTTTTCTCCCTCACCAACACTTGTTGTCTCTTGTCTCTTTGATGATAGCCATTCTAACAGGAGTGAGTTGATGCCTCATTGTGGTTTTAATTTGTATTTCCTGATAATAGTGATGTTAGACATCTCGTTACGTAAGGCATTTGTATGTCTTCTTTGCAAACGGTGATTCAGTTCCTCTGCCCATTTTTAAAATCAGATTGTTTTTGTTTGTTTTTTTTTCATTTTGTTTTTTGTTTTTGTTTTTGTTTTTTTTGCTATTGAGTTGTATGAATTTTTGTATATTTTGGATATTAGCACATAATGTGTGTTTTTTCACCTATTCAGTAGATTACTTTTTTCATTTTTTTTTATTGTTTTCCTCGCTGTGCAGAAGTCCTTTAATGTAGTTCTGTCTGTTTATTTTTGCTTTTGTTGCCTTTGCTTATGGTGTCAAAATAAAAAAAAATCATTGGCAAGACCAATGTCAAGGAAAGTATCTGCTATGCTTTAATTAATTAATTAATTAATTAAAATTAGTATTTATTTAATTCCAGCTATAGTTGACATACAGTGTGATATTAATTTCAGGTGTGTGATACATTGATTCAACAATTCTGTACGTTACTCAGTGGTCATCACGACAAGAGTATAAAAGTCCACTTCACCTATGTCACACCCCCCTTCCCCTCTGGTGACCATCATTTTGTTCCCTATACTTAAGAATCTGTTTTTGCTTGTCTCTTGTTTTCTTTGCTTGTTATGTTTTCTTCTAGGAATTTTCAGGGTTTAGGTCTCACATTCAGTTCCTTCATCCATTTTGAAATGGTTTTTGTGTGTGGTATAAAATAGGTGTCCAGTTCATTTTATTGGATGTGATCTAGTTTTCCTGATATCATTTATTGAAGAGATTATTCTTTCCCCATTGTATATTCGTGGCTTCTTTGTCATGACTTAATTGACCATATATGCATGGATTTGTTTCTGGGCTCTCCATGCTGTTCCATTGATCTATGTCTCTGTTTTTATGCCAACAATGTAGTGTTTTGATTACTGTAGTTTTGTAATCAGAAAATGTGATGCCTCCAACTTTTTTCTTTCTCAAAATTGCTTAGGCTATTCAGGGTCTTTTTGTGGTTTTATACAAATTTTAAGATTGTTTATCCTATTTCTGTATAATACGCCATTGGATTTTGGTGAGGATTACACTGGGTCTATAGATTGGTTTGGGTACTAGGGACATGTTAACAATATTAATTCCTCCAACTCATGAGCATGGAATATGTCTCCATTTATTTGTGTCTTCTTCAGTTTCTTTCATCAGTATTTTATAGCTTCCTGTAATCTTCCACCTCCTTGGTTAAATTTATTGCTAGTAATTTTATTGTTTTAGATACAATTGTTAATGTGATCATTTTCTTAATTTCTCTTTCTGATATTAGAGATAGCCCAGCCTTTGGCAGACCTACAACCCTATTGTTAGATGCCACTGAGATTTTATGGATGTTTGTTACATCCAGCAAAACAGGAAAATTGGTACTAGAAGTTGGGTAATGCTGTTATAGAAAACCTGACTATGTGACAGGATGTAAGAAACTACTATGGAAAACTATTTTAAAAGTACCCTATATTATGTAATAACAAATATTTGGCAAAAACTATCACCCAGGTTAACTTGGAAGACAAAATGTGAGTGAGTAGCTCAGCCTACTAGAAGGGCATATTTTTTAGGGCCCTTTTCAGCAGTGGATAAGGGGAAAGAAGGAAAGAAGTGTCCCCCAATCCCAGACAGTGGGGATAAGAGTCAGGAAGGACAATTGACTAGGAAGCTACTTCTCAACAGAGAGAAATCTGTGAACATTTGCCTCCTAGAGTTTCAGAATTGCTATGCTATGACTATTGATTCTGTGTGCTTCTCATTTAATTATTTTTGAATGGGAGTGTTAATTGTGGCTATTCTGTCCCTGACTAGAGAAGAGTATTGTTATAAAACAGATTGCTGCTCAGAGAGGTGAAAGATTACAAGTAGGGAAAACAATATGAAATATAGATGATGGACTCAGAAGCCACAAACACAAATTTAATAGGCATTATAGAGTTAGTTAATAGAGGACATTGAAGAGAGGCACTGTCTGAAGAAATAGTGGTCAAATAATTTCCCTAAAAATTTTTATTCATGTCTGGTAGGTTTATAAATAAGCAAGACAATCTGAGATACTGTTTTGTGGTGTCTACGAAAATTCCACATATGCCTACTCTGTGACCTAGCAACTCCTCTTCTAGATATATACTTATAAGAAATGTGGGCATACGCCTACCAAAAGACATGTATAGGAATGTTTATGGCAGTTTTATTCATAGTAGCTAAAGTTGGAAACAACTTTATATATCCATCCAAAGAATGTAAAATGAAAGAGAAGTGTGTTCATGAGTGGACTACCGCATAGCAATAAAAAAAAATAATTTATTACTGTTCCATGAACCAACACAGATGACTCTCAAAGATATAAAAGAACAAAAGAAGCCATACAGAAAAATTGGTAGGATTCTACTTACAATTGGTAATATTAGTCTGTGATAGCACAAGTCAGATTAGTGGTTAACACAGGCAGTAGACATTGACTGGGCATAATGGGCCTTCTGAAGTGTGTTGGAAATGCTCCATAGGATAGATCTGGAGGGTGTAATATGTAGACATTCATAAATAAAAATCCACAGAGATATGCACATAAAATCTGTATACTTGTGTGTGTTACGCATGAATAAATAAATAGAAATTTTCAGGATTGAAAATGGCATGATTCTTAGATCAAATGTTCTCACTCCAATATCTCTACTGTGTCCCTTGGGCCTCTGGCTTTCTGAATTAGTTTTTTTCAGAAACTAAACCTGTTTTCCTAAAGCATGTCTGTTGGGGCTGGAGTGTGTTGGCAGAGGAGAAGACCTCGCCAGGGCTATCAACTTTTTAATATGAAATCTTTTCAAAATTCCCTGCTTTTATATCATTTATTCTCTTGTGTCTTTTTTGGTCTCCAATGTCCTCAAGTCCTAAACCTCTCAGAGATGAGCAGGACAATCTAGCTGCCCTTCTCACATGGTCCCCTGTATTCAGCTAGTTAATTACATTCATCCCTGTGCTTTCTGTCCACCTAAAATTCAGTGAAGCCTTCCATTTTCTGGAACCTTGCCCTTCCCCATTCTCTCTGTCCCTCTGTGTGTGTAATTGTGTTTTAGTGGAATTTGAAAGGGAGATGGACAAATATTTGATCTGTAAATTCATTAGAACACTTAAAACTCCAGACCCATGAGATACAGATACATAGGTTTGGCTGACTTACATTTGGGAGACATTCCTTTTCACACAGAAGAAAGCCCAGGATGCTACCATTCAGGACTCCCAGCTCCACCAGGAACTTAAGGAGCCTCCCCTAAGACTGAGACTAACCAGAATAAAGAATTAGAGAAGATGGTTTAAGGATTTTAATTTCTTAGGATTTTGAATTGCAAGGGCAAGGAGCTTAAATTTTTGGCCTTTAATTCTCCCTTGATAATTTAATAATGCAAGAGAGTTTGTATTATGCAAAATTGAGTAGTGGGATATTTTATGTTGATAAAAATACTTCATGGTAATTTTATGGAGTCATTTATGTTCGTTGCATAGCCTCTAATGGGCTATATGCCACAGAATGGCAGAAAAACACTTAAAGTGGGAATTATAATAGTGAGATACCAATTTGGGGGTATATGATAATCTTTGGGCTAACTTAATTAATGCATGATGCAGACCCATTTCAGAATTCCGAGTCAGGGAGGGGGAAGAGCCAAAGATGAATTTCCCACACCAGTTCCAAGAATATAGGCAAGAAAGCAATGTTGTGTATTTAAAAAGTGGCCCATGAAGTTGGGAGCTGATCTTCTTCCTTGAGGGACGTTGTTTTACCCTTAAGTTATGGGGGAAAATGAAATTGTAGACCATGGGAAATATTATGGACTTCATGTGGGTTTAAATCTCAGCTCAGACACTTACTAACAGTGTGATCTTGGGCAAGTTACTTACTCTTTCTATGCCTCTAATTATTCATCATTAAAAGGGAGATGTGTAGAGTTTTGGTAAATATTAAATATTTTAATAAATATAAAAGTTCTTAGAATTGAAGGTAATAATAGGACCGACCCCATGTAAACATTATGCACATTTCAATTCTCTTTCTCTCCATATTTCTACCATGGTCCTTGAGGAGATTTGGGACTGTGGCCTCGCCCCAAAGCAACCTCTCGGACAGATGAGCCTAGAGAAGGGCTTTATGCAGTTCTGGGCAGATACATTTAATTCCAGAGGAAATAATAATGGGCCACAGGGCAAACCATATTCTCCACCTCAGTTTTACCAATAGTGAGTTACATACTTTGATCACCCCTCTGTTTCACATCTGTGTCTGTCAACTGATTCTGCTCTTGGTGGTGCAGTGGCATGGAGAGGGAGCGTGATTAGTCATCACACGGCAATCTTCAAATAACATATTCATTTACTATTCTATTTATAATCTTTTACATTCCATAAGAGACAGCCTATAAGGAAAACAAGAATATTTAGTAGAATCATTAATATATACATAGAGTCGGAGAGTTTAAAATATCAGGAGATCATTAAAATCACTGAAAGTCCAGATCAATTAAATATTAAAAGATAACTTTGAACATCATGTCAGCCAAAACCAAATGCTAACTTCTCAAATTAACTTTCTGGTGTCACTTTGTAAAGCAGGGCCAGGAAGAACCAAGAGACTAGTCATTGATGCGATGAAAAAGAAAGCACTAGTGAAGTTAAACATCACTATCTTATGTATAATTAAAAAAATAAGTTGTTATCAACAAATCCCGAGGAACATAGTGGTTTGTTGTATAACACTGACGTGTATGCTAGACTTCACTATGTGAGTTTAATTTTTTATGCAGTAAGAAAAAAATCTAGGTATGATTTCTGAAGTAAATATGGTCAAAAAGAAAACAAAATTTGCATTAAATTTTATGGCTGTGCAAAGAAAATAATTGATACTTCAGGTTTCGGTGTCAATAATGTCAAAAGACTCACAAAATAATCTTCTTAGCAGTTTTATGTATACAGGCAAGAACAGGAAAATACCCAATGGCTCACCGCTATTAGAATAGATAAGCAAATTGTATTTCAGTCAGTAACTCAAATACTATATGGCAATGAAATATTATAGTGCTGTAAAAAAGAATTCAAGAAAAGGAAGCAAAAAATAATTAAGAAAATATATTGAAATGAGTCAAGAGAATGCAATTTAGCATATCATTTGGGAATATGGAGATAAATCCTGGGAGGCACAGCAGGAAGAGATCATTACAGCTGCCTGAAGGAATCAGGACTAAAGAATGTGAAGAGGTAAGGTAGCTAATTATAATTTTAAATATAAGCTATGTTTACCTTGGAGAACCGTAAAATACAGTATTGCAGGACCGTAAAAATGATCATGTAAGCTGAAACTGGGCAAAGCAATGTCAGTAACTAATGAGAAAAATCACAATTGTTCTTTCACCTTAAAAAATTTTTGTCAAAACATTAAAATCTGTCAATTATATTTGTGTAGGGAAATGGAAAAAAAGCTATTTAATAAATAACTATCGATTTACTAATTATAACTATAAAATCATACAATTTTTATTAATTTAAAAAATATAATTAACATTATATATAGCGACAATTATATTGTTATACTATACTTGTATTTATATAAAAGGATACATTTTATAAATTATTTATTAATGAATCAATTAATTTAAAATGTCCATGAAGTACTTCCTTAAATATTATGCCAAATACGTACGTATTGAGTACACTGTGGTTTAAAATATTAGAAAGCTTGAATTAAAATGCTTTATTTCTTTGTAGAAAACTCATTGGGAGTAATTTGAACAGTGCTTGCCTTTCACTTCTCATCATAGAACTTACAGTAGAGAGCAGGTATCTTTTCTAAGCTTTGACAAATTGTCCTACTCCACTCTCATTTTGAATCAACTGGTAGCATTTTATCCTTTGTGCTTTCAATCTTGAGAAAAATGCCTGAGAGATCCCTCAATGTGAAGTTGTTTGCCAGCGCAACTTCCTCTGGGAAGTCTCCATTCCTTTGGTCTCAGTTGCTCCCCTCATCAATGATTAGGAGTCGACCTTCGCTCAGTTCCTCTGGCTGCATATCTACAGGCTCTCAAATAATGGCTGTGTCCATATTCCCAAGGTCTGCTATGTCTTCTGGGAATTCATTGATGGTAGATTCAAGTTCCCCTTCCAGCACTATCTCTTTCCCCTGCTTTGCTGCACTTTCATCTTTGTTAGCCCATTTCTTCTTTTTTTTTTAATATGAAATTTATTGTCAAATTGGTTTCCATACAACACCCAGTGCTCATCCCAACAGGTGCCCTCCTCAATACCCATCACCCACCCTCCTCCGCTCCTTCCCACCCCCCATCAACCCTCAGTTTGTTCTCAGTTTTTAGTCTCTTATGGTTTGGCTCCCTCCCTCTCTAACCTTGTTTTGTTTTTTTTCCTTCCCCTCCCCCATGGTCTTCTGTTAAGTTTCTCAGGATCCACATAGGAGTGAAAACATATGGTATCTGTCTTTCTCTGCCTGACTTATTTCACTTAGAATAACACTCTCCAGTTCCATCCACGTTGCTACAAAAGGCCAGATTTCATTCTTTCTCATTGCCACGTAGTATTCCATTGTGTATATAAACCACAATTTCTGTATCCATTCATCAGTTGATGGACATTTAGGCTCTTTCCATAATTTGGCTATTGTTGAAAGTGCTGCTATAAACATTGGTGTACAAGACCCCATTTCTTCTTCAGATTATCCATTTTTATATAATATCATATGGTTTATCACTGGGAGATAAGGAAGCAACCACTGTAAGCTTTGTTCTCTGTGCGTGAACAGAGTAACAGATGTACAGAGACAAGTCAACCAACAGATTTTGGAAGAAGTGACATGATTGGTCACTGATGATAATGTGCACTTGTTATTTACATATTGATTTCTGGGCTCAAGAGCTAGCAGGGGAGTTTGCACTTTATGTAATTACTCACAATTAATACACCATGGCAACTGAAGTTTGAACCATGCTGTTGGGAAGCCGGTGTTGTTTAACTAAACCATGGAAACTTAACTACATAGATGTTCCAGTTATATACTTTCCACATCTCTGTTTGATATAAACACATTTGCAGGTATCCCAGGCATCAGAAGGTTTCTCCTCCTTTTTGATTCATCTTAATTCATTTCTTTGTGGAGAAGTTATTGAGGAGACACAAAAGGAGATTAGCTATTTTCTTCAAAACTTACAAAATGATTGAAGTTCCCATGTAATGAAGTAAAGTAGAAATAGCCAGTAGAGGCAGAAAATGTTTCCTGCTATATGTAAGTTGGAATTCATGCTCCATGGCTATACATGATATTAAATAATATTTTTTGGATAAATAAAAAATAGACCATTATCTAAAATCAATTAGATTGTTCTGTTCATGAGAGTATCATGTCAGATGGGACGAGGAAATGTTGGGACAGGGAGTAGTAATAAGGGACAGTACTCAGGGGTGGTAGATCTTGGCATTGACTTTCAAAATCGTGCATTTACTTTTTTCAGTGAAAAACAGAGTACTTATATTGAGAACAGACTGATGTTGACTGGGTATGTCTAATACATTGGCTCATGCTCCACATACAACACTGGTTTTCTTTTTCTTTTTGTCTGTGTAGATTTCCCATGCTTTGGTCTCGATTTTTACCCTCTCTCTCCTTTAAGGTCAGCAGCATATGTTTGCACTTTGATATTTCCTTCATTTCCAAAGAACTGTTTGTGTGTGCTATATAATGAAAACGTGTTAGCTCTTTGGTTCTAGTTTCCAATATGGCAGCTACAGTGCTATTCTTGATTCAAGTTTACAGGGACATGATAATAGAGCAGGTACTGGTAATATCAAGTTCAGCATCTATTTTGTCCCAAGATCCAACTTACTATACCTTTTGAACAAACATATTAAAAGATGGCACAGAAAATCCTGTAAGTGAAAAGAAGGATAGCCGTTCTCTTTTTCAGTCCTCTCATTTTACTGATGAGGAAACTGGACTGTGAGGAATTATGAACTTTTCGTGAAGTTAGTAGATCAAACGGTACTACAGCGCAGTCATTTGATTGCTAGGTCATTGATCTTTACGCCACCTTGTGTTTCTGTAGGCTGGCAACAATAAGAATAGGCTCAGAGATCGTTTTAAAACAGTCTATAAGGCACAGTTAGTACTGTATTGAAAAAAAATTATCTCCAAAGATATTTTCTCTGCTGAGAAATGATTTGTGCCAAATAAGACTGTGGTAATTCATAAGCTCTTGAGACAGTTGCCTTGCACATCTCCCAACTAGCTCAAACTGTGTCTATTGAGCTAAAACACATCAAACTGAAATCCAATTGAACGGGTCCCTTGGATAACCATGATGACTACACAGGTCCAATTTGCCTGATGAGTTGAGTGGAGACGAATTGCCTAAGAGTCAGATAATTTAACTGGAAAATGTTCACTTGTAGATGTGGTCATGGTGAAAAAATAGCAGCTCTTAAAAGTCTATTTTGAATTCCCAGAAACTTTCTGAAGTCAAGGACCACCATTTACATATATTACATAAACCATATGTAATGTATCTATATCCATATCTTCCCAATTCCTTTGGAAAATGAAGATTATATCATGATTGATTGGCATGTGGAGAAATAGATTTATAATTAATCTTGCAACTTTTCTTGTGAACAACTTGTTTGGGAGTGGTAAGGTCATAAGGCCAAACAGATACATATTTGTGTATCTTTCTTTTGTCTTATAACTAAATTAAGACAGAATCTTAGTAGATTAAATTGTTCTTTCTGAGCCTAGACTAGAACTCCTATCTCACAATTCCTAACTAAGTTCTCTTTCTACTATATTCTATGAATTATTAGTTGTCCTTTTTGAATACCCTCATTGAAGAGATAAGAAAGCAGTTGTGTCTTTAGTCTACTGGTCTGTTTCAACATAGTGTCCTATTCAAAAGAATTGACAATCTAATATCCAAAAACAACTGAAGAGCTATTGATATTCTAATGGAAGTGTGAATGAAAATCCTCCCTGGAGTTCCATTCACACATCGTACAATATTCATAACCCTTCTTTATACCCATCTGTCTCCCCAGAGCTCCTCGAAGTAGAGGTTGTCAATTGCGCCATCTGTCACTTTAACCATCCTACACTTTAAAATCCAGCACGCAAGGACTTTTGTATTTCTTATCACTCTGCTCTTTGCCTTACGGGTTTTTCCTTCTACAGAGAGTTCCTATGCCCCTCCCAATGCAAATCAGCCCAGTCTACCCCTTATGCCGCTTTGCACAAATTCAGAAACGAATGCATGATGAGAAAGGCACTTTTTGCATTGTTTTGCTTTTGCAAAGAGAAGAGAGGTTTATGAATGCAACATTGATGCCTTTTACTTTCACGTATCCTTTTGACAGTTCAGGTCCTTTCCATATAATGAGGCAAAGTATACACCCGTACATAAATTATGACTCTATATTTTATTTGACATTTTTGTGTCTTCAAGTCTCTTCTCACATCTCTTTATTCCTCGGTATCTACACCTATAACCAGTAGCCCTGTGTTAAGAAAGGAAAGCCTGAATGAGTTCTGTAGAACAAGGGAAGATATAGATTCATACATAAGTGAACAGGATTTTATGTTTGGGTTTCTGTGTCTCCATTCTCAATTCTCTTTATCCCTGTGTAGCAATATCTGTGCCCAGAAAGTAACAGGGTGGATGAAAACTGTAATAATAATCACTTTGTTTATATTTATATAAATAACAATACTAAAGCCATTTTGTGATGTTATTGAATATAGCAAAGACAAACATATTCAAATGTATGATTTGAGATAGACACGAACAAAAGGAATAATTGTTGTATTATTCAGCCACCACAGTTCTATTATTTTACATATAAAATATCTTCCATTAAATAAACTTTTATTTTTAATTTGGAGTCAGAATGATATTACTGTTATCCTATATCATATTGTATTTAACTAAATTAGTGGCCATAAAAATATTGCCCATATTACTGGCTCTTTTTTTTAATGTTATTTATTTGTTTGTTTGTTTTATTATTTTTTTATTTCTTTTGAGAAAGAGGGACAGAGTGTGAGTGGGGGAAGAGCAGAGAGAGAGGGAGAAACAGAATCCAAAGCAGGCTCCAGGCTCTGAGCTGTCAGCACAGAGCCCAACGCAGGGCTCGAACTCACAAACCGCGAGATCATGACCTGAGCTGAAGTCACACGATTACTGACTGAGCCACCCAGGTGCCCCTGGCTCTTTTTAAGTGGGACAATGATAAGATGAGGACTGTGTTTCTTCCCCTTGAATTTGGTTAGAGCCTCTACCTGCTCTGACACACACAGGGAACAGGTAATACTGTGTGACTTCTGAATCTAAGACTTTAAGGGGATACAGTTTCCTCCTGGCTTTCTTTTGTTACATACATCTTTGGATCCCGGAGGCTCCAAAGAAGTCTGGCTATCCTGAAGCTGCCAGGCCAGAGAGACCATTTGGAGAGAATACAAACAGCGATCCTTAACCACTGTTCCAGCTTTTGAGTTTTCCCAGCTCAAGCATCCATATGAGGGATAACGCTTCAAATGACCTCAGGCTCAACCACCATGTGTAGAAATTAAAGAAAATACTCTTGATCAGTGAACCAAGGAAGAAATCACAAGGAAAATTAGAAAATAGCTCAAGACAAATGAAACAGAAACATAAAATATCAACATTTTTGAAATGCAGCAAAAGCAGTGCTCAGAGGGAAATTAATAGCTAATAATTCCTACATTAAAGAAAAAAGAAGGGAGATCTAAAATCAATAACCTAACTCTATACCTTGGACAAGTAGAAAAGGAAAGGAAAAGTTACATTCAAAGCCAGCAAAGGAAGGAGCTAATAAAGATTAGAGCAGAGATAAATGAACAGAAAATAGAAAAACAACATAGGAAATTAACAAAACCAAAAGCTGAATCTTTGAGAAGATCAACACCCATAAAACATCAGTATACTTAGAAAAGAAGTGAAAAATGCAGGAAAGGAGAGAGTAGAGAACAAGATAAGAAAAGATGAGAAAAGAATCAAAGTGGTGGCCTTCACCTTCCCCAGAAGAATGAACTTACTTGAGTCAATAGCAAAGGCTGAAAATTGGGTAGAAATGATAGAGTAATTACTGAAGTATAGAAAAGGAAAGTTGACTGAAATCCCTTGATGTAGTAAGGAAGGTACAAGCCAGCAGCCATCCATAAAGAATGGAGAGGTAGAGTTAATGATTGATTTGAATGAAAAAGTTTAGAGCAAGGAAGAGAATTGCTAAGCATCAGCAAGAGTCCAATTGAGGTTAGATAACATGACATTTGCCCTAAATTTAATTGACAAAATTAATTTTTGTTTCAATTTTTATTTTTCTTTTAGAGAGAGAGTGAGTCGGGGAGAGGGAGAGAGAGACACACAAAGAGACAGAGAGAAAGAATCCTAAGCAGGCTCCACACTCAACATGGAACCAGACACAAGGCCTGATCCCACAACCCTGGGATCATGACCTGAGCTGAAATCAAGAGTTGGACACTGAACCATCTGAGCCACCTAGGTGCCCCAAAGAATTAATTTTTAAGAATTCTTAGGTATCTGCTCTCTATCAGAAAGCTAGGTGCTTAATATTCAAAGTTGAATAAGATAGTCTTCACCTTCAGGGTGAATAGGGTGAGGCGATATATATATTTAGGGACCTTTCTACTCCAGTGATTGTCAAAATTTATGAGCCTTAGAAATTATCCCAATGGCTTATTAAAACACAGATAGCTGGTGCCACCCTCAGAGCTCCTCATTCAGGTGGTTTGGACTGGAGCCCAAGGATCCGTGTGTCTGATTCCTCGGGGCTGCTACTTGGACGAACCACATTTTGAGACACCGTGCTCTACAAATGCTGTAAGTTGTTGCTCCTGTTGGTGATGTTAAAACTCTTTTTTTTCCTCCATTTTCTCAGTCATGTTCCTCTGCTATGTTACTCTCTTCCTCACTGGACCACACTGCTTGTCTTATCTGCTTGAATCAGCCTCTCTTCACCTCTGGCCTCTGTGTGGATAATTGCACCTGCTCAGCAGGAAAGGCAAGCATTTTTTTTTTTCATTTGAGAAATAAGGCAGCTGGAAATTTTAAGTGGCTTCCTCATGGTTGTGTAGCCAGTTATTGACCCAGCCAGGATTTAGAGTGTGTTTGTTTCTCTCAGCCTCACGCCCTCGGCAGGACAACACAGAGGTAGTCTTAGCTGAAGCTCTGAGAAGGGGCAGACATCACAGAAAAGCACTCACTGAGGGGTGGAAATCAGACTTCTGTGACCCTCCTCTGCTTTTCTTCTCATTACGAGATAGTAATTAAACTATGACATTTGAGTGCAGGTGGAAGATGTCTCATAAAATCAGGCAGACTTCTGGAGTAGCAAGGTGACTGACCGGCATTCCACGACTTGGTCTCTCTGAGAGGTCCATAAAATATCTGCACAGCCTTAAATAGAAAACATATAACATCAAAGAATGAACACCCAAAACAAGTTACTGGTAGAATCTGAGAGGAATTAACACTAACTTAAGATCTATAAACTGAAATAAAAAGCTATTAATGTGCAGTTTATATGGACGGCAGTGCTGCTCAAGAGAAAATCTTCTGCCTGGCATGAAGGACTGTTTGGGGATGCCTCTTCCCATCTCTGCAGTCTTCTGTCTATATAAGAAGTCCCATGGGTTGTATCTAGCAGAAACCCAGACAGTGGTCCTTCTGCTGCCTTATTAGCTCACTGAGATTAATCCTGTCCTGCCCTGTGTATCCTCCCATAAGTGCCTCTTCCCACATCCATTTCCTTCTTTTTTAAAAAAATTAATTTATTTATTTTGAGAGAGACAGAGACAATGTGAGTGGTGGAGGGGCAGAGAGAGAAAATCCCAAGAAGACTCATCACTGTCAGTGGAGAGCCCAATGTGTGGCTCAAACTCAAGAACCACGAGATCATGACCTGAGCTGAAACCAAGAGTTAAGCCTTTAACTTACTGAGCCACCTAGCTCACCCCCACCCCCTGCCAGCATCCCTTCCAATAGAAGAATTTCCCATAACAGAACACAGTTAAGGGTTGAAGAGGGCAATCATTGAAGGCAGAGCAGAATGGGCAGAAATGGGTCAGGACTGGAGAAGCCACGCAAGCAGTGCTCCTTTGGACATGGTGGGAGAAGAGTTCCTAGACACAGAAAACCACAACTAGATCATTCCCAGAAACACTCTTTTCTTTACAGTAAACAAAAAAGAACATGCACCATGTGATGGTTAATTCGATGTGTTGACCTGACTGGGCTATGGGACTCCCAGGTAGCTGCTAAAACATGACTTCTGGGTGTGTCTGTTTCCAGGAGAGATGAGCCGTGTGAATCTGTAGACTGAGTAGAGGAGATCTGCCCTCACCAGTATGAGCAGGTGTCATCCATTCCCTTGAGGGCCTGAATGAAACAAGAAGGTAGAGGAAGGGGGATACTTTATTCTTGGTTCTTCTTGAGCTGGGACATCAGTCTTCTCCTGACCTTGGACATGGAAACTCCTGGCATCTTGATTCCAGGACTTGAACTAGTGCCATCCCTCTTAAGCCTTACACCTTGTACCCTGGGGCTTAAGCCTTGGACCCTGGGGCTCCCCTGGTTCTCAGGCCTTCGGACTCATAGTGAAATATACTACCGGCTTTCTTGCTTCTCCAGCTTGTTTATGGCATATTTGCAGACATCGTGGGACTTAGCCTCCATTATCATGTGAGCCTATTCCTATTATAACTCTCCTCTTGTGTCTCTCTCTGTCTATCCTATTAGTTGTGTTGCTCTGGGACTGATGCACACCGGGTCCAGGATACTCTGGAATAGTTTTCACAATACTCAGAAATATCCAGATTCAGAATATCCAGAATACTCTGGATACTCCAGAACAGTTTTCACCCCAGTACAGTCTGACTCAGCGGTGTAGTTATCTAGTACCTCTCTAGTTTGATACCTGCCAAGAGGATTCGAAAAACAACTGAGGTACAGTGATAATAATTAAGAAGAAGCTTTATCTTTGTTTTCATCTTTATCTCTCTCTCAATAAACATTATGCTTTGCTAGAAGGTAGCTCTTATTTCAAGGATAACTAATAGAATGGATAACTACAGTACCTGCAGCCTGAGAGGGAAATAGAGTGCAAAGTTAACATACTTCTGAGAAATATTTCAAAAAACAGACATAAAATTTAGAATATATCAGTTCTTGTGTTCTCAATAAAATATAAGAGGATATGACCTCTAAGATATGAGAAACGAACAATGAATTGATAAGACTACAGTTTGAGATGAGAAAAAGCTTTGAGAGGCAGATATAAACAAAAAGGTGATAAAAATGATATGGTAGCTTATAATAAAATTAAAAATAAACGGGTGGAATAAAATATGTATGAGAACAAATAAGGACAAAGAGGCAATACAGAAAATTAAATTAGTGATGAGCAAGATGAACTTGAGATATTCCTTAAGGAAATGTAGAGGAAATGGAGAAAATGAAACATATTATTAAAAAGTTGAAATACTTCCTCCCTTGGCAGTATGACCAATAAGGTGCTCTGAGAACTTCACCCCACTTTCCCAAAAGTAGAATTATCTTTTGGATAGGACACATTTAAAAATGTATTTCTAGTTTCACAATTCTACCCAGCCCTTTAAGAGTAAGGGATTTTCTTAGGAATGGCAAGTAATAGACAAGTCCAAGAGCCGGGTTGGTGACAATTGCCTGTAACAGCATTACCATCAGGATTCTTAGCCCTGAGTCAGCTGAGAGGCCCAGGTTTGAGCCCAGGGTCCTGCACTGAGTCCAGACATCCCATGTGCTAGACCCTGGCTCCCGGAAGAGGCAGAAGCGAACTTTCCCTGGAGGAAAATCATCCTGAATTGAGACCCACAGGCCTTTTTTTTTTAAAAAGGAGTTTTAAAATTTCACAAAATGAAATGTAATCGTGAAATCTAAAATTCAGTTGATGATTTCAACAGCACGCACATACCCCTAAGAGATTAAAATTTTTGAAAAATGACTCCTATGTATCACTATACACTAAATAACAATAAAGGCAAGAAGAAGATCTTAAAAGCAGGCAAAGAGAAATGACAGACTTAAAATGAATGCAGGTGGACAGCAGACTCAAAAGCAGCAACAGAAGCCAGATGACAGTGAATTAATAGACTCGTGGTGTTTAGAGGAAATGACCGTCAAGTACAATTGCATGCCCAGCAAGATAACCTCTTAAGGCCAAATGAAAAATGAAGACATTGTAAGTGAAACAAAAATAAGAATTTGCCAAGTAATGGAACTTCTCTAAAGGAACTTCTATACATCAGTAAACTACCCAACAGAAGAGTGGGCCAAACCATGAATAGACTTTTTACAAATGAGAACACACAAATGGTATATAAACATGCTAAAAGATATTCAAAAGTACTATCAGAGGTATGTAAATTAATAGCACAATGAGACAGGATTTTAAAACAATTATACTGACAAAAACTAGAAACTTCTGAAAGGATCAAGAGGTGTAGATCAGCTTGACTTTTTATAAATTGATAATGGGAATATAAATCTGTGAAAAGAGACTGAAAACAATTTGGTAGTATTTTATAAGCATGAATATTCACATTACCTATGACCTAGCTATTACACTCTTAGACAATGCTCTAGGGAAACATGTGAAAAGTACATTGGAGAACACATCTACAAATTGTTCATTGCAGCTCTAATCTTAGAAACTAGAATCAATGTACTTTGCCTATTGTCAAGAGAATGGGTAAATAAAAAATGTATACACACAATAGGTTATATATAACCTATAACAATAATAACAATAGGTTATTATAGAGCAATGACAATAAACTCTAGCTACGTGTAACATGAAGAATTTTAGGAACATTACATTCAATGGTCAGGGAAAAATAAAAGTCATCCCAGAAATCTACAGGTTGATAGAATTTTTACAAATCCTAAAATTAAGCAAAATTAATCAACAGACTGTCATGGATATGGATGTGTATACACATACGTATTGTACAACAATTTTAAAATGCAGAGGGATGACAAAAACTAAATGACACCAGCCCCTTCTTGGATAGAGATCCAGGAATGGTTAAGCAAGGAGCGCACAGGGTAAATTGGGATTGCAGTGTTGGTAATGTTTAGTTGTGAAGCAGCATGGTAAGATTGCTAATATTTTGATTGTGCTTTATAACTTACATTTATGTCATCTATAGGGTTGTTTTTGCATGACAACTCTTATATTAAAATATAAAGAAAAAATAGGGGCAGCTGGGTGGCTCTCAGTCTGTTAAGCATCCAACTTCAGCTCAGGTCATGATCTCATGGTTGGCGAGTTTGAGCCCTACATCGAGCTCTGTGCTGACAGCTCAGGACCTGGAACCTGCTTCAGATTCTGTGTCTCCTTCTCTCTCTGCTCCTCCCCCACTCATGCTGTGTCTCTCTGTCTCTCAAAAATAAATTAATGTTAAAAAAATTTTGTTAAAGAAAAAGTAAATATAAAAAGGAACAGTTGACAAATCTGTTTCATTTTAGATATAAATTACTGATAATTTGACTTCCTAAAGAACAGAAAAAACAAATGGAAGTGAAGCAGTAGCCACAATAGAAAACAAAACAAAACAAAAGATCCAGAGCTGAAGAAAATCTGAGTCAGTTAAAATCATTGGTAATAGCATACTTTAATGTTTTTTTTTTCTTAAAATGTGCCCCTGTAAAACATCATGGAAATGTGGTGACCCCTCTCCCAAAAAATAAAACAAAAACAAAAGTAAACAAAAATAAGAGATTTCTTGCCAAGAAAGAATTAAGATTCTGGACAGAACACGACTTTTATTTACTTCTGTGTTAGTATAAAGCAAGGGACAAAGGGTTATATGTCTACCCTGACAGCCCATGGAAGGAAGATGAATGAGTGAGAAGTGTAACAGGTTTCTAACAAAGGAAGAAAGAAAGAGCAGGCTAGCTTCAGATTTATCCTTTCCAATTAACAAAGGTAGGAAGACAATGAAGCAAATTTGTTAATAGAATTAAAATTTTAATAGTGGAAAATGGAAGCAATTCAAATGACCAGTGATAGGAAAATTGTCAGATTTAGCTATATTCATACCAGGAATATTATCTATGCCCTGAAAATAAGATTACAACTTGACTAATACTCCTCAAACCTGTCAAGGTCATCAGAACAAGGAACATCTGAAAAACTGTCCAGCCTCAAGAAGAGCCTTACTCCCAAGCAATGATCAAAGATGTGAAAAAAGATTTTCAAACATAATTGTTTATTTCAATACTATTTATATTAGTGATAATATGAAGCAAACTAAGTAGTAACAATAAAATATTGAGAAATTCTGATACATGCCTACTATAAAAGCACTATTTGTGTTATTAATCAGATTTTAAGACATGAATTAAATGAGATAATAACATATCAAATAATAAAGCAGGTTACAAAATAGTATACAGTATAATTTCTGCATCAGTCTGTTCTCAGAATATGTGATAGGCCTATTTAAAGGTTTTTTTTTTCTCAATTAAGTCCTCATGATGACCTGGATACAGCAGGTAAGACCATAGTGGCCATTTGACTTAACTAAGCTCTCTGTTAGCCAGTGGTCTTGGGTATAGTTGGGTACAAATTTTGTCTACTCAAGGATAAAGGAAACTATTTAGAACAATTGGATTCACTCTATTAGAGAGTTGGAATTTTTAAATAAAGACTTGAGCAATTTTTAGTAGATATGTAAGTCAAAAAAAAAATAAAAAAACAAAACAAAAAAACACCTGGAAAACAGTCTTGATGTGGAAGACACCCAAGTCATATTAGTAATAGAGCTCCAGATCATGAAGTCACAACATTTTGCTACTGAAACCTGTTGGGTAGACCTGCTTTACTGTCTGGATGACTTTGCCATTCACAATCTATATTCATGTCTCTATAAGGACAAATTACATTAGTATTTCTTGAGTCTACCTGCAAGATGTTGTTGGGGTTTTTTTTTTTTCCATGTATATCCTTATGCTAAATCTTACATTACCTGAGGTTATTTTTTTCTTTGTAACTGAAGAGCCCAACTGATGTGGTATTGTACTGCCCTGGTTTTGTTATTGTCTATTTTTGGTTGATAAATCTCTGTACACCGATGCACACACACATTGAAGATAAACTAAAATTTAACATACCAAAATCTTAACACATGTTAAGATTTCAAGTGCATATTGAGTGATACTGTGTGCCTCACGGCATCCAAAGCAGGGAGATATAGCATTGTGAACCAAACACCTGTCTTCCTGGAGCTTATATTACCATAGCATTCTGACAGTAATTATTGTTGAATGTTGGGGTTATAGGAGACTTTTACTTGTCTTATAAAAATACACATTTTTCCAAATGTATATCCAAAATAACATTTTTATTTACTATAAATCAATGTTAGTTTAAAATACAAGAAATGGGTCTTCTCTGAGATTCTGATTTCTGCCTCTCAAGAGAAATGCACTAAGAGGAAACAAAAGCCAGAGAACTAACATGGGGTGTTTTTTTTTTTTGCATTTTGTTTTGTTTTGTTTATTTAGTTTGTTTGTGTGTTTGATTTTTTCTTGGAATCAAGAAAGATTCTTTTCTCTTAAGAAAAGATTTTATTCCTCTGATAGAAAAAAGGCAAGAGAAATAGTTTAATGAGAACAATGGCTTGGCTTCTGAGTTGTTCACTACATTTTGAGCCCTCTTACAGCCTATACATTTACAAAAACTAGCTATTTTTCAAAGCTTTGTCCTCTATTTTTCTTGCTACAAATTTGAGAGGCAGGCAGGGCAAATATCATCATTTTGAATCTTCAGAGCCATCACAGGTTAAGAGAAGTTAAGTTACTTTCCCATAGTTGCACACTTTAAAAATGGCACAGCCCAGGGGTGCCTGGGTGGCGCAGTCGGTTAAGTGTCCGACTTCAGCTCAGGTCACGATCTCGCGGTCCGTGAGTTCGAGCCCCGCGTCGGGCTCTGGGCTGATGGCTCAGAGCCTGGAGCCTGCTTCCGATTCTGTGTTTCCCTCTCTCTCTGCCCCTCCCCCGTTCATGCTCTGTCTCTCTCTGTCTCAAAAATAAACGTTAAAAAAATGTTTTAAAAAAATGGCACAGCCGAGATCAGAACCTTTGTTTTCTTCCTGTAATTCTTTTTTTTAAGCTTTATTTATTTTTGAGAGAGAGAGAGAGAGAGAGAGAGAGATACTGAGTGTGAGTGGGGGAGGAACACAGAGAGAGAGACACACACACACAGAGACAGAATCTGAAGCAGGCTCCAGACTCTGAGCTGTCAGCACAGAGCCTGACGCAGGGCTCAAACCCATGAACTGTGAGATCATGACCTAAGCTGAAGTTGGACGCTCAACTGACTGATCCACCCAGGCACCCCCTTTCTGTAAGTCTTTTTCCACCACACCACATACACACACCTTGTCCTACAACTGGACTTTGTTACTATTCATTTTGATTATACTGTTGCGGAGAAAATTACAGTCACATTGTTAGAAATTATGTTCTAATGGGTTTTTAGACATCAGGCAGGCTGAATGAATGAGTTTTTAGACTTCACTGAGTTATGGTGGAATAGAACAACAAGTACATTGAAAGACCAGGCTTCCATACAGTGCAGCAGAATATAACTTCATTCCTTCTGTCTTTGTTCCTCTAAACCCATTATCTGGGCTCCAGTTTTTGCTTTCACTGCCCTTGAGCAGATGTAATAACTGTTCTACTCTCTTGGACGTTTAAAAAAAAAAAGTCCTCTAGTCCCATTAATCACAAGAAAAGGCTTCATTTCCATAATTAAAAAGCTAAATCCAGTGTAATCACAACTCTGAACTTCATGTTAAATATTCACCCCTCTCCAGTGGGATAATATTGCTTCAAGCTTGGCAGCCTTCAGTGAAGAAATAAGATGTGCACCATAAGTTTTCCAGGTCCTTGCCTTTTGCTACTTATGCTACCCTCCTTTACCCCATGGGGTATTCTCACTGGTGCCCAGCTTAGGTACATGTGGGGCAATATAGAGTAAAATGGAGACAGAAAAGATCTTACGTGTGGTCTGATGTCAGGGTTTTCTGGGTTTAGCGGATGTTTAAACTGACTCTCCTGCATAGACTTTAAGGATACCTTAGAGGTTCTCCATTGGAAATACCTGTAGCTCTCTCAGTGTGGACAACGGCCTCTCCTCCAGCCAGAGACTGATGTGGCCGCTGAAGATAGTCCTCTTTGAATCTGCATCTGAGATTATACCTCAGCTTCTTTCTGCTGAGATAGCCTGTCCCTAGAAGGGATTCCTCTGGGATCATGTCCCCTTAAAATGACCTGCAGATAAAACCCCTCCTACATGGCTCTTCGCCTAGGCTTATCCAACACAAAGACACATTCTGTCTTGCTGCCAGTGGAAGTTTAGCTGAGGAGCCTTCCATTTCCCTCTCCCACTAGCTCCCACCGCAACTTTTGCCTCTGAAGTTCTGAGACATGACACAAAAATCTGTCTCTTCTATTCCTCCAAAGTTCAAGTGATATACCTCAAGCTCCCTGAGGGATCCTCTTAAAACCCGTCTCACTTGAATTGAGAATAAAATAACCCTTTCCCCTTTCTACATGGTGAGTGGGGTGAGGGGAAATACCACACTCTCACAATTGGACGCCCCCCAAAAATCCTCCCTAAGAACAATAATGACTTATCCTCTATGCCTGGTGGTAGGTGAGCTTCACAAAACTGTACATCACTTTTGCAAGTCCATCATGAGTGATCATGGTGTAATTAATGGTCCCTTATTGTTTTCTTTTTGATTTGGGGACTATCATAAAACCTAGACAAAGATCTCTTCTTTCCTGATATTTATGAGCTGAACTGAAAAGTTCAAGTTGTAGCACCTATGGGTTCTACATCAGTTTTTAGAAACTATCCCAGGGAAATCAGTGACCTCCAAAACATCTCTGGGGATTGGAACTAGTCCTCAACAGTTTTGAAAACTCTCCAGCTGACTCTACCATGCGTTTAGAGGTGAGAACCGCTGCTATAAACTCTCAATTTGGGAAGCTACTTACAGCCAATCTACATTCAATTTTTTTTTAATCCACATATGAAGAAGGATAAGCTACTTCCTTCTTAAGTGATTCTGGTTCTTCTCTTGACTTCTCCAGGCCAGATATGGGGTCAAGGTTCAATAAAATACATAAGGGGGGATGGGCATAAAGAGGAGCCCAGCTACCTGGCTCCCAGTGCTTTTGTCTTTTCACCTGGAGATTTGCTTTTGACCCCTGCAGGAAGAGGGAGGGCAGATTAACTAAATTAATCTTCCTGAGTTTTTGCTAATGGAATATGAATGTCTTTAATATTTGACCCATCAAAAGCATCTATGTGCTAGAGCCAGGTCATAACAACTCAAGAGAGGCAGCTGCTAAATTTTCAGGGAAAATTTAGGAACTGGGAAGCCAGTTGCCGTCCCATTGAAATTGACCCCGATGGGAATATTTACACCATAGAAATCAAATGCTACAAATCATGTCTCCCTACCTTACCCTGAGAGAACCAGCTGACAAACATTTACAGCAAAGCAGGAGTTATTGGTATTGAAAAGGTGTTTCTCAGACTCTGTTCTTACTTTTGAAGTTTGAGGCAAGGGATAGGAGACTCTGAAGCTGGAAGTTTCCTTTCCTCAACAAACCTGCTAGAAATTACTTCCTCAATACAATTTTATATAACTGGAACAGAAAGAAACATGACCCATTCTAATAAACTATGTACTTGCTCATGTAGATCTAGCAAAGTGTATTTATCATAATAAAGATAGAAATGTACTGTAGGTGTTTCTCAACTTATTAAAGTTTATTGGTGCCTTTGCAACAGTTCGGCTCTACTAATTAGTATCCACTTTCTGTTTATAAACCTTTGCATGAGGAAGCAGTGTTTTTGTTTTTCTAAATGCCATGTTTATTCCTTTAGTTGTTGATGTGGGGATATGTTCAGGTAATTTTAAAAATTGTTTGAGTAAATTATGGATAAATACCATCTCTCTCTATAGAGTCAGAATTCATTTTAAGGGGAAAATATTTTACACAGGGTTATATTACTTTGCAAGAACATATCATCTTCACAAACACAAGTTGACACACAAAGACTGTGATGGAAAACCCTTGAAAGAGCTGATTTTTTTTTAATTTACTATGTCAGTATTTTCTCTTCCATGAAATAAACTAAAAACATGACCTTATCTTATATAACACAAATACTTGGGGCACCTGGGTGGCTCAGCTGGTTGAGCATCTGACTCTTGATTTTGGCTCAGGTCATGAACCCCAGGATCATGGGGTTGAGCCCTGCATTGAGCTCCACACACAGAAAGATTCTCTCTCTCTCTCTCTCTCTGTCCTGCTCTTCCCCCCTCCTGCCCTTCTCCCCTACTCGTGCTCTCTCTAAAAATAAAAAATAAAATAAAATAAAATAAAATAAAATAACACAAATACTCAACAAAACCAAAGAGCCAGGTAGTGTCAGCTATTTAATGTGTAACCAATGTTAACTGTTATACATACGAGTGGTAGATAACTAGATAGATAGATGATAGATAGATAGATAGATAGATGCCCTGACCTTAACTTTATTAAAATTGAAAGCTATATAACTCCTGTGATTTCTCACATCCAGCAAATTTCAAGCAGCTGCTGTGCCCATGTCTTTCTGCCCACATCTTCCACTCTGCCTGACAAACCTACGCCTTCTGTCTCTACATGTCCCATATGTTCAGTTTTCAAAGGACTAGCCAATGATCCCCATTTTACTGGCCCCTTCTTCCTGACTAGTGCTCCGTGGCTCATAACTTGATTTTTACTGTACCTCCACATCTTTTATTCCACTTTCCAAGCCCAATTAAAATGTATGTTTTGTGCGTCATCTCCCATCCCTTCAAAGACTGATGCTGTGGTGCCTACATTTATACTTCCTGGAATAGTCAATGTCTAATCCCAACTACCCATCTAATGACTGAGAACTTTTTAAATGTTGATTTAGTTATTTTGAGAGAAAGGAGAGGGAGAGAGAGAATCCCAAGCAGGCTCCATGCTGTCAGCACAGAGCCCAATGTGGGGCTTGAGCCTACAAATGGTGAGATCATGACCCACGCCTAAATCAAGAGTTGGACACCTAACCGACCGAGCCACCCAGGCACTCCAAGACTGAAAATTCCAAACAAAGTCATAGGAGAATGTTGGAGCAGTTTGAGGGCAAGTACAGCAGCACCCATAACATCATATCCAGTGTGGAGAGAGGCCTCTCACATTTCTCTATGGAAAATCCCTGGTAAACGATACAGCTGGAATGGCAGGATCTTTGGTAAGATTATTTCTGGCAAAGGTTTTTCCGATTTATGTAAACCTCATCTGTAGCAGTATATTCAGCTCTTGAGCTTGACAATTGACTGTAGAGAGAAGCTGGGATCACATTAGTTACCTCACCCAGTCCTCACTCAGCACATGCATCAAACTGTGCTTAGAAACCTCTTAGAGGTTTTGGTATTGTTGTTTTTCTTTCTTTTCTTTTTCAATTGTGCTTTCAGCTGATGTGATATCCAATCCCATTTGATTTAGGGACACCCATTAATAATATGAGAAAATTATTAAGTTATAGTAAGTGAATTAGTAAAAACAATGTTGATAAGTGTTCTTTGTGATATACAGAGGGAGCAAATGTTAGATCTGGTTGGTGATGGTGAGTGATGTGTGCTCTCTCTACTTTGTTTCTAAACGTTAACACAGAATGCATGCATATGCATCATGTTTGTTTAAAATATGTTTATTGGAGAGAAATTCATGATCATGGGCTCTTCATAACCCATTTAGCTAACAGGACTTATAAAATGAGTCAAAATTGCTTATATAAGGGACAACCTGAGCTTTACAAATCAGCAGAACTTTTGACTTCTGGAATTTTTCCAATCAGCTCATTAATACCTGTTATTCCTTTAACAAAGGACCAGTTATTTTGTTCTCTATTTAGGGCAGCTAATGTCCAGTAATAATCCCACAGAAAGTCAAATAATAAACATTCGTACTGAGGAATAAAGGGTCTATCCTGAGTGCTAGAAGGAATTGAGTTCCTATTACTCCTTCCCCAGTCCCTCACAAGGAACAGTGGATGCTGTAAGAAATTAAATCAAATAGAGGATTTCCATTCTCAGTAAGTTAGTAAGCATCACAAGCGATACTTCAAAATATAAACCAAGAAAGAGTTAATCTTCCCTTCCCTTTACATTCCCCATTTCCCAATTACCTGGGTGCAGGGTTTAGTTCCAAATAGGTTTCCTCCTCCTCCTCCTCCTCCCCCTTCTTCTTCTTCTTCTTCTTCTTCTTCTTCTTCTTCTTCTTCGCCTGTGCAACTGCCACCTAGTTATCTTTGTGGAACTCATTTCATTGTTTCTCTTTAAAAATTTTCAACCATGATGTTCCATCTGCTATCACTGAACTAGAATGTTCCTAAAATGTAAAGGGAGTCCCCCTGGGAAATGCCTCAAAGAATCATTCACCTAACAAACAGAAAATCATGAAATGGGTTTTCACTTCTTTCAATTAGCAACAGCAACAACAACAACAACAAAGGAAGAAGAGAGACAGGAAAGGGAGACAAAGACTTACTCAACTTGCATTGTAGTCATGTCTAATTCCTCTTATTCTTTATCCTTCGAGTGAAAGTGGCTGTTGAAGGAGCCCTAAGACTTTAAACTGCAAGGCAGAATAGCCTGAAGATTTTGTGGGGTAGGAGTTGGACAGAGAAGAACATAGGGGGGCTGTCACATTTCTGTTTCTTTTTATGAAGGGTCTCAGAGTACTTAAAAGCTCCCCCCTTTCAGGTATTTCCTCATACAATATTTGTAACCAGGATGTTTTGCCCGCCAATATGTTTGACAGAAAGGCAAGTGTTCCCTCCCTCTTTTGTAGGAAAGCAGTAGAACAATTTGGAATGCTTCAGCTATGTAGGAGACTAGACCATTTATTCATCAAGTCCATATGGAGTGCCTACTATGTGCCCAAGCTTATGCCAAGCACTGGGTAAGTTAAGGTATATATAGTCCCTGACAGTTGAGTTTCCTGCCTGGTGGAAGTGACAAATATCAATAAATAATGATACAAACGAATGCACAATTACCACTATGACTTAGACTGTGGGGAAGTGGTACACGATGTATGAGAACTTATAAAAGGATTTGTTCTAATGATGTGTGTCAGCAAGAGACTGAGATGCTTGATCTGAGATCTGAAGAGTCAGGGAGGGATTACTACATTTCAGTGGGAGTTAAGAGCTTTAATTAAAGCCAAAGGAAAAACCTCTGTACCTAGTGCAAAAACCCTGGAAGGAGCATCCCAAGCACTGGGGGCTAGAAGACAGCCATCCTTGCTGAGGCATGAAAGGGTGACAAAGGTCCATATTTTGTCATGTAAACAAATGTTAAAGAGTTTTGTTTTTGTAATTTTCATTTTGAAATAATTTTAGATTAAGAGAAGAGTTTTTAAGATAATATAGAGAGTTTCCATATTCCTTTTGTTCAGGCTTCCATAGCATTAACATCATGTATCACCCAAACTAAGAATTTAACATTGGTACGATATGATTAACTAAACTACAGACTTTATTCAGATTTTACCAGTTTTTCCACTAATTCCCTCTATTTCAGGATGCTGGGTTGCATTTAATCATCATGTATACTTAGTATCTTCTGATCTGTGACATTTGCTTCGTTTTTCTTCTTCTTTCATGATACTGACACCTTTAAAGAGTACTAGTCAGGTATCTTGCAGAGTTCCTTTCATTTAGTTTGTCTCATGGGAATTAGCTTATGGATTTGGGGGAAACATACTACAGGGTTGAAGTGTGCTTATCATTATATTTTATCAGGAAGTACATGATATCAATAGGACTTAGTACTGATGATATTAACTTTGATCATTTTGTTAATGTATCTGAGATGTCTCTACTAGATTTCTTTTTTTCTTTTCCATACTCTATTCATTAAAAGTGAGTCACTAAGTCCAGACAAGGGAAGGAGAATGAACCTCCATCTCCTGAGGACATGCATATCAAATAATTTGTGGTCCTCTATTAGAACCACCATGACAATGAATATGTATTTGTGGGAGATATTTTGAAGCTGTGCAAGTTTCCTGTGTTTCATGAAGTTTCACCCACAAATTTCACCATGCATTAGTGGATCATGCCTGGAGCAGTCATCACTGTGATGAATTTTTACTTACCTCATTTTTTTCTATATTTAATATTTGGAATTCTTCAGTAAAGAAGATTTGCTCCTTATCCATTTATTTATTTATTCAATTATTTACTTATATCTGTACAGACTCAAATATATGTATTTAAAATAGAAATATCCGTAATTATATTTAGAGATTTCATCAGCTCTCTCTCAAAAATTGGCAAATCGAGAAAACAGACAATTAGTAAAAATAAAGATATAGGGAACAATAATAGGCTGTCAAGCAAACTGACCTGAAAGTTGTAAAATATTGCACTCATCTTTTTTACAAGTGCACACAAAAAATTTACTAAGATATTATCATGATCTTGGCCATAAAACAAAGTTTAGTGAATAAGGAGTGACTGAAACAATACAAAGTGTGTTTTCTGACTACAAGATAATTAAATTATAAGTTGATAACAGAAAGATACCTGGGATCTACCAAATAATTTAGAAACTAAGCAACACATTTTATTTACCTTATAGGTAAAAGAAGAAATCAAACGTTATAATAAAAAGATTTAGAATCCAATAAAAATCACATAACATCTCAAAATATTTGAATGTAGCTAAAGCAGTGCTTCTATCCAGTGAAACTTGAGAAAAATCCACTTTCACACCAATCTCCACATTAAGCATAAGATGATACCAAAGGAATCTGAAGGCTGTAGTGTGCTGAAAGTAATCATAACAGTAAGACCCAAAACAGCTCAACATTTGCCTAAATTAATTCAACCCTCCACAGTGAAGGTCTAGCATCAGAAGCAGCAGGTGAATCTCAGGCATACATATTAATTATCTCAGGAACCAGTCAAAAGTTGTGAAACATCAAAACAATGCATAGAAAACCATCCATGGTCAAGAGACAAAGCAGTCAACACAACCAGACTAAGAAATGATCAAGATTTTGGAATTTTAGGAAGGCATTAAAAAATATCTATGATTAATGTGGTCAAGTCTCTAGTGGAGGAAGTTGACAAAATACTGTAATATGAAGCATATTTAAATATTTGGGAAAAGGTATTGTACATATTTTAACATTTATAGAAATACAAACTTGTATTTTGTGTATTTTGCATATTTATTTCAATTTTTACATAATTGTTTTATCATGCTGTTTATGCTGTGCTGTTGACTGAAGAGATTTTTGAAATTATTACCACGTGGAATTTTCTCTCTCTAATTCTCGCTCTCACTGTGTCTCTATCACCTCTTTACCCAGGCTACAGACTCCTGTCTCTCCCATAGACCATCAATAAGGAGGGTAGCCAGGTGCTCCAGGAGATCATAGTTTACTTGATACTGAATTTCATTTCAATGAATAGAGTGAGATGGTGTTTTGGAAGAATAAATATAATAAAGCAAATGTGGAACTAAAGCAAGTTTCTTTCTAAGAAATTACTTATTTTAATACTTATACTTGCTCAGAATTAAATGTAATTAAGAAAGAATACCCTACCATGCCACAAAAAGAAAGAAAGAAAGAAAGAAAGAAAAGAAAAGAAAAGAAAAGAAAAGAAAAGAAAAGAAAAGAAAAGAAAAGAAATCAGTCAGTATTGTGGTAGAGCTTTTCAGGCATTTTCCCATGCAGTTATAAAAACATATATGGGGGCCTGAGTGGCTCAGTTTGTTGAGCATATGACTTGATTTTGGCTCAGGTCACGATCCCAGAGTTGTGGGATCAAGCCCTGTGTTGGTCTTCAGGTGGGGCCTGGAACCTGCATGGGGTTCTCAATCTCTCTCTCTCTCTCTCTCTCTCTCTCTCTCTCTCTCCCTTGCCCCTCTCCCCTGCTCTCTCTCTCTCTGGAAAAAATTTTTTTTTTTCATAAAATCCAAAACCATGTATAGAACACTTTGTAAAAACAAAACCAAATATATGTATTATATGTATTATTGGTTTTTTCCTGTTTTACTGTGATATTCATTTTGATTATTATTTTTTACTGAAAGTCTTTAATTCATTTGTTTTTACTGTTTGCCTTATTTTCCTCCATTATTATTATCTTTTTAATTTTATGTTACTAAAAATACTTTTGTGTTATGGTGAAGATATGTTAAAAGTGATCCACTTGAGATGTCATTATATGCCACAGATAGGTACCACATTCTCATTTATCTGGCTACTTTTTCTCAGAATTGTATTTGGGACATTCAGTAATGTCAACGTTGTATGCACCAGAGTTTGTTCTTATTTCTGAGTAGGAGTCCATTATTGAATAGACCACAATTTTTTAATCTTACATTTAATAGTTTAGGAAACATTTTTGAAAGAGGAAGATGGGCAAAGAGTCACTGCTACTTGGACACTTGTTTGCCAAGCACTGTGCTCAGTTTATATTCACTGTGTGAGGGGTGCCTGGGTGCCTCAGTCGGTTGAGCATCCGACTTCGGCTCAGGTCATGATCTCACAGTCTGTGAGTTCGAGCCCCGCGTCGGGCTCTGTGCTGACAGCTCGGAGCCTGGAGCCTGCTTCTGATCCTGTGTCTCCCTCTCTCTCTGCCCCTCCACCACTCATGCTCTGTCTCTCTCACTCTCAAAAATGAATAAATGTTAAAAAAATTTTATATGCACTATGCCAGTCAATCCTCATAGGGAACCTATAAAATAGGCACTCTTGTTATCCCATATTTACAAATGAAATAACTGAGGCACAGGGCATGTAAAATACTTATTCAATATCATATTGCTAATAAGCATCTGATCCTGGATTTCAACATTTACCATATTTATTCAGTACCCCCAATCTTGACAACCGTAGAACATTCCCTTGTCATCTACCTCCAAAAGTGTGAAAAACTATTGCCTTCAACATTAACCGGTATTGTGGCAACAAATGATTTTTGTAAATTTTCTAACTGCTATATTTGTAAAGTCAAACTTTATACACTGATAGCAGAAATCATAATTTCAATCTGTGGAGTAAAGCCAGATTTTTCAAACGTATCCAAAACCACTTTGAAATTATTTGATGTCATTTTCAGAGAACTTTATTCTCCCTTTCTTCTGTTTTCCTTTTCTCTTTTAACTGTATCAGGTGCTCCCTGATTCTTACAACTTGGAATTTCTATAAAATTCCAGAGGCAGAGGAATCCACAGTTGGTTCAATATTGGTATCTAAGCTAGGATTGCCAGAGTTAGTAAGTAAAAAATCTAAGAATACCCAGTTACATTAGAGCTTCAGGTAAACAGTGAAGTCTTTTAAAATGTACTTATGCCCCTGTGAAGTTTGGGGGACAATTTATAAAAAAAAAATATTGTTCATCTTAAATTCAAATTTAACTGGTGTCGTATTTTATGTGACACGTCTAATCTAAACTAAAGCAATATAGTTTTTGAAATTTTCCTCCCTGATAAGAGATAATCCTGTGTATCCCAGGCAAATAAAAACATAAGACATTATCACAAATGTTGCTTATTGGGTTTGTTTGTATAAAAAGAACATCTAGGGGCGCCTGGGTGGCGCAGTCGGTTAAGCGGCCGACTTCAGCCAGGTCACGATCTCGCGGTCCGTGAGTTCGAGCCCCGCGTCGGGCTCTGGGCTGATGGCTCGGAGACTGGAGCCTGTTTCCGATTCTGTGTCTCCCTCTCTCTCTGCCCCTCCCCCGTTCATGCTCTGTCTCTCTCTGTCCCAAAAATAAATAAACGTTGAAAAAAAAAATTAAAAAAAAAAAAGAACATCTAAAGTCTGCAATTAAAAATGCTTTCTTCCCTTCTCCAGAAACCCTCCATACTAAACCCCTCTCCAGTAGTTTAAGGGAAAAAAACAAAACAAAATAAAACAAGGCATCGATAGCATGAAGGGTCCACTTTTTGTACGAGGGTGCCCTCATGGAAGTTAGAACTCATATATAGGGACCAACATTCCTGAAATGAATATAATTAGCTGGGGAGATACCCTCTTCTCTCTTTCTGTTCTGCTCCCCTTGCCCATGGTCCTGCAGTCTTGAAACAAATCTGGAGACAGCAGCTTCGCAAATCCGATGAAACTGCTTGCAGGCAGCTATCATGAACCACCCAGAGTAGGGAATTCCTTTTCTTTTTCCAAGTATAAAACTTATGAAGACGTCAGAGGAAGGCAGTTTGAGACTCTGTTACCTTTATCTTTGGCTTAGAGGTAGGTTAAAGACCTAGAGAGTCCTCAGCTCCTATCACTGGCCCCAAGCCCTGGTCTGCTGGAATCCTGATGCGGCTCTCCTGGATGGCACCGTTATTCAAAGTTAGCATGCCGTTTGATGCAGTCTATTTAAAACTTTATTAGGAGCTTGGATTCTTCCTCCCCTATAATTTAGAAGGCAGAACAGAGAGGCAGTTTGCTCTTAAAACAATGCAATTGTGAGCTCCTGAGCTGTTGTCAGATTGACTTCCCTTCCATGGAAAGTAACTCCCTTGATGCGTGCCAGTGATCTGTGTACCCCTAGATTAAATGGGAGAGGGTTCACAGAGCTCGTGCTAAATTTTTGACCTTGGAAGATGGTGAAGGGACTATACTGAAAGAAACAGAAGGAACTCAATCAGCAGGCAGGAGACTTGAGTCCAGTTACCTTTTGCTCAGTCCTGCCACCTATTAGTTGTGTGACCTTAGGTAAATTGCTTATCATCTTTGAGCTGCAGTATCCTCTTAAATAAAATACTGAGGCTTGCCTAGATTATTGTAACGATCCTTTTGAAACTAGGGGTTTATGCCATTTTACATTAGTTTTTTGTTTCCCTTGAGATTCTTGTGTTTTGTTCAGTTTTTCCAGCTACGCCGCTGCTTGGGCACAATAGCCATACATCACAGGGCTCGCTGGCTGTCTAACAACTCTCTTAGAAACCTTTATGCAACAAACCAGGAAAAGAAATATCAAGGGCTTCCGCCTAAAGGTCCTCTGGGAAAAAAGGTTAACAATGTATAATTCTTAAAAGACAAAAACAACCAAATGATGGAAGTATAAGTGAGGAAGGGAAGAAAGGGGAAATGTAGCAGAGGGGAATAGTCAGATAATTGGAGAAAAAGTGGAGTAGGAGGAAAACAGAGCAGCAGGATGGTGGTACAGGGTTCAAATGAGATGCTGCTGTTTTGGGGCAGTGGTAACAATAATGATACAGGAAGGAAGTGAAAGAGATGGTCCCACGAAGGAAGGGACAAGTTCAGGCTGCAGAAGTGAAACCGTTGATTCTGCTGTTGAGCCGAGGAGCTACAAACTTTCTCTAAATATTCCTGAGAAATAAATAAAGCATGTAGAATCACGTATACAACTACCAATTTCTATCCTTGGATTGTTGGGCTATATGACAGAAGGGGAGCAGCAAGGCAAGGTAATGAGTGGGCTGGAGTAATTGGGTAGCAGTTCGTGTTATGGAATGGAAGAAATTAGTCATGTGGGAGTGGGGATACGGAGGAAATGATGGGGAAGAATAGTGGTGATGTGTGTCTATCCTCCCTGGGAACTCTGAGACTCAAACAGCAACCTTCTCAGAAACACTTGACAGTGTTGGAGAGAGCCCTAGACATTGCACACTTATGGAAAGGTGGAAATTGCTTGAAATTCTTCAGTGACAGAACAGAAAGAATATTCAATTTGACAGATGACTTGAGTTAGGCTTCATGGATTTTTTTTCCCCTTGGACAGCTGATGGATAGCTGCTCCCTCAAGCTGTATAAAGAACTAGGTTTCCCCTGAGCTGCAGAGGCAGCTGGTACCATGAGGCTAAGTCTCTTCTCGAGATAGATGCAAGTTTCACAGGAAGAATATACAGATTATGTGTTTTTCTCTTTCCTTTCACCCATTATACGTATTTTATAATTTCTTCATTCACCTGGATGTAAAGAATGGTGCATATTCTCATCTGATCAAGAGAAAGGAGATGGAATGGGCGTATGTCTTTGACTCTTACCAACTGATGTCAAGTGTAGTTCCTGTTTTCTTAAAGAAATTAAAACACGAAGACACAAAGTGGAAAAGAGCCTTACAATGTGCATAATTATAAAGTGGACAGACACAGCGTAATAAATGATGAAGAAGGATATTGTTTTCTAAGCAGCACTGTCTCATAGGTCAGTAAAGGAGATAAATATCCCTAACTCCATGAATTTTTTAAAGTTGGACTCCTTCACTAGCCCATTGGGTGTATAAATGGAGGATTCAGAGAGGAGGTTCTGTACTCCTGGCTCTGTGGACACCATGTTAGACTGGAGAAGGACTTTGTCACAGCGGTAGCCAGCCCTCTCATCCTAGAATTCAAATATCTCTTGTTTCTGTTTAATTTAGCTTTCAAAGTGGACAGCTAGTCTGCCATAGAAAGCCAATCTGTAAGTATTTACTGAACACCTACTTTGTGAAAGGTCTGTATTGAATACAGAGAAGACAAAGGTGGAAAGAAAATCTCTGCCTTAACTTTTCATTCTAGCACTAAATAAGGTAAAACATTTAACAAAGGTAATTTATTGCAAAATGTGTCAAAGAAAGCCCAGAAAAATAATGGAAGAAATGTTGAAAAATGGGGAAAAGGAAAAAAATGTATAGAAAAAAACATGTCTTGTAGATAGATAGATAGATGATAGATAAGTGTGATGTATGCACATACATACATATTATAATAACATGCTAGCATTTTTATCGATTGGATTGGTAAAAACTGAAAACATGCAGATTAGTGAGTGTACGAAAAGTAAATCCTCATATGTACTGCTGGTGAATTTGGGAGGGGAGCTTGTGAAACTTTATTTAAATTTTAAATGTATGTACAGTTGACAATTCCTTTTTGCTAAATCTCCTATAATTTTTATAGAAGTATTCTGTAAAAGAGCATAAATACTCATCATCAAATTGCCTGTCCTAGTAAAACATTGGAACAATTCAAAAGATTGTGTGTGTGTGTGTGTGTGTGTGTGTGTGTATACTGGTCACATTAAAATGTGTGTGTGCATGTGCATGCACATGCGTTTGCATACTTTGGGGAGAAAACAAAAGAAGGATTGGACGTGAGCTCTGTGGAATATCACCTGGTTCTTTTCTGGATATACTAATTCTGTGTTATTAGATGCATAGAAAAATCATCTGAACAATAATAACTTAGTAGTTATTACTTTGGAGGGGGACTTGTAGGCAAGTTAGTGTTCTTTCCATTTTCTTTTTACACATCTCTGTGCAGTTTGAATTTTTTCAGCAGTAGGTGGTGTTTCCGTAGTTTACAAATCAGTAAGAAAAATTGAGGATTATCACAAAGCATCGCATGGCTAATATTCAGGTGAATTATAGAAACAGTAAAAGTGATATAGAGATTCAGAAAAGATAGAATTCCCACCTGGCTTCAGCATGAGCATTGGCGGTAGGGGTCACATTTAAGTTAGGTCTCAGAGGATACTGCATTAGAATCCATGGAATCTGGGCATTGACGTCATCTGAGTTGCCAGCCCCGTGCAAGTTGCCGAGCACAGTGGAAATAACACAGACATCATATTTCTGAGCTGTGTGTTCAGAACATGGGGCTTTTACTTACTGAAGGAATTTGCCCCCCCCCCCAATCTTTGTGTATCTCAGTTTAAAATAAAGGGCCTTAGGGGACACGTGGGTGGCTCAGTCGGTTAAGTGTCCAACTTCAGCTCAGGTCATGATGTCACAGTTTGTGGGTTCGAGATGCATGTCAGGCTCTGTGCTGCCAGCTCAGAGCCTGGAGCCTGCTTCGGATTCTGTGTCTCCCTCTCCTCCTCCTCCGCTCACACTGTGTGTGTCTCTCTCTCTCAAAAATAAACAAACATTAAATTTTTTTTAGAAAATTAAAAAATAAAATAAATAAAGGGCATTAGACAGATCTCTCTCAAGACCCTTCGAGTTCAAGAAGTAAGTGGTATTTGAGGAAGAAAGAGCATTTCTGGGGAAGAGGAGCAAGAAGGTGGAAAGATGCAGCCTTAGTTCTGAAAGGAGGTAGTAAAGCATTTTCCCGCACAGAAAAAAATTTGATAGAGAAGGATAATGGGAAATATAGCTGAAAAAGTTAGTGTGAATCAGATTGTAGTTGGCTTTGAAAGTCAGGCTAGAGAAGATGAGTTTTTTTCTAATTTAATCACTGGTGATTCCAGAGTAAGAGGCTTATAGAACTGTAATCTGGTAGTGATATGAAGAGTAAGGGACTCGAGGTAGTGGGGAAGGTTATTTGGAGATCCTGCCAATAGAAAAGGTAATACAAAAATGCTGATTCGAAGGGGCACATTCACCCTAATGTTGATAGCAGCACTAGGGGTGGTGGTTATATATATATATATATATATATATATATATATATATATATATATACCCACACGATGGAATACCACTGGGCAATCAAAAAGAATGAAATCCTGCCATTTGCAACAATGTGGATGGAATTAGAGTATATTGTGCTAAGTGAAATGAGTCAGAGAATGACAAATATGTGATTTCACTCATATGTGGAATTTAAGAAACACAGCAGATGAACATAGGGGAAGGGAAGGAAAAATAAGATAAAAACAGAAAGGGAGGCAAACCATAAGAGACTCTTAAATACAGAGAACAAACTGAGGGTTGCTGGAGGGGAGGTGGGTAGGGGGATGTGCTAAACGGGTGATGGGCCTTAAGGAGGGCACTTGTTGGGTTGAGCACTGGGTGTTATGTGTAAGTGACGATTCACTGGTTTCTACTCCTGAAACAATACTACGTTATATGTTAACTAACTTGAATTTAAATAAATTAATTAAAAAAGAAGAGAAAAGAAAAGAAAAGAGAAAAGAAAAGGTGATATAAAAATAACCTGAATTGCATATTGGCCATGGGTATAGAAAAAAGGAGAAATAGTGGACCAGATGTTAGAATAGATAATGGAGGTCTTGGGGTCGGAAGATGTAATTTTGTTGCCGATATTTCAGTTTGATGAATAAAAATATTAAACAGAAATGTGGCGGTCACCATAGGACCCTATTGTGGGGGAAAAAAAGAAAAGGGATTAAAATTTAAGCCCTGCGTAATATTTATTAGTGCCTTGGTCACTGATTATATTATAAACTATAGGGGGTACATTAAAAAATCCATATTCTTGCCTGTAAATGGAAATGGGATGATCTGCCCAACAGTAGCCAACACAAACACAGCGCATTAAGAACTGAAAGCCACAAAGGGGGTGTGCGGCACACAGGAAAGGTCACAAGGGGCTCCTCACTCCCATGTTTCAACTGTGCAATTTTTGTTCCAACGAGTGAAATGCTGGGAGGTTTCAATTTTAGCAATTTTATGGCACAGACTTCTTTTGTAAAGAAAAAATATTATTTATTTAGTAAATGTTTATTTATTTTAAGACAGAGAGAATGCGCATGCATGCAAGTGGGGGGAGGGGCAGAGAGAGATGGGGCCCGATGCAGGGCTTGATGTCATGACCTTGAGATCGCGACCTGAGCCAAAATCAAGAGTCAGACGCTTAACCAACTGAGCCACCCAAAATATCCTTTTATTCTTGTACCTCCTTCCTTATTTACATAGCCCTTGTAAACACTTAGACTCCATTGAATATGTCCAATCCCTTGAGTTAAGGATGCTACATGTCACGACATTGTTTTGCATGAGGAGACTTTAGCTCAGAGAGCCTGTGGTGATTTACCCAAAAGCCAGTGGGGACTAGTGGTGAGTCTGTCGTGAGTTCCTGCCTCTTTCAGTTTAGTTACCCTGAGAACAATATGTCCGCCCCAAGGTGCTACCAATGAGTAGCCTCTCATACATCCTTACACAGAACGTCTCGGAATAAACACACGTGGTTTCTAGAAAAAAGTAATTTATTGATTGATCGCTTTATGAGGCTCATAATGCAACTAACTGTATATCAAGGAATAACACTGCTGCACATGTCCATCACTGCAGATGGAGTCTCTTGGAAGATTAATTCTTCCCTCCAGTGTGCCCAGCAGGGACAGCTATCTGGCAGTCATGACAGGAAGTCTGGCAGCTTTTGTAGGCTGGAACTACAAAATGGGTGTGTCCTCACCATTCTTCCTCGTCTTCTTTATCTTCCATATCTCTGGAGCCCACGATCATTTTTTCCTTTCAAGCTAAGAAAGAGTATATTACTTCTTTTCCATTTGGATCTATACGATGCAACAATGTCTTGATATCACAACCACGGTTGTTTTTTCTACTGTGACTCTACCAAAAATTAACCATGAAGGATTGCCATATTAGGAAAAGTATCCTTTTTGCACCTCCTGAGGATGGGTGTGACCCGTGTGAGATTCCACTGGAGTGATTTCTGGATGTGTCTTAGGAACTTAATGAGGAATAGTCAAAACTTCAGTTATTTTGAAAGTTATGTTGAATCCTGTGTTTGAGTATAGTAGGCTATGAGGTAGAGGTGGAATCTTCTGTGGTAAAGTCTTTATTTATCATTTGTACTGATTTGGATCAGCCGAGAAGCAGATGCCAGTATGGGTTTAGATGTATATGAAAGAGATTTATTTACTAGAGGTGAACAGGAGAAGGCAAGAAGATTCTTCAGACAGCAGTACAGATCTAACATTTTGGAAGGTGAGAGGCAAGAAAGGTTCAGCCAGGTCAATGCAGAATCCTCAAGGCAAAGCCACTAGTTCGAGTATTCCTACGTCTCAGCAGCTTAATCCACTTTGGCACCTTTGCCAGGCTCAGCCTATGGGAAGCATGGCCTGTGTGGATCCAGAGGGACAAAAGCTATGGTCACCAGTCAACTGTGCTTTGATATGCTCATCAAAGCAGATCTGAAATGGGTGCTACCCATTGGTGCTCCTTATTCCCCTGAAAAATGTTTCTCTAAAACAGCTTTGGTGCCTTAATAGTATTAAATGTTCTCAGTCTGACTTGCCATTAGATTCAAGTGAACCATTACGAAGTCAAAGCTACTGAACATGGGGCACCTGGGTTGCTCAGTCGGTTGGACGTCCGACTTTGTCTCAGGTCATAATCTCTCACTTCTGTTTATCCAAGCCCCGCGACGGGCTCTGTGCTAACAGCTCAGAGCCTGGGGCCTGCTTTGGATTCTGTGTCTCCCTCTGTTTTTGCCCCTCCCCCACTTGCACTCTGTCTCTCTCTCTCTCTCTCTCTCAAAAATAAATAAACATTAAAAAAATACTGAACATGAAGTGCTTTTTAAAAACTACTTATCCATGATTATAATGCATGTACTGATTGAATTTATTAAGTTTGTTGATTAAATGTATTTAGTTTATTCACAGGGGTGTATAAAGACAGATCTCTATATTAATATAAACTATATCCCTAGCGTATTAAATATTTTGTGCATCTCTTCTATTCAAATTTAGACTTTGGTGAGTAAGTTACATTGACAAATCATATTGATGTGTCTATAGTAACAGGACTAATCAGTGGCTCTTAGAGGAAAGGCTTCTGAAGATCAATGACATAGTGATTAGTATTTCCTGCAGTGTGTATTAAGAATTTCATAAACGAATCTTAAAAGCAATAGAATCTTCTAAGTTAAGTTTCTACTTGAGGAATTTGTGAGTCTTGATCAAAGAGGGATGCCTGGGTACTGAAGGACCTTAAGTTTTAAATAAAGCTTGGACAAGAAGTTAGGGGCATGTGTATTTATACTTACATGAAATTAACACAGTCACCGTGAACTGGATTTATTCTTAACAAAAGAATGAAAAGGAACATGGCACAAAAGCACGGAAGACCTGAGTTTGGGTATTATTTCTGCCATGTCCTAGTAATGAGTGGTCTTAGGTAGTCATTTTAAACTTTCTAATCTTCGGTTTCATCATTTAGGAAATAGAATTTCTCAAATGCCTTCTTTATATAGTTTCTAGGAAGGTTAAATGGGCTATGAAATGACACTGGAGTGACACTAGATGTTTCTGTGAAAACACTAAAGGCTGGACTTGCATAATGCAAGATAAATTATCCATAGGGGTTATTCATTCCCAGCTTGCTTTCTTCAAATCTCCTGAAAGCTGCTTTGTATTGTCTCCTAGTAAAAATGTGTGTGTGTGTGTGTGTGTGTGTGCGCGCGCGCGCGTGTATATACATATTATCCATGTTCATAAGTTCTCCTTTGGGAAGAGACATGAGCGTCTTCGTATTCATTATGTATTTGGCAACTATTAATCAAGCACCTTTCAGGTACTGTTCCAGTCACTGGGGGGATGCAACAGTGAGTAAGTGAATCAGCAGACAAAGTCCCCATGTTCATGGAGCTTATACTCGATATAAGTCTTAGCTTGTGTTCTCAGGAAAACAGACTCTGAAATTGAGGTTTGTGCACAGGAGGTTTATTAAGGATCAAGACGGGTCAGAGTGATCAAAGCAAGTGTGGGCAGAGGGAAAGCCAAAACTGAGAATTAACTGCGACAAGAAAACTCCACAGACAGCTTGGAATTGGGATGGCTTTTGCTCTGACCATGTATTTGATGTGGTTGCCCCTTGGGAGAGACAAAACCTTGAGTGAGACTGCGTCCTTTAGCCAAGGGCAATGTCCCATGGAGCAGGTTCATTAACCATGGTCTTTGAGCAGGCAACACTCTCCACAGCTTGGAGGAAGAAAGTCTACCTGCTGAAGGGATGTCTAAGTCGTATCTCACAGCATCCAGTTCAACAAATAAATGTACGCCCTGACACATGGTGACTGTAGTGACTATGAAGAAAAATAAGACAAAGCAAGGCATTAGAGCCTCGGGGGGAAAGGGCTTTCATACAGAAAAGACATTAGGGCATTAGGGTATATTGAGAAGAGATCTGAAAAAGGTGAAAGCAAAAAGCATGCAGACTTCTGTGGTCAGAACATTCCAAAGTAGAGGGAAAAGTACCTGCCAAGGCTGGACACAGTGCTTGATATGCTTGGAGAACAGCAAGGAAACCACTGATGCTTACGTTGCATGATGGAAGGGACATTGGTAAGAGGTGGGGACTTCAGAGAACTGGCATGGGGACACAGGGAGTGGTGCAGAGTCATACTCACCAAATGTTGAATTTCTACTATAGCCAGGCCCAGTGAGTAAGATCTCAAAAAGAAAGAATGAGTAGGCTCCTACTGTCATGGAGTTTATATTCAGGTGGAGGGTTGGGGAACATGGAAATGTAGATAGTAAACAAAAATATAAATGATTATATTCAATAGTGGTCAACAGTAACAAAGAAAATGTCTAAAAGGAAAAAGTGATAGAAAGTGAATGAGGCAGAAAGGAATCTTTAGATTGCATGATCAGGAAAGTATCTTCAAAAAGGTGATATTAGAATTGAGACCTGAATGACCTAAAAATGACATCAGAACCTACCTGCAAATTAGTGAACAATGTAGAAACTATATACAATTTACATATATTCACACTCTTTGTCTCATTTCAGTTAGTGACATGTGGCGTGTGGGAAAATTCTGTCAGGTATGATTAATCTTTTTTTTTAACGTTTTTATTTATTTTAGAGAGACAGAGAGACAGAACATGAGTGGGGAGGGCAGAGAGAGAAGGAGACACAGAATCCGAAGCAGGCTCCAGGCTCTGAGCTGTCAGCACAGAACCCAACATGGGGCTCAAACTCGTGAATCACGAGATCATGACCTGGACCGAAGTTGGACGCTCAACCAGCTGAGCTATCGAGGTGCCCCAGGTATGAATAAACTTAATTGTGCCAAACGCTCTAGCCAGGTACAAGATGCTACCAGACTGACTCTTGAAGACAGTTGGACAATCAAATCCTTGGGCTCATTGTTTTAGAGGTGGGCCCAGACTCCTGATCCGTCCTTGTTCATTGAAGGCATTCCTGGAATGCAAGGCTGATGAATGTCCAGAGAACAAAATAGGCAGAATTGGTCTCATCGAGCTACCATTTGTCAATTTTTCATTACCTTATTTAATTAGAACCTGGTGAATGAGTCTAAAGCACTCTTCTCTGCGAGTCAATGAACTTCATACAGTTCTATAGTGACTTTGCGGATTTATTATCTCAACTAACATTTCAATTCAATTCACCTCAAAAAAAGTGCTTATTAATGACGGATCATGGGCAAAGCACAATGCTAGGTACAACAAGTATAGTTAGATGATCACTATATGGTCTGTGTCCCCAAGAAGGTTACAAGAGAATTAGAAAAGGTGATATTTATGGAAGAATTGAGCACCAGGCTGACTGTGATAAATATTATGGGAGCACAGTGTCTAATCATTAATTATTAAACACTGCTTTTAATCATTAAGCAGGTAAGACAAGTGAATTTAATGTAACATCAGCAATACTAAAATAAACTTTAAAGAGCATACCTTTAACCAACATTAACAGCAGGTAGCAAATATAATTTATTAACTTACTCATTTTTCACAGATATCAAATGCTATGGGTAATATTGTGCTCCCCCCGCCCCATTCATATGTTGAAACCCTAGCCCCGGTACCTCAGAATGTGACCTTTTTTGGAGACAGGATCTTTACAAGTTAAAATGAGGTCATTAGGGTGAGCCCTAATCTCACATAACTGGTGTCTTAATAAAAAGAGTAAATTTGGAGACAGACTTGCCAAATTTAGAGAATGTCATGTGAACATGAAGACAGTTTTTTATAAGCAAAGAAGAGAATCCTGGAACAGAATCTTCTCTTATGGCCCTCAGAAAGAACTAACCCTGACCACACTTTGATTTCAGACTTCTTGCCTCCACACCTGAGAGATAATATTTTTCTGCTAAGTTACGCAGTTTACGGTACCTTGTTATAGCAATCCTAGCAAACTAATACACAAAGTTTAAATATGCTTCCTGTTACTGTCTAAAGGCAGGAAAGACTATTAACTAAAGCACTGATTAATCCATGCATATACATTTACCTAGCTCATATGGAAATGAGAGTTTGGGAGAAGGTTTATTTTCAAGATGACTGAAGTTTACTCCTTCAAGTCCTGTTACTTTTTTTTTTCTTTAAAGAAACTAATGTACCACGCACGTGAGCTTTTCTGCTTTCTGAAGGAGTAGAGTTAACGTAATTCAACCTCAGGTTGTCAGGATGACTCAAAACTATTTAGCCAACTTGTAAACAGCAACGGTTTCAAGGGCCATTGTGCTGAGAAAGCTTGTGTGTTCTGTCTGTGGCCTCGGAGAGTGCTGCCTCTTGAGGTCTCAGGAGGACTTTTTTTATTGATCTTTCTTTTTTTCTAGTCATCCATTCTCCTTAGTGTCTGTATGCCTAGTCCTTAATTTTTATAATTGGATGCAGTTAACCTTCTACTGTTTTGGAAAACAGGTAGCAGAAAATGGTCATTTTTCTTTCACTCAACTTTGGGACAACTTGTGGGGAAAAGAGCAGTAGCTGCTTTCAGAGCAGAGAGCTGTCCTTCATTCTCGAACTCTGATAAGCTGCCCGATTAATCTGGGAAGTAAATTCTTTTATGGAGAACTTGACTATTGAGACACAAACTCTTTGAAATCTTGTCCCTGGACCATGGCGGACAGAAAGATTTCCTGATGTTGGTCCTGATTCAGTTCTAGTTCCAACCCCACATCTTCTGTTCCTTCTCTGCTTGCTCTGTTGATCTTCCGTGGCTTCCCACCCCTGCTGCTCCTCGCACCACAGTCTCTCCCTAGGCAGTCTCAGCCTTGCCCATGGCTTCAATTACCACCTAGGAGCAAATGACTCATAAAGTTATATATCTAGCTTAGACCTTTATTTGAGTCTCAGATCTGTAGTTTCAGCTGTCTATTTGCCATTCCCTCTTGTTTGTCTGAAAGGTCCTTCAAACTCAGTACGCCCAACATGAAACCTCTGAGAGCTTTGTTCTCTTCCCATGTTTCCAGTTTTAGTCAGTAGCATTACCACCTCAGACTGCAGGGTGTCATCCTCAAAATCTCCCTCTTCCTCCACCGTATCCACTCTTCGCCAAACCTCATAAAGTTCACCTCGTTCAAAATGGACTTCATCATTTTTCTCTATTCCCACCACAGTGCCACTAATCAGAGTTGTCGCCATGTGTTCATTGGTCTTAGGCCATGGTCCTGTTGACCTACCCACATTTATTCTGGCCTTCCTCCAACCCATTCTCCACACTGTGGCCAGCACTTTGTTTGTTTAACATATTTGATTATAGTCATCTTTCCTCAAATCCCCTACCTTCATGGTAAAGACACAGAGTTCCTACACATGGCTATAGTTCCATGCATGGCTTCCCTCCTCCATGCCTACCCAGTCCATTTCCTCTCATGAAAGGCACCCCATAAATCTCATTTCATCCTTATGGATTTCTCTTTAGTTTTTTCCACCCTCCGTGTTCTCTTCCGCCACAGAAGATTTGACCTGTGGTTCCCTTTTCCAAACAAATGTTTCTTTCGGCTCTTCACCTGATTAATTCCTCCCCATCTATGAGATGTCCGCTCAAACTTCACTTCCTCAGGCAAGCCTTCTCTGAACTCCCTGGCAGATTCAAATTCCCCTTTTATGTACTCTCAGAGCAATACGATCTTTATTCCATTACATTTATCATAGTCGTCATTTTCTATTGAATTGATGTGGTTACTTGCTTAATATTTGTTTCCTCCACTACAGTGCAAGTTCTCTTTGTTCATTATTTTATCCCAAGTGGTCTTCCCAGAATCTGGCGTATTGTAGTTGCTTAATAAATATTTGTCTCAATAAGTGAATAGATGAAAATGATGACATTGGAGTGATTCAGAGGCTGCATGGGTTCCTAAGCATTGCCCCAGGGTTACAAAGAAATTTATAACAATAACTTGGGTGAAGATTTAAAAGTAGTGCAAAAAAAAGTGACTATACCTGAACGGAAAATTGTAGGGCTAAGAAATAAGTTAGGTCCTTAGCCATATTTCTGGGATTGGATTTCTAAGAAGTAAAGATATGGGTTCAAACGTCTACCATGCTTTTCAAAATAAATATTAGTATGTGAATAAATAGAAATCATGAGGTAAGAAATAGGATGAGGAAAAAAATAAAAACCTGGCATTGTCTGGAGCTGTCATCCATATCCAAGCCTGTTTCAGAGGGGAACAGAATTTTCTTAGAGCCTCGCTTAAGCATATCTCACTAGCCATTTCCTCTGTCTGAAATATTCTTATCCCAGAAGTTAACACTGCTCACTTATCACCAGTCATGTCTCTGGTGAAGTTTCTGCTGGTTAGTGTTGTGCCATCCCTTGACTATCTTTATCAACAGAATAGGAGAGGTTATGTTGTGGAGGGACAAACATATATTTGTGGCTTAAAACAACAACAGAGTTTGATTTCACAATCCCACTCTATAGCCACTAGTTACCAAGAGTCGCTCAGGGACCCAAACAATGGAGCATCTACCATCTTGAATGTTGCCAGTTGCTGGACCAGAGGGAAGGAGAGCCCTGCAGGTTCTCACACTGGTAAAACGCTCAGCGGACATCAGTGCCACTCACACCTCGTAAGTGAAACCGATCACACGAGTCTGTCGCACCAAAGCTGCAGTCTGACCTTGTGTACGCAAGGAGGGAGAACTGTAAATATTTAGCAAGCTCCATAATATCTCATATAGACTAGTCTCTTTACTTGTTTTTGTTGTTTATAGTAATTATAATTGTTTTACACGTACACATAGGTAGATAGATAGATAGATAGATAGATAGATAGATAAGATTTTTTTCCTGTTTTCTGCCTGATTCTCCCACAAGATGCCCATGAAAGCAAAATTTGGGCTTGGTCAACCTTTGCCTCTAGCACATAGAACCATGCATAGCTTATGGTAGGCAGGAAATAAATATTGTTTACTAAATGAATGATGAATGACTCATGGTGGCTTTTCTGTAACCCATACCTTCTTCTATCCAAGCCTTTTAGTTGTGAGCTCAGTTTGCCTTTATTCTAAGTCAAGAGTATTACTGGGCTATAAAGACAGGTTATACACAAGGGCTATGAGATTCAAGGAAGAGAATGAGACTAGAATGTGAGGAGATAAGGAAAACAATTCAGACTGAGAAAATTCACAGAAGCTACATGTGGTCTGCAGCATTGGGTCAGGGAAAACCCAACATTTTCGCTCCAACTGGCTTTGCCAAAACTCAGTTGAGGGAATTTGATGGTAAGGCAAGAGCTACTCCAAAATGGAGGCAACTTTACGATTCCTTCTCAGGCGATGAGAAGTCCAGTCATTCCCCAGATCTCAGAGACCTTGACAGGGGTTGAAACCACAGAGTAATTGGCATTTGGACCAATCCTGACCATCTGCTGTAAAAGAATGTGTCCCGTCCTCTTTCCAAGGTACTGACTCAAAAGTAGTAAATGCACTGAAGTGCCCTAAGTGCTGAACACTTAGTATCACTAAACTGCCTCTTCAAACCTTTTGCACCCCCACCCCCTGTCCTCACCCTAGGAAGGTTATTGTAGTGAGTATACTTGACTGAGGCTTTGGGGCACAATTATATTACCACGAACATAAGGACTCATCTGGAAATTTGGATAATCTAAATCAATGTTAAGTCTACAATACCTAAATCACTTTGTACTAGGCTACAGTCAACATGTCAGCCGGGCTGCATTGCTTCAGGAGGCTCTAAGAGAGAATCTGTTTTCTTGCACTTTCCAGCTTCTGCAGCCTTCAGGCATCCCTTGGCTCATGGCTCCTTCCATCTTCAAAGCCATCAATGGCCAGTTAAGTCCTTGTCACATCATATTACTCTGATACCGAGTCTTAAGGACACTTGTGTGGCATGGGGCCTGACTAAATAATGTAGGATAATCTCTCTAAAGGTCAGTGGATTAGCAACTTTAATTACAATTGCCATCTATTTTTTTTGTTTTGTTTTTGGCCATGTATGGGAACATATTCAGAAATTCCAGGGATTTGAATGTGGACATCTTTGGAGAGGGAGGCATTATTCTGCCGAACAAACTTAGCACATGTAAACATTAAAGATTATAAAAATAATCATAAAATTAGCCAAAGAGGTGTTAGTAATAGCTGGTTTCTCAAAATATAATGAATCCTAAGATATTAAAATATCTTTTTCTTTTTTTTTTTTTTAATTTTTTTTTCAATGTTTATTTATTTATTTATTTTTTTTTTGGGACAGAGAGAGACAGAGCATGAACAGGGGAGGGGCAGAGAGAGAGGGAGACACAGAATCGGAAACAGGCTCCAGGCTCTGAGCCATCAGCCCAGAGCCTGATGCGGGGCTCGAACTCCCGGACCGCGAGATCGTGACCTGGCTGAAGTCGGACGCTTAACTGACTGCGCCACCCAGGCGCCCCAAAATATCTTTTTCTATAATCTGGAATTACCTAGGGTGGACACATGGCCATTTTGCAGATAAAGAGGATGAAACATGGATGAGTTAAATTACTTGTTCAAGGCCATGCAACCAGAAAGAATTGAGATTAGGATCCAGAGCACTTTCTACTAAGATATCACTGTTGCATTTCACTTAGGAATCCAGGTTATTTTGTAATAGATGGTGGAACAAATCTGTCAGGTGGTTAACATTTGTTTTTAAATTAATGAAGCCTAAAATCATAAATTTACTTTACTAAGGTAATTCAGAGATACAGAGTGAGTGCATTGTTTAATGTTGGTCAAACGATCATTCCTCAAAATATGTGGTTCAGTGGGTTTTCCAATGCTTAAGGTGACCTGGTTACAAGAGACTGATGTTCCCAGGTGTGGCCGGGTACATATTCACCCAATCCATCCCATTGCAATAGGGCGACGCTGTGTGCAGGCTACATCATTCTTTTTGTGAAAAGCTGAAGTTTGCCATTTGACGATCTCACCACACAGAAGTGTGCACACAAACAGGCAAGTTATTTTTAAGTGAGTCAAGATGGTCACTATTAAGGAAATATATAAGCATTTGCAATGATAGGAGCAGACATAGGGTAAGGTGAATGGAGACGCAAGATCTACTCCAAAAGAATCATTCATCTACAAACTCCTGTTGTTTGGAATGGTATTATGAAGTATTATCTATACTAGAGAGTCACTTTATTCTTCAGGACGAACCAAAAGCTAAACAAATACTCCATGTGTTTATACACAGTCACATAGAAATGCTTAAAAAATGCTCTCTCCCTGGTGTTGCTGTGCTTTGTAAAACCGGCACAGAAGATGCTATTTATATCTTTAATAAAACATTGAGATTAATTTTTCTGGTTCACCCTGGATCCATTTGGAGAGACACAGTGGCCTGCTGGTTTTGAGTATTAGACTCTGACCCTTATCCTTAGCAACTACATTGCTCTACATTTCAGTTCTAGCCTCCACGCCGTCACCACACCCCAAGTCTCTTTTGAATACCTTCTTTTCATCTGAGCCGTCAGGTTTCTAAAGAGGTCCACAGAGAGAACTGTCACCACACCAGGGAGAAAGCAGGCAAAAAGAAAGAAATAGAAGCTCTTCCAGGACTATTTTTGTTTTTGCTACCTCATTACCTTAAGAGCTCAGTGAAATGGGTTCACAAGCTGCCTTTGAGGAGCTGAGAACTTTCAGGTGTCGGCACGAGAGCCAAGGTGTCGTTCCCAGTGGGTTAACAAAGGAGCTCAGAACAGAAGTGGCTCCTTGCCCTTTCCTACCTGCTTAGTTTCCCATCCTCTCAAGGATGTATGTTGTGGTGGGCACAGGGAGCTACTTATTCATTGCCTTTTTCAGATCATGGGTATTGGCTCCGTTAGGAAATCTAATTTCTCTTGGTTAGTGCCTTTTTCACAATTTGTTCCCATTCTCCCTCTGTCCATTCTAATCCCATCCCGTCCACTGTGATCATTTTTTAGAATTCATTCCTGTTTCTCTGTCTCTGTTAGTCTGTTAATTCAGCGCTTTCCTTTTAGGTCACAAGTGAAATCCACAAGTAACATCTCCACATTAGAACCAAGAACAATAGGGGCGCCTGGGTGGCGCAGTCGGTTAAGTGTCCGACTTCAGCCAGGTCACGATCTCGCGGTCCGTGAGTTCGAGCCCTGCGTCGGGCTCTGGGCTGATGGCTCAGAGCCTGGAGCCTGTTTCCGATTCTGTGTCTCCCTCTCTCTCTGCCCTTCCCCCGTTCATGCTCTGTCGCTCTCTGTCCCAAAAATAAATAAACGTTGAAAAAAAAAAATTAAAAAAAAAAAAAAAAAGAACCAAGAACAATAATTCGAAGTTCTGGAGAGGAGGGAGAACAAAATGAGAAATTTTACCAATTCTGACATTTCAAAGTAAGTCATCATCATTAAGCAGGCATAGTGAAAAATGTTTTTAATGTGTTGAGATTATTTTAATGACATATAAATAATGTATTTATCTTAATATGCATATTAGTGTTCTGGCCAAAGGTAATAAACCCAGTGCCAAAGACAACTCATATTTTAATATGAGTTTTAAAATTCCTCACTGAGAATCATTATCATATTGGTATGGTAGTATCCTGAGAAACGTTCTCTAGAGTTGTGAACAGTTAACCACATCAAATACAGTCGAGACTGAATATGGTTAATGAAAACTGACTTGGTGGCTCAGGGAAAAGGTCTTGGTCGTAATGACTACAGCCCAGATTTATAGGAAATGTTGTTAGGTTTAAAAGAGCTAGGAGGAGGGGCACCTGGGTGGCTCTGTTGGTTGAGCATCTGACTTTGGCTCAGGTTGTGATCTAATGGCTCAAGTTCAAGCCCCACATCGAGCTCTGTGCTGACAGCTCAGGGCCTGGAGCCTGCTTTGGATTCCTCTCTCTCCCTCTCCCTCTCTCTCTCTGCCTCTCCCCAATTTATTTTCTCTCTCTCTCTCCCTCATAAGTAAATAGACATATATATTTTTTAAAGAGCTAGGAGGAGCATGGTTCAGACCAGAAGCGTGTGTGTATATATATATATATATAAATTTAAGGAGTTCAAGTCTAAACTTAAGCAGAAGCATTAGGAAGTAGAGATTTGAGGTCAAGATTATCTGGTGATTCTCAAGCCAGTGTATAGAATGCCTAAGAACAGAGTAGCAGTGGGGCCTGAGAGAATGTTTAAAGGCAAATAGGCTTGGAATTAGAAAACATTTGAGGCCATCCCATGCACAGGGACTGCATCCCAGTTCTAAGTAACATTACGTTCATCCTAATGCTATTATATAATTAGAATAAGCTGTAATAGCCATGACTAAGAGTTTTCTTCTCAAGGAATTACAGAAATGTCCATGTGCCAGGGGCTCTCATTGCTAAGTGACTTTGCAGTCACCTTATTACTTCCAAAACACAAAACAATACAAAACAAATTAGTAAAAGAAAGCAGAAAGCTACAGAGTAATTGGAAGTGCACCGTAGACACAGTACCCTGGACAAAGAGTGTGTGGGGGTGCTCTTGTCCTATTCTAGGCTTCTCCATTAACCGACTTTGGAAATTAGGCATGGAATCCCATGACGTTTAGTTACATTTGTCCACGCTGGCTACTATAAACCATGAGCCCAAGGTTTTGGTCGATCACGTCAGGGAGGAAAAATAATGTTCCCTCTCCCATTCTGGGTTCTTGCCTGAGCAGGCGGAAAACAAGCAAAAGCATGTATTCTCTGGAATACATGGGAGAGACTCAGGAAAACTGAGGGACTCTCCTGAAATGGCTCAAGCAATCACCTTTAATGACATCTCCAGCTAAAGACCAGAGAAGATCCTGGGTGAAGGGAGATGAAACCAAGTGTGGGAGGTTATCCAGAAGAATACAGTAAGTGAGGGTCAGATTTAAGCCCTTCCCTTCTCCACTGATAGGAGATCCTGGAGATTTAGTCATCCTTCTCTTCCTGGTACAGAAAGGGAGACACCTTTATAAATGGAGTTCTCCCCTATAAATGTCTCTGACAAAAAAGGTAACTTCTACCCAGTTTTCAGAGCTTCCTCTGTGTCTGCTGTTTCTTAAAAAAAAAGAAACAGCTCAAAAGAATCAATATGCCAAAGACACATATTTGGGGGTAGCATATTCAGCTCCCCTTCATTGGTCATTAATAAGGGTCCAGTTTTAGTAATGCCTTCCCAGTGATTGCTTTGCATGATTGCTTATCTTGTTCACATGAAACTTGCTCAAGAGAGAAACCTTTCTCCAAGCAGGAGAATCTGTATACTCCATATCCTGGCATCGATATACGGAGAGCACATTGTGTCAGCTGCAGAGCTCTGGGGTTAGAATCTTTCACTGGTCGTTACTGAAGATTTTCAATGATTACCAATACATGCTTATGTGGCACGCTTTTTAAATTAACTCATTTTCCAGGAAAATGTTTGCCAATAAAAGCCTTGTAGGAATGTAGCACGTACATTGACTTTGCCTGGGGCCTGGCCTTGCCTCATTCCTTTCTGCAGGGATTTAGAGAATACTGCCCATGAGATTCTGTGAATGAAGCCCGTAAGCCACAAGCCCAGTTACCTTGCTGCATCAATGAGGAAGAAAGGACAGAGTGTCCAGGATCCGTCTTATTAGCCACAGGAAGCCAAGGAATGCTTTAGGGATGCTTCTTTGGGAGTATTAGTAAGAGAAACAGTGGGGTCTGTCTGGAGCGATATTATCAGACACAGTCAGTTTGGGTCTTGCTTGCCAAACCACAGCTTTCTGCATCACAATGATCTCAGCCACTCTCATGAAACAGAGGGTAAATCACATTTAGTGCGGAGGCCGTTCTGTCTGGTGGTGGCTCCAGGATATGGGTTTTGAGAATGTGTTAGCTTTTCCACCTTTCCCTTGAAGGATCCTTCCAGCTTAAGAACAGGGTTAAGTATATGATGTGAGAAATTACATGAATTCCCCTGAGCACGTGATGAGGTCACTCCAAATTCTAAGAAATTAGGTTTCTTTGTGGAGTAAAAGGATTTTGAGTATTCCTACACTACTCTTTTCGTGCACAAAGGGCCATGGATTCAAATCATTTAGAGCCCCATGCACAAAGGAGAGTCTGATAAGAGTTTCATTTGAAACTTGCTAGAATCTTATCTCCACCTCAGACCCCAGCATCCAGCTTAGGCCATGGAAGGAGGAGGTTTAAGCTGTTTGTCGCAATACACCCTGAGGTTGACGTGGTTGAGATGTTTCACTTCTCTGTGTGTTAGAGGTTACCTCCGAAGAGGCTCTCGGCATTACCTCCTGGTAGGAGGAATGCACAAACACTAAGTGCTTCCCTAAGTAAACACGCGTCCCAGTGGCCTTTTTCTCCTGCATGCTTAACACTGACTTATCACCATTGCAGCTGTGTAACATTTTGCAGGGTGGCGTTTCATTCCCCCTGCTCCCCGCACCGCCCCCCTACCCCCCCCCCCATCGCTTCTTTACATTCCCTGTTTGAAAAAGAGCTCTGTACCGTATTTTAAATATTTTAGACTCGGCAGCAGTAAAAGTTTTCAGGCTGTGGCTAACACTATCCCCACTAGGAGAGGAAGGTTTTAACACAGCTGTGATACCGCACTTCAAGAAAAAGGAAAAGGAAAACAGACTAGCCAAGCATTGTTTGTTAGACTGTTCCCAAACACTGTCCTCAGAATGTTTCTCATTTCTGGTGAAAACTCCTCTTGCAGGGTCTGGAAAAGAAAAGCTTCAGATTTTCTAAGCGAAAAAGAGACCATCTTTTCTAGAAGCATTTCAATTACGCCGGGAAGGCGCGTAGGGAAAAACAAATTACTCTCAGCAGAATAGTGTGTCTATTATGAGGCTGTTGTGAAGATTGCAAAACAGGGAGGGAGACCGAAGAGCCCATTTTAAGCAGTGATGGTCACCTGGTGGAGGGTCACTTTTAGCCCAGGATTGTTATATTTCAGACTGAGGTCGAGGAGTAGCAAAGTCCCTTTGGTAGGCATTAGCCAAATCAGCTTGCCCTTCCCAAAGCTCCAGCTGATTAATGCTGCGCTCTCCTAGTTCAGCTCCTGAATGGTCTGTGTGAGTGGGAAGTGAAGAAGGCGAGGCCTCCTGCTCTGGGTCCGTTTTCCCCATAGAGACCAAGTCTTCCCCTTCGTTTTCTTCCTTGGTTCTTTGAAAGCAGAAAATTAAGAAAATGTTATGGCCTCCCTACCTGGTGGGAAATCACTTGAATTGAACCTGTCACCCTCTTAATCCACTTACGATGACAGAGTGCTGATTTGTGCATCTAATTACCGAAGTCTAATTATTGCTCCGCCAAAATCAACGTGGCACAATAAAATATGCCCCGCCTTCCCAGGAGTGAGACCTGTCATTCTCCTTCTCCTTACGTTGGGAGTGACCTTATTTATAGTCTTAATCAAAAGGGAGCTTCGTCAGAGATTCCAAGTCATCCCTTTCAGGCATCTGAGCTCTTTAGCACTTGCCTAAAACTAGCTTCATGAGGTTGTAGGTAAGGACGTTTGGCTTCACAAGTGGAAATTACTAATTTATTAGTGTTCTTTGAGGTGGAAAATAGCCATGCAGATAAAGGAGAACACGTAGATGCATTCTACAAAGTCTTTAGAAAGCACTTTTGAAAATGTTCCGCACCATGGCTTACTAATAAATGGAAAAGCTGTATGCCTGGAATTGGGGTGTACCTTTTATCTCAGAAAGGAAACTGGCTGAAGAAATAACAATGAAAGAGGCACTTGGGTGGCTCAGTCTGTTAAGCTTCCGACTCATGGTTTTGGCTCGGGTCGTGATCTCACGGTTCATGGGTTCGAGCCCCACGTCGGGTTCTGTGCCGACAGCGCGGGGCCTGCTTGGGATTTTCTGTCTCCCTCTCGTTCTCTGCCCTTCCCCCATGTGTGTTCTCTTGCTCTCGCTCTTGCTCTCGCTCTCTCCAAAATAGATAAACATTTAAAAAAAAGTAAAAAAAAAATGCTCAGAATACACATGATCTTTCATAAAGAAAGAGAAACTAGGGGCGCCTGGGTGGCGCAGTCGGTTAAGCGTCCGACTTCAGCCAGGTCACGATCTCGCGGTCCGTGAGTTCGAGCCCCGCGTCAGGCTCTGGGCTGATGGCTCAGAGCCTGGAGCCTGTTTCCGATTCTGTGTCTCCCTCTCTCTCTGCCCCTCGCCCGTTCATGCTCTGTCTCTCTCTGTCCCAAAAATAAATAAACGTTGAAAAAAAAATTAAAAAAAAAAAAGAAAGAGAAACTAGAAGGGAAAGGAGAAGTGGATGGGGGTTTGAGGGGGGTCATTATTACAGTGGATTATGTTTAACGTGTTCGCTGCATGGTGTTGATGAGCAGTATGGTTCCCATTGGCAAGGCTCATTCTTAAATATTCTGATTCAGTAGGTCAGAGGTATGATCCAAGAACCTATGTTTTAAAATCTTAACAGTCTTATAAATATATCTTATTTGCTATATACTAGGCATGCTTCTGAAAGTTTTACATGAGTTAGCTCTATTATTCCTTATAATAACCCCAGGAGATATTACTACCACCTATACCCCTTCTACAGGGCAGTTAAATAAGTTTTCCAAAATCACACAGTGAGTGACACAGCTTCTAAGTGTACATACGAAAGTGTCTTCAGCAATGGCCTCGAAGAAGAAAATGGACATCATTGCTGATTGTTTGCCAAAAATGCTACATCCATTTGTAGCTCCTTTCCAAAAGGCTGCGAGTATAGTGGCTTCCTTTGAACACGGCAGTTCAGTTACTCACAGATTCTGTTTTATTCAAGTTTAAGGAAATATTTGCCAGCTTTCATTGGCTTTTTGCTTGTATTGCTGTGGTTGGAATGTGTAGCCTTGTTTATAAGAAGACGTTAATGATACGAAGGAACAAATCAGCAGCCGATCACTGGTTTTTCCTCTCCATTACTGGTCAGGGATGCATTCCCCCTTACATTTCTGCTTTGGTGTGTGTGGGTGGTCAGAAAAGATTCAAGCAGCTCCATGGGTTTACAGAGGTTCACTAGAAATAATGGAGGAAGGAAGGAAGATGTGAATTCATTTTTAAAAGAGCACCTCAGGGAAAGGAAGTGACTAAATCAGGTTGTTAATGGAATGGACCAAATATTTGGGGAGGCTGGGACCAAGATTGGGGAGCACTGTTTTGATTTCCCAACAAATATCTTATCATCTTCTGGCGATGGCAGGATGTAGGGGGGTGAGGGCTGGAGGGTAGAGCCACAGTGTTGTAATGCATTATTTCAGGATGACTTCAATAGAGCAAAACTGAGTTTATGCCGCATCCTGCTTGGTGGTAGTTCTGAGTTAACAGAACAGCCAGAAACTTTTAGCTCTAGGATTTCCATTTATCAGTGAATTTATATTGCTGTATAATCAATTATCTTGACTGTCGACTGCTACATAGGTGTTTCATATGAGTGTCTTCCCTTATCAATAAGACAGAAAACTTATAAAGTACAGGGACACTGACTTTTGCTATTTATATGCTCTTTGGCACCTACCAGAACGTGGGCATCAAGAATTGAACTGAATTGAATTGGACGTACTAAACCAACCTGCTCTCTGTCTTTGTGATACAAAAGGCGATGTACCTAATTCTGTGTTACTCAGTTGAAGGTTTCAGTGTTTTTCATTTGATTGCAAAAGGTAAACGAGAGAAAATGCGTCTGTGTAACGTATCAAAAATTGATGTTATCTGCATATATACATATAGTTTCGCAAGAGCAAAGTCTGGTACTTAGCTATACTTCAGAATCATATCATTGTGTCTTTATCAAATGGGTTAGTATCTAAAAATAATAAGTACTCTTCTTGGAAGCCATTTCTCATTAAAATGAATAAATGAAAACCTAAGGCTGTTCTGAACGCAAGAAGTTTGCATCTTAATTCTTTCCGTGGAGACCCCAAATTCCACGAAGTGCCATAAATACTTTGTAACCTAATGCCTATTCGTCGAAGAAACCATGGGCACTGGAACGCGCTTAAAATGAGAAACAACAACAACAACAACAACAACAACCACAAAGATTACTTCTGTAACACACTTGCCAGTATCCCAAAGAAATAAGCAATCCGTGAGCAGTTCGGCAAGATTACATGGTTACAAAGCATAGCGGATGCATTCTAACATTTTTCCCACCTGGAAAAACTGAGCTTAAGCATCTTCCGCAATCGAGAAGCAACACTGTGTTCTTCCCAATGTGTCCTATGTCACCTTTACAGCAATCATGTACTTGCAGGAAGGGGACTGGGTGGTGATGGTGCTGCAGCTGCTGGTGGTAACTGTCAAGGTTCTGGTGTAGAAACTGCAGATGGAGACCTGGGCTCTGGGGATGGACGTGGAGGAGCGAAAGGAGCCTGGACAAAAGGCTGTCATATTTGCTCAGAAGAACCGCCAAATCAGAGAGCAGAGGAGATTTCATTGGAGGAGCGCCTTCAACAGCAACTAATCCTGTCATATTGAAAGAAAATTGTAAATGTTCTCTTCTCCAGAAACTGTCCGCCCATTGCAGCTAATCGCACACACACGCAGGAAAACAGACAGGGTCTCCTGCTATACCAAAGGCGCCCGGGCGCAGAGACCCGCTCCGGAGAGTGAGCGCGCGCGCGCGCGCGCGCGCACACACACACGCGCACACACACACACACACACACGCACACACACACACACACACACACACACACACACACGAGCGCGCACACACACGCCAGCCTGCGGGTTGGCTAAGAGCCTTGAAACCGCAGATCCCACTAGGAAATCGCCAGGGCACTGAAGTAGGTGTTGTCCCCCCCGCACTAATTACTACTTCCCCCAGCACTTCGGTGAAGAAATGAATCCCGCCCGGCTCGCCGCTCCATCCAGGTCTCGGTCCTGTTTGGCTCTCCAGACTCGTCGTCTCCGCGAAAGCCAGGTTTGAAAGTCCCCTTCGCGTTTCCTTTGGGGGCTCGGTGTGGAGGGCGGGGGCAGCGCCAGTGTAACTCCTGCCTGAACCGCGAAGGGGTTCCAGACTCGCCAAGTGACCGGGACCGGTGTGGGGTGCGCGACTCTGCCCGCGCGCGCCCGCGCCCCGCTGCTCCGGTCCGCGCCTTTGGGTCCGCTCTCTCCCCGCCTCCCCGCCCCACCCCTCCGGGCGTCGCGGCCCCAACTAATCTTTCCCTTTTCTCTGGCAAGATCAAGGGAGCAAGCGAGCCGGCGGCCGGCTCCGGACTCTGAGCGGTGCGCAGCTCCTCCCTGGGCCAGTCAGCCCCGAACCTGCTAAGGGCTCCTCGCTCCTGCCAGCCTTCACCGAGGAAATCGCAGCCCCGGAGCAGCTGGAGCTACAACCCGCGGCAGGTAAGGGCGCCACGCTGCCCGGCTCCCCGCTCGCCCGCGCCGGGGGACTCTGGCGCGGCTGGGTCCCTCCCAATCCCCAGGACCCGGCGTGGAGGGATCAAGGTGGCGAGGGGGGGGGGGGGGTACTGGGAAATCGGACCATAGTCCTCCGTAAGTGCAGATTCAAAGATGGAAACTTTGGCTCCTGGGGCTTGGAGGGCCGAGGGCAGTGATGGCGCGTCTGGAAGGAAGGGGGCAAACGAGGCAAAGCGCGGGGCGGGGGCGCGATTCCGCAGGTCACTGAGTCCGGCGGAATGTGGCTAAGGCAGCCTGGAAGCCGCGCCTGCGGGGCGTCGCGCCTCCTTCCAGCCCGCCGGCCCCGCCGCCGTCCCCGACCCCCAGCCCCCTCCCCGAGATGCCGTTGTGGGAGAGACTCGGAGAGCGTCGCCCTTGCTTGCCTCCCACGGTCCTTCCCGCTGCGGGGGGGCGGGGGGGCGGGGGGGGGTCTGGCCACGTCTGCCGGGCGTTTGGGGTGGAGGCCCTGCTCGTCCGGGTCCGCACAGCACCCCCGGCTCCGCCTTGCGAGCAGCGCCCCGGGCAGTCGAGCCACGTCTCGGGAGGGAGGCTTGCTGCTCAGCCCAGGGGCAGGGGGCGATAAGAACGAGGAAAGATCCCGGGACGGAGGAAGGGGGAAGCCTCTCGCAAGCCCATCCCACCTCGGTCCTGCACACCAGGTCATCCATCCGCCTGGGCTTGGGGACGCTGCCCCAGTCCGGAGCCCGCGAGGTCCCGGATTCTGCCCGGGCTCCCCCGACCCCCACCTCACCCCCGGTCCGGGGTCGCGGTTAGAGGCGCTGCACCCACAGCTCCCCTCGTCGTCCGCACCTGCGGACCTATGTGGTCGCAGCTAACTTGTAGCTCGCGGAACCCGCGAGGTGCGGTCCCAGCCCGCGCCGGGTGGATTGCGAAGGAATCCCACCTGTGCGCTCTGCCCCGTGCCCGTGACCCCCATCCCCGCGGGGGTGGAGCAGGCTCGCCTGGGAGAGCTTTCGAGAAGGGAAGACTCCCCCGAGTTAGTGACCCAGCAAGCAGCACGTACCTACTGCCTCAGTCTCCCCCAGCGTCCCCATCCCTTTCTCTACCCTCCTGCCCGTCGCTGTCCTCGAGGCTGCTTTGAGCCACAAAATCATCCCTGCGAGGCTCCGTGGCACCACCAGTCCCAGGCCAGGAGACCAAGGCTGTTGCCTGTGTGGAAGTATCTGTGGGAGTCAGTGCAGAGAAGCAGGAGGAGAGCAGAGAAATGGAGGTAAACGCCTCAGGCAAGCAGAGCTGCCCGCCGATAGCTCACCCAAGCCACCCTCCCGTGTCCTTATGTCAGTTCACGGCCATGGCAGGTCTGTGGCCTCATTCACAGGAGGGTTCCGAGTTGGCCAGACCAGGCACTGCGAGCCCAGCCGGAGCCAGGCGCCTCCCAGTCCTGAGCTTCGGAATCCCCCACATTGACTTTCTAGTTCCTTTCCATCTCTCTCTCTCTCTCTCTCTCTCTCTCTCTCTCTCTCTCTCTCTCTCGGTTTGTTTTGCGTTTCTTGCTCTTTCTCCTAGCGCTGGGTGCAGTGGGTACGTGGCAGCCAGCCGTGTGGTTCGGCCGTTCCCTAGTACACGCAGCCAGCGACACAAACACACGTCCCCACGCTCTACCGCACACTAGCCCGCGCCCTGGCACGCAGCCCCAGCTCCGCAGCCCCGGGCACCTGCGGCCTCGGCCACCCACCGCCATGGCCACTCAGAGGAGGGAGCCCTCCAGACTCCAGAGGGAAACCGCGAGGCAACTGGGAAGGCCTGGGAAAAAGTCGACTTTGGGGGTGGGGTGAGGGTGGGGAGGCTCTGGAGGAAATGGCCCTGTGCTCTGGCTCCTGCTGTCGCGCTCTTGTGAGCACAGCGTTCGAGGGGGCCAGAGGCTGGGGCACACCAGGCCTCTGCCTTCGGCAAGCCTCAGGCCAGACCCCTCCCCCCCCCCCCTGCAGCGGGCAGCCTCTCCCCAGTCCGCCCTGGGAAGTCCAAATGGCTGGGTTCTGGGGTAATGAGCGCCTCACTTCCCTCCAGGCTCCTCTGGTTTCCCTGGATTCAGAGAGCTCTGAAAGTGAGGCAGCTCATAAAGTCCTGGTGTTCAACCCCGCGTCCTGGGGCAAAGGCCATGCATTGCATGTTGTTGGCGGTCTGCGTGTGTATACGGTGTACTGAAAAGTATATGGCAGGAGATTCCATTTTGACTGATAAGCAAATAATGATGCCGATACCCTTTAAGCCACAATTAGGCACGTGTGCATGCCGTATTTGGGGTGGTGACAACACGGGGACTGATAATCATAGAGGTAACCTAGTGGATTTGGCCGGGAGACGGTTTCACGCTGGGAACGCTGCTGGACTGCAATTTAGAACCCGGACTTTTGAGCCTCTCCTCACATGGAGGGAAGAATCCTGTGCCAGCAAGGTTACAGCTTTGCGGGATTCGTCACCAGAGTCTCAAGAAGTAACATATGAATGCCAGGTGAATTTTTATTGCTGTTGCTAATATTAGTAATGCGTTCCAGTTGAGGCAGTACCTAGATAAGCAAATTCTGTTGATTCTGTATTTTTTACTGGGCTAAACAAATGGGCCAATTAAATCTGAAAAATAAAGGTGTGGAAGTTCCCTTAAAAAGGTGTGGAAATTCCAGCCAAGTGAGCTTAGGGTTTTAAAACTCTATGAATGAAGTAGGGTGGGAGTGGGGGAGATTCCTGGGACCCAAAATTGAGGGTGAGCTTCCTGACAGATGCTTGGTCTTCCCACAAAAGAAAGAGGCATAGTTGTTTATGTAAGGATGCTTCAGGGTGTCTGGAGAGGGAATGGAGTGACAACACAGGTGGATTTGAATATCCCTATCATAGTTCAAGTTCAAGGGAACCCAAAGAAAACCTTTACAGCTCTCAAAGTCAGCGGCAGATATGGAAAGAAGAGCAGTCAAGTGTAGGTGAAAGTCCCTTTAGGATGAGTCCCCGCATTCTTTCAATTTGGGGACATTGCTCCAAATGTGACCCTATCCCCTTTGCGCAGATAACCCCAACGTCAGGCACTTGGAGGTGCATCCTAGTGACGTTTTCCACTTCCAATCCAGGGCAGCCAGCCCCCAGGGCCAAGGGCACAGGAGGGAGGGGCAGCCTCTGAGGTCTGAAGGAAACAGCAGTCCCCAGCCTGCCGGCTGGCAGGGAAAACATGGCACCCGAGTCAGTGGAGAAGGAGAGGCAGGCTGGTGAGGAGGTGCCTGTCTCTCTGATCCACAGCAGTGGACAAAGTTAAGGCAAGTGCAAAAGGGAAGAAGAGGGGCAGTAGAATAACAGGAAGTGGAGAGAGGAACGGGAGAGAAAACAATGAGGTCGAGAAGCTGGGTGTGCCGTCAGAAGCGCTTGGTGGAGCCCGCATCACTGACGTCGGGCTTTGTGTGGGGTCTGCCTGTGAGAGAATGCGTGTCAGTGCTTATCCACATGCAAGCACTCATATCCCACTCGTGATCTGATCTTCATCCTTCTCCACTTTCCTCAGTAGGATCTAGAGACCGACCGACACATTTGCTGACACGTTTTCCTTGACGGACTGGCTTTCCTCGTTTAAACTTACGTTTGAGGTGGCTGGACATTTCACGGTGTGAGTGCCGGGTAACTTTTCTCAGACTCCTATATATCAAACACTGTCCATATTCTCCTTGTGACTGTTACTACCTGTCTTTCAGTCCTATCCTGTCTTCACTTTGTCTGCTTTCAGTTCACGGGGCAGGTGTTGGGACTGTTTTTGTTGTAAGGTGTCAGAGCCAGTGGACCGACTGTATACCCCAAAGCTCCGCTAGGTCACGGGGGGGGGGGGGAGCGTGGTGGTGGCGGTGGTGTCTTTCTGTGGGACAAAGGAAGCAGGTTATTTTTCCTTGGAAATGAGTTTTTAGATTGTGTTCTAAGTCTCTGGCACCGTCCTAAGCACCTTTCGTGTATTATATCATCTGTTAGTGCTTTATCCCCACTGTTTCAGATAGCGTCTGGCACATTCTAGAGCTCATTAAATATGTGTTGAAGGAACGAATAGATGAAGCAGTTCTCATTTTATCCTTGCAACAGTGCTATGAGGAAGATGTTATCTTCGCCATGTTACGGCATCCAGAGGGGTCAGGTAACGGCCCAGTTTTGCACAGCTTGTAAGTTGCAGCCCCAGGATGCAAACGCACAGCCTGTTGCACTTCAGTCGTTGTCTTGTGCCGTACCGATTGGCTCTCGGAACGGTGGCAGCATTCATTTTGCCTGTGTTTGGGGAAGTCAGAGCTGTGGTGTCCAGAGTTCAGCATTGTTCTCCTCATCCTTTTTTTTAAACATTTTTTTTTTATGTTTATTTATTTTGGAGAAAGGAGACATAGCATGAGAGGGGGAGGGGCAGAGCACATGAGAGAGACACAGACTCCAGATCAGGCTCCGGGCTCTGTGGGGCTCGAACTGACAAACCACGAGATCATGACCTGAGCCGAAGTCAGACGCTTAACCAACTGAGCCACCCAGGCGCCCCTCTCCTCATCCTTTGAATTCAACTCTGCATGTGCTTGTTGGAGCCCCTAAATCCTAAGCAAGAAAGATCCAGTGCCAACTAGCTTCTTCTTTGGCACAACGTGCTTGTTCTGATTAATCAGTGAATGCCTCTGGCAAAGGAAAACAAGGGCACTGAAATCACCTGGCGTTTTGGCAGATGTTCTTTTCGCCTATGGCTGTACTAAGATTTTCTTCTGTCTGGTGCACAAGGATGAGGGAGGATATTGGTATCTTTTAGAGTGACCCATGATCTGTGTGGAAGTGGGGGAAGTGGCTTTTCCACCGTGATTCAGAGGACCAAGAACTGCCTGAGAACACACATACCCCGACTTCCAGTCTAGTTTTCTCTTCGTTTTGCCATGCTGAAGTAGTTCCGCGTAATTTATTAAGATTGCTAGTGCTCAAGGTTCTGAATTCTAGTGGCAACTTTTCATTTTGGTTAGAATTTACTACCCACCTTTGTTTTGAAAGGCATGATGTGGCTCTGGGAAACAGCCATTGGCAAAGGGCGAGTGAGGTAGGTTCTGGCTGGTCTGCTTCCTTCCACACTTCATATATTCTTGTCTTTATTTCACTTCCCTTTCCCCCCCCCCCTCATGTTCAAGCTCCTTCTTTTATACTGTGACCTAAATATACAATCATCTTAACTGGTGCTGTTACCATGGTAATGCTTCATGGTAGATAAGGGTACACACTAAAAAATCAGTTTCTTTCATTAGCAGTGGAATTCCTTGTCTTTCCCTCTCTCCCAAATCCTGGCTTTCACTGAATGATGCCCTCTGGTGTTCAGGAACAGGAAGCACAGTACTTTGGATAGGGCGACAACATCCTTTTTTAAACTTTTGAGAAAATTTCACTTCCAATTTTAATTTCAGATAGACACAGGCAAGAAAGACCTGTAAGTAGTATATTTTTTAAAGCAGAAGGATTAGTCGAAGAAATTCATTGCCTGAACATAGGGCTGTTTACTCTGTAGAATTCTAGAAAGTTATGGGAAAGCTGGGATATTTATACCCTTCTATGTTTAAAATTGCTGTGAAAATATTTCTGTGGGAGACAAAGAGATTCCACCGAGGTATCTCTGAGGAAGAATCTAATGGAATCTTGTATATTTTGAAGTCTTTAAAACTTCAAAATGGGAGTCTTTTACCTTTAGAATGGGAACATTTTCTTGTTGGATAGGATGTAGATATAGATATAGATATAGTTTTATATTGTAAATATTTTTTAGTTGTTTTGTTATATAAGAAACTTGAAAGTTTTACTCTCTGTTGTGTGAATGGTAATGTCAATCTGTACATTATTTTTTTTTTATTTTTTTATTTTTGAGAGAGAGAGAGAGAGAGAGAGAGAGAGAGCATGAGCAGGGGAGGGGCAGAGAGAGAGGGAGACACAGAATCCAAAGCAGGCTCCAGGCTCCGAGCTGTCAGCCCAGTGCCTGACATGGGGCTCAAACTCATGAACTGCAAGATCAAGACCTGAGCTGAAGTCGGATGCTTAACCAACTGAGCCACCCACGCACCCCTGTACATTATTATTAATCACAAATTACATGACACGTTAGAAGAAGTGACGTTGATCTCCAATAAGCAATGTCTTCTTGTGTTCTCGGTCCAGATTCTACTTACGCCATCTAATGGTGTCTCCCAGTCCAACCTGTCTCTGAGAATTGCCTCCTCTCCATCCACATAACTTTTCCAGACCTTTAGCTTCTCTCACATGAACTATCACCAGAGCCTTTGCATTTCTAACTGGTCTCCCACCTCCAGTGTTCCCCTAGTACAATCTATGCCTCACGCTGCCAGCATGACCTTTCTAAAATGCAAATCTGAACATGTCATTCTCTTGTTAAAAATTCTTCACTGTTTCTCAGCTGTGTCGGGTAAACTTGAAACTCAAACCCACATGAGATCTTCTTCCATAACTGACCAAAGCCTTTTTGCCAGGTCCTATCTCTCTCTGCGTGTCTATATTCTCCCACTGCACAAGGAGATAATACACATAAACAGCTGTATAATGACCGACCCGAGAGAAATGCAAAATAAATATTGGCCAGTATATTTATTTTTCTCTTTATTCTCCTCCTCTTCTTCTTCCTCCTCTTTATCTAATTTATTATTAGGATAGTAAGCAGTGAGAAACGTGTGACCCATATACTGGCCATCACCCAAACTTAGAACAGTAGCTAAGAAAAGCTATGATGTGGCTGAATATTTTACACTCTGTATCTCATTTAATCTCCCACAGTCAGGCACACTGCGTCATATGTTCTGGGTACGTGTATATGTTAGTTGTTTTGATATGCATAGTCGAAATAAGAATAGTGCCACTTCTGGCAGTTGATCGTTACAGCAAAGTGCTTGGGACGTGAAAACACAGGTTTTTCATTTTCTGTGGGGTTGGCTGAATTGTGTTCTTGGATAGTAAACTGCACTGTTTACAAAAGGCTTGGCCTGTGGAAGTGTCAGGCAACTTGCACAATATTAACCGATGCTGCTGGTACAGCCTCATCTGGACCTTCCCAGGGAGGCCCAGGAGATCTGAGAGCGGAACAGAGGCCGTAATTTTATAAACACGTAAGTTTCAAATGGATTGGAAATGTGGAGCTTCGTGTTTTCCCAATGTTTTCAGGAGCAATATGGAACTTCATCAGTATGCGTCATCTCCCAGTCTCTTTCATTGTGGCAAGGGAGCTAGAAGCGTCTCCCTAGGCCACACACCGGTTGAAATTCACATGTCCAGCCTGTGGCTAATGTGCAACAGTAGCAACCACAAAATTGTAAGATGTGGATTCTTCCGGTCAGTGTAAACGAATAGCAGAAAGTGTGGGAGCAGAGCCATATTTTCAAGTTCTCTATTTCCTAGGTTCAGAAAAGTCACAAAACCAGGACTTCTCTTTTCTGAACCCTGTACGCCCTTGAGTGTTGATCTCATGGTAGAACTGGGGGTCACGTTTTCAGCAGTCGGTATTCAAGAGTTACCAGGTAGAGTGCTCTGAATAACCAGACTCTGAAGAACTTACACCGTGACTGTCTCCTAAAAAGGCCTTGCAAAGATTAATTCACAGGTGAGTCATTGAAATACCGTTTCTCTTGCAAAGATTTTTAGGTAGCAGGTTTGGGGTCAGGCCCAGGAATCTATTTTTTAACTAGCATCTCAGGTGATACTGAGGTGGGTGATCACAGGGCCACATTTTAAATGATACCACATTGAAGAATTGGCATCTAAAGGGCATGGAAGAGGAACAAAGATAGGATGCTCAACCTGAACGTCGCCGCCCTGACGTCGTACGAGTTGTGGCCAGAGACTTTGATTTTCTTTTATCATCAGTAGATAAATAACTACTCGGGAGGGCAGCCATAGGGAAAGATGCTTCTCTTCCATTTCACTGCCCCTGTACCTGTTTATCGAGAGGGGCACAGACCCCACATGTATTATCTTATGTTAACTCAGCCCTGGCCATTTAAGACGTAAGCACTTGATTTCGTTTCTCTGCTTTGCTTCACTCGTTCCCCTTCACAATTCCTCTCATTCTCCCTGCCATCTTCCTGGGAAGCTTTCTTCATTATTCCAGAGCTCCTCTGTAGCTCTCTCCTATCTGGTTTTCTGACCAAGTTTCCATTACTAAGCCACCCAGGCCAACCACCTGGCCCTCATTCTCTTCCTCTCTGGCAGCCCTGGAGGAGGTGTTAAGAGGGAGGGAATTGTCTTAAATGTTAATGGCCATACATTTCACTGTTAACTGGTTCCAAATGGTGGTGCCCTGTCATGATCCTCAGTAACAGACTGATCTAGCATATATAATCCCTCCTCTAGGAACAGGAAAGTTGTAATGATTTTTCTTCATGTTTTTGCTCACCCTTGGTCATGAACTTTAATGACCACTTTTGGTCACCACTTTAATAAAGCAAAGAGCTTTATTGCCTTGCCTCCCCAACTATGCCAAGCCAGTAAACAAGATGGAATAATACAGGAAGACCAGTCTATTATTTCTTGACTGTTTAACCACTGGGGAGATCTTTAGGAGGAGTGCGATGGGGAGTTAAAGAATTACAAGAAGACTGATTTCTCCCACTCTTCATAAAATCCAAGCATGGTCTAAATTTGATTGGTAGAGAGAAGAACATACAATCGGATATTGTGGGACACAATGACGATTTTCTCAGAGCCTGTGCCTTGCTCGTCACCTGCTCCAGAGAGAAAAGGCTCCTACCATATAACCAGCATAAAAATAGAAAATGATAGGAAAACCCTAGTTGACTGTGCTCTTTAGAGAGCATCAGGACACTTGGTTTCATTTTAGGGACAAGATAAAGAGCAGCCCCAGGGCCAAAGTGTTTCCCAGATCTGGCCGCTCGTTTCTTGCTTCTTCCTCAAAATTACTTTTCTGTCAGATTTTATCAGTGGAGTGGGCAATTATGTCCTCATGTAAGCCTCAACGTTACAAACTTGTTTTTCTCCCCTTGTACTGTGTGTTGGGAATACTGGAGGCAAGGAGTGGTGGATGATGTAGTTTAATTTCTGTTGTCTTGGCCAATGGATGTCACTCGAAGGTAAACAAGGAGTCAGACTTTTGCTTTGATTTTAAAGTGAGCGTGACTGGATATTTCCATGTGAGGGAAAATTTCAAATTTTGGGCGAGATACATTTCTGTGACCATCATAATCACAACAAAAACAAGGAAATAACAGCCACTCTTTCTTAGGTACCAACCAAGTTTTAGGACCCATGCCCTTTCTTTATGTATATCATTCCTATACTTCATGCCCTATGTGTTAGATGTTTGCTATTTGTTTTTTTCTCTGTAAGTCCAGAAGCTGGAGCTCGTTGACACAGAAAAGTTTGTTCTGGGTCTTAGAGGGAGTTTGTTGCCACAGGCATCAGTCTCCTACCTGATGTCAGAGAACAGTTTAAAATTTGTTTTGTTTTGTTTTACTATGCCATCAGCAGGGTTGTTTTCTTTTTTAATGAAGAATGGCTCATTCTATCATTTGGCATCTAGTTTCAATAATAAAGCGAAAGAAAAAGAGGGAGAAGAGAAAAAGACAGAGAGGCACATCACACTTCGAGTCTTGAGTTAGTGTTTAGGAAAGAGAATCATGAAAACCAAGTTTATGTTCGAGGAATTGGTCTCAGGTGAGATTCAGAATGTGTTGTGGCTACTTACCACTTGGCTTAGTCTAATTCTAGGCTTCAGTTTGAAAATGCTTGCTCCTTCCTCGTTCCCGGGAACTCTTTCCAGGCACAGCGGGGGAAAGTGTCTCAGCAAGGCTTCCAGGTACGGAATTCCTAAGGCAGATAATATGATTTCATGAATATTTATAAAGCATATGTATGTTGGAGAGTTTCTGTTGCCTGCAAAAACACTGCGTGCTAGTAAAATATTATTTAATCTCCTTCTATTTCGTATTATTCTATGTATTCCATTTCTCTGCAAAACGATTGCTATTACTTAACATTAACCTCTGCATTGCAGATCTAAAAACACAAAAGGCCAAAAGAATTATTTTGAGGGATGAACCATGAGTGGATTGATTCTATTTCTGTTTACACCGTCAACTCTGTTTGTTTGTATGTCCAGAGTCTCCAGAGAATCATTAGAATGATAATACCAGCTAATTTTTTACAATTAATTGAAATTTCACACTCTCACATTTCAGTATCAGTCTATATTTTTACACACTGACACTTTTAATCAAGGATTATCTTTCACAAGGGACCTACAACAGGGCCCTAATTAATTAAAGTGATAATTGCTCTTCTCCCTCCTAGTTTGTTATATAACACATCCTTCAGGAAATTCGCATCCTTAGCGTTCCTCTTTAAAATTCCTTCATTTATGAGGAGATACCGTGGCTTCCACCTCTTTAAGAATTTACTAAAAACTTGATTTTTTTATTTTCAATTAAATTCAATTGAGTTTTTTATTTTCAAGCAGAGATACAGAAAAGAGGTCATATTTGTATTCCAGCAAGTTTCCATATTCAAAAAAAGAAAAGAAAAGAAAACGATGTCTTTGGATCGTGGAAGCATTCAGATTAAATCCCAGGGGTCGTTTTCATGGGGGGGGGAAAAAAAGAGGCCGTCAGGTGTGTCCTCTTTTGATGTTAACTAGCTCATTTGTTTCTTTACCCAGTGTGAGTTCCCATGGTCTTGGATCTTTCTTTGGTTCCTCAATCCTCTGCTACTTAATTGCCCCTGTCTCTCTGTAGCTTTTATAGTGCCTAAGGTTTGTTATATTTTTCCCTCTGGTGTGGTCCCATTATTTTAGTAGATACTGAATCTAGAGACTTGGCTATAATTGGCAGCCCTGCTCTCTTCTCCTTTAATAGATATCTCTCCAATTCCTGTATTTTGGCACCTTTTGGTACGGGATGCATTTTCAGAAGTAATTGATGGCGGCTGTAAATCCGTTAGCTCATTTCCCTAAGACTTAGAAATTGCAGATCATTGAAATCACTGCACCATGTATTGGTCAGATTTTTCGAAAGGTCATTATCCCTGTTTGCGGCTCTTAATGAAATTAGTGTGACTTACTCATTCACTTGCAGCAAATATTTGGCTACTTTTTAAAATCCTTTTTTTTTTTTTTCCTCTCAAACTCCCATGTGCCCTTAGTTTACATTTGCACTATAATTGAAAATGGAGCAGTAGCAATAGTTCAGTTATCTAAACTTCAAACTGGTATTTTTGTATTACTCTGTATAATTACCGAAAGATAACTTTTCTTACTGCAGTAGCTTTTTTTTTTTAAATAAACTATTTTTTATAATGGATTTAGGTTCACAGCAAAGTTAAGGAGAAAACACAGTGCGTTCCCATAAACCCCCTGCCCCTATGCACTCCCCTACTGTCAACACCCTACACCAGACTGGTACATTCCTTACGGTAGGTGAGCCTACTTTAACACATCATAATCAGCCCAAGCCCATAGTTTTACACCAGGGTTTTGACAAATATGTAATGACATGTATCTACCATGATAGTGTAATAAAGAGTAGTTTCATTGCCCTAAAAATCCTCTGTGCTCTCCCATTTATCCCTCCATCCCTCCTAACCTTTGGCAATCACTGGATCATTTTATTATCTCTATAGTTTCGTTTCTTCCAGAATGTCATATATTGGGAATCATAGGGTATGGAGCCTTTTCAGATTGGCTTTTTTCATTTACTAATATGCATTTAAGGTTCCCCTGTGCCTTTTCATGGCTTGATAGTTCGTCCCTTTTTAGTGCTGGATAATATTCCATGGCATTGGTTTTTCTTTAGTATTTTCATTAAATCAGCAAATGATTTTTTCTTACTTCTTGAAGATACCTTTTAGCTATGCATTCGAGAAATATTTTTTTTCATTTCATTACGTGTATTATTTTATTCTTGTGTTGGATTTCTCTAATCATACAGTTCCATGTTCTTAAATTCTGGAGCTTTCTAATAATAGTCACAGCAGAACTCATGTTGTGAATATTTTAATTCTCTTTTTTTTCCCTTTACTATTTCAGCAATTAGTGAGAAAAGAGCATTGTTAGTTGGCTTGTGGTTTTTATGTAACTATTTTTGTTTTCCTTATATTATATTTTTTATAAGATGGTTTTTTTTAAATTACTTATTTGGTAATTCCAGCAACAAAAATCTTTCACCTTTCTCGTGAAAAACTTAAATGGTTTGTGTATCCAGTTTTGGTCATTCTTCCACTCCATTGAGTCTGCATATACAAAAAGAGGTAAAAAAAAAAAGGACACCACTGGGCTATTTGTTTTCCATTTCTCCTTCCCAGTTGACTTTCCAAGCTTCAGCAGTCAGGGCTCCTGAGGAAGCTAAGTAAAAACCCAAAATTTACCCGAGATACTTCCTACTGACCCGTAAATGGAGCGCTATGAATCTTATTTTGTTTTACCCAATGGGAGACCAAGCATTCTTGTTTCTATTTGAGAAGTCAACAGAGTCCTAAGAGGTTCATTCATACTCCTCCTCCCTTTTCTCTGTTTTCTGCCTTCAGGAAGAGTGATGTTATTTGATAGCATTGATCTAGCCATTCCTGGTATTCAGACGTGACCTTTGCACTGGGCAGCTTATGATGCCCACTTTTTTAACTTGACTTTTAATGTCTTTGCTTGAGCCCACTCTTCAGTTTCCACACATATCGTATATTTAACTCCTTTATATAATGAATTGTCATTGATATTCTCTGGTTTCCTTAGAAGAAACCTGGTCCATATGGGCAAGATTTGTTTTTTTCTTTTTAAATTCTTCTTTTCAGCATTGAATCTTGTGCCCAGATCTATTCTTGTCATATAACAGAGCTCAATAAATATTTATTTAATGATAATTTTGTGCCACTAGTATGCTCAAAGTTTGAAGTTTCTTCCTACCCTAAATTGTTTCTTCTGTTGGTTTCATAATAGCAAGTTATCATTTTCTGAAATAGCTCAAAGAATCTCTCTTTCTAGGTAAAGAGAAAAAAAGTGTTTTTCAGAATAAATCTTTCCTTCTGACACATGTTCCTGCTTTGGAGACCAACACTTCACCCAAACCTGAGCAAAATTTTTTATGGGCTATCTTTGTAGGTATATAGTAGTATTATTACTTTATTTAAGTTCAATGTAATTAATATCTAGGACCTGAACTTTTAAAGAAACACAACTTGTTTAGTTTTATGTAGAACCTACATCGAAACAAATTTTAGCTAGCGTAGATCACGTTTGATTTAAACAGACCCTTTTTCCCTGTACCAGGATGGATTTGCAGGACTCGTGATTGTTTTTGTTTGACTCCATCTGCAAGATACATGACCAAAGATATAGAACAATTCACATCATGAAACTAAGTACCATATTGGATAACTTGCCATACTACAGCTTTGGTCTCATGCGTGGAATTGGAAGATTCATTTATTCGTTCTCATATTCATTCACCAGCAGGTATTTGCTAAACACTTATTTTGTGCCTAACACTGCTTGCATCCCCACTTTCCCCTCGGACCTGACCCCTCTCTGTCATCACACATGAGTATCACCTGGGAAGGAGAGGCCCACATATACCCACTTTGACCCTCTCTAAGGCTGCGCGTTCCCCCGGACCTGCACCGCCCAGCCTCGGCAGTCACAGCCCTGTGCTCCCCTCGTTTCGGGAATCTTCCACTGGCCTTCACCGCTTCTCCACAGAGTAAGAAGAAAAGGCTTTGACCACTGTCCCTGACTTGAGGCTCCAGTGTCTCTCAAAAGGCATCCCCACTGTCAGGCAGTATAGAGTAGAGGTTAAGAATATGACCTTGGGGACAACTGCATTGTTTTCAGTTTACCTGTAGTTCCTTCAGCTTCACATTCAAGAATTTAGCAAAGCCAACTTCATCTAGTTTGACACCCTGTGATCAAGAAGTACTAGTGGTGGGGCGCCTGGGTGGCGCAGTCGGTTAAGCGTCCGACTTCAGCCAGGTCACGATCTCGCGGTCCGGGAGTTCGAGCCCCGCGTCAGGCTCTGGGCTGATGGCTCAGAGCCTGGAGCCTGTTTCCGATTCTGTGTCTCCCTCTCTCTCTGCCCCTCGCCCGTTCATGCTCTGTCTCTCTCTGTCCCAAAAATAAATAAATGTTGAAAAAAAAAATTTAAAAAAAAAAAAAAAAAAAAAAGAAGTACTAGTGGCTTGTCCTGTGGGTGACGACGAGTTGAAGTGACAAAGCCAGGATTTGGCGTCTGAACATCCTGATACCCAAACCATTGTCAATTTCATTCCTTCACCATGACTACGCTATGAAATGTTCCACAGGATTATTTTTAACCTTAGAGTTTAATTCCTTCCAAGAAAGGCTTGAGCTCCAAACAAAACAAAACAAACAAAAAACAACCCTTCTAATTCTTCCTTATTTGCGTGGGACTTCTGATTCTTTTCTCCACTTCCCATTGTTTGTTTCCTTGATGATTTACAGAGGGGTCTCAATTAGTGGCGAGATTCGGTTGGAAAGGCAGAGGTTCCAACATGAGTGATTATCAAAACTTTAATGGTAGATGTGACGTGGTGCCAACCTATCAGAACATGAATCAACCATTGTGTCATCGTTTTGGGTCCCTGCCAAGAATCGACCCTGGTTTCCCAGGTTACTCTGATCCTGAGAGTAGTTGCTTTCCTGCTTTCTGGAAGTTTTAGAGATTTCATCTTGTCTTTTTTGCTACTAATTGCATGTAAATAATTAGGGCTTTCATTAATCTTTGCAGTATCTATTTGGACTGATATTTTTTTTATTTTCATTTTATTTTTTATAATGTTTATTTATTTTTGAGAGACAGAGAGAGACAGAGCATGAACAGGGGAGGGACAGAGAGAGAGAGGGAGACACAGAATCCGAGGCAGGTCCCAGGCTCTGAGCTGTCAGCACAGAGCATGATGTGGGACTCGAACTCACAAACCGTGAGATCGTGACCTGAGCCGAAGTCGGCGCTTAACCGACGGAGCCACCCAGGTGCCCCAGGACCGATATGGTTTTTTAAATACTGTTGATGCTTGTAAGAAGATAACAACTCAGCCTTTTAACTTTACATAATAAAGAATAATTGAAAACAAATTGAACAATGTATTTGTTCCTTGAGATATCGGACATCTTTTTTAAAAAGCAGAGGGAAGTATAATGGGTGAAGCCTTTTAGAAAACAAGGTCAAAATCTACTTCTTTCTTCTGTGTCCCCATTTCATGAGGTCATTGGGAAGCTATGTCGTCACCCTTACTGCCAAATTGACAGAAGTTGTCCGTGGAGTATCTTTAAAAATTTTTTTTAATGTTTATTTATTTTGAGACAGAGAGAGACAGAGCATGAATGGGGGAGGGTCAGAGAGAGAGGGAGACACAGAATCCGAAGCAGGCTCCAGGGTCTGAGCTGTCAGCACGGAGCCCGACGCGGGGCTCAAACTCACAGACCGTGAGATCACGACCTGAGCTGAAGTCGGACGCTTAACTGACTGAGCCACCCAGGCGCCCCCGTGGAGTATCTTTAGAGTAAGAAAGAAAAGACAAGTCGCAAAGCTGTATTTTTTTGTCATCTCTCCTAAGTCCTGATAACCGTAAGCGTAATCAGTGCCACCACAAATGTTTTCAAAATGAAATGCCCATTTTTTGTGTGGTTTTTTTTTCTTTATTTGATGTCAGAGGAAAGTGGCAAGGAGAAGCAGTTGGTGGTGACTTGAGGACCTGGACTTGTCTGGGACACTGGGCATTTCACGGTCCAGAGAAACTCACAGTGAGGTGACAGAATGCTCTCTCAGACCCCTGTCACTTACACTGGAATGTGATGTGCTCCTGGGAGGTGTTGGGGAGCCACTGGCGAAGCTATTTTAAGAGGCGTTTGGAGCCGTGAGAGGACAAGGAAGTATAGGACAACATGCCAGAAACCTCGTTTGTAAATCCTGTATTCTCTTTGGGGGTCACTCGGTGGCAAAATCAAAGAGACGTGTCGCCAGGAAATAAAGCTGCGTACCTTGCCTCACTAGAAGAGAAGTCCACACTAAGTGAAGATCTACGATCAGAATCGAAGCATTTCAACAAAAATCGCAGGAAATCTGCTTTGCTTCGTCGTTTGTCCGATATGTGCTCCCTAAGCTTATCAATGAGCTGGTGCCATTCACTGGTACCAGTAATCCACCGGAAGACAGCAGGGACTTCGTTTTCAGAGGAACTGTATTTAAGGAGGATGGAAGCTAAATTGCCCCACCTTTTAAGACATGTTTCATCCATCTTCATGTAAGCTTAAAGAACAAGTATTGGGACGGGGATGACAGTCCTTCTGTGGCAGATTGCACCTCCTTAATGATGGCAAAAAGGGAGGGACAAATCAGACCCCAGCGCCTCCCTCCTCCTCTGTCTGATGGATTCCACAGAGAGCTGGAGCACAGCTTGCTTGCAAAGATGAGCAGGACTGGGGAACTCCCTTCAATTCCACCATTTCCCAGAAGAGTCCAAAATTCCGCAGGTACCATATATGTATAGGTACCTCTATATAAAGAAGACATTATCCAAACTTAAAACTGGGAGAAAATCCATCACTCGTATCAGTATCATTGTCATCATTCTACATTTGAAAGTTTGCTTCTCCATCTCCCTGAGGTTTTCAGTCCTTCCACAGAAGCACATGGGAGTGCTTTATAAGGGACAGATACTAACACACTGGAAACACTTGTTTTTTCATTTATTCTTCAGCATTTATTGCTGCAAAATTAGTGGCAACCAGGTATTCTGCTGGACATCGAGAATACAAAGATGATTAATCATAATTCCAGCCCTTAGGGTCTGTCCTGGGAGATAAGGTGAGGAATAAGCAGTGACACACAATATATGTGTCCTATAGTAGAGGTATTAGGACTCCCGCAACCACAGAGGAGAAGTGGGACTAACCTAGCAGAGGCTTGGTTTAATAGAACATTTAAAGAGCAAGTATAGTCTTACTGGGTTGATGGGATGTCTTGGTCAGCTTGGGCTCCTATAACAAGTCTACCACAGACTGGGTGGTTCCAACAGCAAACATTTATTTCTTAACAGTTCTGAAGGCTGAAAGTCTGAGATCCGGGTACCAGCAGGATAGGGTTCTGTCAAGAGCCCTCCTTTGGCTTTACAGAGAGCCATCATCTTCCTGTATTTTCATGTGGTGGGGGTAGGGGATGGGAGAGCATGAGCCAGCAAGATCTTCTGTCTCTTCTTATAAAGGGCACTAATCCATTACGAGGGCTCCACTGTCATAAGACCTTACTTTCTCCCAAAGGCACCATCTCCCAATACCATCAAACTGGAGATTAGGTCTTCAGTAGATGAATTTGGCGGGGGGGGGGGGGGGATACAATCATTCAGTCCATGGCAGGGGGGGAGGGAGGATCTCCAAGAAGAGGGGACAGCATGTGCTAAAGCATAAGAATGGAACATTCAAGGTCCTGCACATTATTCTCAGTGGCTGCACCTTATTCTCAGTGGCTGCACATTATTCTCAGTGGCTACAGCAGTGGGTATGGGAATATGGGTTGTTTGGATCAGACCGTGAAAAGCCAATATGCCATTGCAAAGGTATAGACTTACCCTTTTGGTTCCCATGAGCAAAATCTTTCAAGAAAGCTGAAGAGGTAGTTTGGATCAGACCGTGAAAAGCCAGTATGCTATTGCAAAGGTGTAGACTTACCCTTTTGGTTCCCATGAGCAAAATCTTTCCTCCAAGGGAAACATTTTATTTTATGCCCCGTACCATTCTGTTTCATCTGACATTTACCTAATAAGGCAGTAGAAAATTGGATAGAACCATGGCAGAGAAGATTAATTAGCTCATTCCATTGGATTATCTAACTTCTGATGTCTGCCAATGTCATAGTGTCCTGTATTAAAAGAAAGTGGGCCCGTGTAAACACGGAGCAAGGTCTCTTACTATTCCATTACTTTCCCCCATTCGTAATGATCTGGGCTTTAGGGAGAAGAGTAGGCCCATTCCTATGTGTATACTAAGGAAGTAACCAAGATGCTGAAGGAAGCAGGAAATTTATCCTATTTTTAAAATTCTAGTTATTTATCTATATTGGTGGAGCTAGTTATTGGCTCCTTCCGAGACACTGAAACCTCCAGGGGGAAGCAGTGAATAATTGAATCAGTCATCCAAATGTTTTATCTCTGCTGGGCATTAGAGCTTCTAGCATTTTTTCCAGAAGGTGTATTTATGAATAGAGAACTGAGATGCTGTCATGGCAATCCAGTAAAAACCATGTTTCTCTCAGGGAGTTACACCATAGCAATCTGTTAGGATCTATCAGTACCCCAGATACCATGATTGGGTTTGCACATAACATGATTGGTGGGCTTCTGTGCTTTCTGATGGTTGTTTGGTTATTATGTAGGCACAGCTCGATAACTTGGTATGTATAGTTCAGTTAAACACGACAAAAAATATTTGCCACAGATCCACTGCTGTCACTGATGGAATGAGTAATTGCTAAGGGTATGGCTTGGAATGGAAATGAGTCTTTACCAAATAGTGCCAGACATGGGGATAGGTTCTTCCATGTGCATCGTCTTTCTCAGCTCTCATGGCTCGTTGGTGTAGGCATCATAATCCCCATTGTACATAAGAGGGAGAGAGGTTTAGAGAAGTCAAATAACCTACTCAAGATGAAGCAGATAGGTGGAATGGCTTGGTTTTGAACCCAAGTAGATTTCACTCAGAGGCCCGTAATCTCTTATAAAAGAAGACCCACAGGGGCGCCTGGGTGGCGCAGTCGGTTAAGCGTCCGACTTCAGCCAGGTCACGATCTCGCGGTCCGTGAGTTCGAGCCCCGCGTCGGGCTCTGGGCTGATGGCTCAGAGCCTGGAGCCTGTTTCCGATTCTGTGTCTCCCTCTCTCTCTGCCCCTCCCCCGTTCATGCTCTGTCTCTCTCTGTCCCAAAAATAAATAAACGTTGAAAAAAATAAAATAAAATAAAAGAAGACCCACATAGGGGCACCTGTGTGGCTCGGAAGCATCCAACTTCAGCTCAAGTCATGATCTCATGGTTCATGAATTCGAGTCCTGCGTCGGGCTCTGTGCTGACAGCTCAGAGCCTGGAGCCTGCTTCAGATTCTGTGTCTCCTTCTCTCTCTGCCCCTCTCCCAGTCACTCGGTCTCTCTCTCAAAGATAAATAAAAATTTTTTTAAAAATTAAAAAGAAAAAGAAGACCCACATAACTGGGGTAAAAGAGAGCAGGATATATACTATTGATGTTATTATTTATTGTTAGTATAATTGAGTGCTTATTCTATATATGATATTTTAAAGACACAAATTTATATAACACACCTCTACATGTAAGTGCATATAAGCTATAGAGTGAATGACTGCACTTTAATTTATCAAGAAGCAGGTGTCACAACAGAAGTAAAGAAAATGTATCAAAATATATAAAGTACACATTGGGAGGTCAGAAAAAAAATAGTATGGATTTGAGCGAATAACCCCTTATATTTGCATGTTGCTTTAGAGTTCCCAAAGCTTGTCACGGCATTGTTTTAGAGTAGGAGTTATTGCCAGATACAGCCTTCGACCTGTTTCTATATGGCCACTAGCCAAGAATTCTTTTTTTTGTTGTTAGTGGTAGAGGGTCGTTTAAAAAAGAAGTAGAAGAAGAAGAATGTGCAACAGAGACCAAATGGAGCCTTCAAAGTCTATAATATTTACTATCTGGTGCTTTACAAACACAAAGTTTTCTGATCCTTCTTTTTGAAGAAGTTTCACGGATACTTATAATGCTCCTCAAAGCATAACTAGTTCCACTCTGTTTCATTTCTTACGGAAGACAGGTGAACCAACATCATATCGCTTGGGTTAAGAAACTTCACTTGTGGTGGTGGTTCTCATTGACAGTTTCTGTATTCCATTGTCCCATAAATGTACCTAATGGATTAGGTGTCTCAGTTTGGCTTCAGAACATGTCTGCCTCTTCCTCGCTGGGCTTGATCCCCGCTCTCCTGAAGTCCTATTTGTGGGTTGTATAATGATAGTTTCAAGAAAGCAATCTTTGTTAAAAAAAAAAAAAACTACAACTTACAACAAATTATTAGATCCGTCATCTCATTTCATTTTCACAAAGACTCTAAAAGGGTGATTGCAACAAGCTGAAGAAATTCAGAGGTAGCCATCTCCGATGACGATAGCCTGAGTTGATACAGCTTGAATGGGGATCCAGAATGCCAACCTTCTGTCCTGCTGTGTGTGCCATCCTTCCTCACAGGAAACCCACTGTGTCACTCCCGGAAATGCCCTGGAGTGTACAAAAAAAGTTCACTGGCAGCTCAGGTGTGATAAATCCTGCAAGTGGGTTACAGAGACGTACACAAAGAATTAGGTATCCACACTTTTCTCTTGAAGCAGCTCACCCTCAAAGGACAGAGAATTGACTGTCAAACTCCAGACTTCCCTGACCCTTCCTGACGAGAATGATTCTGTCACCCTTCTGAGGAAACCAAGTGTCTAGTCAGAGGAGATGAGGAAGAAGTCTCTGCTGCTTGATGTCTGTGAAGCAGTTTCCCTTTGTGGGACACTTAGAATATATTTTTTTAAATTGTAGTTGGAAATAACCTTGTGATCTGACTGTGGCCCCGTCTGAAGAGAAAGATGTGAGGAAGAGAAGTTCCCTGACCTGGGAGGGGCTCTGATGACCAGCCTTGATTCACTGAGACAACAGGAATCTTTGGGAAGGCCGATCTGAAGGAAAACCACACTGAGGATTTTTACATCCTCTGGGTGGGATACAGGGTGTCTTGTGGGCCTTCTGAGGGGAGCTCTCTGGGACTCTCCGGTGGACTACAATTTCCTCAGGGCTGTACTAAGCCATGGCTCTGCTGAATGTGTTGCTTCGCCCTGCCGTATTTAAACAGGAGAATTTTACTTACGTGCTGCCGATTCCTACAGAAGACTAAAGCATCAACTCACAGCTTAGTGCATGAGCTCCTAAAATGAACCCTAAAAAAGGCTCTACTGTCTTAAAATGCTTAGGCGCTGAATTCCCCTCTTCTGTGTCATGTCTCCGAAATGTGCGCACTCACGCCCAAAATTGCAATGGGCACAGGAGAGATGTGATACTTTTGAGAACCTGCCTGGTTTAATCCTTGCTTCAGCCTAAGGTGAGCTTCTGCTCTGTGGTGTTGGAAGCTGTGGGAATTCAGTGAGAAGTAGTTCAGCAGGTTTTCAGACAGGAACTAAATTTATGGGTAGGAATAACCTTTTCCAAGTTACACCAATCATCAGCCCTCTGTCTCGAGGGCAGAAGGTCTCTCTGCTAGGGAGCGAATTCTGAGAAATGAGGGATTAGCATTTCCTGCTCAGACTGCTCGTTGATGAGCCCCGGGCCTCACGGTTTCCCTTAATTTAACATGGGGCTATGATCTGTTTTCCTTCCTCCGATGGGAAATCATGAGAAGAGTTCTTCTTGTTAATACGGTGACTTGGCTTCAAAGAGACATTGGTATGATTATTCCAATTAAAAGCGATCACCTATTCAGAAAAGAACTGTTCTGTCTCACAACCCAATTTATCCTGTCCTCGTTTCCTTCAGAGCTACTGCTCTTGAATATTGGGAGAATATTCGATACCGACGGGGAGATGTGTGCTGAGGAGAAAGGCTGGTGGCGTGAGGTCGCGTGTTGACTTATTATCGAATGCCGGCCCTTTGCAGGTGGCTTTGAGCGCTCGGGGAGCCATGCCTCCTCACAGAGAGGTGACCTGACCTCAGGCCTCGTTCTTCTTGAGCTTCGTCCTTGCAGCCATTGAACCTTTCCTGCTTTCACGTTGATTTTTGCATCTATCACCCCCTTTATAATCCTGTGAAGTAGGTGTTATTACTGAGTTCCAGATGAAGAATGTGAGTACTTCGGTGCTGGCCCAATCTCAACTTCAAGTATGTGACAGAACCAGGAAACAAATCAACGGTCCCAACTCAAGTGCATTGCACCTTTTTTCCAAAAAAAAAAAAAAAAAGAAAGAAAGAAAAGACTCTCAGGACATCATCATTCAATCCTGCAGCTTATTCATTTCTGTAATGGACATTACCAGTACACATACTTCTGAATTCACAAGATAATTTAAGAATCAGAAGAAATAAATTTGGAAGCATTTTGTAAACATTTAAAATGCTATGCAGTTGAAGCGTGCTAAAATTATTATTGCTCTTTCCCCAAATTTAGATTCAGATAAACATTTCCACCTGTTTTTATTTGGCTTATTATCTATATAGTACTGTTATAGGGATGCATTTTTTTTTCCATTTGAAAATCTTTTAAAATTATGTTCCTTGTCTTGGTAGACTGACTTACTTTCCTATTGGATCCAGAGATATTTCCTAAACATAAAGCAGACATGAGAGTTGGGTACTTTCTCAGTTGACTAGGATTACCCAGTGAAGAATAAAGAATTCTCCCTGCCCTAGCATACCTTATCATATCCAGCTGTTCCTAAATGTTTTCCATCAAAGTCCAGCGTGAACCTTACGATGAATAGTTCTGCATTTTGTTTCCTGATCTGGTGTCATAGGTTAAAGTTATTTCCCAGATCTTAAGGAGATTCCTTCAAAACTGAGACAAAATATTCTTAATCTTGGGGAGAGTTAAGAAATGTGTAGTTTGCACTTAGATGTGATTTCTGGAAGTGGTGACTTGTGTTCTGCTGAGACAGATTGGGAAGGAGGTAATGGATATGGGACCTAAGGAAAGATGGTGGGCACGTGGAATCAGAACTCTGATATCTCCTGTGTTCTTTCATTGATCATATATCCGGAGAACAAAAGAAGGTTCTGCACAGAGTATTTTTTGACCATTGGCTACCTTTCAAATAAAGTAGTTTTCCTTTGCAGAATCCCCAAAGGATGTCAGTAGTCAAAAGGAAATTGCCCTGTTCTGCAGCAGTGAGAATTTGTGACTCAGAGGCAGAAAGATCATGAATAGAAAACATCTGTTTATCAGGGGTGTTCTAGGGAGAAGCCCCAGAGGACTGCTCTCATCCCGATAGCTAGAAACCATGGGTTCTGCTCTAGTGAGTAATAGAACCTTCCACCTTAAACAGGGTGCCTGGTGTGCCACACTGGCTTTTCCCACTTGAAGGAGACTGTGACGGATGTCTCTGTCCAAAGACCCTGTTTATAGTGATAAAGCTGCCCTTGTTGAGTACATCTTTAGGTCCAATAATGCGTGTGTGTGTGTGTGTGTGTGTGTGTGTGTGTGTAAACCTTAGTTCTTCACCTAAACCTTCAAGATAAATATTACCTCCAATTTACAGATAAGGAAAAGGGTGCTTAGAAAGGTTGAAAAAAAAGACAAGGTCACAGTACCTGTAAGAGCTGAAGCTGGGATTCAGATGCAAGCCAATGGCTTTGTCTCTAGATCCCAAAGAAGTTTCTTCTGGGAAGGACACCAAGAGAAAAGCCAAGCAACTGAAAGTCACCAGCTCAAAGATACTGTCCTTGACTTCCCATCTAGAATATGTGCCATTCACAATCTTCATTGTTCTTGTTAGCACTTTAAGGTTTTGTGTGTACTTTGCCGTTCTGTATTATTACACTTGTGATACAGAAAAGGGTAGGGGCGCCCAGGTGGTTCAATTGGTTAAGCATCCGACTTTTGATTTGGGCTCAAGTCATGATCTCAAGGTTCTTGGGATCAAGCCCCATGTTGGGCTCTGTGCTGACAGCATGGAGCCTGCTTGGCATTCTCTATCCCTCTGTCTCTGCCCCACCCACTGGCTCATGCTCTCTCTCTGTCTCACAATAAACAAATAAACCTTTCAAATAGAAGACTAATAAAATAAGTACTTGTGCTTCTGCCACCCAGTCATTTGTGGGCTTTTTTTTATTATGGGAAAATATACATCATATAAAATTTACTGTTTGAACCATTTGTAAATGTACAGTTCAGTGGCATGAAATACATTCACGTTGTTGTGCAACTGTCCCCACTATCCATCCCCAAACATTTCTCATCATCCCAGAGTGAAACTCTGTCCCCGTTATTTTGTACCCTTTACCAACTCCTGGCAACCCCCCGGCAGCTGGGCGGGGGCTCATTTACTCTCTAGAACTCTCGTTACTTTCCAGAACTCCATTCCCATCTGCCTGGCATTTCTCTTTGGAGGTTTCACTAACATCTCTAATTTAAGGTGCTCCACAGTACAATTTTGTTGCCTCCTGAAACTTGTTTCCCTTTCCTCCTGCATTTATCCCATTTTTGTCTCCTTGTCTTTCTCATTTCAGGAAATGGTACCACTTGCTATCAACTAATTTGCTAAGTCTAGAAACTTAGGACTGATTGTTTTTTTAATATTTTATTTATTTTGAGAGAGAGATTGAGGGGGGAGAGGGACAGTGAGAGAGGGAGGGAGAAAATCCCATGCAGGCTCTGCGAGCTGTCAGGGCTCAGTCCCACAAACCACGAGATCATGACCTGAGCTGAAGAGTTGGACACTTAACCGACTGAGCCACCCAGGTGCCCCAGGAGTGATTTTTTAAAATAAACTTTTAAAAAAAATTAGCATGTTTTAGAGTTAACAGGAAAGTTACAAAGATAGTACAGAGTTCCCATATACCCCATTACCCAGTTTCTCTGTATTAAGATCTTACATTAGTATGATACATTAGACACAGCTAATGACCCAGTATTGATACCCAGTTATTAACTAAAGTCCATACTTTATTGGGATTTCCTTAGTTTTTACCCAATATCCTTTTTATGTTCTAAGATCCCTTTCAGATACCGTAATAAATTTAGTTGTCATGTCTTTTCCCTTAGACTCTCTGATACTGACAGTGTCTCAGACTTTCCTTACCCTTGATGACTTCGACAGCTTTGAGGAGTCCTGGTCAGATATTTTAAAGAACAGCCCTCAATGTGCATTTGTCTGATGTTTTTCTCATGATTAGACTAATGTTAATCATTGGTTTTCTGAGGAGGAAGCCCACAGACCATCAAGGACACATGTTATCAACATGACTTACTAATGATGTTCAGCATAGGCACTTGGCTGAGGGAGTGTTTGTGATGACTCATTCTTGATTCTTCCCTCCCTTCCCTCATGGTCTTAGGTGCACAATCTAGAACTTCCCACCTCTCCAGTCTCATCTTGAGCTGCTCTCTTCTTCAATCAGGTCATAGCTACACTCGTTTGTCTCAGTCTCTTGACCATGATGGGCCCTTTCTGCTTTAAGGCTTCTGCTTAGAGTATATGCCATTTTCTGTTTCCTTCATATAGAAGCTTCTCATGCTTAGCATGGAAAGCATCCTCTCATTATGTAGTCTGATTATCTGCCACTCCTCAGAAAGCTGTTCCCTGTGATTCTAAAATAACGACTTGGTTTACAGGCCAGCTTAGCACCTTGTCTATTTCTTCCTAGAATTTAACGCAGTCATTTTATGTAACTTTTATTTTATGTCTTTAATATCCCACTAGAAGGCAGGGACAAGAGCTCTTCAATTTATCATACATGATACATATGATACATGAATCAAGGATATGCTTTCAGAAGACTGAAAGAGCAAGATTTGCTTACTGTGACAAATAAAGGAAAACGATCACCTCACTCTTCAGTGAGATGGTATTGGTCTAGTGAGACCCTCTCTGGGTTACCTTGCTTGGTAGTCCCTGAACCATCAAGATTGTACCAACCCATAGAAAAAGCTCAAGGGTGGGGGGGTGCGGAGAAAGATCCATAGCATGAGCAGAATGGAAAATTACGACCTTAAGCCTAAAAAACAAATAAATTGGTGTCAGTGAGTTAATTTTAAGTTCGAATTAACTTCAGAAGAGCTTAAATACCGAAATGGAGAAAAGTTGTACATATCTGAAAATGTCCAAGGGTGAAGCCATGGAAGACAAAAACAATATGGTGTTTTTGCCAAAGTTCTCTTACAGTGAAGTTAGATTAAGGGTTCATATCTCTTTGGCTCTCCATGTTTTAAAACATTCCTGACAGTAGCACCCATGTTTTCTCTAATCCCATGGCCTTTTTAGGGATGATCCTTTTAGACTGGGGAAGGATATTGGAAAGATTTGCAGCAAAGACTTGTCTGAGAAGGTAGGAAGCAAATGTTATCCTTCCATTATACCTGGTAGTTCTGGAAGGACTGAATGGGACAGTCAGTTGCCTGAATTGAAATAATTTTGCCACTGGTTGATCATAATGATGTAGAGTCAAGATAAGGGTGCAAACTCCTTCTTTCCTTCTACTGCTGGGTTGCCATTTAGGCCCCAGTCACCAGTTAGGCCAGAGTTAACTGGGGGTAACTTCCTTCTTTCTGAGTTGCTTCCTGATGAGGTCTTAACTTCTTTAAGACATTATACTCTCGCAAACTTTTTGACCACAGAATATCATGGTTCCTGAATCCAGCCTTGAAGCCAGGTAGGTAGATCTCTGGTTTCTTGCAGTCTTTCCTAGTAGGAGATGTAGGCCTTACAAAGAAGCCTTTTGCCTAATAGTATAAGCATCTCAGCTTAATTTCTAGCTTTATTATGTTGATAGACCATCTTTCTACCTAAAGTAAATAGGGGATGGCCTGAGGGGTTGTGTGTTGACCAGGAATCTCCATCCTCCCTGAAAAGAAGGAAGAGGGTGGATAGGGAGGGAGCACAATGAAATAACTATACAGTCAACTCCTGAACAATGTGAGGGTTAGGGGCACCAACACCCCACCATGCAGTCAAAAATCCATGTATAACGTTTGACTTCCCCCAAGCTTAATTACTAATAGCCTACTGTTTCACAGAAACCTCACTGGTAACAAACAGTTAATATTTTGTATGTTATATATATTACATGTCGTATTCTTACCAATAAAGTAAGCTAGAGAAAACAAAATATTATTAAGAATATCATAAGGAAGAAAAAATACCCTTACAGTGCTGTTGTATTTACCAGGAAAAAAAAAATCTGTGTATAAGTGGACCTGTGCAGTTCAAACCCATTTTATTCTGGGGCCAGCTGGGCCTAAAACACTCTTCTTAGTAAAACGCACTGTATTTCATTCTGTTCTTTTATTTCTAGATCTTCAAATTTTCTTTCTCTGTTTTTTTTTTCTGGCTATATGCCCACTGTTCTTGACTCTTAACCAATTTATCCTACCTTTTCTCAATAGACAAAGCCGGTCTTCCCACCTCCTTGTCTCTTCTTGGTTCTATCATCATTGAAACTGTGATCAGCTTGGAGGTGACACCCTTCAATATAAACCATTATCTAAAATTATAGTAGGTTACAAAGTGTTATATAATGGCAGAAACAAAAGTATCTGATCTCAAAATATCCTTCCTGACCACACTCTCTATAGAATGATACCAATGATTATATCATGATCATCGTAATAGATATATAAAGGGTAGCATATGAATAAGAAGAATCCCAAAGGATCTACAGAAAATGCAATATTGATTATCTCTCGGAAAAAACATAATGAATGTTCACTTTATATTTTTTAGAGTTCTTTTTTAATTTTTACAATGTGTATGGATTTATCTTCAATCAGAAAAAGGGCTCTCAATATTTGCAAGCTATAAACAGTATGTAAGCTATTATATTCAAGAAGCATCCAACACTTAGCTGTGGCCACCTATCAATCACCGAGAATTCTTCAGAAAGGACAGTATTTGTTCAACAGGGCCTGATTGTCATTGTTGTCAAGTAGGGGGATAAGGCAAAGGAACAAACTGAAGGCTGTCACCGAATGGGCTTTACATTTGCACTTCAGCTTCTTAAATTGTTTTTATTTTTTGAGTCAGTATTGTGTAAACTCATACAGTGCTTTGGAATATGGAGGTATCTCTTGGTATCTTAGAGCTGGAAATTTTTTCTAGGATCGGCAAAGGAAATTAGGGCAGAATATTTTATCTGCCTGGATTCAAATAATTCCTGGGAATAATAATATATTTTCATAATGTTACCTAATTATATAAAATATGTTCACAACATTATTCTTTATTTGATCTTCACAATGGGCCCGTGGGTAGAAATATAAAGCTGCGTACTTAAAATAGGCCTCATTTCCAGTTTGATAAAACTTCTGTGTGTCCTGTAATGCATAATTTTGAGCACGTATAATGAGAATCTATGTCCTAAAAACTTTGAAGAATCCTCTTAAAATACAATTTGAAATTCTTAAGTTTTTAGCAATTCAGTCCTGCAATTTTCCTCATCTCCTTGGAGCTACAGACTTTTTCCTCATTCCGTTTCCATCTCTTCATTAGTCCAGGAGTTACATCTAAAATGCAGAATTAATAGGCAGGTTCTATGAACCCTTTCTGATGTTTCCGCTCTTCTGGCCATGCTGTTTCTGTGCCTCAGTTTACACTTCTTAGTGTGGAGTCTCTGATAATAGGTTTAATAGCCCTGCTAGTAAACAGTTGGGGTTTTAGTCTTAACATGCCTATTCCCCTGTCTCCCATGGTTGAGATAGTTAAGATTCACACAGTTTAAACTTTCCTGCTACTATACCTTTCCTTACCCTGCCCATAGCACCTAAAATGATATTCCTTTGGTAAATCACTTTTTCCTTTTTATGGCAAAAGCCTCAAATGCCAGATCGCATCTGATGGATCAGTATGCCTTTTTGCTGACGCATACTCTTATTGATGTCATTGTGTTCTGTTGCAGCTTTGCTTTGTGTAATGAAACACACTTGTAAACCTCTGTTGCACCTTTAAAATGTAAAGAATCAAGTGGGATGCTCAAGCATCTATAAACAATTTTCTCAGCCTATTTGATGTTCAAATAAATAATGAAATGAAAAAGAAGTATAGTCACCGTCATATAAAACATGGATTGGATTCCCGTTATTTCAGGAGTATGAAGTTCTGCTTCTGGCCATGCAAGTCTTGAAGCTGTATATCATCAGTGAGATCAATTAATTGATATACCTGTCGGGGAGCTGGGGGAATGTGTGATGTGTGACAGACTGGGGGTACTTTTTGGGTGGACTGTCTTCTTGCATATGACATTTCTGTTACCTATTTCATGCTTCGTATAGTCCAAGTCTTCGAGAATGTAAGACTTCCTCTTTTTCTTTCTTCACAGACAATGCAAGAGGGAAAGAAAAGCATTTGTGCAGTGGGGAAATTATCTCTAACCTTTCTGAAATTGAAGAAACCTCAACAGTAATAGTAGACCTGTTTAGAGAGTGTCACATTCATCTGGGCTTTAGTCTCACCCTGAAGTTAGAGCCTTGAACTAGATGGCCTCTGGAAGTTCTAAGAGGTGATATTCACCAGAGGCACTTAGAAAGGCAGTACCCACAATCCTCTGAGAAATGGGACACAATTCCTCAATGATTATGAGAGGTTAAAGTCAATGTTACTTTCCTGAATTCCAACAATCTCCCTGAATTTCCCAGTCTAGTCTAGGTCTAGGAAAGCAATATAATGAGACCTTCAAGTGTATCTAAAGACAGCATTAATGTTTTCACTAGGAGGGATTATGTTTCTAAGTAGAATGTGGTACTTTCAAGGCTGGAAGATTGTTCAGTATGTTGTAAGCTATACAACCCAAGAGATCCAAGACCCCAGTACTTTTAGAGTTAATAATTCTGCCTTGCATATGTGTATATTTGTATGTATGTGTGTGTGTGTGTGTTTTCACGTGTGCACTCATATCCATGTTTTCAGGGTGATTCTAGCCCAAACTGAAAAGTACATAAGAACATCTTTAGGGTCATGGAATCTCGGTTGAGGTTGAAGAATGACCAGAGGGGAGGACATGATGGGTTTGCCAGATTAAGGCAGTTCAGGATGACCAGACTCAGGAGTGAGCAGGGTGAGTCATGGGCATTGGCTGTACAGGTTGGCCATGACATACTGTCAAAAATCTTACATATCACCTTAACAAGGTTGAGGTTAAGGAAGTGAAACATCATGAAAAGGCTAATGGAAGGAGAGAAACAATTGATTTATGGTTAAGAAAAATGACAGTGATTGAAGATTGCAGAATAATTTGGCAAGAAGAAAGACTGAAAGGAGGGAGCCCAGAAAAGTAAATGAGGTAAGAGAGGGCGGTGACCCACAAACTAAGTCAGTACTGATGCAGGTCACAAGGAGAGGATGGGTTGGGAAAATATTGAAAAGTCAGGCTAGATTGGCCTGGGTGATTGGGTACGTGTGTTGGTGGTGGTAGTGGTGGTAGGTCGGCCCTCCAAAAATCAGGCCCCAAGAGTGATTAATTGGGTTTTTAGGGTAGGCAGTTGGGCTGACGGAAAAGGGGCCAGTTTCCTAAGTCTGATTATTTCCGTTTTGAACATTTGAGTTTGCGGAAGCCAGTGCATATAGAGGAGCATTAGGGTAAGCTGCGATATAGAAGTCTTAGCGGAGAGATCTTCACTATCTGCATTTAGTATTTGCCAGCATAATAATGGCAAACTGCTATTGCATATGTATATTCATATATAAACAGCTTATTTTCAACTCGCGTTTGTTCCCAGCTCAAAAGCTCTCATGCTGTCTCCCTTTAGGAAATAAGATTGCCAAGTGGTAACAAACAAAGGCAGATCTGTAATAAATGAGCTCCTGAACTGGAAAGCGGTGTTAGGTCATTTTTCTTAATTGAAAATAGTTGATCTTTTATTCATTTCCCTGCTTTTTGTTTTCTGTGTTTGCCTTCCGAATACCTAGGTGTAACTCAGAGTCTAATTACAGCGTTCTGGTTGCACCACTGTTAGAGCCATTTTTGGCAAGCATTAATAATAGTCATGAAAAGTAAAAACAGACATGCATTTGTTGTGCTTCACAGGGGAGAGCTCATATTTGCTTCTTTGCGTGTCTTAATTTTTACTTTTGTGTAAACCTAATCACTGTTTCTCCCCACTTTTTGCCTTTCATTCATGTCTCCCCACAATGTGTTTTTTGGCAGGTTTTTCTTTTTAAAATAAGAAACCTGGCCAAAGGAAAGTAAAACTCTAAATGTCATCTCTATCTAAAATCAACATCTTATCTAATTTTTGTGTGTTTCTATAATAGAATCACAAAGGCTAGCCAATACAGGGCTGTTCCTTCCTGTCTTAAATACTTCAGGATTGCTGCTGTTGCCAGCGATGGCCACGTTGTGATGGCAATAAATAAATTTCAGGTGATCTTATTTCTAGTTATCAGACACTTCAGGTGAAAAGTTGATAATGAATTTAATGGAAAATTAATGTTGAAAATAATGAAATATTTTTCTCAAGGTTTATGTATTTTCACAGAGTCTATACAAATGATTTTTTGGAATGCTTACTTGATAAGCTCATGTTTTCATTGTGTGCTTGCAGAATTAAAAACAAAAACTTGCCAGTTGTTAAATGCTGAGTAGTGTTAAATCTAGAAAATACTCTTAATTTGGTAACAAGGTATCTCCACTGACAAACACTCAATGGGTACAGCTAGTAGAAAAGTTGGTCTTATCAATAATCAGTGTTTGGTACATTGATTTTATCATTCATGTAGTTAATTACTTCACATTGTTAAATCTCTAAGACTGGATTAAATATTAGAGTGGTGTGTGTGTGTGTGTGTGTGTGTGTGTGTGTGTGAATTAGCAGATCATGTGGAGTCCTTTCTGTGCCTGATTAACGAAAGAATAACTGTCCCAGTGACTAACTGACTTTCAAGAAAGAAGTAGCTGACCAGAAAGGATGAGCTACCTTGTGACACATAGTAAATAGGAAAAAGAATAAAGGATGTGTTCAATATATACTGGGTGCGGTAGACCCTGAAGGTAGACCAGTCAATGCTATGGCGTGGCTACGCAAAATGGGAAATTAAAAGGCTAAAATGAACACTTATTTGATTTGTTAAAGAAACTTAACATGGTTATCCATCAAGGTGGACACAAAACTGAAAGATTTCACTCTTCAGATCTTGTTGCTAATATAAGGACAGACATAAAACAGGTATGAAAGAATAGAAAATTCTGAAGAGTTCATGATGAAGCGTCAAGTTGTAAGTAGGGCAGATTTTATTGTGCTGAAGTTGATTTGGCTGATTTATGGCTTACCATGAGTTTGTGCTACATAAATTCAAAACATCACAGTTATTATTCTCAGGAATGTTATGTAATTCTGAATATCAATATTTTGATTATATTCCTAGTAATCTCTAAAACTTCATCATCTGTGTAGTTTCATAATGGGCGAGTAGGCATAGACCATTGCCTTCCATAAATGAACACTTTCACTCTAGAGGGTTTCTCACGTATGTGTTGCTCTTACTCATTATTTATATTTAATTATCCATTATTTATAAAGAAAAGTGATGGGCACTGGGTATTGTATGTAAGTGATGAATCACTGAATTCTACTCCTGAACCAATATTGCACTGTTGGTTAATTAACTAAAATTTAAATTAATAAAAAAAAAAAAGGAAAAGCTGATTCTGTATTGAAACTCTGTCATTTGGCAAACAGAAAATGTCCCCACAATTGGGCACCCAGACTTCCTGTGATAGCACAGATGACAAATGACTGCTCCTTAACTTTTTAATGTGAATAATTGGCTTCACCCCAAGAAGAATCTAAGCCACTGATTCTAAACTCAATGAGTCTTTGTAATGGGACTACCAGGGAATTCTTACCACCTTCCTGATCTCCATTGACTACTCCAAATGAGATAAACAGTATGAAAAATTTTCTAAGATACGCCACATCTTTGCATATTTGTTGGTTAAGGAGTGTGATATTTAAGCACCTAATTCATGTCACTGAGAGTCAGAATATATGTCATTCAAACAAATTAAGAATTTAAGAAGGCATTAATATAAGAGGCTTGAGAAGTGTTCCATTACTTTCTTTAGAAACAATGCAACAGATACAGAGAGAGAATACTGAATGCTGCAACCTCTCCCTAAGGTGTCTGTGTGCATTGTAAAATACACAGTGTAGTAATCCGTCTCTTGTTTTATGGTTCCTTGAACTCAAAGACTTATTTTGAGACCATCAGAATCTTCTTCAGAGTTCATAGTTGGGAGGAAAGATACAAAGAGAGCATTATGGATTAGGTGACAAACAGATACGGATGTACTTGTAGCTTAAAAAGCATGTGTTCATGCAGATACCTCTAGTAAATTCCCGAGGGAAGATAAACAGTGAAAAGTATCAGATAAAGAAGAATAATCTTCTATAAACAGGAGTACTTAGTTTTTATTATTGTCATTGTTTTCCCTTTGGTTTTCTAGGAGGCACTGAAGACTGTTCAAATAAACAAACAAACATAGAAACCTAGTGAGCCCTGATGTTGTTTGCGTGCATTAATAGGGAAAAAAGAGTCATGCCTCCCAAATAAAAGCAGGGTTATTTCTGAGGCCGTTGTCACCACCAAGTGGGGTGTCTTCCCTCTCCGTCCGCTTAGAACCCGGAAAGAGCCCAGGATGGTCTCTGGAGATACGGGTGAAAGGAAACAAACCTTAAGACTAACCCACACATTTTGCTGCAACGTTGCTCTTTTTTTTTTTTTTTTTTTTTTGTATTAGGCGTTGCAGCCATACTCTACCATAGAGAGAAATAAACCAGGACTGATTTTGCTCTGTCAGTACCTGTGAGAGGATTGCCTTGGAAATCAATGAAATAAGGCACAGTGCGGAGCAGTGGCATCTGGGCGATCTTGACCACACGACTGTTTTTTTTTTTTTTTTTTTTGGTGCGGGGTTCCTCCAAGACCCTATCTGTGCTCAGGACATAAATGCAGGGAAGCAAAAGCCGAGTTAGAGGCAGTCCGCTAAGGATGTCCTGTCAGGCTGGGCACCTCAGAGGGTGACTGGAGCTCAAACACGTGGGGACTTCTCAGAAACGGGGCCTCGGAATTATCTTGCCCGAGGATTGAGGGAGCTGGGCAATGTCGATACTCACGGCTGAGATAATCATTATTTGAAGGCTGCCTCCTGGGGACATTTCCGGCTTGCCACAAGGGCCGGGCAGAGCAGATTTCTAGGTTGCTGATAAAGCTCTGAGACACAGAGAGAGGCGGGGATGGTCGTGTGGGAATCAGCAGGAGGACACTGAGAGATGTGAGTGATATGGGTAGGTACTTAGTGAGGATGTCAGCTCCTTACCTCTAATCACAATAGTTTGAGCCCTGATCAATATTTGGATATTATATAGGTTAATGGGATATTGCTTGACTATATATATGTATAGTCTGTATATCCCATTAACCTATATAATTTATAATTTATATATATAATTTATATATACACACACACACACGGGATATTGCTTGACTATATATATATATATATATATATGTATATATATATAATTTATAATTTATATATATATATAATTTATACACACACACACATGCAATATCCCATTAACCTATATAATTTATAATTTATATATATAATTTATACACACACACATACACACACACACACACAAACATCTTTTTAAAAAAAAGAATGAGGTAAATTCTTCCTGCAAGCCAGTGGATCATCTTACACATCCCCTGAAGTGCAGGCACCCCTCTTTGGAGACCCCTGTACTGGGAAAATGAAAATGTCCTTTGGGGATCCAAATAATTGTGAACTGCACAAAATTAAGGACATTGAGTGGTGACCCTTGGTTCTTGGCCAAGTAGAAAGGTACAGTGGGTTTGCCTCTGTGCTCAAGGTGGAAACGGATGGAGGCAGGTGCATGAGAGGCCCATTTCCAGGATCAGTGTGGTTTTGGCCTCTAGGCGGTTTTGAAAACGGACATACCAAATACCGACCACAAGAAAAGAAAAACACGCATTTCTTTCTCCAGCGTCTAGTTATGTAGCATCTATCATGTTCTGGACCCTTTCTGGAGTGAATCAGACAGACCAGCAGCTTCTCCCGTGAGCCTGTAGTGTAGCAACACAGATAGCAATGGTCTCTGGATCTTGATGAACCCCTTTTGTCATTTTCCCTCCTCCTTTCCATTTCTATTATTAAAAACATGCAGCTGCTATTTGATCACATTTTCTAAGGACCTGGCCTTTCAGCTCCTTGGTCAATTGCATTAAAAAATAATAATGGTATAGAAACTTCCTAAATGTGTAAGCTTTACAATGTACAGAGAACTTGCACACACATTATCTTATTCATACCTCACAAACACTGTTATCACTTACCAATAACACACGGAGAGGCATGGGATCAGGGGCTGGGTGACTTGCACAGGTAGCTGCTGGTTAAATTGTTAGAACCCAGGATGAAACTGAAATCCGGGGTTTTCTGACACGGGAGTGTGCATACATCTGCGATGTTGCTCATCTATTACAGAGCCGGATAGGAAGAACTGTCAGTAGACTGTCGATCATTCTCTCCTCCTGTAATGAAATGATATTCCTAGTTAAACTAGATTAATGAAGAACTTAACACTTCAGCCCCCTCCCTTACCAGATCTTTGTTTTTTCTGTGGCTTCCAGTAGGCTCTAAGCTCCTCTCTGCACTCTCAGAAGTTACTCTCAGATCAAAATATGGAACAGTCATTTACTACTAACATTCATACTATGATGTTTCTTTTAAACTCATCTATCTGTCCATCTATCTGTTTTTGCAGTCGGTTGCCAGTAGTTAAGATAATTAGAATGTTTTTTCAGAATTAACAACTGGTATAAATTCCAGAAGAATTTAGATTTAGGTAGCAGCTTTGTAAGGAGTGAGAAGTTAACCTATGGTATCTCCCAATGGTGTATACATTTTAATTTTTATCTCTCTCTAATTGAAAAATGACAGACATTGCCCCCAAGTAAATGCATCTAAAATCAGAAACAGATGGGATGCATGGATTTAAATAATGCCCTTCCCTGGTCCTGTGCACACAGGCCACATATGCAGATACTTTCTTTCCTTATACCTTAACTCCAGCCTCAGGACAATGGCTGTGTTTGGAGCAAATATAACTGCAGGGCTCTGGAGCAGCTGGTGTGGCCATCTGTGAGGAGCTGAGGAGCACAGCAGAAATAAGCAGAGCAGAAAAAAACTTCAAGGATCCCATGAAACGTAGCTCCTGGTCTGCACCAGGAGCAGACCACAGTGAGGATAGAGCAGCTTAGACTGCGGGGACAACAACAATGGTCCTGACCATTGTTAGGACGACCCTGAATGGAAAAGGGCAAATCAGAAACAACTAGACCTTTAACAGTTGGTTGCAGTTCCAACCCCACGTCAGTTTTTACGCATGACTGTTAGCTGGGCATCCTTTCTCCACCATGTTAAGTATAGGTTACAACTGTAATGACAGACGCATAGTCGTGGAGCTTTGAAATTCTACAGCAAGATGTATATATTTGGCCACTAAGTACAATTTAATGTGTTTGTTACACAGCAACCAACATGGTGTGCTCTTTGGACCTTTAGGAGAAAGTAGACACAACTTGCAATGTTTGGCTAGTTTGCGTGTTCATCTTTCTTTAGCAAAAGCAACATGTCCAAGCTCAGGATTAATCTGGATTCTGGGAAGCACACATCCTGGCCGGGAGCTTAAAAATGGAAAATGGATGGAGGGCATTCTGAGCTAGAAGACAAAGGACAGAATCTGATTTGGGTTAGTGTAGACATAGGTTGTGTGTTCTTCAACCAACGATGGTGAAGAGGATTCCCCTCACTTTATGGAGACCTTGCTGGTGTGGAAAGTTCATTGTTCGACACCATGGATCTCCAGGTGGGTCACGTTTAGAGATACACCAACCTGGAGGACTCCATGCTGTTGAGCTGTTCACAAGCAGCGGACTCTTCTAACCCCATCTGCCCGGGAATTCAGGTGTTTATGGATATCTTCCAAAGGTAATCTTGCTGTTCCTTTTTTCAAAGATGGGAACAAACTTCTCACCTCTGTATCAAAATATATGTTATTTTTGTGGATATTCTTAAAACGTGTTTCATGATGTACTCTATGAGGATGGAAAGGAGTATGGAAAGATTTATGTTTATAAAAGTTAATTTAAAATGACAGCGGTGCAAGTAAAATATTTACTTGTGGATTTTAATTTTGTCTAGAAGGATTTTTAGTGAAAGGTGAGTCTAGCGTATGACGTTGCATTTTTTTAGAACATTTTAATTTATTGGATTTCATATATATTATTTATAAATAGGCCCCATTATACATTCATTATAAATCATGAAAAATGCCCCTTGCTTTGCAATAAATATATTTTTTGTTTTGTTTAACATCTTTTTGAATTAGGTAGATATTTTATATTAGTGTTATAAAACTGAAAAATACAATAATGATGTTGAAATAATCCTTGTTATATTTTAATAAAAATTCTGTTAGTCTTTTACCAATAGTATGGCATTGAGGTTGGTTTAAGGCAGGTGCTCTGATATTAAAGAAATGCCTTTTATCAGATACTTTGTTTTTAATGCATTGGGATTATTGTGTGTGTGTACATATATGTACACACATTGTTGATATGGCTTTAATTTTTTAATTTAAATGACTTTGTCATGAGAAGTTTCTCTTTTAATGTACTGTTGAATTGAATTCCATTTGCTACTATTTCACTGAAACTTTGTGCATTTATGTTCAAAATTGAGATTGATTCAAAGTTTTTAAAAAAATTTTTGAGTTCCGTTTGGCTCATATTTGTATCAGAATCATACTCATTATATAAAATTAATTGGTGGCTTCCCCTTTTCCCTTATGCTGTTGAAGAGTTTTTATAAAGCATGAGGATTATCAAGTCTTTAAATGTTGGAATAGCCCACCCGTAAAACTTTTGATACAAAGCTCAAATCCTTTTTTACAAAATTTAAAAATATAGATTATATTTTTTCTAAGCCTTTTGATTATTTATATTTTATATATCTTCATTAATTTTGGTAAATTATGGATTTATCATTTATCTATTATTGATTATTTAATGAAAATTCTTGACAGTTGTTACCAAATAATTGTGCATATGATTCTGCTAAACTTGATTATTCTCCAAATCTGTTATTAGTTACCTTTTTCTTTTCCTAATTGTAGTCCTATTTTTCTCATGCTCTTTTGGCAAGATTTTCCAGAGTTTTATGAATTTTAATACTCCTAATTCTTCTACTTTTGATTTTATAACTTATTACCTATTTTTGTAGTTACTTCATCTGATTTCATTTGGATCTTTTTTTCCCCTTCTTTTCATAACTTCCTGAGTTAAACACTTAGCACCTTCTTCTTGAAATCCTTCTCATTTGGTACTGAGAACACTTATAACTATGAATTTGTCTCTAAAACCTGCTTTGGTCTCATCCAAAAATGTGAAATATAATCCGGTTAACAAGAACATGGGCACAGAAAAATGCAGGCGTGGGTTTGACTTCTGCACATATTGTGAAAGGAACTTTAAATCATTATGTTTCTTCATTTGCAATATATAGTAAAAATACTTCTTAGAGTGCTTTGCAGGATTCGGTGAGATAATGGATTTGTAAGCATACAGTTCAATGAGAGCAAAACCCAAGGTTCAACACAAATCGTCGTATTTGTTGAAAATTATGGTTTGGCTTTTCTTTTAACTCAATAGTCACCTTAATTTTTAATATCTAAAGTGTTGAGTATTTGTTGCTTTTGTTCTTACTGAAATTTTCTTGTAAATTTCTGATTTTACCACACTTTGGTCAGAAATGTGGCCTTATAATGTCTATTCTTCAAGATTTTTCTCAGTTTCTCAGATTTTGAATTAGTTGGAAATTGAAAAGAAGATTGTACTTTTTATTGAAGAGGGGTGGTTATACACACAGATACACACGTGTTATGTTTATATTTATTCCCTATATTCACTCTGTTACTCATTTTCTTTTCTTTTCTTTTTTGTAATCTCTCTGATCTGTTAGCTGTATTTGCATTTCTTGCACTTAACTGTTTCTGGTCGAATTCTAATAGGGTTTTTTTTAAAACATTTTGGGGTGCCTGGGTGGCGCAGTCAGTTCAGCGTCCGACTTCAGCCAGGTCACGATCTCGCGGTCCGTGGGTTCGAGCCCCGCGTCGGGCTCTGGGCTGATGGCTCAGAGCCTGGAGCCTGTTTCCGATTCTGTGTCTCCCTCTCTCTCTGCCCCTCCCCCGTTCATGCTCTGTCTCTCTCTGTCCCAAAAATAAATAAAAAACGTTGAAAAAAAATTTAAAAAAGAAAACATTTTGAATTTTATACATAATTATTACTACTTTTTCTGTTCTGTTTAAAACATTTTGCTTGCAATTCTAGTTCTTAAGCGAATATTGCTACCACCTGCTTCTCTTTTCTTTTGAGAACCATGGGTCATTCTTTTATTTTTAAATTCTCTGTGTCATTTTGTTGAGGTCAGTTTCTTTTAAGGAGGCTGCACTTGTATTTCTTTATTTTTTGATCCTTGAGTATTTGCTTTTAAGCTGGTAGTTTAATACTCTCACATTGTCTCCTCTTGCCTTTTTGTCTGCTTTCATTTTGTCCTTCATGTTTTATTTCTTCTCCATCTTTTGCCTTCTCAACCTTTCTTTTTCTCACAATAATGACTTAGAGAGTGTAAATCTGTTTTCAGAATTTAATTAGCTCTCAGTTTTACCTTGAAAAATTACAGGTTATCCTTATTTTTTTATAGTCATTATCAAAGCCAAGGATAAGATGTAGTGTATTTTGCTTTAGCGTTTGCTTACTTCATACTCAGTTTCAGATCTTTTGCGATATAAATGAGGATTTAGAGTATAATGATCATCATTAAATTTTTTATTTTCATTACATATGCATATCCTTCTATACATGGTTTCTTTTTTCAAGTATTTCCAATCAGTTGCCTTGTGCTGTATTAACTCTTACTTTATTGTTCCTTGCTTCGCTGGTTTCTATGATTACAAACGTTGTTCAGCAAGATCTATCTCTAAATTCCTTGTTCTGATTCAATGTCTTGAAAAATGGTTTTAAGTACTTAGTTTTATTTCAATGAACTTAATATTTCTTGAGCCAGTGCATAGCAATGCATACCTTTCTGTTGCTTTCACACATGGAAGCATCATCTTAAGATGCTTAAGTCATCTTAAGATGACTATAGAAATCTGAAATCTAAAATCTTCTATCCCACAAGACTGTGAGTGCTCCTGACCCAGTTCAGAAATGTGGAGGTGGGAACAAGAGTCATTTCCCCTCTCTGGGTGAGAACTGGGATGGGCTACCTTGAGAGAACCTAGAACCTGTCACTGGACTGCATGGATGTTTGTGTGAAATATTCTGCACACTTCACTCTGTTTGACCTTCAGATTATTAAAACACACACACACACACACACACACACACACACACACACACAAACAGGGATGCGCCTATACATTCTAGTCTTAGTCTTACATTTCACCCTGAATCCCTACTTATTTCATATTCAGGAAAGGGTAAATTCTTAAAATGAAATTTCAAGTGCCCCATTGTACCTCTCTTTTGAGACTAGAGCCAGCCTGTGTAACAGGCCTGGGTTTTGTACTCTCTCTCAGTCAAAGCTACCTGCAAAACAGGCGTTATCAGGCCAAAGAACAAGAAAGAATGTTAGATCCAGAACTTGCACCAAAAATATCTCAGTCTTATATTTTCTTAAATTCTGTAACCCCCCGGTTTTCCATCCCAGAAGTTCCATCTCAGACTATGAAGGTGTTATCAGGGATTCAGGAAAGAGAAAGTAGAGGTCACCAAGCTCTTGACCCAGGGCAGCATAGAGTGTATTTCTTGCCTGGTTTTTCTTGTTTCTTTCCCAGTATCATTCTTTCCATATTGATGCTTCCCATTTTCTCTGTAAGGAAAAATGTGCTTGGCTTCCTTGGAGATGCCATGAAGGATTTACCAAGGAATCACTTGGTTTTACGCTTGATGTGCAAATACCTTGTTGGAAATGGAAGAAAAGAGCATTTAGACATAGAGGATAGGAGAAATAATAACTGCTAACTGCTTGAGGACTTAACATATGCCTCAAACTCTAAGCCCTTTCTATTCATGATCTCATTTAACTTTCAAAACAACTTGATGAGATTAAACTTTTCATCATCATCTTTCTTTGGGGAGGGCAAAATAATGGAGCCTTGAGTCATCTGCTCACGAACAAACATCTAGAAAATGAAAGGGCACAGTTACCAGGTATTTATTCTTAAGTATATTGCAGAACTGCCTCAGTGCCTTAGCATTTTTGGACCAAAGGCAGGGTATGATAGGGCATATGTCCTTGTATTTGTTCATAAATAAATGTATCTTCAGATTGTATCATAAATTGGATATAGGTTGCGGGATTCGACAAGCCTGTAAATTGGAAAACCGAAGCAGGTGGGAAACAGAGGCAAAGTCCACTTACTCTGGTACATTAGGTGGAGTCTTGAGCATTCTGACTAATGAACAGTCAGTGAAGAATTTCTCTCTCTCCTTTTTGATCATAGCAGTATGTTTATATATGTTGACTAAATTTTGAATCATCCGGTATTAGTATTATTTTTTTCAAAGTGAACAAGCCCATCCTGATTTTCAAAGTGGAATTGTGGACAGGGTCCGTATGTTTACTTGCAAATCTAAGCCATTTTGTTGATGAATATAATTTAAAAAAAACGTAATCAGAAACTTTATATTCATTATCTACAAATCTGCATATGTCCACGAAAGGAGGAGGTGAAATATACGCATGAGCGTAAACTTGGGGGAGCAAATATAAGTCTGCACCTCTAATACGTAAGTGAGATCTCCTTACTAGACCCAGAATTTGAAATACTAAAGCCACCTACACTGGCAGTGAACAATAAGGAAGTTTTTAAATTGTTCTGAATTATGAGTTTCAATTTTGCTTTCCCAAGGAGTTAACAAGTCTTTGCCTAGATAGAGTTCCTGCTTTATTTTCAAGTGTGCTAATTGTGTGCTAATATGTTTAATAGGCTGACTAGCCAAGGGCACACAGGTTTCTCACTGGAATTTCATCACATTGAGTCAGAGATTACTCTGGGCTCAGTGATTGCTTCCAGCTCTTCCTTCTTTCCTTCCTTCCTTCCTTCCTTCCTTCCTTCCTTCCTTTCAAAAAAATTTTTAAATGTTTATTTATTTTTGAGTAAGACAAGACAGAGTGAGAGTGGGGGAGGGGCAGAGAGAGAGAAAGAGAGGGAGACACAGAATCCAAAGCAGGCTCCCGGTTCTGAGTTGTCAGCACAGGGCCTGATGCGGGGCTTGAATTCACACATGGTGAGATCATGACCTGAGCCGAAGTCAGACGCTTAACCTACTGAGCCACCCAGTTGCCCCTCCCTCCAGCTCTTCTTTCTGTTACTGTTCTCTAATGGTGGAGAAAGTGCCAACATTTATGGAGTGGCCAGGGGAGGGGGAGGAGAAAATAGTAAAATGCACATAAGGTATAGACCGTGTTATTCTCTAACACATACATGGCAAGCACAGTTATACTTATTAGTGCATGTATCTTTTCTTTTTGGGGAGATAATCGTAGACAATAATTTTTGCTGACAACTATGTGCCAGTGCTAAGACTTTTAAAAGATTAGTTGATTTTCATTACGACTCCATGAGGTAGGTAAAATTTTATGCCTACTCAGTAGATGAAGAAACTAAGGCAAAGAGAATTTAAAAAACTTGCTTAAGGTCACACAGTTTCTAAATGTTGGTCCTAGGATTTGAATGCCAAACATACAGCTGCAGAGCTCAGGTTTATAATTATGCTGAATTGCATCCCAAGAAGATGTATATTTATCTACGCATGCACACACATTTATATACATATATACATGCACATGCAGATTAAGCACATTCTTGAAACTCATGTTCTTCAAATGTGTCTGTAGAGAGTCTCATACTCAAATCTACCTGATTGTACCCCTTTAGATGCACTTCTTTAGTTCACACGCACATTTGTACGCATTTCTTAAGCACACATGGCTGAGCCACCATTTTTATCAGAGAAGGATTGACTTTAAGGTACTGAAATCATCTTGTATTAGGTCATTTGCAGAGTATAACCAACAGTGGGTGAAAGAAAGTTTATGGGTTGAATAAATTTTCCCTCCAAGATAAATTTATACACACACACACACACACACACACACACACCAAGAGCCATGCATATTTACTAGCTGGTAAGTGTGACTTTTAACGAATCTGAGGGTTTGGAGTGGGGCTATGGCTAGGGGAGCAGGTAAAGTAGGAAAGACCAAAGACAACATTCAACGCTGTATTCAGATTATTTAGGTAATTCAAGCAGATAAAAGGGATGCTTCGCTAATCACTTTGTTCTTCATATTTAAAGTATTGCCCAGTTCTATACATGGTATCATACTCAGATTTTAATTAGCATGATTTTGATTAGCATAGTAAACATACACATTTTGCTTCTTTTGGTAACATTCTATGTCCACATGACTGTAATGCTTCCTTATTTTCTGGGAGTTTAAATTGAAGCGAAGTAATTATTGTTACAATTTGATAGGTCCTCTAACAGGATTCTGAATCATCTTTCAGAAGTTTAAGGTCCTTATATAAAAGCACCAAATGCTCTATTGGCTCAGCTACTACACCTGTCACCTTTTTGTAAGATGTGAAGACTGCAAATCTCTTTTCATCACTGAGATTCTCAGAATAAAGCCTTTTGTGTTTACCAAGGAAGGACATAAAAAAAAAAAAAAACATGATTGGAGGTGTGTGGATACTTAGGCACAGCTAAACCTGCCATCACTCTCTCTCCTTTCAATAGCATGGTGCCATCTTTGAAACTTGAGTCTGCTTTTTTATTATTGTTAACTATTTCTTCTGTGCTACTGAGGTTTTGTTAGCGATTAGGAGTCACATACTTCTTCTGACTATATGATTCTTAAGTTTTGGTGCAGTTAATTAAAATTAAGTGGTTGTGTGTGTGTGTGTGTGAGAAAGAGAGAGAGAGAGAGAGAGAGAGAGGGAGGGAGGGAGGGAGAAGGAGACGATACCAAATTATTCAAATTAGTCACTCAACTGTTATTCCAAATGTTGGGTTTTTAACTTTGTTTTGTTCAGTAATTTAGTTGTTCTATTATACAAATTCTCTTCCTTCGCAGTGGAGCTACACATGGTTTCTTTCACTCCCAAAGACAACTTTAAATATTTCTGATCAATCCCACCCAAATAGCCTTACTTAAGGGTAACAGAACCAACAATCTTACTGTATAATAATGCTGAATTACTCATTTGAGAAGTAAATGTTTTTATGCAGCAAATGAAATGTTGGGTTTCAGCAATGATATGGATTAAAAATTCGTGTTTTGTCACATTGCATAGCTCCCATCATAGTCGAAAATATAATACCTAACAGTATATCTAACATAATATTTTGGATTGATAGTTTCTTAAACATAACAGCAGCAAAATCAACGAAAAAGCAGAAGTGACATTTATGTGTTCTGTATATACAACCACTCTATTAATTAGATGCCATTATCTCTCCCCATTTAAATTTAAGGAAATTAAAGATCAGAACATTTAGTAAGTAACTTGCCCAAAGTCAGACAGGTTAGGTCCCGGCAGGGCTGGGGTCGAAGCCATGCTCCTTGCCACCATATTGTCTGATGTTTGTTTATTTGGATCCTCATCCTATATCTTCACTTACGCACTGGTTTGGGGGAAGGAGGAAGAAATTGGAATGATTGTATTTGGTTACAAGTTAACACTTAGCAACTAGTTACTATACAGCTATCAAATGTCTTAGTTCAATCAATTTCTCCTTTTTTCAAACCAGTTTATATATTGAATTTTCTTATGTTTTCTTATGTAGCATTTATGATTCAGATGAATGTGATTTTTTTGCTTTGCTTTTCTCCTCTATACATATTATGATATTCTTCTCACTATTGATTAGAACAAGTCTTCAGGCAGATTTTTAGATATTCTGTGGATAAGGAGGTCTGCTTTTTCAGTAGATCCCACTAAATTCTCAAGTGGCCACCCATAAATTTCTTCAATTTCTTTTTACATATTACAACCATATTAAATATCTACCCCTATAGACAATGCTTTCAAAAAATAAAATAAATTAAGAATACAGTAATGGGCTAATGGCAATTTCTCATTTTCTTCATAATAATTTCTTTGTTAAAATTTTGTCTTTGTAATACAGACGTGATTAAAACACAGATTATAATTTTCACACCTTCCTATGAGAGGCTTTTTTTCAGAAAAGGAATTTTAATATCAAAAAATATAATTAAACATTTCTGATCCTTCTTCAATAACATTATAGCTTTTTTATGGTTCAAATATTTACTTCTTTGATATTGGATGCTATCAAGGAATAAAATAATTGACTTCTTTCCTCCTTCTACATGTATTCAATTAACAGATATTTATTGAGTACATACCACAAGTTAGCTTAGATGCCCCATTTCCAACTATTTTTGACATGCTTCGCAAGTAATTTATGGACAGTGATATTTATGGCACAAAAATCTGTGAATAGTGTCCTTTCCCAATACATTAGAACAGATCTATTTTAATCTTACTCACTTGCATTGTAGTATACTCACTTGAATAGAGAAAAAGTAGAATTATATTTATTGCTTTTTAATTTCCAAGTATGCCCAAGGGAATGCCCCTTCACTGACCCATGTGCGTGTCATAGCAGAGAAGAAAATACTGCTTTGAGAGATAAAAAGATAATAAACCCTGCTCCCTGTCCTGAAGGAACTGGGACCGCACGCCCTCTTCCGGACCTTCCAGCACACTCTCTTCATCTCACCTAACAGTATTGTCACTCTCTGTTGGGGGAGAACAACTATTAAGGTAGAAAGTCTCCCCTTTCCCATCAGGGGGTAGCAGAGCTGAGACTTGCATCCAGAACTTCTGACTCTTGGTACAGCTTGTGAGGTGTCAAAGGCATAGCCGCCCAAAGTGTGGGTGTTGTTTATTTGTTTGTTTGTCTGAAGTTTTATTTACCTAAGTAGTCTCTACACCCAACCTGTGTCTCAAACTCCCGGCCCAGAGGTCAGGAGTCTCACGCTCCTCCAACTTGAGCCAGCCCAGGCGCCCCAGAGTGTTGTTATTTGTTTTTAATTTTTTTTAATGTTTATTTATTTTTGAGACAGAGAGAGACAGAGCATGAACGGGGGAGGGTCAGAGAGAGGGAGACACAGAATCTGAAACAGGCTCCAGGCTCTGAGCTGTCAGCACAGAGCCCGACGCGGGGCTCGAACTCACGGACCGCGAGATCACGACCTGAGCCGAAGTCGGATGCTTAACCGACTGAGCCACCCAGGCGTCCCCAGAGTGTTGTTATTTTTAATGAGAAACAGGCCCAGAGTGTGCGCAGTCCCATGGAAATACCATATTAATTTTAAGAAGATGACTTCAACAGATAAATTTGTGTCATTACTACCACAAAGCTACTAGTTGATTTTTTCAATACATTTAGTAGCGACGCACATAACATTAATTTGTCCACACCTTAGTTTCATCGTCTATGAAATAGGGTAGTAAAGGCACCTCGCTCAGGGTTGCTGTGTGGGATAAGTGAGATAATCGGCCAAAGCGCTTGCTGTGAGGGCCGGCACGTCCTAAGCCTCAGTCAATGTTATATTATTATTATTATAGCTTTATTTAGCTCACCACTATTATGTGGGGGAAAAAAAGGGGAAAAATCTAGGATGCAAGTGGAGAACTGATTTTTAGATACTAATTTATAATAAACTTATAATTAATACATTTTTCATACATTAAGCACCTGAAAGATGTCTAACTTAGTAAGTTTTCAATATCTAATGCAATACTTTCATAATCTAAAACAGACTCATCCATTAATTTATAGGGATACCTCAGAGAGATTGTGGGTTCAATTCCAGACAACCAAATTAAAGTGGGCAACATGAGTTCTTTGGTTTCCCAGTGCACGCAAAGGTTATGTTTACCCCATACTGTATTCTGTTAATGTGTGCAACAGCATTCTGCCCAAGAAAAATGTCTGTACCTTAATAAAAAACACCTGATTGCTAAAAAAGGCCGACCGCAAGTCATAATCACTGATTACAGATCACCAAATATACTAATCGTGACAAAGTCTGATCTACTGTGAGAATTACCAAAATGTGACCCAGAGGTGTGAAGTGAGCAAATGCTGTTGGAACAATGGTGCCAGTAGACTGGCTGGATGCAAGACCGCCATAAACCTTCCGTTCATAAAAAGCACAGTATCGGTAAAGTGCAGTAAAGCAAAGCAGAGCAAGACGAGGTATGCCTGGATATGATACATGTTTTTGAGCACCTTCTTTGTGCCTGGCTTCTTTCTGATTGAAAGATTTAGAATGAAAATAGAATAAATTATGAATCAGCCTATTTCTTATTCAGGGCGGCAAAATAATCAGCTTTCTATCTGTACAAGAAGGAGTTGTTTAAAGGAATCCTTTCTCAAAAGCGAAAACATACGTCTTTGGAAATCGCGCTGAAGTCATCTCCCAGTTTCTGGAGGAGTCTGCTTCTGGAGGAGGTCTCTAGAGCACATTTGTCTATTTTTGAGCGGACTTCCTTCCCAGCTCATGCCCATAGCAAGTAGAGCTGAGCCTCTGCTCTCAAAGATGGGAGCCCTAGAATATAATCTGATTTTGCTGGAGACCTAATAACCAGCTACCATTTCTGTGTACGTAGTGAGTGCTTATCACGTTAGTAGTTTAATTGTCAAAACAATGCCAGGAATTGGGTATTACTTTTAAAAGATAATGAAGCTCACTTTATTGCAGTGGTCTGGAACAGAACCCACAATATCTTTGATGTATGCTTGTGCATTAATAGAATGGCCTGGTTTACATTAGGAAAGTATTTGGATAGATATGAAATACTCATTAAATTAGACATGTTTTCAGAAGCTTAATGTATTAAAAATGTATTAATTATAAACTTATTATAAATTAATACATTAAAATGCCAGAGAAAGGATAAAACGCGCAGGTAGCAGATCTGGGAGACTGACAGCAAATGTTTCTGTATTTGTTTTTTTTTTTTTTCCCATTATAGTTTACTGCCCACTTAAGGTTTATTTCCCGAAACTCATTTCTGAATGCAGAAACTATTTAGATCAGATTGGTAGCACATTGGGCCAAGAACAGTGTCATACTGTTCATTATCTGGTCGTGCATTTAAATGCCATTTCGCTATATTGAATGAAAAGTCTAGACCTTTTGCAAAAGATCACACAAACAGTACAAGTGAAACTTGCCTTTAACTCCTTTCCTCTCACGCCTAACGTAATCTCCTGTCTTGCAGGATTCCAAAAATACACATGCAGTTGCTTACCTCCGCTTCCTTGTACTTCTTTTCATTATTGTTCCAGTTGTTACTCTTGTTCCCAGTTCGTGCAATTTTTTCTCAATTGATTATGCAATCACCGAAGTGGCAACCTCAGACTCACCTACCCTCCAGTTTAGGATTGCGAAGGATTCATAAAACAGCATCTAAAGAAAGGTTATATTTGGAAGAAAAACAATTACAGCTTTCATTTGTTATTGCATATTATAGTGGTTAGTAAAAGAATAAACCCTGTCAGCCTGCTTGCTTCAGAAAGGCGGAGCAGGGCTCTTTGGAGGCTGTTGAAGGGCTTTCAGTTTGGAACCCCACCTGGGAATGACTTCACCCTCTCTGAAAGTGGAATCATGGAGGAACGTCGTGACTGCACCCGGAGGGGCCCATGAAAGGAATCAGAACAAGCCCCTTTAAAACACGGGAAATGAGGCAGAATTCTACAAGAGGAACATGGTTTTTTGCCGTTTCAGGTCCTACCTTCATAGGGTGTTGGGTAACTCTAATAAGCAGTGGAATTTTAAGCCCCAGTTTTCTCACTGGCAAAATAGAAGTATTAACCAAATGTACCTTATCTCCCATGTAGAACTATCATAGGGGGACAAAAGGGATCATGCAAATGACAGGTTTTGGTGAACTGTAAGTTCCATCCAAATATTTGTTATTATAATGAAGTAGACTGTGCCGAGTGAATGGCAAATTAAGTCCTTGGGTACTTTTAGTTCTTTTAGATAATTGCTGATTTCTTTTCAGAACGAAGAATTGAGATCCTATGTGATGCCCTAGTGGTCCAGGGGGAAGGATTAATGCTCCTACCAAAGCGTCTGCACTATATCCAGAGTATGACTTACAAACTTTTAGGAGTCAGCACCATTAATCAACCTACAGACTTCTATTACAATGCTTAGCTCATTCCTGTAAGGAATGTGTTTGGGGAGAAAAGAGATAAGTGTCGGAAGAGAGATGCATCACTATTGCAGAGCTCATTTTGAGGGTTTAGGGAAAGCTGAATACAAGGAGAGATGCCTTCGTAAAGTTTTATTACTTGCTTAAAGTCATGAAGTACATTCATGCCCTATCAATCTCTGGTTCAATGGGATTAATTAATTGAGGCTGTGCATGCACACCGTAAGATTAATTTACTGAATAATTCACTGAGGAAAGTATGTTCAATTTTCAAGTGCTTGGGACTATAATGAATCATTGATGTGACTAATTTACCTTCCCTGTATTGACTGATAGGTTTTAAATTGAAGTGATCGGTAATTTGGGCACATTGATCGCACTTTCTGTCGCGTATATTATTAAGAATTCCCAAAACTTTTAAAGGACTGGCATGTGTTTTTCTTTATAGGAAGATTGAGGAGTGTCATAACTTGTCAACTGGAATTTCTTCTTTATTTTTTTTTAATTTTTTTAATGTTTACTTATTTTTGAGAGGGAGAGAGAGACAAAGCATGAGTGGGAGAGGGGCAGAGAGAGAGGGAGACACAGAATCCGAAGCAGGCTCCAGGCTCCTAGCTGTCAGCACAGAGCCCGACATGGGGCTCGAACCCACAGACCGCGAGATCATGACCTGAGCCAAAGTCAGACGCTCAACTGACTGAGCCACCCAGTGCCCCGAGGAATTTCTTTTTTAGACTCACCTATGTCAACAAGTTCCAACTTCTCATCACAATTGATAAATCAAGGGAGAAAATTGTGTTGAGAATGATGTGCAAAATTCTCAGGATCTCAGGGAGGAAAGTGGACAAAGAAATGCCCACTGTTCTTTGTGTCAGAATTCTCATCCATACTGCCAATGAGCAGCCTCTGAGAATTCAGGACAGTGTGACACGAAACAATAGAAAATGTGGCAAGCACAATTATGTTTTCCAAATCAAGAGACATTTTGAAAAGAAGAAACTTTTTTTTTTCGGTCTTGTATGATAGCCTAAAATGTGTGTTGGAGAATCTTACTCTATTACTTGGAAACAGAAGCCAGGAGGAATTAGATAGATATCCACGTTCATCTATATATAAATTCTGTCCATCTCCCAGCTTGGCCCCTTGTAGGTGCTTACATATTGGATTAATAGTGAAAGGGTCTAAAAAAAAAAAAAAGGAGCAATGAGTAATCTAACTCAGTGGTTTAGGTCCTGTTTAGAGGAATCATGACTGTATTACTCTCACTATTTCTTCTGGACTAGGTGCCTCTTATTGGAGGCAGTGGTGTTCTAACTTTCCTTTTACACAATCACTGTAATTCCCATCTTGGTCATTAAATCAAAATTCTTATTATTGGGAGCAATGTGAGCATATAAACGAAATCTGATCTGCCTTCTTTAGTGTCTCAATTTGAAAAAGCAGCTGCATGGTTTTGAAATCGAATTTGATCTTGGAAAGAACAATAAATTAAAATAAGAACACACTTCACTGGCCTTTTGCCTGTATGTCTTAATGTTTTCCATTCCTCATTTTGGGTACTATACTATCCTCTCCAAAGAAGCATTCACTCTGTAATGGGTCTGCCTTGACTTTATTGAAGACGCTGTATTTTTTTTCAAGTTTTTAAAGAATCTCGTCTATAACGTATCTTTATGATACGGATTCTGAGGACCATGTGACTTAGTCCAACTGATGATTTATTTTATGCATATTCTCTTTTTGTTCTTTGAATGGGTATTGCTACATTTCTAGTTCTCACAATATTTTCTCCCATGTTTTTCTTTTTTTCTCCCCTCTTTATGTACATTCTACATTAAAGCTTTTTTTTGGGGGGGGTGCGGGGGGGGGTGGGCAGTGCCTGGGTGGCTCAGTTGGTGAAGCGTCTGACTTTGGCTTAGGTCATGATCTCATGGTTTGTGGGTTCAAGCCCTCCACTGGGCTCTGTGCTGACAGCTCAGAGCCTGGAACCTGCTTTGGATTCTGTGTCTCCCTCTCTCTCTGCCCCTCCCCTGCTTGCGCTCTCTCTCTCTCTCTCTCTCTCTCTCTCTCTCAAAAATAAGTAAAAAACATTTAAAACATTGTAGTTTATTTTTCTTCACATTATCCCCTTTTATCTCCTTTCTCCTTAAATGTTCCTTTTTTAAGTTTTTCTCACGTTTAATATTATAGCATAAAATGTTTCTCTGTGTTTGTAAACAACCACTAAAAATGCTCTTTACTATATTATATGGGGATCTTCATATAAAGACATAAAGGCTAAATCCCTATTACAATTCAGGATTAAGGGAAATGGACAGTTCCTTACATTGTTCTCTTTCTCGGAGTAAATGTGTGTGTAGGTATAGTTCTTTTGGAAGCTCAAGTTTAGAGTCAAGTTTTGATTTCTGTTGTAGAAGTTTCATTTAAAAAAAAGATTTTTTTAATGTTTATTTTTGAAAGAGAGAGAGCACGTGCATGCAAGCAAGTTGGGGAGGGGCAGAGAGAGAGGGAGACAGAGGATCCAAAGCAGGCTCTGCACCAGCAGCAGAGGGAACCCCGAGATTATGACATGATTAGAAGTCGGTCCCTTAACTGACTGACCACCCAGGCGCCCCATCTGCCTCCTTTTTTATGACTCCTGTTTCCTTGACCTGTGTATTGATGGGTCTACTCTATGCCTTTAGTTCATTATAAAACCTCTCCAAGTCCTTTTCAGAAATTGGTATATTATAAATTTAAAAAGAAGTTTCTACATAAAACCCAATCACAACTACTCTTTTTAATCTTATTCACATTTCTTTGCTTTCCTTCATATTTTTTTAGGCTTGTCCATTCATTGTCTGCCTTTCTTCTTTTCTTACCTCCATTTCTCCTCTCTTCCTTCCTTGGATGTTCAAATCTTTTCTCTGTTCAGCATTTGTCTCCGTATTTTTAATTTCCTTATCCTTTCCCGTGATCTGACCCAGGGAAATAGTGTGTGAATTATAAATTTTATGTGTCTCTTCGCCTCTGATGGGTCCATAACGGTGTGAAAACATATTACTATTTGACCCATGGAAAGGAGAGGCCGGTTGCTGGCTGTCCACAGGCTCAGCATCATAAAAGAGTCCTAACAGATTAATTGGTTATGTTCTGTCTGGTTTCTCTCTGCATCACAAAACCACAAGAGCTATTTTGCACGCATTTACTCTATTTCACAAAGAGAGAATGAGGTAAGCAAGGGTGGGTAGTAGATTTCTGATAGCTTTTGCCAGGGTTAGTGTACTATCTTCAGCATTAACACCAATTGTGGGTCAATGTCACCATCTTCCTAGAAAATACAAGATCCGATTTGGAAGAGATGTGATGTCAGAGTTGTTTTTTTTTTTTTAATTTTTATTTCATCTTCCCAAAGGTTCTTATAAATAACGTTCTTCCTTCCATAATAACTACGTTAGCCAGTAACATCAGGGTTATTAGCCTATTTAGAATAACTGTGCTTGCTTCTGAGAAGAGGAAGCTTTTAAGTGATGGGAAAAATGAACGGAGGGCACAGGAAACAGAAAGCTATCAACACGTGCACGTGGAACACAATGCGCCGTCTTCCCAACGAGATGATAAATTTACTGACATTGGGCACTGTTCACCTCAAAACGTTATGTCCTTCAGTGTTTCGGACAGGTTTATTGAGCAAATGAAATGCACAGCAATTGCTAACACCTCAGGAGAGACTAAAGTCGAAATTCACTTAGATCAGCCCACGCATTATGCTCTCTGTTTAACGTATAGATGTTTGATGAAATTTTGCCCTAAAAATGACTAGCTACTAACAACTAGTGTCTTGGTTCCCTAACTTTCTAGAATTGATACCCCCGTATCAATTCTCCATCTCAGTGTTAATTATCCTCCAACTTTGATGCTCATAGAGTTCGTAATCATTTGGTGAAATCTTCCCCCGAAGTGACATTGTCCACAAATTTTGACATCGTCAGCAAGACTGTTGATTCTCAAGGCTGGTGTTACAGAGACATTTCCAGCAACCCAGTGATGTATCTTTCTGTGGGACCTAAATGACCCTGTGCTTCATTCCTGGTCAGCGAGAGACTCACAACTTAAAGCAGATCCCGTGGGAAAGGTAACCTAGGCAACAGTCGTACCTCATTTCATTGCTGCCTCAATGATGGATAAACCATTTCCGTTGGTGGTGGTTCCTCCCCGGGAGAGCCATATACCGAGGTCCTCTAATGTCATAGCATAATGAGATATGAATATGAGAAAATCATGCTGAGTGGCTTCTTAACCAAGTGGAAATCAGGGTGAATCTGGAGAAATAGCTATTACTAATGGTCCAAATACTTTTCCCAGGCAATGAACATTTATAACTTCTGTATAGCTAGCTATTTCTAAAGTGCAATGTGGCAGAAAACCGTTGGCCATTTCCTCTATATTATGCTGAATGGACAACCTTTGGAAGACCCCTAGGACATGTCATAACATTTTATTTTGCCTGTTCTCAGTTCAAAGCACTGTATGAAAACAGACATTCATCCAGCATTACTGGGGGGGGGGGGGAGATGTTTTTGTAAGTGAATTCCAAAAAAATGGTATTGTACTCCTTTAAACTCAAAATGTCAAAATAAGGTCATGTTAGGATCAAGAGGCTTTCATTAAAATTTTCAGTCGGGTAGAAAATATTTCTTTAAATGTTATACATTTCCATATATTCTAAGGCTCTGACGAATATGGTTTACCTTAATTAAAAATCATTATCATACATATCAATTAGTATTAAGTAGGTGATTTCAAATGTCACATTCACATTCGTAATGAAGCTGGTGTGCTCCTTCTAACTTGCGAATCTAGTCAGATGATCCTCCTGCTTAGAATCCTTCCATAATCTCCACTACCTGTAGGAAAAGCCCAAGTCCCAGGAAGTTCTTCAAATCATGTCTCTTCTTACCACCCTGGTTGGTTTTCTGTCTCTCTCCTCACCCCTGATTCTGGAACCCTCGAGCACTGTGTGCCATCCCCCCAGTGGACCACAGCGTTGCACAGCTCTGTGCCGCTGATGGCTCCAGTTTTCCAGAAAGCCCTTTCTCTCCGTTTCTAACTTGTGACCACCCACTCCACTTTGAAGATCCTGTTTGTTTCACCTCCTGGACTAAGCGTTTCCTGACCCACCGCCCACTTCTACTCCTATTACCCTGGCCCTTTTGGGACTGTCATGTCCTATGTATCCTTTAGTCAAGTGGTCCTCATTCTGTGGATTGCTTATTGGTCTGGGTATTTAACTCATCGAGACTTTGTCACCTTTTTTTGTATTCCTCGGTGTTGCTCGTAAACAACACCAAGCTTAGTTTTCTTTAGTTTTATAGAGCTTCATACCTGCTTATGGCATCAATGAAGGCAACAGAGTGAAGCTCCCGGGGCTTTCCGAGACATGGGGGACACCTTGTCCCTAACTAAATGACCCCCTCTATTCCAATAGCTGTGTGTTTTGTGACTGAGTTTTATGGCATTTGTTTGTTCTTCTTTTCCCATTTTATCAAGCTCTCGTTCGTTCTCACTGCTGTCAGTGTGTACCCTTCGCTAAGATACTGAAACCCACTGCACCTCAGTTCCTTCCTTTTATAGCTGTTCGTAAAATAAGTTGGGGCAGCATCACAGAGTGATTAAACGGTTGACCATAAATGTTGACAAGTGACTCAGACTTTGAACTTAAATGAGACTTCACATCCGTTCACAGAGTGGAGACTGTAGTGTGTTCCTAATCACTATGATGAGCAGCTCATCAGCTCCACATTGTAGACCCATGCTGACCACATCTGTGAGGCTCTGCATAGCGTTTTGAAACTTCAGCTCAGAACGTTTCTGGGGAAGGTGTCCAAGCGCTGCTCCTCCTACTGCCTTTTGCCTTCCAGACTAGGATATGCACCCTTCACACACTAAACCCTGAGTGTGCGTAAGCTAGATCTGCATATTAGTCATGTTGGGGGGAGAATAGAGTCACCTTAAACTCATCATATCTTAGATCTCTGTCACTGTTTCTCAGCAGTCTGAGACTGCTCAGCTGGACTATCCTTTCCCAGCTTAGCTTTCCCTGAGCTCTCGCTCATGGTGCGCTGTGTTTCCTCTTCCCGGATACAAACGCCTCATCTACCTACTCCTGCGAAGACTTCCCTCTCTCCCCTCCAAAGTTCTCATTTCGGTTCAGAATGACTTTCCTTCCCTACAGCTCCTTCCCTGACGCCTTACTATCCCTTGCGGGCACCGCTTTCCCTGCAGCCATCTCAAACGGAGTATGCTTATCTTCTCACAACCCAGGGACCTCCGGAGCTGGAGGTGGCTGCCGGAATCCTTCAGAGCTTCCAGAATAAAAAAAGTCCTCCTCTCCTGTGGCTCATGCTGCTGCTACACCAACCCTCATTCTTTCCATTACCCTTACCTACCAACTGCCAGCCCACCCTGTCTCCTTCAGTGAAGCTCCAACTGCCCATACTCTTCATCCCCACTTCAAGCCTCCTAGTCACCCTGGAAGGCGCTAATGTTCACCAATCTAGTAATCTGGTCTCTCAGCCCCTTCTCCTCATTGTCCCCAGTGAGGTCCATGGGGTCACCTGTGTCACGTCACCCAAACCCATGAGAATGTCATCATCTGGAATGGTTCCGTCACCTCTTAAAATCCGAGACGCAAATATTCCACTCTATCTACAAGTTCCTATCCTTCTAGCTCTCTTATTCTAATAGTGTGTACTCCTCACACTATAAGGACCTTCAACAAAGTTCCCCTCCAACTTAGCCATATTACCAGCTTCCTTCTCTCTTCATTTCTTTTCCTTACTGATTTAAATTGCACGACCCATCACTTCCGCACTCTTGTCGTTACTCCAAGTCATTTTCCCTCCTGCCCTCAGCTCATGCTCATTCAGAAATGTCCCCTTTTCTAATACAAACAAGTTTGCCTTCTCTGATGCTATATCCTGCCCCTGACTGACAGGTGCTCTAGAAATGTCCCTTCCATAAAGATTGGGGCCACGGGGAATTCATGGTCTCCAGCCTCAACTGGGCCCTTGGAGATGCTCAGGAGTCTTGTTTCCACAGTCACGGTTGTTATCTCTTCTATATTCTCCTAAACCTCATTTGCTCAATTGCCAACTTTGGCATCATCCTCGACTCTTTGCTTTCTTTTAGGCAGCACATCTCATCAGTAAGAAGTCTTGTGAATTTTACTTCGCAGACACAATTTTACTTCTCCAATCTCTCTGCATTCACACTGCCACTACCTTAGTGCAGTCCTATGTCATATTTCCTCTAGATTATCATAAGAACCCTATTGTTTTTCTTTACCAGACTAGCTCTCTGGTTCTGCTCTTCTCCACATAGTAACTGGTTCGATCCACTGACGATGCACCTACATCCACTGGCTTAAAGATGTCCTTCTTGTACTTCTTAGTAAAAAGCCAAGGCTGTTTCATATCACATTGAACATCCCGTGGGATCTTCTGCCATGGATTATTATCCCAGTTTAGGTCTCTCCACCCTCTATACGTCTACACAGTCCATCTACAGCTCTTCACATTCCTGCCCTCCCTGAACTCCACAGCCATCATGTTCTGGCTTCTCTCCGTATCCTGGCTACTCCCCGTTATTCCCTTGGACAGGCTTGGATAATGCCAATGTATCTTTCAGCTGTTGAATTGATGCCATTCCTCTGGGATGCAATCCTTGACTCTACTCGGCAACTGAGAGCAATTAGAGAGTTGACTGGCACTCCGATTTTATTACCAAAGACCCTGTCTGTTGAGTTGTTTCTTCTTCTCTTGCATTTTTATGCTGAGGTATAGCCTGATTGAAGATCCTTTTGTTTTTGTTGTTTTCCAGAGAAATATACTCTTTACTAAATGATGAAAGTGACTCTCTTGTATACTTGCCAAATCCTTCCAAGCCTCAGTTTACTTCTCTATTGAATAGATATTATAAAGGATATGGTAAGAGGAGCAGTGTTATGACAAAGTGATTAAATAAACTATCACATGTTAAATACCTGGAAAATATGAACCCTTACATAAAATGTAATCACATCATTTTGTAGATCGAATAAAGCAGAGGGTTTTTAGGTCATTATTGCAAATCTGATGCCACATTTTATGTAAGATGCTTCCTTTGAGTGATCTACTTATACATCTGGCAAACACAGAGAAAAATACTAATGCTTCTTACAAAAGCAGAGGTTATAAATGATAAAACAACAACAACAACAACAACAACACTGAAACAAGTTACCATTTTTTCCCTACTACAATCATCATAAAGATGTGAGATTTCCAAGCCAGATTTTTGAGTTACGGTAATCACGCCAGGCACATGTGAAGTCCTTACGTCGTTCCAGGAATGTGTTCCTTGTTCTGCCTACACAAACTGATTGGATAAGTCAGGTGTGGAAATTCCTTGTCAGTCAAGCAATTGGTGAGTTGTTTCCATCTAATCAGTTGTTTGTCTGCAGTCAGCCAAAGTTAGGTCCTGAGAGATGGGTGTCTTCTTTGAAAGACCCAGTCATGAGCAAAGACTCGACACAAAGAGGCTTGCATTCCATGAAGGAACCCCCAAAGCTACATGGTAGGATCTGTGTGCCGACATTTCAGTGAGCATGTGAACATACCATGTGTCCTTCATGATATTTTTACTAGTGTTGCAAATAATTTTTTCATGTTGTTACTAAAAAGGGCTTTCATAATTTAAAAAGCTAATAAAAATGAAAGGAATTACATTTTTCTGGGATTCTCATCTCCTGCAAATAGGTAGGTTACAAATAGTTTCTCAGTACTCTAGCAAGAGATTCTAGGTTGACGGTTACTCTTAACATGCTGGGATCAGTCACCATAACACTGTAGATTTATCCATGGAATTAACCCCAACAGGTACGTAGGCAGACTCCCCACACAGTGTCGTGCACACCATGCTTGACACTTTCAATGGCTGTTTTGCCTCTGCCCACATTCTGCTTCAGTGGTAATGAAGCTCCTTTGTATGGCAACCCAAATTTTGTTTTTCATCACTTCCCCCCATTGGTCATGTTTCTACTTAATCTTAAGCAGCTTCGTGAAAGTTCGTTGTTGGTAGATCCATAATAGAAAACATGGGTGTTCTGAGAAATAGTCGTTTATGCCCCGCCAGCATCTGCAGGATCCTTTCATTGACCAGGTATTGGGAAGCTTACCATTGGCATTTCCTATAGCTGCAAAAATATTCAAGGCTTTTTATCTGAGAGAGTTCTTGCTTCACTTTCAGGTCTCCTTGTCTTTGGTTCATTGCATCTCCTTTTCCTGTCTTGATTGCATTCCTGACACTGAATATTTCTTTATCGTGATCTGCAACCTCTACTGACTTCCTCCACACTGATGCTCGCCAGATGTACAAACACCTATTTGCCACCTGGGAGGAAGTCGCCTGCAATGTTTGGATCCCTATTCCGGGCTTTGATCTGGTTCTACCAGCCCCCATTTAAGCTTCAACTCAGATTAATTTATTCGGCGCATATTTTTGAACACGCACTATGTGTCAGACAGGGATAGAGGGCTGTTCACAGACAGGTAAAGTCATAGACACTTGGGTGCCATTATCCAGGATGGAGTACTGAGCAGTATATGTCCCGTTGTGGGAATCCTTGCTTTCTGTCCTGTCACTTCAATCTATCTTTATAGATGTCGGATCTTGGAGTCTGCACATCTGAAGCTTGCCAATATAGATATCAAGATATAGATATTAATACATATATTAATATAGATATTAATATAGACATTAAGGCAAATAAGTGAAATAAGGAGCCTACTTCTTCCAGGTCTCTTCACTGAGGCAGTGGAGTTCAGATCGCCTGTAAATGTTGTAGCATGACACATTTCCAAGAAAGCGTCGGGAATGGATGGTCGGGATGAAAGAAATCAGCTGTTTGTGGAAGAGAACTGAGTCCCAGGAGGCTGTTGTCTCTGTCTCCATTCCTCTGTAGCCTTCGGTCGGTACTGTGCTGTGAGCATCCAGGAACAAGGCTGTTACTGCCTTTGCAATGCCTCCTGATGGTGTTCCTGCTGCAGCTGTCAGATGTATGGAGACATAATTGATGCAATTCTATTTATACCCCGGGATAAACTTAGAAAACCGAGCCATGCCGCCTAAACTAGCATATTCAGTGGATCCCCTTGCTGCAGTCTCTACCATTCAAGTGACAGTGCTGTACGTTTACTATTTGTCTCAAAGTCGCTAATTGGCTCATACCTTGGAATACACTGATTGTGCCACAGGCGTGCAGCTTCTGAAGTCAGAAGGCCTGGGTTCAAGTTTTGGCTCTGTTCGGGGTCATGATCTGTGGCACGTCTATCAAATTCTTCGTCAGTAAAATGAGAGTAATAAGTAGCGTCCACTTTACAGTGTTGTCGAGAGGATTAAATAAGTCACATTGTATTAAGCTCTTAAAACAGTTCGTACATACACAGGAAGAATTCAAAATCAGTTGCTCCTTTTATTCTCATTATTATTTTACCTCCAGTTCAGGCACGGGAGTGGGTATTATGCCAGAAGGTGCCTTGGATCAGGAACCAGAACACCTGGGTTACAATCTCAGGTGTGCTACTGGCGAACTATGTGACTGTATGACCTTGGAAAAGCCATTGAACTTCTCTGAGCCTCAGTTTCCTTGTGTGTAAATGGGTGTATGTGAGGGGAATGTTACAGTGTCTTGTTTTGTTTTGTTTTGTTTTCGGTACAATGTTTTAAATTTTAAGGTTTCTTTTAGCACCAAAAGCAATCATCTTCACTATCAGTTGATGGGTCCCTAGATAATATAGCTTAAAAAAACAAGAAGATAGGGGCGCCTGGGTGGCACAGTCGGTTAAGCGTCCGACTTCAGCCAGGTCACGATCTCGTGGTCCGTGAGTTCGAGCCCCGCGTCAGGCTCTGGGCTGATGGCTCAGAGCCTGGAGCCTGTTTCCGATTCTGTGTCTCCCTCTCTCTCTGCCCCTCCCCCATTCATGCTCTGTCTCTCTCTGTCCCCAAAATAAATAAACATTGAAAAAAAAATTTAAAAAAAAAACAAGAAGATAAATATTATTGAGGAAATTATATTCTTAAAGACTCTTCAAGGGAGAATTAAAGCCTGTAGAAAATACTTATGCTAGAATATTAAATTATAGAGCAAATAATACTACAATGCTATACCTATGGGTAGTATTTCCAATACTATGAGTATTCCAATACTCTGAGTAGTTTCATCAAGTGACAGACTATTTGCTGTCAGTGTGGAAGCAAGATCAATAGAGTTCTATTTCTCAGAAGAATCAGGTAAACCACCCCCCCTCCCCGTCATTTTCATCACTAATGGAAAATTTAACTACAGGTATATGGGTGGAAATTCTAAATTCTGTGCAGAGAATTTCATCATGTCACAGGGATGTTACTTTAAGTTGGTTACTTACTCTGAGAAAGTAGACTCATGATATGAACCCTGAAAATAGGACAATGAATTTTGGAGTATTTCTCTGATACGCTGTAGTGTTTGTGGCACAAAGGATTTCTATTACTCTAAGTAGAAACTAGGCTTTATATTTTATATCTCAGATCTTTCCCAAAAAGAAAACTATTTCTTGTTCTGTGGTGTTGCTGGACAGAACTTAGCACCACGGAGTGGATCAGGAGAGGGAAAAGGAGATGTGTAAGAACAAGAAAATATTAGTCAAAAGGGAAAGAAGGAGAAGGAGAAGAAGAAAGAAAAGGTTGTTCTAAGCTGCTATAATGGTTAAACCTAGAATCAAATCCCAGCTTGCTGACTCTGTGACCATGGGCAATTTAACTAACCTCTCGGAGCCTCATGGTTCCCATGAGTAGGTTGAAGATAGTAATATTTGGATTTTAAAGTAAATATGAAATATGTAAAGTGGCTAGCATAGAGACTGGAAAATGGTAGATGTTTAATAGCTTGTAGTGATTATTTCTGAATATTAAAGGAGGAGGTTTACACACACAATGCTATGTTGATCCTGGAGCATAGTCACATGCTTCATAATTCTTCAAAACATCAGAAGAAACTCTGTTTTTAATATTCACTCACTTCACTTGTATTCATTGGGAATAATGGAACTGATTGCCTGAGTCAGCAGGGTGGCTACTCCAGCTGCCATTTCTTTTTAAATGAGATTATTTAGTAAATATTCTTCAGAGAAGAATTCACTCATGATTTCAAGACCATAGAGCAAAGGGACCGTAGCTAGACTGTTTTGGGCAATGTTATATATTGGTAAGAGCCCATGATTTTGAAGCAGGTATTTTGTTTGAATGTCAACTAAACCACTTACTGGCTTCTGTTTCAGGGGTAAAGCATTTAACCTCTGAGAATAAGATTATCAACTTGAGGTGGAAACGGAAACAAACCCAGCACCTGTCTCAGAGGGCTGCAGTGAGAGGGGAGTTCAGATGGATGTGGGTGTATTTCTTGAGCGGGTAGAGTGCTGTAAACATTGATGTTGATTGTTGGCCATGTCTGACCCAGGAAGGAGTTTCCCCTCCTCTTAGATTTTATTGTGTGCGTGAAATACAGGACGAAGTGAAGGACACCTCTTCTTTGCCAACTGTCACTACTCCTAACACTTCCAACGCCCAATATGCATGTGTGTTTTCCCCACACCAATCAATTCTCCAATCCTCTGGATACCAACTGGATGTCCTACAATTCAATTCTGACACTACCTCCCCAGAGTCAATGCGGATCACATGGACTAAGGGCTCCGTCCTCAAAGACTTCCTCCCCCTTCAGATGCTAGCCACAGTTGGAGATCTCCCGGACGACTGACCACTTGGTGATAAATCGGGGTTCCCATGACCCCCTCTCAGCTTCCGTAATTTGCTATAGTGATTTACTATTACTTTACGCTTTACTATTACTGGTTTATTGTCACATAAATTAAAAAGGATACAAACAAACAGGCAGATGAAGAGCTACACAGGGTGAGGTCCCCAGGATCCCAAGTTCAGGAGCTTCTGTTCCAGAAGAGTTGAAGTATGCCATCCTCCCGGGACGTGGATGTGTTTATCGACCCAGAAGGTCCCGAACTCTGTTGTTTAGAATTGTTTTTTTAACAGAGGCTTCATCAGAGGCATGATTGAATATTAACCCAATCCTCAGTCCCTGTCCTCTCCCTGGAGGTTGGAAGGTGATGCTGAAAGCCCCAAGTTTCTAACCAACATTTGATCTTTCTGGGTACTAGCCCCCCAGCCTGAAGCTATCCCAGGGTCTACCAAGCGTTACCTCATTAAAACAAAAGATGCTCCTATCACCTCCACCACTTAGAACATTCCCAAGTTTCTGGAAGTTCTTGCATCAGGACCTGGGGACAGAGATACAAACTATGTGTCTTATCATGTCATAAGATTGTATCTTTTTCCATGATCAACAGGTAGAATTGTTGAATCTTCAACCGTTTTACTTTTTTCTCCTACGAACCTCCTCTGTGGAAGCAACTTCCAATTTACTAACTTCCAGTTTACTAACGTTAAATTTAATAACTTACTAACTTTAATAGATTTGCTGAGTCAGCCAGACTTCTCAATTTTTCCAGCATTATCCAGATGAAACTCAAAACCACAGTGAGGTCTCATCCCACACCTGGTAGAGTTGGCTGTTAGCAAACACACAAGGGACAGCAAGTGCTGGAGAGGATGTGGAATAAAGGGGATCCTTGTGCACTGTTGGTGGGAATGTAAACTGGTGCAGCCACTATGGAAAACAGGATGGAGGTTCCAAACTTCTTAATTTTGGACCACATTAAAAACTGGAACTCTCTCTTTGCCTCCAAAGGCACAGTAGTTTTTCTGAATAGAGCAAGAAGAAATGTGGGTCTCGCCTCCTAACTTTTGTAGACGCTGCTATTTATTTGAGGCAGTTGTATGTTAGGCGTCAGCCCACCCAAGTTTTCACGGCCAACCCAAAGAAGCTAGAGTATAGTAGCCACCTCCCCACCTCTACCAGGTTATAGGGTAGCCTCCTTCAGGAAGTTGAGACATCAGGAAGAAGAGGGAGTCCCACTCTTGACCACACCTGCTTTTCCTAGTCCCTTTATTTCCTTCCTCCTTCTTGCCACTCTGAGACTTAATCCCTCCCAGACCAAAGCTTCAAAGTGGATGGAAGATGATAACCTGTGGGTTAATTGAACAAGGAAATCTTGAAATCATAGAGAGAAGAAAGCTATTCATAGAGAATGTAAACAATTGTGAGACTGAAGAACAGAGCCAGTTGGGGGAAGAGTGGAATATCGGCATTCTGTTTTCAAAAGGTAGAGAAGATACATGTCTGTTGAGGAAGAATGAAGGTTACTAATTAGGGGGAGGTAGTGAACCTCCAAGTTAACAAAGACAAAAATATAATGAATAAAATATTTATTAAGTCAGCAAAAATAAGAAAAAAGATAAAGAACAAACCACCAAGGGAGAATAAATAATAATCCTGTTAAATGGAAAGATTAATACCAAGTCTCTTAGTCATTGCAATAAATATAAATGTGCTGAGTGTTCCATTAAATGATGGATTGTCAGATTGTATTTTAAAAGGAAAGCTCAGTACATGCTATGTATGAGAAACTATTAGAACAAAGAAATGAAGAAGGGTTGATGATAAAGCACTGGCACCAGTGGCAGGGATAATCTAGCTGAATTTTCATTTGCTGTGAGTTAGATATATGGTATATGAGTTCATATTCCATAAATGTAAAGGATACCACCTAGGCTATCTGGCCTGTAGACTGATGTAGTTTATATATTTGCATTGCTTTATTTATTCTTTTATTCAATCAATAGTGAGTCCCACCATACAGAGGCAGAACTGCATATTGTGGCCAACCGAGAGCTTTATTTTCTCAATCTGGAAGATACTTGTGAATGATTTAGACTCTCAAATCATTTCACCTTCCCTCATCGTCTGCTACTCCGGGTGATAGGCAGAGCTGCCTATGATTTTTTTATGTGGCGCTCCGGTCATCTATTCACTTTCATAATAGACATAGCTGACAATCTTCCTTTAAACGTATGTTAAGAGTCTGAAATAACATGTTGAATGAGAAAGGGCATTATTAATTCAGCAAGGAAAATTCCAGATTATTTGCCAGTTCCTTTCTCTTTATCATCTTTAACTTTAGGGCTATAACTTGCTTTTGGTATTTAAAAAGGAAAAGCCCATTTTTCTGTTGTACTTTGCTGAATTGCTCTCTGGACCGTGCCAGCAGTAAAAGTTTCAAAAGGATCTCATTGTGCTTCAACTTCACCTGGGTCCTGGTTTCAAATGCAGATGTTTAGACCCCAGACCTTCTGGATAATAGTCTGCATTTTAGTAAGAGTCTCATCTGATTTGTTTGCACGTTAAAATTTGAGAAACACTTCTCTAGGAGATTTTGGGGGGGCTGATATATTGATTCTGCAACTAAAATTGCCATTGGTTACACAATAAAAAATAATGGCCAGGAAGCTCTTTCTCCCATATTCCCACTTTGCTTTATCTGTAGGAGTCTTGGGATTTCATAGGCTGTTCCATCACCGAAATTATCTTGTCCTGTTTTCTGGTATAATCATTTCTTTATTTACATTACTGGGATACTTTAATTCATTCTTGGCTTCAGTGACTTAGATATGTGCATGGTTAATGTTCATAAACATCTTCAGAATCTTTTTGGAAGTGGGTATAAATGACAAATAGAAAAAAAGTATAAATGTGTCTTTTCTGATAAGAGAATTTAAGTATGTTGGAAAATGACAATACTTTAGCTTTCAATTCACTTGAACTACTTTGGGCACAAAGACAGAAAAGGGATTTTTGTTCCAGCAAATGCACAGCAGGAACAGCTGAAACCCGGAGAGAGATAATGCACTAAGTATAGCAGTTAAGTGATAAAGATTTTTATTCCTAAAGTGGCAAGTTCCAAGCATCAAAGCAGCAGGAACAGTTTAAGACAGCAAACAGAAATGGGAAGAATCTCCTGGAGCTATGAGGATGCCTTTGGGTATTGTCAGAGAGCGGGCCAAGTAGGATACGTCCCAAAGGGACAGATGATTACACTTGGAGGCTGTTGATTGTAGATCATGGAAAGCACCATGTTGTACTAAGATACCGAATCCAAAGATCTTTTTGAAATCATTTCTTGTTTCCTTTATGACATTACACACTCACGAACACTTCTGTTTTTCCTTCTTTGACTTTGCAGACCTGACGTACACTGTCCAGACTTGCCTTCTTGACTTGATCCTTTGAAGACTGCGTTTTTTCTTTCTTATTAACCCCTTAAATGTCTTGTTTTATTTTTCACTTCCAAAAAAGTGACTAAAACATACACTTCAAATCCAGATACCTAGATCCCAAAACAAGAATATCCTGGATATATCTAAAATCTAGGCTGATCAGAAACAAACAAACAAACAAACAAACAAAAAACAAACTTATGGTGCTTATCCCTGCATAGGAGACTTTCAAACTGTGCCCTGTAGAGCCATAGTGCTTTTTCAGGGTTGTCTCAGAAGGCCCCCAGAGACAAGGAGACCATGCCACTGAGGTTTTTGGAGGAGCTCCCTCTGCCAATTTCGTCTTGGTGGTCTATGTAGATTACATTTGGTTAAGTAGTAATGATAACCATAAAAACAATGACTTAAGAAGAAATAGAGGGGCACCTGGGTGGCCCAGTTGATTAAGTGTACGACTTCAGCTCAGGTCATGATCTTGCAGTTTGTGGGTCTGAGCCCCGCGTCAGGCTCTGTGCTGACAGCTCAGAGCCTGGATCCTGCTTCGGATTCTGTGTCTCCCTCTCTCTCTGCCCCCACCCCCGCTTGCACTGTGTCTCCCTCTGTCTCTTAAAAATGAATAATGTTAAAAAAAATTAAAAAGAAGAAATAGAAAATTTGAATAGACGTATGACAAGTGTAATTAAAACCTATCCACAGCAAAAAGCCCAGCCCCGGATAACCTCACTGGTGAATTCTATTAAATGTTTAAGAGAAGAATTAAAGTCAATTATTTACCAACTCTGAAAAGACAGCAATGGAGAGAACAGTGCCCAACCTTTTCTATGAGGCCAGTGTTACCCTGACACCAAAATCAGGCGAAGACATCACAAGAAAACTATAGGTCAATGTCTCTTATGGATATAGACATAAAAATTCTCCACAAAATACTAGCAACTGAATCCAACAACATATACAAATTATCACACATCATGACCAAGTGAGATTTGTGTTAGGACTGCAAAACTGGTTTAACATCTGAAAAATCTGTAACACAATATCAAAACAATAAAACACACACAAAAAAACACATGATCTTTTCAATAAACATAGAAAAAGCGTTTGACAAAGTCCAACACGTCCTCATGATAAAAAAAATATTAACAAAGTAGGAATTCAGTGGGACACCCTCAGCTTGATAAAGGGTATCCGTGAAGAAAGCACAGGTAACATTAAACTTAACAGTAAATGTCTCACCCTAAGATCAGGAACAAGACAAGGATGTCTACTTCTATTCAGCGTTGTACAGGAAGTTCTGGCAAGGACAACTGGCCAAAGAACAAAGAAGATACTCAGTTGCAAAAACCTCTGAAGAAGGAGAAGAAGAAAAATTATCTCTATTTAGAGATGACATAATCTTTATACAGAAAATTCTAAGAAATCCACTGAAAAACTATTAGATCTGTAAATGAGTTCATCAAGGATGTAGGATACAAGGTCAGCACACACAAAATCATTGTATTTCTATAAAATAGCAATGAAAAATCTGAAATGAAATTAAGAAACTAATCCATTCACAGTAACATCAAAAATAATAAAACACTCAGAAATAAATTTAACAGAAGTGTAGAATTTGTACTGTGAAAACTACAAAACGTAGTTGAAAGAAATGAAACAAGACCAAAAAATGGGAAGGTAGGTCATGTTCGTGGATTAGAAGATTTAATATTGCTAAAATAGAGCTTCAACATAATCTCTTATCAGAATCCCAGATATCATTTTGCAGACATTGACAAGGTAATCCTAAAACTCATATGGAAACGCAAGGGGCCCAGGATAGCCAAAGCAATATTGAAAAAGAAAAATACAATTGAAGGACTCAGTCTTTCCAATTTCAAAATTTATTAGCAGTGTGCTGTTGCATAAAGATAAACACATAGATCACAAGGAATACATTTTTGTGATCTTGGGCCAGGTAATGGTTTCTTAGTTATGACACACACAATCAATTCCTACCATTTTCTCAAGTCCCAAGTCTTCATCTTTCACCTCTATCTATCATTCCACTTGCACTTAAGTTGTATAGACTAGTTGAAAAATGTCTTACATTTATATGCCCAAACTCTAACTTAGTGGTTCTCAACCGTGCCTGCACATTGGGATCACTGGGGAGCTTTCAAAAAAGACTCCCTTGGGTCTCACGCTCAGAGCTTGTAATTTCATTGGGATGGGGTGCAGCCTGAACATCAAAACATTCTAAAAGTTCTCTAGGTGATTTTAATATATAATCAAGTTTGAGAAACTTGCCCTGAGTGAACAGTAAATTCCTCATAACAGACTTGCTTTATGATTAACGATATCCCCAGCACTTAGCACAATACTGAAAATGAAACAGATGCTTACTCATTGCTGAGGAAGCATTCTTTAATTCTTTATCTTTATTATTCTGACATTCACTTCTTAAAGAAATAAATATGACTCGGGGCGCCTGGGTGGCTCAGTCGGTTAAGCGTCCGACTTCAGCTCAGGTCATGATCTCGGGGTCCATGAGTTCGAGCCCCGTGTTGGGCTCTGGGCTGATGGCTCAGAACCTGGAGCCTGCTTCTGATTCTGTGTCTCCCTCTCTCTCTGCCCCTCCCCCGTTCATGCTCTGTCTCTCTCTGTCTCAAAAATAAATAAACGTTAAAAAAAATTAAAAAAAAAAAGAAATAAATATGACCAGATGTAAAGTCTTGAAAAAATACTATTTTAACTTCAAAGTAAGGTTAAATGTTTTGGCCTTGTATTATTTTCCTGAATCCATTCATGGGAAGAACTGGACAGCCATAGTTCTTCTGTCAGTACTGGAGGCGCCACTGACATTGGTTAACCCTGATGCAGATTGGACACGTCGTCATTGCTACTGGACGTCACTGGCTTAGTGGCCATGCCTGGTTCTGAAAACTTTCCACTCCACCCCCCACCCCATGTGATGCAAGGTAGAAATAAGAACACATAAGAAATAGCACTTGTCTTTGAAGGGCTTGCAGTATAGTAAGAGACAGAACTCAATGAGCCCCACGATCTGGTAACATTCTACTTCATCGATTATGTTTGTGGCACTAGACATGTTTCTCTTTAATATCAGGAGTGAAACCAGAAACCATCACAATTGCTTTGACATGTGGAGTTCCTGTCTAGCGTATTGAGCAAGAAAATAGAAATTGGAAGGATGAGGCTTAAACAACAACAACAAGAACAACAACAACAGGTTGAGCCTTAGAAAGTAGTAAATAAGGAAGGCCTGGGTGGCTCAGTAAGTGTCCAACTCTTGATTTTGGCTCAAGTCATGATCTCAGTTGAAGAGTTCAAGCCCTGTGTGGGGCTCTGTGGTGAGCTCCTCCAAAATCCTCTGCTCTCAAGCACAGAGCCTGCTTGGATTTCTCTCACTGTCTCCCTCTCTGTCCCACTCCCGCTCACTCTCGTGCTCTCTCTCCCTCTCAAAATAAATATTTAAAAAATCAAGTAGTAAATAAACCTCTCATTATTTACACGTAACATAATTTTTTTTTACACAGGAAACACAAAACAATCTCCAGATAAATTATTAGAAATAATAGAAGAGTTTATAGTATGGTGACTGAACAAAAGACTAATATGCCAAAAGGAAGTTGCCTTTGTATGCCCCAGCAACAAATAACCAAAAAATACAATTTCAAAGAGGACATTATTTACTATAGTATCAGAGAGTATCCTTAATCTAGAAATAAAAAAAAATGGCAAGACACAAAAAATCATGAAACTGTGTAAAAGGCATTAATGATCTCAATAAATGGAGATTCAATTTATATTCAAGGCTAAGGACACAGTATATTAAAGATATCTATTCTCCTTTAGTTGTGCGTTAGGCTCAGGGAAATTCTAATTAAAATCTTTAATAGTAATTTTCATGTAACTTTGTAAGTCAATTCTAAAATTTCCTTGGAAGGATAAAAGAGCCAGGGAAACTGGACATTTCTGCTCTGCCAGATATCTCATGGCAGATTACAAGTCGGTCATAGTACTTTGTTTAAGATCCTTTGTGTGTGTGTTTGTGTTTCTGAGTTTTGTGTATACATAGAAATGAAGAAAGGAAGTAACACACAACTTAAGTACAACGGCCACTTTCTTTGCTTTGCTTCTCTACGTAAATTCTCTACAATTACTTTGTGCCACCTCATAATCAGAAAATCAATTATAGTTTTCACCTATCTGCAACATGCTTGTATAGGTTCTCATAGTGCGTTTGGCATTTTCTTCTATATTACCCCTTTATGTCTCTGCTTCCTTTTTTTTTTTTTTTTTTTTTTTTTGTAAATTGAAAAGGCTCTAAATTGAGGTGTCTGAATATAGCTGGAGACGTTGTGTTACTGCGATTCTGTAATCTGCCCTATTTCAAACAGATCAAGGTCACACATGCCTTCAAACCCCAAGATCAAACCGTTTCTATTAAGCCAGTCAACATGAATAGAGTTTCTTATAAGCTCAGTGATTTAAACCAGGAGTACATTGCACTTCATTACGTTCTGAATACTAATATACTTCAGCTTTTCTTGTTGTCTCCTGGCCCAAAGGCAGAGGTTTTGACTGGAATGAAAATAGGTAGATTTTGATATTTTCTTTCTGATTTACTCAGTGATCTATAGAAAGAATGATCATAGTTTTCATTGGCCACATAAGTGAAGGCATCCTCCTCATTGACTCAAACATACAGGTTCAGGGCAGTTAGAATTACAGAGAATTTAGACTATAGTAAAAATTCCTTTTTTCTCACCTTAATTCCTATGAATGAACAAGAAGCCGCACTGAACCTAAGAACTCATTTCAGAATTTAGTAAAGCTATGTCATTTCTCAATGATTTTTTTTTTTTAGATATGAATGACTCTTCTGAGCTCTGTCTTGCGTGTAGATTTACTTTATTCTAATACATTCACTGATGGTCACCTTTTTTATTTAATAAGCTAAAAATAAGAGATGAGGCAGTGATTGTGATTGCACTGGACTCCAGCTCCCAGGGTAAAGTCTAAGCAGTTTGAATTGACATTTTGTCGTTGTCAAAAACCAACTGCTCGCCACATCCATTGGCGTAAAACACAACATCTGGTTCAGTATAATTAGGTTTTCAAGTAAGCTGATGAGAAAATGAGCCTTGTGCACTTATCCAAATGAAGAAGCATAAAGAATTTTCTTTTGATTGACATAAATACATGAGATGGGATTGCAAAATAGAGAATCAGGTCTTGGAATCACACTTGACCTCAGACATGACCATTGCGTATCACGTAGGTGCGGGAAACAGAACTCAGGTTTGCTTTCATTACCACACACGTGCTCGGTGATGACATTTCTGGTATGAAGTGTCACGCGGGAGGATCTCCTGGGGTTCTCTAATCGAGTGGTTGGCCCAGAAATAAACACGGATTGAGCCTGAAGGCTTCGTGATGGTGAGTATCAGCATTGTCACGGGCAGGGCTAGGAATGTCACTGGACGAGTGCACTTCGCTGATTGCGAGAGGGGAGTGGAGGGCATTTCTGGAGGCCGGAAGTGGCCAGCTGGGCAGAATGGGGTTGAATAGCCTGGCCCTTGCTTCTGCTTCTTGTAGAATCTGAATACGGTCTCCATGCTACTCTGGAATAGTCCATTGCTTGGAACATTGTTTCGCCCTTAGAATAGGGTCATGGAGCTGTCGAATGAGTAAATAGTTCCAGTTCTGGGAGCAGGACCACCAGACACAATGATTTTAGTTGAGGAAAACTGCCTCCCTTGATTCCTTTCACAGCATTCTGGACTTCTAATTTGGGCGACACTGGCCATCATAGACATCCACCAGCTGGTCCCCACAGGGAAGGGGACAGCAGGAGAAGGGAAGGGACCACACAAGAGGTCTTAAAATACAATGCAAATCCCATGACTCTTTTCCCTTTATGAGAACAAGTTCTGTTTCCTTTTAGAAGAAGGACTATTTTCCCCTCTCCATGTATAGGTTTCCACAGGTGGAGAGCCCACTGAACTTGTAATTTCATTCTGGGCTTTACTGGTTTGAGTAACAATACTGTGTACTTGACTTAGACTTGAGCTCAAGTTCTAGTGTGCCCTTGTCAAGTGATGTAGATTTGGGAAATTAACCCCTGTGGCTTCAGTGTTTCTTTATCTGTAAAGATAGTATTTCTTTGCCCCAACTAACCAGTTGTGTCAAGAAACTACACAACCCCAACTTGTCGTGTAGTTGTGTTTGCCCCAACTAACTGAGAAAAAAATATGCAAAAGGACTTCTCGTATGGTAGCATTCTGTGTAAGTGTTATTACATTTTCTTCTCTAAAATACAATTCTGGGATTGACATAGCAAGTAAATAGCATTAGATGTTCTTGCATTTGTAACAACAACAGAAACATCAAAATAAGTATAGCAGAACTTACTATCTACATTTTCCACGTGAGGAGACAGAGCTTCGTTTAACTTCAATGAATGAAGGAAAGGTCATGTAACGGGTACAGTGGCAGGAATAAAACTCACATTTTCGTGTAGTTTAAATTGGCGTTTTGTGAAGTTTCACAGGAGAAACTAGACTGACAGTGATAATTAAGTATTGTGGAATGTAAGAAGTTTTATGTAAGTGAGTCCATAGCCAGAAATACATTTATATCCAGAGAATGTTGATTGCATATCAGTGTTTGGGAACCAGTTGTGTTTTCTTCTGTGCTTGGTTCTTAGGCTTTGTAACACATTTATTAACAGCCAAGAGGAAACCTAGAAAGAAAGCCTCAGGGAAAACAAAAACAAAAACAAAACAAAACAAATGTAACAGGTTTACAATTTGGAGTCAGAAATCTAAGCAACATCAGTAGGTTTAAATAATGAGCCAAAACTAGGTGGTACTTGAGATAATATTCCACACACAAATATTCTAAAAATAAACCAAATAGGAAGAAGTCATATAGCAGTTTGTATGAAAGAGTCACTTAATTTGATGACAAAATCAAATCTGTTGCGTGATTCAGATGTCGTAAAGCCGTAAGTGCAATCTTAGGAAGTGACCTGAACAAGAAGGTAGCAGTCCCACTCTCTGACAGACCACTCCTGGACAGGAAACCTTGTATGGTGGTTCAGGATGTAGACTCCGGAAATAGATTGCCGGTTAAATCCTGGCTTTGTGACGGTCTTCTGGTCCTGTGAGTTTGGGGAAGTTCCTCAATCAGCTAGTGCATTAGTTTTCTCAAGGGCAAAATGGAATTAACAGTAGTACATGGCTTATAGAGTTTTCATGAGGCTTAAGAGCATAGCCCAGGGGCTCAAAAATGGAACCTGGCCCAAAGTGAGTTAGCCATCATAATCATCACTGTTAATTCTGAATCACAAACTAAGAAAAGCACTCACAACCTGGACCGTTTCCAGAGGAGACAAATAGGCTGGCACGAAGATAAAATTCAACACGATTTATTAAAGATTTATTAGGCTCCAAACCATAAACTACAAATCAAATAAAAGGATAAGATACAAATGTTATCCTTTCCAAAACCCCGGGGGTTGGGTATTCTTGTTTGTGCGTCGTGCATGAAACAAAACGTGAATTAGGAAGGTTATATAACACAGCCAATAAGTGATAAGATGTCTGCTTGACTTTGAAATATCTCTACCCATTAAGTAATGCGCATTTGAGGATCAGCTGACACACTGAGGAAGTTTAACCTGGACAAGCAGGGACCAAGTAGAAGCATATTGTTCCCTGACATTTGAAGGACTGTCAAGTAGAACAGGGGTTTGACCCTGCCCAGCTAATAATACAGTCCTACAGAAAGACTCCAGGACAGGGCTCTGGTTCATCTCCTTATCTGCTCAGGCCCGGGTTTACTGCATTAACCTCTTATCTGAACTTCGTAACACTAAGCTTTTCTTAGTACAATTCATCCTGCATCCTGTTATGAGATTAATCTTCCAAAAATACTACCACTATTATATCAGCCTCTGGCTTAAAACCCTTCCTCCATGATATGCAGGATAACGTCCAGACACCTTAACTTGGCATTCAGAATCTTCCATGAGCCGTTTCAACCAACATCTAGAATCATTTACCTTTTCTGGTTTTTTTCTTTTCAAATTTAATTTCTTTAAATTCATTTTCTAAATTCCAATATAATTGACATATTAATTTCAGGTGTACAATATAGCGATCCCACAATTCTGTACGTTACTCAGTGCTCACTATGGTAAGTGTCCTCTTAATGCCCTTCATCTACTTCGTGCATCCCCTCTGGAAACCACCAGTTTGTTCTCATGGAGGATCCCAGTTTGTTCTCATGGAAGGTATAATGCTGAGCGAAATGAGTCAGTGGGAGAAAGCTAAATACCATATGATTTCACTCATGTGTGGAATTTAAGAAACAAAACAAAACCAAAAATGAGACAAATAGGATCATTTACTTCCTAGACCAAAAGGTGCCTAAGATATAACGTCACCCTGCACCATCATCGTGTGAGGAGAATTAAGCTCCGAAAAGTCCCCTGATTTATCAAGAACCTCCCGCTGGTTGAGAGAAGAGTGTGGATGACTGTCCAATTTCTATATTATTATTGTGAACAAGACGTTCAAACTGATGACAGTGATGGAAGCAAAGCAGAGTGCACTAACCTGGACAATAAGGGAAACTTTCCATATGCATTTCTTCCATACAACTCAGGGAGAGGTTTGTCTTTTTTCCCCCAATTTTAAAAACTTCATCTTTTTAAGCGCCGTTTCAGAATCACAGCAAAGTTGAGAGGAGGGTACAGAGGTTTCCCGTAAGTCCCCTGCCTCCGCACGTGCATGGTTTCCTCTGGTATCAGTCTAGCCCTCCAGGGTGGCACGTTACGGTCGAGGCCCCCACACCGGACCATCGTCATCACCCAACTGTGAGGATTGGTTCAGCCTTGGTGTTGTACATTCTGTGGGTTGGGGTGAATATATACTGCCATGTATCCACCATTACAGAGTCCTACAGACACAGATTTTAGTGCCCTAAAAATCCTCTGTGCTCTGCCTATCTGTCCCTCAACCCTCACCCCCAACCTCCTGGAAACCATGGTTCTTTTAATTGCCTCCATAGTTTTGCCTTTTTCTAGAATGTCAGAGTTGGAATCATAGAGCATGCAGTCTTTTCAGCTTGGCTTCTTTTACTAAGTAATACACATTTAAGTTTCCTCTGTCTTTTCATGGCTTGAAAAGTTTATCTTTTTTTACACTCTGTTATTAATACCTTCCTTAGCTTTTCTTTGAACCTATAAATATGTCTGGACTGGTCTGCCAAAAACGTATATGTAACTCAAGGCAGAGTCAAGGTGAGTGCCATGTTATAATCACTGAGATTTTTTCTTTGCTTTTTATTGTATTTAAAACTTTTTTAATAAACATTTTTTTTAATTTAATATTTATTCATTTTTGAGAGAGAAGAGAGACAGAGCATGAGTGGTGCAGGAGCAGAGAGAGAGGGAAACACAGAATCCAAAGCAGCCTCCAGGCTCTGGTCTGTCAGCACAGAACCCGACGCAGGGCTCGAACTCATGAGACATGAGATCATGACCTGAGCTCAAGTCGAACGTTTGACCGACTGAGCCACCCAGGTGCGCCCCCCACAAAATTTTTTTTACTGTTTATTTATTTTTGAGAGAGAGAGAGAGAGAGAGAGAGAGAGAGAGAGAGAGAGCATGAGTGCGGGAGGGGCAGAGAGAGAGGGAGACACAGAAGGAATCAGAAGTAGGCTCCAGGCTCCGAGCTGTCCACACAGAGCCCCACGCAGGGCTCGAACCCACGAGCTGTGAGATCATGACCTGAGCTGAAGTCAGACGCTTAACCGACTGAGCCACCCAGGTGCCCCTTTGCTTTTTATTTTAATTTATTATTTGTCATTGTCATCTTTGAGCCCAGTGTGAGGGTGGAGAGGTATCCCAGTCGTAGTGGGTGCTTCTCCATACTTGCCAAAACTACACTTGTGGTTTAGAGAGGTAAGTGCTGGTTCTAGAACGAATCAGACAGTACAGTGTTAACACCTTGGCTCTGTCCGTTTCTACCTGAGTGACATTGGGCTAATAAGTACACCTCTTGGAGCCTCAGTTTCCTAGGCCTAACCATGGACCTTTGTATCTTATTTATTTATTTATTTATTTATTTATTTATTTATTTATTGGAGTTGCTTGCCGTGTTTTATTTGTCTGTAACAAAAACTTGCTTGAATTTTCCTCCCTCCTTGTATATTTATTTACTTATTTACTTATTTAGTATTGAAGTATAATTAACATACAGTGTTATATTAGTTTCAGGTGTATAATATAGAGATTCAGCAATTCCATACTTCACCCAGTGCTCATCATGATAAGGATACTCGTAATCGCCTTCCTCTGTTTCACCCATCCACCCCCACCCCCTTCCCCACTCCCCACCTCTGGCAACCACCAGTTGCATGTAAGAGTCTGATTTTTTGTTTGTCACTTTTTTTCTTTGTTCATTTGTTTCTCTTTTTTTTTTTTTAATTTTTTTTTTCAATGTTTATTTATTTTTGGGACAGAGAGAGACAGAGCATGAACGGGGGAGGGGCACAGAGAGAGAGAGGGAGACACAGAATCGGAAACAGGCTCCAGGCTCTGAGCCATCAGCCCAGAGCCTGATGCGGGGCTCGAACTCACGGACCGCGAGATCGTGACCTGGCTGAAGTTGAACGCTTAACTGACTGTGCCACCCGGGCGCCCCTCTTTTTTTTTTTTAATGTTTTATTCATGTTTTGAGAGAGAGAGAGACAGGATGAGCGGGAAGGGGCAGAGAGAGAGAGAGAGGGAGACACAGAATCTAAAGCAGACTCCAGGCTCCAAGCTTTCAGCACAGAGCCCGATATGGGGCTTGAACTCACGCACCGTGAGATCATGACCTGAGCTAAATTCAGGAGCTTAACCTACTGAGCTCCCTAGGTGACCCTTTTTTAAATTAAAAAAAAAATTTTTTTTACTATTTTGTTTCTTAAATCCCATATAGGAGTGAAATCTTATGATGTTTGCCTTTCTCTGACTTATTTGACTTAGCCTAATACTCTCAAGTTCCATCCATGTTGCTACAAATGGCACAATTTCATTTTTAATGGTTGAGTAATATTCCACTATATATATATGTATATATGTACATATATGTACATATATATATAGTGTATATATATGTATATATATATATACATACATATACATATATACATATATATATAGGGTGTGATAGTACTATATATGTGTGTGATCTATCTATCTATACATAGATTTCTTTGTTCATTCATCTATGGAGGGGCACTTGGGTTGATTGCATATCTTGGCTGTTGTAAATAGTGCTATAATAAACATGGAAGTACATATGTCTTTTCAAATCAGTGTTTTCGTTTTCTTCGGGGAGATACCCAGTAGTGGGATTACTGGATCATAAAGTCATTCTGGTTTTTATTGTTTGAGGAACCCTCATGCACTGTTGGGGGGAATGCAAAGTGGCGCAGGCCCTGTGGAAGGCGGTATGGAGGTTCCTCAAAAAATGAAAAATGTATCTTCTTTTTTAAAGCCTGTGATGAGGTTTTATTGGGAAAAAAATGAATTGAAAACCCCTATGTAGCCTCTGAAGACTGAGCTGAGCCTCAGCAGGAGGAGGCCTTGAGGGTACAAGGAGTCCAGCTATCCTTTGTGGCAGTCTTTCTTTTGAACGGCTAGCATAGGTCTTTGCACGTTACCCTAGTAAGACAATGGCATAAAAATGCCGTATTTCAGGTCTGTTGGTTTTCTCTCATGGGAACCCACTGTCATCTTCCCAAAGATCCTCTCCCTCCGTGGGAGCTGGAAACTTCCCTGGGAAGACCCTCATCTGACTTCTGCTTCATGTGTGGAAAAAACAGCCTTTTGTGTCCTGGCAGCTTCCAGAAGCTCATCTTCCTCCATCCCTTAGGAAGTGCTCCTGGCCACTGGTCCTGCAGGACCCAGTAACAACCCGGGACCCCTGCAGGACTCCGTGTTCAAAGTGCCTATTTTGAAAGATAAAAACACGTTTTCCTCAGGAAGCCCAAAGTGCCGCTGTCTCATCCTTCAGAACTCGCGTCCTTTTTCTGTGATGTCTGGCATTTTTAGTTCTCTTGTCCCTTTACCCTTTCATTTAACACATCACTCCTTGACAGAGGCTCACCTTCACCGTCGGGGAAGAATAACCCCAGGGCAGGCCGTTTGCTCATCATCCTCTGGGGTGAAGAGGAATGCAGAGAAAGAATTTAGTTTTTCCCAAATCTCTTTCTCCTCTTTGATTTTGTCTCATGCTTTGCTGGTTTGCAGGCATTCACTGGGGCGGCCACAGACAATGTCCTGGAGGATCTTTTTTTTCTTTTTTCCATTTAGTTCTTTTCTTCTCTCTCTCTCTTTTTCTCTCCCTTCAAAATCTGTCTTTGTCCTTCCCGTCGGTGTCTAACCTCTGTCAGAGTCTTCGCTCCGTGCTGGGAGACGCGATGTGGTCACCTTTCCGTTTTAATCATAGCCTCTGAGGTCAGAAGGGAACATGGAGATCACGAAGCCCAGCTCCCATAGGGGCTCTGTGTTCAGTTCATGTAGCGGACAGGCATTCGGCCTTTCTGTGGACATTTTCAGTGCCCGGAAGCTCATGGTTTTGTAGCGCGGCCCATCCCATTACAAGAGCAGACCCGTCATCAGGGATCTTTCTTATTTTCAGCTGGCATCGGTCTCCTGGTGACATCCAGCCATCACTGAGGTGGTATCTCGGGCCGTGCAGAATAAATCCAACGTCCCTTAGACATGTTATCTCTTCGCATGTGGTCCTTTTATTCTATGCCTTCAACTATTCCTGATGCAATGTAGCCTCCTGATCTGTTTCTTTCATTTCTAGTGGAAACAATTCAGCTTACAATTACTGTTTCCCACCACCCCCCCCAGAGTGAAAACAAAATATACAATAGGAACATAACTGGGCTAGTATTTTTTGGTTTCTTTACTAAGGCGACCTAAGACGTTTTGCATTGTAATATGAATTCTCTGATTATGTTACTGTATGCATCTATGTGAAGCTAATATTTCATTGACCAAAACTCAGTTCTTCAATCAGCGATTCTTCAACTTGATATTATCTTTGGGGAACGTTTTAGGGCAAGAGGAAAAGAGGTTCTTGCAATCACAAAAAGAAAAAAAGGAAGGAAGGAAAGAAGGAGGGAAAGCAAGCAAGCAGAGGTAAGAACCAACAAGCTTTTAAAGGTAGTATTGTGTTTTAAATTGATTTAGTGTCAGATGATCTCACAGGAGCTCATCAGGAGAATGGAACAGCGATTAAGATGGTCTGAAAGCTTACTTACAGAGAACACAAGATATCTCAAACTAAATGCCAGGAAGGAAGGAAGGAAGGAAGGAAGGAAGGAAGGAAGGAAAGAAGGAAGGAAGGAAGAGACAGAGAGGGAGAGAGAAAGAAACAAAGAAACAAAGACAGGCAGAGGTAAAAACCAACAAGCTTTTAAACATAGTATCATGTTTTAAATCGATACAGTGTCAGATGATCTCACAGGAACTCAGCAGGAGAATGGAACAGAGATGAAGATGGCCTGTAAGCTTACCTACAGAGAACACAAAATTATCCCAAGCTAAATGCCACAGAAGGAGAGTGTGCATACTCATAAACACAAGGAAAACCATTGGCGAATAGACTTCTTTCAGAGAGTTGAATACCTATAGATACCACCTTTTCGTTTTGCAAGAGGGGATATCTGGACTCATATTTAAACACCAAGTTGGCTCAAACTGAAAATCACGCACAGCTCTGTGGCGTGTAGGACTTTTAGATACGTCAGTGTGCTCTTGCCAGCCACGGCTACAGGAAGAGGACCAACGTGGTCCCCCAAGTTGGTTTCCTCCATGGAAACGGGAGCCTCTGATAGCAGGGAATGCCGGGAGATGGCAGCTCAGCAGTTACATCCTCTAGGCCACTGAGTAGGCCATGCATTGAGAGATACCTGTCAGTAGGCATGGATTTGCAGGTGCGGATAAGCACACAGAGAGAAGCTCTAAGAGAACGATGCAGACTGGAAGTGCAAGAAATGGTGTATGTGTACGTAGGGGGTGCTGGGTAAGAGGGAGGTCAGCTAGGAGAAAGGAAATGGTCAGGAAAACAAACAAAACCCAAAAGCCTTGACTTTGGTGTCAGTCACATGTGTAAAATGGAAAATCTTCCTGGAGACTTTCTCACCTCCGTTTTTCAGAACCTGTTTCCTTGTTGCTATTATCAGTGATTACCTTCCAGCAGTCATAGATGGGGCACTTTGCTGTGGGCCTGGTCCTTTATCTCCTACAGTATCTCAGTTAATCCTTGAAAATTAATAAGGTAAATATTATTATGCTTTTGTTAGCGAAGAAGATGACAGAGATGAGAAAGTTTAAATAATTGCCCAAGAGTATGCTACTAGTAACGAAAGGTTCAAACCCAGCTTGGAAATAAGATCAAAGAATTTAAGCACCGTGACATGATGCTGTATGAATATTCTTCCATATTGACCCCGATGACCTCCGAGAGTCAGGTGAATTATTCTGACCTTGCATAAATTGTATTTTATGGAATGAAAAATGACAGTACGTTGAAAGGGAAAGAGACCCAGACTGGGAACTTTGAGGCAGAGACTGTTGTCTCAGCTTTGCTTCTGGCTAAATTCTCATCAGGTAAATCATTCGACTCTTAGAATCAGTTGCCTCAGCTGGCAAATGAGAATAACAACCCATCTCAAAGGTTTTTCTGAAAATCAAGTTATAAAATGCTTATGAAGATAAAAAGTGATGTATGAAAGCAAAGCATATGGGTCATGTAATCAGCAGGCCTTCAGGCAGTTTGAACTTGGAAGCAAAATCTAATGATATAAACTGATAAATTATGCTAAATCATTTTTGTAATAATTTGTAAAGCAGTTTTGGAGTGCCCGCAAATCAGGCATTGTGCAGAGCAAAAGGAGATATGAAGATAGATAAGACATAGCTCTTCCCTCAAAAGGTTTATAATCTAAAGAGTTTTTACTGATATTAGCTGCTACATTTCAGAAAATTAATTTCTTGGAACTGAAAACATAGGAAATTGAAATTTTTGGTCTTGATTTTGGTTCAACTAGGTTTTATTTTTATCTGCAACTCCCAATACAGAATGTATACCTTAACTTGGTACCTCTCTTTTCTGTGCTGTATTACATTCAAATTTACTACAAATAGAATGCTGCTACTACTTTGTAAATATATTTATAAATCACTTGAAGATGGTGATGCATAGCAATTTTAAAATACTTACATAATGATCTGCATTCAAATTAAAGGCGGAAAGGTATGAAAATATTTCTGGAGGAAGCCTTTTTCTTCAAAGAGGAAGGAAAAGACCTCAAAGGCCTCTTACTGACTCTGTAGAGCCTTCTGGTTCACTCTTGTCAGCTTCTAGGTTCTTAGTTACAGACACAGAATGGTGATGGGTAGAATTATTACAGTTACTTTCTAAGACAGACTGTATGCCCAGGGTAGCAAATAAATAAATAAATAAATAAATAAATAAATAATAATCCCTGGATTCCTTCTATTTAAATTCCTGCCCAAAGAAAATGTGCCATTTTATGTCAGCCAAATCGGTTTTGCTTCTCATTCCCAGTGAAAATCTGAGCAAACCATCACCGTCCCAGTAGACTGAGGAAGGGGTCAGCCCATCTTATGTCGAAAGCCTGAAAGTAGCTGGAAAACCATGAAATTACTCACTGTCAAAGTAGTTTAGGAGGTGCCTGTGTGGCTGAGTCGGTTGAGTGTCCAGTTTTTGATTTTGGCTCAGCTCATGATCCCATTGTCATGAGATTGAGCCCCCTGTGAGGCTCCAGGTTGGGCATGGAGTCTGCTTAAGATTCTCTCTCTCTCACCCTGTGCTCCTCCCATGCTTGTGTGCACTTTCTCTATGTCTCTTCACAAAACAAAGGCAGTTTGGGATGATTTTTTAAGATGTGGAGGTTGTTGAGAAAGGAAAAAAATTCAACTGATATTTGATCAGAAAAAAGGTGTGTGTATACCTCTTTTTCTTAAGCTCTCCCATTTTCTTATGATCTAGGGATGGGACTATTAGAATGTTAGAAATGTTCAAATAGAATGTAAAATGGAGGAAAAAATAATACAGTAATTTAGGTATTGGGGGGGTTTCTACTTTGATAATAACAAAGGTTAATGTTGACGTGCAGTAAAGTGATTATGGATTTTTATCAACTTAAGTAACAACACCGTCTTGTCCATGGAAAATTTATTATAGTTCTTTCATCATTGCTGGTTTGGCCTTCTGCCCAGGAGGTGTCTTCGGTTATGTCCTGTACTGGTTAACCTGTCTGGAATTGCTGCTAAAAAGCTCTGCTTCTTTAAAGAAAATTATTTCCCCCAGGATATTGTTATCATTTATAATTTACAGATCAGGAAACAGAGATCAAGGACCTTGAGGGGTCTGGAGTTGATGGGATCTGGTGGTGGGGTCGAGTGCAGCTAGAAGAGGTTGCCCTGCACAGAGTCAGGAGAAAAGATTGGGTATGATTGGAGAGAAGTCAGCGGGTGGTGAAGGTGGATGATTAGGGTTTTCTCTCTTTGTGGCCTCAGTTTCTGATAACATAAGAGACTAGAGACGATAGCGGGTGTTGGGGAAAATTGCGAAGAGTGGTGAAGGTTTGAAACCACTATTGAGAGAGTTTGGGTGGCGAGATGTTTAAGGAGGACCCTGGTGAAGTTGGGATCTTGTCTTGATCATGGTTCTAGTCCTCATGGCAGAGCATTCCCTGCCATGGCAATCTTCAGTCCCAGCCAATAGTTAACTCTGCCACTGGAGCAGTGGTACACTTGCCAAGAAGAATTCTACTCAATTGGAAGGAGCAAGTGATCCACATCCATCAATGGGTAAAGTAATGGACTATGGAGTGTTGTCTAACTCATTTCTAGATGGAAATGAGGAAAAGGTTAGGAAGTTATTAACTGGTAGGAAAAGAGAGGGTCTAGTGGAGATCATGTATCAGAAGATTGTGTGTTAGAAGAAAAGGTAGTGAGTAAAGATACTAAGTTGGAGCCAGTGGAATATTAAAGTTTAAGATTTTTATTTTTTTCTTTTTTTAAATATGAAATTTATTGTCAAATTGGTTTCCATACAACACCCAGGGCTCATCCTAAAAGGTGCCCTCCTCAATACCCATCACCCACCCTCCCCTCCCTCCCACCTCCCATCAACCCTCAGTTTGTTCTCAGTTTATAAGAGTCTCTTATGCTTTGGCTTTCTTCCACTCTAACCTCTTTTTTTTTCTTCCCCTCCCCCATAGACTTCTGTTAAGTTTCTCAGGAACCACATAAGGGTGAAAGCATATGGTATCTGTCTTTCTCTGTAGGACTTATTTCACTTAACATAACATTCTCCAGTTCCATCCATGTTGCTACAAAGGGCCGTATTTCATTCTTTCTCATTGCCACGTAGTATTCCATTGTGTATATAAACCACAATTTCTTTATCCATTCGTCAGTTGATGGGCATTTAGGCTGTTTCCATAATTTGGCTGTTGTTGAGAGTGCTGCTATACACATTGGGGTACAAGTGCCCCTGTGCATCAGCACTCCTGTATCTCTTGGGTAAATTCCTAGCAGTGCTATTGCTGGATCATAGGGTAGGTCTGTTTTTAATTTTCTGAGGAACCTCCACACTGTTTTCCAGAGTGGCTGCACCAGTTTGCATTCCCACCAACAGTGCAAGCGGGTTCCCGTTTCTCCACATCCTCGCCGGCATCTATAGTCTCCTGATTTGTTCATTTTAGCCACTCTGACTGGTGTGAGATGATATCTGAGTGTGGTTTTGATTTGTATTTCCCTGATGAGGAGCGACGTTGAGCATCTTTTCATGTCCCTGTTGGCCATCCGGATGTCTTCTTGAGAGAAGTGTCTATTCATGTTTTCTGCCCATTTCTTCACTGGATTATTTGTGTTTCAGGTGTGGATTTTTAAAGAATGAGTCATTATGAATCTTAACAAAGCCAAACTTGTGCCAAAGGGAGTGGATCACTGAAGTCAAGGGGAAGTGAGGGCAAGTGGAATTGAAGAGGTCAAGGAATCTGGGACAGTCAGTGGGTTAACTGTGCAGACATTTAAATCACCCAGCTGGTTAGTGGAATCAGAAGTGTATAAAAATGTCATGAGTCTAGAGCCAGAATCTTCTGAAAAAGTGATTGGGTAGGCATGCATTTGGCAAAGTGGAAGTAGAGGGGTTAAATGGTAAGAATGGTAAGTTTTTTCTGTTTAGTTGTAAGTCTGAATGAGAGAAAAGGAGTGAAAACTCTCTCCCGCACAGGGGAACAGAGAGCAAGAAGGTGAGCAGTCTACCGCGGATAATCCAGGGAGGTAGCATCCTGGGAGATGGGGAGTAGAAGCAAAGTTCACATGGACCCACAGAGCTTGCAGAGCAGGAAGGGAAAGGAGGAAAGCATGGAAGACAGCCAAGGTGGAATGAAAGAGGGTGGGAACTGGAGGGGCTATGATTTGAGTCAATGGTGAAAGACATCAACAACAAGTGAGAGGATAGAATTGGCCAACTGCAGCATTGATTTCAAGACGTGTCTGCACTTAGTCGCACAGAGACCCTGGCTGGTGTCCCCAGCAAGATGGCATTTGTTGTCTGTGGTTCATTGCAAAGAGACCTGTATGACAGAAGGTAAAATAGACACTAATATTTACTGCATTGTGCACAAATTATGTCATTTAATCTTTATAAAAACTCCAGAATGTATGCATAATTATCCTCATTTTTTTTTAAGAGATGAAGACACAGAATCTCAGAGAGGCAAAATAATTCTTCCAAGGTTATCAGTGCCAGCAAGTGCTTAAAATGCAAGCGCCAAACTCCAAACCCAAGTTTGTCTGAACATTCTTTCTCTTGTACCAAGAACTGACATCTGGGTCTGGATCCACACTTGCTCTAGGTGAATCAATTAATTTCTACATCTGATTCCTTACATCCAAAAAATAGCAATAATATCAACTTTGTGTAACATTGACCATGATGCAGTGAGATGCTTATAAAAACAGTTTCAAGTAAACAGATAACACTATACACTCATATATTAACTCCTTCACTCACGAGTCTACTCTTTTTCTGTATCCTTAAATCCCTATGAATATAGGTAAATAACTCCTCTATTCACTAACTTGAAGTGTAATCGTGTTCCTGTAGTATAAACCTGTACTACCAGGAGTTACCAGATGTACAATATAAAAATATTCCCCTTTATAGGGTAAGGCTGAATTGTTTCCTACAAAGGAAAATTTCCCCAGCGAGGTAGAAGGGATCATGCTTGTGCGGATTCTTTTTATTACTTGACATTGTTTTGTTAGTGGTGCCAATCTGGTGGTGGTAAAACGGTTTCTCATGGTTTGCATTTCTCTGATGGCTGCTGAGGTGAGCATCTCCTTGTTTGTTGGTCATAAGTGTTTTCTTTTGTATGGAATGTTTGTGAATATTTTTTAGATTTTTTTAAGTGTATGTGTTTTGAGAGAGCGTGCGCAAACGCACGCGTGCGTGCACGGCAGTCGGGGAGGCGCAGAGAGAGAGAGGGAGAGAGAGAATCCCAAGCAGGCTCCGCACTGTCAATGCAGACCCAGAGACAGGACTCCGTGCCCCGAATCACAAGATCAGGACCCGAGCAGAGATCAAGGGTCAGATGCTTAACTGACTTAGCCCCCCACGCACTCCTGTCTGTTAATATTTTTGCTCCTTCATTGCCCTTTTCTAATGAGACCCTCCAACTTCCTAAAGGTTGAGTTTGCATCAAGAACATGAATTAAGGAGTACAAAGTCGCACCGTAAATTGGTGGGAAAGCTTGAACTAAGACTGAACTGGTCCGGTTTTTTTTTTTTTTTCATGCGATGTCATGGTCTCTTTTCCACTGAGATTCTTTCTCCTCAAACAGAGGGGCACCTGAGTGAGGCTGTTTGCGTGGGACCGTGTGGGATACCCAGCTGGGATGGTTCTTGTTACTTCGGCTTCATTTTTCCCACAGAAATGAAACAAAGTGAGCCAGACACATCAATATCCAGGGAACCCTGTCAATTTTGATGATACATGGAATTTGTTGTAAAGCAACCACTAGTGCAGAACTCCCAGTCTGGGGAGAGGTGGGGGTCAATGTAGATATGATTTGAAACCTTGTGTAAGATATATGATAGGCATTAGAGAAATGACAGTTGGAGCAGAAAATATAAAATGTGACTTTGAGAGAGGCTGGCTGGCTGGTCAGCTTTAGGTTTTATTACTGCCGCCTACTCCCCCTTTGTTTCATGGTTATAACGGACCTGATAGTTTGTCATTCTCTCTGCTCTGACTGCATACGAGAAACGGAGGATTGGGGCATTGGCATATGAGAGGACAGAGGGAAGTGATCTTTCTGTCATTTCCTAATGATATCTTCAAATAATAACCCGAGATCTGGAATGGAAGAATACGGTGGAAGTGGAATTCTGAATGAAATCACTCATTCATCAATTCATTCATTCTCTCACTCTTTCCCACCCACCCCCTCCATTCATCGTTTTAAGCGCTAAATCGTTGTGCGTGAACAATATGCTGAGTTGTACTAGAGGGAAATCACGTTTTGCTGTTGAAATGGTGTCCTGTGGTCTGCACACATTCTTTGCCTTCCCACCTGTTAGCAGTTTCTCGGGTTCTGCCCGCCATCTGTCCTTCTTGCTCATTTCTTTCTCCTCCTTATGCAGTGGCTCTTCGATGGAGGAAAATACAGTGTCCTTGGAGGTTTTTGTGCTACTCCTTTTACTCTCCTATGAGACACCCAGGGTCTGGCTCCCTAGTCCCCTAAACACTGGACTGACACCATAGATCTTCAGGGTGGTGGGAGTAGAACGTGGGGATGTGGAGAGAGAAGATGGCAGACAATATATGAGTAAACCTTTGAAGACATCCATTGACCTTTTCCTAATATTTGGTATAGGACAAATAGTTCTTTGTTTCTAATATGACAGTATAAAATATAATGTTTGTAATTATGCCATGTTCTATCACTACAGCATGCAAAATACTCCTTTCAAAGCAATACTTTAGGGATGCCTGGGTGGCTCAGTTGGTTGACCCTCCAACTTCACCTCAGTTCATGATCTCACAGTTCATGGGTTCCGGCCCTGCATCAGGCTCTGTGCTGCCTCTGTTCCCCTCACTCTCTGCCCCTCCCCCACTCATGCTCGTTTTCTCTCTCTCTCTCAAAAATAAATTAAAATTCAAAGCAATACTTTAATTATCCTCCCTCATTTTTTCTTCTTCCTTCCTTCTACTGTTATTCCCATATTCTCTTTATTGAGCTAATATGAAGGTCTTATAATCCAACCATGTCATTTTAGAGAAGAGGAATTGAGGGCCAGGAACATTGTTCAGCTTGCTTAAGTTTTTAAACCCTGAAGCTCTGGACTTCTGACTTCTAGACTAGTATCCTGTATTCTTCATGACCGGAGTTGATACTCCAGGAGACTCCCTCTTAGATGACATCTTCTGACAGCCTTGTAGACTGGCTCCCTTTGTTGTTGTTGTTGCATATTTGGAGACTGAGCCCCTAAGTGCCCTTAGGTTAGTTGCCCTATGCCACTGACTTTGTGATATTGACAAATGGGCCTCACAGAGATCTTACAGGATCATTATCCTCTATGATAGAGTACCAGAATGCAGTTCAATATAGAGATAGCTTTTCTGATATACTTATTTTCTGGGGGTCTCCAAGATCATAAGTATCTTGATTATATGAGGGGTTTAATCTATTTTACCTATCCTTAGGAACCCATATTTAGTAAGCTCTCACATCAAACAGGACATTTAATTATACCACAGGCACAATAATTCATTCAACTAATGTTCATTGAGTACCTGTCATGGACATTCACCTGACAGGCACTGAAAATATAGAGGAAAGATATTATTTTTGCCCTCAGAGAGCTTATAAGCAGAGGCAGAAAATGGATGCATAAACCAAAAACTTCAACCCTGGGCCAGAGCAGGCATCATATATCCTAAGATTTAAGGAATGATCTAATGTTATCAGGCAGACAAAGCAAGCCAGAAGGCACAGCAGCATCACAGAGGCAGTGCCTGTTGCTTGCTGGACCCCTCAGCTTGGGTCCATCAACACTGCCGACTGATGGTGGAGGCGGGAAGACAGAAGACTACCAAAGAAACAGGATTCGGCCTCAGATAGGCACACACACACAAGTCTTTCATTTTCTTATCCAGTGCCCCTTCCATCCTCTCACCGTGGTGACGAGAGAAGAGCTTGGGCCAGAGCTTATCTACTCAACTATGTAACAGGAAATGAATTGTGGTGGGGAAATGGCCTCTTTAACATGGGGAGAGCCTCTAGAACTCTGTTACTTAGATAAGTCAGAAACTTGGTGTTCTTCATTTGTAGTAACACAGACTGTGATAAGACTGGCACGTTGAGAAGCTACCAAAACGGAAGAGGAAATGATCCAAGCCTACCCAGAGTTGTCTCTTCTGTTCTTTATTACACACACCTCTATATGTTTTCTCCCCAGAATGTCATTATCAAAAGTTGGTGATCTGTCTGAGCAAGTGAGCCAAGTACACATGTTTAGTTTTGTGTGAAATCTCAAACTTTCACTATTCTTTCTTTTACTTTGGTTCATCATACTTCCAGAATCAAAAGAATTATTCCACAGTTCTGCCAGCTTCTCCCTCCATAGTACCTGTCTTTCCATAACATCCTATGGACCTGGGTATTATCACCTACACTTATTAATTCAGCTCATTTTATTTCCTTTGACTAACCATCATGCATTTTCCTCTTCATAGTCAATGGACTCCCTATCTGAACTCCCTTTTTGATTATTTCTCCCCATGAACCACAATGAGTTCATGGAACTACAAACAACATGGGAAAAACATGAAAGACTTGAAAAGGTAGGTGTGCTGGATATATTTTATTCTCCACTCTTTCACCTTACTTAGTGCCCCAGGAAGCTGAGCCATATGGACTATATCCATGGGTTTTCTGTTGCCACATGGGTTCACCCAATGGGAGGTACCAGAATATGAGGGGAGTTGCCTCCTTAGGAGGCAAGAGGAGAGTTAGGTTAGGGTATTTATTACCTCATCTCTCCTTCCAGGTCAGTATGAATTGCTGCCTTCCTCTACTGAAGGCCCAAGTTCCTGTCAGGCAGTCCTTGCCACAGAATTACATCCTGGTTCCAGGAATCTCTTTCTTCTCTTCCTCCTCCAGTCCTGAGGATATTAACGAGCCCTGCTTCGTACTGTACCCTATGTACCACACTTTTCTTTCTTGGTTCTCTTAGGGAATTCTCACAGATTTGTGTTTTACGTGGTAGGATATATGAGCCTGAGGCTCAGGATAGAAGTTCTAGAATAAAAGTGTGGATTGGTAGTTGAAGTTGGGGTTGGTGTGCAGAACCAGAACGGAAAATGGCTGAGGAGAGAAGGTTAGAGAGGGCTCATAGATTCTCTAACAGATGCCTCTTGCCATATTATCTTCCTCCCTTTTTATCCATGAGTATTTCTTCCATTCAAGAATGTGTATATAATTGCTAAGTGATAGCCATGAAAGAAACAAGTGATTCTTTAATGGGCAAAAGCAAAAGTAAAAATCTTTTTAAAAAGTTCTGATCCATAACAATCAGTCATGGCAGATATGAATCTGTCTAATAACAAGTTTTATTATAAATTCTTAAACATGTGCTATGTATTTAGAGAAAGAAATGCTTTAGCCAGAGTCCCTTTCCTCTTATAACATTTCTCACTGGCTGCTTCAATTGTTTTCTCCTTTTTGTGGCACATTAATTCGAATGGAGCAGGTCTCACTCTCCACGATAATTGTCATTTAGTTGGATGTTAATTATTTTCACAGGTAGAGTAACCACAGGACCAACCATTTTTCACAGTTTTCCTTTATTGCTCCGGTAGTCCCAATTTCCATTTAGCCATAAAAGAGTTTTAAACACTTGTGATTTCTTTAACACTGACCAGCTCCCCTTTTGAGAAAAAAACATTATTCACCTTTCCTCCCAGTGTTTCATGACCAAATTCTAAAATGTGTCCTGACTGCTTCCTTCGCTAGCCAAGACATTTGATATTCCAGTCATAACAACACATTAATTAATTCAGGTTTTATAAATTATGTTCTTGGCCCAAATAATAATAGCATGAGTGAAGATGGCACTTTTTGTAACTGGGTTTGTGGTGGTTTTTTGTTTTGTTTTTTGTTGTTGTTGTCTTGTTTTGTTTTGTTTTGTTTTTGTTTTTTTAATGTTTTTTATGAATATACTGGGTGTATATTCACGTTTACTTTAGTCCCTCACCTCCTGCTTTACTCCTTGTGATTTCCCCAATGACCAAGTCTCTGTTTCAATGGTAGAATAAAATGGGACACGTTGTACTATATGTAGCATGTGTCATTCATGTGTCATTCATCAGATTCCAACTCTGAGTTAAAGATCCACAGCCATGATGGAACATGGTTCAGCTTGACCACTTCATCCCCATGAGGAGTGTTTTGGTCTTTTTCCCCCCCCCTCTTAAGGAGGCATACTTGGCTCCATTAAGCTGTTGGAGTCCTAGAAAGTACGGCTACTGGTCTGAGCAGTTGCTTTTGCCAATGCACTAACATTTGGGATATTCTGTATGTCCTTTGGTGCTAGGTGTTTTGGGGGGGATTGTCTGTTGGTTTGTTTGTTTGTTTGGTTTTAATACTCTCATGAGAATAAGTTGATAACAGTGAGGACCTGTTCTTTTGATGCCTGAATTTCAACTTGGCACATTAAGCATATGTTATCTACACAAAGTGTTATAAATTGCCATATGAACACTAACTGTACTTGTAGGCATAGATAGCGAGTTTTTATTTTAATTTTTGTCATACGTTTTATTGTAAAATAAATGGGTATAATGCGTCAACTGATAATTATTGAGCACCTTATTTCATCCTTACACCCCTCTTGGTGTTAGAAGTAGCTCAGAAGGAAAAATTCTTGGATTCTCTCTCCCCTCTGATGTAGATTTTTGGTGGGAAAAGGAGAGATACTATAATTGTCATCATAGAGAGTAGAATTTAAAAAGAGTTTTGAACAAGGGGGGTGAGCTCGTGAAAAGAAGGAGTCTATTTCAGGATTCTGGAATGGCATAGAATATAGCATATGGCCTTTACGAGAAGAAAGAGAAAGGATTGTTAGTCAGTGGCCTTTTTGTTTTGATTCTTCCTTAGTTTTTATGCATTCTTTTTATGTACTATTTCTTTTCTGTTTGAACTATTTTCTAGATGATCCTTAATATAAATGTACTGTTTAGGGGGAAATGCCAACTCTTAGTCATCTAGAAAAGCTGTTTCACTCTGACCTAAGATTAATGGGTATAGATAGTAACAGGAAGCCCAGATTGGAAATAGATCTGGTTTTGGAATTCTCCATTACAGAACACCAATATATTAACTAGATAGAAGTGGAGCTTATCAGTTGCAAAGGAGACAGGAAGCCTCTACCCACACCCCACACCCCACAAACGCCCAGTGGGTTTGAAAATTACTAATATACTCCCTTTTCGGTTGTTAGGCCGTCTTCATATTATCCTTTATTATTAAATAAATGGGGACCACTGATACATGAGCCTTGGCTCACCTCCCTTTGCCTGTGGTTATATGGTCAGTTGCCAGGGGGGGTTGTTTAAAAGGGTAACCTGAAGTACCAAATTAATGCCTGCACGGAGCAGAGAGAGGGAATGGAACCATGAGAAGTGTTTTTTCCTCTTCTTTTGTTATTATGACACCCATTTTATCAGAAGGTATGTGCAAGCAGTAGCATGATGACCCTTTTTCCTGCCCATGCCTCAGCAGACAGTGGATATGTTCTACTTAGAGGCTACGTCTGAGATGATGGGAGGTGAGCCCCAGGACCCACTGCCCAGGACTGCCTGGGACTGTACCCTCAGGTCTCCTCAGGAGCACCTAACCGAAGAAGTCCATATTTTGGCCTGGGTTGACAGCCATCTTGGCTGGCCCTATAGACCAAGTGCCAAAACACCACTTTAATTTGTGCTGAGTAGGCAATACCGTAAGTCAAGAACTCACCAGGGCAGGAAGCCAGGGCTTCGAATGGCCATCTCTGTGACTTTTCCAGCCCATCCATTGGAGGCAGCTCACTCCCATCAACACAAAAGCTGTCATTATGCTTCCTGCCACCCCAAATAGTCTGTTAAGTAAGGAACCAAGAGTGTCATTATTGACGTGGTACTCAGTATATTCTGATTTCCAAGTGTTGACTTACTCCTGGTCCACTGATTGGATGCTCTTGAAGATGAACCAGAAGTATAGAGTTAAACAAGCTGACAAAGACATAAGTCGGAGGAAAAATATGAGTACATTTCTCTGCTGTGCAAGGACATCCTCAGTATTATGAAAATATTGGATTGTTCTTTGGACTACTGCTTAGTAACACCCAAGAAATAAGTGAGGATCTCTGACAAATGAATAACTAGCTCAGGAATACATATATTTATCTGGGAAAACCACAAAGAGTATACCAGGACTACAAGTCTCCATAATATATTAAACATCTAGTATCTTTACCCTCAGTCATTTGAGAAGGTTTTCTTTTTCTTTTCTTTTGTTTTTTTTTCTGAATATACAAGATGTTTTTTAGAATTCTGAAACTGTTTAAAAATATTATGACCCCTCAGCGACTTGGGTTACTTCATGAGAAATCTTCATGTCTAGGTCAAAATGTAAAGATTTTATTGAAGCCACATCTCTAATTAATCAAACCATGTTGTCAATCCAAGAATTATTAAATCAGTTCACTCAGAAGTCAAGTTAATTTTTGATACCTAATGAACCAAGCTAGAAATTTAATAACTAAATATTTGCCATTTGATCACCCGTTTTGGAAACATAGCAGGTCCTTCCTTGTGGTTGCTTGATGTAATGCAGTCTCTCTGTTTGAGGGCACATCTTGAAACTGATGACACTGGTGTCATTAAAAAAAAAAAAAAACCTTTCCATTTTTCTTGTGAGAATTTGGCAAATTATTTGTATGCTAATGGGAATGAGCCAGGTGAAAAGGAGGAGAAAACTAGGAGAGAGACATCCTGGGGTAGATGAGAAAAGATGGAACCCTATTGAATGAGGGGGACGCTGTCCCTGGTTTGGATGTAGGGACGTCATCTCTGGTAGCAGCATGCTAGGAGATGCTCTGATGCTCATAGCTGTTAAATGCACAGTGGGAGCATGTGGACGTTTCCTTTCATTAATTTCTGTTTTCTCATTGTAAGAACAAGGGACAGGGCCATCTGCTGAAAGTGAGAACAGGTGAGGAAGTCCTGGGGGGCAGAGGGAGAAGAGACACCAGTGACCCGAAACAGTCTTCTCATGGGGATAGGACAGAGGTGAGCCACCTGCTGTGTCCTCAATGCGTCTTCAGTTGACAGCATAATTATTATTATTATTATTATTATTGTTATTATTATTATTAAGAACCTGTGTGTCACTCAGTCTAGTCTGCCCGTCTCAGTTGTTCCCTTGCCTTTGAAAGATGTCCAGAAAAGGGGCTGAGAGAGTGTTTTTATGTTTGTGCCCTGGAGACCCTGCACCTCTTCTAGGGTAGGACCCAGTGTCACAAGAACAATGGTGACCCAAGTCCTGGCCTCTCTTCCTCTCACCCCTTTTCTCTTCTCTCCCCTTCACCTTGTCTTCCTGCCACCTTCCTCTTACCCTCTTTTCCGCACTCCTTCCCTACCCTCTTTCCTCTAATGGTGTTCTCTCTACACATCTTTCAGCTAAACATAAAATTGAGAATTCACCCACAAATAAATGTATATGGCTTATAACCAAGTAAATATGCATCTACTACTAAACTAATTTTTACATTAAAATATATCCCAAAGTAAATAAAATAAAATAAAATATATCCTAAAGTATAAATTTTAAACATTTTTAAAATACTTATTTCTTTTGAGAGAGAATGCACGCACAGGCATGCGCTAGCAAGGGAGGGGCAGAGAGAGAGGGAGAGAGAGAATCCCAAGCAGGCTGCAGGACTTGATCCCATGAACCTTGAGATCATGACCTGAGCTGAAATCAAGAGTTAGATGTTTAACCAACTGAGCCACCCAGGTGGCCCTAAAGTTCACATTTTAAAGGGGCCTATAGGCTTCCACCCAGGATAAGTGATTTGGATGAGGGAGTAACAAGGAATTTGTTCATTGACATAAGGGTGCCTGAGAGATGTGGGTACCAATATCAGGTTCTAGGATTGCCAGTCCTACAGGCCCCGTCTGAGCTCTATCAGAGTGGAAATAGGGACATTGATGATGGGATTGTTGGGAGATCTTTACAGTATCCCCAGAATGTGGAAGATGTACTTAAACATAGTCACAGACACCAGGGCCCACATTTTCCTGGAGATCTCTGAAGTGGATGATAAGGGACTAGAGCAAACAGTGAAGATGAAATGAAGGATGGGGGCTACCCCACCCCAGTTCCTGGATGCCTGGTGTAGTACAGTCACTGTCCCCGCGGTTCCTGTGGCTCCAGGTTCAGGGGAGCAGACAGCACAGGCAGGGCAGGAGCTGTGTGGGTGTCCTGGAGCCTGGCCACTGAGCACTGAGGCACTCAGCCCGAGAAGAGACGGAGCGAACTATTGCCGGTGGCCAAAGACAGACCAGATTGCTTCTCTATAACTGGGTCTTGGGGGATAGAAAGGGCTAGAATAAAGCGGCTCACTGCCTTAGAAAACCACCCACATCATCCACACAGGGACTGACATGTTAACAGAGGTTGCCAGAAGCCCATGGAATGAGCCTGAAGCCTCGTACATAGTTCAGGTATAAAAAACTGTGCCAGAGAATCTCCTCTTTCCCTCTTCTCTTCTTCTGACTCATCCCACTCGAGAGGAGCAAGACCCTGGGCAAAGTGGGAAGGCCAGCCCCACGACCGGAACGCCCCACCCCCTCATTCCAAGGTGCTTGAGTAGGAGTGAAATCAAGTAGTCAGGACCCCGCCCTACTCAGAAACCAGAGATACAGTCCCTCTTGGTGATGAGGCATGTCTTAAAGTGGAGTGGGCCATCACAGTAACTGAGACCATCTGGGATCTCCCTAAGATAACATTAAAGAACAATTTTACCAAGCATGGTTGGGTCAATGATGAACAAAATATTTACTATTTCATGTTTAAAGCTCACTGGGTTAGACTCAATAAACCAGTTGCACAAGTATAGAACTAAACCAAGCTTAGAACCAAACTTTCAAATGATTGTCCTTTAAAATGCTATCCCAACATACTTTTAAAATGATGTGTCTTCAACCAAGTTGTTTCCACTACAAATATTTTCATTGTATATATATATTTTTTTTTAATTTAACTTTATTTTTTATTTTTTTAAACTTACATCCAAATTAGTTAGTATATAGTGAAGCAAGGATTTAAGTAGATTCCTTAATGCCCCTTACCCATTTAGCCCGTCCCCCCCTCCCACAACCCCTCCAGTAACCCTCAGTTTGTTCTCCATATTTATGAGTCTCTTCTGTTTTGTCCCCCTCCCTGTTTTTATACTATTTTTGTTTCCCTTCTCTTATGTTCATCTGTTTTGTCTCTTAAAGTCCTCATATGAGTGAAGTCATAGGATTTTTGTCTTTCTCTGACTAATTTCACTTAGCTTAATACCCTCCAGTTCCATCCACATAGTTGCAAATGGCAAGATTTCATTCTTTTTGATTGCCGAGTAATACTCCATTGTATATATATATACCACATCTTCTTTATCCATTCATCCATTGATGGACATTTGGGCTCTTTCCATACTTCGGCTATTGTTGATAGTGCTGCTATAAACATAGGGGTGCATGTGTCCCTTCGAAATAGCGCACCTGTATCCCTTGGATAAATGCCTACTAGTGCAATTGCTGGGTCATAGGGTAGTTCTATTTTTAGTGTTTTGAGGAACCTCCATACTGTTTTCCAGAGTGGCTGCACCGGCTTGCATTCCCACCAACAATGCAAAAGAGATCTTTCTCCGAATCCTCGCCAACATCTGTTGTTGCCTGAGTTGTTAATGTTAGCCATTCTGACAGGTGTGAGGTGGTATCTCATTGTGGTTTTGATTTGTATTTCCCTGATGATGAGGGATGTTGAGCATTTTTTCATGTGTCGGTTGGCCATCTGGATGTCTTCTTTGGAGAAGTGTCTATTCATGTCTTTTGCCCATTTCTTCCCTGGATTATTTGTTTTTTGCGCGTTGAGTTTGATAAGTTCTTTGTAGATTTTGGATACTAACCCTTTATCTGATATGCCATTTGCAAATATCTTCTCCCATTCTGTTGGTTGCCTTTTAGTTTTGCTGATTGTTTCCTTCGCTGTGCAGAAGCTTTTTATTTTGATGAGGTCCCTTCATATTTTTAATGAAAACAAAAATATTTCTGTTCAATTAATAAAGATAAAAAGTAGTATTTTAAGATATTGTTTCTTTTACTGTTTTCTCAATCTGTAAGATTCATACTTCGGAGCATATTTTAATATCAAAATTAGGACAGTAGCAGATGTATGTTTATTCATTTTTTAATCAATTATATAAGTTTATTGGTGAGTAAATTCTCAAACTTTTTAACAGAGAGAGGTATCTAAATACATTTTGTTAGAGAAAAGAGTTAGGAAAAGGGGCCCAGAAAACAAGCATGAATGGAAGATAGAAGGAAAGAAATGTGAGGAGAAGGAAGCAGAAAATAACTCACAGGAAGGTTAACCATTTATATGTGGAGGGGAGAGGCCAGGCTGGGCAGGGCCAGGTGGGGTGGGGCGGGGCAAGGAGGGGAGGAAGGAGGAGGACTTGAGTCACCATTGTTCATGTGACATCAGACCATTCCCAAAAAAGGTTCAGGGTCCGGGGCATGAACATAAAAATAGCTTCTCAGTGAACTTTTTTAGACATCTGTAGAAGATAATAGGGTCTCAGGCTACACTGAGGGGCATATAGCCACGTTTTAAAAACTCTGGAGTAACAAAATTATTGTCCGGTGAATGGGTGGTGCAGGGTAGAGTGGTAGGGGAAGGGGAAGAGAAATTTAGGTAAATTTAGATAAACTCTAAATAAGAACAGAAAGCCTACGCCATGGTCTCAGGGGTCACCTGTTAGGCCCTTCATATTCAGAAGGTGAAAACATCCTTCCAATTCAAAGTTCATGGAGAAGTACAATTTTTGGAAGAGTAAAAATCTCATTTCCTTAGAAGCGGTTTGGAAAACAACACAAAACTTACAAGATATGCGTCATCTGCTGGAGCATGGCATTGTACGGGGAGTAAACAGCAGCACCGGGTTACAAGAGCCAGTAAAGGTCTCATGAAAATCTACATTTATGCAAAGCACTTTCTGTACTCCTGAGAAGCCGCCTCCAACTGACTCAGAGTCCACTCGCAGAAAAATGATTAAATCCCTGAAAGTCAACAAGGATTTATTAAGGACTGAAATGATTCTCTGCACGGTAGTAGGAACTCTGATGAAGATATAGCCCTTGCTTTCAAAAGAACTTCACCACTTGCAGGTAAATTGAGGATAGAAGTCACAGCATAGCTTAATACAACTGGATTGTGATATTACATGGATGAATGAGAGAAGGGAGCAGAAGTGGAGCAGGGAAAAAGAGAGAGAAAATTACTTTTGAGGCAAAACCTTGTCCAAGAGTTCAAGAGGAGCAAAACAAACAAATAAACAAAAAACAAACAAAAAAAAAAAAAAAGGGAGGGAAGAGAGCAGAAAGTCTAGACCAGAAGAAAAGAAAGAAAAAATAAAACGGGAGTACCCAGAGTAATGGAGACCCCTGACGCCTCACATCTCTTTTTATTTCCATTAATTAATATACTTATGGAATAAGTGTCTATCTCCGACACTTGGCGTGGGCATAGTGATAGGGAATGAAAAAGAGAGTTAAAGAAAACGTGATCCCTAGCTTGAAAGAACTTGAATGCAAGGGAGCAAAGGAGTAGAGAGATGGTTACCTCACAGCGGGTGATGGATGCTTTGCCTGAAAAAGGTGGATGGGAACTCAGGAGGAAGTTAATTGACCCACAAGAGCTCTGTGCTGCAGGATCTCAGATGTTTTGTTTTCAAGGATGAAAACTTAGGGAAGAACGTGCTGAAATTAATGGATGACATTGACTTTTCTTTATTCGAGGCACCATTCCCCACTAAGCTAGTTTAGACAGATCAGCTGTGGGCTCATCTGTTCGTACCTAGAGGCATGGTGTCGCTAACCAGGGATCACAGCCCTGGTCTCACCTAAGAATCACCTAACACTGATGCCTGGATCCCACGGTAGAATTTAGAAGCAGTAGTGTTAAATCAGAGTCACTTGGGTGGAACCCGGGAAAAGGCATTAGTTAAAAGACTTCTCTAGATGATTCTAACGTGCTTCTGGGGTTGAGAACCAGTGCCTACACACAGACCTGGACAGACTCCTGCTATAACAGTTTACCCAGGTTTCTGACTTGGTCCCAGATGTTATAACAGAAACAGCCTCTCCTTTCGGAGGCACTTGGGTCCCCTCTTGTACTTCGTCTCTGCACACCGCACTGTTTAGTTGAGTCCATTGATGAAATAGATTAAAAGAAATTTTTAATACATTTTATTTTGTGGAAAATTCTTGTTTTAAAAGTTGGGCCCTCTGCTGCTGTGCCATATATGTTGGCCAAAATATATGATCAGTTGGCATAACTGGTCAACTAATTCCTCCCCAGGTAATATTTCGTGCAAAAAAAAAGTAAATTCTGACAGTGTAACATTTACATGACAACATAATTTTCAAATAATTAATTCATATCTGTTCCTGGCAATCTCTAAGAAATGGGTAAATATATCTACGCATCAATGTATATTTTCCAAGAGGATTAGGAACAAATTAGGAACATTTCTATGGAATAATCTATAGAGGATTGCTGTGTAACAAAACACTTCGACTCCAGCTTCTTCTATCGATTTTAACTCTTTCTCCCCTGTAGATTTTGTAGGCAATGAAGACTAACCCAAATCTTGACATTCTGTGACCTCTGTGAGCTTTCTGAATGCTGCCTGAATCTTTCGTATTATGGTCTTCTGTCGGCCTTGGCAGTTTAAGGGCTGGAAGCAAACCAGTTTTCAATTGCCTGCCTGCAAAAAATACCCAAAAATATTACGAGACCAGTGAGCATTGCCAAAATGTTTTCTTCTTTCTTTGTCCAGTCTCCCACAAGACATACAAGCTTTCTACTTCCTTTCCCGTTGCAGTTAGAAAAAAAAAAGGAGCTGAAGAGTCCATTAAGATAGAATTGTCCCTTTTTCACGGGCTCTTAATCAGAGTATAACTGTCGTTTTGACTCTTCAGCACAGGCAGCCATGGAATTGGTCTCTTTTCTCTCTGTAACATCTATTCAGTTGTTTTTTTTGTTGTTGTTGTTTTGTTTTTACCTCTCCTTTCTGACCAGTGGGAAAACTACATTTAATAAAACAAGTGGAGTTTATTAAGAGTGACCAAAACTAATCGCAATTAAGCTTTTTTACCTTCTGAAACACTGAAACATAATTGGAACAGAATACTTTCTGGGTGTCATAGACTCTCACAGATATTAGAAAACTTGTTGCATAAGAGTCAGTGCTGATGCAATGCCACAGAGGTCGTACCTTGTTTCAGTAAAACAGGTGTAACATGGATGGGGGACTTTCTACGTCAAGAATGATATTAAAGTATAATAATGAATTATTATGATATTGATATATGATATTGAATTATTATGATGCTGATGTATGATATTGAATCATGATGTTGTATGTCTAATATACATACATGTATTATGAAGCTAATATAATGTTGTATATCAGTTATAGCTCCACAAACAAAAAGAATTTGTCAGTTACATCTCTAAAACAAAGAATTATATTAAGGTATAGAAATCTAGGGGCGTCTGGGTGGCTCAGTCGGTTAAGCGTCCGACTTCAGCTCAGGTCACGATCTCGTGGTCCGTGAGTTCGAGCCCCGCGTCGGGCTCTGGGCTGATGGCTCAGAGCCTGGAGCCTGCTTCCGATTCTGTGTCTCCCTCTCTCTCTGCCCCTCCCCCGTTCATGCTCTGTCTCTCTCTGTCTCAAAAATAAATATTAAAAAAAATTTAAAGTATAGAAATCTATAAATTAATGCAGAGAGGCAGTGAACTTTTTTTTTAAGTTTTCTTTTATTTATTTTGAAAGGGAGAGAGCAAGTAGGGGAGGAGCAGAGAGAGAGAGGGAGAGAAAGAATCCCAAGCAGGCTCTGTGCTGTCAGCACAGAGCCCAACGCGGGGCTCGAACTCAAGAAACGGGAGATCGTCACCTGATCCGAAATCAAGAGTCAGACACTTAACCAAGCTGAGGGAGCCACCCAGGCACCCGGCAGTATGGTGAGCTTTGACATGATGACAAATGAATAGCGAAACAGAAGCAGTAGTGTTTACGATGGTTTATACAGACCACATGGTCAAAGTGCTTTCTTAATCCAGGTGTCCACACTGCTACAGAAACAGCATATATTAAGAGCGAAGGAATTCAAACATCTCCATATCAGTTACGACTCAATTTTTGCCAAATGGAAGCCATCTGAAAGGAAATGTCTTGTTTTACTGTCACCTGCAGAGTTCAGGAGTTGAAGAAGTGGAGAATGGACTGGCTCCTCTGGATTTACTTCTCATTGACCAAGGCACACTGATCGGTGACACAAAAGCAAAAAGAAATTGGCAGAGGGAGAGGCCGTGCCATTTTAATGAGCAAAGGAAATGTCAAAACAGAAGAGGAAGCAGCAGTAAAATTGCATGTCCAGCTACTCGACAAGAAGAAATAGTTCAAAATAAATGGAGGGGTCCAACAAATAAAACCAGGACAGTCTAATTAAAAGAGAAATTAAAAAGAAAGAGAAGCTCCTACAGACACCCAAATGAATGCAAAAGGAACTTTCATCTGAGCCCATATCACAGTGGAATCAGCCCCCCGTGTCCAGCCACAGACAGTTATTACAGTGGGTTCATGTGTTAAAGGGAACCTTACGATACATATACGAACTGGGACGTGAAACACAAGGACCAAGATGAATACAAAACAATGGCATGTTGGAATCATTGGAGTAGTATTTGGAGGGTAAATACCTAAATGAACTAAGATGTGGGGGAAAAAAGGGTGAAAATGGGTGGCAAAAACAACCTGAAGCCTTTATTCTGAGAAAGCTCGAGGAGAAGCTAGGTCCCCTGCCTTTTAGAATACTGTATAATTTTCAGATTACCAAAGGGAGGTAGAACTCCAAAAATACTGTTTTGCTTCCACATTTTTCTAAGGAGAATATATGGCAAACCAGAAAGGGCAGAAGAATAGTTGATGCCAAAGAAGGGCAAGTTAGCCTGAGAAAGTCTTCTGGTTTGAATCACTGGCTTCTAAATGTTTGTCTTCTACAAAATGATAATAATAAAACAATTCAGTTGAACTTATTTTCTAAAACTCTAATTTAACAGAGCTTCTTATTCTGATATTACTTTCGTCATTTGTTTGTTTTTTTCCGGTTTCACATACTTTTGTTTCTGTTTTAACGAAATGATACTGATGGCATGGGTTAGTTATCCTTATGTCGCAAAATAAAAAATTAGCAATGTTATGCTAGCTCCTATTTTTAAGTTTTATTGGTTCCCAAAGTCCAAAGACCTGGGAGTCAGTAGAGATTTTTTTTTTTTCAGTTTAAAACATTCCTTTGAATAAGGAATAGATACACACGATAGACATTGAAAAGGTCCATGTAGTCACACAGTATTTTGCCTGCATTTGCACGCCAGCCTACTGTCCTCTCAGTTTCCCTCCAGAAAGGCAACCATTGCAAAAGGTCCTGTATATAATTCTGCACAAGTTCTGAACTTTGCATAAAAATTGCTTGTGCTTTTGACACAAATGGCAGCACACTCAACCGATCTGTACTTTGTTTTCATCGCACAAACTGTATACACTCAGGACCTGGCCCCCGCTATTTTAATTTTGTTTGGAGTTGAAACTAAATCTAGGTACTAAAATATAATTTATTGATGCATTTGTGGAATCGGTGTCAAAAGTTCTTGAGCGGTGCTGTAGGATGAAAGGAGTGTCATAACACCAGGAAGATGAAAATGTTAGCTCAAGATTTCACAAAGCAGCAAAAGGAGAATTTAAGAACTTACCCCGCTGGTGAACTTGCTGTCCGTCAGGAGCAAGCTTTACGTGTAGACTGGTGACTTAATGCACATGTGAAAATTAGGGTCCTGTGATGACTGGGAACAGTCATGAATTCATAAGACTATCAATAAAAGCTTCATCAAGTTTTCTGAACTGATATAAGAAAAGAACATCAGACACCTTGTACATTTTGATCATAAGTAGCCGTTTGGCCCCATTTTTCAGGACCTGTGTCTGTGGCTGTGGAAGGTAGGGAAGGTAAAGTGCGGCCCCAAACTGATTGAACACTTTTATGCAGAAGCGATTAATTAATTACTCCTTGGAGGGGCCTTACAGGTTCACATCCCCAATTAGAATGTTGCGAAGTTTTGCCTGTTAACGTTGTATCAACGCATTGATGACAAGGTGGGCGTGGTTAGCAGATTTGTGAATAATGCAAATAAGGAAAGAAGAGCAAATGGGTATCGTAGTCAGAATTTAAAAAGATCTTGACAATATGGAACAATAAACAAATTAAACCAAGACTTGGTTCAAAATATCAGCAGTCTATGTGCAGGCAAGTAGATCTGGCTTAATTTATATAAAGAAAAGCTGCACATTTTACAAGTTGACTACAAATACATCCTTCGTAACACACATCAGTGCCTTCCAACTTAAGGACTGAAACTTTATTTAGATCTACAAATCTTCTGGTTTTCTTTTATTACTTCCTTCCTTATGTTATTTCTGTTCTCTGTTTCTGTCATTTCTGGTAGACTTTTGTCCTAACCTTCTCCCTTTCTATTCCTGGACCCCTTTTCACTCCCTGCGTCCATGCTGTGAGCTTAGAGTTTCCCTGAAACTACACTTATACTCTGAGTAATCTTCTCCTGTGATTTCCTTTCTTTTATGATATGATCCCAAATATTTGTATCCTTTAAGAATTTTGTAAAATTCTGGAACTACCAATAGCTTTCTAGCTCTGCTATGAACTTCTTTCACACACACACACACATTTATGTTACAGCATGGGAATTTGAGAAGGATAAACATCATGTTCTCTGCTCTAACTTGGTCCAGTATCCATTAACATAAACCAATAACACCCATGGCATCATATGATCGATCAGACGAAAATTAATGGAAATATTGTGCTCCGGAGAAGAGCAGTAATAATCATACTCATCAGAGCCTATTTGAGTATTATATTCAGCTCTATGTATAATAATAGAGAATCTAAGATATATGAGGAATGTTTGAAGGAAGCAGAGATATTTCGCTTAGAAAGAGACAAGATTGTCAGCTTGAGTTATCTGAGGGGATGTTATGTAGAAGTTAAACATTTTAAATATTTGCAGAAAACAGACCTACGATCATTTTTTTTCCTTAAGAACAAGGTGGTGGACTTTATTTTATTTTATTTTATTTTTTTTTTTTTTAATTTTTTTTAACGTTTATTTATTTTTGGGACAGAGGCAGAGCATGAACGGGGGAGGGGCAGAGAGAGAGGGAGACACAGAATCGGAAACAGGCTCCAGGCTCTGAGCCATCAGCCCAGAGCCCGACACGGGGCTCGAACTCACGGACCGCGAGATCGTGACCTGGCTGAAGTCGGACGCTTAACCGACTGCGCCACCCAGGCGCCCCTGGACTTTATTTTAGAATAAAGAATAACTTCTTAATAATTAGGCCTGTACCAAAAGCAGAATGAGCTACTTTCATACTTGAAAAATTCCTAGCACTAGAAATGTTCAAACAGCAACTGAGGGATGACTTTTCATGAATATTTTAAACAATAGAACATTTATCGATCTATCAGTGCCTTCTAATTTTCCAATCCCAAGTTGTCTGTTTCTTTGGGCTCTGTCTGGCCCTAGACTGAAGTTTGTTTCTCCCCTTGGGTCCATCTGACTCCTGAGTATCTGCCTCATTGCTACTTTGCCTTGAACTGTGATTTCCATGTGCCTCCAAACTCTTGACCCACCACTTATCCAATTTTGACTCTGGACCTGGCTCAGCTGTGGACACTGAAAGCATCCATCTCAGGTGTCCCACTTGATTCCAGTAACTTCATCCCTGACCCACCCATCAGGTTTTATGTATTGTTTTGCGGCTAGGCCTTTCTCTCTTGCCTGCTCAGTGCTTTCTTTTGTGTTCTGGTTCCCACAAATATTACATAATCCCCTTTCATTCTTACAAGAGCCTTCTAACGGGGCACAGCCACCAGTTTATCTTCCTTCTGTTTGGGGCGTCCTTATTTCTCATAAGCGCACATGCACCCTTTTAGCCCATTAATCTTTCAAAGCGCTACTTTAATTATTGCTGTCTTCCCAAAACCACTGTCTCAAAACAAATGTTTCCCACGAGCTATCGGATGAAATCAACTTGGGATGCTGTAACAAAGTACCATAGACTGGATGGCTCAAACAATAGTATTTTCTGCACAGTTTTGGAGGCTGGGACTTCCAAGAGCAAGGTGCCCATCGATTTGGTTGCTGATGATTCTCTTCCTAACTTGCAGAGAGAGGACAAACTCTCTGGTGTTTCTTCGTATAAGGGCACTAATCCCATAGTGAGGTATGAAGGCCCTCTAGGCGTCATCTCAAATGCCATTACTCGGGGGATGAGGCTTCAACATAGGAAGTTGGGTGGGACAGAGGACACATATTCAGTCCATATCAAAGTGTATCTTTATGGTTTGCTTCCAAACTGTATTTCTAGTTTTATTTCTTTATCTCCTTTACTTAATTCTTCTACAACTAAATCTGTTCATTTGCTCTTTTGCCATGACTCTCTTGCAAGATATGCCCTCCCCTATTTTTTGTATCCTACCCATCTTTAGTTTATTATTATTTACTTAAACAGTCTCAACTCTGTATTTTATTTGACCTTCATGTGACGGTGTGGTTGGTGGGGGGGAGGTGTTGTATAATTCTTCCCCGACTGCATTGTAATTCTTGTTAAATGTAGAGACTGTGTCTTAGACTTTTTGGAATGAGCACATACATCTCAAAAAAATAATTTTTGGTTTGATTCACCCTCACTCATTCAGCAACATTTAATGACCACCTATTTTGTGCTGGCAGGCTAACTATAATTCTCCACCATGTGATCTGTGTCTCAAAATGTTTGACTCTTCCTAAAACTCCTGTGTCAATATCTTAGAGAAAAAGGCCTTTTCTCTTTTTCCCTTTTTCCTTATAACTTTACGGTTAGATTGCCTTCCTCGCCTGCCCCACTGGTGACTCTCAGAAATGTCACTTGTTCCATAAGCCCAAGATCACCATCTTTCCTTCCTGTTTTTTTTGGAAAACGGAGAGGGAAGGTGAATATGATGTTCTTCTAGCTTCCTTAACTTTCAAAAGATCTGAGGAAAATAACTGGAATAATTAAGCAAGAGAACTTAATTACTCTTCTTCTCCATCTCCTTGGTTCACTTTAAACGTAACCCAGTGTCGGGCAATAATGAGCACTGAAAAAATATTGAACGTTGAATGAATGGTTTCTCAAGACATTTGCTGAAATCTGCCAGCATAGAAGCTGGGAAAATTAGAATTAGGCGCAGATCTCAAAGATCATCTAGACTAACTTGTTCATTTTCTAGATTATAGAACAGAAGTCTGTAGAAGGTAAAATGTTCATCCCCAGGTCAGAGAGTAGCCAACCTAGATTTGGACTCTGTCGGGTCCTACCCCATTCCAGCACTGTTTTAACTGTATCTCATAGTCTAGACCCCATGACTTCACTGTATCTAGGTGAATAACTTAAAGGTATGCTGAAGAAGCTTGGGGAAAATATGACAGAAAAGACTGTAGTTAAAAAGACCCAGGAGAAAAAATATAAAACAGAAGAGGATAGATTTACTTTTGACAAGAAGCAATTGGTGATGCCTTTCTTTTATGACTTTGATAAAGTTCTGCATTAGAACCAAAGGACAAACTAAAAGAATCTTGAGTTCCTTACAAGCAAAGGATCTTTTTTTTTTCTTCATTTCCTCCCCCCCCCCCCCGCCCCCCGCATCCACTACTTGCATCTGGATTTTTGGTGTTAATCTCTGAAAGAGGAAACAGTGGTAAAACCTGCAAACTCTCTGTTTAACTATTTGAAAACTGATGCTCTGTTTCCATGATTCTAAAAAGGGCAAAATGGTTTGACTGTCCTGTTCCTGATTGATCTGATATTTGGACATTCTACATACTGGGCCTTAGAGGAAAAGAAACACAGTCCTTTTGGAGAATGTCAACACAACTCTATTTTACCCTGGCGTCTTTCCTAAAGTTCAATAAAGGCCATCTTTCAGAAGCACATAAATCCACTTGCAGATAAAGCAAAAGGAATTATTGTCTTTACGTGAGAATAAAATCCTTATTTATTCCTTAAATCTCTCCTACTTCCACCTTGAGGGAAGCTTCTGGTATCTGTGTTCATTTTAGGCCTGTCTCATCTGTCCTCCTTTGAATCTCTGCCTTGTTTTGTCCAACCTGGAGGATAACAACGCCTATTACTTTATATATCTTATTTCCAGAAACAATAGCCTGTGGCACATCCATTATTTATTCTTTCTCCTTCTGTCAGTGACATAATGGTTTGCCGCTTGCCAAAAATTCTGCTTTTCCAGGCCAGTGATTCCATTCCCTCTAGCATTTTCTCAGATTTAATTTCTTGTGAGAGAAAAAAAAAATATGGCTGATAGTTCCACCAAATGGGAACTCAGCTTTGCATGAATTGGGCTGGACTTTAGCATATGCTGGCAGCCAGCGTTCGCATTGCTGATGAAGGTGTAGTGGTGGTGATGAAGGTAGCAGGTGATGGTGGCAGTGGTGATGACAGTGGTGGTTGCGGGGGTGGTGATGACAGTGGTGATAATGGTGGTTGTGGTGGTGGTGATGGTGGTTATTTGATGGTGGTGGTGTTGGTAGTGGTGTCTCTTTGTTGGTCTGCCTTCTAAAGAGCTCACAGTTCTTAGGATGATTTGTTCCCATTGTAGAATAATAGAGAAAAAATATGACAATAATTTAAAAGTCTAACACGACGGCAACTAATTTATAATCACTATCATACTATTTGTCTGATTCTTGAGAGTGGAAAATCATTACATTACCTTTCTTGAGAATAAAACTTTTAGTAATACTGCCATTTACTCTGTCTTTAGCATTGCGTGCTCACACTTTTATTAATTTTTTATATGGGAGAGCCCATAATAAATATAAGAAATAAAATTGAAGGATGTCTTATGACCTGAATAAATCAGTGTCTTTACCGGAATGTACTTAAAAAGCTTCTCCCAAACACTCAGCACTAATATTGGCACTGAGGGGGGGGTATCACGGCCTCTGTTTCAAGTCAGTGTATTTAGGTCAGAGGTATGATATTCATTCATCCTATACATATTTGTTGAATACCTTCTGCGTCCTAGATGCTGTGCCAAGAAGAAATGCAGTGCTTGTCCCCACACTAATTGAGACCATGGAATTGCAAACGCCGTTGCATAGCAAGAAATCTGTTAGAATGCAAATACGTAAAATGTCCTGGAAATGAGAGAAAAAAAAATCTAAGTTTCACTGGAGTGGTCAAGGGAGGCTTTATCCGAGGAGGAAACATTTTAGCCAAGACTTGGAGGGGAAAATTAAGCATTCAAAGAGGAAGAGCAGAATGCATAACAACAGAGCAGCTTGAGTGCGGCTGCCTTCTTACAGTATCTTTAGCTACTTCAGTGTTGCTGTAGTGTATTTTTCTGTCAAGAGTGTAGAATGGGAGGAGATAGTATTGACTTGAGATGAGGCTAGGCCATCGGGCAGGGGCCATTGCGTGAAAGGTCTTGTAGGACGGTCCATGTTGGGGTTTTATTCTCCCTCGATGAATTTCCAACAGCAGATTGGCACAATTAACTTGGTAAGTTAGAAAGACCATTGAGTAGAGGATATATTTGAGTCAGACCGGATGCAGGGAGACCCGTTGGGGAGCCTTTAGGGTGAGAACTGATGATGAGACTCTAAGCTAATGTAGTGGTGGTGATAATGCAGGGGTGGTGACTAATACACAGGGCATAAAAGACCTAGTATCTTAAGGAGTTAATTTTTGTTTTGAATGTGGGAAGATTTAAGGATGATTTCCAGGTTTCTGGCTTATAATACGGGACTGAACAATGCAAGACAATGTATAATTAGTTGCTAAACTATGCAGCTTCAGAAAGAAGTTCTTTAAAGCTCATAGGAGTGAGCAGTATTTGAAGACGACTCCTTGTAGAAGGTGTCAGGATGTAAGCTGAGATATCAGAAAGTAGTACATACAGCACTCTGTAAGGAAAATAATTTTCCTAAGTGACTTAGAACTCGCTGTCTTGTTTCTTTTTAAAAATTTTTTTTCAACGTTTATTTATTTTTGGGACAGAGAGAGACAGAGCATGAACGGGGGAGGGGCAGAGAGAGAGGGAGACACAGAATCGGAAACAGGCTCCAGGCTCTGAGCCATCAGCCCAGAGCCTGACGCAGGGCTCGAACTCACGGACCGCGAGATCGTGACCTGGCTGAAGTCGGATGCTTAACCGACTGCGCCACTCAGGCGCCCCACTCGCTGTCTTGTTTCTGACTTGTGTTCTGGAGGGTCACTTGACTCCCATAGAAGAAACCCTCTTCCCCTTACTCTGAAATAGTCGGGTAAATGGCCCACAACCCTTTCCCAAATAAAATTCTACGTCTAACTGGAAAGATACATAAATTCTCGATCACAGATCCCGGTAGGGAGGGACAGAGGAGGGAAGAAAAAAGAAAGGAGCGAATTAGTAATTATTTTCAGAGAAGATGGGGGAGGAGTCAGAGAGTAAGATTTCACTTTTTAAGTTGGGAAAAATTAATGTAGAGTGCCCCAATAAAACAAAATCAAGCCTAACAATAAAATAATCAGCAGCATTCTCAAATATTAACATGTCATTTTTCACTTTTCAAACCAGGCCTATAATAGCAAAGGAGAGATATTTTCTACTTTACTAGGAGTGCTGTAATATTTCCATTTATTTTGTCTCTTCCTTAAGCTTCATTTTTGTCAGTTGGTGCAGTGTTTGGGAAAAAAAGCACGTAAGATTAGTGCCCGTAACACAAGAGCCAAGTGACAGAACAGAACAAGAAAATAGAGTGGGTTGTGTATCATCTTTTCCAACAATACCGTGGGCAGATCAGGAAGTTCTAATATTCTCAAGGTTAATGGTGTCCTTGTTCATAGTTTCGAGATGGATGTGTTGAGATACGTCTGTGTGAAATGTACATCAGTACTTGGGCGTGTGAGCGCGCGCACGCGTGTGTGGTTGCGTGACTCAGTGTCGTCTTGTTTGTTTCACAAGATGCAGTATCATGACCAAAGAGACAGGAGAATGATCTTTCCAGGGAAGTCCCATTGGAAGAGACCCTGAAGGAAAGTTAGAAATCCACTAGTTAAGAAGAAGAAAGGTTATATTACAAAAAGGGAATCATTAAGTACAACGATCTCGAGGTTGGGCTAAGAGCTAAGTGTGGTTTGGGGTATACATAGGAGATCTTCAGGCCGAACTTTAGACTGAGTATCAAGGACGAGTAGGATGTAATGTATTACATGAGTTGGGTATTTTTAATGGTAGGAGTTTGGACATGGGAAGATCTTAAAAGGTTTTCAGTAGGAGGAGTGAGTGGCATACTGCTTTGTGACTGATACACTATTAACATTATTAATACTATTGAGGGGCGCCTGGGTGGCTCAGTCTGTTAAGCGTCTGACTTCGGCTCAGGTCATGATCTCGTGGTCCGTGGGTTCGAGCCCTGCATCGGGCTCTGTGCTGACGGCTCGGAGCCTGGAGCCTGTTTCGTATTCTGTGTCTCCCTCTTTCTCTGACCCTCCCCTGTTCATGCTCTCTCTCTCTCTCTCTCTGTCTCAAAAATAAACGTTAAGGGGCGCCTGGGTGGCGCAGTCAGTTAAGCGTCCAACTTCAGCCAGGTCACGATCTTGCGGTCCGTGAGTTCGAGCCCCGTGTCGGGCTCTGGGCTGATGGCTCAGAGCCTGGAGCCTGTTTCCGATTCTGTGTCTCCCTCTCTCTCTGCCCCTCCCCCGTTCATGCTCTGTCTCTCTCTGTCCCAAAAATAAATAAACGTTGAAAAAAAAAATTTTTTTTAAATAAATAAATAAATAAACGTTAAAAAATTTTTTTTAAATACTAATGAAATTAATAATAGCTAGCATTTAGTGACTGCTTATTGTTATGCATGCCAGACACTTAATAACTAGTTGAATCTTGATCGTCATGCCCGATGATGTAGATGATCTTATCATCGTCCCTATTTTCCAGATTTGTGACCTGAGAAAACGGCCAGGGAACCTGCACAAATGCCACAAGTAGCACGTGAGAGAGCAGGTCTGTGAACCAGGCACAGTCTGGCGGCAAGTTTGTTATTTATAAGACAGAATGAAGGGGAAAGCAGAAGCTGAGAGACCCCTTCGGAGCCTGTATGATCGTACATCAGTCCTGAGGTGGTGAGGCACTGAGCTTTAGTGGCTACAGAGGAGGTCCATATGTGAGCCTTTAGTCTTACCTTTACTCAGAGCAAACCGTGCTTTATTCGAGTCAAACTGAAGCTTGTTTGAAGGGAGAAACCCTTCAGCCCGGTGGCAGAGATGGATCTCGCCACCAGCCCTGCATCCACTTGGATCCTGGAACAATGCCCCTAATTCTCTAACTGAAGCCCGGAGCGATAGCATCTTCCCTCAAGGACATCACTTCCGCAATTCCATTCATAGAGCTTTGTTTCTAGAAATGTTGCAGTCTATTGACTATGTAAATGGTGTAGTTGCTTTTCCATGAAAATGCATAAAATTCCTATTGTACTATGTACTACTATTGGCTCCGAGGGGGGAAAAATATAAGTAGCTCAGCATCATTGTGGGAGACAGAACATCTGTTTGCTTTGGAATCCAAGAGAAGCTCTCCACATGGCTTCCCTCTAAAGCAGATTAGTAAGGAACTTGTGAATAAATTATCCCCGGGGCTGTCTTGTCCACATGAACAAGAGTTTAATGTCCCCTAGAACCAATTCCATCATTTTAGTGGTTACCTGATAGCCATTCTCTCTGGGATAAATTTCTAATGGTAAAGGGAAGCTGTGATTTCCTCTGATTCCCTCAACCTCTCTGGGATCTTACTGTGTCTCCTCCTGATCCGTTCAATGTCTCTGAGGATCTGCTTCCCTGAAACAGTTTTTGATTTTCCTACTCCTCTGTTTCCCAAATATTTATTTATCAATTCCGCATACAGGTTCTTAGGAGAGGCACTACGGTTTACAATCGGGAAAAAGTGCAGCCAATCCCTTCAAATTAGAAAAAAAAAAAGTAAGAAGGCTTGTTAAATGCTAATGTGGAGCTAGTTCACAGTGTTAAGAAATATCAGAAGAGAGACACCCCACGCAGTGTCGAAGTATCAGGAAAGGCTCCCCGTAGGAAGTTGCTTTTAAGCTGGGACTTGAAAGATCTCACCCAACATAGGGACGGGGCTGGGGGAGGGGGGCAGGTGGATTCCTAATGATAGACTGTCATTCTGGGAGAAGGAACAGTATGTACAAATGTAAGGAGGTACAAGAATTACTGGGATGTCCAGGAAACTTCACTTACTCTAATTTGAACATCCCATCGATTTCTTGATTCCGTTAGCAAGTGTTCCCAAACTGTGGTCTGTGGCATATTTTTAATAAGATGTTAATATGTATCCTATGAGCCGAAATGTTCTCTGGTGAAATGATTTTGAGAAATACTGAAATAATCTAAATTAATGGCTTCTTTACTGCAGCATTTTTTTTTTAATTTTTTTTTTTCAACGTTTATTTATTTTTGGGACAGAGAGAGACAGAGCATGAACGGGGGAGGGGCAGAGAGAGGGAGACACAGAATCGGAAACAGGCTCCAGGCTCTGAGCCATCAGCCCAGAGCCTGACGCGGGGCTCGAACTCCCGGACTGCGAGATCGTGACCTGGCTGAAGTCGGACGCTCAACCGACTGTGCCACCCAGGTGCCCCTACTGCAGCATTTTTAATACACCAGTGTAAATAGTGACTCACCAAAAGAAGAGTTGAGGATGCAACTTTTCCCAACTTGACAGGGTAATGGTTTGTTGTGCAGAATATTCCTTAGCAAATTGCGGAACTTGTATTCCGTAGGACAAACTTTGTAACTACCTGCTTAGCATCACGGTCAGGGGTTGGAAACCGGATTCCAAATTTTTAACACCTAGTGTTGAGTTGAAAATCTGCAGATGTCCGCACATGCGCATTCCAACCATATTATTTTTTGACCAGTCACTAGGATTTTAGATATTGCTATAATTATGTTTGAAAGGCACCTCTGGTATCTGCAAGAATCCTGAATCATGACGCCAGCGAAACCAACGAAGTTGGTATCAACTTAAGACAGGATTGCATTTCGGTCTTTCAAGAATGATTCCAAGGAAGAAGCTAGGTGGGCATCTTAGAGACAGTTCCCTGGAGCCTACATTTATCTTTATGCTCAGGATATATTGTAATGTGAGCATTTTCTTAAGTTCTCTGGCAAGGACCAACGGTAAGGTAGATTTGCTGAGTTACAGGGAACTCAATTGCTCTGCGGCTCACTTTGGATGAAGAACGTGCGGTTACATCAATATTTTCCATATTCATTTGGCAAAGACCAGCTTTCGCACTGAGGTCATTTTTAACTGATGAGGGAGGCCAGCAAAATCGAATAGCTTTTCCATAGCACAAAGGGTTGGGAGGGGATCTGGTGGATCTCATATTTTTTCTCTTTGATATAAATGGATGGATCCTCAATAACCACTTCAAGTAGCTCATCCCTTTGCCATTCCAGAAATAGATGAAAATACAGTCAACTGATTTATGACTCATTTAGGCAGTGATAGAAGTGGAGAGGAGCCCTGAACCAACCCCATGACTATTTTTTAAGTTGAATCCACATCTGTGGAAATACCAAAGTGCTTTCTTACTTGGGAGATTTTTTTTTTTTTAAGTATGAAATAGCCTACCTTTTTCACTTCTCCAGTTACTCCATTTTTTTCTCTCCGAAGCCTGGGTTATTTATACGGATACTTTCCTCCTCTGTGATTCATTCTCCAAAAAGTCTAAGCAACATGCATATGGACTTGGTCCTATTATCAACATAGTCTAAGCTATAAGCTCTCACTCCCAACTTAAGAGCAAAGAAAAACAGAGAACATATACCAATTCCACAAGATCATGATGACAGGTGAGCTCAATTCATGGTAACCTGCTTTTGCTGCCTGCCAGACACAGATCTCCTTCCTTCTCAACTTGTTCATTTGTCTTTGGCCCATTTGGATTAGCTGTATTTGCCCTCCTATGATCTGCCTGATCATAATTTTGACCATGCATATCTTGTTAAAAATTTGGTCTGAATGCCCAGAGATATTCAGCTAAGAAAATGTCACTAATGCTATCCTCAACCCCTGGGCAGCTCTGTTCTTGATCAGGTTCAGTCAGGAGCACCTTATAATACATTGTCTGGGCTTCCCTTAATGGTTCCCTTGCAGGGACCCTTCCAAATTGTAGGGTGAGTGGAGGTTTTATGTTGTTCAAAATCACTCTGATTATGTATGAACTATACTAATTCTGTATTGGATTCGGGATATTCATTAGGATATTCACCCTTTCATTAACTTAAATTCTACCTGTAATCCAATGCAAAAATATCTCCCACCCTTGTACTGAGCAAAACCAAAACAAACAGGCAAAACCAGAACAAACCAAACAAGGGTGGCTTTCTCTTCTACTTACGAAAATGCACTTTCAGTGCCTTAGATGCAGTTTCTAATTGCCTTCAGGTATTCTTTCTTTTTTTTATTTCTCTTTCTTTTTCTTTGCCTCTTGTCTCCTGTGCTCCTTTTCCTGAAGTCCACGTTCACAACCCCTTTCCTGCCCTGCTTCAGAGCAGTATCAGGACTGTGTTAGAACAGCCACAGCCCACATTCAGGGGCACCCGGGTGGCTCAGTCAGTTAAGCATCTGCCTCTTGATTTCGGCTCAGGTCATGATCTCACAGTTCATGAGTTTGAGTCCTGCATTGGGCTGTGTACTGACAGCATGGAGCCTCCTTGGGATTCTCTCTGCCCCTCCCCTCCTCGTGCTCTCTCCCTCTCAAAATAAATAAATAAACTTTAAAAAAAAGAACAGCGACACCCCACATTCAAAACATCCTTCCTTTGCCTTAGACAACCGTTCAGAGGTTCCCTCTGTTGCTTCAGACACTTCCTCAGACACATCTCCATCCACACCTTCCACCTTGCCAATGAGAGGTCAGAAGATGGGTCTGGAGAAAACGTCTCTTTAAGCTGTGCCCAGTGTCCTTCCTAGTCATTTGATTACCTCAACACTGTTTATTGCACACCCAGTGTTCACCTAGCATGGTCCTAGCAGCTGAAAACACAAAATCTCCAAGATTCTTAAGTGAGTGCATTTGCCACTGCACTTCACTTTGACCACAGCTGTGCTCATGGACTGAGGCAGGGCAGTTGGATAAACTGTGCATAGGCATGAATGCATCAGTTAGGGCTACTGATGACCATTTCCAGAAGATTGGCCTTTTGAATTTGCATTCCTCCTTTTTTAGCCATAATCAAATTGTCCTCTTTGGGGCCATACTCTTAAGCACATTCAGGCTTCAGTCAACTCTTTCTTACAGGGACTGTGTATAACACTCTTGATTGATCTCAAAAGTTCCAACATTTTGTTACATTTTTTACAAGCAAATGAGGGGAAAATAGGGCACATAGATTACAATTGGATCAGTATTATTTTCCCCTTCTAGAATGACAAGAAATATTGTGTATATAAATCATACCCCCAAAAATAAATTCACAGATTTCTCATCACCCTGAAAACTCAAAAAAAATCAAAACATAATGTGCTATATTTTGGGAAAGGTCCAGATGGATAGGTAGATTATAGATATTATAGATTTATAGATACAGGTTTATATAGATCTATAGAGAGATGGATACATCCAGAAAAACTCAGACGTAGTCAGTTATAGGTTTATCATTTAAAAGGAAGGAAAATTTGGGGTGCCTGGGTGGCTAAGTTGGTTAAGTGTCTAACTCTTGATTTCAGCTCAGGTCATGATCTCCCAGTTTGTGGGATTGAGCCCCACATCAAGCCTGCTTGGGGTTCTCTCTCTCCCTCTCTCTCTGCCCCTCCCCTGCTCATCCTCTCCCCCCCCCCTCTCTCTCTCTCTCTCTCTCTCTGTCTCAAAATAAATAAATAAATAAACTTTAAAAAATTTTAAGAAAGGAAAATAAATTGAAGGAAAGGGAAAGAAGAGGGAAGCAGAGGAAGAAGAGGTCAGGGGAGGAGAGTGGAGGGCAGGGAAGGCAAGGAGGTAGGTTGCATGACATTTTCAGTAGAAAATGGAATTTTAGTGAATAATCAGCAATTTGTGTACTGATAGCTATCATTTTTTGAATACTCATTATCTGCTTGGCCTCTGGCCTCTGTACTCAGTATGCATTATCTCATTTAATACTTAATTGTATAATTTCTGCATCTTGTAGAGAAGGTAACTGAGGCCTGGGGAGCTTAAATAACATGTCCAGGGGTTACACAGGTCCGACTTAGAGTCCAGGGGTACGGTCCACCTCAGCCCACACTCTTTTCTGCTTCACTTACAAATGTAACGGAGTAGGCACACGTAATTTAGTGACAAATTAATTCCAGTCTGTCCTAAAGCCATTGTTTCCTTGAGAAGATGTGCAAAAAAAGAAGCAATAAAGTAACTAAAATAAATATACATTTATATATACATGTAAGATTGAATATTGTTATAGAATATCATATATATAGATAGATATGCATATATATGTATATCTATAGATAGATAGATAGATAGATAGATACTGAACTAAAAGTCATCACCATTTTTGTCTTTCAAAATGGCTGCATATTGGCAACTTCATGTGGTCTGACCAAATAAGTGTCTGTATATACACATATTATAAAGAGACATAAATTGATGTATTCATAATAACAAAGAATACCTATTCAGTGCATATTAGGTTTTAGGAAATATTCAAAACACTTTACATTTATCATTTCACATAGTCTTCCTATCAGACCTAGGAGCTTGTGCCATTCTTCCCATTATATAAAAATGAAAATTAAGACATGGAGAGATTGTATAACAGTGGAAGTCACACAGTTAGGATATGATTGAGCCAAGATCTTGTCCTCATTGGTCTGATCTGAGACCTCATTCTCTTGACCACAGTGCTCTATTGACCCCCTATTTTACCGATTTCTAAGGACTTTTTCTCTGTGCGATACATGGTAAATGCAAACCTTTACAAAGCCAGATGCTTAATTGAGAAGCAGTTTACTTAATGAGAATAGAATCTGTTGTGTCCTGCAGGCTCAATGCTAAAAATGCACATCAGTGATACTGTGGTCTCATTAGCCTTTTGTATGGAGTTCAAGTCCCTCTGCTTGTTTGAGTTCACACTAATGATGGAAATGCTATGTTATCTCTGACCACCCCTTCTCTTCCTCCCTCATTTCAATCACACATTTTAAAGCCCATCATCTCTTTTCTGGCCCTACACTTCCTGCCCTGGGTCTGTTCTTTGCTGTGGATCATTGCTGTGATTCAGGTACTGGCCTCCCTGCTCCTGGTCATGTCTCTTCAAATCCAGCCCCTGCACAGTGGCCTCGTAGATCTACTTAAAATACACATTTATTCGTTGGGCTGCCTTTTATTTGGACCCTCTCATCAGGTCACCACCCTCTATAGCATAAAGTCTGAGTCTTTTCAGCAGGGCACGTGAGTGCTCCATAGGTCAACTTCTTTCTGACTCTCAGCTACCTCCTTTGACCTCTCCCAGACTCAATCTTGCACTCCCAGCACCACTGAACTTAGATGCACTGCAATTTCTTCCTCTCTAAATTTGCTCAGACTGCTCCCTTCCACATTATCGTGATCATATTTAGTTTTTACAGCAAATTGGTGAGATGGGGACTATAATTATTCCATTTCAGAACATTGCCAGGCTTAGGTTAGCTTTCTGTAGCTACCATCAAGAGGTCTGGAGGAATGCAGTACATCGAAGACGTTTATACAGATTTACAGTCTTCTCCTGGTTTTCTTTTTCTCTGATGGAAACTCTTCCTCTGCCATGTCTACCTGATAAAGTTATATGCATAATCCTTTTCAGTGATGTCGTGTGAGGGGAACTTATCAAAGACACTGTCTCACGAAGGCAAACTATGGTTGCTAAGATAAGAACATTGTATCGACACAACTTTACATTGCTATGAAGTCACAATAATGCTTGGAAAGATAGATGTATCAGGTCAAATTGAACGTCAGGTGCTATTATGATTTTAAACATAGCAATCAATCTAGGTTGTCATGTTAGGATATTTTATTAACTTCAGCGTAAAGAGACCAACCACCAACCAGAGACAAGATATTTGTTAAGATAGAGCTGCGATCCCAAATCCGGTTGATTCAACTTATCAGAAAGAGAGTCTAAACACTACTTTCAGCACCTCACTTAATATGTCAGAATGTTCTGAACTGGGACATTCTCCCCGCTGTTGAAAAACAAACCTCTGTTCCATTTGGTGCTGTTGAAAAACAAACCTCTATTCCAGTTGGTTCGTAGGCTCTTGCTCCTTATCTGTTGACTACTGAAGCATCAAACTTTATTTCAGTCCCAAAAAAGGAGGGATTGTGGGGGCGGAGGAGGCTAGATAAACATGTGCCAGAGGCTATCCTATTTGTAAGGAAGAGACAGGTAGGAGGGAATGAGGAAGAGAGTAAGACTGACACTGCAAAATCTCATTTAAAAAGTTGTATTTCTGGCTAAAAAAGTTGTAGATCACAGATATACAGCAACACATATATGTTTAAATTCTAATTGATGTATAATAATAATAATACATGTGAGGCCACACATATAAAGCACAGAAGACTTTCAGCGAATACTTCCATTCAGTGCTCATAGTTGACAACAGGTCAAAGGAATGAAAGAGACAACACAAATCAGTTCATCTGCACGTGTAGTATCCGCGGGCACAAACCAGTTCGAGTGGGTTCTGTAATCTCAGTGGTCAAATGCAAGCTGACAACCAAGACTTTGGACTTATATCTAACAAATAACTTGAAATCTTTTCCCCAAATGAGAGGTTGAAGTGTAATAAACACAGGCTCGATCTCTTTCTGTATTGGCTTAATGCAGGTACACATTTGTAATGATCGAATTAATTCTAATAAGCTCTACTGTTAAATGGGGCATGATGTTGATATTTTTCATGAGGCTTTAGTTTCATTTTTCTATGCTGACTCAATTATTCATAATTAATAAATAGAAATGTCCCTTCTTGGGGGTTGTATTGATACGGTCATTGTATCAGTCAGGGTTCTCCAGAAAAACATAACCAGGAGGATGTGTGGATATGTGTATACAGTTGATATACATTATGTGTGGATTCCATATATGTGAATTCACATACTTGCTAAAGTTTAATGGTGAGCCTCAAATCGACACTTGTGATGTTTCCGTGGTCATTTCCAGACATGCATAAGACAGTGAAAATTTGAGTCGCCTGCCATACATGTTCCCAGCTGAGGTCAAAGGAGGTGATGCTGTGTCTTCTTGTGTCCTTTTTGTGGTCCATTTAGTGCCACATGTTTCACTTTGTTGTGCTTTCTGAAAGCCATTCTGCTGTTTAAAGTGATCCTCAAGCATCATGTTGAATTTCTGTCTAATATTTATAAGCACAGAAAGCTGTGATGTGCCATATGGAGAAAATATGTGTGTTGAGCAGGCGTCATTCAGGCATGAATACAGTGCTGTCGGCTGTGAATTCAATGGTGGCAAATCAACAATGTATGTTAAATAAGATGGCTTTAGACAGAAACACACACACGCATAAAACATGGTTATGTATGGACTAATTGACAAAAATGTTGTGACCGGAGGCTTATAGGAACTTAACCCTGTATTTCCTCTAGGAGTAGTGTGTCAGTATTTGCAAATTTCGCGTTCGTGTGGACTTCGTAGAATAGAACTGCCGCAGATACCAAGGATGTAATGTTTATCTTCATCTGTCAATCTGTTTATCTATTTAAGTTCATTTGAAAGAATTGGCCCATGTGATTATGGGACCAGCAAGTACGAAATCTATAGAGCAGGTCAGCAGGCTGAAGACTCAGACAGGAGCTGTTACAGTTTTGTTTTGCTTTGTTTTGGTTTGTTTTGTTTTTTTTAGTTTTTGTTTTAAATCCAGTCAGTTAACATACAGTGATATATCAGTTTTGGGTGTATGATATAGTGATTCAGCACTTCCCTGCATCACCCAGTGCTCATCAAGACAAGTACACTCCTGGGGCGCCTGGGTGGCTCAGTCGGTTAAGCGTCTGGCTTCGGCTCAGGTCATGATGTCACGGTTTGTGAGTTCAAACCCCGTGTCGGGCTCTGTGCTAACAGCTCGGAGCCTGGAGCCTGCTTCCGATTCTGTGTTTCCCTCTCTCTCTGCCCCTCCCCCATGTTCATGCTCTGTCTCTTGCTGCCTCTCAATAATAAATAAACATTAAAGAAAAAAAGACAAGTACACTCCTTAGTCCCCATCACCTATCTAACCCATCCCTCCACTGACCTCCTCTCTGCTAACCATAAGTTTGTGTGGCTGTGCAGTTAAGATCGCGTTTTACAAAAATAGGAAGAATGCTTCCAAAGTCACCCAGGCCTCTGCTGTTGTGGCCTGAGGTATTTTATGCCTCAACTTTCATTAAATCATAATGGTTTACTTTCATAAACTCAAAATTATCGTCCTTTTGGGTTACATATATTCTACCCTTTGGAGATAGATAGATAGATAGATAGATAGATAGATAGATAGATATCACGTTTTCTTTATCCATTTATCAATCAACGGGCAGCTTCCATGTCTTGGCTATTATAAATAATGCTGCCATAAACATCGGGGTGCACGTATCCTTTGGATTAGGGTCTTTGTATTCTTTGGGTACATACCCAGTAGTGTCATTGCTGGATCGTAGGGTGATTCTATTTTTAACTTTTTGAGGAACTTCCATACTGTTTTCCACAGTGACTGCACCAGTTGCATTCCCACTAACAGTGAACGAGGGTTCCTTTTTCTCCACATCCTCACCAACACATATTGTCTCTTGTGTTCTTGATTTTAACCATTCTGACAGGTGTGAGTTTTGGTATCTCATTGTAGTTTTGGTTTGCATTTCCCTGATGATCAGTGATGTTGAGCATCTTTTGATGTGTCTGTTGGCCATCTGTATGACTTCTTTGGAGAAAAGTCGGTTCATGTCTTCTGCCCATTTTTTAATTGGACTACTTGTTTTTTGGGTGTTGAGTTGTGAAAGTTCTTTATGTATTTTGGATACTAACCCTTTATCAGATAATGTTATTTGCAGATTCTTCCATTCACTAGGTTGCCTTTTAGTTTTGTTGATTGTTTCCTTCACTGTGCAGAAGCTTTTGATTTTGATGTAGTCCCCGTAGTTTATTTTTGCTTTTGTTTCCCTTGCCTCAGGAGACCTATCTAGAAAAATGTTGCTCTGGCCGATATCAGAGAAGTTACTGCCTGTGCTCTCTTCTAGGATTTTTATGGTTTCAGATCTCACAGAATTTAGGGAGTTGCTGCCATTTTGAGGCAAAATTTCTTCTTTGGGAAATCTCAGTTATTGCTCTTAAGGCATCAGCTGATTAGATGAGGCCCACCTGAATTATTGAGACCGGTCTTCTTTACTGAAATTCAACTAACTGTAGATGTTAACCACATCTACAGACGACCTTTGTGGCAAACATCTAGATTCATATTTCGTTAAATAAGTGGGTACTATCGCCTAACCAAGTTGACGTATAAAATTTATCATCACAGTTTTGATAGATACTGATGAACTTATAGTGAGCCCAGTCCATTGGTGCTTTTACTGATAGAGCAAGTTAAAACTGTATTTTCACACACACACACACACACACACACACACACACACACACACACAGAGAACACTTCTGCCAAAGTTCTATGATAGGGAACAAGTAAGCAGAGGGAATAAGGACCCTGAGGGGGAAAAAAGACCCTGAATGTTTTCCACACCTGATTCTCTTTTTCCTCAAGAAGAAAGCACTCACAAAAATCAGTCCACATAGAAATCACAGCCGCCAACCGAAAAGTGAAAAATTCAGTTAAGTGAGCTCACAGACTCAATGCTAAAAACCGGGTGTGAGGACGTTGCCACAGCTTTGTTTAAAGGCTGCATGCCGCTGGGATTGTTGCAATGACATGTAATCGCAGAAGACTCAATAATGAAAGGTGAAATCGGGACCTTGCTATTCTAAACGCTCTCTCTGCCTCTCTGAGTGTACCTGCTGCTGGGCTCCAACCCCTTCGCTGACCTCCCCATCACAGAGTGACAGACCTTGGGGAGAATGAAGGGACATTCTAAGACAAAAATAAACCTGTCATTTTTACAGTCAAAAGTGTCAGAGCTCAGACATCAGTGGTGATTCAAAGAGTCAATAATGTAAGCATTCTTTGTACATAGAAAGTGGCCAGATGTAAAGTAACAGCTTTCACATATAAACATGCTCTCTATACATTCTGGAGAGGTGGCCAAGTGCAAAGACTATAATTCATAGCCTATGTGAATATTGTGCCTGTGTTTACTGACGTTTACTGCTCATTCCGTATGAAAGTTATTTGCAACGTATTCTTGCATTGCAGACATATCCATGTTATTTCTTTGGCTTAAAAAATAACCATTTCAACCTTTCTAGTCTGCACAACAAGCCACATCAATTCCTTATTTAAAACAGAGGTATTTATTGCGTGAGACTGTAGTCACTTCCCACAGTACCTTCTGCTCCTTTCCAACTATGAGACATACTTAGCTTTATTGTCTTTACTCAAATAATTGTCATCATTATTAGATTATTTTTCAAGGTATGTGTGATTATAGCAAATGTATTAAGTATTTCATATATGAATTTTTTTAATTTATAAGTATCTTACATTTTTTGGATAAAAACTAACTTATGAGTGGGACTGATTATAGAGGGAGATGGTTGATTTAATCAGGAAGGACTGTGCAGATTTATTTGCTATATTCTTTTTTTCTTTTTTTTTTTTTTTTGGAAAATTTTCAGCTCTACACAGAATAAATGTGGAGGCAAGATAATAGTCACCAAGTTCTTCTGATAACCCTTATTCATAGGTGAGAAGGCTGTGTAATAATATGAACTTTATGAATATATAAGCATAATTTGTAATTAATATATGAATTCTGTGTACAAAAAAAGTGGCCAGTTGTAAAATAATAGCTTTCACACATAAACATATTCTATATACATTATGGAGAGGTGGCCAAATCCAAAGACGATAATTCATGGACTGTATGAATTATATACGTTTTTTTTTTTTTAATTTTTTTTTCAACGTTTATTTATTTTTGGGACAGAGAGAGACAGAGCATGAACGGGGGAGGGGCAGAGAGAGAGGGAGACACAGAATCGGAAGCAGGCTCCAGGCTCCGAGCCATCAGCCCAGAGCCTGACGCGGGGCTCGAACTCACGGACCGCAAGATCGTGACCTGGCTGAAGTCGGACGCTTAACCGACTGCGCCACCCAGGCGCCCCTATATACGTTTTTATACATCACAGAAATATAGTGTCAAAAATCCCATTCATTGTGCAACTAAAAATAAGGTCAGTCTTAGCAAGATCTATGCAATATACATATACAAACAGGTCTGTAAATTTTCATGTCAGATATATTTGCAGAGAACTACAAGACATCATAGAGGGACAAAGGAGAAAACTAGAATGGATGAAAAACATTCCTGGTTCAAAGACTTACTCCTAGACAGTTGTTAACTCTTCACCAATTAATTTATAACAGTCCAATAAAAATACCGTAAAGAAAAGGAGTTTACAAAATATTTTAATGTTTATGTTAAAAGAGCATGAAAATATAGTAAAGATAAGTGAAAACAATACACAAATATAGAGGATTTATAATTAGAATTTCTAAGTACATTATACCATTAAAGTAGAAAAAATAATGTTGCTGGTACAGGACAAACCAGACGAAACGATGGAATAGAATGGAAGGCCCAGAGGTAGATTTAGGATATTTTAAATATTTAGTAGATGATAAAATCATCTTTCCAAATTTAAGGAGAAGGTGTAAGTTGTTCAATAAATGTTTCCGCAGTGATTTTTAAACTCCTTGGAAAAAAATTAATATTAAATCTCTTCATACCTTAGTGAAGATACAGTCTCATAAATTATAGTTTCAAGTATAAAATATGTGAAGTAGTTAAAGGATATTATCTCCAACATTTACTTATTTGGAGTGGGGAAGTGTGAATGTTTGAATATGATGCCCTAAAGTTAAAATCTTAATAGATACAACACTTATCCAAAAATGTCCCTGAAAAAAGTGCAAACAAAAAATGCCAGTGGTCAATAAGATAAAAAATATAAAACTTCACAAATCAATAAAATGATAGCTGACATTTCAAACAGGATATTTTACTTAGCTGATTTACTATAGTTTTTAATGATAATTCTTAGTTTTGTTAATGTCTATAGGAAAATAACATAGTGATTCATTGCTGGTGGGAATTTACTGTCACAAACAGCAAGTGTATATAATTTTGGCCAATGATGCAACTTTTAGAAATTTACCCTTACAAAAAATTTTTTTTTCTTAATGTTTACTTAGTTTTGAGAGACAGAGACAGAGCATGAGTGGGGGAGGGGTACAGAGAGAGAGGGAGACACAGAATACAAAGCAGGCTGCAGGCTCTGAGCCACCAGCACAGACCCCGACGCGGGGCTCGAACTCACAAACTGCGAGATCAAGACCTGAGATGAAGTTGGGTGCTTAACTGACTGATCCAGGCGCCCCTAGAAATTTATCCTAAGAATGCAATAGCGATCTATAAAAGGGGAAAAAAAAGATGTACAAAGAAGTTTACTGCACCATTCTATGCTAGAGTAAAAAGTGAAAATTGGCAATGACTTATATGTCACAAATAGAGGATTATTTAATTAAATTACAGTATGGCTACAAAACTAAACATAATATACCCCTTAAAATGATACATTAGAAAATTATGTAATGTCATAGAAAAATGTCCATGATTATCTTTTTTAAAAAAAAATTTTTTAATGTTTAGTTTTGAGAGAGAGAGTAGGAGAGGGGCAGAGAGAGAGGAAGACACAGAATTCAAAGCAGGCTCCGGGCTCTGAGCTGTCAGCACAGAGCCCGACACGGGGCTTGAACTCACGGACCGCGAGATCATGGCCTGAGCTGAAGTCGGATGCTTAACCAACTGAGCCACCCAGGCGCTCCTCTTTTTCTTTTTTTTTCCTTTTGGTTTACTTTCCTAATGTTTTAGCTTGAAAATCAGAAAGAAAATTCACAATAAATTTTATTTTTAACGCCCAAGGGCAGAGGGAACCGTGTCAGCAGAGCAAAAACCTATCGTAAATAAATCTCATATATTTTTGAAATGAAAAAGGTAAACACACCATTCTTAGTTGAGACTTCACACAGAATTCTCTGGCTCTGAAGTCTGCTCTGTAACACAGAACATAATACAAGAGCCAATTTATTCTTGTTTGATTTTGTAATTTTGTTTAGACTTCAGGCCTCCAATGAAAATTGTCACAATACCCTTCCTTACCCTTTGCAAATTGTTGTGTATCTCAAACACACCCGCTCCGGGAGCCTCATTTCACTTCTCTGCCTTCTGCCTCCTTGCAGGGTTACTTAGGCAGCGATTATAGCGATGCTATAAAACCAGCATGCAAGTCACTGGACGACTATTTCTAGTCTGTCCACTAAATAAGTCCAGGATAAAATCAGCGGCACAGAGGTGTCAGCTAATTGAGGAATCAGACAGCCGCAGAGACCAGACGGGGCAAGAAAACACCCTTATCCCAAGGACAAACCTTTGCTCTGACATTGGAGAGAATACACAAATGAACTCGCCAAGTAAATTGCTTTCCCGCTCCAATACGTGATCTCTTGCTCCGGTGCTAAAGCCACTTTTTAATGAGTTGGTAGGTAAATATGGAGCTCGATTGAGAGAATTAGTTCATGCTTGTACGTTTGCAATATTGAGAGTGAAATGAAAATACAGATAGCAATTTGAATCTAATTTTCAAGCTTGCATGGATGAAGGGTCACAGAGGGAAGCTGAGACGTACCAGGATATTGGGGGTGGGGGACGTGGTGATGGTAACAAAGCAAACCAGCTGACACAAAGCAGAAGCCTCTTCAGCAAGTACAGCAAAGCCCCAGTAGTGTAAATTCAAGAGGGAGAGAGAGAGAGAGCGAGAGAGCGAGAGTGCAGTTTACTCTGTAGGTATACGCACTTCAGTATTTAGGAATATATAGATCTAAGGCAGAAGTCGGTGACGATCATCTCTGACCTCTCAGTCGGCATCATATGAATCCTAAGAGAATTACAGTAAAATTAGAATTCTAGAATGCTCTTAGAGCTGAGAGAGTCGTTGGAGTCGAACGTCCTCACTGCCACAGAGGACGAAAATCAAAGTCAGGGAGGTTAAATACCAGCTCCAGGATGAGAATACAGATATTTTAACATCACAGACCCCTGTTCTTTGCGTGACTTTTAGACCAACACTGCTATCTGAAAACAAACAGATCCACGTGAGAAATGGGTGTGGGTGGAGGGAGTGGTTGTTTGAGGTCCTGAGGAAGGCACCATCTTGCGTAATTAAACATTTAGATTCAAAATAAAAGCCCTTCCCAAATGGTGCCCCCAAAGCCCTAAATTAGAAAAAGAAAACACACACACACACACACACACACACACACACACAGACTCAGGTGGAGAAAACGATTGGGCCTGCTATGAGTGAGTTAAAAGAGAGCAAAACGGGTGGTTTGCGGGAAAGTGAGGGCAGCAGGAAAGTACCAGATTCCTCCCGTTGCTATCAGACAGTATCACATCCTAAAATGAAGGGAAAACATGCACTTAGATAAAATGATGATTTGGGCCTGAGGCTTATTTCACAAGACAGGTTTGTTTAATTTAGTCATTACATTGTCCCATGAACACTCTTTTACATTCATCTTCCCCTTTCCCCATCTACTTGTTTTTCATCACATAGCTTAAAAATGTAAAGCATTTGAATCATCATTAATGATGCCATTTACTGTTTATCGTCCTTCAAAACTGCCTTCCAAAATATATTCGTGTTTAAGCAAAAACCGTGCTTGACTTATTTTTGCTCTCGATATTCACCGTGTGATGCAATTTGCTCTACATAACAGGATATGTAAACAGAACACGCAGCCCTGGCTTGTCCCGCCCCCTGCCCGCACCCCCTCTCCCCCTTCACCCCCCATGTACACTGCCTCTATTGGGCAATTCAGGGTCAGTTTCTGGTTAATGCCAGCCAACAGGTAACAATTATTAGCAAACTTGTTTATTATATGTCTGTACAGAGTTGAGTTACAAATGGTGATTATCTGAATGTGAGAGGTTGTGACTTCATGAAAATTGTTATTGTATGGAAGAAGTAGGTGAGGGGCGCCTGGGCGGTTCAGCTGGTTGAGCGTCCGACCTCGGCTCGGGTCGTGATCTCACAGTCCGTGAGTTCGAGCCCCGTCTCGGGCTCTGTGCTGACAGCTCAGAGCCCGGAGCCTGCTTCCGGATTCTGTGCCTCTCCCTCTCTCTGCCCCTCCCCTGTTCACACTCTGTCTGTGTCTCTGTCTCTCAAAAATAAATAAACATCAAAAAAAAATTTTTAGGGGCACCTGGGTGGCTCAGTTGGTTAGGCGGCCGACTTCGACTCAGGTCATGATCTCACGGTCCGTGAGTTCTAGCCCCGCGTCGGGCTCTGTGCGGACAGCTCAGAGCCTGGAGCCTGCTTCATATTCTGTGTCTCCCTCTCTCTGACCCTCCCTGTTCATGCTCTGTCTCTCCCTGTCTCAAAAATGAATAAACGTTAAAAAAATTTAAAAAAAAAATTTTTTTTAAATGGAGGAAATCTGCATAATTCACGTGAGCTTAAGAAATTCAAGAATATGCGTTCTAAATAAGAAAAAGCAGCCACATGGCAGTTGCAACCAGACCTGTTGTAGTAATTAGTGATTTTACGAACTGTGAACGTAATTCTCTTTTCACTTCTCCTTCCAGCCTAGCCAGGGCCTTTACTTCAGCCTTTACTTAAGTCTGTGTGTAACGGCTGAGGAGCCCAGACCAGGAGGCTCGGTTTAAATCCTGTTGTGACTATTATCTCGTTTAATTCTCAAAATGGGTCTACTCAGCAGGCGTTGTCCCTACATAAGCAACGAGAGAACCTTACTCTTGGAAAATTTAGAACCTTCCCAAAAATCTGGAGTGGGTTTACATGCCTAGACTGGAGTTTGAGGCTGTCAAAGGGAAGACACTTAACTCAGGGTCAGAAAATCAGGTCAAGTCAGGGCGGAATCCAGAAGGAGACAACGATTCAGGCAATGGGGATGGTTGGTTTGAAAATGAAATCCGGTTAAAGATCCTTGGCAGTGAGATGGCTCTTGATAGCAGCTTGGTCGATGACATCAATAGTTTGTTACGGTTTCTGACTGTAAGTGTTCCTCCCTGCCATGAGGTTATGGCTCCAACACAACCTGAGTCCTATGCCATGCCCACCTTCCTCATGCCCCACCAATAACACCTGTTGCTGTTACATCTTCACACCCACACTCGGCAGAGTTTCCTTCCCTTCAGCTTGTCGGCCATGTTTTTTTTTAAAGCAACCAAACCAAATATTTTCAAAGACCTCCTCAAACCTTCAAATTACCCTTTTTTTTTTTTTTTTTCTGTGCTTTACCCTCCGGCTGCAAAATAGACGACTGTCTTACTCTCTGGCTTTTGTATCCGGAGACTTTCCATCGTATTGAAAGTAATCCGTATTTCTTAATTCGTTTAACCTCAGCAGAGGAAAATATTTTTCGGGTTCTTGACACAGGAATGGGCGGTTCATAGTGAGAGTGAAAGAGCTGGCTGGGGGCTGGGCGTTTGAAAACTTGGAATTGTGTGGAAACAGATAGTAAAGTGCATTCGAGCGGCTCCCGGTTGGAAATCCGAAGTTGTCCCATACCAAAAAGAAAAGAAAAAAAAAACATGTAGCAAAGTGGGTCAGGCTGTCACCTTTCAGCTTTACAGTGGCCTTTGAAAGCAACCAAACAAGGGAAGAGCCAGACACAGACTGCTCGCAAGCTACATTCCTAAACGCAGACACAGCCGAGGGTGTTTTATCGTCCAGAACAGAGGCTAAGAGGCAGCTTACAAATGAGCCTGTTCTTAGAACACTTGAGCTAAGTGTTCCCATCCTGGTAGCCACACGCGAACCAGGGTGAAGGCTGACTGACCAAGGTGCATGGGTCTCGTATCCAGGCTCCGGATGAGAACTGCCCTGGGCCACACTGGAGAGGGCCTGTCTGGCTGACAGGCTGTGGTGGGCCATCGCATCCCCAAAGACCGTCAATGGAGTAGGTCGGAATCCCTTGGCTCGCTGTTACAAGTCGGTCTACCCTCTGCCTGACCCCTGGATGCTAAGATGATGAGGTTGTGTCTGTTGTCTGCGGAATAATATTTCCAGATAAAATGTAAGAGTTACCATGTCGTAAATAAATCTAAGTGTCTTACTTCGAGCCAGTCCTGGCAGAAGACGAACGTGACATTAGAGACTGGGAAATTGGTCTCTTCTGGGGGCTCCCTAGACAACTTAGGGCTGCACTCCTTGAAGATAGGATGCTGAGGGAGAGAGCAATGCAGATAGAAGATAAGGATTTGCATAAAGAGAGTAGAGAAGTCACGAGAAGTACGCACAGGTAAGGCAAGCAAAGGCCTGAAAAGACTCAAGAAAACTAGCGCAGGGCAGAACAAACACTCTATTCTGTTGCTGTTATTGTTATAATGTATTTACCTTCAATTTTAACTTCCTTTATAAAGCAAAACCGCTAAAATGAAATTTTAAAAATAGTGTTTTTTAATTTATTACTTATTTATTGTAAAAAAAATTTTAATGTTTACTTTTGAGAGAGGGAGACAGATTGTGACGAGGGGAGGGGCAGAGAGGGAGAGGGAGAAGCAGAATCCGAAGCAGGCTCAGAGCCTGATGCGGGGCTTGAACTCACGATCTGTGAGATCATGACCTGAGCCGAAATTGGATGCTTCACTGACTGAGCCACCCAGGTGCCCCTATTTTTTATTTATTTTTTTAAAAAATGTTTATTTATTAAGTATTTCTTTTTAGAGAGAGAGCATGAGCAGGATAGGGGCAGAGAGGAGGGGAGACAGAGGACCTGAAGCAGGCTCTGCAGTGTCGGCACAGAGCCCAGCACGGGGCTCAAACTCACATACAGCAATATCATGACCTGAGCTGAAGTCAGACGCTTAAGCAACTGAGCCACCCAGGTGCGCCCCCCCAAAATAGTTGGGTTTTTTGTTTTGTTTTTTTAACGTTTATTTATTTTTGAGACAGAGAGAGACAGAGCATGAACGGGGGAGGGGCAGAGAGAGAGGGAGACACAGAATCTGAAACAGGCTCCAGGCTCTGAGCTGTCAGCACAGAGCCCGACGCGGGACTCGAACTCACGGACTGTGAGATCAGGACCTGAGCCGAAGTCAGATGCTCAACTGACTGAGCCACCCAGACACCCCAATACTTGGTTTTTTAAACAGCACTTCTAGTAACATGGTCAATGTAAGTCACAGGTTAATGTTATGCATATTCACAGATCATGTTGCTCTAAGCATTCACAATTTGACATAGAATGGAGTTTTGCTACTTTTGTATTTGTTAACAAGAAATCTCTTTCACAGTTCCATTTTTTGTTCTTAATGTCGGGGCAGAAATTTTTCCTAGTTCCTTGGATAATATTCTCCTCCAAAATAAACTGATCACTCTCAGCTAACAGTTAAGTACAGAATTGCTAAATAATCTTTCCTAGATCTACAGTGAAAGTTTTATTTAATTTTTAAAGTTCTTTGAATATAGTTGATGCACAATGTTACATTAGTTTCAGGTATACAACATAGTGATCCACAGATTTCTACACTCTACTGTGCTCAGTATAAGCATAATTTGTCACCAAAGAACACTGTTCCAGTATCACTGGCTATGTACTTGTTGTACAGCAGGAATGTTAAATAGAGGAAGTTAGGAAGAGAATTAGTCACTAATTGTTATTTTTATTATTTTTTAAAAGTTTATTTATTTTGAGAGAGAGAAACAGCTGGGGAGGGGCAGAGAGAGAATCCCAAGCCTTTGACGTGGGGCTCAAACCCACAAGCCGTGAGATCGTGACCTGAGCCAAAACCAAGAGCCAGACGCTAAACAAATGAGCCACCCAGGCGCCCCAGTCACTAATTCTCAGATTGAAGTTCCTAGAAGGTTAGATAGAAGCTTCTGACCATCTCATTGTAAGAATCGGGATACCATACAATGATCATGGGGCTTCCTAATGCTGAAGATGAATGGAAACAAATAATAAAAGTGGCATGGAATACAAAATTAAAAATTGCTGCAACTTACTTCCTTATTGGGGGAGGAGGGGGACAAGAAATACAGTTCACGCTTCGTTCCTTTCTTTTTTAATGCTCTACTGGTTGGTTAGAACCACATATTAGGGGCACCTGGGTGGCTCAGTCGGTTGAGCTTCCGACTTCGGCTCAGGTCATGATCTCACAGTCTGTGAGTTCGAGCCCCGTGTTGGACTCTGTGCTGACAGCTCAGAGCCTGGAGCCTGCTTCAGATTCTGTGTCTCCCTCTCTCTCTGCCCCTCCCCTGCTCATGATCTGTGTGTCAAAAATAAATAAAAACATTTAAAAAAAATTTTTAAAGAGGAAATGATATTGTTGAGTTTCTTTAGACTTAGACCTTCTTTTTTAAAATTTTTAAAAATATTTGTTTATTTTTAATTTTTTTTAAGTTTACTTATTTACTTTTGAGAGACAGAGAGTGAGCAGGGGATGGGGAGGGAGAGAGTGTCAAGCTGGCTTCGTGCTGTCAGCACAGAGCCTGATGCAGGGCTTGACCTCACAAACCATGAGATCGTGACCCGAGCCGAAACCAAGAGTCAGACACTTAACCAACTGAGCCACCCAGGCGCCTCAATCTTTATTTATTTTTGAGAGAGAGAGAGAGAAAGAGGAGGAAGGGAGAGAGAGAGGGAGACAGCATTCGAAGCAGGCTCCAGCCTCTGAGCCATCAGCACAGAACCTGATGTGGGGCTCGAACTCATGAACTGGGAGATCGTGACCTGAGTGGAAGTTGCAGGCTTAACCGACTGAGCCACCCAGGTGCCCCTAGACTGAGACTTCTTAAGCGCAGAAACATTATTTCCTCCTTTTCTTCTTCAATGTGTCATTATTACCCTTTCCTCATCAGCTAATACACACGGTGGCTAGATGAGGGAGTCCGGGATATATCCTCTCAGCGTCCTGTTTCCTTTCACTTTGAGTTGTTTGGGGGCTTAATTAACCACAGAATTCTACTCTAACACGTTCTCCCGGAGGTCCTGCTGCGTATAGTCCTGCCCCGAGAGAACACAGACTGCGACTGCTTTGCTGACGGTGCAGTTGTACTTGAGGGAACAAACATCCCACCCTGCAGGACAGTCACTGCACAGCCTGTCTCTCTGGAGATCTCCCCTTCTCATGCACTATTCAGGTGCAGACATGGTATTTCAATACCACTGTACCGCGAACTGCCTGAAGTTCAGCTGCTTTTTCTTGGATGATAAGGTGGGGCATGTAAAGCGTGCCGGGGATATTTACCAGCCAAGGCAGCTGTAATTCGAGAGGAGAGGTGTCACTTTATCGTCCCTCTCCTCCTGGGCACAGTCAACAGAGAACTTGCCTCCTGGGGGAAAAGAACAGGGCTGGCAAATCCTAGCGCAGTCAGAGCGAGAGATCGGATTTTCCTAAGTGTTTAGAGTCTGGAGGGCGGGAGAGTTAGCTCCTTAAATATGGAAATAGGCTTGAGCTAATGGTGTCTGAAGAGGGGAGGGTAGAGGAAGGGACGATGAGGTAGCAGTGATGATGTACACGACAGGCATTCAATATGGCGTGGTCCCCATGGTTGTCACCAGGAAAGTGGGTTTGTTGCCGTAAGGTAGAAGGGTTGACTGTCCTGATTTAGCACATAAAATCCTTGATTCTCTCCAACCAACTTGCTTGAAACTCCAAATTAGTGCTTTAGATACAAAAATCTTTGCTGAGTTGATGCAGCTTTTTATGTGTCCCCATCTCAATTGCCATTAGATCATTTAGTAAAGACTTTAATCTTCTCCGTGCTCTCATTTCTCACATTTGAGTGGGATAACACGGTGGTCATTTTGCTCAGTTCTAGAAATAGGCTGCAATCAGACTCTAAGGACACAATCATGTTGTCTTTCGATTGGAAACAATAAAAATAGTTGCTGCCCATTGCTCTGTATACCTCATTACTATTTTATTTTTATAGCTTCATTGAATCTGATATGAATCATAAGTATATGAGGCCTGTGTCATTTCTGTCATTGAAAAGTTGAAGGACACAGATTTACCCTTTATGGAGGTGAGTTCATTACTTGGGATTCTACTTAAATTCTAGGTGTTGTTACCAGAAGAATGATTCTGTCTGTTAAACTTACATTTATGGGTGCATTTATTTATTTGAAGAGGAAAATTATACCTGAACATAAACTTTACTTTTCATGTGTATATTTTCATGAAAAGAGCAACGATATTTTTTTTTCCTTTTGCCTTTTGTCCTTAAGCAATGTAATGTTAGAGATGTGCTTACAATAAATATAGATTCCTAAGTACAACTAAGTGTCCTTTTCTCTACTTACCTGTTATAAGATGGAAATTCAGAAGAAGGAAATTCACTTCTATGTGTGCCCTTTAATCTTTTCACAATTTCTGGTCCCATTAATTCTTAACTATTCGAGTCTACCCTTCAAAGGAAAAATATTAACCTACAACTCTCTTAGCTTCTCCCTGACCCTAAACTGATTTTTTTACTTCTCTTTTCAAACCTGTCCTTGACCTACTTACTATCCAAAGCTCCGTGTTGCCTTATGTTCTGTCTCAGCTTCCAGTGGAAGGCACGTGCACCATTGAAAAGGATCCCTAAAGGGATGCATTGTTTGGAATTGCTCAGCTTCTCTAGAACAAGGGCTTTCATTCTAGAATTTTCTATCAGAGTCATAACAAGCCTCAAATCCTCTGCAAATTTGATTCACATGTTTAATTCAAAGCAATGAATTAACTAATTTAGAGTTATTAAACCAGCAGCCTGCCGACTTTAGGGGGAAAAAAAAACAGAACAAAATGAAAAAAAGCCGACTATACAAATTTCCAACTTCTGAAGATAAGAAAGACACAGACATTGACTCAAATACAGCTGCCTAATCATATACAACTTCCAGTAGCTCTCTGAGGATTGCTTCCATTTTCCTTTCACTCTTCCTTGTCAGCGCATAATAACCTTTAGACAGAGGGCTTTCTCTAGCATTGCTGCTGTTTGCTCTAGAGCACTGTGTTTAGTCAGCACCATTTATGAGATTATGGTCATCCTCAATACTGAGTTCTGTCAGATTCCTAGGACAGAAGAGGGAGGGGGCCCCAGTGCTTACTTAGATGGAACTTCACTTCGAAAAGTCAAAAGAATGGTTTATCCCATAGCGCGTTTTGTTTATAATTGTCCAGACCTCTTTTCCTCCTCGGCAGGAGGATGTCAGTGTGTGGACAAAATCGCTAAAATGTACCGTGGACCCAACGGCAAGGACTAGATACTGGTTAAGTCACGTTAAGGTCTCTTTGCCTCTTGGGACATTTTTCTAGAGTAAGCGTTGTTTAGCATATGTTCTGAAGAAAGGAAAAGGATAGTTTGGCGAACACGGGGTGCACGTCTGTCCAGTGTCACTAAGAATAGTACGTTTGACAGTTAGCCAAAACTGCAAAATGTGTACATTGCAATAAGGGATGGGAGGTTCTGTAAGGTTTTTACATTGGAAAAAATCATGAATTCTCTTGTATTTGTACTGGTGTGGGGATCAGATTGCTGTTTCTGCCATTTTCACCCTTTTTCTACCATTTGCTGTTACATTTTTTACCTTTTTACAAAAGTACAACCTGCATGGGGTGCCTGGGTGGCTCAGTCGGGTGAGCCTCCGACTTCGGCTCAGGTCATGATCTCACGGTTCATGAGTTCGAGCCCCGCGTGGGGCTCTGTGCTGACAGCTCAGAGCCTAGAGCCTGCTTCGGATTCTGTGTCTCCCTCTGTCTCTGCCCCTCCCCCGTTCATGCTCTGTCTCTCTCTGTCTCAAAAATAAATAAACATCGGGACACCTGGGTGGCGCATTCGGTTAAGCGTCCGACTTCAGCCAGGTCACGATCTCGCGGTCCGTGAGTTCGAGCCCCGCGTCAGGCTCTGGGCTGATGGCTCAGAGCCTGGAGCCTGTTTCCGATTCTGTGTCTCCCTCTCTCTCTGACCCTCCCCCATTCATGCTCTGTCTCTCTCTGTCCCAAAAATAAACGTTGAAAAAAAAATTTTTTTTAATAAAAAAAATTAAAAAAATAAATAAACATTTTTTAAAAATTAAATTTAAAAAGTACAACCTGCATACAGTAAAATGCACAGACCTTAAGGGTGCAGCTTGATAAGTGCAATTTAAGTGTGGTTTTCTTTTTTCAGATATTTTACATGATGCATATCTGGTAAAGTCTGTAGTTCTGTGCTGAAGTTTTCTAAACTCTACATGTTGCTTCCAAAATGCTTGTGACATATCCTCTGAGATAGACTTAAAAACCCAGCGCAGGTGACTTGATGGCTAAGTTGCATTCTATGTTTTGGAACCTACAGGTTGTCAGGCTCAGTCACTGGAGTGAATACCCACCATGAGTATATTGCACTTTTCTGAGAAATGCAATAGAATGCAGAATCTTGAGAACACAGTAAATATGTATATATATATACACACACACATATATACCTATATTATATTTATTCTATATATACATATACCTATATATAATATATACATATACCTATATTATATATACACATATATAATATATATTATATATACACATATATACCTATATGGTGTGTGTGTGTATATATATATATATATATATATATAGTTAAAATATGTAAATGTCCCACATAAACAAATGGTGAAGGAAGGAGAAAAAGAGAGAGACAGAGAAAATAGATCTGCTAGGAAAGGCATCCAGGAAGCTTTATGTATTGTTTCACCCCATCTGCCCAGCCTTCCTCCATGGATTCTGAATCTTGACACTTGTCAGTATATTGGCCCAGAGTTTTTTTAGGTAGCTGGAAATCCCATCAGCAATGTATGTCTCCCAAAATTATAAGCTCCTTGTGGACAAGAATGTGTTCGATTGTGTTTGGTCATGCTCTCCTCCTTCACTTCCACCTTCCAAAGCCCTTCAAGGCATCTGCAGGTCTGTTCAGGACAGAAATTCAATAAGGTGCTTTAGAATAAATTTTTAAAAACAAACAGAGGGGCGCCTGGGTGGCGCAGTCGGTTAAGCGTCCGACTTCAGCCAGGTCACGATCTCGCGGTCCATGAGTTCGAGCCCCGCGTCAGGCTCTGGGCTGATGGCTCAGAGCCTGGAGCCTGTTTCCGATTCTGTGTCTCCCTCTCTCTCTGACCCTCCCCCGTTCATGCTCTGTCTCTCTCTGTCCCAAAAATAAATAAACGTTGAAAAAAAAAAAATTAAAAAAAAAAAAAAAAAAAAAAAAACAGAGATAGCCCTGGTTTCCGAGCAGGGCCCCTGTTGCTCCTGTGGCCCCCAACCCACCACAGCAGCTCACATAGTAAAATTCAGGAGCTCATGAAAAATCTCTTGATCTGTATACTCACTCCTAATGTGTCCCTTGGCTAAAGGGAAGCCTTATAAAAATGGGGGGGGGGAAGAGTGGAAATTTACTCCATTTCTGCCTGATGTTGTCAAAATGCTGGAATGTGGAATGTCAGTATTCAGCTGTCAGAGCTACCCTATCCCCTGAGCCCCAGGCTAGAACTCTCCTTGCTCATAAGTAAAATGGAGAGACATTCAATATTTGTGGGGGTCATCACAATATGAGCAAACTGTGTTTTATCATCTACTGCATCAGTATCAAAACTGAGACTGTCTTTAAAGAAAGGGGACTTTGTTCCTCAGAATCCCTTAAAATCTCTCCCCATTTTTCTTGCCTTTCTTTCTTTTTCCCTCCATCGTTCACGGCAGGAGTGATCGGTCACGGATGTAGGAACAGTCTCAAAGCCTATTAAATACCTCTACCGATGCCACTTATAAACTAATGGCATGCATTGAATGTTTAGAAGATCTAAAACAAAATATAGACTTTATGCCCCAATGGTCATGTCTCCAATGTCAGGGAAATTTTATAGTTAGAATCTCATTCACCAGATTATTATATAATAGGTTATATGTGTTTTTAAATATATAAATTGAAAATAAAGGAGCTCCATTTGCTTTCTAATTGATGATAACACAGCGTCAGATTACCATGTCTCACTCTTAAGGCAGAGAGGAGATGAAGGGAAAATCTCTGCTCATTAGGCAGTCTTGCTCCCAATGAGGGTCTCATGTTTCACCACAATACTAGATGGTATCATCCTTATGTTTTTCAAGTTTTTTCTAATAGCAATATTTTTTACTGAAAGCTAGATATCTAGACATCATACTGTTGAAGTAAACTTTTAATTATCTCAAGACCGATTGTGTGTTTAGCCCCGACATGTCCAAGTTAAAACGGTGCCAGGGGCCTGAACTGCTGTAGCAGTTGAAGGACTTTCAGGCACCCCCGGTGAGGATTGATGATTTCATCCCTCGTGGTTGCTCAACAGCGAGGCTGCGTCTCAGAGCTCAGTGCGAAAGACACGGACAAAGAGCCCTCAGAACACCCTGCCATTTTTGGTAATGTGTTCAAATGGCAGCAGAAATTAGAAATCTATAAAAAGTAACATACACCGAGATTACGTTTTAAAAACACAAGTTAAATAAATATAAACAATTATAAAGTCAACTTCATGTGAATTCCTCTTGATTTCTTGTTCTGAAATTTTGCTGTATAATTACATATCTTCTCTCTGGATTCCAGTTATCAATCGTGGACTACCCCCGCTCCTTTTTTTTTTTTTTTTTTTTTTTTTGCTGACTTTTCTCATTCTAGAAAACTTTCTTTTTTTTTATTCAATCAAGTTTGGTGTCACGGTGTAACATAGTGGGAAGAATATGGCCCTATGAGCCAGATGCCTAAATTCCATCCATGACCTCAGTACTTGCTGGCTGTCTCATCAGTTGTCATCTGTACAACTGAAAAAGATGATAATTCTTTTAAGGGTTATTGTGATAATTAAATAAAATCACACACAAAAAATTCTAACACTTAGGTTCCTCACGTATTGACTAATTTATGATTAGCTTATTACACTGTGGCCGCAATTATGAAGAGACCATTTTATGTCTGGCATGCTGCCTGGCTTGGGCAGAGTATGGAGAAAATCCCATTTTTTTAATAATAATTTCCATTGTGTGTCTAAATACACATCAGAATTTATTTTTTTAGTCATTTTAGTTAGCATTCCCTCTAACTTCAGAAAAATATTATTGTAAATGTTTAGAACTTCTATGTAACTGATATGAATACTTCTGTGAGAGGTTCTATATTAATTCACATGGCGACGTGTTTTTTGTGATGATTGCTTTTAGGAAAATGTTTTAAATCTTAAATATCATGTATTTACATAATCAGGAATCTTACTTACTATTCTGTATCTTATTGTGAACACGTCCTGTCCAAAGTCACAATTTTAGCCTGGACAAGATGATCCTCTGTTGTGTAAACCAAGGACCCAGCTTGAATTTGGGGAAAAAGACTTAGTCATGGCAGGTTAGAGTAATAAATACTTGGGGCACATATTGGCTGCCGAGTAAGATTGTTCCTCAGGCAAACAATAAATATTTGTAGCAGACTCTGGAGTCAGGAACTCAGGGGTTTGAACCTCAAATAACTTAATTCTTTGATCTTTAGTTCAACATGTATGAAAAAGCATATCAGTCATAGTCACCTCAGGAGTTGTGGAGAGGAATCAGGCTCAGTACCTGTGAACTATTATCAATATTATCATTAATGATTTCATGTTCTTGGTAACGGTATTCTTGATAATGATCATTTGTATCACCCCTACCACTATATCCTACACATTCTCACTCCTACCCTATTTCATCTACACACGCCCAATTTTCTGTTAACTAATAAGAAAAATGACTAATTTATACCCATTTACCAAATGTAAATATTAACGGCATTTGCATTAACATTTATAGATCATGGTTCAAAGACATGATTTCACTTTGATGTTTCCCACAACTCTAGAAGAAAAATGGGGTTTTTCTTGTTTGAAAATATTCCTGTTTGAAAAAAAAAAGAAAAGAAAGCTTCATGGAAGTGTTTAGTGACATGATCAGACTCTCACAGCTAATAATTCAGAGCAGAGATTAGCACTCACAACTTTGCAAGGTTAATATGAAACCATGATACATTTCTCCCTGCTACATATAGAGACTCAAGTAGTAAAGAAACTAAGGCCAGAAAATTGTTTTCTTGTAAATTTCCAGAATGCTTTCAAAATTTGGTCATAAACTAACATGGTAAATACCAAGTAGATTACTGTGCACTTGCCGTTTTAAGATGTTGAATCCTGAGGGTCATCTGCATTGTTTAGTCTGTGGCGATTATGGCATTTCATCCATGATGTAACGATCTTTGCTTTACTAAAACCCTATGATGCCACACCAGAAGTAAAAACTTTTACAGAGATGTAAACAGCAGAGGAGGCAAGGGGTTGACAAAAAGAGGTATTTTCTTTAACAGGAGAGGAACAACCCCCCCCCCCCCCCAGCTCGTGCATCATGAGGGGAGAAAAGAATGCCATCCCTCAGACGTTTGTGCTTGCTTCTAAGTGAAATGCTTTCTATTTTTTTTTTTTAATTTTTTTTTTCAACGTTTATTTATTTTTGGGACAGAGAGAGACAGAGCATGAACGGGGGAGGGGCAGAGAGAGAGGGAGACACAGAATCGGAAACAGGCTCCAGGCTCTGAGCCATCAGCCCAGAGCCCGACGCGGGGCTCGAACCCACGGACCGCGAGATCGTGACCTGGCTGAAGTTGGATGCTTAACCGACTGCGCCACCCAGGCGCCCCAAATGCTTTCTATTTTTATATATGGTATTACTATGAACAAGCAAATATTAGAACTCTGAGAATTTAGGGGATATGGTTATCATTATATAGTATGTTACCATTATATAGATTTGCTATGTCTACCTGGGTAAGAATTCCAAGCCCCCCAGACAGAATCTGGCTCAGCCAGCAACCTCTGGGTAAAGTGTAACTCTTTACCCATAGGGTAACTGAGAGGTTACCCAGAAGGGACACTGAGAAAGAGTATCTAACTCAGAGGTAAGGATGATAGTTTTAGTGGCAGAGTTTTTGCTCACTAACCTTGAAACTGAGAGTGATCACTTAAACCCCTACTGTGGACTCAGCTTCTGTCTTCAAATCAAGGGGGTGATTGGATGTGTTTATATATTTTATAGAGCTGTTAATAGAAGGTGAGATAACATATGTTTGAGAGTCCTAAGACTGTTGTTTTTTTGGTTTTTTAGTTTTTTGGATTCTTTGATTTTGGGGGTTTTTGTTGTTGTTTTTAAAGTTTATTTATTTTTGAGAGACAGAGACAGAGACAGAGAATCCCAAGCAGGCTCCATGCTGTCAGCACAAAGCCCGATGTGGGACTCGAACTTATGAGCCACGAGATCATGACCTGAGCTGAAATCAAGAGTCCAATGCTTAACTGACTGAGCCACCCAGGCACCCCTTGTTTTTTAGTTGAAATGTAATGCATGCTCACTGTAAACAAGAAGAGGGAAAGAGGAGAAAGGAGGAAAATTAACAAATAAATAAATAGAATCATACAGCTTTATGTTACTGTGATATTTTAGAATAGTAACACGTATTATTATTAGCATAAATGATGGCAAGAACCATGTGACTATGGATAAATCACTTACTCTTATGCTTTCTTAATCCATAAAATAAAAGATCAAACTAGTTTATTTTTGAACATAAATGTTATATTTCTACATTATTTTTGAGAGGAAGTCACCAAAAAGCTTTTTAAAACTAAAATAAATATAGTCCTATGTTCTATTAAAATGAATGTGAAGAATAAAGTATCAAATAGGACGTTCAGAAGGTAAATCTTTGGTATTTTTCAATCAAAATTTATTAAAATGAGCGATTTGTGAACAGATAAATATAACTCAATTCAAAATATGTCGGTGAATTTAATGAACAGACAAAAGCGAGCTTATAAGCAAGTCAGGATTCTGTCTTACAGTTACCTTAGCTAATAAAGAATCATTGGAATTATGATTGGATTAGTGAAATTACTTTGTTCAAATAAATTTCATGAATAAACAGTTGTATGAATCATGACCAAAAAAAAAAAAAGGGGGGGTGCTGTTACAGAGAAATTCTATTGAGCCAATTCCACTGGGTAAGTAAATAGAGGCTGAATTAATAATATTAATTGTTAATCCTGTTTTGATTCAATAAACATTTTTGAGCACCAGTTACATTTGAGGCAGTGAGCTGGATGGTACAGCTAAAAAGACTAAGAAGCCAAAATTCACTGCTTTTCTAGTGAAGGAGGAAAATCATAGATGGGGTGTATCGATCGGTATCCTAGGTGAAAGCCATGAACAGGGGATCTACAAAGGTGGAAACCTGAGGGCTACTAACTGCAATATTCCCCCCTTATTTATTGGGGGATACATTTCAAGACCCCCCAGTAGATGTCTATTGTGTTATGCTTTAACAAAACCAAACTCTCCGTAATACCCAGTGAGGAATATAATATTGAAGAAAGCATTTCCTCCAAAGCGTAACACGCAAGACTTACACTGGGAATGTTTATGTGATGGATGAGGACCAAGCCAACAGAAAAAGTTGTGGTATCCAATGGTGGGATGATACATAGTGGGCCAGATTTTAAAACAGGTAACACAGGGGTGGCTTCAAAAGTGTTTCCTAACATGCCTTGTAATTCTGAATCGGGAGGTCTGGAGTCAGCCTGAACATCTGCATTTTGTGTAATTATAACAAGATATATTCATAATGGAAGCATTGAACAGTATTCTGAAGCGTATGATATCAAAAGTAAATGATGCTTTGTAAGTGCCTTTTCCTTGGAGCAGTAACTGCCACCTCGTGTATAATTTCGGAAGGCAAAATGGTAAGTGGCATTTCATTAACATCATTACCTTGATTACACTCTTCAATGTTTCCTCAAGACCTACAAATTCATTTCATGTATGTAATCGCCTTTCTGCTTAATTAGAACTATATTCTATAACATTCTGAGTCTTGCTGTGATCATATCATCTTCTAACCGTATAACTTTCCACAACAAGGCCAGAACACATATCTACCTCTGTTTTAACAGCTGCATACTATTCCATTGTAAGGGTATTCCATCATATATTTAACCAATCCTCTGTCAGTGAGTTGTTTTTAATATTTCTAGGGGGTTTTTCTACTGTAGCATTTCTGAATGAGCATCCTTGAGTAGACCTTTTTGCGTATCTTTGTAACGATAGCTGCAATGTAACTTCCTATGTGTGAGGCTGGCACCAGACTTTGGTGATATTATCTGAAAAATGATAATTATGTGTTTATTTAAACACTGCAGGGTTTGGCAACAGAAAGTATACTTGGTTTTAATAATTGCTTCTTTAGCAGCCCATCCCTACCCCCAGAGCACATGCCTCTCAGAGGTAGGGACCTTGTCTTAATCGTCACCGAATATCCCGCATACATCAAATGCCTAATCCAGAGAAGTTGCTCGATAGGAATGTGAGGACAAAGTGAATGAGTAAATTCTTAAACAGGTTTGTTCCTAGGCTCATTTTTCTGATTGACTCGATATGTGACCTTATATAAATTACTCTTTCTGGACTGCAGTTCTCTCTTCTGACAAACAAATATAAATCCTAGCCTGACTGTACCAAATATTTGGCAGGAAGAACAGTAGAACAATAAATTTGGTGGTGACTTGAAAGATAAAACATTCAGAAAATTCATGTGGTTATCAATACACATTTAATAAATGACTTATTTTGCAGGATATAGAATATTGGAAATGTTAGCTATGTGATACTCACTACAAGGGCAAAATGGAGATCAGAGAAGAATAATTCTCATTAGTGGAAGTGTACTGGCTAATTCGTTATTATTATTATCTTATTTTGGTTATAATCAGTATCAGTATTATTATGAAAAAGGCTTACTTAAAGCTACCAGATGGAAAGATGCTATAGACTATAAAAGTCACCCACTCCACACTGTAAGTTTTATGCTTTCTTCCTCGCATTGGTTTATTAATTTTTATGTCTATACCAGAAACCTCTTGATGCTTTGGAAGGTCTTATGTATAATCCTAGTTTATTTAGTTTAATCCATCAGTAGTATACTCAGCTAAATTGATTGATGACAGACGGACAGACAGATACCACATCTAGGTATGGATGCTTTCAAAGTGTTTTCAGACTTCAAATACATTGCCAGCCTGAAAGGATCTTTCGCATCCTCCATTTAATGTCTTTGCTTTTTATGTGGGGAATCGGGGCAGATAGGTACAATAAACATGGAGGGGAAGAATGAGGATTTTTGGAGAAAAAGTCGTGGTTCAAAAGGAAGAAATCTGATATATTTTAAAGCAATGTTTATGTCATATCTGTTCATTCTTTTCTATGTCCCTGCAGGTTTCAATGCGTGTTTGGCTACTTGGCTTCTGATTGAGAGAACACAAAATGAATAACTCAACAAACTCCTCTAACAATGGCCTGGCTCTGACCAGTCCTTATAAGACATTTGAAGTGGTGTTCATTGTCCTTGTGGCTGGATCCCTCAGTTTGGTGACTATCATTGGGAATATTCTGGTCATGGTCTCCATTAAAGTCAACCGCCACCTCCAGACCGTCAACAATTACTTTTTGTTCAGCTTGGCCTGTGCTGACCTCATCATTGGTGTTTTCTCCATGAACTTGTACACCCTCTACACCGTGATTGGCTACTGGCCTTTGGGACCTGTGGTATGTGACCTTTGGCTAGCCCTGGACTACGTGGTCAGCAATGCCTCGGTGATGAATCTGCTCATTATCAGCTTTGACAGGTACTTCTGTGTCACCAAACCGCTCACCTACCCAGTCAAGCGGACCACGAAAATGGCAGGTATGATGATTGCAGCTGCCTGGGTCCTCTCCTTTATCCTGTGGGCCCCGGCCATTCTCTTCTGGCAGTTCATCGTAGGGGTGAGGACTGTGGAGGATGGGGAATGCTACATTCAGTTTTTCTCCAACGCCGCTGTCACCTTTGGTACCGCCATTGCAGCCTTCTATTTGCCTGTGATCATCATGACTGTGCTATACTGGCACATATCCCGAGCCAGCAAGAGCAGGATAAAGAAGGACAAGAAGGAGCCTGTGGCCAACCAAGAGCCAGTTTCTCCAAGTCTGGTACAAGGAAGGATAGTGAGGCCAAACAACAACACCACACCTGGCAGTGACGGTAGCCTGGAGCACAACAAAATCCAGAATGGCAAAGCCCCCAGAGATGCTGTGACTGAAAACTGTGTCCAGGGAGAGGAGAAGGAGAGCTCCAATGATTCCACCTCAGTTAGTGCGGTAGCCTCTAATATGAGAGATGATGAAATAACCCAGGATGAGAACACAGTCTCCACTTCCCTGGGCCACTCCAAAGATGAGAACTCGAAGCAGACGTGCATCAAAATTGTCACCAAGACCCCAAAAGGTGACTCATGTACCCCAGCTAATACCACTGTGGAGCTAGTTGGCTCTGCAGGTCAGAACGGAGACGAAAAACAGAACATCGTCGCTCGTAAGATTGTGAAGATGACGAAGCAGCCTGCCAAAAAGAAGCCTCCTCCTTCTCGGGAAAAGAAAGTGACCAGGACGATCTTGGCTATCCTGTTGGCTTTCATCATCACTTGGGCCCCGTACAATGTCATGGTGCTCATCAACACCTTCTGTGCACCCTGCATCCCCAACACAGTGTGGACAATTGGTTATTGGCTCTGTTACATCAACAGCACTATCAACCCCGCCTGCTATGCACTTTGTAATGCCACCTTCAAGAAGACCTTTAAACATCTTCTCATGTGTCATTATAAGAACATCGGCGCTACGAGGTAAAAACACCTTTGTAGAGAAGGAAGGTGGTCGGGGGAGCTTGGGAAAAAGAAAAGGGATAAAAAAAAAAAAAACCTCCCAGTTTTAAAAATCTCTGCCATTGCACTTTATAGTCTTATTATGGAATGTGCAATTAAGGAGCCCGACAGTGACACTTTTATCGTGCCTATGCTCCAGTTTGAGAAACCCACACCTTATCAGCCCTGTCAGTTTCAGAGCGATGAGACCATGAAAGAGACATTTTGGAATTAATGGATTTAAGGAACAATCCACATGTTCTCGTACTCTCTTGAAGAAGGGCTTCTGAATCTACAGTTTTATCTCTGCACAAGAAGAATAATAACCTCGCTCCTTTTTATTCCCATTTTTTTTTTGTTCCCGTGTGTCCATATGAAGATGAAATTCCACAGCTAACATGGAGACTTAAACATAAAAAAAATAGACGTTACACAATGGACAAGTGAAGGAAGAGGATCAAAAAAATATATATAGAAATGGTCTCCATAGTGTTAAGTGCTAAGCATATATTATTCTTTTGTTACAGTTTTATTTGGAGAATTGCGATGTAATCAATGCTTTGGATTTTTTTTTTTTTTTTTACCTTTCCCTCTTCCCACCATCAAAGGAAAGCAAACACACAAAAACCCCAACTAGACCATAACATTATTTTTCTTATTATGGCACTGGTTTTTGTACATCCCCATTCTACATTGTGTAAGGACAAAATCTGCAAGACTTTTGCTAAATACAACCAGAAACAGCCATGAACATGGGCATTTCACCCCTGCCCACTGTGTCCTTTGCATTCTGTGGGGATATAAAAGCCTATAAAGTGTTAGTTTGCTTATGATCCTGTAGGTGAAATGTTTTCACTAATCTGGTTTTCTCCTAAACTAGTGTCTTAAGTTATTGGGCTAGCCTACCTAATACATAAACATGCTTGAGAACCAAAGTCATTTTTTAAAGTGAGGTTTTGTCAAATTAAATAGTGGTCGTCTTTAGTTGGAGAGAGTTTACTGAGGCCAGATGAATTTTGAAATAAGAAAATAGAAGACTGAGAGGGCATTCTGTTTTCAACCTGAATCTGCCTGACCCATCTATGAGATGCTAACTTGTAAACCATGAACTTCTGGCCTTTGTCAGCGGGAAGAAGCTGCTTTATTCATTTGGAATCGTAAGTAGGATTAGCATACTCTGGTGGCACCAATGACTTCTGGGTCACTCCCAGGAGAATAAGACGTTCTCTTCAATGCCTGCTAACAAATTATATTCAATTTATAGTCCAGTGAGGTTTTTTATAACCATCCTATATCCCACTGGAGGAGGAAAAAAATAGTTAAAAAACATTTCCTGGAACCACATGTTCCATGTTCCTCAAATTGTCAATTCTCTTTAAAATTTTTTAACTTCAAAAGTCTGTCCATAGAGGTAATCTTTGTGGCAAGAACGTAGTGGATAACTAACAGAGGCCAAGTGAGATCAGAAAACTGTGAGGAAGAATGCAGGTAGCTGTGCCTGTGTCCTTTCTCATTGTTTCTTTAATTCTAGACCATAAAAAGTCCTATCAGGAACTATTACTAGCCAAACGGTAGCTTGTTGTAGAATCTTGTCCATGTAGAGACTTTTCATTTCGTACCCCTCATAAACATATGATCGTATTGATCCACATTTAGCTGTGTTTATCCCTCAACTTTCTTTCTTACTGTATTTGCTATAGTCTTAAAATCAGATTTTCTGAAGACGGCCCAATCAATAGAAATCAAGTTTATAAAACCCACTTCAGATTTCATATTTTGCATTTCAAATGTATGGGCCTTATGCTGTCTTGACCAGTAACATCAATGTGAGTAGCATGTTTAATTTGTCAGTATTAAACCTTAGCACTTTAGAGTTGGTGTGTGTGTGTGTGCGTGTGCGCGTGTGACTTGCCTCACTGATGGCATCTCAACAACTTTGAGAATTAAAAAAAAGCACAAGGTAAACAATAAAGAAAGGACAGTCAGTAAGAGTCAAACTGCCCACAGTAGTTGGATGTAACTTACCCTTTATAAAAATAACTTCTTGTTTGAATAACTTCAGTCACTCCCGCCCATAAACCTTCTGCGTGTACACCTATGGCATCAGTTCATGCAGATTCCTTTACTCCACAGTTACTTCAATGTAAATGTTAAATCCGTATGTATTTTTATTTTATTTCTTCAAATTAGTGAATCAATTGAATGGAAGGGACATCAAGCCAATGGGCTGTTTGGTTGGCTGTAAACAAAACGATGGCTGGCTGAATACTTATTAACTTGTACTGTTATGATGTAGATTCAGCTTTAGTTGGGATGAACTCTTTGGATTCAAGGATTCATGATTCTGGATTTGGGTCTTTTTGGTCTGCTCTAACAATTCAACTCACCATGAATCAAACTGCCTCTTACTCTTCATTGCCATCACACCCTCCCTTTCTTCCTTCTATTCTTGATCTTCGCCATAGCCACCACAACCTTGTTGAAAGAGAAACCATCGCGCATTACAGAAAGGAAGTGACTGTAGACCGACACATCGTGAAAGCTTTGTCAGCTGGAATCAGAGACATGGGAAGAATACTGAAAATGGTAGATGATTAGAAAGATATGGAGATTGTATTCAAAGGTTTGCATTAGCTATGGCTGGATTTGTCTATTTCAGTGGCTCTCACACAGGAACAGTTTTGCTCCCCGGGGGACATTTCACATTGTGTGGAGACATTTTGGGTGGTCACAACTTGGGGGAGAGCTACTGCCATCTGGCAGATAGAGGCCAGGGATGCTGCTAACAGCTTTCAGTGCACAGGCCAACTTTCCCTCACATACACAACTAAGAATTATTTGGCTCAGAGTGTCAATAGTGCCAAAGCTGAGAAACTCTCATCTGTTTTAAGGAATTCTAGAGCTTGCTTTGTAAAAACAGGGAAATAATCCTGTATCACTATTAGAATATCAACGCAAATTGCTCACCTGTTTGTAAAAGGTAATTTTCACCAATTGTGTATCAGACGTTGTCACCCATGAGTCTGTTGTATGTGTAATTCACAGATTGGGAACACGGGAGACAGATATCTACACATCCAAAGTCACCAGACCATGCACGTAGCACATTGTTTCCAACATCTTAATGTCCCATCACGATTCCCATAGAGTCCAGTCAGTTGAGGTTGCCGGTAATTGACCATTAAATGGTTGGAGTTGATGTGGTCAGTTTCTGTTGGAGCTGCCATTTTTTCTTTCAGAAACATCAGGAGTCTCTTTCAGAAACAATATGATTCATCTCTGTTATTTTCACTGGAAAGGTAGATAGCTGTCAAGAATTTCTTCTCTCCTCAAAGCAATAATGTAAATATTCCAGAGTGGTCTTATAAGAAGAGGAGATTAAGAATGTCAAAAAGCCAGTTCATTTCTTTAAAAAAAGAGAAATGATCACCCCTTTACCAGATCACATTAATTTAATACCAGCTCCCAAGGGTTAGGACAAAGTCACCAATATAATAAGTCACATGGGATAAGCTTTCCCATTTGAGTGTGGAGGCTGGAGGACCCACATACTTCTTCTCTTTGTCCATTCACTGCTGTTTTGATCCTGGAGATCTGACATTGGGGAACATGGGAGTTCAAAATGATGGCAACATATACTTAGAAATGCGATCTACTGTTATTTTCTCTTAGTTCATTGGTAGTTGCCTTCTCCCAGTTTGATAATCTCCCTTTCAACAACCACAGCACTGATGTTGCAAATAGATTAGGGAAGCACCCAAAGCTGGATGAATTGTGCCAAGTGTATTTTCAGCATGTACATACAATACCACGCCTCTTAAATATGCTTCTTTTAAAAGGGTGCACGCTGCAGCATGAACTGTGTGCGTATTTAATGTATCTTTCTGGAATATGCTGTGTGCTTAATATACATATTCTATAAATAAAGTAATGAAATGTATAATAGAAATACATATTTCTGTATGCAAATAAATATATTATACACAAAATCTTAATACGCAATATGGTATATGTTGCTTCAGAGTAACAAGACTAGGTTTTGTAGGCCCAGTTTTTTAAAGTAGTTTTGGTTTTTGAAGGAGAGGGTTTGAGAACAGCCAAAATCCTACCCGTATTACTGTTAAGCTGTTTTATAATCTTTGAAAGCATGGCACTGGCTTTAAATATCTCTTGGAGGAATATATTCATAAATCTTGGCTGGTGTCACCCCACATGACCAGAATGCTCTTTGCTCCTGTGCTCCCGACTGGCCTGTGACTAGAATCTTTCTGGCTGTTACTGTTCCAACAGCTGTGTTGATCTCACGTCTGATTGCCTGATGAGATTGCAACCAATTCATTGACATACAGCTTTGCTCTCCTCCAAGTTAACTGATTTTAGTCAAATAAAAAATAATCATGCAAGGAGGAAAGGATGACCTTCAGAATGTTTTTCATTCTGGAAAACAGGTAAAAAGTTGTACAAGCACTGTATTTTATGAGCCACTCTTTTCAGTTTGAGCCCAAAACAGCATCCCATACATTAAATGCCAGAAATTTCTAGTGTAGTATGATACTCCAAGTTTTCTCCAAGAAATTATGAAATAGGTGCCTTCTTTTTTATTTTTAATTTCAACTTTTTTTAACGTTTATTCCTTTTTGAGAGACAGAGAGAGACTGAGTGAGAGTGGGGGAGGGGCAGAGAGAGAGAGGAACACACAGAATCCAAAGCAGGCTCCAGGCTCTGAGCTGTCAGCACAGAGCCCGACGTGGGGCTCGAACTCACGAACCACAAGATCGTGACCTGAGCCGAAGTCGGAGGCTTAACCGAGTCACCCAGATGCCCCATAGGTGGTTTGTTTCTGAATGCCCTACATTTTCTTTATAGCACTTCTTTTCCTTCCCTTGTTACCGACTCAACTACCCACGTTCCCCAGAACATTTTCTTTGGCTCATTAGCATGAGTTCCTAGTTAGCAATTACTGCTATGATTTTAATGGATCCTGGGCACGCCATCCCAAGAGACACTTGCATTTTAATAGAAGAGCATAAGCACCGAACATCTCAAAGAGTCCTATTTATCGTCTTTAGTTGCCAAGGTATGCAAGGTGTTCAGTGAATTCTAGTTTTCTATGAAAATTTTATGACCTGCTTCACCATCTATACACTTCCTAAATTTTACCTGTTATTCCATAATCCACCCGGGTGCATTGTTGCTTCTTATCTGAACCAAAATCATCTCTAGAAAAAAAACTGAGTTTTCTGTCAATTCTCATTAGTGTCTTATTGTTCCAGTGAAATGTTCTCATTACATTTTTTAGAATGTGATTGCATACTGTATCGATGAATTGTCAAATGTTATTCCTTACGAAGTGGTTGCAAATGCTGAGGCAGGAAAAATATCTTACCATCACAAAGGAAGAATTTTCCACATTATAACACATGTCAGTCTTTTTTGATCAAAAATTGAAGCAACAACATGGTAAGTTGTGGAATGTACATACTTATTAAGTAAGTGACATTCTATAAATTCTGTTCTTTGGCTTCCTAAACACACACACAAGTCATGGGAAATGACAGAGAAAAAAAGTCATCCATTTTCTTTATTTGCACCATTTACCGTGCAGCTCATCTGAATCCTTACACTGGACCTTTGCTGGAAACATGCATGTCCTCGGAGAGCTTGTTGAAGGATTTTTTAAAATGAGTATCTTTTTTGGAGTCATTATTATTGGAAGATAAGGGATAGTGTTAAGGGATAAATTGTGTGCATGCATCCAGGAAGAATTAAAATAGATTGCAGAGCCAGTTCAAATCTGGAAAAGAGTTGAGCTATTTGTACGAAAAGACAAACATTACGTATGATTCAACTGGATGCTTAAAGCAATTTTCTTCACACTGGGAATCTTACTCTTCCTACTGCCTTTGTATAGAGAGCAGGTGCTTACATTTGTGAGGGCACGAGTATCTTTGCCAGGGCCTTTTATATTTTGCCACATGTCAAACTTCAGCCTGATGTAGAATCACCTGCAGATTGTTGGGCCTCACCAGTAGGTCTGAAGTGGCGTCTGAGAATTTGTGTTTCTAACAAGTTCCCAAGTGATCCTGATGGGAACCACACTTTGAGAACAATTACCTTCTTTGATCTAATGAAAATTTTTACCAAAGCATTATGATGTCTTCGCAAGACGTCTGTTACTAATGGCGAAAACATTACATTTAACGAACTATCCGCAGGAGAGGATACTTTTTCTTGGACGTAAAGTTTGTTGCTTACTTACAAACAGGCTGTTCGTATTTTCTGTCTCTTCAGAAACTTTTAGTGCGATGATCTTAACACCAGTGATTAAAAATAACCATATTGATAAATTTACTTGAGGAACCATTAACATATCAAAGTTTAAAGGTAAATATAGCAGAAGCTTGAATTCTGTGATATCTCCAAATGCATCTTTAATGTTTAAATTTTTTTTCAATGTTCATTTATTTTTGAGAGAGAGAGAGAGAGAGAGAGCACGAGTCGGGGGAGGGGCAGAGAGAGAGAGGGAGACACAGAATCTGAAGCAGTCCAGGCTCTAAGCTGTCAGCACAGAGCTCGACATGGGGCTCGAACCCATGAACTGTAAGATCATGACCTGAGCGGAAGTCGGAGGCTTAACTGACTGAGCAACCCAGGTGCCCCTTTAATATTTATTTTTGAGACAGTGTCGGTGGGGGAGGGGCAGAGAGAGAGAGGGAGACCCAGAATCTGAAACAGGCTCCAGGCTCCCAGCTGTCAACACACAGCCCAATGCGGGGCTCGAACTCACAAACTGCGAGATCGTGACCTGAGCTGAAGTCGGACACTTAACCGAGTCACCTAGGTGCCCCACTTTAAAAATGCATTATATGGGGCGTCTGGGTGGCTCCATCGGTTAAGCGTCCGACTTTGGATCAGGTCACGATCTCGCGGTTCCTGAGTTCGAGCCCTGCGTCTGAGCCCCTGCTCGTGCAGGCAGCTCAGAGCCTGGAGCCTGCATTGGATTCTGTGTCTCCCTCTCTCTCTGCCCCTTCCCTGTTCATGCTCTATCCCTCTCTGTCTCAAAAATAAAGCATTAAAAAATTTCTTTAAATGCATTTTATTATAGTCTCCTACATATATTTTTGAATAGTCTATATATGCAAACACATTCTCCTCTTATGAGTATTTAAAATGAATCATTCCATTGTTCTGTTAAGAAGTAATGTTAAATAAAAAATATTTGCATTCTAGAAGGAATTCTTCAACCTCTTAACACACACACTCATGTACATAAACACATATGCACGCTCATATACACACATGTACAAATACAAACACATAAACACAAGTTTCACCTTAAATATCTTGACTGTGCTCAGAGGCATAACCTTCCCACTACTTTCAAAAGCATTTGGAACTCAGCTAGATGAGACATTGAACTCCGGTCAGCCAAGTAGTACTGAAGAAAAAATTCTGTGCGGTGGCCAGTAAATTGCAGAATGTTCTCAAAGCTCCTAGGGTCAGTAAGTTCCAGCTTTGTGTCTGCCACCAACATACCCCCGTTGTCTGAAGAAAATCTCTCTGAAAGTCAATTACATTGAGTCGTGGTGAGGAAACATGCCTGAAATACGTGATCATGATGATGCCTGGAGGACACGTGTACAAATATCGACCTTCATGATGGGTACCCCAAGATCACCAAGCAGATTATTTTGTTTTTCTTGGGATCCTCACCATTCTGTTTACTAGTGAACAAGTAGAAGAGCTCATTTATAGTCCCGATATTAAATGGCTGAAGAAAACCATTTTATTTTTTCTCAACCCTCCCCATTGGGTAACATATCTTACACAGAAATAACAATCTGAACAACTCTGCATTTAAGCAGAAAAGACAACCATAAAGAATAAAGTTAAGACTAAAACAGGAGCAATATGAATATGACATCCACGTGAGAAAAAAAAAACACGTACGCCTAAGCTCTCTCGAAATAACAGTAAATATTTAACAGAAATGCTTTTCTTTTTTCCAGGTTCTTTGTATTTTTTTTTCTTCATCTATTTTTAGTATTTTTGCTCCAGTTTTTACTAATGCTGCTGTAAAAGTAAATTTTATAAATGTTCTGCGCGGCAAACACAAAAATTACTGTTTCCTTAGACCTCATCTTTAATTGTGTTGTAATTGACATTGCTGTTGCAGAAAGCCAAAAGACATTTAAAACAACAACAACAGCTGACAATGACACATGCTTTCACTATCCAAACAAAACAAACGTAGCCAAAATATGGATAAAGGGCAAAACCATGGCTTTAAATGAAAAAAAAAAAAATCTGCGTACGTGATGGCTTCCCAGTGTAAATATTTCCAAACAACATGGCATCTATTTCCTCTGTGTTCTCGAGGGCTTTCCCGCTGCTGTTCACAGTGCGGTGGACGGACGCGGGCCCTTGGTCACTCGGAGAAGAGCTCAGGGCATATCAATGTGCTGTTTGAAACAGGCCCTGTGGGGACACGAGCAGGCACTTGTCACGATTAAGTAAGGGATGTAAACCAAGAAGTGAAAGGCTGTTTGTTAGGCCGTTGTTAGAAAAGCCGTTCCATATGACGGAAAAGGGAGTTAAACCAATACTCAGTATACACACATCTGTTAGGAAGCACATTTGAACAAACACGATTCCTTGGCCGTGTACAGGTGAGATAGTTTACGTAACTGAAAAATTAGGATGATAGCTTATGTTACCTATAACAACTGCTAAAAATTCCATTACGGTCAAGGAACCTGGTATCCTTGTTTCCCCTTTGCTTTTTATTGAAGAGTAAGGAATACAACGTTTGTTAGAAACACGTAAGAGTGTACAGTCCCAGTGTTTTTGAAAATCTTACGTTAAAAGACAGTTATTTAAGTGTATGTGAACTTGAGAGCCTCTCTAACGATAATCTCCTTTATATATATATTGGATGAAAGATATCTATAGTGTTGCTATAAATTATACATATTTAAACAAGCCTGCATAATTATATTATACATTTTATTTATAAAAGAAAAGAACGCGTTTAAAGACATGGTTGTAGGAATTTAATGGAAAGTGATGCACAAAAATGCAAGGAATACCAGTGGAAAATACTCAACATACCAGAGGAATGTTGGCTTAGATGTTGCTGATGCGCGTTTGCAGAAACATCCCAGCTTCCAAAATCAGCGCGGAGGAAATCACACGTGGTGTCCTTGGATGTGTTTTTGCCAAGCTGTATTCCTAAATAAAGCATTGTAGCAGTCGGAGAATTCAACAATAAAATTTTTTTCATTATAATTCACCACATTTAGAACACATTTGTGAACATTTTGGAAGTCAGACACTACCGTACTCCTGGGCACTCTTTACGAAAGAATACCAACTGGTACAAAGCCCTCCCTTGAAAAAGTACTAATTGTAACACGAATTAGTGTGAGCTCTGGCTCTCCCCTTGAAAACTTTCACTTCACTTTCTCCATCTACCAGATGAAAAGTGCTCCAGAGCATTCCTTCTGTCCTCTGCTTTCCATTTCTTAAATAGCGAACGTATTGGAAAGAGAGATTCCAGAGTCGTCCCGGATTCTAGAAATACTCGGTGGGCTAGGTGTGTAGGGAAGCTTTCCTTTTTTGTGTGTGATTTCCCCAAATAACTGACTTGGAGACATTGATCTGGAATTCCTTTCCTCCTTCTAAACAAGGGGAAGCAAGTCAAAACTCACACAAATGAATGAATGCCAAATGATGTCCTCAAACTACATAGGCCAGGAGGTACCATGGTAAATGGATTGTGAGAAATTACTGTCCTTGCCAGTGAGGTAGGGCCAACTCCAGCTGGAGGAAAACATTTCCTTCAGATATTTTCACACTCAAGCTTATGGGAAACTTAGATTATTTGGTTCTCAGGGTTGATCGAATGTCATTTGCCGCCTATTCTCACCTCCATCTAAAAGCAGGAATTCTTGTGGCCTCCACCATGGTCATAGACACTTCACATTATGCAATGGACAGTTCCTTAAGGCTCTATACTCCGCTCTCTCTAATCTCATTATTCTTTCCTGACACCAGCCCATCCACACCTTCAGCTTTGGTTATCATCTTAAATCTGATGAGATATAATATCATCTCTATCCCACTCTTCTCCACCATCTACGTCAGAACCCGTCTTGGATACCACAAACATACCTTAGACTCCCCACGTCCAAGCTCGCATTCATGATTTCACCAACGACACTGGCCCCATTCTGCTGTCTCTTAGCCCATCCTCTACTGCGCAGACAAAACGGACACACGCTCTGTCATCCTTGACTTTCACCCCAATCGCCCTTCAAGTCCTCCCAGTTTTACCTCCTAAGTATCAAATGTGTCAGATCTGCCCGTCAACTTCTCCCATTGTCACTGGTGCCACCACGTCGTGCAAGCGATCTCACTGATTTTGCCACATCCGGTCCGATCCCGTCCCATCTGGCTGGTACCTGCGGGCAGAGCCAGCCTTTCAGACGACAAATCATATCACGTCACTCCTCTACTTAAAACTTGTTAGTGAGTTCTTCTGACCGCGTCCACCTGTCTTTATCTGACCCGCAAGCCCTTAATGGACTAAGCCCCTCCCACCTCTCCAACCTCGCCTTCCAGCACACTCCCCGGTGATTTCACTGCTCTTGCATCACTGCCAAAAGCCACCCTCGCCACACACACCCCCCCCCCCATCATGTCCTCTCCTGCCGAAAGATTTTAGCACATGAGCTTTGCACAACTTTGCCTGGAAAGCCCCCCTGACCCTTCCCTACCTACTTAGCTCCTAATAATCCTTTAAATCTCAAGTCAAATATGACGCTTGCAGAAATGTCTCCCCTGACTTGTCGGACGACATCAATTCCTCCAGTGTAACTCCCATAAGGTTTTTCACGATCACAACCTTATTTGGGGTTGTAGGATTGTTTGAATAAATTCTGGTCTCTGTAGACTGTAAACTTTGTAAGTACAAAGACCACATTTGGATTTGTCTACCTGAGACAGTGCCTGATACATAGTCACTGTTCCCTTTCTGCAACATTTTTTTTCTCCACTCACTAGTCATACGACCTTGCGAAAATCATGTAGTTGTTTCAGATATAGGTCACCTATATTTACATGTATACAATATCGCGATAAATTACATATATTTATATAAGGAATATTTAGAAGATTGGAAATGACCATGTAGTTCCTAGCAGCATGCTCAACAAAGAAGGATACTCAATAAAAGATGTGTTTATAACACTTCTTATAGTGGAAGTCTGTGGTACAGACAAAAGATGCCATAGCCTCTCAGACTGCACTTTGCTGAGCCCTGAGTGTCCCATCAAGCCAGTCGGTGCTTTACTAGGACAAATGGGACCTTTGGACCCTTGGGCTCTCGTCTCCCAAATAGAGAATGAACACTGAAACACCCGAAGTGCAATTATTCTGTCCTTCTGAGACATGGCTCAAATTCTTTAGTTTCTTTTTGTTACATATTGCAGTAATAAGATTATTGGTATCTTACATGGATCTGGTTCATTTTACATGCCAGGCATTTTATTACTTAGATGTGGCTAGAATCATAGGAGGAGTTATTATTATATTCATATTTTAAATAAGGAACCAGAGAGGCTCCATGAAACCAAGTAATTACCCAAGGCCATAGCTGGTATTGGTACAGCCAGGCTCAAATCTCAAAAGTGGTTTATCGAAAGCAGGAAGCATATTGAAGCAGCCTGACCCGGTTTCCTGGGTCCAGGCCTGGTTTACACTGGCTGCCTGATTCATTCATTTTGCATTCTTCTCCCCTTCCTGCAAGAATGTTAGCTTGGATAATATAGTGTATGGTTAACCCTTTATTTTGGGGACTGAAGGGGCACCAGGCCAGCTAGCAGTTGAAGAATGGTTTTCTGGTCCCCATTCTGTCATTTCTTAGCTGTAAAATCTCAGGAAGTCTCATTTGTTTGCTTTAGCCAGAATATAGTGTTACCCTAAGCGCTTTCCAGATTAAACAAATTACTGTCAGAAATATTTTATAGATTAGAATTGATGCTTAGAGGTTGATTTCCGTAGTCTGTGGATGTTTTAGGCAGCTGCCTGGAGCTCATCTGATCTGAGGGTTTGAGATTGATCTGTGTGTGTCTGCGTTTAGAGTGGACACACCACGAGGTGAGCCTTTCTGAGAATTGATGCTGTGGAGAATCTTTTATTTCGTGTAGTAAGTTGGAAGATACGTTGAGACAGTTAAGTGGAATGGTTCCTAGAGCAAATTCATTCATCTCTTTTCTGCCTAAAAGTATGATAGAGGCCACATCTAAATAATATCTAAAGAAGTACGAGTGTCTGAAGTACACAGACAGAAGAGGATGAGAAACGAAAGGTAAACTCAGTTTGCACTAGAAGCAAGGAAAAGCAGGGCGATGCACCATCTGCTATTTCCACCAAGGCTTAATTTCACCCTCTTGGTTATACCTACCTCTGAGAGGTGAGATAAGCTTTATATATCTGCTTTCAGGAACATTGTATGTCAGTACTAAACATCAGAAATATAGATAAGTCATACAGGAAAGAAAAAGAGAAAAATATATATAGTTATTCTTATATATATAATAATCATATAAATGGGAATGTTTACTGGATCCCATCAGGACCAACATGTGCGGGATGGGGCTGAGGGGCAGGAGGAGCTGGGTCGTGGGTCTCTTCCCTTTTTGGGCTTGCTGGGGGATGAAAATAGCGAGCCCTCCACTCCCCAGGGACTGCAGCGGTGACACAGCTGGGGAACATGGGGACAGGTGGAGGGCTCTCGGGAAAGAAAGAGGTACCTTCTTGCCAGGGCCCTGGTTTTTAACTTTACTCTTTTGTAGAAGGATTCTGAAAGAAAACCAATAAAATGCACTTAAGCCAAAAACAACACTATAATATATATACACACACACACACACAAACATTATATATTATTATACATAAAGTAATATATAATATATAATACTATATAATAAATATATATTATATATATATATATATATATATATATATATATAGTTCCCTTCCAGGAAAGTAAATAATACATAACATATAATAAATATAAATATATATAATATATACTTATATATTCCTGTATTGACACCCCACCAATATTGTGTTCCACAGTGATGCTCTTAGGAGTCTGAAGGTTTTGATAAGGCCGAACAGGTTTTTTTTTTTTTTCCTTTTTCCCCTTTAAACCCTCCCATGTATCTTACAGTTACTGAAATTTGGGGAATTTTTACAATTCCTAGATACTCTGGGGCGCCTGGGTGGCTCAGTCGGTTAAGCGTCCCACTTCAGCTCAGGTCATGATCTCCCGGTTTGTGGGTTCAAGCCCTGTATTGGGCCCTGTGCTGACGGCTTGGAGCCTGGAGCCTGTTTCAGGTTCTGCGTCTCCCTCCCTCCCTGCCCCTCCCCTGCTTGTGCACTGTCTATCTGTCTCTCAAAACTAAATAAACATTAAAAAATAATTTAAAAAAGATTGTCAGGCACTCTGGCATTAGTCTTCAAACAAAACGGTCCCTGCTCACCTCAAACAAAACAGTGGAAGCATCATTAGTGGAACAAAATGTCCCTTCATAAAATGCCTACTGATTTTTTCAGGGGACTTCATGCATTTTACCAAGCCGATCCTTATACCTCCTCCTGGAAAGGGTCACTGTCATCCCCTTTCCCAGATGAAGAATATGTGGGTCATGAGGTTAAATGATTTGGCCTACACCAGTCTGATTGCCTGCAAATAAGGAAATACGTTGCTCTTTCCCATTTAAAGAGCACACTCAGGCAGTAGAAAACTAGCAGATGAGGGATTTCGTACGCGCTTAAGGGAGAGGATATTGTACTTTCCTTCCCTAATGAGTTGGAATTTGTAAGGAAAGTCTTTTAGGGACTGCTCTCGGGGACGAGTCAAGAATTTCAGGGTATTGTCACAAGGCAAGCAACCTGAGGTCATGTCAGTGCAGTCCACTGGGCTCTGTTGTCCCCAAATGGTGCCGGGAGGGGCCAGCTATAGGTTCCATCGGTTTAAAATTTTAACTTATTTCAAAAGAGCGTACCCATTCAAGGGAGTACTATATTTGCTTTTCAAAATAGTTCAAGTATCATTAAGATCTGTTAGGTATTTTCCTAACTAGAACCCAACTTGCTAAAATGAAACTCTTTCCTTTTTTTGGTGTGGTGTGGTGAAAAAAATCATAGTCATCTTTAAAGATATTCTAGGATAAATTTTGAGAAGCTGCTTGAGGTTTTCAAGTTAAATCATTGAATATGACAGCCGAGACTTTAATTTTCTATCTCCCTTATTCACTTTCAAGAGGTCTAATTTTAATTTTCGTTTATTTTTGAGAGAGACAGAGTGCGAGCAGGGGAGGGGCCAAGAGAGAGGGAGACACAGAATCCGAAGCAGGCCCCAGGCCTGAGCTGTCAGCACAGAGCCCCACGCGGGGCTCGAACCTAGGGCCTTGAGATCATCCTGAGCCGAAGTTGGTTGCTTCGCGGACTCAGCCACCCAGGTGCCCCGAGGGTTCTAATCACAGTTGTTACACTAACTACCTTAAGAGGCAGCCACGAGTTTTCAATTCCAAGTAAAGTGGGACCTGCAAGCAAAAGCCTCCAGGTTGGAGAGCTCAGAGCCGACGGCTGGAGCTAACAAACTGTCCAGGGAGATCCTGTGAGTGACTGTCGTGGAGCCAGAGCAGACGGTTGAAGAGAGCAGTAGATGTAAATTTCTCTCAGGTAAGAGGTCGGCCTGGTGCCGGAAGCACAATAAGGAGCCTTTATCACCGGTCATTAGGCAGAATCCTGACGTCTGGACCCTGACAACATGGAACAGGCCCACCAGATATTTTTCTGGAGCCCCTCCCGACCCACGACCTTCTCCATTCTGCTCTGTGGCTTCTGAGAAGCTGACCTGTATGCACCAAATTAGCACGTTCCTCTCCCTTCTCATTTCGAGTCGGAGGTTTCCAGGGGACCTTGCAAGCTGTCAGAGGACAAGGGGAGAACGAGATCGTAATATGCCTTCCCCTGAGCTCCCTTCCATGTGATACACCATTACGTGGCTGTGTCCCTCTGTAAGGGATCAAATGGATGGCCTCTTTGGGTTCAGCACCTCACCCACCCCCCATCCCTGGTGTTCTAGTTTTGGGGTGGTATGGATGCTTCACCGTTACTCCATACTATTATAAGACCCAAGGTCTTGCACTATGCTGTGTTGGATTTCCTAAACACCACCCCCACCTTTGTATGTAGAACCTTTGTTAAACTTTCTTCCAAGTATCTATTTTTAGTAGATTGTCTGTTACCTACTGTGTTCCTAAGTGATAAGCACTGGATGTGAATTAAAGTAAAAGCAGAGTAAATGTCTCTAATTTCCATGAAACGCTTAAAAGTGTAATTTAGGACCCCGGTTCTTAAGCGATGGATTTCTCTTTTTTTTTTTTCTTCAATTTTTTTAATGTTTATTTATTTTTGAGAGAGAGGGTGAGCCAGAGACAGAGTGTAAGCAGGGGAGGGGCAGAGAAAGCCAGAGATGCAGAATCTGGGCTGTCAGCACAGAGCCTGACACGGGGCTTGAACTCACAAACCACGAGATCATGACCCGAGATCAACCGACTGAGCCGCCCAGGCACCCCTTAAGCGATGGATTCCAAAGGCGGAACAGCAAGACAGGGACTAAGGAATGAGAATCATTTGGCATCTGTTGCTTTTTTTAGAACTTTGGTCTAATTTGATGGATTGGCCACACAAATCAGCAGCCAATTATTATTAATTCTTCCATTTGTTCATAATCTTAGTTATTCAGCAAATAGTGATTGAGTGGGATCTCTATGCCTCTCTGTGTACTAGGTGCTTAAGACCCAGAACTATATAGGAAAAAAGGGGAAATTGGTCTCTCCATCATGGAATGAGTCTGGCTCAAGAAGAGTGAGTGCACAGAAGTCTGGGAGATGGTCTATGGAGGCCCTTATCTTTGGAGATGTGAGGCCGTACTTCAGATTTTCAACTGTCTCCTAAGCTATTAATGGGTTTTGAAGGGGCATATGATCAGGTTTGAGATTTTAAAACACTACTCGTATAGCAGTGTAGACAATGGGTGGTGGACCCAGAATGACCCGTGAGAGGATTATTATAGTAGTTAAGATTTCTGCCTGGAACAAGGGAGTGATTGGAAATGCACTTTGCTGACAGAGTTAATGTTATTTCTTGGGAATGTCTGATGTTCACAGAAACATCTAAAATGGAAGCACTAACCATGGTGACTTTAACTCTCCCCAGCTTGTGACAGAAACACATTACCTCTAATGGGTTCAATGTTTTGCTGTTCTTAGTGTTGTTTCCTGTGAAGCATTTTTAATGAAATATATAGAAAAAGAAAAGCTTAAACAAAGTCTCAGTGATTATTGATGAGACTATTTGGAAATACTCATTCACTATTCTAATGTGAAATCACATAAGATGAACGTATCTTCCCTAAAACAGAAGAATGTATTAGCTCTAAATAAACAATGATGGTGAATAACATGCAAGGACCAGGGAACCACCATTCAAATCTTCCTAAGATGTCTATTGGTGATCTAAATATAATACGATCTGCTGTTTGGATTGGCATGTTGAGTAGAGCAATGAGAACCATAAGAAATGACTGGGAAACTCGGATTTTGAGAATTTGGAGTTATTGCATTATTTAAGCAACACATTGACACTTTCTTAAAAGCCAAACATGTTTATTATCCAATTCAGCAACCGCATTTCTGACCACTTAATCCCAGAGAAATGAAGACTTGAGTTCCCACAAGTCTTGTGTGAACAATATCCTGTACACAAATGTTTATAGCAGCGTTGTTTGTAATGGCCCCAAACGGGAAACAACCCAGACGTCCTTCAACAGGTCCACAAACTGCGGTATGTCCATATCATGGGAAACTACTCAGCCATAAAAGGAATGAACTATTCAAACACACAACAATTTGGATGAATCCTCAGAGAATCATCCTCACTGAAAAAAAAAAAATCCAATCCCAAAGGGTTATAAACTCATATGTATATAACATTCTTGAAATGACAAAATTGTAGAAATGGAGACCAGGTGAGTGGTTGCCAGGGTTTGAGAAGGAAGTGAAATAGAGAGGAAAGTGAGTAGGGATATCCCAGGGTCGCATGAGGGAATCTCCCATGAGGGGTGTGTAAATGGTCCATCTCGGCTGTATCAATTTCAGTATTGCAGCTGTGTTATTGTATTACGGTTTTATAAGATAGTATCATTGGAGCAAATGGGGTAAAGGGGAAGTCGGGTCTTTCTATATTATCTCTTAAATTGAAAATGAATCTAAAACGATTTCAAAGTAAAAAGGTTATATGTGTACATTTTCCCATAAATGTAAATAGATGAAACTCATAAGCTTTCTTCTCTCAGGGAGAGGAAAATAATTGGTAAGCATCTAGGTATCTCCTCCACAGTCTATCATTTTAACCAGCTGGTCACCAAATATCCACTTCCCTTTCGCTTCCTTTCTTGAAATCGACCAACCTCTTCCCCAAGGAGGATAACCATCCCTTCGATGCAACCAGCTCCGCCACAAAGATCTGTGTGTGATAGATAGCCCTTCCTTTATCTGGCAACCTCTGGACAAAAATAAGTCAAGTTATCAGTACCCACGTACTTCGATCCCCTCTCTGCTGCACACATCACACTTGCAGTGACAGAGTGGAAACAGGATGACCATCACAACATTCCGGGAAAGTAGGAATGGGGGTGGATGGGAGGCACACAGCTCTTCTATGGTCCCCCTGGGCAGCATAAAAGCCCTATTCTGGCAGCAAAAGACGTTCCTAGATTCTGCTCTAAGGGAGAAATTCTCCTGGGTTTTGTTTAACAAGGCTACTGGTTCCATCTTCAGGGAGGAGCATCCTTGTCTCCTATTTACTGGAACTCATGTAAAATGTAGATGAGCCTGCTGGATTTACCCTCCTGGGAGCCTGTCTCCTGCCAATCTAGGGAGCTTAACTTTTTTTGTTTCCGTTTTGTATGTCACGTTGAACAAAGAATTTTTCGTCCTGACTCCTAGTCTCTTTGGAAATATAATTCATTCAAACACTTAAAAGGCCTCTGTTCTGTGGGATAGTCATTGCCATGTCAGAATAACCAGACCCGGCATTCTTTCTGAAACATCATAAACAAATATATTGTTTCTTCTTCTTTTTTTTCTTTTCTTCCTTTTTCACTAAAGTTATTTTGTTTCTCCATTAATTCCCAACTCATTTTAAGCTACCTGGAAAGATAAGTGAAAAGATCACATCTTATCTCTGTCCGCATCACTTTATTCATGGGAGACATGTTACCAGGGCTCCACTGCTCAAAGCTTTTAAAGATGTATTGCTTTCAACTCGGAGCTCTAAAAGCAGATAGCTTTTCATCTGCAAAGTCCTGAACTTGAATTTTTCATTCCTTTCATTTTTTGCTTACACAATGGCCAATTACTTTGGGGACCAACTCTTTCTAGAAATACCTTATCAACATCACCAACACATTCTAACCCCTTCTAGATTTCCCCTAGAGCTGTGAGCTCAAAAGGTGTGCTTTCTGCCCATGAGTCATTGCAAGCATCCATTGTTTTTGTTGTTTAACATGAACTTCCTTCTTCCAGCCCCTGATAGTGGCTTTTCAGCCACTCGTGTCTAAGTGAGTAAATGAGATACATGATCTGTATAACTTTTTTTTGCCTTCATAATAACCATTTGGGTTTGGTACTGTTATCCTCACTTTACAGTGAAGGAACTTCTGGGTCATCAGTATGGAAAGTTTGGCCAAGATCCCTTAGCTAGTTAACATAGGAGCCAGTAGTCAGTTTCCTATTTGTATGGCTTCAGAGAGCCTGGTTTTAGTTAACTGCCATCTCCCTCGTCTTCGGAGTCTTAACATTGAGCTTCTCCATCTTATTTCCTGGCACAGGCCTTAAAGAAGCACACTAGGGTGTTATGTTCTTTTTTTTCCTACACATAGATTCAATAAACAATACGAGTCTTAAGAAATCGTGGAAAGGAAAGGAGAATATACAAAAAAATATATATACGGATGCTGAATACAAAAGTTATTTTTATATGTTTCTACATTGTATACATTTAGAGCAATATTGCTACATTAATTGTATCATTCATTTGTTTTTAAAAAGCAACATAAGGTTGAAGACTAGTTACACTTATCTTAGTACCATTGTTCCTGGGTCTATTCTAGGACCCACACTTCTTGGTTCTAGAATGGGAGTTTGATGCCGAAAGCCCAAGCCAACAGGATGCACCAAAAACGCCAGCCCAGAGAGGCAGCATATCACCTAGAGGTAGCTTAGCAATTACCCTGTGTCTGTATTGTCGAGGGACAATTTAGCATCAATACTTTCCCATTGCTGACTTGTGCTTTTGCCTTCATAGTTACCATCTACATCTAGCGATGTTTGCTCAAACTTTATAGCTTTTGTTTTGGGTTGCAAACATTTTCATGCATTGACAGGGCTTCTGGCTTCACATCGTCAATCTGTAGTCACTTGTCTTTGAAATCTAACTAAAAACGAACTTCTTTCCAAAGGATTTTCCCAATTACCCACTCCCTTCTGAATACTTTATTCTGTGTACCCTAGGAGTTAAGAAATAATCCTTAATCTATGCTGTCACTTCTCGGCAGGCTTTTGCCTACTGGTATCATTGTCTTTGTGTTCCCTTAAGGGCTTGTGTTGACTGTTGTCACTATTATCTAGATACTATTAGGGTTTAACAAATAGCTCAATCACTGCAGAAATTAATCTATCTATCATCTATCTATCTATGTATCTATCTACCATCTATCTCCCTCTTCTTTGGAAGGAGCAAGTATAACCTTTTTGTCTTCCGTGTCCCTAAAATGTGTGAAATTAAACTGCACGTTTTGCTAAACGCAGACTGTACACAGATTCCTTCTGCAACGTTGTCTACATTTCTTTTCTTTCTTTGTCACCTTTTGATCTGTGATGGATGGTTGGTGTTGCTTTCTTAAATCCCAGTTCACCACAGAAAGTATTGCCTCACTACACTGTCAAACACCTCAATGTCTCAATGCCATTATAAATATTTCATAACTTCCCATGTGTACACACACCCTAACTCCTTGTCTTATTTTAGTAACCTCCAAAATGTCTGCATGATTCTCTTTGGGGCAATTTCTTCTCCCATTTTCAATTTTCTTTCCTATTCTCTACCTACATATTGTGAGATTCCACCCCACCCCCACCCCCCGCCAAGAAAATTGCCTCTGTGTAGAAGATCTTGCTATCTTGGGTAAAATGGTCAAAAAGCACAAACTGCAATCTGGTCCTTTCTAAGGGGAGATCTAATTACCCAGCTGGTGCTGGAGAATACAAACATTTTCACTCTGGACAATGTTTATCTGTTTTTTTGCAAGTACATCACTTTGGAAAGCTACTTGCTCAGCTAATCTGTAACTGTCATGGAAATGTGATTTTTTTTTTCCCTCCTCCAAACCGATAACGGGCACCTGGTAAGACTGCCTTATGCACCCAAGCATTCAAGTCTAACTGTTTCCATGGGAACATATAAAACTCTGTCTGCAAGTTCCCCAGCATCCTGCCACATGTCCCTTTTCTCTTCTCTCTCTCTCCATTCCTTCAGTGTACGCGCATGAGATTACATTGCTTTGCAACAACTCTGTAATAGACTTCTTTTCCATTCTTGCCATTGTCGGTGATTTCATTCTTGCCATGTAGGAGGGCAGAGCGTGTGAGTCTATTTCAGCTGTGTAACTTCCTCAACACTGAGTCCAGTGCCTTAGACTTAATGGGCACTCAAAGCCTATTTGTTGAATTGCTTTGGATTAAGGGCTTATTGCCTTAGTCAGTTTTACTTTTGTGATATCTGAAACATGCTCATTAAGAGCTTCCTCAGCAGAATAATTGGAAAGATAAAAAGAGCCTGCTGAATACAGAGTTTAAACCACCAATTTGTATATTTACAAACTAAACATGAATTTTCAGCTCTCTCTCAAATCTTGAAAATTTTTGAGTCTATAAACTTTAGAAATAAAGGAAAGCAAATTAATATTTATTCAGCAACTACCAACTACCAAGCATTTTCATATTCTTTCCCCTCTGAATTGAGTATTATCATCCATTGGATCTGAGAATTAAAGCCTTAGGATGTGGGGCATCTGGGTGGCTCAATCGGTTAAGCGTCCAACACTTGATTTCTGCTCAGGTCATGATCTCACAGTTTGTGAGTCTGAGCTCCACCCTGGGCTCTGCAACTGACAGTGTAGAGTCTGCTTGGCGTTCTCTCTCTCCCCTCTCTCTCTGCCCTTCCCTTGCTTGCTCTCTCTACATTTCAAAATAAATAAGTAAACTTAAAAAAAAAAATAAACCCTTAGGGTGTTCCGCACATGCAATTTGTGTTATATTTTACATACTTAACCTTATGATCTCTTTAAATATCCATGCTGGCACAGACTTTGAGATCATGCATTTGTAAATAATGAGGGTTAAGAATATTAGGAAAAAAGAAGGGAGTATAAAACTTAGGATCTCATTGTATGAAAAGATGAAACAGTCTGAAAAAATTCTGAAAAAATTTGAAGGATTACTGATAGCAGAAGCTAAAAGTGAAATCTGAGACATTCAAGAGACATTGCCTTAAATTGGAGGTAAACCGACATTTAAGAACAATAATTACTACTCTGAAGTGTGAAACAACAATACACAAGAATGTACACAGTATTGGTAAAGGATGACCAGAATCAAAGAATTCTAAAGCACTGGTATTGGGGCACCTGGGTGGCTCAGTTGGCTAAGCATCCAAGTTCAGCTCAGGTAATGATCTTGCAGTTCATGAGTTCGAGCCCCATGTCAGGCTCTGTGCTGACAGCTCAGAGTTTGGAGTCTGGAGCCTGCTTTGGATTTTGTGTCTCCCTCTCTCTCTCTCTCTCTCTGCCCCTTCCCTACTCGTGCTCTGTCTCTCTCTCTCAAAAATAAACATTAAAACTTTTAGGGTGGGAGGGAGGGGTGGGTGGGTGACAGGTACTGAGGAGGGCACCTGCTGGGATGAGCACTGGGTGTTGTATGGAAACCAACTTGACAATAAATTTCATACTAAAAATTTTTTTTAAATAAAGCATTGGTATTTATGACAGGAGGCACAAAGCAACTATATTGATATTGAAAAAGAGAATATGATTTGAGATGTCACAAGCCTGCCGTCCTCTAGAAGACCTAGTGGAGGTAAGTGTTTATGCTCTGCTTAGGAGCAAGGAGACCTCCTCCAGGAAGTGTCAGCAGCTACCACACAGAGAGGCTGTACCCTCAACCCCTCAGTGGTAATGAGGTGTCCTTCTCCTTCTCTGTAGGTGATCAGAGGACACCCAGACCCAGTGGAGAGTCAAGACTTTCATCGTTGCTCAGCAGTAACAAGGACCCCCCCCCCCCATGGTGTTAGTAGAGGTCAGGTGGGGTAAAGGAAAGTCACTTCCTAGGCAGATTGGCATCAGCGCAAGCCTCGCTGGAGCCTGAACTCCCAATCTTGCCATCCCTGCTCCAACAGTGACAAGATGTCTTTCTGCCTTAGATGTCAGCAGAGGCTTGGGAGAGAAACAAGAATCGCACCCCCATCTAACATAATGAGGTAATGAGGTGGTACCTCCCTTCAACCACAGGGGCAGTGTTAGAAGAAGCATGTTAAAACAGAATATTTCAATAAAATCCAGAGTCTGGTAACATAGTACCCAAACTATCCAGGTATCAGTTGAAAATCACTAGTTATACCAAGAACAAAGATGACCTCGATCGGAGTTAAAAAAAAAAAAAAAAAAAAAAAGATAGTGAATGGATACTAACACTGAGATGACAGGATTGTTAGAATTACCTAATGAGAATTTTAAAACAGCCATCATTTATTATTTTTTAATGTTTTTTAAATTTATTTTTGAGAGAGAGAGAGAGAGAGAGAGAGAGAGAGAGAGAGAGAAGGGGCGGAGAGACAGGGAGACACAGAATCGGAAGTAGGCTCCAGGCTCTGGGCTGTCCGTACAGAGCCTGACCCGGGGTTCAAACTCACGAACCCTGAGATCATGACCTAAGCTGAAGTGGGAGGCTTCACGGACTGAGCCACCCAGGCACCCCCAAAACACCCATCATTTTTAAAAGTCCCAACAAGCAGGTATAAACGCGTTTGAAACAACATGTTTAAAACTCTCGACAGAGAAATAGAAGATATAAAGGAAGACTAAGGGGGCAATCTCATAAATAAAAATGCCTAAAAGTCAAAACTGACCACACCAAACGTGGGCAAGAAAGTACTCTCACACGCTGCTGATGGGAATACAAAACGGCGCAGCCACTGGGAGACAAGTGAAATAAAACACGTACCCAGGGATGTGAACGTGCAATGTTCCCGGCGGCTTTATTTGGACTGAAAACAGCACGAATGTTCATCCACGCGACACGCGTGCAGAAGCAATGTGCTGGGTCCGTACGGTGGAATACTACTTGGCCCTAAAAAATAACCTGTTGATAGACACACGGATGAGTGTTAAGATAATTCTGTGGAGTGAGAGACGCCTGACAAAAATAAGAGCACATCCGTTTATATCCCACCTAGAGAATGCAACTCAACATACAAGGACAGACACCGGATCGGCGCCGGCGGCAGGGATGGGCAGGGACGGGAGGAAGGGATGAAAAGGTGGCACAAGGAGAGGCTCCGGGCGCACGCGTTAGTTCTCCACGGACCGTTTGTGCTGCGCGCCTAGGAAGCGTGGGGTGGCCGTTTGCCTGCCGGACGGAGTACGGGTCCCAGGCGGGCTCCTGCGGAAGTTCACGCACCGCTGGCAGAGGCGCCTTGGCTGTGGTTGCCGACGTCCTCTTCGCGAGTCGCTCCTGGAGCCGGACCCGTCCGGAGCCGATGCCGGATCCCCCGCGTGGCCTCCTCAGCGCCTGTGTGACCTCCTTGTCCCCGGGATGTGGCGACAACGCCTGACTGCTGTGGCCGGTGAGGTCGACAGTCCTTGGTGAAACATCAAAGAAAGGTTGCCGCTCTAGCCGCAACTGCATCTGGTTTCACGAAGTATTTGTTCACCTCGTCCTACTTTAAGGCTTCAGGACGCCAGGGGAGGAGATCACGGGGTTGTATGGTGACAGATGGCAGCTACATCTGGGGTGAGCGTAGCATAGTAGAAAGGTGTCGGATCACTGTGTTGTACACCCGAAACTAATGGAACACTGTGTGTCGATTCGACTCAAAGAAATATTTAAAAAAGATATCATTTTGGCAGTTCTCTCTAACTAGTCTCCTTTTATGTAAATCGAAACTTTCTTCAATTAAATATGACTACCAACCCTGAAGGCATTTTTGACTGGCAAGGTTAGCTCCAAGGCTCTTAAAACTTTGATGGCTCATACTAGGATCTGCTGTTGCTGGTGTCTGTGCAGCCCAAAGGACTCTTGATCAGTGGAACTATATACTTGACCTTAGTGACCATAAATGGGTTGTGCCTGACGTTGTGTGGGAGATTAATGAGTACATCTAATTGAGGGGAAATTAGAAAAGCCCGCTTAATTCAGAGGGCCTTGCAAAGTTGGCACCTGATTTTGACAAGGTGGTTAAAAGCCTCAGCTTGTGGAAGGTTCATTGGAAAAATGGCATTGAGCACAACAGATCACAGTTCTGAAAGGGGCAGCATTACAGAAAGAGGCTCCTTGGTGAGCTCACTGTCTTACAAGAGCAAATTCAAGAGCACAAGGAGGAAGTGTGCAGAGCAGCTGGCCAGTGTCGCATGAGCTATGCCCAGCTGAAACGTAAGGTGTCAGAGAAAGTTGACCAACTTCAAAAGAAACTTCTGCATATTTAAAGTACCAGGGGATGTTGGAATAGCTAGAAAAGGACAACAAAGAAATAAGAAAATCAGTATTATAGAAAGATGACAAAGAAAGCCGTCGTAGAAAGCTTAGGAAACCTTTGATTGATGTGTATTCTGAAGTCCTTGATGTTCTGTCTGATTATGATGGCCCTTATAATGCACAAGATCATCTGCCAAGGACTACTGTGGTTGAACTGGGGAGGCTAAGGCAGGAGGGTCCCTCGGGCCCAGGAGCTCTGGGCTATAATGTGTTATGTCTATAAGATGTCTGCACTAAATTTGGCATCAGCGTGATGACCTCCGGGAACTGGGGGCCACCAGGTTGCCTCAGGAGGAGGGAATAGGCTCAGGGCAGAAAGGGAGAAGATTGTGGGGCACCTGGGTGGCTCAGCTGGTTAAGTGTCTGACTTCAGCTCAGATCATGATCTCACTGCACGTGAGTTCGAGCCCCCTATGTTGGGCTCTGTGCTGACAGCTGAGAACCTAGAGCCTGCTTCAGATTCTGTGTCTCCCTCTGTCTCGCTCTCTCTGCCCCTTCCTTGCTCACACTCTGTCCCTCTGTCTCTCTTTCTCGAAAATAAACATTGAAAAAAAAAAAAAAAAAAAAAGAAAGGGAGCAGATCAAAACTCTCCTGCTGATCAGTAGTGGGATTGCAGCTATGAATCATCACTGTCCTCCAGTTTAAATTAAAAAGTGGTGTGAGGAAACTTTTTGGCGTGATGGATATGTCTCGATCGTGGTGATGGTCTCATGGGTGTTTACATATATCAAAACATTAAGTTGTAAACTTTATTACATCTCAGTTACACCTTAACAAAGCTGTTAAATTTTTTTTTACTTATATGCCTATTAAAAGACATAGTTTTCAAATTAATAAACTAGTTTTTTATGATATCAATTTCTATTCTCTCTATCAGATAGCCTTATTAAAAGATGTCTAAAGGGACCTTAATTTGAAATGATTCCGTTGTTTAGAAACTCCTAACCAATGAAAGAAAGCTTAATTTTTTTTTCATTTCTATTCTAAGACTCCACTTAAGTGGAACACTTTACCAACGTCAAAAGTTCTTAAAAGAGGCCAGTGTAAATGAATAGCATCTTGATGTTGAACTTTCACTTTTATTTGAATTGACAACTATTGTGGCCATAATAAAAAAACAGGAAGAAAAGGCTTGAGTTTGGGGAGAACAAAAAGGGAGCTGATGTTTACAATTGGAGAAATCTATATCAGATTCAAACAAGCAGATTCTGTTTATGAATGGAAGGACAAAATGGCTAATGGCTTCTCACCCCCAAATTTCCAAATGTCCACAAAGTATCAGAATTAACTCCTTTTGTCTGCTACCTGATAGAAATCTCCAAATGGTCAGGCCATGGTATCAAAGGCCAGATTACTCTAGGTATCATTTGGAACAAATAACCAGCTGGGCACAAATCAGAATTATAACCAGAAACAAACTTAACCAAGGAATATACTTAGCACAGTCAAGGTGAAGTATTGAATTACTGCAGATGAGACTTAGCAAAGGAGCCAAGAGAAATCGAGCTCCTTGAAGTGCACAATTTAATTGGCTACAATTTTAGAATTGAGGTCAATAATGTTTCAGTGAAAACTCCAGAAATAAATTGTCAGAGGGCAACTCAGAGATACTGAGTTAGTTATATGCATGCTAATAATTTACTCATATGTAGGAAGAGGGACATTAGGCTGCTGTCTGCAAAAGCAGACACATAAGGAAAAGAAAGAGGGGAAAGAATCTGGGAAGAGTGAGTTTTGTTTTTATGCATTTGCAGCTAGCAGAAAGGCCAGTTGCAGCACCACAAAGATCTTGAGCAGGCTGGTGAGGGTCATCAAAGGAAGCCATTTCAGTTCTTCATGGATTCTTCAGGAACACTTGAGAGAGTTTAGCTGGGGGCACACAGAAGATTAGTGGAGATACAGTTGGATTTGTCCCTTGAGTGGTTGCAAGATGAGAGCTAATTTTTTTTTCTTACTAAGTTCTATTTACTCAGTAAAAAATATAGATAGAACTGTCATCTGCAGGTTGGGTTATGAGATGAATGTCATAGAGGAATGTAGGAAGAAACTTGATTAGAAAAAGGAAAGTATGAAATAATCATCTTACAAAATTGAAAAGCAGAATCACTAAAGAAATACGGCAGGATTGAACAGAATTTCCCAATGAAGTATTTTTTTTATTCCAGTAGAATTTTGTTTTCTTTATTCTTAATTTTACTGTGAAATCTGTTTTCCCCCAGATAAGTTAATTTCAGGTGTAATAAAAACCCCAACTGTATATACGTAATACAGATTTCACCTTTCACAGTGTTTTAGTTCATGTGGTAAGAATCTCCTCTTAGCATCATGCCCTTTGTCTCCTGCAACCTTCTCTGTATAGTCATTACTCTAATTCTTTTTTTTTAATTAATGTTTTTATTTATTTTTGAGAGAGAGAGAAACAGAGTGTGAGTAGGGCAGGGGCAGAGAGAGAGGGAAACACAGAGTGTGAGGCAGGCTCCAGGCTCTGAGTTGTCAGCACAGAGCCTAATGTGGGGCTCAAACTCGTGAACTGCAAGGTCATGACTTGAGCTGAAATCCTATGCTCAACCAACTGACCCACCCAGGCACCCCTCTAATTCTCCTCTTTAAAGGAATCTGTGGCCATCATGGATTAACCCTTTCCCATAACCCTTTATACTGACTCTTTTAAATAAATCTTATTTGTCATGACTTTTTCTTTTTAAAGTAAAATTCTATTTCATAAGTGTTATAGATAATTGGCAACACTTCAATTAGGACTAAAATGTGTGCAACGAATGTAAGGTTCCTGCCCATCTTTGGGCTTCAGTTCTACCCACTGCTTTTAGTTTCTTTTTTTTTTTTTTCAACGTTTATTTATTTTGGGGACAGAGAGAGACAGAGCATGAACGGGGGAGGGGCAGAGAGAGAGGGAGACACGGAATCGGAAACAGGCTCCAGGCTCTGAGCCATCAGCCCAGAGCCTGACGCGGGGCTCGAACTCGCGGGGCTCGAACTCGCGGGGCTCGAACTCGCAGACCGCGAGATCGTGACCTGGCTGAAGTTGGACGCTTCACCGACTGCGCCACCCAGGCGCCCCTGCTTTTAGTTTCTTATTATCCCTCCTCAAACAAGCTGGCAGCAAATACGTACTTGGTTTTGTGTGTGTGTGTGTGTGTGTGTGTGTGTGTGTGTATACAAATAGTCCTCTTTACATAACAAATTATAGCATACTCTATATAATGTTTGGCATCTTGCATTTTTAATTTAAAAATATGTATAAGCCCTCATCATAACATGATGAGTAGAACACAAATAAAGGCAAATAAAATTCAGTGTTGCCTGATAAGGGGGTTAATGAAATGACTGGGGTGACACTATCCAGATTGGTCTTTAGGGAGTAAGGGCCTAGTCCTTCCTGGCCTCGGTTGGGGTTTGCCCCAGCCCTGGTGGCAATTTTCTGTTTCCACTTAAATGTCAAAGGAAGATTCCAGATCCCGTGGCCGGCTAAACTGTTCACTAAATCTATTTGGCTTCTATTTTGTCAGCCTGGTCCAGAGGGCTTTGGCCAAGGAAACATAGGGGCCAAAGACACCTACTCTTCACACTGGGGTTGCTTGCCGTCCCTGCAGCAGGCACTACTCTCTTCTCATGTCTTCCTCCCCCAGATGAGCAATTCAGGCCACCCATTTTGTGCTGTCTAGAAGCCAATAGCTAACAGCCAATCAAATGATGTTTTCCTAGAGCTGTTTATTATTGTTGTTGTTATTTCTAGTTTACCAAGCATATTATTTCATATCAGTAAATATAGATACACCTCATTCTTTCAATGGCCGTATAGTGCTCTATTATATAGACGAAGAATGGGCAGTCAGCCAGATAGATTTGTTTTACTTTCCAGACAACATCTCTGAGGCTGATCAATAATGTAGATGCTTTTTAATGGTGCCAACTTTTTCAGGGCAGGTCGAGGCTTTTAATATGCCATGTGTACTGTTGCTGGAAATTTATGGATGAGCTTCTCTGGTGTTTAATTTAGAGCATCTATAGTCTGCATTTTGTCAATATTCGCAATTATTTCCGTCTCTCTTCCTGTTCCTATCTAGACTGGTTTTTCTCTAGTCCTGCTGTACAGCTGCCATCTTTAAACATCTCTCCACCACCCTCTTGAATTGGATGCATTCTTTCCTGCACCCCATTTCTCTTCATTTTCTGATTTGGCAAACACAATCTCTAGGATCTTCCTAAGGAAAGATTCGTGGGAAGATAATCACATAAATACCTAAATGGCTAAAAATATATTTATTCCGTCCTCCTATTAGTTGGGTGAGGTGTAGGTTTCTAAATTGAAAGCACGGTTTTCACCAAAATGTTTAAAACACACACCTAATTTTTGTTGTCCGGGATGGTCAGTTGACCTGTTTATTGTCTATGTTTATACTTTTCCGTTATCTTTCTAATTCCATTTTTATTTTTACCAAAGCACTACCGATGTATAATAAAGTGTGTAATTTTATAAGTCTCATATTGAAAACAGAGCATTCCCCTATTCCATTCCTCCCCCACCCACCCAATTCCTATTCTCCACAGTCAACTACTTTCAGTTCTTTTAGTTGTTGCTTCTGGTATTTATAGAAACTTCCCTACACTGGGTGGTCTCGGGCTTCTTTTGTGTCCATAAGGAGCAGGGAAAGCAGTTGAGTTAGAACGGCAGTAGTCACTAGAAGCCCATCAGGCATTGTCAAGGGAATGAACTTCAATGACTCCTAATTAAAGAACCAGCTTCTACGTAGATATTAGTTGGTAGGGAAATAGAAGAGGCAAAGCAACACAAATATGCCTACACTGGTTTATTTAAACACACAAGGAACTGAGCTAAAGAAACAACAGACTGGAGCATGCTAGAAATAATCCAATTTGCATGCTTACAGCTCCATCTTCATTAAAAACAACAGTAGCAATAACAAAAGGCTCCCCGTTTCCCCGTTAGTCCTTGTATCGATTCCTCTTTAATTTTCACTACTACCTGATGGTCTCTGGCCCTGCCTCCTTTCATGACTAAATTAGGTTCATTAATTCTCCTTGTATCACGATATCGTTACTTCATCGGATTTTTTTTTTTTTTTTGGTGTGTGCTAACTGGTTTTCTTCTAAGCCTGTGCCAGCCAAACTGTACCTCTATAATCCAAATTATGCACAGAACTGAATATGTATCTTTCGTGATGTCCTGTAGACACTGGTTGGTTTTAAATTGTGGTATTTTTTTTCCCTGCTTTTGCTTTTTGTGTTTGTGTGCAAATATTTCCCTCCTCATTTGTTTTATGGTCAATTTTACCAATTTACCATTTTATCATCCAACATTTATAACTAATATTTCCTATTTTTCAGGTTTACATATTATCTCTCTCTCTCTTTTTAGATGTTTATTTACTTTTGAGAGAGAGAGTGCACACGCACAAGCGGGGGAGGGGCAGAGAGCGAGGGAGACCGAGAATCCCAAGCAGGCTCTGTGCTGACAGTGCAGAACCTGATGTGAGGCGTGAACTCACAAACAGTGAGATCATGACCTGTGCCAAAATCAGGAGTTGGATGTTCAACCGACTGAGCCACCCAGGTGCCCCGATATTATTTCTTAATGTCCTAATGTGAAAAATGAGAATGTAGAAGCTCGCTCCCTGTATTCAGAATATAGTTACCAGCCCCTTTGGTTACACCAATACTTGCTGTTTATGTCTGAATAACACATCAATTTCAGCTATCTTTGGTCAGCTATGACAGTTCCCAGTTGTACATCTTTTTATTCTTCTTTTACACCTCCCAAAAGGTCATAGGGCTCATGCAGAGCAGCAGAACCATAACGAGTGACATGGAGTAGGCCTTTGGTATAGAGATCAGGTCTCACAATTACAGGAGCTGGTGAAGGTGCCTATGGAAGGCTGCTGCCTGTGTGTCTCCCAGTATTGCCCAACTGCTGCAGGCCAGAAGGGCTAACAGTTGGGAAGAAACACTGAAGAAGAAGCAGAAGACACCAAGGACAAACTTGAACCCATGAGGAAAAACTGTCACCTGACTCTGATCTCCTCTGGCCACAATGACCCATCCGCTGCAGAAAAACTGGTACCTTTTGTCATACTGCAGATGTCTCTGGTCCAGGACTTAGAGAGTTTGAAGAAAGAGATCTAGCAGAAGCTGGAAGCTATGTGGCTCAGCAACCAAGATTAGCCAGCAGGTCACTGACAACATTTGTGAGCTGCACTTGGTACCTGATACTGATCAAGGCTAACCTAGGACAATAGAGGAAAGGGAATTCTGGGAAGCGTAGTCCCGACTTAAATTTATTGACAAGAAAAACCCCTACAGACATTCAGAGAGACCAAAAAAAAAAAAAAAAAAATTGGATCCATGGAAGAAAACATAATATTAAAAAATCAAACAGTTGATTTAAAAAATAACTTCAGAAAAATAAGAATATTATAGTAGATTTTTGTAATTCAGTATATCATAAATTTTAGATGTGACACTTTTCAAAAGATTGGGACAGTAAACAAAGAGAAGAAAAACTGGAGAGGGGGAAAAAAAAGAATATTCACAGGATCAAGCTAAGATATTCAAACAACTAGATTTCGAGAGAGAAAGAACGGGAGCTCCGGTGGCGCAATCGGTTAGTGCACGGTACTTATACGAGAGAGACAGAATAGAGAGAATCAGGAGGAGGAAACCCTTTAGTCTACAGGTAGGAGAAACCATTGACTCCACTGACATCCAGGACCTTACTTTCTTTTTTTTTTTTTTAATTTTTTTTTTAAATTAAAAAAAATTTTTTTAAGTTTATTCGTTTTTCAGAGACAGAGAGACAGAGCATGAGCAGGGAGGGGCAGAGAGAGAGGGAGACACAGAATCCGAAACAGGCTCCAGGCTCTGAGCTGTCAGTACAGAACCCGACGCGGGGCTTGAACTCCCAAACCACAAGATCGTGACCTGAGCCGAAGTCGGACGCTCCACTGACTGGGCCAGCCAGGCACCCCCAAGACCTCACTTTCTCTGCAGAGAAGTCTGAGAAATCATGGAAATAAAACAATATGTTCCCAATTGGTCTGACACCATAAAAGTCTGGAGAGCTCTACCTTTTGTCAGCTTCTCTCTTGGAAGTTGGGCTCATTTAACGTGGATACTCACCCTTGCAAAGGCAGACACAGTGATAACGAGGCAGCGTAAATACAAGTGTTTCCAGCTACAGAATACTGGCTTACAACAATTAAACGCAGAAATTGGGGAAACCGTAGACAAGTCTCCAGCTGAGAGCTCTGCAGGGTCCTTCGTGTCAGCCAGTGAGGACACCATGTGCTCAACCTTCACTCTTGACTAAGTTCCCCCTTATCCACGGTTTAGCTTTCCATAGTTTCGGTTATTTTCCATCAACCACAGTCCAGGAGCAGATGATCCTCCTTCTGAAGAGTCTTTGGAAGGCTGTTAGTAGACTAACAATAGGTCACCGTGAGCTGACATCAGCTCATCACGCAGGCATTTCATCATCACGCAGCAAGGGGAAGGGTGAGTGTAATACAATAAGATATTCTGAGAGAGAGGGAGACCAATTCACATAACCTTTATTACAGTATATTGTTATAATTGTTCTATTTTATTAGTAGATATTGTTGTTAATCTCTTACGGTGCCTAACTTGTAAATTAAACTGTATCATAGGTATGTATGTATATGTAGGAAAAAAGCATAGTGTAAACAGGGTTCATGACTATCAGTAGTTTGGGGCATCCACGGAGGCCCTGGAATTTATTTCCTGCAGTTAAGGGGGGACTGCTGTATTACAGACATAAGAACCAACTGCTCTACAGCATGTCTTAGGATGTCTGTTGCCACTGAATTTCTTGTACTTCACAGCAAACACCTAGTTTTAATTCCAGTGTTCTTCTAGTGTATTGTCATCAGATGGTATTTTTTCAGGCTGACTCCTCAGTTTGTCCCCTCCTGAAGGCTGCTTGGAGCCCCATCACCCAGTGAACCGGCCCTGTTCACTGGGCGTCAGAGAACAGGAATGGTGCGTCTACCTCAGGAATTGACCCCTTGACTCATTACTAGAATTTTACGTGGGTTCTTTATACTGAGAGTTATAGGTCAGAATTTAGGATTTGTAACTCATAAGTTCCCTGCCTGAATTCTCACAGAATGCCATCTTACGGAGTGGCTACTAAATGTTGGCCCCTTTCTCAATGGGGAAGATAACCTGGGTTTGAGGGGAATTGAGGCAAATAAGGACATTTAGTTAGTTTACCCAGTTTATCCACTTTGAAGATTCTGAAATCATCTTTCCCAATTTTGCTGTAAAATTTTTCCACATTTTATGGAATGACAGAAGTAGTGGTTGGTTCAATGACCTAATTTGGCCAAATAAAAATTCAGTGGCCAAAAGAGAAAAATAAATTAGCTACCATATATAATTTTTTCAAATATCGAATCAAAGTCCTGATGACGGTGTGTCCCCCTCACTATGTCGGGAAGAACCATCTCTTCCCATATATTACATTTCAAAGCTGACTGTATTTTCCCCCCAAAACTACACAACTTTGTCTTAAATATAAAGTCTGAAACATAATTGGTTAAAAGGGTATATATAAAACAACCGAGATTTGGACAAGACTTCATTCTTCAGCTGAAAAAATTCTGTAAAAGTTTCTATACCGATTAACAAGCTATACTACTCTGTCTCCCTAGTTACATGTCTGAGAGGCAGCGAGAGCCACACACAAGTCCAGCCTTCAGGGTCTGGCTCCGCCTCTTCATCAGCCTTATTTCCTGTCAATCTTTACCATCTTTGTGAAGCCACATTGGCCTGGGACTCCTTTCATGTTCTTGAACGTACCGAGATGAGGCCTCCCTTAGGGCCTTCACAGTACCATTCGGTTCTCTTGAACTACGTTTTTTCCCCCAAATTGTATACTAACTTTCTAGCAGTTTTCCTGTTCCATAATAGGCGTATCATAATTGCTCCATAAATGAACAAATGAATTTGTGGTATACGTCAACATACAGGCTAGACAACAGATCAGAGGAAGAGTAACGATGGGGTTTCAGTGGGGTAAAACAGGAAGAGATCAACTATAGGATTATTTCTCACGTAAATAAGGATACAAGGTATTATTTACTCTTGACTGGAATAGCTGTTGCTATATATAGATAATTTGAAGATACCCAGCAGATGGACTGTTTCCTCCCCATTTACATATTCTGCCCAGAACCCTTTTAGCTTGTTGGAATTTCTTTTAAGAATTCCAGTTTTCCAGCAATGATTTTCCAAGCCCACAGTTTTTGCTGACATACATTATAAATACGTTTAATGCCAAGCTCTCATACTGAGCTAGATGACAATTTTGCATGTCTAACTCTGAGTCAGATGGAGGCATTTCACACGCCTGTGTGGCAGCAGTGGGCGTCCAAGCTGTTGAGCTCACTGGTCCTTTAGCATTTATCTTCTTGTGGAAATTTTAAAAAGCATAAAAATGCTGAAAAAGCTAACCTTTAGGTCTGGCATGGTGATTTCTAACCCCAGATCTGACAATCATTTGTGGGAAAGATTACGGTATGAATTGCTAGGGGCTTTAAAAAGATTGGAAACTTGATGAGTCCCTAAACCTTTCTTCTGGTTTCACGTTGAGAACGAGCAGAGGGCACTTTTCTAGGAGAAATTTCACAGCACCCCCAAAGTGCCAGCACTTTAATTAGAACAATATTTCAAGTGTCAGTGGATATGGCTACTAAATAAAGCAGACGGATAAGCTGGTGGAGGTGAGAAAGTCCTTGAAGGCATTTTAAGCTCTATGGAGAATAAAGAAATGTGTAATACACATCATAGAAGAGGAGGACAATTAAATATCGTTTATATTCCTTGGTCTCAGTATAATCCAATGTCATTTTATTTTCCTCACTAATGGACTTCTGTTTTGTTTTCAGTGATTGTGTTGACAGTGGGTTACATTTTTTTTACACGCGGTGAATTGTTTAGCTTATTTCTTTTTTTTTTTTTTTACATTACCACTTTCTCCATTGTATCTTATGTGGACTCTAGATCTAGATCCGTAGACACAGAAGAGACATGCTGTTGGCTGTATGTAGAACGTCCTTTCCTCCTTCCTTAACTGCTTCTTCACTAAGACTAAATATTGCATGTTCTTTGGAACTCAGCTTGAGTCTCCTCCACAGTCTTGTTATGATACTGGACTTGCCCTCCCTCCGAACGCCATAACCACCAAGTTTCTTCGTGGCCTACCACTTGATGAACTATGCTTCTCGGTTTATTTCTGAGTTTCTACCAGGAAGCTGTAAGCCCCTACATTGTCATAGCTAAAAGATTGGACTCTAGAGCCAAAATATATCTATATTGTTTTCTTTGTAGATAGGTAGCTCTGTGACCTTGGAAAAGTTACTTAACCTCTCTGTGCTTTAATTTTTCATCTGTAAAATGGAAATGATAACTGACTGTTTCACAAGACTGCCATGATAACAAAATGAAGTAATGCACATGAAGAACTTAACACGGTGCTTGGCTAAACAGATGGCCCAAAATGTTTTTAGTGTTTTACTATTATCATTATTTTCTATGATAGGAACAGTGTTTTATACCTAGCGGCTGGTTCATAGTAAAGACCTGAAAATGTTGAATAAATAAGTAACATTTCTTTTTTCTCTTCCTATTCCCTAAACAAGAAAAAGTCATTTGAAATTAAAAAACAAAACAAAACAAAAAGACTAAAAACAAACAAAAGACCCTTCCCCTATACTCCTAGGAAATTTGGGAATAAAATAGATAATATATACATAGAAGACATTCACATTAAGTAGATGTCCCTTGCATTAATATCAATGCAATAAAGACCATTCTCATCAAAATTTATAAAAAGGATCCCTGGGGGGCGCCTGGGTGGCGCAGTCGGTTAAGCGTCCGACTTCAGCCAGGTCACGATCTTGCGGTCCGGGAGTTCGAGCCCTGCGTCGGGCTCTGGGCTGATGGCTCAGAGCCTGGAGCCTGTTTCCGATTCTGTGTCTCCCTCTCTCTCTGCCCCTCCCCCATTCATGCTCTGTCTCTCTCTGTCCCAAAAATAAATAAACGTTGAAAAAAAAATTAAAAAAAAAAATTATAAAAAGGATCCCTGGCTGGGAGGTCTGTTTTTAGGTCATTATAGTGAATATCTGTATTTGGTTTGAATTTCATGCTTTCTGAAATATTTTATATACTTAACATTCAGATACACAGCATTTCAAAGTACTCAATATTTTAGATATTCCATTTTCTGCTTTTGTTGCATGAATAAATTCTCTGTCCATGACAGGCAAGATATCCAGAAGTTCTGAGTCATTACCTGAGAGGGTGTTTGTAAATCAGCGATTATTCTCCTAGTTTAGATACTACTGTGGAAGAGTCATACCTATTTGGGAGGAAAATTGTTTACCAGCAAAAAGGAAACAAAAGGAAAATAAGATTTCCTGTAGTTTTCCTTGTTGCCAGTATGTTAAATTTCCTGTTGCTTATTTCATTAAGTCTCAAGTTTACCACCTGGTTTTCAAAACCATAATGTTAATGAAAATTATTTAACCTTACATTCATGTACTGCTTTGCAGTTTACAGTGTTTAGCAGCAATCCATTTTCTCTTGGCATTTCAGTCTGGATGGAGACAAACCATCATAGACCCATGAGCCTTCTGTGATATCATTGGTCCTGCCAGAATTGCTTTGGAGGTATTATGAGGTGGCATAATCGAACTACAAAAATATTGGTAAGTTGTGGAGGAGGGTAGGTTGGTCACTGTAGCCAAGAGTGTTCTATTTTGGAAGACCCACAGAGGAAAATTCTTACTACTATAATCTAGGAAATAACTGCTTCTCTAAAGCCAGTTTTTCATATAGACCTTTTGTGCTATGACATTGATCAGAGCCTTCTACGTGTTAGCTGGTAAAATGACAAAATCCAGTTTTATTGAAAACTAGTAGCAAAGACAGGGCTTACAGCAGCCTCATTCTTGGTTATCTTACATATCTCCATACTTTCTTTTTCTCATCTATTTCAAATTTTTGGTATCTTGCCATATTTTATGTGTGACTATAAACTACTTTAAATCCTTTTTAAATAAGGTAGGATATACATTATTAAAGTGTTTTCACATATAATATTCTGTTGGATTCTCATATCATCCCTGTGAAATAGGCATATTACAAACCCAATTTTAACTATCCATCCGTATTTCTCACTATTTTTCTTCCAAACAGACATTTTCAGCAAAGTTTGAGCCTGAGAGAACAGCCCTGGATCCTGCTTTGTATAATAGATCCCAAATGTAGGCTTATGCAAGCAGGCAGCCCAGAATCTATGCCAGGAGTATGTCTCTCCAGCACTGATTAATTCCTGTGTCTAAAAGCCATGTGTTCATTGTGGATGATAAGCTTGTTGCACAAACACAAGCTAACCACACTGAAGAAGTTTGGCATTAGTTCTGCACAAACCCCAGTGAGGATATTTGCCAAAAGGAAGGAGAAAATTCCTGCCAGTTTAGACATGAATGAAATGTTTTGAGGCATCTGTAGACTTTTACATACTAAAGAGAGAAAACATACATTTATAACACTGATTGGAATTTATTCAACCAAACTTGTGCTGAGGAATCCCAGATTCTAGGCTTGGGAAGTGGTCTAGCCCTGTCCTTACAAGCAGATGCACGCACATACAAGTACATACAAAACCACTAAAAGGTCAAAACATGCTGGTGTGCTAAATCTGGTCTAAATAATCACATACAAAGACAATGACATTATTTTGCAGGGTACCAAAATGTGATTTTTGTGGATGTAATAAAAGCCTGAAAGTTTCCAGATCAACTTTCTTTTTCCAAGGAAGGAAGGAAAGGAGGGAGGGAGGGTGGGAAGGAAAGAAGGAAGGAAGGGGGGAAGGGAGGGAAGGAAGGGTGGAAGGAAGGAAGGAAGGAAGGAAGGAAGGAAGGAAGGAAGGGAGGAAGGGAAGGAAGGAAGGAAGGGCAGAAGGGAGGAAGGGAGGGAGGGAGGAAAAAGAAAAATCTGTGAAGGAACCCAAACTACATAGTGAACAATGAATGCCATCATATATTGGATCACCTGGAGAATCACTCTGTGTTCTGGCTTTACTTTTTGTTTTAACTTAGGACAAATTCTACCCTTTTATCTCTCAAAAAGATTTATTTTCATATTTCTGGAAATGAAAGATGAAGTGAAGCCATGTGTATGTGTGGCCCCTTTAGAAACGTAGAGTTTCGAGCTTTAGAAATACCCCTTGAGATTACTGGGTCTTCTCACCTGGGGCAGAAAGTCTCCCTGCTGTGTGTCTAACATGTGGGCGTTGAGCTGCTGCTAGAAAACCCCAGCCATGAGAGTCTCAGCACAGCCGAAGGACCACCACTGCCATGAGGGAGGAGGTTTGTCCACCCTACACTCCTGTTGAAAGCCTTTTTTTTTTTTTTACATACATGTATGGAACTTTTTTTAGCCCCATCACTTTTGATTGTTCTTGTTCTTTGGAGCATCAAAGGACAAACCTATCCCTTCTGCTGTGTGACCGTCCTCTGAATAAATGGAAGAGCTTTACAGACTGCCCTGTTACGATCCTAAGATAAACCGATGTGTTTTTCTTCATCTCTTCCACACGTAGTATGATTTCCAGAACTTTAGTCAGTCTGGTCACTCTCCTCTGAGAAGAACCAACTTGTTCATGTTTTCCCTAAGACGTCATTCTCAGGTGGGGTTGGATTGGTTCAGGCTTCGGTGGTACCATGACCTCCTTACGTTTTACAGCATTTCCACGGGTGTGGCCTAGGACTGCCTTTCCTTTTAGTAGCTTTACCAACATGATCAGCTTTTGTGAGAATTAGAGTCACATAAACTCTAAAATGTCTACATTTTTCCATATAAACATGTTTAGCCAATTACAGTAATGGGGGAATCACATGCTAAATCTAAAAAAGTTTTCAGAACTGCATGTCAGCCAACAGCCGCCCCCCCCCCCCCCCCAAAAAAAAAGGTTGGGTTTGAGCAAGAATTAAATGACCTGGCCTTTGTAGATGTGTCTTGTTTTGAGTCATCTTTGTGTGTCCTAAATATTTCTAGGTACCTGAGGAATCTCTAATTGGTATCTTATTCAGACATGGTAGCAATAGCTACCCCTAATGATAATATGCATGTAACCAGGATATTGAGCAGGGATAACAGTATGAAGACGTTTTCTTTCTATTTTTCCTCATTATTGCTTTATAAACTCACTCACTCTAACAGACTTCCCTCTTTCCTGTCCTTGTCAATTCCATTGTCAACTTTCTTGGCTTTCCTGTCAGTTTCAATTAATAAACATTCTGTTTAAAACACCTTTCCACTCCCACTTAAATGTCATCTCTTTCCCTCCCACTACTGCCAAGGAGGCCTAAGCCTGAGGGACCTGGAATGGGCAGGATGCTTTTTCTCTCCTCAGTTCCTCAGAGGGAAGGGATAGGAAAGGCAGGGTTGATTTGGGACACTGGTTATTCTCCTGTATCAGTACCTAACTTCTCTGGTGTTGAGGGCTGTTATAGGGCATGATGGAGGAGGGGTGATGCCATTTACATGATTTTCCATGGTTGTCATTCCTTTGCCTAATACTGACTGCCACATGATGGTCCTTGGAGGCAAGTGGCTACATATTGTATCCGGCGTGGAGCACTGCACAATTCCCTCACGTCAGGTGGGAGATCGCTTTGCGGCTGGATCCGTTTCACCATCCTCATAGATCCCACAACTGGCCAAGATTTCACACCATCTTAACTCTTAGCATGCCTTCAACCTGGCAGGCAGTTTTCTTAGTTGTGTTTTCTGTATGGCAACTCATATACCACTTGAACTACGCAAACATCACATATCCCTCGTGTGCCAAAGAGTAAGCAAGCAGGCCATTCACTGCTGCTCCTTCTCTCTACACAGCAACCTTCCTCCAATTGGAGAGAGTCGAAGTCCTGTTTCTAAGGCACTTCAGCAAGTATGTTGCCTGATACAGGTCTGCCTGGAGAATGAAAAGCTAGTAGCATCTGCTCATAGTCGTTTCCAATCTTGAGCGAAAGTTTTGAAATCTCTTTTCCTTCGATTTGGGAAGGAGACAGCACCCCCTGCCCCCCACCATTTACCATGGGGAAGAGAGAAAACTGTGTCTTAGCAGAAGTACTGCATTTGTCATAAGGGCCATGAACTTATGGCTCTCTTGTTTGCTTCTCTCCCATTGTCTACATGTATAAGGAAGGAATTGATTGGAGTAATGGAGGTTATTCTGATTTTCTCTGTGTGTTGCGGGGGTGGCGGGGGGGGGGCTGTCTCTCCTAATCATGTAAGTTTCTCTTCAGGTTGTAAGGTACATCACTTTTGATCATCATCTGTTAGCTCCTGTTAATTCCAAGGAAATAGAAACTAACTAAATCTGCCTGGTCCCTGTCGCAATTTGGATTTATCATAAGAATCTCTCATTACATTTCTTAAAGAAATACACATTTACAGTGATTCTGATTATATGGTTTTAAGTGGGTCCCAGGAGTATATGAGGATTCTTGCTTGCATCTCAACCTCATTGGTTCTGAGAAGTCTAAGGAACTGTGCTGTGGTAAGCCATTTCTGCTCTATATCTCGTGCTTCCTGGTAGATACAGGGCAGCTTTATTCCCTTCAGTCTCCTTTGGTGTATCCAGAGAATCCAGGCAAAGACTTTTTGTTTTAAAGTCCCATCTTTTCAAAGAGTCCTACTAGTGTTCTGACAAGTTGCACGTGGTGTTCTTTCACAACCCTTTATTTCTTCCTTATCTCATGTTGGTCTCCATTTTCATATCCAACCTTGAATATTTTTGTTGTTTCTCTCTTGCGCTGTCTTTCCCTTTTTCTTCCTCTTCTCCTTATCTCTCCTCCTTATTCCCATCGTCTGCATCTGGGTAGTGATAGTGATTTAGCAAGAGACCTGTCTGCACGTGAAGGAGCCTGGGGATCAGTTGTTCCTCCTCCTAGCACTTGTCTATCAGGCAAGCGTAGTGATAAAGCACAGAAGCATCTAGGACAGTGTGTGGTTGAGCACATCAGTTGTCTGTGCTTGTGGACTTGGGACACATGCTCAAAATTATAGACCTGTTTAGTCTGTCTAGCCCAACACTCTTCATGTTGATTATATCTTGCTTAATTTTTAAGAGCATATATGAGCATAAAGTACCTTCTTTAATAAAAAATGTTAAGATTCATTTGTATTTTTGAATAATCAGAGCCTAGCGTCCTATACAGCTAATTCCTCATTCCATTATTGTTTATTTTCATTCAGTATTTGATAGGCTCAGTCCCACCTTTTCACTGCCTCGTTTCCCACAGACAGGAATAAGAGAGGAAGGCCTATCTGTGAACACATTCCTGGGCTGTGCTATGTGCATAACAGCTTGACAATGTGCAGAATTCTGGTTCACCCTGCAAGTTCTGGGCTCTTCCTCATTTTCTTCTGACAGCTAGTACTGTGGAGGGAAGGCCTCATCTTCACACTCTCTGGTACCGCTGCTCTGGCAAGAGGGCCCTTCTCTGTTTAAACCCTAACAAATCTGATGAACGGTAACTAGAGAAGATGCAAAAATATTGACTACTGGGAATAAGAAAGGAGACATAGCCACAGATAGAGAAGAAGTTATAGGGTTACTTGCACATCAAAATACCACATGCAACTGTTCCAACCCATATGAAAAATCTAAAGGAAATGCTTTCCTAAGCAATTCTCATTTAGCAAAACTGACCCAGGTGGAAATTGGTAGCTTAAATAGCTCAATTTCATATAAGAGATTGGAAAGGAGATTATGATTAGAATATATATGCCAAGATAGACTCCCTGCCAGAACTATCTCCTCCTCGTAGAAAGTGAAATTGTTTACACAGAATCATCCTGCAATGAAACTCAATGCTTATGTACAGTGAGGCTCTTGGGAATGGCACATTTAGGGCTTCAGAAACCTGATAGCCCTCTGTGTGCATTAGCCACAGAGATATTTGAATAGAGAACAGTTGCAATAACCAAAGTTAAAAGACTTTTCGTCCGTTAGGTTAAGTAAAAAAGCAAGAAATAAGAAAATTGTTTCCCTTTATGGAATTTTCAAGGGAAAATGAGAAAACTAGGAGTGTTTACAGTTTGGAATTAGTGAGAAATTGTTACTTGGTATTGTTTTCTCTAAGAGGTCTTTATATGTTTTTCTTTCTTTAAGCTAAGTAATGTGAAGTCCAATTATTTTAATAAATATTGAAGAATATTAATTATTAATCTTGATCAATTTGATATATTTAATTATAATCAATATAATGTAATTATAATTAAATATTGATATTAATTAAGGTGAGTTTGCAAATTCCCAAAAGTAGTGATTTCCTTTGGACCTAATACAGCACTTTGCTGGGGCCCCTGGGTGGCTCAGTTGGCTAAATGTACAACTCTTGATTTCGGCTCAGGTCACGATCTCACAGTTTATGAGTTGGAGCCCTGCGTCAGGCTCCATTGACAGTGCGGAGCCTGCATGGCATTCTATGTCTCCCTCTCTCTCTGCCTCTCCTGGTTTCTCTCTCAAAAATAAACATGTAAACATTATAAAAAAAATACAGCACTTTGCTTTAAAGAATTGCACAGAAGGGTATCAATACAGAGTGCACGGATTTGTTGAGCTAGAATTTCCATGTTAAGCTAAGTGAAAGTGGTACAGAAGGCCAAGACATCCCTTGTCTTTTATTAGGGCAATAGTCTTATCTCAGTTGCTACCTTGTAAACCAATCACGGACCAGCTTGTAAACCAATCACGAAATGCTTGACATTATCACAGCTTGGCCACTTTATCACCTCTGCACAGAAGCATCTTAGTCTAACGCCACTGAGGACTCAGTACCAGTCCAGACCAGAGCCTGGGGGTCTGGTTTGGCCAGTGTGATTTTAATGCACCCACCCACCCAATCTATGAGGGCTGTTTGTAGCTTTACCCACGATAGACCCCTCTGTTTTCTTATAAATCTGTCTGCAGTATTTCATCATTTAATTAATTAATTAATTAATTAATTTGTTTATTTAGTGTATAACTATAATTATTACATTATCAATACATAAAATGTACACACACACACACACACACACACACATTTTTTTAAGTTTATTTATTTTGAGAACAAGAGAGAGAGAGAGAGCACAAAGAGGAAAGGGCAGAGAGAGAGCTCTTTCGTTCTATCAGGAGGTAGCTGGCATTGTTGATTCCTGTGTTGAACCAGGATGCCCATTGCCAACCTATGATTCCATTTTCTTACATTTGCTAAATCGTAACTGATTTAGCACTCACCCATCTGCTTTCAACTTCCAAAAGTTTATTGCCTTTGCCTCTTTCCCAGCTGTTTTTGGTCTTTTAGATTCCCGATGGCTTTTTAAAATCCCTTCACTCTCTCAAAAAAAAAAAAAAAAAAAATCCCTTCACTCTCAAAAAAAAAAAAAAAAAAACTAAAATTAAATAAAATAAAGTAAAATAAAAAGATGGGATGAGATAAAATAAAATATAAAATAAAATCCCCTCACTCTCAGTGGAATTTGGGAGGTAGGCCAGAGTATGTATGTGCATATAACCCATCATTTGTAACCAAGATTCCCAAGAATACATATTGATAAAGAAAAGCATTGAGGATATGTTGCCATGAAAAATAATGTATCTTTTTATTTTCAAAAGTTGTATATAATACTGCTAGTTTTATGCATAGAGAGAATATGGAAAGGACTGGATTAAAAATTGCTAGAGTAGGATTTCAAGTGAATTCTTATTTCATTCCTTTTGCTTATCTCAATTGCCAATTTTTATAGGGACAGATATTAATTTTTAAAAGTGAAAAAAGGTGTATAAAAACTACATAACAAAGATCAAATAACTCATATATTTTGATTGGTTTCTTAGTGGATGACCAGAATGCCAGAATTAAAAGTTACTAAGAATATGAGACGGAGTTCATATCATTTCAAGTGATATACCCCATTTTAATTATAAGTTTGCTGTTCCTGAATGACAAGTCCCTTCCTCATTAGGAAATGTGTGGTATGACTGCAGTAGGGAACAAAACTCCCTAACTCCATTCTAAGAATGATTGCCATTCCCCATCATGGAAAAAATGCAAAGTCTAGCCCAACCAGGAAAGGTAACTTACCGTCTGTTCCTTAATGGGCAGTGAGCTTTTTGTCTTAGGCAAACTATAGCTTCCAAACCGTGGCTGCCAGGTAGGTGAGACAAAAGCAGTGTCGGCTTAAGTCCATCAGGCATAGCTGAATCTGATTTTGAATAGATCTCCATCCATAACGAATTCAGCAACACACTTGGAAGGAGAAGGGAAATCATGAGACCTTTATTTAAAAATTTCAAAGGGCTCGATGGCCCCCAGTTCTGCTCTCTGATCGTCTGCCAACAAGAGCCCAATGCCAGGGGACACGGAAATCATGTTCATTTGCCCTCTCTCCTGATCAGAGACTGGCAGATAGGACATGCGGTTTCAAGGATTTGCTACTGTATTTCATTATTTCAAGTCTGCATCAAAGTCTAATAATGATATGATACTTGGAGAATTGTAAATTTCCAAGAGGAAATGGGGCTAGGGAATCAAGCTTTCAGATAGCTGGGAACACAGATTGTATAGACCCACGTCTACATGGGTACAAGAACTACCTTGCTTCCTACTTCATTGCCCTTCCAAGTTAAGGCCAGATGTCCCTCTGGATCTCCACTTTCAGATGATCTGACCTTGAATCAGGGAGTAAAACCCTGACTCACAGACTTTTCAGCTTAGCATCAATTTCCATTTTTCCTATTGATGGCCTGTACTTTCTGCTGAAGCCTTTTAACTAGCACCTGACTGCTTCCTGCCCCAGATTTTCTGCAAGTTTGCTAATCTTTTAGTTTCCATTCTCCTACTGTGGTGCCCATTCTAGGCCACAAGTATCCTATACTATGGAAGTCTTACTGACTTAAATTAATTTCATCTATCTGTTCCTCTTAGCTGCCTTCTCTGAACATAATCCTAGAGTCGTGCTGTTTACTGAACCACGGCTAAATGTGACACTCTCTGCCAGTGACTAACTAAGCAAGTCCCAGTTATCTTTGGACATTCCATGTAAAATCCTTATATATAAACTCAAGAGGGAGAAAACAAGCAAGCATCTCTTTCCTTAGAGCAAATAATCTGGAGCAATTCTTGTACTTGGATATCCTTTGATTATAGGTCTTTGAATCACCCAGGTCCTACATGATAGTGTTTATCAACTGTGTCTAATCTATCTCGCATGGGTGGGGTGCAGGCCACAAACTGAACATACTCGAGGAGCATTCCATGCAGATCCCCGAAACCTCAGCTCAATTAAATTTCCAGATGAGCTAGTCTCTACAGCTTATCCTTCGGTGGGGCTATATGGGATCAGGGATACAATGGTTCTATTCACCTGGAACAAACACTCATCTTCCCCAACATCCTGTCAGCTAACCATATACCTGCCCCCATTCTCCCACCCTACCCAATTACCTTCATTCTTAAAAGTGCCCTAATTCGGATTATAAAATATACAATGAGCTTTTTATAGAACCTTATTGTCATTTTTCCATGTAAATATCCAAAGACTTTGTCTTTGATCATTGAATTTTAACTCTGATGTATGACTAGTTTTGCTATGCTTTAAGAATAAGAAAGATTCATTATTTGAATAAATCAGAAATTGGGATTAACCTTTATAATCTGATCTGGAGGATTTTGGTTAATCAGCCATTCTGATCAATAGATCATTGTTGATGTATTACTCAACATTAAAAGCTTCTTTCAACATATATTTGAAATATTTCTAATGTTCAAAGCAGTTTTCTGAGAACTCAAGTGTTCTATAAATGTAAAATGGACATGGGCACATTAATAAGGGGCTATTAGAAGATTACCAAGTATTTATCAGGATAAAATAAATACTCATTGTACTTATGATTAATATCTTTCTAGGTGTCAAGAACCTTACAGACATTATCCTAATTCTCACTACAAACTTGCTAAATAAGTAGTGAATATACAAAGAGGTTGAGTAACCTGAACAATGAGTACACCTGAAACATGGTGAGAGCAGATATAAATAAGTCTCTTTGACTTCAAAGCCAGAGATTTTTGGTGATTATTGAAAATACTGATTTATAAAATGGATCAAATACAGAGATGCAGTGGTAAAGAAAATTAACTTGTTCAGAAGACCTTTTCATAAAAAGCCACGTTCTCCTTTCCCTACCCATCTCTATCCCAGTGCCACTCTAATTCCTAAGAGTCTTTTCATAGTTTCCTAAGAGTCTTTCCATAGTTTGCTCTGTACTAATTTAATCCTGGATGGATAGATAGATTTCTGGTTTTTAAATGCCCATCTTACCAAAATGGAAAGATCTCACAGGCAATTTTATGTACCTTGCTTTTCTCACTCAACAAATCTTATGAAAGTCACTCCATATCATGTCATGTAAATATAAGTCACTTCTAATTTCCATAAAATATTGTTTATTTTTTTAATGTTTATTTATTTATTTTGAGAGAGAGAGACCAAGCAGTGGAGGGGCAGAGAGGGAGGGAGAGACAGAAAATTCAGTGCTGTCAGCACAGAGCCCGAGGCAGGGTGCTAATCTCACAAACAGTGAGATCATGACCTGAGCCAAAATGAAAAGCGGTACCATTAACTGACTGAGCCACCCAGGTGCCCCTTACATAAAATATTTTATACATACATGTGCTGACATATATCCAATAATTCCCCTGTTGATAGGCATTTGGTTTGTAAGCAGTTCTTGACTACTTTGCACAATGCTGCTGTAGTAATCTTTAAATACAGATATTTGGAAATTATTACTTTTATTTTTTTAATGTTTTTATTTATTTTTGAGACAGAGAGAGACAGAGCATGAGCAAGGGAGGGGCAGAGAGAGAGAGGAGTCACAGAATCTGAAGCAGGCTCCAAGCCTGAGCTGTCAGTGCAAAGCCTGATGTGGGGCTCAAACCCATGGACTGTGAGATCATGACCTGAGCTGAAGTCGGACACTTAACCGACTGAGCCACCCAGGTGCCCCTACTTTTATTTTTATGAAGTAGATTCACAAGAGTGGAATTGTTGGATCAAAATACCTGCGTGTTACTAATGTTGTTAGATATTTCCAGGTAGTCTTCCATAGAGACAGTAGCACTTCTGATTTCTCTCATCAGTGGATGCCATTACATATACACATGCTTCCTTGAAAATATGTCTGATAGATCTCTACGTATATGTTTTGCCAGTATGATGTGCAAAATCATTATGTTACTGTTCCTTCCATTTCTTTTTATATTTGCTGAGCTTTTTCTTTTATATTGTTTTATAACTTAAAACAATATAATCACTCCTGTAAGAGGACACTTTGATCAGTTGGGTAGATGTGTACAGCCATGTAATTACCACAAAAACAAAGTTCTATCTGGGACCAACTATATAATACATGGGTCCCAGTGTAAAATGGAAATACAGGCATCTTTTTCCAATATTAAAAATTTCAAAATGTTGGCAGCTGAGCGTGAAACCAAGAGTAGGGCATGAGACTGCACAGGTCACGCCCATGACACTGGCCCTATTCCATCACCTTGGAAAAAAAGTCCCTTACTCCTTTTCAGCTAATTTCTGGCATCAGGCAACCACAGCTCTACTTTTTGCCCTTACAGACTTGCCTTTTCTAGAATTTCATAAAAACAGAATCTATAGGTTATAGTCTTTTGTGTCTAGATTTTGGTTTCATTAATTTCCCCTATCACTTGTCTACTTTTTATTGCATTGATTTCCTTTATGATGTTATTTCTTCTACTTTCTTCTACTAAATTACTCTAGATTTAAAGCTTTTTATAGCTTCCTAATGTAAATGCTGAGATCTTTTTGTTGTTGTTGTTGTTGTTTTGCTTTGTCTTCTAAGTATTGATAGCTTTAAATGTCCCTGTATTTAAGTTTGATGTGGATTTAGCTGGATTTCACAAAGTTTGATATGTTGTGTTTTCATTTCCATTTAGTTCAAGATATTTTATAATTTCCCTTGTGAATTCTTCTTCTTTTATTTCTGGTCTATTTAGAAAACGTGCTTGCTAATTAAAAACTTTCTACATATTGGGTGATTTGCCAGATTTCTTTTGTTACTGATTTCTGATTTAATTCTGTTAATTTCTAGAACATATTCCAAATGCATTTAATCCCTTTTAACTTATTGGGACATCTTCTCTGGCATAGCATTTGTTCTATACTGGTTAGTGTTCTATGGGTACTTGGAAAGTACTGTTGCTGGGTGTTTGATACATATGAATTAGAACCAGTTGATTGATTGCATTGTTCAAGTCATCTGTATCCTTATTGGTTTTTGGTCTACTTGATGTATCTGTTATGCGGGGAGGAATATTAAAATCCTTGCTGAATGTTGTCAGTTTATTAGTTTTCTTTTTTCAGTTCTGTTAGTTTTTGTTTCATATATTTTTGAGCTTTTGGTTGGAAGTGTATGCATGTATAATTGTTATATCATCTGTTGTATTGACTCATATCCTTATTGAATGTTCTTTTTTGTCGTTAGTAATATGCTTTTTCTTCATGTCTGTTTTTCTATGTTAATATAACAAATACTGGCCTTTTATACTTAGTGTTTTTATGGTATTTTGTCTATCCTTTTACTTTCAAACTATACTATTTTTTATTTTAAATAACATCTCTGATAGATGGCATATAATTAGTTCTTGCTTTTTTAATTCAGTTGAACAATCTTTTTGATTAGAATATTTAGACCCTTCACATTTAATATTATTGTTAGTAGTATTATAGCTATATTTCTATGTAGGTCTGCCATTTTGCTATTTGTCTGTCTACATAGAAAATCCTAAATATGTTTAGAAAGGTCACAAGATACAAGATCAATATTAAAGCAAGATGCTTGAATCCGTAATAGTCTGGGAAATAAAATTATAGGAAGTGACCTTACTTCTGGCAGCTTGTGATCCTTTTCTGCAAAGAAAAAACATACACCAAAAAAAATTACTAAAAACCACCACTGAAGGACACTGGGAAGTGGTCGAAGACAGGTGACAGTACGTGAAGTGTTTACTAATTTTTAAAAATTAGCTAACTACTGTGTATTAGGCAAAAATGTGGTTTGTGACCTCATCTTGGGCTGTTCTCTTCCTTCCCAACTTGAACTGAAGATTCAGTTTATGACTCATGGCAGTGGAGCTGTTAATGTAAGGGGGCAGATTCTAGAAACTGAGATAACAGATACTCTGTATTACTGGCTGACTGATGAGATAACTCATGTAGGAGATCCCATGGGGCCTGGAAAAAAAAAAAAAACAAACAAACCTGAAAGTCTAAGGAATCGTACACAGTTTCCATATCTTTGATTCTATTTCATATCCAGGCCGCAGAGTTAGATACTGTACTAGCTTCAGGCATCTGAGCTATAAAGTCACAGGAAGCAAAGGAAAAAAGCAAGAATTAGATAGTTGCATGCTGCACATGAGACAAATGTCACAGATTGAATTAAGCCCAATTAATTGCCTGTTATCACAATGGCAAACCCCCCCCACAAATTCACAGAAAAATAAAACAATCCTTAGAGTAAATACAATGTATTATATACATTAACTTGCTTTTAACCAAAAATTACTAGACATGCAAAGAAACAGAGATTTGTGACCCACACATCAGACTTGGAGACACAGCATTCCTTATAACATAAGGAAGTAATATCTTCTTCAGGTACTTGGAAGGAAGTCGTTAACGGCATGTTTTTAGTTCTCTTTTGTTCCCTAAATTATTTCTGAATCCTCCAAGTATTTTCTTCTTCTTCGCTTAGCTTCCTCTTTCTATTCCATGATTCTGGCTCTACTTGAACATCTGGCATTCATTGATCATCTGTTTATGTTCAAGAATGAGGCCATGAAACATTGACTGTGGGCTCTCGGACAGAGATGCTGCTCTTTCAGCTTTATGCCACCATCTTCTAATCTGTGTTCACTGATACCTAAGTTCATAAGTGTCTTTCTGAACTTCAGACTCATGATGATAATGGTCAGTGCTGTAGTCTGAGTCATTGTGTCCTCCCCAGATTCACATGTTAGAATCCTAACACCCAACATGATGATATTAGGATGTGGGGCCTTTAGGAGGTAATTAGCTGATGAGGGCGAGCACTCATAAATGGGGTTAATGCCTTCATAAAAGAAGGCCCAAGAACACCCTTTGCCCTTCCTGCCATGTGGACAGAGCAAGAAGTCTGTAGTATGCAACCCAGGAGAGGGCCTTTACCACAACCGGACCTTGCTGGCACTCTGATCTTGGACATTCAGCCTCCAGAAATGTGAGAAATAAGTTCTGTTGTTCATAAGCCCCCTAGTCTGTGGTATTTTTTATAGTAGTCTGAATAGGCTGACAGTTAGGTAATACTTAAATGATGGGCAGAGCTGGGAATTCTTTTTTTGCTAGACTTTCAGACAACACAGAAATTGTAGTGTTAAAGACCATGGACTCTCAAACCTAAAATAGATTATCAGAGGCAATTTTTTTCCATCCTGCAACTTTTGGGCAGTTTCATTTTAGGAAGATAAAAATTTGTTCTCTTTTGAGAGATACACAATTTAAAATTTAGTGGGAATAAATGAATTTCACCTGCAAAAGGTTATTTTTTTAGTGGCCAAACTAAAACAATGTAAGGTATTTAGACAATGTATAATTTATCAGTCTCAAAAAAGAAATTACATCTTCCAGGATGTCAACCAATGATTTTTGCTGAATGTAGCTTTCAATACTTCCTACAGTGTGTGTGCATGTGTGTTTAATATAGATGAACTTTTAAAATGGAAGAAATATCTAAGGGAGTGATTCTCCAAAAGTGTTTTGCAGAAAAGTAATCCCAGGAGATGATCCTTGAAAGAAAGAGTTCCCTAAGCAATTTACTTTGTTTTTCTCTTGGGACTGACAATGCATACTAACACACTCTACGAAGCCATCAGTAAACAAACTTGTATCGCCTGTAAACTACTTTCCAAATGGCTTGCCATAATAATCATTTTCGAACAAAAACCCATGAATATGTTTTAGGGTCTTAATATTGAATAGAATTTTATGAAATGCAGATCTAAGTTCATGCTCTGTCCTAGTAAACTAGAAATCTGTGGAAACATGAAAAAAAAAGCACAGTTATTAATTCTACTACATTTTGCTAAACAGAAGTTTTCAAAATTTATGTTGTCATAGTCACATCATGTGGGAAAATATTACCAAAGGCTTGAGCCAAAGCACTTCTTCTTTTTTTTTTTTTTTTGAGTTACTTATTTTGAGAGAGAGCATGCAAATGAGCATGAGTGGGGGAGGGCCAGAGAGAGAGGTAGAGAAAGCAAATCCCAAGCAGGCTCTGTGCCTTCAGCACAGAGCCTGACACAGGGCTCAGTCTCATGAACCATTAGATCATGACCTGAACCAAAATCAAGTGTTTGACCCCCAGCTGACTGAACCACCCAGGCACCCCAGCTAAAAGTTTTTGTACTCAGACCCTTAATGACTCAGGCCCTTACTCCTATCATTGAAAAGAATAGGAACTATTAAAGTAATATTTAAAAATCCTCAAAAGAGGGGAGCCTGGGTAGCTCAGTCAGTTAAGTGTCCAACTTCTGCTCAGGTTATAATCCCGCGGTTTGTGGGTTCAAGTCCTGTGTCAGGCTCTGTGCGGAAAGCTCAGAGCCTGGAGCCTGCTTCAGATTCTGTGTGTCTCTCTCTCCCTCTCTGCCCCTCCCCTGCTCACTCTCTTGTCTCTCTCTCTCTCAAAAATAAACATTAAAAAAAAACTAATCCTCAAAAGAAAACAATTTCTTGCCAAAATATATAAGCAAAGGGACCTTTATTTCTTTAGGAGATAAATATTTTGCTGTCAAAATATCTGCCTAAAATTTTGCTGTTTTGTAAATTATATACATTTTTTGCTAAAAAAAAAATATGTGTCTGGTGAAACATGTCTTAAAAGTGATAAAGGTGAAAAAATGCTAAGTGCTCTAGTGAGATCTATGCCAGTGAACGGGAGAGTCGGAAATAGTTCTTATTAGAGCAGATCCTGACAATTCTAGTTTGGGTATAAGAAGATAGTCTTTAGAGTTAGAAACAGAGTTAATATCAAAATGTCCATTGATGTTCACACTTACTTTTAAGCAACAATCCCGGGGGCCCCTGGGTGGCTCGGTCAGTTGAGCATCTGACTTCTCGCGGTTCATGAGTTCGAGCCCCGCGTTGGGCTCTGTGCTGACAGCTCAGAGCCTGGAGCCTTCTTCAGATTCTGTGTCTCTTCCTCTCTGCCCCTCCCCTTCTCATGCTCTATCTCTCTCTGTCTCTCAATAATAAATAAACGTTAAGAAAAAAAATTAAAAAACAAAAAGCAACAATCCCATTATGTCCAAAAGGAATCTTACTCAGAATTCTGATATTAAAAATGGATCAAGGTTATGCTTTACTGATTAGAGTCAAGAGCCCTCCAGGCTCCCCTGGCTCTTAACAGCTCCTGCTTCACCCTAAGTAATGGTTCAGCAGGATCATCTAGAGAAAACCTTCACAACTAGAATTCTATACCTCTTGGGAAACAGCCCTAGTAGTCTGAAGGAAAACAATGAGAGTGTTAATGTCACTTGATCTAATTTCCGAAGTCCTCTTCTGTTGAAACGTTTTCGGTATTTGGCAACCTACCCTCTTAAGTAATGTGATTTGAATGCTTTCTCCTAAGTTGCATAGTATGGGTTCCATAGTTGCCATTCCAGGGGCATCCTTTGGGATGCCCACCTTTAAATGCCAGATTCTTAGACCACTGCTGTAGATCATTGGGTGACTTTTTGGTGTCTTTGGGGATTAGATTTGTGCTTCGCTAGGGAAGAAAAGAATGTAACAGCTGTATGGAGGACTACCAGATCTGAGTCTCACCTTCAAGAAATCGTGTGCATGTCTTTCTGCCACTCCTCCTTTTGCTTTATCCTGTTATAACTTAGGAGTTACATTTTTCTTCCATGCTGGTGGTTTGGAAGTGGTTAGTCTCCTCATTAGGTTTAGGGCATTCTTGAATATGAAACCAAGCTCCCTATTTCTTTTACATCATTTAGAGCACAGAATAGAAAAATAACAGCAATTCTGATTAACTTAACATAGTATTGTAATTCATCAAGTATCACAAACAGTTCCATTAATAGAAAGAAAATCACATGGGAACCACAGGATTAGAAAGGGTTAAGATCCAAGGAAATCATGATTTTAAATGGAAATGTTCCTGAAAATGTCCCTGTCAATTCATCTGGAACATCAAATTGTATTCCAGCAACACTAGGGAATTGAACTCAGTAGGGAAGACTCCTAGAAAATCCTTATGAAAAGTAACCAAGCCCCTCTGTTTCATTTTGATTATCTTGTATTCTCATTTATTAGGACTTTTCTTAAAGCAAAACCCATCTTTTCACTGCAACAGGAAAGAACTAGGACAAAAAGGGCTAGAAGTGGACTGTTCCTTCTGGTAATAGTATAATGAGATTAGAGATTTTTCTTCTTGTTGGTTTGTTTTTAATGAGAGCATTTTGATTCTGGACTAAAAGATTCTTCATGACACTAATTGTCTTCTCAGCAGGAGAAGATGAATCACTTTCATAAGTGTGTGTGTGTGTGTGTGTGTGTGTGTGTGTGTGTGTTTACAATCTGTCTCTGCTTGTCATGCCACAGTAAAGACTTTAAAACCATAGATAAAGTCCTGGAAGCATTTCCAGTAAATAATTAGAAAGCGCCCATGTTTACCCTTCAGGGAACAAGTATTTCCAGAGCTCCTAGACACTGTAGATCAAGTGGAATTAAAAATCTCATATTTAAAAACAATTCTTCCTTGTTTTCAGGGTTTTGTATTTCCAAGATCGAAGTTCCATTCCTGTGGGAAATGACTGAGCATTTCAGTTCCATTTCATACATTTTGTTTGCACTCTTTGCATGTCCATTGGCTCTTGAAGACTCAGTTCTGGCTTGCAGCCTTTTCTGAAGTTTGTAGGTGGATGCATGCACCTCCATCTCACAGTTACACAGATGAGTATAAACACTTCTGACTGGCATTCATAGCCCATTGTAGTTTGGCTTTCTCCAGACAACTGAAACAAAGATCACTGAATAACATATAAGTGGTTCATCATAGTCGCTATTTGTCACACACCAAGAAAAATGGCATTTTGTCTTTGGACATCTTGTTTTCCGGAGAGCTTCTACTTTATATTCCTACTTAATCTGTTTTCCATGTGGCGTCATTGGGAAGAGGGAGAGTGGGCATGAAGACTCTAGAGTGAGAACTAATAATCACTTCTACTTTGTGTGATTCTTGCTTTTGACTTGCTATGGGTATTTAATGAAGTTCTCTGATAGCACAATTATGCTGGACCTGAAGGCTTCACAAGGCTTGCGCTTGTTGTTTCCTTTTTCTCTCAAGTACTTGTATTGTTGCTATGGTGAGATTTCATGCTCGTGATTTAATATCAGTTTCTGATACTGAGTTCTACTCACGGTTGGAGTATAAGCTCCAAACCCTGCCCTGACTAAAACTAACCCGTATCTAAATCTGTCAAGCCTCTTATGAAAGCCCTAACTAGAAACAGCTGCTGTTTGTTGAACACTTCAGGCTTTGACACAAACAAACAAAAAAGGGATAAATGATTTAAAAACCTAATCACTAAAATGTGGTGCTGTTGAGAGTTGATGTGAGAGGTGGGGTAAATATCTCAGCTGTCAGCTGTCGGGTGCTCAGGAAATTGGATGATGTCTGTCAACTTTGAGGACCACTAAAAGGGCTAAAGAAGGTCATTCACATAAACAATATTTTTCTGGGGCTATATGATTATCATTTTCAAATACAGATAGTGAGCAGCATCCACTGTGTCTGGCGAGAACCACACAGGCCATGGTATCTTTATTAAACTAATAAAGAAAAAAAGCCAGGATCACCAAAATGTCCAGGTGCCAAACACCAGTTTAAGAAACAGAATTTGTGCTTCATAATTATAATTATGTTGACCTTAATGTGTAGATTCTGAGAATTTTTATAGTTGTTTAATAGGCAGGACTTAGATATGAATGCTGAGTTTAAAACTCACCCTAATGACACTCCAGTAATAAGGAGGACACCTACTATTCAGATCTTGGCTTCTAAAGACCATATTCTGATCAAAGCAATTAGCGATCCTTGAAGACATGAAAGATCCTAGGACTGGGGCCTGGAAAATATAAGATGAACCTAGAGATTCTTGTAATGCCAAAAAGTAAGAAAATGCCCACGCAAAACAAACAAAAACGGAGCTTATCAAATTGATACAGGAGCCAACTTCAAATGTTTCCGGTGGGCCAAAGTGAAACAATCTGAGCAACCAAATAAATAACAATAAGATTGTATTAAATTCTCCAAACTAAAATAAATATCCATGATTCCATACTGATAAAAATAAGCAATTAAAGAAATAAATAAATGGTGGAGAAGGAACAAATCATCCTTACAGAAGAACTCCACGTAATAGTGAATTTCCCTTCTCTTGAGTATGGACTGGACTTAGTGACTCAATTCCAGAGAATACAGTGTGCAAAGGAACAAATAATAATAACTTTATCGTGGAGAAACCCAACAGACACCACCTTAACCAAGTCATCAAGTTAATATAATCGGTGATCAGTCATGTTGATAACATCACACTCTGATTTGATGCACTGAGAGGAAAGCTGACTTCTGTGGTTTTCTTATCCCAAATCCATAAATCTGGTCTAATTATGGGACCAGCCTGATGTTTATGGTCTTAAAAAGGTTCACAAATGTAAATATGTCTACAAGACCTGAACTAATAACCACAGCTAAAGGCTAAAGTTCCTACTGTGCTTCAAGTACCCAGGGTGCTTAAAAAAAAAATACAGAGGCTAGGCCACATTCTCAGAGGTTCAGATTCCGTTGTTCTGAGGTGAAACCGAGGATTCAGTATCATTTTAAGTCTTCAGAGGGAATTTTATTTTGTAGTCAGGTTTGAGACCCACCGTATCTAATCTATTGAGGATGTAGGAATTGGGTTTCCAAACAGACGAATGAAAAAAAAAACAACAAAACACAACATACTATATGTTATCTTAGGTCCCTGAAAGAGCAACTTATTAATTTAAAGGGGGTGGGAGGGGAGCCAAATATGGTTGTTCTACTAATAGACAAATTACGCGTATATCGCAATTACAGGATAGCTATGTGAAGGAGCGGGAATATCAGAATTGCATAGAGAATTCTCTTCATAAATTGATGGTAATTTTTCTACTTGAATGCAATGTAAAGAAAGAGGGAGAGGTGAGTCAAAGCAGGGTGGAGGAGATGCACGAAGATGAGAATCTGTTACTTGTTTTGCCCAAGGCTCCGTGATTAGCCTCATCCAATCAGGGTAGCTGTCTTTCCTTTATGGCTGGTACCCATTCAGATTAGTATTCAAAGATTGCATTGTTACTGGTAAGTGACTTTCATAGCTTATTAGCTACTATGCATACTAATTTAGAGTGATGGAGAAGTTTTAATGTCAGAAAGAATTTGCACATGAGTTTTTGCTGTTTCCAGCTAACTTCATATGCCCCTGAATATCAAGGACTAGAGAGGAGACAGAGAGAGGGGAAGGGTTGGGGAAGGAAGGGAGGAGGGAATGGGGGTGGGTTGAGAGAGAGAGAGAGAGAGAGAGAGAGAGAGAGAAAATGATCTAGTTTGAGGGGAGGTCAGGTGGAACAGAAATCTCATATTTGACATTCTCTTTTTCTGGACGCATGTAAATCAACCGTAATGGATTTTTTTAATAGAAAAGCAACTTTGCTTTGCCTTTATTTTACAATCCAGAATTTATTCATTTGCTTAATAGGGATTGGGGATCCTTACAGTTCAAAAAGTACTTTGGTTTTAACCGCTGACTTGATGACTTGGCCTTAGAGCTTGATGACAAGGTATTTAAAAACAAAACAAAAAAATGTCTTGATTGGCTGTATTGCCTGTGTTTTATAGCTATCTGACAAATATTTCTTGAGTGCCTGCTATTGCCGGGCCCTATTCTTAGTTTAGGGAGTTCAGTAATGTGCCGAATAAGCAGAGTATTTGTTGTCATGGTTTTTGACAATCAGTAGATATTTACATTTGTAATCAAATCCAATAAAACTGAAACATTCTGTTCACACAATGATTATCAGTAATTTCAGAGATATTGTCTAAATGTTTTGCTCTAAGATGACTGTTTCAAACGATCACTTTCTATATAAAGGCTTTCTTACAGACTAATCATTAATTTACTCATTCATTTATTCATTCATTTCTTCACGGGTAACGTGTGTTCATCAAATATTTATGGAGCTTCTGCCAGAGGAATACAGGCTTTGTGAGAACATGGGGATATGCTATACTTTTCAATCTTTCCCAGTGCATGTCACAGTGCCCTGTATATTGTGAGGTACTGAATACATGTGGAGATTGAATATTTACTATGCACTGGATATGAGGGTAGGGTCCCAGCCTCTATCAGCTGTTTGGGTTTCTTGCCGTAGTTAATTTTTGATTTGTTTTGTTTTGTTTTGTTTTTGAGTCTCATCTCCCCCATGGATATTTGTATGTCCCTTCAGTTATATTATTTTTTTCTGTAATATGATCTCCAAGTGCTCTTCTAAGAAATTCTCTCAAATCCTATGAATGCTAAGAATCACTGAGATTGTTTTGGTGGGAATTTAAAAAATACAGTCTTCTGTTGTGAGTCTGGTAATATGGTATATTTTGATTTATTATAGTTTTGTGAGATTTTATTTTTAATCTGGGTTGAAAGTAATAGCTCTTACATGTGTGCTTAGAAAGGATATATGAAAGGCTGTGTTCTGTAAGACATTACCATTTTAATGGCTGGATTTTTCCAGAATTTAAAAGGTAAAGAGCAGTGTCTTTGGTCTTTGGTACAGAGGGAAAAGGAAGCAAGCGTTTTACCTAATTTTAAAACACAGCATCATTGCCCTGATTTTGTTCCTTAAAGAGTACACCCATTTACAATTAATTTTTAATTGTAGCTAAGAGTTTACTATCAAATTCTAGTGCTTGAAATACAGGGTTATGCTTGGAAAACCTGAGCAGAATTTTCATCCAGAGAATACTGAAATCTGTAGGAAAAGCTTTCCTTTAGAAGCTGTATAAAAAAAAGTTAGAGAGGGAGGGAGCCAAACCACAAGAGACTCTTAAAAACTAAGAATAAACTGAGGGTTGATGGGAGGGTGGGAGGAAGGGGATAGTGAGTGATGGGCATTGAGGAGGGCACCTATTAGGATGAGCACTGGGTGTTGTATGGAAACCAATATGAAAGTAAACTTCATATTTAAAAAAATAAAAATAAAGTATTAGTCAATGAGGAAAAGAAAAAAGTTATATAGACTCAGATCCACATTTACAATATATACAGGGATACATAGATATCTATGTATCTCTCTATATATCTCCATCTATATAGATATATATCTATATATAGAGTGTAGAGAATGCAGAGAATTGGATATTTATTATTATTTCCATATTTCATAGTAGAATTTTGAGGAAAGCATTTAACAGTAGCAGCTACTTTTTTGTTTGAAATAAACTTCAGATTAAAGTCATAGTGCATTGAGGAATAGATCTGCCCAGAAAGGTGTCGAGGCTTATGTGTCATGAAATCCAAACATAACTGAAAATTTTGTGTTTATGTAATTTTCTTTTTAGAGGCTTATGCTTCTGAATTATTCGTGAAGATTGAGTGAGATTATTTTGCATAAAATTGTATGTTGTATTCTTTACAAAAGACGTAGAGAGGGTTCTGACATGAATGATGTACCCCAAACTCCATGACAACAATGAAAATGGTGAGTCCTAACTAGCTAGACTTGCAAAATTAATTCATAGGACAAGAGGCTGCCAGAGTCATGAAGAAGCAGAATGGAAAATAGCACCTGAAAATGCAGTTGAGCATCTCTGAGCAGTTGGACATTGCATGCCGGGTGGTCTCTCCTAAATGTCCTTGGTCTGGTACACTTGACCACCGTCAGTTTTAGCTGGAAAAGAAAGAACTCCAAGAAGCCAACCAGGTACAGTCTTTTGGTTCAGAGCTCACATTCTGAAGTGCCCTTTCTGTGGAGTAGTTCATATAGTGAATGATTTTGTGGGGGATTGTTTATCACAGGAAACAGTGAGCTAGCTTAAGGCTAGCTCCTGAAACCCCTTGTTTCCTCCCAGGGATGCTTATAACCCAGAATGGTGATCTTATTTTCTGAAAGATTCAGGGGAAATGATAACGTATCATTTTTTTTATTCCAGGATCATATGGTCTTGAAATAAGTTACGGGATTTTCCATTTTGTAAAGAGAAATAATGTTGGCCAGTGATTCCCCACTATTTTAACCCTGTGTTCTTTCCTTCTTTGCTTCCTTCCTTAATTTATTCTTTCCTTCACCTTTTTTCCAGGAATGGATAAATGAATGCATTTGTAAATCCTTTCTCTCCCCCACCCATTTCTTTCTACTTTCCTTCTTATATCTTTCATTTTCATGCAAATAGGAGAGACAGGAAAAGAAGGGCAGCTTAGATCCCTCATAAACTTTATTTGCTCATCGTTGTTTCCCACAAGGCTTGCTTCTGATTCTTGTGTATATCTGTGAGATGTGAGCCCTTACAATAAATTCTCCATCACTTAAGCTAGCTAAATTATAACCTTTAACTAAGATGATGTTGCATTCTGCAGCCTGCTCCTGGTTGCTCACGCAGTCAATGAGAAAAACTTTTCATTTCAAGGAAACTCATCTAACTTTAATGGGATAGTAGCCCCTTTTATGCATGCATCATGATTTCCTTTTGTTACAATGTTTCATATTATTTAAAATTTTAAATATGAAAATATGTTCCCAAGAAACACAAGAGATCCACTGAAAGGAGCAAAGACAATAAAACACAATCACAGTTTAACCACCCGGTGCCCACTATTAACATGTTGGTATATTTCTACTCTGATTGTTAGTATTGTTATTGTTTCATTTTTTTGGTCCCCACAAATAGTACATTTACTCTCTTTAAAATTTTATTTTATTTTACATTTTTATTTATTTTTGAGAAAGAAGTGAGACAAAGCGTGAGCGGGGGAAGGGCAGAGAGAGAAGGAGACAGAATCTGAAGCAGGCTACAGGCTCTGAGCAATCAGTCAGCACAGAGCCCGACGCGGGGCTTGAACTCACAAACTGTGAGATCATGACCTGAGCCAAAGTCGGAAGCTCAACTGACTGAGCCACCCAGGCACCCCTCTCTTTAAAATTTTAAACTAACAATGTTGCAGTCCCGGTTAAACCCCTCCCAATCCTGATATTTCAGTCATTGGAATGAGGCTGTTTTGTTGTGTAATCTTCCAGAATAGTTCCCATACATTTATATGCATATATAGGTACTAGTGAAAATTATAAAATATCGTGTTGTCTGTGTCTTTGCATATTTGTAAACTTTTATTCTGTGCATGTTCTTTTACAACTTGGCTTTTCATATCTATTTATTTAGTTCATTTCTTTAAATACTTGAATAGCAATTCATACTTACATAGTAAATGTTGCCTCCCCTGTTATAACATATTTATATTTTCAACAATTTTCTCAATTACAAGTAACAAAGCAATAAATTTTCTTGTACCTACCTCTGTATGCAAATATACAAGTGTTTGTATCAGATTGCACTTACAAGTACAGGTAAGTTAATTTTTACTTTTAATTACCACTGAGCGACTTTTCCCAGCAGTGAGCAACTGGAATGATTTCCCTACATCCCCATAATGCTTTAGATTTGGAGCTTTTACCAATAGAATATGTAAAAAATGATACAGGGCTGTGCTTTAATTTTCTTGACGGTTAGAGAGGTTAGATGCCTTTTCATAAGTTTCTCGGTCACTGTTATTTATTTTTATCCTGGGTCAAGTTTTCTACTTAATGTCTTGTGTTTTTCTCAATGGTGACTAAGTTTTAAATACTCTGGATTCTAATCCTTGGTGTTTCTTTGTACTTGTTGCACATACATTATTCCAAACCAGGGCTTGTCTCAACTTTTCCTCTGTGTGGCTTGCCTTTCAGTCTTTCTTGCTTTTGTCTTAAGCCTTTACCATTTGTTTAAAAAATTGTTTACTACCCTAGTATCATAAGGATATCCTATATTTTTTCTACCAAAATTTTATAATATTGTCTTTATTATTTAAACGTGTAACCCATTGGGGATTTTTTTTATGATGGAAGGAACTGAATTTTTTTCCCCATACATACCTCATTAATTACTTCTTGAAGAGTCTGTTCTTTCACTTATGATTTGATATGGCTTTACTCTTATTTGTTTACATATATGGATCTGTTTCTTAATTCTCAACTAAACTCTTTTCCTATACATGTACCACAATGTTTTAATCACTCTGACTTATATATATGAGACTTGATATTAGGTAAAGCATGTGTGACAAGGAGTGGACAGTTACGACTCATCAGTCTCCATCGTATTCCTACAAACACCGAAACCGAAATTTCCAGGTTCCTCCTAGAGTTTGATTTTGGCCACATAACTACCTGGAGTCAATGACATGTGGAGATTCTAAAATTTTCTCAAGGTGATTCTTCTGCATTATGATTTGAGGAATAGCGGTGTCCCCTCTTTAAGGTCCATCCGGAAATTCTCTTGACTCTCTCTTTCTGCTCGCCGTCCTTTATGACAGAAATTTTATGATTCTGAGTTGGTGACATGACAAATTAGAAAGAGTATGCATACTAGAGCCACTATTTGGAAGTGAACTGACCAAGAGAAGTGCCCAACCTACATTTCCTGTCTTAAGCTACTGAGATTTACAGCTTCATTGTTACCAATATAGGGATTTTTATCTTGGAGTGCAGGCATAGAATATACCTGATAAATATTTAGCAATTGATACTTGTTAGTTATTATTTTTTAAAGTAGGGCCACAGTAACAAGTTGTTTGTGACAACCAGGAAAAATAAAATGCTGAACTGTTTCCTGCCTTAAGAGTTTCAAAATTTAATTATTTTATTTTATTTTTATTTTAGAGAGAGGGGGCAGTGGGGCAGAGAGAGAGAGGGAGAGAGAGAATCCAAAGCAGGCTCCACACTCAGTGCAGAGCCCATTGTGGGGCTCAGTCTCACAGCCATGAGACCACAACCTGAGCCAAAATCAAGAGTCAGATGCTTAACTGACCGAGCTACCCAGGTGTCCTCAAGTTAAATTATTTTAAAATCAACTGTACTGAGGCTACAAAACATTTTCTTCTTTCTCCCTTACCATTATCCCTGTCCCTACCAATGCCTAAGAAAACCACTAATCAGCATTCTATCACCGTAAATGTGTTTTATCCTTTGAATTTACTTCAAACAAATGAAAACAATTTCAACTCTTTTGTGTGTAGTTTTTTAAACTGAGCATAATGTTTTGAGACTCATCCAACTAATTGTACACGTTGGTAATTTGTTCCATTTTTTTGTTTCTAATATTATCCACTGTTGAATGATATTACATTGTATAGATAAACTATAACTGGTTTATCATTTACCTGTCCACAGAAGTTTGGATTGCTTCTAGTTTGGGGCTATGATTATTAAAGATGCTGTGAATATTCATGACAGGTCTAATATATGCTTTTATTTCACTTGGATAAATATCATCAACTTTATAAGAATCTACCAAACTATATTCCATGATGGCTGTAACATTTTGTGTTACCACCAGCAATTTTTGAGTTTCAAGAGCAGCGCTTCTTCAACAAACTTGACTTTGCCAGTCGTTTTAATTGAAACCATTCTACTGAGCGTGTATCGTATTTTGTTGTGGTTGTAACCTCCGTTTGTCTGATGACAAAATTTTAGGCATCTTTTGTGTGTTCGTTTTTTGTATCTTTTTCAGTGAAGCATCCTTGCAATTCTTTGTCAAAATTTTTGTTGTTATTAAGCATATGTATTCTCCTTATTGAGTTGTAAAAATTATGTATCCTGGATACAAGCCAGACAAAACTATTATGGATATCTTCTCCCAGTCTGTGACTTCAGTTCAATTTCTTAACAATGCTTTTGGAAGTTCAAGAGTTTTAATTTTGTTGAAGTCTAATATCACGTTTTTTAAATGATTTGTGCCTTTGGTTTAATATTTGTTCATCTCAAGGTAGCAAAGATTTCCTTACTATGTTTAGTCTAGACATTTGATAGTTTAGATTTTACATTTTGTCCCTTATCTGTTTGAGTACTTTTTTTACGTGGCGCATATGTCATATAATGTGCTAATGACATTTTTGCCTTATGGGTAACCAGTAATTCGCACATGATTTATTGAAAAGACAATTTTCCCCATTAAAACATTATGTGAAACCAATTGAAACCAATGAAAGAGTTTACTCTTGAGATATCAGTTCTCTTTTATTTATCTATATATCTTGATGATTCTAGTTTTATTGTAAATCTTGAACTCAGGTAGTATAAGTTATCCAACTTTGTTCTTTTTAAGAATTATTTTTTGGGGCTCCTGGGTGGCTGAGTCAGTTAAGCATACAACTTCAGCTCAAGTCATGATCTTGCGGTTCTTGGGTTCAAGCCCCGCATCAGGCTCTGTGCTGACAGCTCAGAGCCTGGAACCTGCTTCAGATTCTGTGTCTCCCTCTCTCTCGGCCCCTCCCCCACTCATGCACTGTCTCTGTCTATCAAAAATAAATAAATGTTGAAGAATTATTTTTACCTATCCTTTGTCTTTTAAATCTACCTATAAATATTGCAATAATCTTGTCAATTTCTTTTTTTAAATATTTTTTTAAATGTTTATTTTTGAGAGACAGAGAGCAAGCAGGGGAGTAGGAGTGGAGAGTGGAAGACAGAGGATCTGAAGCAGACTTTGTGCTGTCAGCATAGAGCCCAACATGGGGCTTAAATTCACAAACTCTGAGATCATAACATGAGCCAAAGGTGGACACTTAACTGACCGAGCCACCCAGATGCCCCTAAGTATTTTTTTTTAAGTTCATCCATTTATTTTTGAGAGTGTGTGTATGAGCTGAGGAGAGAGAGAAGGCAAGAGAGAGGAGAGAGAGAGAGAGAGAGAGAGAGAGAGAGAGAATCCCAGAATCCCAGGCAGGCTCTGCACTGTCAGCATGGAGCCTGACATGGGGCTCAAACCACGAGATCATGACCTGAGCCGAAATCAGGAGTCAGATGCTCAACGAACTGAGCCACTCAGGTGCCTCAATCTTGTCAATTTTTATAAAAATTCTGCTGAGTTTTAAATTGAGATTGGGTCAAGTTATGGTTCACTTCCACATGTTCACAGTCATTTAAAATTGTGACAAATTATAACATCCATTGCCTTGCTCATTCTCTTAGTTCCTTTGATGATACTATAGGTCTTATGTTCTTTGTGTTTTTTCTTCAGGAAGCACTTTGACATCTAGTTGTTCTGTTTTTATGGCATTAGCAGCTGCTGAGTATAAATGCTTAGATCCAGTAGTCCATTGGGGATATAAAATAGTGATACTGTAGTTTAATAATCTGTTTTATTTCCTAATTAAAATACTTTTATAAAAGATGTTTAATCTATTTAATCACAATATGTTCATACCAGGAAGGCAAGATAAATGCTTTGGTTTGCTTTGTTTATAGTTTTTAAGATAATGAATTGGTTCCCTATTATCCTCCAAAGGTAACAAATTAGATTTTTAAATTTGTGTTATTAATTCAAGTATTTAAATATATTTGATATTTTAACAAATTGAGCTTTTTATCCTTTTTGAAGCTAAGACCACCCTTGGGTAATGTGAACCTATCCAAAGAAAAGTAATGTATCATAAAAGAATTTGCCCTTCACAATGTAAATAGTTAAAATGAACTACCCTGAAAGTGATAATAGTCAGAAATTTCCAGTTATACACGGAATCACTGAATTCCCTGGTTAAAAAGATAAAGTGGTAAGGGGTATGTGTTAGTGAACCAAATACCATAAATTATATTCCTGGTGAGAATGCATTATCACTTATAACCTGGATGTCAGGTTCATTTTTGTTCTCTCTCTTACAATGCTTCAGAAAGAAAGTGGTGTAGATACCTCAGGGCACCAGTGCCTTGTGATTTTTTTTAATGCTGAATGTAAAGGCATACTTCTGGGTCGTTTCCTCCTCAAATACTCTTGGTTAAAGATTCAAAACAACTACAAAACCCTTGTTATCTTGAGACTGTGGAACAGGACTGTGGGTATAAGACTCTTCTTTATCAGTGTATGCCTGTGTGTAAAAGCCAAGTCATGTATGCTGGGAAATGCCTATATTTCAAATGATTGCAGGCATTTTCTACCAAGAGAGTAAAAGCAGAAAGGGACAATATGTTGATAAGAGTCTGGAACAGTGCACTATAAATGATGACAGCAAAAGTCTTCCTTGGTGATTTCTGATTATTTCTACCTTAGGCCTTCAGACTAGATGAAACTTCTTGTACTAAAAAGTCACACTGTAGTCTTTCTGAGTCCTGCCCTGGTAAGCCAATACTTTTGAAGGAAATCCCAGTGCTGGACAACACCATTCTGAGGCCACGTATCATCTGGGCAGCGGTGATCGTTATTTTACAAGTTCCCAGGTTGGGAGGGTCACATATCTTTATAAGCTAAACAAACAGAAGTAGAGAAATTGCAATACATGAATTTGTGTAGAGATGAACATTGGTTTGTACACACAACACTTCCAATTTCTGATGTTGTCTTCAACATCTTCATAAGTCATTACTTTTTGAATATCTTTCTAAAATTTCATTGACTTCAACCCACTGCCCTTAGGCATAGATATTACTTCTCGCATGTTAACCTCTTGGTATTCACTTGTATGTGTAAGTTAAAATGAGTGTCTGTCCATCTGTCTAGAGTCTAATTATATATATGTGTGTGTGTGTGTGTGTGTGTGTGTGTATTTTCTATTATACTTGACTCTGAATTTACAAATAATTATATTTTTGGCATAGATGTACACACAGGTACAGAATAAAATCAGTATAACCCTAGTTCCATATCTAAAATTAATGGTCCGTGCATAGATCTCTAAATTTATTGGTATTGTTTGAATTTTTACTTAATAATGAACATCTATGAATGCAGTGCCCAAACTAAGAACTAAAATATTATCAATAACTTGTGTCTACCTATGTGGGCCTCTCATAATGACACATCTTCTTATATATCCTTCAATCAAATATTGAGTTTATGACCTTTTTAGAGTTTTTTTTTAATTTGTTCACTTTTTTCCAAATTAAAAAAAAAACAAAATATTTTTTTTAAGTAGGCTTCATGCCCAGCACAGAGTCCATCATGGGGCTTGAACTCATGACCCTGAGATCAGGACTTGAGCTGAGATCAAGAGTCAGATGCTTAACTGACCGAGCCACCCAAGCACCCCTCCAAATTTTTATTTAAATTCCAGTTAGTTAACATACAATTAGACTTTTTTATATCCTAATTTATGTAGAGATTTTTATTGCTAGTTTTGAAACTTTACATAAAGGACATCATATTGTATGTTTCTTCTAAGACTTACCTTTTTTACCCAGCATTAGATAACTAAAATTTATCTGTGATGTATGTAGCTGGAATTTATTCATTCTCAATCCTGCATAATATTCTAGTGGGTGACTGTATCAAACTTATTCATTTTCTTTCAATGGACATTTCTCTTTTTTTAAATATATTTTATTGTCAAGTTGGCTAACATACAGTGTATACAGTGTGCTCTTGGTTTTGGGGGTAGATTTCCATGATTCATGGCTTCATACAGCACCCAGTGCTCATCCCAACAAGTGCCCTCCTCATTGCCCATCACCCATTTCTCCCTCTCCTCCAGTGCCCCCCCATCAACCCTCAGTTTGTTCTCTGTATTTAAGAGTCTCTTATGGTTTGCGTGCCTCTCTTTGAGACTATTTTTTTCCCTTCCCTTCCCCCATGGTCTTCTGTTAAGTTTTCAAGTTCCCCATATAAGGGAAAATATGATATCTCTCTTTCTCTAACTTATTTCACTTAGCATAATACCTCAGTGCCATCCATGTCATTGCAAATGGCAGAATTTCATTCTTTCTTATTGCCAAGTAGTATTCCATTGTGTGTGTGTGTGTGTGTGTGTGTGTGTATATATATATACGACATCTTCTTTATCCATTCATCAGTTGATGGACATTTGGACTGTTTCCATAATTTGGCTATTGTTGATAGTGCTGCTATAAACATTGGATACTGGACATTTCTTTTTCTAGGCTTTTGCTATTATGCATAGGATAACTATGGATTCCTATACATGTATTCTGGTACCTATATGCTAAAGTTCAATTGGGCAAGTAGGTAAAAGTATAAATGCCAGGTCACAGGATACTTGAATGTTCACCCTTAAATGGGAAAATTTATACTTTTAAATTTCCTATGAAAACAGTAACATATGCACTAATTTTTATTTCTTCCCTTCCACTTCCCTTCCCACTTTTATTTCTTCTCTTCCAATCTTTATGCCCTTAATTTATTTTATTTATCTTATGCCAATCTCAGATTTCTGGTACTGTTAAACAGCAGTAAAAGTGGGAATCCCTATCTTGTTCTTAAATCTAAAGGGAATGATTCCAGTGTTTTCCCATTTATAATTGTGCGTATCATAAGGAGTTTTGTTGTTATCTTATATGAAGCTAAATTAGTTTCCTGCTGTTTTTAGCTTATTGAACGGGTCTTCAATTTTATCAGATTTTTTCTTTTCTTTTTTTAAGTTTATTTATTTATTTAGAGAGAGAGAACATGCACACTAGTGAGTGGGGGAGGGGCAGAGAGAGAGGGAGAGAGAGAATCTCAAGCAGGCTCCATGCTGCCAGCGCAGAGCCTGACGTGGGCTCGAACTCATGAACTGCAAGACCTGAGCTGAAATCAAGAATCAGACGCTTAACTGACTGAGCCACCCAGACTCCCCATCACAATTTTTTTTGTATCTATTAAGATGAGCGTATGGCTCGTTCTACAATCTGTTGATGCAGTGAATGACACTTACCCATTTTCTTATATTAAAATATTGTCGCATTCCTGAGCTGCATCTAACTTGTTTATGGTGCATTTTTGGAGGAATTGTTCCCTTTGCTAATACTGGCAGACCTTGGAGATTTTGCAGGTTTGGCTGCAGACCACTGCAAACAAGTGAATATCACAATAAAATGAGTCAAATGAGTGTTTTGATTTCCCAGTGCATATAAAAGCTATGTTTACACTCTAGTCTATACTATACTGTACACTACACTATACTGACATGTATACACTGTGCTGTATACTATGCTGGCATGATACACAATAGCATTATGTCTAAAAAATATACATAGCTTAATTAAAAAAAACCTTACTATTAAAAAAACATAAATCATCATCTGAGCCTTCAGTGATCACCGATCACAGATCACCATAACAAACATAATAATAATGAAAAAGTTTGCAGTATTTTGACAATAACCAAACTGTGACACACACGACACAAGCAAATACTGTTGGGAAATGGCGCCGATAGACTCACTGGACACGGGGTTGCCACAGACCTTCAATTTGAAAAGAATGCAGTACATTGGGGGTCTGCCTGTATTCCGTTTAGGATTCTTGAAATCATGAGGAAAATAGGCTAGAATATTTGCTGTTTTGTTTAATTTATTTAGTCGAGTTTGGGGCTGTATAGGTCAGGATGTAAAAAATGCTCCTAAACTGTGACTAAAACATCCTAGTTTCATTTATTGCTTATGCTACATGCTCATTTCACATCAGTCACATGGGCACATAGGATGACGGAGCCTTCACCATCCGGAACGGGGCCAGTCACCAGGGAGAGAGGGGAATAACAAAGCACGCACTGACTATTAAAGACTTTTTTCTGGACATCACACACATCATAGCTGCTCGTGTTTTCTCAGCCAAATCCAGGTCAGATGGCCATGGCTCTCATCAAAAGATTGTGCAATTGCAATCCTCTCAGGTTTGCAGAAGGGGAATAACTAAAAGATGGGTAAACAGCCCTAATGACTGTCATAGTTTGCAATCTACTAAGAAAATATTTAGTCTTTTCCCCTACCCACATGGAAAATATGCAGCCTACCCAAGGGAAGCGATGCAAAAGTTCTTCCTACTCGTGACATCAATTCTACAACCCAGAGTTTCTAAGGAATATGTTGGTTTTAGACAGTATCTTGATGTTAGGTCTGGATGTGGCTCTTCTTGAATTTGAAGGTCTATGAGCTTCTCCAAAATCCAATATGCAGTAATGGAACCAGGACAGATAGCTGCAGGAGATAATCTTGGAGAGGAAGAACTGGGACCACATAGTATACACTTGTCCCACATAATGTAGTCTTCTCTGTAGCAGTTCTGAAAAACTTCTGCAAAGACCTAGTAAGGATTCCCCCCAGTTCCTGGCAGGGAATTATTCTTAAATAAGGTCTAGTTTTCCTCCTTGGGAGTAGCTAACTTGTCCAGTTTTCTCCCTAAATTCACACTCTGTGTAGTTCTTTTGTTTGTTTTACATGATCCTCCTTGGCTATATCTGAGTGGGACATTGGCAAGATATCTTCCTGGAAACTGAGCAGCTCTGTCAGCTCACTTCTTGCCTGTATACAGTTGGGAGCCCCAGGATCTTTGTAAGTATCAAATTGTCGTGATTTATTTTAGTCTAGGCTGTTGATTCTTTTTTGCAGCACAGTTTTCTAAAACGTATTTTTGGCTTTTCTGTCTCATTGCAGTCAGCTCTGTGAGCAACGACCACACCCGGGTTTCTTTTGTGTCACAAGTCTTACTGTATATTTCTTGGCTTCCTCTTCCCCTTACCTCTTTCTCTTTCTCTACTTAGCCATGGATACCCAGAGCCTGTATGAACGCCTCATCATACCTGCTAAGTAGTTGTTCCTTTAACAAGAATTTAGCCACTGAGTAATACTGACCCTCCCTCTTCCAGTCTGTGATAAATTGACCTCACTATCTGCCATATAACCCACGAAGCCGATACCACATATGTAAGTTTGTTTTATAGCACTCCCTATGACAGGGTACCAGTATCTGTATCCATCAACATGAGCCTCATTTTGCCATGGTAACAAACAATCCCCAAATATTAGTGGTTTAAAATGAGAAAGTTTTATGCCTTGCTTATGATGTGGGTTTGTTTGAGACTCTTCACATCATTCTCACTTGGAGACACAGGATGAAGAAGGCATCATTAATCACTCTGGCAGGGGAAGGAGAAGGTTGCAAGCCACATTCTGGCTCTTAACGGTCTTCATTCTCAACTAATTGGCTAAAGGAAACCATATGCTTATGTCTGATGCCCACAGGTGAGACAGTACAATATTACCACATGCCTGGAGGAAGAAAAGAACATGAGAAATTATCGTGTCTACTATCCGTATTTTTTTTTCAGCTGAAGAACATGGGGAAAAAGAATTAGATGCAAATGTTGGCTGAGATTGTTCTAGTTCTGACCATCCTGGAACCCCGAGGCTAACATGAGCATTTGGTCTCTCTGATAGATGGGGTCCTATTGTAGAGATGGGAACATCAAGGCATTAGGCGTGATAATAACCAAACAGTCTCAACATCACACTGACTCATTCTATTTTGATTCATCCTTATTGAATTTTCCTCTAATAAATTATCTTTCTATTTAGCTTGCACACGAGGAAAAACAAAGGCACCAGCTATGGAGATGTGAACATTCTGTCCCTTTATGGTCATAACTCCTGGTGAAATTTATTAAGTCAGCATTCTGCTTTTATACTTTGTGTGAGATTTGTTAGCTTGGGTCAGCATCACCACATCTGATCAGCTCTGCTACACTGATATGATCAGACTCAGAAAAGTGGTAAATTCTAAGGAAAATTGCTAGCAAATCTAGAGGCAGGGACAATCAAGCTGACGTTTTCTGCCTTTAACTGGAGACCACCTGGATTTGGATTTCTAAAAAAAAAAAAAAAAAAAAAAAAAAAAAAAAAACGAAAACAAACCAGAAACAAAATTTTGTATTTTTTTTCCTTCAAAAGACACAGTACAAACCATAAGAGAAGGAATCGTGGAAGGACGAAGCTTCAGACTGGGGTTGGTACAGAATGGATCAGAGGTGTCGGCTTGCAGGGGAAAAGCTGGGCACTAGATCGGACACCACAGCTTTAAAAAAGAAAGCCAGAAAGCCGACACCGGTACCAAGCATGGCGGTGAGTTGCTGTGAAAATCAGATGGAGCTGCCGGAGACACCAGGAGAGGACCCTGAGCAGGCCTCGGCGGTCTCCGCCTGCCTGCAGAGCACATTCTGTGTTCCCTGTCCACTGGCCTTGTTGCCGGTCCTCATACACAAGCTCAACCTCAGCTCGGATTTTGAATCGGTTTATTACCTCTGCCTGCTTCCTCACCAAAGTTTCCACCTTAAGTACAGATCTGGGCAAGAGGTAGGAAAGCAAGTTCTGGCTGTGTTGGCGAGATTCGGTGCCCCTTTTGCACCATAAGAGTGGTAATAAATGATCAGCAAATACTTAAAGAATGTGATAGCAACAAATGCCCAAGTCATGTATTCCTTGCTTAGAAGGGCAAGCTAGCTGCTAAGTTCTTATTAACACAGCTTATTAGCAGAGGAAGGAGAGGAACAAACAGAAACCTACAGATGTAACCTCGTTGGAGGTTAATCTTAGGGAACTAATACTGTGGCCAAACAGAACAATCAGTGAGAGGGAGGCGGTTCTGAGTTCAGGAAGTTCTCCTGATCTTGGTCAGGAGATGGTAAATCAAAGCTAAATCATCATGCAAAATACTTACTAAATGAGTGGCTTCACCCTAAACTAGAAAAACATTCTTGCTGGCCTGGAGCAGTGGTGTGTCTGAAGCAACATGAGATTAAGAATGACTGTGTGTTCTAAAATGCCAGAGTCTCCCTGTTTCCTACCACTGAACTTCTAGAACCCTCCCTCACAAAGGACAACCTTCATTTAGAGGTGAAGAGAAACCCAAAATGGATGATCTTGTGTGCCCATCAGACTCAGAAAAAAAAAGAAAAAAAGAAATATACCCCCAACAAAGAGGTATATTGCTAGGCAGCTGAGGAGTGTAGACCAGCAGTTTTTCACAAATTAAAAGAATTTGCTTATGATATTGAATTCTTTAAAAAATTAAGGAATCAACCATTGCCTCTGGGGAAAAAAAAGAATCAACAAACACGAGCTTTCAAATAACATGAAATAGATAAAAATTTAGCTTTCTTTTTTTGAATGTTTATTTTTGAGAGAGAGAGAGAGAGAGAGAGAGCTGAGGAGGGGAAGAGAGAGAGGGAGACACAGAATCCGAAACAGGCTTCAGGATCTGAGCTGTCAGCACAGAGCCTGACGTGGGGCTCAAACTCACAAATTGTGAGATCATGACCTGAGCCAGTGTTGGATGCTCAACTGACTGAGCCACCCAGGCACTCCAAAAATTTAGCTTTCAAAGCTCAGGAGGAGATAATGAAAACAATAAAAACTATTTGTGATAGAAATGGAAGTCATATTAGAAGGGGGAGAAGAAAGAAAAGAAGTAAACTTGTACTTAAAAACTTTTTCATAAGGAAAACTCCAGGCCTAGATGGCTTCAATGGGGAAGTCAACCAATCATTTCAAGAAGAACTATTCATTGTATATGAACTAAACTCTTCCAGAAAGCTGAAGTGACAGGATGCCCCCTGTCTTAGTCTGCTCAGGCTGCTGTAAAACAAAACAAAACAAAACAAAACAACCCACCATAGACCGGATGGCTTAAACAACAGACATTTATTTTTCATAGGTCTAGAGGCTGAAAGTCCAAGGTCAAGGTGCTGGCAAGGCAGGATTCATCCTGAGTTCTCTTCTCTTGGCTTGTAGGTGGCCAGCATCTCATTGTGTGCTCACATGACTTCTTTGTGCATGCATGGGGGGTGGGGGGCTGCAAAGAAAAAGGGCACACACTAACGCATTATCTCTGGTATCTTTTCCTGTGAGGGCATGAATTTCAACATGAGGGCCTTACCCCTAATTACCTCCCACAGACCCCATTTCCAAATACCATCACACTGGGGGTTTGTGCTTCAACATATGAATTGGAGGGTGACACAAACATCCAGTCCATAACACCTCTCAACTGATTTCAGAAAACCAATATTACCCTGATACCAAAATTACATAGACATCATAAGAAAAGTACAGATAAATATCCCTCACGAGCATAAATGCAAAAAAATGTAATAAATTTAGTCTAATAATATATTAAAAATACAATAAAATTATGATCATGCAGAATATATCCTAGGAATGCCAGAGTTTATTATTCAAAGGCCCCATCAATGCAACTCACTAGCTTAACAGACTAAAAAAGGAGAAAATATATGCTACTCCCAATAGGTGCAAAAATGCATCTGAAGAAATTCAACTTCCATTTTTGATAACAACTCCTAGCAAGCTAGAACTAGAAGGAAACTTCTGCAATCTGATAAAGGATGTCTATGACAGACTTACAGCTCATTATTATGTGTTATGATTTTGGCTCTGACTTTTTCACCTAGCTATTCGCTCAAAATGGATGAATTTCATTTTATATAAACAATACCTCAGGGAAGCTGGGGAAAAGTCATGTTACAAAATCTCTCGGGCAGGATATTCTTTTGTATTGCCTGCTTGTAACTATTACTGGTCAACACTTACATATTTCCACTGAAAGGGGCTTCACAAGCACATAAAGCTATTCCATTTTATTTATTTCTTTAGTGTTTGTTTATTTTGAGAGAGAGAGAGAGAGAGACAGAATGTGAGTCGGGGAGGGGCACAGAGAGATGGAGACACAGAATCCTAAGCAGGCTCCAGGCTCTGAGCTGTCAGCACAGAGCCTGACGTGGGGCTCGAACCCACGAACCGTAAGATCATGATCTGAGCCAACCCAGGTGCGCCAAAAGCTATTCCATTTTAAAACAACACAAATGAAGTTATCTCTTTCATCAAGACAAATGGGTGTACCTGTAGCTTCTTCCTAAGAATCTTCATCCTGTTTCCTTCAATGAAATTATCCTGCCAACAATTCATCATATTTTGTTGTTTTAAGACCTTTCACAATGTGGTACATTTTTATACATCAACACTGTTATGATAACCCCTTTCTGTATGTACTCCAAACCTTCCCTCCTCATTATTTTACTTCTTCCTCAGTAAACTCTATAAGCAAAATGCCCCTTGTAACTTCCAACTGCTTTTCTCCCGGAGAGAGTTTTATACACTTAATTTACACTGCCTCAATGGAAAGTTTAGCAAGACCACCTGATCACTCTTACATGATAGTGTCCCCACGCAGAACCTGGAGTCTTGTTGGAACTAAAGCTGGCAGAAGCTACTGGTATTTTTATCCAGTTGTACGTGAGACAGCAGAGAGATGTCAACAGAAAGGGCTGACGGAAGGATAAGCTGGACTTGTTCATGCAACACGGATGAAGAGTCAAGAGTGTAGCCACTGGTCCAACAAAATTAAATAAAAAAAGACAAGGAATTCCGGGAAAGGGTTATGACAGCCAGGCAGAGAACTAACTTGAGAACAGAGGAATGCAAGACCAAACCAAAAATCATAGAGCAGTGTCTACAAAAGGAGAAGAACGTGGGACTGAGAAGTCAGTGAATCCCTAGGATCTTCAGAATCAGACAGAAATGGAGGGGTTGCAATCTCAGGGATTCAGCTTGGGACTGTGTGCCTAGAGAAAGGCGTCATTTGCAGACAGTTACCCCCAAGTCTCCGTACAATCACAATCACCAGCTTTCATCAACGGTTCCTCCTATGTGTTTGAACTCACACAAGTCCTGCTGACCCAGGAAGCCTTTGGACCACAAAACAGGTGACAGGTTACAGAATAAGGGGAGGAGAACCAGGACAGTGTCATGAAATCAGTCCTTCCAGCTGAATCTTCAGGCCGCCCATGTGCAATCCAAGTGTCTTTCCTATTTTCAGTTTTTGTTTCTACCCTATATTGTGCCTGTTGTTCTTGGTGCCACCTTGTAATACGCTGTTCTCATGTGCTTTTCCCCTAATTCAGTTCCATGGATGGTAGAACCTTGCATATCCTTGACTTGTTACTCAGCTTAGTCCTCCCCTCCTAGTGGCCATGGACATCACACTTTGACAAGATGCATTGTTTGGAAGGCCTTTCTAAGACCTATAGAAAGTGCTTGGGAGAGGTATGTCTATATTGTTAAAATTTTTTTAAATACAGAAATAGAGTTTTAATAATGTGCCAGAATCTCAATGAACGCATTTGAGAAAACTGGGCCAAGATCTCTTGTCAAATTGGGTGTAGAAGGCCAGGGTTCAAATTATTCCTCTAATAATCGTTGCCCCATGATTCACTTGAATAAGATGAAATCCTGAGTAGATGAGAAGAATAGGAATTCGGACAAGAAGAGAAGCTCTCATTTGAGAAGCTGTGGAGAGTTCAGAAAAGCTGAGAAAGCTCAGAGAAACTTTGGATTCTTTGTTCATTGCCCTCACTCCATGATATACACTAAAACTTACCTTGAAATGCCATCGGTCATCATTCTTATTATTAATATTTTTCCTATTTTGCCACTCGTATGAGTTCTGGTCCCACTTAATCCTACCATGGAATCCAGTGGCCACTAGGTTGTACCGGTTTGGAGAGACATTTCCTTGCAGTGAGTGGAGGTCACTGTCAACACCTGCAATTCAGTGGACCTGCGCATTAGGGAACACTCCACTGATCTTTGCACGAAAACATGCCCATAAGACCTGTTTATTGAATGTAGGTCACCCACAGATTGTAGCCCCGGTGTCTAAGGAATGTGCTTTCTCACTAGATGAAAGACACTATTTCTTGATCTCCCCCACACCCAAAATGTACTCAGGGTCCATAATAAAGGTCCAGTAAGACACTGTTTGGATAATACAGAAGGCATGAATGTAGCATGGTACCGAGGCCGTAATAAATACACAGAAGTGCTACATGGTGAGTCAGTCACGAGAGACTCTGCCTCCTCTGTCTGAGGGATGTTTTTGTATTTTTACTCATAAAAATGAAAAAGAAATGCAGTGGGTAGTGAATTGGAACATATATTGAAAGGAATAATTTATTTCCATCGAGGGACAAACAGACAAACAAACAAAACAAGACAAAAACCAGCCAGGAGGCCACACTATTGTTCCTGCCTCTTAATTCCAGAATAAAAATGAGACTGTCTCGTAGTAAATCTATTTTAAAGTGACTCTTGGGAAGGGAGAAGGAGGCGAGAACCATTGAGAAGAACATCCCAACCTGATGAGAGCAAAGGAAAACACTAGCAGTAATCTAAAGTTGTTACTCTATTTGTGTGTAATGTAAGTGTACCGGTGGGGCACTCTCACTGAGCAGGGCTCTGTTACGGAGCTGGCATTGCTGTTGTAAAGCCCAGTGCTGCTGCCTTCCTTCCCCGTTCTGTTTCTAGAAGTCGTGTGTGTTATGCGGCCACGAGTGTTCTACAATGCTCACAGACGGTACTCGACAGGGTGGTGGGAGTTATTTGAGTACCAGCCCTGCCTCACGTACCCCTGGGACAACTGCGGAACAGAGGCCATGATTAGAGAGCGGAATTCAATGACCGTTATTTCAGGTTATGGTATTAATCAAGAGCACGCTACTCGTAACCCAGATGCACACAGGGAGCCTATTATTAATGTGCCAGAGAGATCCTTGCAGCATCTGCAATTTACACACGCGTCAGTTCCCATTCATTCCCAGAAACCACTAGTAACAGTAAAATCGAGTCATTTAGAACACGTGGTCAGATTTTTCTCACTTCCCCTCCTCTGTTCAGGGCATGCTGGAATGAGTTACTGATGGAGAACAGAAGAACGGTGATACTGTTAATTCATACGTGTGTGGAGTGCTTAACAGCTGACAAAACACATACATACATGTTACCTCGTTAGCTTTCACAACCGTGTGAGACAGATTATGAATATTATTGCCATTTTTACAAATAAGAGAAATGAGGTTTGGCAAGGGTTAACCAACTTGCCAGGATCCCATGCTTTTTAAACCAGTATATTTTTTTATTTCAAGTTCAGGGGACTGTCTATACCAAACTAGAAAACGACCGGCAAACTCCGAAGTTGGAAAATACCCGTCTGTTATTAGGCACAGCCCTTTCTGAATGTCGCATGTTATCGTTGTGGGAACTAGCTATTCATCCATTCCAGGCACAGAAGCCGAGGGCATTTTGACAGAGTAACCTTATGTCCGTTGAACAATAAACAATTGAGACTAGACTTTTGAATGCCCTTTAAAAAAAGTTTTATTTTTCTACTCATTTGTGCTTATTGTATTTTACAAAAGTGTCAGTCCACAACTGATTGGGGAGGAGAATCGTCCCTCTCCAAATTTTGCATGAGAATCGCTACTTGAGGGAATGCTCACTCTGCCCTGCCAGATGGCATGTCTGTGTTCCATGTTCAGATTCAGCAGGGCGTCCTTAGCAGGCTTGGCTCCGCCCTATGGAATTGACTTAGTCTGGATTCTGCGGGAGGGGTCCCTTCTCATTGTTTTCTGCAGAAATTTGACTTTATATAAGCCTGTCCTGCAAGGTCCGTAATAAGAATGCTTTGTATTAGTTTTCGAGTGCTACATCACAAATGACTACGAATTTAGTGGCTGAAAACAGCACCCATTTATTATCTTGAAGTTTCTGGAGGGCAGCAGGCTGAGCACCACATAACTGGGTTCTCTGCTCGAGGTCTCACAAAGCTGATATCAAGGTGTTGACAGGGATGCGGGCCCCTCTGGGGTGAGAGGCGCTGTTCCAAGTTTATTCCAGTTGTTGGCAGGATTCGGTTTTTTGTCAGACTGAAGTCCCTGTTTCCTTGCTGGATGACAACGGGGGTCACTCTTGGCTCCTAGAGGCTACCCTCAGGTTTTAGTCATGTGGCCCTACCCCACAGGCGGTTCACACATTTGTTTGCTTCCTTCCAAACCTGCAAGGAGGGTCCCAGCATTTGACCTCCTTTTAAAGGGTTCATCTGATCAGGTCAGGCTCACCGGGGATAGTCTCCCTTTGGAGTAACTCAATCAACTGATTAGTGATCTAATCACTGGATTGCTATCCTGTCATGCTCGCCATCCCCTCCCACACTAGAGGGGGGAGAATTGTGCAGGGCACGTACACCAGGGGTGAGAATTTGGGGGGTATTTTAGAATTCTGACAACCACAATAGTCAATGCATGATAAAAAGACACAAGGAAAATGCATTGCCAAATGGATTTGTCTTCTTACTCTTTTTAAATAGTTTCCCTGAAAATATTATTAATTAAAATGTGTAAGATTCCATTTATGCTGAATTACACTGATTCCATGCCTGCCCGTGCCCTCAGTCCACAGCAAGTAGAAACGTGTGTCCTGAGAGGCATTTTGATCTTCAAATACCAAAATAGCAGAGATCTCTAATGCCTGCATGCAGCACATCCAGGCTCCTCAATATTTTCTACTATAGCACTGCCAGATTGCTGGAATTAGAGTCATTAGCAGCCAGTAGTTATGAAACTATGGGACTGCAAAATGGAACAGAGCACATAAGCTTAGACGAGGTCAGGAAAAGTCAGGCTCGGAAACTAACAAAATCAACACGCAGGACAGCCATGCATGAGGGCATCTGTATCTCAGCGTTCTTGAGAGAGTTTACTTCTGGAACTAAGGCACCAAAAACCAAACACACGAAAAATGCACGTACCATAAGCTGCGCTCATGGAAATTGCCATAGTTTTATTCACGAGGTAATGCTATAATGACGGATCGCCTTGGTTTTTGTTTCTGTTTTTGTTTTTTCCCCATCATAGGAATGTGGAAATTTGGAGCACCATGGATACGTTACATTAGTTTCGGGTGTACAATGTGGTGATTTGACACCTGTATACCTTACACTGTGCTCACCACAAGTGTAACTACCATCTATAAGGAGAGAACACTTTTGGACACTGATAAATCAGAAAGGGGGAAGAAGCAGTTATTGAAAATAGACATTTTCCTTCTGCTTGCAATACTACTAACAGATAATGAAGCTCCAAGGTATTGCCTTAAAAAAAAAAATCAATGCCAGTAGAGGTTGCATCCACAATGGGAAGAAGTATCACTAGAGTTTTGATGCCTGTTCTCTCAATACCAATCAACTTTGTTCATTAACAGTAGGAGCTAGCATTTATATGGTACCTTAAAAAAAAAACCTTGCATTATTTCGTAGACATATTTTTATTTATTCTAACCTTAAAATCTCAAAACAACCTTCTCATTATGGTTTGTTTTGTATAGATTATTGTAATTCAAACAAAAAAAGATACTCTGGGTAATAATTAGAAACAAAAAATATGAATGAAAATAAGCAAAAAGGGGAAGCACTTATTAAGGACATAGCAAAGGATCATTCTTAAAAGGGCATAGAACCACATCTCTTATACAGATAGGATAAACGCAAGTCAAAGATTCTATTTAACTCTCTCCTTAAAGAGGGAAACAGTAGCTTTACAACTGATTCAAAAGAGAGCTTAGAGTACCACATATCTATAGACCTGCAAAGAACATGGACACAAATTTACAAGTATGCATGTATTTTTAGATGAACTGAATAAATGGAATTTTTTGAAGTAAGCAACAAAACTCAGACTTCTAATATTCTACCAAAATCTAGCTCATTTGTGAGACCCATACAAAAGGAACGTGAACATTAATGGGGACGATTGCATGATTAAGTCAGAGGTGTCAGTGGGCTGGAGGTAAGGGTGACTTTTCAAAACTAAACTCTATTTTATGTGTCTAGTTCAGTGATCTCATGTATATTAAAGGTTGGATTCATCTATTATTTGGTATGTAAACTAGACTTAGAGCCTTTCTTTAACTTCCTGACTTCATGCTATTATGGACTCAAATCAATGTATCTTTTCACCCAGCCTTCCCTTCCCTTCCCCAAAGACAGCCTTCCTGCTCCAGATTTGCTAACAGAAGGGGACACTGTGGGAACATCTTGATAATTGAGACATCGTTAGTCTAATTACTTATATCACAGCCCTGCTTCACCTTCGCCCTCCCCTATTTCTTAGAGAAGCATCTGCTAAATGTCAGTAGTTAAGATGTGTCAGACAGAATCCAGAGCTGCATAGCTTAGTTGTTGGGAGGCAGCCAGAGAGGAGAAGAAGAAGAAAAATATTTCTTTCAAATCCTTTTTTCAGTTGTTGTTCCTGGTTGTTTTACAGAGAGAGAGAGAAGAGTCCAACAAAAATCTAAGGAGAGGATATTTGTGTGCCTGTGTGAGTGTGTGTGAGCATATTGTCAGTGTGTGCATGCGGGAGAGAGAAAGAGAGAGAGAGAGAGAGAGAGAGAGAGAAAGAAAGAGATTGCTAATCAGCCAATGGTAAGGGTATACACGTATGCGGGGAAAAAGCATGACATCATTGGCATGATTTATGTGCCAGTTGATGAGTTAAAGATTTAATGGCTCTTTAAATAGGGTGGAGAATGGAACACATATAAAACTTAGCATACCACTTATGCCCTGTTGGATCAGACACTAAAATTTTGCTAGTGAACTAGAGGCCAGTCATCTGTATGTCTGTTTGGGGAGGGTGTCTAGTTATCGCTGGACATGATCAAAATTATATATACTATCAATTAACTGCAAAGGCGGTATTGAAGCAGCAATCCTCTTATCTCCAATAAGTGTTTCACCCTGTTCCTTTACGTGTGGAACAGGGCTACCACCAGTAGTGAATCCGGGATTCTTTCCTCAGCCCCACAGAGGAATGGCTACTTCACTGAAGCAATCCATATTTCAGTATCTGTGCAGATTTAGATCATTTGAGGAAGAAAAGTCTATTCAAACATCACCACTTTATTTTGTAAATAAGAATGGCACCTGAAGACACTCATGTACGTGTTCAGTCCCACAGAATAGTGATTCTCAACTTGGGGTTCCCCTAGAACCACATAGTACCATCTCGGACCTTCTATGTGAGAATACCCAGAGGAGAGGCCCGTTTTAAAAATCCCCACAGCTGATTCTTACCTACGCTAGTGTTCAAGAGCCACTCTGAAGAAGATTTCGTTTTGCCATACCTGTAAGATCGGTAGCCATAGTTAGCAAATAAACATGTTTGCTGCTAGATGGATCCATACATGCATAGGGAAGAAAATAATTTTTGGAAAAATAAGCAATTAAAATAAAATCATTAAAAACTGCATCATTGGATAGGAACAAAAACCAAAACGGGAATACAAACAACTAAGTACACATCAGTTACCCTCCCCCGACGCTTGTAGGTTTGAGCACCACTGACCCCCGTTGCCCCTCACCAGACGAGCACACAGCCCTCTGCATTTCAGTGAGGTCAGGGACTTTGCCACACTCTGCCATGTCTTCACAGCCTAGAACAATGTTGAACACAGTGTATGGACTTAATAAATAACTGTTGAGTGAAACAGTTGTGTTCTCAGGGTCAGAAATTATTTGGGGATGCAACTGTTTGGTGTAGGCACAGCCATTTGTTTTTTTCTTTATGTCTCGAGGTTTTTTGCTTTTGTTTTTGTTTTCCTGGTGCAAGAACCTCACTGTTCCAATCAATGATTATAGCACAAATACCTTTCATGCCTCTCTTTCATCGTTGCCTGTAGCCAGGACCACATACAAGCTATTCTGGTCCATACATCCATTCCTCTGCCTCTTAAGTCCAATGTCCCCCCACCCCCGCGCCCCCACCATGCTCCCTAATGGGAGAAACTTTTCATTAAATTGATATTCTCTGCTCCAAGGTCCAAATTTTGTTTTAAGTGGCCAATAACAATAAGGCAAAGGTAAACTAAAATGGTTAAATGCACCTTGTGCCTGTTGCCCTCCACCAGGCATACCTCTTTAATACATTTTTCCCTCCATTAGAAAGAGGTTACTTTTAGAAATCACACACCTCACTTTTCCAACTATAGCAGACATTAACAGAAGTAGAGCTTTTGCTTACTTCTCTGGTTTCTATAATTTACTGTTTGGCAGGCTTTGGGTTGAAACTGCTCTGAATTATTAAAGGGAACAATGTTTTTTCCTTTCTCTAAACATTTTATAACATTTAATAAAACAGACTTACTCATTCACTTAAAGTTATGTCTATGAACTATAGCTCTATCTCACTCCTAACAGCAAATTAAATTCTAGGTGACTCAAAATGCAAAAATCAAGTACTTGTTTTAGAAGAAAATATAGGTCATGATTTTTTTTTTTTTTAGCAGAGGTTAAGAAAAATCCTTTCTAGGGCATGACACCAAAAGTCAGGAAATTGTTAAACATTCTCCTGGCTTTTGAAAGAAGAACAAGAAATTCTGCATGGCAAAAACTGGCCTAAGAAACTTAAGGTTCAACTGCTAAAATGGAAATATTATCTTTAAAATAATTTTAATAATAATGATATTGCTAGATACTGTTTTTATTCATTGTTGAGTGATCTTTTAGCATTTATATACATCATTTCATTTAATCCTCCCAGCAACCCTGTACCCCTGGCTTACAAATACAGGCACTGTAAAAGCTCAGTGATCTTGCTCAAAGTCCCAGAGCTAGTAATTCTAGGAACTGGAATTGGCATTAAGCTTTCATCGATTCGAAGTCTATGTACATAACAATTATAATACTGATTGTAAGATGATAACTATGTACTTCTATAAAAATTCATACAGGGGTGCCTGGGTGGCGCAGTCGGTTAAGCGTCCGACTTCAGCTCAGGTCACGATCTCGCGGTCCGTGAGTTCGAGCCCCGCGTCCGGCTCTGGGCTGATGGCTCAGAGCCTGGAGCCTGTTTCTGATTCTGTGTCTTCCCTCTCTCTCTGCCCCTCCCCCGTTCATGCTCTGTCTCTCTCTGTCCCAAAAATAAATAAACGTTGGGAAAAAAAATTAAAAAAAAAATTCATACAGATCAATGAGGACCCAAAGAAAGAATGTCCCAAAGAAAACTGGGTGAAATAAAAGAACAAATGCTACCTTCTCTCTCCTTCTCTTACCTACCCACCACCCCCCCCCCCCCGCCGACACCTTTACTACTCATAGGTCATCATTTACGTACAGATTGGCACTAAATAGTAAAAATAAAAATCTTCACTAATAATCTAAAACCAAAACTGACAATGAAGTTATTACTTTCTACCCATCAGACTGACAAAGATTAAGACGACTATATCTATTTTGAAGATAATGAGAGGGAAATATTCTCACTGGTACTTTTAGTAGAAGTGTAAATATGTATATTCTTGTGGACAGTATTTTTTAATTTGTTACTTTTTTTAATGTTTACTTACTGTTTGAGAGAGAGAGACAGACAGAGTGTGAGCAGGGAAGGGGCAGAGAGAGAGGGAGACACAGAATCTGAAGCAGGCTCCAGGCTCTGAGCTGTCAGCACAGAGCCCAACGCCGGGCTTGAACTCACAAACTGGGAGATCATGACCTGGGCCAAAGTCAGATGCTTAACTGACTGAGCCATCCAGGTACCCCTGGAAAGTATTTTTTAAACATCAGAGTTTTAGTTGTGTATATTCTTTGGCTCAGCAGTAACATCCAGGAATATTTCCTAAATCGATGATCAGATAAGTTTATAAATACTTACTAATATACAGAGAATTCATCACAGTGTTATGATATTGCAAAGACTAGAAACAATCAGAAGTCATTACTATCCTATTGGTTAAATACAGTACAGCCACATACCCTGGTATTCCTAGGGTATTTCCAGTTCATATGTGGTATTCTGTCACGATTAGAAAGAGTGCCCCCCTTTTACCCTTAAATTGTCTGATTTTGAAAACTCAATTATAAGATCAGTCTGCTTAACTCTTTTTTTTAACTGATACAATTCTTTATGGTTATTGGAAATGATGAGAGTAATCTATATCATCTGCCGTTAGATGTCACATATAATATACCACTGAAGTAAAAAAAAAACTGTATAAAACAGGTTACAGAATAAAACTACTATATATATTGTATGTATTTTATGTATATATATATATATATTTGTATATACATATATGTGTGTGTGTATATTTATCTATACCTATATACATCTGTATGTATACTCTATATTTACTAATAAAATAAACTAATAACCCTGGTTGTCAGAGCAGGAATATTTTATTTTATCCTTTGTATTTCTATAGTTTAAGCTTTCATAATAAGCATGCACTATAATTAAAAATGAAGATATTTCCATTTGGAAAGCAAACCAGGTCACAAAAGTATATATATTTGATATATCAGATAAATAACATAATATACAAAAAAATAGTAAGTTAACCAAGTTGCTTTGTGCCCCTTAGATGTTAAAGTAAACTCTACAGGCCAAAAAATATTTACTATTAACACTAAAGATGAATATTTTATGAAAAATACAAAGGCTTATAAAATTCAATAAATATTAGTCTAATTACTAACATTTAATAAAGAGATGTGTGGATACATAGACAATGGTTCAAGAGCTAAAGTCATAGGGACACCTGGGTGGCTCAGTCAGTCGAGCTTTGGACTTCGGCTCAGGTCATGATTTCACGGCTTGTGAGTTTGAGCCCCACGTCGGGCTCTGTGCTGACAGCTCAGAGCCTGGAGCCTGCTTCGGATTCTGTGTCTCTCTTCTCTGTCTCTCTCTCCCTGCTCACACTCTATCTCTCAAAAATAAATAAAGATGAAAAAAATTAAAGTTCTCAAGAATTTCATCAAGGGACAATTTGATGATCATTTTCTTGGAACCCAAATTTTCGGTATTTCATGAGCCAGTCTTAAGTCAATTACTAAATACCAACTGCTACTATATCAACTAAAACTGTTTTAAACTACAACTGGTTTCTGCTATTTAGCTGCAAAATAGTTGGGAATGGCTGTAGTCTCCATGGAAAGAAAAAGTGAAGCAAGAACTTTTTCAGAACTGTGTGAATTGTCATTCCTTTGTCCTGCCCCTACCATCAGTGCTTTGGAAATGGTGACAAGAAAGAAATTCTATAATGGGTAGAGAGAAGGATGGGACTGAATTGCCTTTACGGGTTTGATGCCCAATTGCTACTTATCCCCCTTTCTCCATGTACTAGTTTTTTTTTTCATTTATTGTATAGAAAGTGGATGAGAAGCAGGTGTGAATGTGGAGTAATCTGCATAAACAAAGCCAAAATCATGGCTCTGTCTTTGCCTTTATCACGATTATTTTTATTTCAATTTGTTTGCCTGCCAAGTTTTACTTGGAAAGAGCATTATTCCTCAAGGAGAACTGTAAAAGTCACCGGTTCTGCAGAATCAGAAACATTTAGGTGCTCTATAAAACAACCGTCTTTAGTTCATTATTCTTTAATTCATTCGTTTGACTCATTAGTTTCAGTTTGAAAACTTGATACTGAATTCTATTGATTACAATTAAAATAAATAGTATCCTTAGGTACTTTGATGGCAAATAGGACACACCACACTATGCCTGTAAGTTTTGTACTTATTTATAAATTTAAGTGATGAAGGGTAATCGTTCATTGAAATAATCTGAAATTCTCGTGTTAATGCATAAGTTTATATTAAAATTATTTTCAAAACTAAATATAAACAACTAAATTGAGATGTTCATCTTATAGCAGTTAATATGTATTTAGATTATTTGATATCTTTCTAACAGTTTAGATATGATACTAGGTGGTATTTTGCAATCTACTTCCCATTCGATGCCAGCATTTAATGTTCTGATCTTTCATTTCTACAGAAATAAAAAAAAAAAACCTCAGTGAAAGAGTCATGTACCGTCTTTTATTTCCATACTCGCTCTAAAATTTTATGATTCTGTGGTTCTATTTCAGAATGGTTCTATTACTACATATGTCTTTTGCTCAGTGCAAAGTGGGGGAAAAAAGCTTGCGCAGTAATTTTTATCTTCCGTGAGTGCCTCGCTAGTATAGGGACAGGCAAATGCTTATCTACGATGTTTCCAGCTGCAAGATAAATGAACAGCTATCATGTGTGTTGCATGACTTACTTAAGCAGAAACATCAGCCTCCACAATGAAAAACCATAATCATTAAACCGATATTTGTCAGCTTTTAAATTTTCAACATGTTGTGGTTTCCTTTCCTTTTCTCAATAAATGCTCATTCTTGTGCCTAATTGGTAATGGTCTTTGCCTGGGCTGTTATAACAAAAATGCTGTAGACTGGTGGCTTAAAAGCATTTACTTAGCACAGTTCTGGAGGACAGGCAGTCCAAGATCAAGGCACTGGAAATTTCTGTGTTTGGTGAGATTTCTCTTCCTAGTTTCTAATCCCATTCACGAGGTCTCTACCCTTACAACCTAATCACCTCCCAAAGACCCCACCTCCAAATATCTTCACAATAGAAGTTAGGATTGATGAAATTTGGGGGAGCACAAACATCCAGTCCAGAGCAATATTCAAACATCTCAGATCCCATAAAACCTGGGTCCTTCCTGTGAACAGCATGTTCTACTAACATGTCTGTGAGATCACGTGAAGCCATGTACAAGTTCACAGCACGATAAAACTGAGGCCACACATTTTTTCCACTGTGCTTATAGTTAGGAAAAATAGCATAGTTCCACTGTGCTTATAGTTAGGCTGTTTGTACCAAACAGCCTAAAACCCTAGAAATAATACAAGACTTCCTGACTAAATTCTGCTGCCTTGTTTGTCCATTTGAACAGTAATCCCCAGAAAGTTAATCAGAAATTTCCTTATTGTATGACGGCTTGGCTTTTAGGTTATCAGAATGCTGTTTCCCAACTATCCAACCAAAATCTGTCTTTCAGCTGGTAGGACACAGTTTCTGGACAACAGTCAATCAGGACAACAGTAAGGGGAAGGTGGAAAGCACATCTGGAGGAATCCACAAGAACAGCAGGAATAGCCCTCACACTGGAAAATTCCAGAGATATGATACTTGGTACTCAATCAGTTTCAAGCAAGGAATCTAAACCTGGAGGATCCAGAGATCCATTGTATGCAAGATGGCACGAGACTATATGTATAATATTGTCTCTACATTGAGATGTCCAAGAGACACATGAAAAGATGCTCAGCGTTGCTCATCATCAGGGAAATACAAATCAAAACCACATTGAGTGGCTACCAGTCAGAGTGGCTAAAATTAACAACTCAGGAAATAGATGCTGGTGAGGATGTGGAAAAATGGGAATCCTCTTGCACTGTTGGTGGGAATGCAAACTGGTGCATCCACTCTGGAAAACAGTGTGGATGTTCCTCAGAAAATTAAAAATAGAACTACACTTCAACCCAGCAATAGCCTTACTAAGAATTTATCCAAAGGATAGAGGAGGGCTGATTCATAGGGGCACATATACCCCAATGTTTATAGCAGCACTATCAACAATAGCCAAATTATGGAAAGAGCCCAAATGTCCATCAACAGATGAATGGATAAAGAACATGTGGTTTATATATACAATGTAATACTACTTGGCAATGAGAAAGAGTGAAATCCTGCTGTTTGCAACAACATGGATGGAACTGGAAGGTATTATGATAAGTGAAATAAGTCAGTCATAGAAAGACAGATACCATGTTTTCACTCATATGTGGAATTTGAGAAACTTAACAGAAGACCAAGTGAGAAGGAAGGGAAGGGGAAAAAATAGTCTCAAAGAGAGGCACGCCAACCATAAGAGACTCTTAAATACAGAGAACAAACTGAGGGTTGATGGGGGCGGGGGGCAGAGGGGAGGGGAAAATGGGTGATGGGCATTGAGGAGGGCACTTGTTGGGATGAGCACTGGGTGTTGTATGAAGCGATGAATCATGGGAATCCACTCCTGAAGCCAAGAGCACACTGTATACACTGTATATTAGCTAACTTGACAATAAATTATATTTTTTAAAAAATGAAAAAAAATATTGTCTCTACTGTGTGTGTGTGTGTGTATGTATTTTCCCATTGAGATGATTAAGATCTAAAAAGTTTATGAACTTCTAATGTGGAGGAAAAAAAACAATGAGAGAGGGCAAGTTTTCTCACATAAGTATAGGAGTTACAGTCTAAGGCCAAAGCAGCTTGGGTTGAGATCCTGGCTCTACTTCCAAACTGAGTGATCTGAAAAGGTCATTCAACTCCTGTTCCACAATTTTCTCATCTGTAAAATAGAAATTATATGTAAAGCTCTTGAGACAATGCCTAGCATATGGTAAACGCTATGTATTTGTTAGCTATGATGGTGATGAAGAAGGAGAAAGAGGAGAAGGAGAAGGAGGAGAGGAAGAAGAAGGAAGAGGAGGAGGAGAAGAAGAAGGAGGAAGATGAGGAGGAGGAGGAGAAGAAGAAGAAAAGAAAGAGAGAAAGAAAAGAAAGAAAAAAAAAGAAAGAAAGAAAGAAAGAAAGAAAGAAAAAGAGAGAAAGAAAAAGAAAGAGAGAGAGAGAGAGAGAGAGAAAGAAAGAAAGAAAGGGAAAGAAAAAGAAATGCTGCCAGGCACTTGGAACAGAATTTAAAACTTCTCACTCCCAATGACAAACCAAAATAAGGATTTGAATTTTTGAAGAAAGAGTAGAGATAAAGCATTTTGCTCCTGAAAAAAACGCTGCCTAGAAAATTACTTTTATTATTAGATAAGGGAACAGAATATTTTTTAAAAAACTACACATGGATTCTATAAAATATTAAGGTTTAAAAAAATTAGAATTTCAACTTAAATTTAGAGGAAGAACATCCTCTAAGATTTATGTGTAGCTAGGAGAAAGAGAAAAAAATAGAAAATGGTGCTTAATTCTCTGAATTTTCCTTTTACAAGACTTCTTTTTGTTTTAATGTTTAATGTTTATTTATTTTTGAGAGAGAGAGACAGAAAGAGTACCAGCTGGGAGTAGTGGGGAGAGAGGGAGACACAGAATCTGAAGCAGGCTCCAGGCTCCAAGCTGTCAGCACAGAGCCCAATGTGGGGCTCGAACTCATGAACCATGAGATCATGACGTGAGCCGAAGTCAGACGTGAAACCAATTGAGCCATCCAGGTGCCCCGCTTTTACGAGACTTCTATGAAACAAGCAAGAAAACCAGAAAAAGATCATCAGCCAGTTTAAAAACCAAACAAGGTACAGTAGAAGAAATAAGTGGGATAAGAAATAGTTTCACGGACACTAAAAATACAACCGACAAGAAGAATATTTATGTTCTTCTGCAGCAATAAGGGGCAGAAGCGATGATAGACCAGAGAAACTCGAGAACATTCCCATGAGGCAGAAGGAAAGGATAAGACAAGAAAACGATGAAGAATACAATAGAAGAAACAATGAAGATACAAACTAATTGTTATTCCTGAATGAAAAACAGAACAATTGGATCCAAAACAATAGCAAGAAACATGATGAACATTTTATTATCTAAAAATCAAACAAAAACATGAGTGTGAAGACAGAGTTGAATCATCATATGCTGGATAATTCAGTGAAAATAAATCCACGCAACTGTCTTTCTTGTACTTGCGATGGCAAAAGAGAGATTTCTATAGGTATTCAGGATTTTAAAAAAAAACACTAAAAACAAATCTTAAAAATAGAAAAGCTGATTGTGTTGGGAGAACGCAGTCTGCTGGTACTTAGGGTGCCTTCTGCAATAATGATGTCAGAGAGCCACAAAGCAAACTCAGTTGCAATTTGAAGATGGTAAAATGCGTATCTAGAAACCCAGAAAAATTAAAAGACAGTGTATTAGAAAAAAGAGAGAAAGAAATAATTCAGGAAGTAGGAGGGCTGCCCGATGGCCACCCCAGGTTTATCCTGTTTTTGTTACAGTTAATCTGTATGCTGGTTAATGTGCCTGTGGAATCATTGAAAATTGGCTGTAGTTTTTACTTTAGCTGTGATTCGGCATCATCAGATACGTCTTCTTCCCACCCATTCCCTCTAGTTATATCATTTGATGAAAATCAAAGTACACCTTTTTAAAAGAGTTCTTGATATGTCAACAAAGGCTGATCAACCACTTTCCCTCAAAAAAAAAAAAAAAAAAAAGAAAAGAAAAGAAAAAAAAAAGCCTCACTAAATTCCAAAAAGCAGAAATTCTTATGTAATAAGCTTTGCTAACTAGATAATAAAACTAGACATTAAACCAGGATTTGGACAAAAATAACAATGAAAGTATCTAGACACTAAAATAAAGTAGCTCCCCACCCCCACCCCCACCCCTTATCGGCAGGTGCAATTTTGGCGTTTTGTGTTACCGGTGGTCAACCCGCCCAGAAGCAGCTGATTCTCCTTCTAAATAATTGTCAGAGGGTGGGTCATTAGTAGCCTCCTCCTCCGACGCGGGGTCTACATCACCCACCTCACTTCCTCTCCCCACACAGGCGTTCTGTCACCTCCCAGCGTCACCAGAAGAAGTGTGAGTTCAAATACGATAAGATACTTTGAGAGAGAGTGCACAACTTTTGCATTAGCATTATTACCATATGTTGTTGTAATTATTCCATTTTATTATCATTGTTATTGATCTCTTCTGTGCCTAATTCATAAATTAAACTGTATCATAGGTATGTATGGACAGGAAAAAAAATATAGCATATATGGGGTTCCCGGTTATCCTCTCTTGCAGGCATTTCTGGGGGTCTTGGAGTGTACCCCCTGCAGATAAGGGGGTACTACTCTATTGCTAAGTAACTCTTGCAATGGTTGAAAGATTCAAATATAAACTGATGATAAAATCTGCGTGAGGAGAAAAATATTCCAAACTGCCTCATTCTCAAGAGACCCGTTTCTCTCTGGCCAGCCTCCCGCCTCAGCACATCCTCTCTCCTCAAGGATCAGATGGCTCTAGCTGGGGTGCCTTCCCTCTGCCTCTGCCAAGCCGGTGATTGATTCTGCGTCTTCATTACCTAATCCATTTGTGCACTGAGTGTGGGGACAGGTCCAGCAGAGGAAGAAGTGGGAAAATAAGGCTAAATTATTTGGGATGTGATAGGACAAGCATTCCTTGCAGGAAGGTCAGCAGTCAAGTCTCCACCTTTTCTCAGATGCCCCGCAAATAAAGCAAATAAAAATGGTCTCATTGCTGGAAAACAGCCAAGATAAGCAGCAATCTGAGAGAAAGGATATGGCCGAGTGTCCATACGGCTGAGGAATAAAGTTAGAAAACTACGTTGGGTTGTGTTTACCCAAGAACACTCAGGTCCAATCTCCGTGCTCAGCCTTGGAACAGAGACTGTTTTAGTAATTTCAGTAAATGGTTGTCGATGCAAAGGATTTGGGAAATCGGTCCTAGGTCCATAACGACTGTTCCTCACTCATTAGCCAACAGTGAGATTTGGTCTATTGAGAAATAAACATCCTAAGAGGAGGAAAAACAGGATGTGAGGAAGCAGCATACCGTGTTTCCTTCTCTGAGAGAACTTAAAGAGGAGCGGTCCTTAGAGGGAGAAAGAGAAACGTATAGAAAGCCAGAGCCAGATTTTGGAGAAGATGATTTGTTGCAGGCCAACAACAAGCTTTAAGTTATTCTGTTGTTTTAGTTCTAAAGGGTGACATTTCATACAAAAACAAAGATCAGTGGGCTAAAGAAATCTTACAGACAGGTGACTGGTGGCAATATTGGGTGCCCCTCCTTTGTCCTACTTTATTTTATTGCATTATTTTTAAAAAATTTTTTAATATTTATTTTTGAAAGAGAGAGAGAGAGAGAAAGAGAGAGAGAGAGAGAGACAGAGCAGTAGTAGGGGAGGGACAGAGAGAGGGAGACACAGAATCTAAAGCAGGCTCCAGGCTCTGAGCCGTCAGCACAGAACCCGAAGTGGGGCTCGAACTCATGAACCAAATCGTGAGATCATAACCTGAGCCAAAGTCGGATGCTTAACCGACTGAGCCACCCAGATGCCCTATTTTATTTTTTAATTTTTATTTAAATCCAAGTTAGTTCACATATAGTGTAATAATGGTTTCAGGAGTAGAATTTTAGTGATTCATCATTTACATATAAAACCCAGTGCTCATCCCCACAAATGCACTCCTTAATGCCCATCACCCATTTAGCCCACCCCCCCCCCACCTCCTTCCAGAACCCTCAATTTGTTCTCTGTTTAAGAGTCTCTTACGGTTTGCCTCCCTCTCTCTTTTTATCTTATTTTTTTCCTTTCCTTCCTCTATGTTCATCTGTTTTGTTTCTTAAATTCCACATAAGAGTGAAATTATATGGTATATGTCTTTTTCTGACTGATTTCTTTCACTTGAATTAATACCCTCTGGCTCCATCCATGTCGTTGCAAATGGCGACATTTTATTTTTGATCGCCAGCTTTAATTCTCCATTGCTTGTACCTTCACCCATTGTGATGTAGTAGTTTGAGTATATGCCTATTTCCATTAGGCTCCGAAGAAGGCCACCTGCCTGTCTGTTGGTTGTGCAGTCCCTGGTGACAATAACTGCTTCTTAAATGGCATGGTTATATAGATGAGAATTAATGGTCAAACATAGAGTCAAACCTCCAACTGATAGCAGGCATCCCCTGAGAGCTGGTAATTCAGACTCCTTCAAACAGCTTCAGTGACAAAGAGCTCATCACCTGTAAAGGCAACTCGGGTCATCTAAATCACGGGGTAATTTAGATTAATAGGATATATTAAATCAAAAATCTCTTTTCTTCTGTGGATTTTTGCCTTACAAAGCTAAATGGAATATGTTGACTTCTGCGTATCCCCTCTATAGAATCTAATTCCTCCTAACATCTATCCTTTTGGTAATGTTACCATAAGAGACTTACAGATGCAGAAACTGAGGCTCAGATAAACTGAATAACTTGCCCCAGGTCAGAATACAGGGGTTAATGGTTATTGTGGGATTTGAATGCAGTTCTCTTTGATTCTGTAGTCTGTGAGTTTATAACCACTCTGCTGTACTGAAAATAACTACAGTTCTTTCAAATGGATCTTTTAAAAAAGTAGTTCCTATAGTACTTATCATCTCAAAATACTCTCAATATATACATCATCTCAAAAAAAAATATATATATACATATATATAATTTGTCAGTATCTCTCTGAGAATGCAGTACCATAATAAACACAATGTCTCAGGTGTTATGTGGCTAGGAAAGAGGGCAGTGGGGCCAAGATCAAATTTGATTTGAGCCTGACAGTTCCTGTAAAATAAAATGGTGTTTGTGTTACCAAACTTATATTTGGTGACAAACAAGAATTCCAGATTTTTAAATAGGAATTGTTTCAAAGAAAAGTCTTCCCCATCCAGTTGTAAAATTTTCTGGTTTAACCAAAATGCAAGATCATTTATCTTTGTTAGATCTCATTATTTTGGATCAGGCCTGCCACCATCATTTTAAAAGTTGTTTTTTGACATCTATCACATTAGCTAGCCTCCAGACTATATGTCATCTGCGCATTTCATAGCCATATTTTCTACATTTAGTTATGTCATTGCTAAAATATTAAAAGGACGAGATAAATCACAGGGTTTGGCAATGTCGCATTAAAAATGTCTCTGAATATAAATGGACTAAGCATCTCTGGAGAAATTTCTCAATAGTTTGCAGGACAATAATCCAGACTATATTTTACCATATTATTAACCAGGGAATAAGAGTAACCTTTGTTTAGATGCCATGTAGAAATGATGATACCCCACAGGTCAACCCTATTAATTTTTTTTTCCAACGTTTTTATTTATTTTTGGGACAGAGAGAGACAGAGCATGAACGGGGGAGGGGCAGACAGAGAGGGAGACACAGAATCGGAAACAGGCTCCAGGCTCTGAGCCATCAGCCCAGAGCCTGACGCAGGGCTCGAACTCCCGGACCGCGAGATCGTGACCTGGCTGAGATCGTGACCTGGCTGAAGTTGGACGCTTAACCGACTGCGCCACCCAGGCGCCCCACGTCAACCCTATTAAAACAGGCTAATGTGTCCTGACATATCCTTAGTTAGTGACTCCACATTGGCTGTTAGTAATCACGTAATCATTGCTATTGGCTCAGAAAGCCTATGGTTAATAATATGTCCTGGAATTTTCCAGGAAGAAAATATCTGTGTGCTTGGGGGGTCTTGTTTCTGGAAAAGGAAAACAGATCTTTCAGTGATCTTTCAGTGAAAGATAGGATGAAAACATAAGATGATTATTTGCAGTACCAGGTTTGGGGATGTAACATGATTCTCCTCCATTTTTCCCAAAGTGCTCAAGTGTTTTCATTAACTTCCCAAGTACATGAGCCTACATCTTATGTGTTTTAATGTTTTGAAAAATCTCTTATTATGTTACGTAATATCATAATATTATGTACCATGTTACAATGTTTTGAAACCAGAAGACAGACTGTGGATAGAAACATCTTGGAAATCGGGTAATATTGCCAAAGCAATTTGCCATTTGGAAGACATCTTGTCACTTCAAATCTTCCTGATGACTGATTATACTGGCTTGAATATTCTCCAAAAAGAATAACTCATCATCTCCTAGCACTTACTTTATTTAAAATCTATATCTCCTCTTACAGTGAAGATTTCCAAAAAGTTTCCTAGCCAAAAGTGTGAATTTAATCCAAAATTATACTTTAAACTTGAACACGTGAACCCTGATTCCAGTATGCACAGATTGGCATAAGCCCCCATTTCACATTTTATGATTTCATTGTTTTGATCATATATTATCTAATTATTTGGCTCTCTTTTGCTTCTCTTGAAATAGTCATTGGTTTTCTCTGAAACTTCTCTGGATCCTCTCGAGGTTTCTTGCACGTTTCTTAAGTGTGTTGAGCAGGCACCTTGAAGTCTTCTCCCAGTGGGGATGCACTCATGTCTTGGTCATTTGAGTCCCCCCCCCCCCCCCCAAGCAATGGGAATGTGAATCTCACTGCAGTTCCAGCAGGTTCCACATGATGGTGGCCTTGCCTCCGCAAACCGGACTTCACGTCCCTCTATGTGCTTCTAGTGTTTTGGCCTCAATTTCGAGTTCCTGTAATAAAGCAGCCATCAGCTTGCCAGAGCCCCTGTTAAAGGGCTGAGGTTTTCGGCTTGGGATCCACAGTCCACAACCTGTGGCTGAGACACAGAGATCTTAGACCGTAGGAGGCTTCTAGAAGAGCGACAGCAGTACCTGAGCACTTTCAAGTGCTTCTTCACACAACCCTATTTGGGGTTGGATTTTGATTTTCCTGTGGAATATTCGTCTAGCATAAGTAGAATTTTGAGGATGGAGATGCAGAGTGAGAACTTAAATAATCTGGAGTGGAAATGAGATACGCAGTAACTGTAAAATACAAGATTTCAAAGATTGAATATGAAAAAAGATTTAAAAAATAGGTGTGCCCATTTAATACGAAAATAATCATAACTTGGCTTCCATTGGGTTAAACTAGGTACATCACTAAAATTCATTTCACCAGTTGCTTACAACTTTTTAAAACGCGGCTACTAGAACATAAGAGCTAATAATAATAACTAGGCTCATTAATACTTTTTAAGTATGTTCTAGATGGCACAAACAGCACTAACTACTTTCCACAGATTATCTCACAGGAACTCTTTGAGAGCTAATATTATGGTCACTATTTTGCTTATAGGGAAACTTAAGTATATTGAGGTTAAGTTCAAAGTCAGAAAAGAATTGATTAAAGAACTTGGGATATTCACCTAGTTGTCTAGGTGTCCACACCTAGGTGTCCACTGAGGACAGTACAAAGAAAATTAACTTCCACTTTTTGTGAAAAGTGAAACGTCTTAGTCATCCAAAATGAACCCTCACCAAAGGCTCAGAACAAATGCTTCCTTACCTTGTGAAACAATTGGATTGACCTCACAAGAAATGAAAAAGAACTCGTTATCATTGTTTGCGTGTATTTTTTCAGGAACAAGTTGCTTCTGAAGTATGTGAGGCATAGAAACAAATACCACTTTATAATATAGACGCATGTACCTCATCACTGGAATCAAAGGACGAAAGTGTTACATCAGCCAAGTTTTCCCCATTCTTTCACCTTTCCCTTTGTGTACTTCTCTTTCTTTACCGGTCTCATTTTCTGCTTCATGAAGGGAAGATCCATGCTTCAAGGGAAGCACACGATCCATGCTGGTCCAGGAGCCCTGGCAAGGAAAGAGTGGACGTATTGAACGCTAGATCCCCAGATGACCCCTAGGGAAGAGTGGGACACCTTAGAAAGACTAGGATAGAAAAAATGCAAAGATTGAAATCTCCGAGCTCAAGTGACTGTGAGGTCTAAGGCTTATGTGTGCACGTCACTGAAAGAGCATTGGGGACTCCAGGGACAAGCCATTAGGTGGTGTTTCTTCTTCTGACTTGGCTTTCTGAATTGGGACAAGACCAAGAAAACCCATGGGAGGAAAATACTCCTTTTTATTTTGAACATACAGTAGATGTAGAGGGAATGAGGCTCTGTGACATCATGCTGGGTTCATACTGACCAGTTAGGTGTTTTCACAGTTACTCTGCTCACTCAACATCCGTGAATAGTACAAAACCCCACTAATTCTGAATTAATGGTTCTCAAGTAACAAAATTACATTTATGACTGCTAATTCCTGGCCCTACAACCTCCTGTTCTGATTCAGTTCTTCTGAGATATCTCTGATATCATTATTCTTTCTGTTTGACTATTCACTTGGTTTTGCTCTCTAGTTAATCACAACGTGCATTTAAAGACCACAGGTTAAGAGGCACCTGGGTGGCTCAGTCAGTTAAGCGTCTGACTCTAGGTTTCAGCTCAGTTCAGGATCCCACAGTTCATGAGATTGAGCCCCATGTTGGGCTCTGTGCAGAGCCTGCTTGGGATTTTCTCTCCGCCCTCCCCGCCCCCTCACTCACATCTGTGTGCATGTGCTCTCTCTTTCTCAAAATAAACAAACTTAAAAAAAAGAGTAAAACTTGTTAATTTTTTTATAAAGGCCATAGGTTAAGACAAAAAAAAAAAAAAAAAGAATGTGTTTACTAAGACTCCCAGTAGTTACTTAGATGACAACCAATTTTCTATTGCTCAGGGACTTCTAGTTTATATGGTAAACTAAGCACATACGTAGTGATCCGCATTATTCATGAATTCTATTATCTGTGGGTTTGCCTACATGCTAAAATTTCTTTACAATCTCCAAATAAACAACAACTGTAGCACCTTCATGGTCCATAACAGACCTGTGCATGCTCCATATGGTGGAAACTGGGCCCACCAGGCACGTTCCCAGCGGAGGGTGAACGAGACGACTCTGCTCTCATACTGTAAACGGCTCTCACACCCTTAACAGTCTGTTTACCGCCGTGTCCTTCACATTTTTGTGCATTTTTAAATCCACTTAGGTTTCATTTTGTAAGGTATTGTTTTAATTCCAGTCGCTTCATATGCAGTGTTATATTAGTTTCAGCTATACCCTACAGTGACTCAACACTTCCATGGGTCACCGGGTGCTCATCAGGACAAGTGCCCTCCTTAGTCCCCAAGCCCTATTTCACCCCCCACCCATCTCCCCTCTGGTAACCACCAGTTCTCTATAATTAGGAGTCTGTTTCTTGATTTGTCTATTTTTCCCCCTTTGCTTCTTTGTTTTGTGTCTTACATTCCACACACGAGTGAAATCTAGGGTATTTGTTGTTCTCTGACTGACTTCGCTTAGCATTATCTTTACTAGCTTTATCCATGTTGTTGCAAAAGCAAGATTTCATTCGTTTGTAGGGCCGAATAATATTCACATATATATAGACACATGCATACATGCATGCATACACACACCGCCTCTTTTTTATCTACTTATCAGTCGATGGAAACTTGGGTTGCTTCCATATCTTGGCTATTGTAAATAATGCTACTCTCAACAAGGGGGCGCATATATCCCTTTGAATTAGTGTCTTTGTATTTGGGGGGTAAATACCCAGTAGTGCAATTACTGAATCCTAGGGTAATTCTGTTTTCAACTTTTTGAGGAACCTCTACAGTGTTTTCACAGTGGCTGCACCATTCTTCATTCCCACCAACAGTGCATGAGGGCTCCGTTTTCTCCACATCCTCGCCAACACATGCTGTTTCTTGTGTTGTTGACTGTAGCCATTCTGTAGGTGTGAGGTGCTATCTCATTGGAGTTTTGATTTGCATTTCCCTGATGACAAGTGATGTTGAGCATATTCTGATGTGTCTGTTGGCCCTGTGTGTCTTCTTTGGAGAAATGTCTGTTCATGTCTTCTGCCTGTTTTTTATTTTTTATTTTTTTTTTTAATGTTTATTCATTATTGAGAGACAGACACAGGATGTGAGCAGGGGAGGGGTAGAGAGAGAGGGAGACACAGAATCTGAAGCAGGCTCCAGGCTCTGGGCCATCAGCCCAGAGCCTGATGCGGGGCTCGAACTCACAAACCGTGAGATCATGACCTGAGCCGAAGTCAGTCCCCCACCGACGGAGCCACCCAGGCGCCCCAATTCTGCCTGTTTTTTAATTAGCTTATTTGTTCTTTGGGTGTTGAGTTGTATAAGTTTGTTATATATTTTGGATACTAAACCTTTATCAGATATGTCATTTGCAAATATCTTCTCCCATTCCTTATGTTACCTTTTAGTTTTGTTGATTATTTCCTTTGCTGTGCAGAAGGTTTTGATTTTGATGAAGTCCCAGTAGTTTATTTTTGTTGTTTTTGCACTTGCCTCAGGCGACCTATCTAGAAAAATGTTGTCACGACCGTTGTCAGAGAAATTAATTACTGCTCTGCTCTCTTCTATGATTTTTATGGTTTCAGATCTCACATTTAGATCTTTAATCAATTTTGAGTTTATTTTTGTGTATGGTGTAAGAAAGTGGTCCAGTATCCTTCTTCTGCACGTTGTTGTCTAGTTTTCCCAGCACCATTTGTTGAAGAGACTTTTTTTTTCCCATTGCATATTCTTTCTTGCTTTGTCAAAGATTAACTGACCATGTAATTGTGAGTTTATTTCTGGGTTTTCTACTCTGTTGCATGGATCTATGTGTCGATTTTTGTGCTTTGATTACTACAACGTTGTAGGATATCTTGAAATCTAGGATTGTGATACCTCCAGTTACATTTTTCTTTTTCAAGACTGTGTTGGGTATTCAGGGTCTTTTGTGGTTCCTCACAAATTTTAAGATTACTTGTTCTAGTTCTGTGAAAAATGCTGTTGGTAACTTGTTAGGGATTGCCATAATCTACACATTGCTTTGGGTAGTGTGGACATTTTAACAATATCTGTTCTCCCAACCCATGAGCCTGGAAAGTCTTCCCATTTACTTGTATCATTTTCAATTTCTTTCATCCATGTTTTTCAGAGTACAGGACTTTCCTTTCCTTGGCTAAATTTATTCCTAGGTGTATTAATATTTTTGGTGCAATTGTACATGGGATTGTTTTCCTAATTTCTTTCTTCTGCATCATTCATAGTGTATAGAAATGCAACAGATTTCTGTACATTGATTTTATATCCTGTGACCTTACTGAATTCATTTATTAGTTGTAGTAGTTTTTTGGTGGAGTGTCAGAGTTTCCAATATATAGTATTATGTCATCTGCAATAATGAAAAGTTTCGCTTCTTCCTTATTAATTTGGATGCATTTTTTTCCTTTTTATTGTCGGATAGCTGTGGCTAGGACTTCCAGTGCTATGCTGAATAAGAGTGGTGAGAGTAGACATCCTTGTGTTGTTCCTGACCTCAGGGGAAATCTCTCAGTTTTTCCTCCATTGAGTATGATATTAGCTGTGTTTTTTCATACTTGGCCTTGATTATGTTGAGGTGTGTTCCCTCTAAACCTGCTTTATTGTGGGCTTTCATCATGAATGGATGTTGCACTTTGTCATATGTTTTTCCTGCATCTCTTGAAATGATCATATGGTTGTTATTCTTTCTTTCTTTCTTTCTTTTTTTTTTTTTGATGTCATGTATCATGTGGATTGATTTACACATATTGAACCACCACACTTGCATCCCAGGAATAAATAGCACTTGATCATGGTGAATGATTTTTTAATGTATTGTTGCATTTGGTTTACTAATATTTTGTTGTGGATGTTGATATCTATGTTCATCAGAGAAATTGGACTGTAATTCTCTTTTGTGTGTGTAGATTTTTTTATCTGGTTTTGGTGTCTGGTTAATGATGGCCTCATAGAATGAATTTGAAAGCTTTTCTTCCATATATATTTTTTTGGGGGGGAATAGTTTGAGAAGTATAGGTATTCTTCTTTAAATGTCTGATAGAATTCACCTGTGAAGCCATCTGGTCCTAGACTTATTTGTTGGGAGATTTGGATTACTGAATCAATCTTCTTGCCAGTAATTTGTCTGTTCAAATTTTCTATTTCTTCCTGATTCCATCTTGGGAGATTATATGTTTCTAGGAATTTGTCCATTTCTTCTAGCTGTCCCAGGTTGTTGACACATAATTTTTCATAATAAGGTCTTATAATCCTTTGTATTTCTGTGGTGTTGGTTATTTCTCTTTTTTCATTTCTGACTTCATTTTTTTGAGTTCTCTTTTTTTTTGTCTGATGAGTCTGGCTAAAACTTTATCAGTTTCATTGACCTTTTCAAAGAATAAGCTCCTGGTTTCATTGATTTCTTCTATTGCTTTTTTAGTTTCTATATCATTTATTTCTGCTCTCATGTTTATAATTTCCATTACTTCTACTGGTTTTGAGTTTTAGTTGTTCTTTTTTCTAACTGCTTTAGGTGTAAGGTCAGGTTGTTTATTGAGATTTCTTGCTTCTTGATTTAAGGTTGTATTGCTATAAATTTCCCTCTTAGATCCACTTTTGCTCCATCTCAAAGATTTTTGACAATTATGTTTTCATTTTCATTTGTCTCCAGGTATTTTTTTTTATTTCCTCTTTGATTTCTTGGTTGACCCATTCATTATTTAGTAGCATGTAATTTAACCTCCATGTATTTATGTTCTTTCCAGATTTTTTCTCCGGGTTGATTTCTAGTTTCATAGCATTGTGGTAAGAAAAGATACTTGGTGTGACTTTAATCTTTTAAAATTTGTTGAGATTTGTTTTGTGGCATAATATGTGATCTATTCTGGAGAATGCTCCATGTGCATTTGAAAAGAATGTGTGTTCTGCTGTTTTAGAGTAGAATGTTCTGAGTATCTTTTAAATCCATCTCGTTCAGTGTGTTATTTAAAGCCATTGTTTGCTTGTTGATTTTGTTTGATGATCTATCCATTGATATAATTGCAGTGTTGTAGTTCCCTACTATTATTATATTACTGTGGATTTCTTCATGTTTGTCATTAGCTACTTTATGTTTGGGTGTTCCCATGTGGGTGCCTAAATATTTACAGTTGTTATATCTTCTAGTTGGATTGTTCCCTTTAAGATTATATAGGTCCTCCTTTATCTCTTATTACGGTCTGTTTTTAAAGTCTATTTTGTCCAATATAACTATTGTTATATTGGCTTTTTTTTCACTTCTGTTTGCATGATAGGTGCTTTTCCATCCGATCACTTTCAGTTGCATGTGTGTTTAAGTCTGAAATGAGTCTTTTGAAAGCAGCATAGAGATGGGTCTTGCTTTTATATTCATTCTGTCATCTTGTGTCTTTTGATTGGAGAATTTAGTCCATTTACACTCAAAGTAATTATTGATAGGTATGTACTTATTGCCATTTTGTTTCTTGTTTTATGGTCGTTTTTGTAGTTCTTCTTGGTTCCTTCTCTTACTCTCTTCTCTCATGTTTTACTGGCTTCCTTCAGTGATATGCTTGAATTTTTTTCTCTTTATTTTTTTTGTATGTCTATTCCTGCTTTTTTTTAAGTTTACTTATTTATTTTGAAAGAGAGAGAAGAGAGAGGGAGGAAGGGGCAGAGAGGAGGAGAGAATCCCAAGCAGGCTCCACACTCAGTGTAGAGCCCAACAGGGGGTTCAGTCTCATGACCGTGAGTTCATGACCTGAGCTGAAAACAAGAGTTGGATGTTCAAACAACTGAGATACTCAGTCTCCCCCTATTACCGCTTTTTGATGTGTGGTTGCTATTAGGTTTATATATAACATCTTATGCACATAGCAGTCTATAGTAAGTTGATGTTGCTTAAGTTTGAATCCATTCTAAAAGCACTAAAGTTTTACTTATCACATTTTAGGTATGTGTGTCATGCTTTACATTCTTTCATTTTATGAATCCCTTGACTGATTGTTATACATATAATTAATTTTACTCTTTTTATGCTTCCTACTTTTCATGCTCCTGCTTATGGTCTTTACTTTCCACTGAAAGAGTCCCCTATAACATTTCTTATAAGGCCAGTTTAGTGGTGATAAATTCCTCTTTTGTCTCAGAAACCTCATCTCCTGCTGAATGACAGCCTTGCTGGATAGAGTATTCTTGGTTGCAGGTTTGATGTTGTTTGTTTCCTTCCAGTTCTTTAAATATATCATGCCACTCCCTACTGGCCTGCAAAGTTTCTGCTGAAAAGTCAGCTGATAGCCTTACGGGGCTTTTCTTGTATGTGACTATTTTCTTTTCTCTTGCTACTTTCAAAATTCTCTCTTTATAACTACTTTTTGCTATTTTAATAACTACGTTTCTTGATGTGGACTTCCTTGAGTTGAATTTGTTGGGGGATCTCTGTGCCTTCTGGATCTGGATATCTCTTTCCTTCCCTAGATCTGGCAAGTTTTCAGCTATTTCTTTAAATAAATTTTCTGCCCCCACCCATTTTCTTTCTGAGATCCCTATAATGTGAATGTTATTACACCTGATGGTATTGCTAAGTTCCCTTAACCTATTTTCATTTTTTATTATTCTTTTTTCTCTCTCCTGTTCAGCTTCATTGTTTTCCATTACTCTGTCCTTCAGGTCACTGATCTGTTCTTCTACTTCCTCTAGTCTACTATTTATTCCATCTAGTATATTTTTAATTTCAGTTTTTGAGTTTCTCATCTCCAGTTGGTTCTTTTTCATGTTTTCTATCTATTTGTTGAGAGTCTCATGGAGACCCCCTTTTCTCAAGTCCAGTATCTTTATGATTATTACTTTGCATCTTCTATCAGGTATATTGCTTATCTCAATTTTGCTTTGCTCTCTTGCTATGATTTTGTCCTGTTTTTTGAGAGATACTCCTCTGTCTCCTCATTTTGTCTAAGTCTTGGTGCCTGTTTCTGTGTGTTAAGAAAGTCAGCTATGTCTCCTGCCCTTAAAAGTAGTGGCCCTATGAAGAAGAGGTCCTGTAGTGCCCTGCGGTACAATGTCCCATGTTCACCAGAACCTGACATTTCAGGGGTATCTCCTCTGTGTGCTGCACGTACCTTATGCTGTGGCTAAGCTGCTTTTGCCTTCAGTTCAGTCATATGCTTTAACTGTCTTTGCCTGTTGTGGGCAGTGTTTTGTCCCTGTGTTGTAGTGGGTCAGTCTAAGGCTGCCTTGGGCTTGAGTTGGGTCAGCCCAGGCATTTGCTAGAGCTGCAATAGTACCAAATTGCAGGGCATGCTCCCTGTGTTGTCCCCTGGGAGGCTTTTATCGGTGAGTGGTGCCTATAGTCAGAGACGCCTGCTTCCAGCTGAGTGCTGGGGTTACAGTTGGATAGGTATGTGTGGTTACCTTACCTTCTCCCTGGGACAAGAGTCACTTTGGAGTGTTGCTTGCCCCTCTCAGGGTTACTTTCACACTGCCATACTTGTGGCACTGCTTGGATGGACAACTGCCAAGGCCAGGTTGAGGGGTGGGTCCACAGAAGAGTGCGGGCCAGGGGTCACGCTGTTAGCGAGGTTTTAGTGGGTCTGCTGTGGGAGGAGACTAGGAGCCAAGGCCTAACTGGAGGAGGTAGGTTCTTGGAAGCACATGGGGTGGGTGTACTGTTAGCATGCGAGGCGGAGAATGTTAGTGTTATGCTAGTTCCTGCAGGTGTCCATGTCTCTAGGCTGAGTGGCAGGACATGGAATTGGTGCCTACCACCTCTTTTGTTCTCGAAGTGTCCCAATGGTTCTTGCCCCTCAGGGGGGCACAGGCTCTGAGATTAGTAAACAAATCTCCCTCCAGGTGTTTTTCAAACTGCTTTTATGCTGTTATCTCAGTGCGGCTGTTTGCTATGCTGTATCTTTAAGGATAGGGACTCTGTTTCCTCTTACCTTCCAGCTTTCCAGGAGTTGAACACACTGAGCCAGCCAGGAACCCCTGAACCCACCGATTTTTAAAGTTCCAGGTGTTAAGTTCCACTGATTGTAAGAACTTGCAAAGTTAAACCCCTCTGTTTTTCAAAGCCGAATGTTATGGGGATTTGTCTTCCCAGTGTGGGTCCCCTGGCCTGGGGTGCCTGGTGTGGGGTCTGCTCCTCTCTCCTGTCTCCATGCCTAAGGTGTCCTTCCCTCCCGTGGACAGTCTCATGGGTCCATTTAGCTCCCAACTGCATGTCTATCCTTCCTACCCTCTTGATGGGACCTCTTCTTTATGTTTAGGTACAGGAAGTCTGTTCTGCCAGTCGTGGAATTGTTTTCTGGGTTATTTACACTGATGTGGGTATTAGATTTGTGGAATGAGGTGCATCTAGGATCCTCCTACCCTGCTGTCAGTCTCAAAAAGTCAAATATCAAATAAATTTTAACTTGTTTCTGGACACTATGCATCTTATGATTGGATTCTGTTACAGTTTCCAGTGAGGATTTTTGTTTTGTTCTAACTTTAACAGCTAATTATCTTGCTTGGACTTAAACTACCAACTTGTGGGTGGCATCTGACAGTTCAATACAGTTCTTTGATTTTTTTTTTGGTGAGCTGCTTTGGGTCTACCTGATACATGTGGGACTCACATTTCGGCCAAAGATTTGGGCAGAAATTTACTTAAAGCTTTGGATTCCGTCTCTCTGGTTCTTTCCTCTTTAGGGTTCTTCCTTCATTATCCGTTGGCTGTGGTTTCCCTAAATGCTCTAGACTAAAATGAATGTAGATTTTTCTAGCAGAGGTTTTGCCATTCTGCATGGTGAAGACTGTGACCTGTCCTAAGGCTGAAAAACTACAATAAATGAGAAATTTACCCTATGCTGCCTTCTTCTTTCAAGTGTTGACACCCCTCCTAGGTCTCCATGCTTATATTCACTCTCAGTTGGCTTCAAATAATTGTGTTTTGTGCTTTGACCAGGCCTTATAGTTGTTTCCTGAGGAGGGCTGGTCCCATGCAAGCTTATGTAGCTATGATGGAAATAGATGTTCTCCTGCTTGTTCATTTCTTGTTTTATAAACTTGTGTTTTTTCCCCTTTAAAAGTTTGAGTATTAATTAATGATTTGTCTATAATGCTTCTTTTCCACCTTCCAGGAATTTTTTTTTATTAATTTTAGGTAAACTTTTTTGTCCTCTACTCTTTTTCAATCTTTAATGTTTTCCTTTCTTGTGCTTTCTTTTTTTATTTCTCTTTTCTGGTTTTTATGTTAATGGCTTAACTGTTATTTTTTTGTTTTTATATTGATTTAATTATTTTTAATTTTTACTTTTGACTGCTGTTAACTCTTTGGTGTTACACAATTTCCTTTGATTATCGCTTTAAAAGTATCCCCTAGATTCTTATATCTTCATTGTTCTGATTTCCATTACGATTAATTTTTTAACTAAATTGCTGACATCTTTATCCTTTCATTCAAGAGTTGTTTAATACAAAAATGTTTGAATTTCCAGATTGTATATGACCCCAAGAGACACATGTGCAAGATTTAGAAGGTGGACAAGAAGAAGTGGCCATTTTTATGTTCAGATGGTGAGTGTCGAACTTGAGGTAATGTAGCATGCATGCGCGGTCACTCCCCTGCTCATTCAGCTGTTGGCACGGGCAGTATCTAACCCAGCCCCTCCAGCTACCATCAGATCTTCTGGTTGGGTTTCTCAACTCCTGGTCAAGGTGCATGTGCAGCTTTATTGTAAAAGGTGCCAGATGTCCAGCATCATGGAGGTAGGTCGGAGACAGACCAGTTCCAGTAACCTTTATGGATTCTTCTACATTTCCACCAGTTACAGGTTCCTCTGCTCTCCCTGCTTCATAAAGATTTCAAGTCCAACCCAGCCCCAGAGGTGACAGTTTGCCTAGATTTGTCCACAGATGCCACCATTGGGCTCGGGCTACTATTTATTATAAATCTCTTTGTCCTATATCATTCATAAGGATAGCTTCTCTGATAAAACCCTGATTTCAAAAATTGGTACTGGAAGTGGTTCCAAAAGAACAAGAACCCTGGAGAGGGATTCTCTGAAGTGATTCTGCTGAATATGCATTTGTTACTATTTTGTTGTTATTGATGGTCTGATGAGGTTGAAAACCATTAATGACCCTCCTTCCAGTGGCAAAGGAGACATTGATGGTTCATGACCTACATCAGCACAATAGTTTCTTAAATTACCACCTAATTTAAATTTTCTTAAATTAAATTAGACATCTGCAATGACATGCTGATGGAAGAAGCACAACTTTGGTAGAGGAAACAATTGCTGCCCTAGAACATGTTAGAGAAAATAAGCATAATGAAGTTGGTTGGATGGTTATTGCTATATTACTTGAAGAAGTTAGGGGAAAAATTCCCAGTCTCAGGTTCTAGTTACAGGCCAGAATAATTTTATTACTTAGCTAACAGTAACCCCTTATTTTCTGTGGCTTCAAGGCATAGAATTCTGAAAACCAAAACTGGAGATGTAGTCCTGAAAGTGAAGTAATTGTAACACAAATTGATTGCCCAATACCCTCTGGTCTCCTTTGTTGAAGTTAGGCTATTAAGTGTGAGGGAGGGTTCTCCAAAAATTGGAATGGGGACGTACAGGCAGATTTTGATAAAGCTGGGGAACTTTTCCTCTTTTTTGCCAACTTTCCTTTACCCATAAGCAGCCCCTTATGTCCATTCAGGGTCCTGGTCTCCTCTTACTGGAAGAACCTGCAAGGATCTACTCGGAACTACTCAGAAGAATTTCATAATTTCACAAGTTCAGGTGCCTATGATCTTCCTTAGGAACTGTCCCCACCACGTCTCATTGTTTCCAGTCCTTGAAATAGATGCAAATAGCAGTCCCAGAGTTTAAAGTATGAAGTGTAGCCTCTGACGGGGTGTAATGCACCCAAAAAGAACTGCAGATATTTGCAATTAGAACATACTATCGTATTGGGTCTAACATATTTCTGTTGGTGAATTAAGACATGATTTTATATTCAAAACGTTGGCACGGGTTGTTGGAAGGTACCCTAACAGTTTGCTTCGGTTGACTAAAAACCTGGACCCAAAAGAATGAAGATGAAATGCCAGACCCTCTTTGGTATGTTTAAAAAAAAAAGTAGGGGGTGCCTGGGTGGCTCAGTCAGTTGAGCCTCCAATTCCAACTCTTGATTTTGGTCCAGGTCATGATCTCGCAGTTTGTGAGTTTGAGCCCTGCGGGCTCTGCACTGACACCATAGAGTCTGCTTGGGATTCTCTCTCTCCCTGTCTCTCTATCCCTCTCCCCCTTTCTCTCCTTCTCTCTCAAAAGAAATGACTACACATTTTTTAAAAAGGTATTCAAACGTTTAGGAAGATGGGAATGCTATAGTAGACTAAGGCTTGCTCATCTCCTCCCTAAATATATCCCCCAAGAAGTTCCAGAGGACACTTGCCTCCCTGGCAGGGGCATCTCCTGGTGGCTGTTCTCTAGCTCCAGGTTTGGTGGTTGGAATTACTGGTGTCTGGCTTGCCTGATTTCAGTGATGATGATGATAGGATTCCGTGGTGGCACTACTCACCAGAGACAAGACATGTGTGAATAGTAGAAAAAATGGCAGGGCCAAGATCAGTACTAGGAATGGTCTTACTGGCAGAAATCTTTGGTATTAGCTAGTGGATACTGCTATCTCTAGAACTGATCTCCAGGACAGCCTACTAGAATTTTACTTAATCTAAGTAGAAAGCTCTAGGATTGGTGAACAGAGGACTAACTGAAATCGTGGCAATTACAAATGGAACAGAAAGTTTAACTGAACCAGGACCATAAAGGCACCATTCCCAGCTCCCCCAAGTTACCAAATAGCTCTCATAGTAATCATATTGTGGGGATCAAAACAACCCGCAACTGAAATTAAAAAGCAGTTACAGGGGCGCCTGGGTGGCGCAGTCGGTTAAGCGTCCGACCTCAGCCAGGTCACGATCTCGCGGTCTGTGAGTTGGAGCCCCGCGTCAGGCTCTGGGCTGATGGCTCAGAGCCTGGAGCCTGTTTCCAATTCTGTGTCTCCCTCTCTCTCTGCCCCTTCCCCGTTCATGCTCTGTCTCTCTCTGTCCCCAAAATAACGTTGAAAAAAAATTTTTTTTAAATAAAAATAAAAAATAAAAAGCAGTTACAGAAGAGAGATCCTAGTGATAGAGCAAAATCTCACCTTGGTAGAAGAGCAATCCAACTGGTGGACAGATCATGTGTCAAGGTTATGATTTGGGGTTGCACATATTATGCTGACCCTGTGAGCTCAGGCATTTCTTGGGTACTGTGGGCATGCTGGAGGTCTTGCTGGTGTGATTATGGACAGTGCAAACAAAATATTGAGCAAACTGGAAGATACTAGGAATTGAGAAAGAAGAGAGAACATACCTAACTTTACAATCATTGTGGAGCACTAGAGTCTCAGACCTGCTGCTTTGGGGGTTTTCAAAAAGGCCAGTAAATGAACATTTGCCAGTTGTAGTCTTGGTGAGGCCTAGCTCTACTGAGATTTCACTATATCCTGATAAACCTTGGGCTTTTTCATGTCTCATAAATCTCCTGTAACTCCTTTAATGTAACTACATGAATAGTGATTTAAAATTGATCGGCGAGGTCTTCAGGATTTTTCTCAGTATTGAGTGTGTATTAAGATCTGATTTTTCGTTCAGCACAATCATATGATTGATACTTTGATGTAATACAAAGGGCCCCTATGCATCAGTACTCCTGTATCCCTTGGGTAAATTCCTAGCAGTGCTATTGCTGGGTCATAGGGTAGGTCTATTTTTAATTTTCTGAGGAATGTTGTACCCCAATGTTTATAGCAGCACTCTCAACAATAGCCAAATTATGGAAAGAGCCTAAATGTCCATCAACTGATGAATGGATAAAGAAATTGTGGTTTATATACACAATGGAGTACTACATGGCAATGAGAAAGAATGAAATATGGCCCTTTGTAGCAACGTGGATGGAACTGGAGAGTGTGATACTAAGTGAAATAAGCCATACAGAGAAAGACAGATACCATATGTTTTTACTTTTATGTGGATCCTGAGAAACTCAACAGAAACCCATGGAGGAGGGGAAGGAAAAAAAAAAAAAGAGGTTAGAGTGGGAGAGAGCCAAAGCATAAGAGACTCTTAAAAACTGAGAACAAACTGAGGGTTGATGGGGGGTGGAAGGGAGGGAAGGGTGGGTGATGGGTATTGAGGAGGGCACCTTTTGGCATGAGCACTGGGTGTTGTATGGAAACCAATTTGACAATAAATTTCATATATTGAAAAAAAAGGTATCAAATGTGTAGTTATTATGCAGAAATTAATCTATAGTGGCTATTATGGACTGCACACTTGTATTCCCCACTCCTAAATGCATATATTGAAATCCTAACCTCCAGTGGAATGGTATTAAGATTTAGGGCCTTGTGGCACCTGAGTGGCTCAATGGGTTAAGCACCCAACTCTTGATTTTGGCTCAGGTCATGATCTCATGGTTCAGCTCAGTGCGTCAGGATCTGCTCTGGCAGCATGGAGCCTGCTTGGAATTCTCTCTCTTCCTCTCTCTGCCCCTCCCCTGCTCTCTCTCTCTCTCTCTCTCTCTCTCTCAAAATAAATCTATAAACATTAAAAAAATAGATATGTGGGGCCTTTAGGAGGTAATTAGGTTCTGATAAGATCATAAGGGTGGATGAGAAGGAGTGAAAAATGAGAGTTCTCTCTCTCTCTCTCTCTCTCTCTCTCTCCCCCCCCCCACCTTCCTCCCTCCCTTCCTCCTTTTTCTTCCTCCTTTTTCTTCCTCCCACCCCCTCTGATACAGCAAAAGTATAGCTGACGGAAATCCAGGAAGAAGGCTCTCACCAGACACTCAGCACCATGACCTTGGACTTCCCAGGCTCCAGTACTACACAAAATAAATGTCTGCTGTTTAAGCCACTTAGTCTGTGGAAATTTGCCATAGCAGCCCCCACTGACTAGTATAGCAGCATAGGTCATGCTTTGTCCTGTTGGAGTATTTATTTAAATAAATATCAATTTAAATTAAAATTTAAGACAGGGTAATTCAATTTGAGTTCCTGGATAGGAAAAATGTGTGAGAGATATTGCTGGAAAACCCAGAGAGCCAGTTCACATGATTATGGATTCTATCCAGTTAATCAGGATATACTGATAGAAAGATCACATCTCTTATATGTATATATTTTCTACATTGCCAAGGTATTTTATTCATTACTAATACTTACTGTACTTTGTATATTGAAGTATCACTAAAAAGGAGCCCATTATGGAACAAGATAACAGAAAGAAAATAAATCTCCCTAGGTTGCACATTACTTATCTCTCCCCTACTAAATTTTCCTTCTCAAATTGATTAGGTAGCCAGAACATGGTCAGATACTTTGATAATGACACAGTCTATACCTACATTTTCTATGCAACTTTATGTAGCTCATATACTGTAAGAAGTGTCATTCCAGTCTTGAGGATATTTCTTGACATATAAGAACTCTCCTCTCCCTACTTATCATCTTGTCTCTCTGGTCTCTACTCTCATAAAATGTGAGAAGAGGCTTCTTCCAGAAGGTTATTAATGTTTGTTTTGCAGTCCACTGGTTGGGATTGAGGTTTCCTGGTAATTTAATTTTGATGTGTTTCCTAACTTGGGTTTAATTCTATTCATCCCAATAGATGTCAGAGTAAAGAGGTACTTATTACTATGAATATGTATTGTAGTACTATGAAGTTGATGGTATTTTAAATAATTTAATACAGAGCATTTCTACTGGAATAATTTTAATGACCCATATCAACTATAGAAATTTCCAAAACAGTTACATGAAATAGAAGTATCACTTGGAAAAGGCAAGCTGTGCACTAGAAGTTATCCCATGGGGCCACATTACATTGACTAATATTTCATTGGTTCAGGGGCTGACCCAACTGACTCTAAGACTGAATTATCAGCATACTAATAAGGGATACATATGGCAGACTGAGCTCCTATTAACCATGTTAGAGAGCTGAAATATAAAATCATGACCCCCAATGTATTAATTATAGCAATGAAAATAACCATATCTCAGGCTGCAATACTCACTTTGACATGGCATTGATTTTCTTCCTGTATGTAGACCTAAATGGGGATATTTTCTCAGTGAGGTCAGTCTTGTCAAATCAATGGGTTTGGGTGTGGAAGGTGTTGCTGCTTACGTTTTCCCTTCCCTGAGCATGCTCATACGGCATTACAGTGTGGGCCGCTGCAATCCTCCTTTCCCTGTGCTGACCATCCTTTTTCATCACCCCACTCCCTAGACTCCTAGTTCTGATCGGCGCACCCTGTGTGACATCCATCTTGTACCCCTCCATCCCTTGAACTTGTAGGCATTCTTTTAAAGTTGCCTTTGCATGTGACCTATTAAATGCTAATTTTGTAGATTCACTTTCAGATGATGAGACCATTCTTTTTAAAATACATTTTCAAATTCTTGGAGAGTGACTTTCTGTAGACTCCAACTACTGATAATAGGTGAAAATGATTTTATGTAACTGATTAGAAATATGAAATATGGTAACTTAAAGTATGAAAAGAGAAACCTAATTAGGAATTATGAAGCAAAGTTCATGACAGCCATTAAGGAAGCTGAGTTCAAGGTAGATGTCAGAAAAAACATCTTCATGATTCTTGGGAAGAATGTGACTTCTTTTGAGAACCACACATTTATCACCAAAACTAGACAAAAGACAGTAGAGTATAAAAAGTTAGAAACCCATATGAAAACAGTTTTCCCACCCTACTATTAATTTTTAATGAGAAAAATAAATACATCTCAAGCTATAATAATCACTTTGACATGGAATTAATTTATCTCTTCTGTAGAGATTAATATCTATTTTTTCAGACTAAACTAACTTTATCCATCACATTGACAGTAGCTGTGGGCTCCTTAAAGTCTGATGGATAACATGGGCCAGCAGAGCCCAGGGGACCATCTAGAGTCATATTTCAGAGAAGAAATATTCCTGGCAAGGGAAAGAATCTTAGCATAGAAAGTGGGCATTAAAAAATAAAGACAGGCATTGGGAGGAAACATAAAGAATATCATCATTCACCTAGAATTCCATGTAATGTTTGAAGGGAATTTTAATTTTTTTCTCAGATGCTCTGGTATCCTCTAGACTAAAATACCTTATCAACATAGTCAAGTACAGCAGCACAGGGCAAATAATCTTTAGCAGTCCTGAAATTCAAGCTACCTAAATTTTTATTTATTTACTCCCTTATTACTTACTTATATATCTTTCTCTTCCTTTCTTTTTTCCCCAATTTTACTATATAAAGGCCTAATCCCAAGAGTGGAAATAGTATCATGTATTTTGAGGAAACAGAGATAGAACTAATCAACCATCTAAAGAAACAAATAATTATAAAGGATCAATTAATACAAAGGTTATGAGAACTTCTCAAGCCTCCTTCCTTCGACATTATATTTATTTTCCCTGATTTTTAAAAATTATTATTTTGAGTCGAAGGAACTTTGGATTTTAGCTACTTTGTCTCTCTCTTTTTAAAAACTGCAGGGTGATGGGTATAACTCGTTATACTTTACCTGTTGGGATCAACACTGGGTGTTGTATGGAAACCAATTTCACAATAAATTATATTTCATAAAAAAATAAAACAAACTCCGTTTAAAGATTAATAAATAAATAAATAAATAAATAAATAAATAAACTGCCATCCACAACAGGTAAAGATGCTGGGAAGGTAATTTTCCTTCCTATTCGTATAGTATGAAATTATATAATAAATGGTCAAGTTTATATTCATGTCTTGAGAAAATTGAGAAGTTTAGCAATACCAGGCATTGACAAAAACAGAGCAATGGAAACTCCCATGCTCTACCAGGCGGGTGTAAATTTTGTAAAACAAATCTGCAAGAATTTAGTTGGTTCGGAATCCCATGGGCCGGAAACGCAATTCTTCCCCTGGGGTTTGCAACAGCTGCCTTTTTCCCCCAATGCTGCCACACATGACTCAATGACGTAGTATGTGCTAGATCCTAAGGCTCAAGTTCCAGGGCTGCTTGCGCCACGACCCCGGAGTCCTTTCCCTGAGTCCTTTTCTAATTAAGGTCCCGCTCAATGTTGACGGTTGTGTGTCACCTGAAAGACGGGCCAGGGCAGTGCAGGGTGTATTATCTCCACGACCCAAAGAGGCCAACCAGGCCCTGTGCTTTCTTTGTGGTAGCTGATGTAAGGTGCCGCAGTTCTGGTCTTTTACTTTAGAATGGTCGATATCCCAGAAGCCCCCTCCCAGTGGACCCCTAAAAATGCCACCAAAGTGTCACTTCCCTAAATTTTCATACGACTTACCTTTGACTCTCTGGAGCGTGAGTGGCTTACCAAGGTCTCCCACATACAAGCCACCTCTTGTTCGTCCTGCCTAATTGCCATGGTATCACTGACCTAGTAGATGGCTTTGATTTTTGCGGGATGTCCAGGGGGCCCCGGTCAGACTACATCATGACAGAGAATGGGAGTGTTAATTCAGTTCTGAAGCAAAACTATGACTGAACTGTGTCGAACCCACAAATGCAAACGGTTTCTGATTCTCCTTTTCTAACTGGAATCGTAAAGAATACATTGGCCAAAGCAGCGACTGCCTACAATGTAACCGTGGGCATCATTTGTCTGCTCTGACAGTGATATTAGGTCTGGCACAGCAGCGTTAGCTGGGGCTGTTCCTTAGTGAAACTCACAGTAGCCTACAGTAATTTTTCAAAATCCTGTCGGGTTTTTTTCAGGAGCCATACTTTAAAGTTAAAGAGTGGTTGGTTAAGTACCACTACCCACTATATATATGTGTGTGTATATATATATAATATATATATGTTGTTTTTTTTTGAGACAGAGACTGAGCATGATCAGGGGAGGAGCAGAGAGAGAGGGAGACACAGAATCCAAGGTAGGCTCCAGCCTCTGAGCAGTCAGCGCAGAGCCCCAGGCGAGGCTTGAACTCACAAACCGTGAAGATCTCTAGGTATCAATGTCGAGTCAGGTGCCTTGTCAGGACGTCTCAAAATATTTAGGTACTCTCTTGTCCCCAGGGTAAAGTCAACCTTTTAAGTATCCACAGATCCATTTGGGGAAGGAATGAAGGAATCATTATAGTATTTTCTTGCCACAGTATTGAAGAGTCTCTTCTAGTAACCTGGATGTTTCCAGTACTGGGTTCTGCATATTAAAATTAGCTCAGATTTAATAACTAAACAAGGAATCACAATTCCTTTGCGAGCGAACACCCCTCAGCCTCCTGCTTTTCTGTTCTTACCTTTTCCTGGTTGTAGATATTTAGCATCATCCTTGTTGGCTGCCTCACCTTCCATCTTATCTCTAGGAACACCAGACTCCATTATTATCTCTCAGACTCCCTCACAGTGAAGTCCAGTTGGCTGTCCCTCCAGCCTTGCCAGTTATTAAAGGAATTGCAGCCCCCCCCCCCCAGGCTACTGGCTTTTAAGCATTGACAGCTGATTACTTGGGAGCTTCAACCTCCCCTTGGTATTAACCAACCCAGTCTGTGACGATGCTAAATCTGGTACCTTACATGTCTCGGAATTCAGTGCTGAAATTCCACAGGTATTGTCCACAAGCTCACACATTAGCTGAGATTTTAAAAAGCCATTCCAAAGTTCTACTGAGCCCGCAGCTTCCAACAATGCTGTATGTCTCAGGGCCAGTGGATCCTGTGGGCGCTGGATTATTGCAATGCCTTTTTTCTTTCTTCCTTTTTTTTTTTTTTTTTTTTTTTTGCTGTAAAATGGGCCCTTGTATGAGGCGTATTCTGAGGTTGTAGTAATTCTGGCACTCTGTGAGCCCTTGCACAATGAGGGTGGCCGAAAAAATAAGCTCATATCTAAAATGTGAATCTAGGGGCACCTGGGTGGCTCAGTGGGTTAAGCGTCCAAGTTCAGCTCAGGTCATGATCTCATGGTTCATGAGTTCAAACTCTGTGTCAGGCTCTGTACTGACAGCTCAGAGCCTGGAGCCTGCTTCAGATTCTGTCTCTCCCTCTTTCTCTGCCCCTCACCTGCTCATGCTCTGCCCCTCTCTCAAAAATAAATGAACATTAAAAAAAATTTTTTAAATGTGAATCCCAATAAGGATAACTTGGTTATGCCCTCCAGAATGCACCATTCCAATCTTATCTGACTGCAGATAAGAGCTGCTGTATATATGTGTACACAGAGAATATTTTGGAAGAATACATATAAAAACATTACATTATCTCAAGAAAATGTTGGAGGGTTATTTTTTCCTAATATATTTTAATTTTGTTAGATTTATTTTTAAAAATGTGAAGAGAGCTACTATGAAGAATCTAACAAATGTTTACAATGTGTTTATAATTTTTAGGTAGTTTTTCCTTGTCTTATTTCCCTAGTTTACAATTCCTGAGTTAAGCTGGTAAAGAAATCATTGCTTGTGTTATAATAGGAATTTCATGATTTTGCCTCATCATTGAAGGGAAGATAATTCCTTTATATTTAGAAAAAGAGAACAAAATATGTTTATAACAAAGTACAGTGAGCGAAAATACAATAGGAAATATAAGGGGCCAAAACTTAGAGGCCTATAAAAATGTGTAAGTTACTCCTCAGGTACAACTGAATGTTGGTATTTGTATATTTCACCTCTATAGAAGGGCATTGGGAGATTCATCTTCTTATCTTGTGTTTTATGGCTGTTACTCAACTTAATAACTTCCAGCAGTAATTTACATACAAATAGCAGACTGGTATTCCAGTGGTCCTTATTTAAATATGGCTAAATATTATAATACATATTGGTATAACTTTGAGTTTATACAATTTCTGTTGTATATAATGGTGGGTAGAAAGTGGCTACAATGTAACTCTTGATACAATTTGTTACTTAGTACTCTTGTTGGACAAGTTATTAGCCTCTCTGAATCTTAGTTTAACAATGAAATGAAAGCATTAATAGTCCCATCTCTCAGAATTGTTATGATAATGAAAGAGATAATCCTCAATAAGCACCTACAGCAGTGTTTTATATGTAGTAGGCACTCAGTAAATCTAAGTGATTAATATTGCTTTCAAAAAGTTCTATGTTTTCAAGTCCATTATAGGATTTGATCTATAGGAAAGGAAAGTTAATAGTATCTACCCAGCACAAATTGCCATATCTGCAAATGTGTATAATACATAGTTGTAACTACTAACTTTACCTCCATTAAAAGAAGTTGAGCCCAAGAAATGTTGAGCCCAGAAGTGCGTATTGAGCAATGAGATGTTAAAGTATAAGAGTGTTAGGTAGTGAATGGATTTTGAATCTAGTCTGGAAAAAGATATAACAGACATGAACAAAGCAGTGTATAAGCTAAAGAATTGGGAGAGAAGGCCATGGTTCCGCTCTTGCAATGAAGTCTGACATTGCAAACAGAGGAACCACAGGGACACGGCACCAGGGAGAGAAAAAAGTGGTGTATTTCCGTTTGGCAGGAAGGACAGGCAGCCCAGTGTTTGGGAAGAAAGGCAGACCCTAGCCTGATAAAATAGTGAAAAGGGCCCTTTAGGAAAGAATTGACATCAGACTTGTAGCAATACTGCAGGCTTGCCTGGGATTGTGACTTCCAGTGGAATAGGGTTCTTAACTAAAGGGTACCTGAAGTAGATTTGGGGATCCAAGACTTTAAACAGGAAAAAAAATCATGTTTATTTTTACACATCTCAGCAGAAATAGGACATTTTCTTCCGTTGCAAATGTGGGCAACAAACCACAACAGTATTAATAGTGTTTGTGACTTTGTCACCAATAGAGACCACAGATAGTCTCATCATGTCACAACTTTGCAGACATTTACAAACACTATTTATATGTATCACCTTAGTGATTTGACTGAAGTCTAGATCCAGTTATCTAATGTGTAAATAGTGAAGCAAACTATTTGTATATCAAACATTTTTCTTAGTATAGCTACTCTGTATTTCAGTTTAATTGGAATCATTTATAATCCAAAGTAATTTATTTTGTAAACATTTATTCATTTTAAGAGAGAGAGAGTGTGAGTGAGGGAGGGACAGGGAGAGAGGGAGGATGTCAGCACAGAGCCCGATGCTGGGCTTGAACCCAGGAACTGTGAGATCATGACCTGAGCCACCTAGGCACCCAATAATGTAATTTACTTTTTTTTAATTTTTTTCCACGTTTTTATTTATTTTTGGGACAGAGAGAGACAGAGCATGAACGGGGGAGGGGCAGAGAGAGAGGGAGACACAGAATCGGAAACAGGCTCCAGGCTCTGAGCCACCATCAGCCCAGAGTCCGACGCGGGGCTCGAACTCCCGGACCACGAGATCGTGACCTGGCTGAAGTCGGACGCTTAACCGACTGCGCCACCCAGGCGCCCCTAATGTAATTTATTTTAAGTATAAAAACACAGTTCTGTGAAGGGATCCATAGGCTTCTCTAGCCTGCCAAAGGAGTTCCCCACCTCTTTATCCCATGAGTTCTCCACCAGTCGCCTGGTAAAAGGCTCCATCTGTTAGCTTTCTGCAGGATTCTTATGCGATCGATAGCTAGGACAGTTCCTATTGTTGTCTGTGTGGATAAAATAAGCAATTGTCACATCACCTCTCCTACTTTTTCCTTTTCTCTCCCCTGCGCCCGTTCTCTTCCATTTAAATGAATTCCCCTCTCTTAGCACACTCTTGGAGATGAAAGGGATAACTTCAAGCAGGTAGGGATTCAAGCAGAAGGGCTTAAATCTGGAAGCAGAGATCTCCACACATGGATGGGAGCTGCTGAAAGGGAGGAGAGGAGGGGGAAGAGGAGAGGAGGGGGAAGAGGAGAGCAGAGGAGAGGAGAAGAGAAAAAGATAATGGGAGAGGAGATAAAGTTGCAGATGTTAGGAGGGAGAGTCCGGCCCAGCAGACATAACCCGTAACTCAGCATCCAGAAGATCTAGGCATATGCCACAGGTTGGCCAGAAGCCAGCATCAGAGAAGTCCAGGAAAAACATGAAAATGTTTGCTGAAGTATTGCCCAAAGAATATGGTATAGCAAGTACTCTAAGATCGGGCAAAATGCAGACATGTACCCTGATGCACATCAGACAAGTCTGTCCAGATGTGGTAAGAGATTGAGAGCAGAGCTCCATCTGGGATGGTGATGGTGTGGTTGGGGGTTGAGGGTTGAGAGAGAAAAAACAGAGCCTAGTCTTGTAAAGGCTAGGGCTGACTTCAAGGAAGTTAGTTAAGGACATGGTGGAAAGGCCTAATAACTTGAGGAGGCTTTATCTCAGGTATAAGGCATAATTCTGTATCTTCCATGTGGAACACAATGTGAGTGCAAAAAAGCGAGACTGGCTTGTTGCTGAATATCCTACTGTTGAATCAAAGGACAGTTCACGGGGCTCATATTGGGATTAAGTCTGCTGGTCTAGGTGACCTCATTTATGCTAATAGGAACGGAGGGCTGTGGAGGCAGAGAACCAGAAAGTTTCTGACAACCGGCCAGCCCTCTAAACCTTATTCAGTAAGGAATCGATATGTGACATTAGGCATCCAAAACATGAAGCAAAATGTGTTATTAAATCTGATCTCCTTGGATCACAAAGAAAATAACAAGGCAACAGTGGTAGAAGAGAGAAAAAAAATAATCAAGAGAAAATGACTAGGTGGCCAGAGGCAAAATGTATGACAGATGCAAATGGCCTTCATTATTTCTCAGTTGGAAAATTCCAATAACTTCCTGAATTGTCTCTCCATCTTAAGTGCTTTGCTGTTCAAATGTATCTTATAAACCACTTCCAGGTTACAGACTAAAATCCTTCAGTGTCGGCCCTGATACGCCAGTCTTCTCCTAAAAACACTAGTAACCCTTTGTTGTCTGACAGGCTTCTTTGCTTTCCCTTCACATTTCTGCACACCATGGTTCCAGTCCATGTCAATGCTTATTTCCTAGTATTCCTTATTTTTAATAGTTTAATATTAAACATACTGAAATAATGTTTAAATGCTTCATTTTTTTTTTTGAGGAATTTTTTTTTTTTTTTTTTTAGAGAGAGGGAGAGCACAAGGAGGGGAGGGGCAGAGGGAGAGAGAGAATCTTAAGCAGGCTCCATGCTCAACACTGAGGCCGACAAGGGGCTCGATCCCACAACTCTGGGATCGTGACCTGAGCGGAAATCAAGAGTCGGGTGCTCAACCGACTGAGCCACCCAGGCACCACTTAAATGCTTCATTTTTAATATTTTCTTTCTATTTTTGACAAGTATGCCCTTCTTGGAAGAATGGCTCTAGTTCATTTTAGTGTGAATCCGGGAGGCTGCCAATCTAAACACTATGGATTTTTGACAAGACAAGTGCCATGAGGCCCAAGGTAGGCCAACCAGGGTCCTTTTCCCAGGAGGAATGTCCTATGAATGCAAGATCACAGAGGGACCAACAATGATGGGAAATGAGTCACATGAGGTGTTCTTAGGCTGCTCACAATATTTGTGTCTTTTATGGGTTTTTTTTTTTATGTCACTCTGATCCTCTATGCTTCCCTAGCCTCTCCTACTCAGTTCTTTGAGCCACTGACTATCCTTTCACAAAATTTCTTTGCACACGCACTTCCATTTAAGAACAGCAGTTTCTGTTGCTTGCAACCAAAGAACACCGAATGACGTAGAGATTGAGTACAAGAGCACAGGGGAGGCTACTAGGTATAGAATAGGGCGCAGACCCCCAGAGGTTATGGAAGTGTATGGAATTAGTTATCAAGCTGAAATTTCATAAAAAGCAATGAGATTGACCTTACCATTCTAAGCTGGGAAATGAAGGGCCCATGATACATAGCGAAAAGCTGGCAAATGAGGTTATTGGTGGGACACTGGGACACTTTTAGGAAACTGAAACTTTCAGAGACAGGTGGCTTTTGCAGTAGACCTGGCTAAATTAAACTGAGGAAATGGTGAGCTCAAAGGTTAACTTTTTTGTGTTGAGGTATTGTGTTGAAGACATATTGGGTTGAAGACTGAAATCTAGAGTCTTCCTGGCACAAAACATCTCTCGTTACTGTCATAGGACTAGGATTGATAAAAACCAAGGGGGCACCTGGGTGGCTCAGTCTGTTAAGCAGTTAAGTGCCTGACTTCAGATCAGGTCATGATCTTGTGGTTCATGAGTTCAGGCCCCACGTCGGGCTCTGCTCTGACAGCTCAGAGCCTGGAGCCTGCTTTGGATTCTGTGTCTCCCTCTCTCTCTCTGCCCGCCCCCTGCCCCGCTTGTGCTCTCTCTCTTTCTCTCAAAAATAAATACACATAAAAAAAAAAATACCCAACTCAGGATGGGTCATTCAGCTTGTTAAATTAGATCGGGTCAAGGGAGGACTTTGTGAAGCAATGATGCTGGGCCCGTTCCAGGCCGAAACTTTAAGAAAGCTTGGTGGCTTCCAACTTTGTGCCTTGGAGAATTCTGTGCTGCTAGGTGCAAAGGCTGGTTGCTATGCTGAGTAGACCCTATGGAGGCAGACAGTGCCAGGTAGAAAGAGTGAGGCCTGGAGGCTACATGGAGAAAAGAAGAGGCCTACCCATCCAAGTGTCCCAGTTGAATCCAGTTTGTCAGCTATTTTCACAAAGAATCCAGACCTGAAAGGGAGCCACATTGGACATCCTAGCCCCTCAAGCTGATATCACAGGGAGCAAAAGAACCACACAGATGTGTCCAAGTCAGCCTAATGGAAGGGTCGTGAGATGATAAAGTAACTGTTGTTTTAAGCCACAAGGTGGTTTGTTATGGAGCAATATAAAACCAAAACATTACTCATTGTATTCATGGTCTGGGTCCTCAGCAAGAGTATAAATTCCATGAAAATAGGGGTTCAGGGGGTCCAGTTTGTTCTTTGCTACATCCTTAGCACCTATAACAGAGCTGGACACTTAATAAACATGTTTAATGAATGAATGCCTAAACTCATTCATCTAAATTACTCATAGCTTGGGGTATTTGGGTGGCTCAGTCTCACATTTCATGAGTTCGAGGCCTGCATTAGGCTGTGTCCTCACCACATAGAGCCAGCTTCTGATCTTTAGATCTTCTGTCTCCCTCTTTTTGGCCCTCCCCCACTTGCTTTCTCGCTCTCTCTCTCCCTTTCTCTCTCTCTCTCTGAAAAATAAATGTTAAAAAAAATAAATTAGTCATACCGATGGGGTGAAATGTATAATCAGAATTTAAAAGGGGACATACCCAAAGAGATTTTCAGGAATTAACTAATCTATTTTAATCTATATAAGTTATATAGAATACCATTTCTTCAAACAGATTTAGGAGATGCATTTCATAGGAGAATGGAATCTGATTTTGGATATGGTTAAATTTCTTGATAAGGATGCATTCACCAGAAAGTCTTCATTCAATGTTCCCAACACTGGTCAAGTTTCCAAGTTTGACTAATACACACCTAAACCAAATTCTCCCCCAAAGAAAATGACCTTAGATGGCCAAGTATCTTTTTGCTTAATATAGAGGGTAAGGAATTTAGAGGTTTCAGAAATGCTTGATGAGAGCATTTATACACATCTTGCCCATTCTCCTCTGGGCCACAATCCAGAATAGGTCCCTGTCATTTCTCCCTTTATCCTTGGTACCAGACAAGAGTTGGTAAATCTCTAAAGAAATTGGTAAGAGTTTTAATTATTAGCTACAACTTTCTTAAAAGCATACAGCTTTTGGATTTAGAAGTCAAAGATTCATATGACTAATTGTGAGCATCTCAATTTGTTGGTCATTCATAGTAACTCTAGTAAACGTGTGTAATTCTCAAAGAAGATTACTTTATCCTCTGACAGATCTGACAATCAAAAGAAAGAGGAAAAAATAATTGTCTGTGGTTATTTTATGTGACCTTTGTTACTAAGGGAAAGTAATAAATGGGTACAATCACTATATCTGCTGCGTAGTCTCTAGGAGAATCCCTCCATTTCCAGGAGTTTAGGGATATGATGCCAGGATTTTTCATTTTCATTCCCTAATGTAAAGTGCAGGCCTCCATGCACATTTTCAGAAAACAAAAGAAAATATGCGGTGATAATCTAGACACAGAAGCACCTTAGCCAACCCCATGGGTAACTTAATACAGACGTTACAACAGTTATATGCGTAGCAAATACAGCAAACAATGCTCTACTTGTTAAGGTTTGCCCCTTAAAAAATGGCTGTACTGAAATCAGATATTGAGAGCTACTTGGCTTTTATTTTTCTTTTCAAATTAAAAAAATAAACTGTAGGTCTGCATTTCCTTGTGTACAAACACAATGTCCTTGCAGTACATTATTTTATTTGTGACCCTAACAGGATGAGCATTTTACTTTATTTTGGGTGCCTTGCTTAAAGACTGAAAGACTGAGAAGAACAGAAACTAGGGCGGGGGATGGACTGTGAAGACTGAGATACATTTTTCTCTGATTAAGATGTTCCATATCTTTTATTTCCGGGGAAATTCGAGTCTACATAAGTTTGAGGCAGGCATTAATTGCTGGCTGCTCAGAATAACATTATGCCCCTTTCTCTTGATGTAAATGTATTCTAAGACTCTATATCTTCTTTGAAAAGTAGATTGAAAATGCATTTATTTGACAGACTTGGAGCAGTTACTGACGGCTGCTAACGTTTCCAAATGCAGGAAAAAATGCTAACGTTTCCTTTTGCATCCTGTCTGCCTGATTGTGGCAGCCAAGATTTAATGGGCGCACACAGGAGAAAAACGTGGTGATGTAGGGAAAGACATGGAGAGAATTTTCCACATCCAGAGATGTTGATCTGCTTTTTTTCTTAAGAAGGTTAATGGAAAGAAAGCCCTTTGCTTTATATTCCATTGGAAAATCTCATGACTAAAGGTTGATGATGTTCTAATCTTTATGTTTGAGAACTATTTTTAAACAATTTAATTCGTGAAAGATAGTATTTTCTATTGCCTCATTCAGTGCTTCCTAAAGCATATTTACTTCCGGTTTTCATTTAAAGAAGTTAGAAAACTACTGAAGACTTTCAGGAATATGGAGTCAAGTTACATATTATGAAAAGAAAGTATGTGTCTCTTATTCCTCCAGAAATAGCTGTCTTCTTGGTGGATGGAAATGTAGCCTTTCTTTCCTCAAATAAGGAACCAAAAATGAAATTAATGTTTTTTATCCCACACGTCCCCACCACTACTATTTAGTAGAACTTTACTTAGCAGCTATTTAAGAGCATGAAATTGTGTTTCGAGTTCCATTGCTACAGAGTTAACAAGTTAGGGTGTCATTCCAGGAATGAATAAAATTGAAATGTCTTTATCTAAGATCCTCTTTGTCGATATGAAATGAATGTGACAGCATCACATATTCAGGATAAATCAGAAAGTCTGCCAAGAGTACAAGCACAGAGGATGCAGTCACTGAGCTGAGTAAGGACGCATTCTGGTCACCGAAGGAATATTTTCACCAGGGTTTTGGATACGCTGCTTTGCGCCCACCTAATGACTAGAAGGAAAGCTTGTCTTCACTATAAGGCCATTTAAGGGATTGCAACTGTTTTTCCTTTTTCAGATTTTCATCTCATTTTATTTTAATACTACTATAGTTAGCATACCTGTTATATTAGTTTCGGGTGTACAACACGGAGATTCAGCACTTTCACGTGTCACCCAGTGTTCATCGTGGCAAGTGCCCTTCCCAGTCCCCATCACCTATGTCACCCTTCTGGTCACCACCGGTTTGTTCTCCGTAAGAGTCTGTTTCCCGGTTGGCCTCCCTCTCTCTCTCTTTTTTTTCTTTCCTTTGCTCATTTGTTTTGTTTCTTAAATTCTACATATGGGTGAAATCATACGGTATTTGTCTTTCCCTGACTTACTTTGTTTAGCATTATACTCTCCGGCTCCATCCATGTTGTATGTTAAACATACATGTACACTGAGTACAATATCCTCTGTATGTTGTAGCAAATGGCAGGATTTCATTCTTTTTATGGCTGAGAAATGTTCTATTACACACACACACACACACACACACACCACCTCTTCTTTATCCACTCATCTATCAATGGAAACTTGGACTGTTCCCATAACTTGGCTATTGTATATAATGCTGCAATATACATAGGGGTGCATGTGTCCCTTTGGGTTACTGTTTTTGTATTCTTTGGGTAAATGCCCAGTAGAGTCATTGCTGGATCTTAGAGTAGTTCTGTTTCTAACTTTTTGAGGAACTCCCATACTCTTATCCACAGTGGCTGCAGCAGTTTGCATTCCCACCAGCAGTGCATGAGGGTTCCTTTTACTTTACATCCTCACCAACATTTGTTGTTTGTTGTGTTCTTGATTTTAGCCGTTCTGACAGGTATGAGGTGACATCTCATTGTGATTTTGATTGGCATTTCCCTGATGATAAGTGATGTTGAACATATTTTCGTGTGTCTGTTGGCTATATGTATGTCTTCTTTGGAGACCTGTCCGTTCCCGTCTTCTGCCCATTTTTTAATTGGATTATTTGTTTTTGGGTGTTGAGTTATATAAGTTCCTGATGTGTTTTGGATACTAACCCTTTATTGGATACGTCATTTGCAATATCTTCTCCCATTCTGTAGGTTGCCTTTTAGTTTTGTTGATTGTTTCCTTTGCTGTGCAGAAGCTTTTTATTTTGATGTAGTTCTAATAGTTTATTTTTCCTTTGATTTCCCTTGCTTCAGGAGATAGATCTAGAAAAATGTTGCTACTGATGTTAGAGACATTACTGCCTGTGTTCTCTTCCAGAGTTTTTATGGTTTCATGTCTCACATTTGGGTCTTTAATCCAGTTAGAGTTTATTTTTGTGTATGGTGTAAGAAAACAGTCCAGTTTCCTCCTTTTGCATGTAGCTGACCAGTTTTCCCAGAACCATTTGTTGGAGCCTTGCCTTCTCCCATTGGATATTCTTTACTGTTTTGCCAAAGATTAATTGACCCTATAATTGTGGGTTTATTTCTGGGTTTTCTTATCTATTCCAATGATCAATTTGTTTGTTTTTGTGCCAGTACCATACTGTTTTGATCAGTACAGCTTTGTAATATAACTTGAAGTCTGGAATTATGATACCACCAGCTTTGCTTTTCTTTTTTAAAAATTACCTTGGCTATTTGGGGTCATTTGGGATTCCATACAAATTTCAGGATTGTTTGTTTGTTTTACTTCTATGAAAAATGCTGTTGGTACTTTCGTAGGGATTACATTCAATCTGTAGATTGCTTTGGGTGGTATAGACATTTTAACCATATTTGTTCTTCCAATCTGTGAGCCTGGAGTGTCCTTCCATTTCTATGTGTCATCTTTAATTTCTTTCATCAGTGTTTTATAGTTTTCAGACTAGAGGTCTTTCACCTCTTTGGTTAGATTTATTACCAGGTATTGTATTATTTTTGCTGCAGTTGTAAATGGTATTATTTCCTTTCCCTTTCTTCTGGCCCATTATTAGTATAGAAATAAAACGTGTTTCTGCACATTTATTTTTGTATCAGGTGACTTGACTGAATTCATTTAGCAGCTCTAGTAGTTTTTTGGTGGCGTCTTTTGGGTTTCCTACATACGGTATCATGTCATCTGCAAATAGTGAAAGTTTTACTTCTTCCTTTCCAATTTGGATGTCTTCCATTTGTTTTTGTTGTTCGATTGCTGGGGCTAGGACTTCCGCTACTATGCTGAATAAAAGTGATGAGAGTAAATAAACCTCCTTGTTTTGTTCCTGACCTTAGGGAGAAAGCTCTCCGTTTTTCCCCTTTAAGGATGATGTTAGTTTTTTGTATCTATGGGTTGTTTTCATAATATATGAGTGAGTTTTTCATACATATGTGGGTTTTTCACATAGGGCCTTTATTATGTTGAGGTATGTTCTCTCTAAACTCACTTTGATGAGGGCTTTTATCATGAATAGATGCTGTACATTGTCAAATGCTTTTTCTGCATCTATTGAAATTATCATATGGTTTTTATCCTTTCTTTTATTGATGTGATAGATCACATTGATTGATTTGCAGATACTGAACCATGCTGCATCCTGGGAATAAATCCCATTTGATTGTGGTGAGTGATTTTTTAATTAATTAATTAATTAATTAATTTGTTATAATTTATTGTCAAACTGGATGGGCATTGAGGAGAGCACTTGTTGGGATGAGCTCTGGGTGTTGCATGAATGATGTTTTTTAAGGCGTTGCTGGATTCAGTTTGATAGTATTTTATTGAAGATTTTTCATCTATGTCCATCAGACATAGTGTCTGGTAATTGTTTGTTTGTTTGTGGTGTCTTTATCCGGTTTTGGTATCAGGGCGGTATTTACTTTGTAGAATGAATTTGGAAGTTTTACTTCTTCTTTTGTTTGGAATAGTTTGAATAGGATCAGTATTAACTCTTCTTTAAATTTTAGGTAGAATTCACCTGTGAAGCTGTTGGGTCCTGGACTTAATTTTTCTTGGGAGTTTTTTGATTACTGATTTAATCTCCTTGCTAGTAATCAGTCTGTTCAGATTTTCTATTTCTTCTTGATTCAGTGTTGGTAGGTTATGTTTCTAGGAATGTATCCATTTCTTCTAGGTTGTCTAATTTATTGGCATATAGTCTTTCATAATATTCTCCTACAATTGTTTGTATTTCTATGGTGTTGGTTGTTATTTCTCCTCATTCATTTGTGATTTTGTTTGAGTCCTTTCTCTCTCTCTCTCTCTCTCTCTCTCTCTCGGTGAGTCTGTCTAGAGGCTTATCAATTTTGTTGATCATTTTAGAAAAGAACTTCTGGTTTCATTGATCTGTTCAATTTTTTTATTTTCGTTTTTTTATCATTTATTTATGCTCTATTCTTTATTATTTACTTCCTTCTGCTGGATTTAGGCTTCATTTCTTGTTCTTTTTCTAGTTCCTTTAGGTGTAGGGTGAGGTTGTTTATTTGAGACTTCTCTTGGTTCCTGAGGTATGCCTGTACTGCTGTCAACTTCCCTCTTAGAACCACCTTTTGCTGCATCCCAAATGTTTTGGGCCATTGCGTTTTCATTTTTGTTTTTTTTTCATGTACTTCTTGATTTCTTTTTTAATTTCTTGGTTGACCCATTCAGTGTTTAGTAGCATGTTATTTAACCTCCATGTATTTGTTTTCTTTCCAGGTTTGTTCTTGTGGTTGATTTCTAGTTCCATAATGTTGTGGTCAGAAAAGATGGATGGTATATGACTTTGACCTTTTTGAATTTGTTGACTTGTTTGTGGCTTCATATGTGATCTATTCTGGAAAATGTTCCATGTGCACTTGAAAGAATGTGTATGCCACTGTTTTAAGATGGAATATTCTGAATATATTTGTTAACTCCATCGAATCCAGTGTGCATTCAAAGCCATGTTTCCTTGTTGATGTTCTGTTTGGATGACCTGTCTATCAATGTAAGTGGGGTGTAAAAGTCGCCTACTATTATTTTAATACTATTGGTTAGCTCCTTTATGTTTGTTATTAGCTGCTTTATGTATTTGGGTGCATAGATATTTACAATTGTTATATCTTCTTGTTGGATTGTTCCCTTTTATTATTATATAGTGTCCTTCTTTGTCTCTCTTTACAGATTTTGTTTTAAAAGGCTATTTTTTCTGATAGAAATTTTGCTACTCTAGCTTTTGACATCCATTTGCATGATTCTTCATCCCCTCACTTTCAATCTGTAGATGTCTTTAGCTCTGAAATAAGTCTCTTGTAGGCAGCATATAGATGAATTTTGCTTTTTTAAAATCTATTCTGTCACCCTATATCTTTTGATGGGAGCATTTAGTCAGTTTACATTCAAAATAATTACTTTTAAATTTTTATTTATTTTTGAGAGAGAGAGAGAGAGAGAGAGAGCGACAGCAGGAGAGGGGCAGAGAGAGAGGCAGACAGAATCCCAAGCAGGCTATGCACTGTCAATGCAGAGCCTGACGCAGGGCTGGAATTCAGAAACCATGAGATCATGACCTGAGCCGAAATCAAGAGTTGGATGCTTAATCAACGGAGCCACCCAGGCACCCCACATTCAAAATAATTATTGATAGATATGTATTTATTGCCATTTTGTTACTTGTTTTTGCAGTTTTTCTCTGATCCTTTTTCTCTCTTTCATGGTTTGCTGGTTTTATTGATATACTTGGATTCCTTCCTAGTTTTGCGTATCACTTTTTTTTTTACTTGTAGTTACCTTTTGGTTTATATATAACATCTTCTGCATATAGTAGTCTATATTAAGCTGATGGTCACTTAATTTTGAACTCATTCTGTATTACTCTCCCCTCCACATTTCAGATATTTGGTATCATATTTTACATCCTTTTATTTTGTGCTTCACTTGACTGATTTTCACAGAGTTAATTTCTTTTTTTTTTTCTTTTGCCTTTGTGCTTCCTATTTTTCTTACTCTTACTTAGGGTTTTTGATTGCCACTCACCGAGTCCCCCTAACACTTCTTGTAGGGCTGGTTTAATGGTCATGAATTATTTTAACTTCTCTTTGTCTGGGAAACTCTTTATCTCTCCTTCTATTGGGAATGATCACCTTGCTGTATCCTTGGTTGCACATTTTTGCCTTTCACCACTAAATACATCATGCGACTCCCTTCTGGCCTGCGAAGTTTCTGCTGAAAAATCAACTGATAGCTTTATGGGGTTTCATTTGTATGTATCTGCCTTTTTTTCTCTTGGAAACTTTGAATTCATACTTGATCACTATTTTTTGCCATTTTAATTATTATGGGTCTCGGTGTGGACACGTTTGGGTTGAATTTGTTGGGGGAATCTCTCTCACTCCCGAATCTGGATCTGTATTTCCCTTCCCAGATTCAGAAAGTTTTCAGCTATTATTTCTTCAAAAACATTTTACTGTTCCCCCACCCCCACCCCTTCCCTCTCTTCTTCTGGCATCTGTATAGTGTGAATATTATTACACTGAGTTTTCTACATCTAATCTCATTATGCAGTATTTGTTTGTCTCTCTTCTCTTCAGATCGATTCCATTACTCTATCCTCCAGGTCACGGACAGGTTTCTCTGCTTCCTGTAGTCTACTACTTATTCCATCGATTGTATTTTTAATTTCATGTATTGAGTTCTTCATCTCTGATGGGTTATTTTTTTATCTGTCAGGGTCTCAGTGATATCTTCCACCCTTTTCCAAGTCCAGTGAATATCTTTATGATCATTACTTTAAATTCTGTATCAGGCATGTTACTTATTTCTGTTTTGCGTACATACATCTGCCCTCATTTTGTCCTTTTCTTTCTTTTGGGACATAATTCTCTCATCTTGTCCATGTCTCTGTTTTTCCCGTGTGTTAGGAAGTCAGCTACGTTGTCTGCTCTCACAAGTAGTGGCTTTACGATGACGAGGTCCTGTAGTGCTGTGCCGTGCATTGTCTCCCATTCACCAGAACCTGGGACTTGGGAGGAGCCTCCTATCTATACTGCTTGTGTCCTGCCATTGTGTCCTGAGTCCCTTTTCCTTTCAGTCCACACATCTGCACAGACTATGGTGGGCTGTGCTTGCTCTTTGTGATGTTAGGGAGAGTGAAGGAAGCAGGTTCTGAGGAGGCAGGACCACAAAAGGGCCTGGGGGCAGGGCAGTGGTGTTAGCAAAATTTGCACTGAGCTGATGGTCCAGGGCCGTATCCCCCAGGCACCGCTGCTGCTCGGAGCTCAGGGCCCAGGCCAGCACATTTGGAGTGGGTGAGTCCTCAGGAGAACTCAAGGGCAGGGCATACTGCTAGAGGGCTAGGTAGCAAGTTTCTGTGCACTGCCATCCTCCCCCAGGTGGCTCTGTTTATGCTGGGGGGATAGGGAAGGAAAATGGTGCCTGCCAGCTCCTTTGTTCCCAGAGAAGTACCCTCCAACATTCTCGAAATTAGTACAAACACATCTCCCTCCTGCTGTGCAAACAGTGGCTTCTCTGTGGCCTCTCCCTGGCTGCTGTGTCTCTAGGGATGGGGACCTGGCTATCACTCCTGGCTCACCTAATAAGTCAGCTCTTAAAGCTCCAGACTCCCAAGTCCCACCGGTTATACAAACTCCTAGAATTCAGCCCCTCTGGTTGTCAAGGCCAGATGTTAAGGGGATTCACTTTCCCTTCGTGGGCTTGTTTTCCTCTCTCTGTGCCCACAGCTCCCTACCTCCTGCAGTCTGCTCCCAACCACTGCTGCTGGCCTTCCTAACCTCTCCAGTGTGGCTTCTTCTCTACATTTACTTGCAGCGTTTCTTCTGCCAGTCTTTGCTCTCTGGTTTACTTACTTGGATACGAATGATATCTAGTTGTAAATGTGGGATGAGGTGAACTTGGGGCCTCTTCCTCTGCCATCTTCCCAAGCCTCTTTTGCAGCTGATTTTATATTTCGCCTTCCTGCCTCAAGGCTAAGTAAACTTTGGGGTAAAGTGGATAAAACTCAGAACATTTGGGAAGAGAGCTTGCTGGGATACCCTACGAAATCACTGACCATGGTCTGTTTGCTTCAGTTTGTGAGCATCAGTGACTTTGGGAGCTTGTCCTTTTGTATTTATGTGTTCCGTACTTCAGCGAGATTCGGCAAGATGTTTTAAGCTGGGGGCTGGGGTAGAGTAATTCTCAAGACTTAGAGGAAGTTGAACTTCACAGCCTGTGCAATGGTAGTTAGCATTCCAACTCTTGGAATATTATTGTATGGTTTGTTAGGAATGCATCCTCCACACCCTGTGAATGAAGGGGATGCCGCGATCACTTACGGGGCTGCTTTTCCTTGGGGAGATTTTGTTCGAGGTTACCTGAGCTCATTGCTGATTCATGAGCTGCTGTTTCGGCTCAAGGGTGACAGAGGAGCAATAGGAGGCGAGAGGCTAACAAAATTTGCTGCAGACTCTTCCATATCTCTATCCTTATGGGACTTGTTATAAAAAAAACCCACTCAAAATAATGCCTTTTCTTCTCCTCCATCCATCCCCAGGAGAATTTTTTCCTATTAAAGGCCTCTTGTAAAAGGACTGCATTCACGTTTCTGTCCTTTGCTCTTTACAAGATACTCTTCTATTAAGCACCGGTCCATAATGTGTTCTTCTTCTCCTCCCCAGTGGCATTGGGCTTTGCCTTAGGAGATAGGAACCCCCTCGACATTTCTAGCTCAAGTGGAGTCTTCGACCAGATGGCAGGCCAGTTTAGCTCTGAAGACTCTTTAGTGGCATCATTAGACCAGTTTGTGATTATTTTACGGCTACCCTAAGGTATGTTGAGACCATTATTTCTGGAAGCGGACCTGGAGCTAGCTTGGTAGGCAGGTGTAAAGCGATAAACTTGCCCCTTGAAAAGTAGAGGTGGCTTTTTCAAGAGTAATATGTTGAAGCTAATCCCTGCGGATTTCTGAGGTGTCATTGCCCTGGATAATAAAAGCATTGACTTGTTTACTTAAAGATTGTACTCGGAACCCAGCAGATAAGGGAGTTGTACAAGTAATCCTTGGTGGATATCTTGGTACATACAGCAGATAATAGAGTAGGAATTCTTCGTGTATAGACTCTACTATTTTGCATATGTTACTCTGTTCCTGATTTGGATTGTGTAGCCCATGCATATTGTACGTAAGAGAAGGGTTTTTCTGTTCCATCAAACTCTAGATTATTTTGGGACTTTTATTCAATTCCGCAGTACCAAAAACTGATAAACGCTACAGATCTACATCTATACTACATATACAAAAATCCTCTATAAAATCGTGCCCAAGAGGAATTTAATTAGTTTGTATGATAAATTCTCACTGCTAACAGGTTGACTGGGGGAGTGTGGGGGACAAAGCAAGAGGGTTACAATATCAAATGATTGCACACAAAAGCACTTTTTCCAGAATCACCTTGATTTATTTTCCTAGTCTTTTTTTTCCTCAGAAGGAAAAATAATTTCATTAAGAAAACAAATGTTCCTGCCAAAGCGAATTTCTTTTCATGCATTTCTTTAAAAAAAAAAAAAAAAGTCAACATTAAAGTAGGGCATGCTCTGCCCCCTCCCTCCATTTTGTGGACTAAAGTTTGTTTTAAAAAATCCATTGGCAGAAGATATTTTCCTCAGATAGGATGATTATATTTTGTTGCTGCTTTGTTTAGTATATATTTTTCTCAAATGGGAAAAAAAGTCTAGGTGAAAAATTTATCTAACGAGAAAAGTAGTTTACATGGTCATAACACGTAAATTGCTGCCGAAAGAAAAAAAGGTAAAAAAAAAAAATTTTAAATGTAAAATATCACATAACTTCAAAAAACTTACCTCAGTTTTCTACCATTTATCATGTACTACAAGTCAACTTTCTAAATAGGATTACAGTCCTCTATTATAAGCCCCTAGTGGTACTATGGTATACATTTTACAAAATGCTACTACAAAATTTTTCTTTTCTTTTTGTTTCTGCCTATTGTGTACTTAGCTATAGATAATTTTTGAATACAAAGCCTACATGGGTATAAATGCAATAGGTAACTGCTCCTTTTTGCTGATGTCCTTTTCATGGTCCAAGAAGACGGCATTAGTCCAGCATCTTCTCCTGTTTCTTGCCTTCCTTTTTCTTCTTCTTAGATTCTGCTGTGATTAAAAACAGAGAAAAAAGCATCACGTTAGCAAACAAGGGGGGCACCAAACCCCCATGTAGTTGCAAATGCGCATAAAACTTTGGACTTCCCCCCAAATTTACCTGTTGACTGGAAGCCTTACCAATAACAAACAATTTTCGCATATTGTATACGTTATATGCTATATTCTATATGCTTACATCAAAGCAAGCTACAGAAAAAATGTTATTGATAGAATACACTTACAGTATTCTTTAAAAAATCACCTCTAAATGGACCCTTATTGGTCATGAGTCAACTGTAATTGTCCAGAAATGAAAGGATTGGATGGATAGAGAAGGTACGGTGTGTGAGAGTGCCTAGGAGAACAGGCAAGAGTAATACAGCCTGCCTTCATGTAAACACCTGCAAATACCTGTCATCTTATTAGTTGCCCCCACTTGATACACCAAATACTATCTTAGGGTCCTACTTAGAAAACAGAAACACAGCAGACCTCCCTGGAAGAATGTACCAGGACACTGCTCAGTGGAGAGCTACAAAAGCTCTGCTCGGCCCCTCATTCTCCACATGCCCTTTCCATGGGGCTGTTGATAAGCATTTGGCCTGATAGCTTCCTCTCCTGATTTGGCCTTTGCTTATATATTTGGCAGCTACTCATACATGAAGAACTACACGGAGCTTTGACTCTACAGAGTATCCTAGTTGTGGATGAAGCAAATGGAATGTACGAACCTGGGCCAAACCACGGAAGTAAAACCATGAGGATTGAAATAAAAATACTCCATCCTTTTCCAATCATCTTGCTGTCTCCCTCTTCCTAGGCCTAGGAGGATTCAGTGTAGAATAGGACATGACAGCTTTGGCTCCACAAATGAGAATGATCAGATCACTAGGCTAGCAAGTGAAAGGCTATTGCTAAATGTTTTTAAGATCCTCTCCCTGTTTGGTCCACAGTAGTGGTAGAAACACAGGGGTTAGGTACAGGCTCTGGAATCACACTGCTGGAGTCTAAGTCTTTGGTCCATCACTAAGTGACTCTGAGACTCCCTGAAAGTTAATTCACACGTGTGTGTCTCAGATTCCTCACTTGCGAATGGGCATATGAATTGTACCACTTGACAGGGTCAATATCCAAATTAAATGAGTTAACTAAAATCCCCTGAGAACAGAAGATGGCATAATAGCCTGTGCCCAAATAAGGTTGGTCTATTACCACACTAATGAAACCTGCTAAAAACAAGAGGTAATTTCTCCATATAATTAATCATCCCCAAGACCCATTGGCCGAGGTCATCGAATGTGCTAAACAACAGAGGAATACTGGGACACGCACGATGGCCAACAGGGACTATTCACTGGATCACAAGGCCTGTGTATGAGAGGGGCCTAAGGCTTATAATGAGAGGGGACATAATACCAATCACATATTGTAAAACTTGGAACTTGAACCTTTTCTATTTTTATCCTCACCACTTCTTCTAAGTTCTCAAGTCCATCATATACTAGGTGAGGTAGGGTAAGGTACAAGGTAATTGTCCTAAGCTCCCTTTACTCAAGCTGTAAGGGGTGCCATACACAATTATGTCAGGAGTTGCTAAAATCCCGCTAAATTGCTGCTCACAAATATTCATTTGTCCATGCCTACCCTCAGCTTTCCACCTAAACCGCAGAGACTTTGAACTTTCACTCTGTTTTTGCTTGTCATTATAAATGTCTTCTCCTTTTGACCCATGAAAGGTAAGATGACCAGAACCTCCACGTTCAAGGATATCTATAAAGTCCAAGAAGGTTTTCTGTTTAATGTCCAAACAGATCTCGTCTCAATGTCTAATAATTCCCAGTCTTTGGTCGACATTTTAAACAACAGCTGTCTGTTAGAAAGGTATCCTCAGAGAACAATCTAGGGTGTCAGCTGGGATCCAGGTTTAGTTTCCATTTTCTCAATTTCTCCAAATTCCTTACTGGTGAAGGCCGGCATTTTATATTCATTAACTGACAACTTGCTAAACACAAAGAAATCGACCACTTGCCCATGTAATCTGCACAATGCCAACCAAAGCCACGTTTTTGACGTCATTGGCAAGTCACCATGGCACCACTTTGACACACTGCACACCTTAAGTTCAAGTCCAAGTAGAAAAGGGAGGAGACCGCAGTAAAAAATAAGGGCAAGAAAGACAAATTTCTATCTGCAGAGGGTCAGCTTGGTTTCTCACCTAAAAACGTACTCAAATTTTTGAGAATAAAGAAGAAAGTTGGGTTGGTGATATTGCTTCCGAACAAATGCAGTTCTGGGGTGACTTTTGTGTACATTTTAATGACAGACTAAATGAATGTTGTTACCACTCATCTCTGTGACCTCAAAAGCTTAGGAACAACCTCTCAGGCTTTACCCACTGTACATGAGGGTTTTTCTACAGGATCATGGAATCTACAATCTGGAAGGTACCTGGTCCAACTTTCCTATGTAGTTGATGAAGAAACAAAGGAGTATCAGTCATTCGTCCAGGTCCACAGTGATCCAGCTATAGATCAGATGAGGGGTCCTTCTCCAACTCCTGGACCTCCTCACACAACAGAGCACTGCCTCCAATGATCATCACATGTGTAGCAAATGGAATTGGTTTTATTTTTGTTTGTCTCTGGACCATCATTTGGTCACCTCCCTTGAACAGAGTCTCTACACTTGTGTTTATTTCACTTCCTGGAGCACACCATTCTTTTTCTCCCCTAGTCTTTGGCCTTCAGAGAAACGTTTTCTCTTGATTTCCTCTCTCAGAGCACTCATCACTGATCCTGTAATTGCCCCTAAGCACAAGCTGTGCAAGGGCAGAATCCCAACTCACAGTTACTTCCCTAGCCCCTCGCACAGTGCCTGGCGCATGCAACTCTTCAGTGAAGGGCATAAATCTCTAACCTGGCAACAACACGTGCCTCACTGGCTCACCATGCCCTCATCTTCGTGGTGGCGCTTCCTTGAGTTTTCCTTGCTTATTTTCACCTCAGCCTTTACACATTGCCTTCTCTCTTCCTATTTTTCCTGTCACCTCAACTCGGCTTAACCAACATCTACTCGTTCTCACTTCAAGGAAGCCTTCCCAGAACTCCCAAACTAAGCAGGTTCCATCTACCTGTGGGTTGGATACTTCCATGTGCCTCTCACTGCTATTCCAAAATGAGAATTGAACTATTAATTTTGTATCTAATTATTCGATATGCCTTTCCCCCTTCCCGTGAGGGAGGAGACCAAAGCTGTCTCTTCCATCTGTGTCTTCAGTGCTGAGCATATAATAAGTGCTCCTGAAATACGTGCTGCATCAAAGTGAAGAAATGACCACTTGGATGGGAAACAAAGAGTCAATTAATTAGCCTATACGAAAGGACTGTTTCCCAAGGGAAGGAAGGAGTGTGGATTCAATCAAAATCTTGCCACATTTCAGAACTTCTTTAAAGATATTTTGTGAAGAATAAAATTACAAACATGTATATGTGAAAGTTACCCCAATTTCTCCACCCTTTTTCTTGTCTTTAAAATACAAGACTGATTTAACTCTGCGAGTAAAAGTTAAGTCCCGTTTTAGTAGCCTATCAAGGTGACGGGGAGAGAAATCTGCTGAGAATGAGGGTCGTGAATAGGCCTGGGGCAGGGCTACAGCAGGGTAAAGCGCGCGCTTTGTAACCGAGTCACGTAGCAGCTACTCTCAAAGGTTTGAAGAGCCAATGCGATCAGTGCCCTGATGTCAAACAGTAGGGAACCTTAGTTCACAGTGAAAAGAGCCAGGTCAAGGGAAGGAAGTACATACAGGCCACACATCAAATAAGACCCCAGGCTACATGTCACTCCACCCCACCTGAACTGAGGCTGTGAAGCTGAAGTGGATACAAACAGGAAAGGAGCCATTGTGGAAATGCGAACACAAAGGGCACCTGCCTGAAAAAGTGACTTGTTTTGTTCCCTTGGATGATCCCTACCGGGACACCATTACATTGAAAACCCACAGTGATGCTCTTGGTGTGTTTTAACTTTCTTTCTTGCTCTGGCCAGTTTTTGAGGTGATGGAGGATATTACTCATCGTTCTCTCCTGGTAGGTGTATATTGTGTATAATTTGAAAAGAAACAGGCTATTTTAAGATATATTTAACAGTGTTCAGAAAGTCTGAAGACTTTCTTAAGAAATATCTAGGGGCGCCTGGGTGGCGCAGTCGGTTGGGCACCAACTTCAGCTCAGGTCACGATCTCGCGGTCCGTGAGTTCGAGCCCCGCGTCGGGCTCTGGGCTGATGGCTCAGAGCCTGGAGCCTGCTTCCGATTCTGTGTCTCCCTCTCTCTCTGCCCCTCCCCCGTTCATGCTCTGTCTCTCTCTGTCTCAAAAATAAATAAACGTTTAAAAAAAAAAAAGAAATACTCTAGAAAAGATTCAGGCTCCTCTTATTGCTATGAATCTCAGCACCTGGAGTGCCATCTTGACGGTATTCTATCTAGAAACCTCAAGATCTAGTCGAAAAGATTCTCACAACGCATAGCAAGTACTGACAGCAGAGAAAAGAGGCAGTAGGAACACACAACAATTAATGAGTCATGGTACAATAAATTCTGAACATACACATTTAAAAAATTCTGACAGAAAACAAAATCCTCAAGTAAGGGACACCTGCGTGGCTCCGTCAGTTGAGCATCTGACTCTTGATTTCAGCTCCGGTCATGATCCCAGGGTTTTGGGATTGAGCCCCACACTGGGCTCTGTGCTGTTATGGAGCCTACTTAAGACTCTCACCTTCCCTCACTCTCCCTTTGTCCCTCTCACTCCCTCATGCTCTCTACACACACACCACAAAACAAAACAAAAACAAATCCTCAAGTAATAAGTGGCATCATGGCCATTTGTTTAGTAGGGCAATGAAGAAACAATGAAGTACCATTAAAATCATACTAAGAACCAAGTCCTCAGAGAATTGAGGATACCCTCTTCAGAGGGCCATCATGAATATCATGTGAGATTACAATCGCTAAGATCCTACTTGACCATCACTGTTCAAAAAACATTCATCTGTTACCCTAGCAAATATACACCCTATATACCCTATATCCAGTATATCCCTGACACCATTCTAGATCCTGAGATATAATGGCAAACAAGACAAAATTCTGCTCTCATAGTTTCTCATAGATTTCAAGATTGCTTTATGTGAGTGTCTTTCAAAATTGTAAAGTACTCTATAGGTATACATTTATTTTAAAAGTCATGAGTATGTGGGAGCTATTTTTATGGCTTCAGTGCCTACTTCTCTTCCTCCTAGTTTATTATGACATTGTAGATGCATATGATGTAAAAGAGTATCCAGAGGGAGAATTAATTACCAGGGGAAAAAATAATGTCTATAGAACACCTAGCCTGAAGATCAAAGAGTTTTTTCTTAAAAACTTTTACTTTTTTTTTTTTTTTTTTTAATTTTAGAGAGGGAGCATGTGAGTTCCCACATGCTGGGACCCACAACCCTGGAGTCATAACCTGAGGAAAAATCAAGAATGGCACACTCAAATGACTGAGCCACCCAGTCACCCCACTGTTAAATAGAAAGTAAAGAAACATATATATGTTAACAGAAATTACCCATAGTTTCACGATACAGAAATAGCACTTTTCACAGTGGGTTCTATTTATGTTTTCTTTCAATGAACATATGTATACTTTTAGTAGGAATATATTGACAGTTGATAAAGTACTTTATACTAAGCCTCCTGCTGTTAATTCCCATACCATTGCATGTACTTTGAAACATGACGATGTAGTATTCCTTTATGACATTCCATCCCGTATGTTTCGTGACCTTCCCTTTTTTGTTGGTCAGTTGGCTTGTACTCACTTTTGGTTACAATAATGACGCGGCGCATGTTTTTGGTAGACAAATCATTATATTACAAAGTTTTGCCTTAGTGAAGATTTTTAAAGAGGATCTAATGGACCAAAGGGCAGGGCACTTGTAAAGCTCCAGATATGTACTGACAGATCTCTTTCCTGAAAGGCAGTACTCACTTACATTCTCGTCAGTGACTTATGTTGGACCCCGTCACAGCAAATTTGTTCTCAAAAAGCAAATAATCAAACAGCATGCATCATCTCTTTTCTGCCTATCACAGGCCCTTCTAGGAACAGGATTGCCATGAAGCTAGTATGAGTAAACACTCCCTCCCTTTTTCAATAGTCAGGAAATCTGAGAGGAAAAGCGTTGGGGAGTAGGTCTTAAAAGAAAGAAATCCATGTAAAGGTTTTCAGCGAACTTGAGGGGAGAAGTGATTCAAAGAGGCAGAAGGGTTGAGAATTCTGGAATAAGCTTATCTCATTTTCTTATCAAAATGCTTTGCTCTGATTCCCTTTCTTCAGAGGGTCTGCTGAGCATACAGAACAGATAAAAAGGAATGGAGAGATGAAATGGTTGAGCAGAGCCCGGATTTTAACTACAGTGAGTTAAACTCTGTTTGCTACTGACTTAAATAAAGTAGCTTTGGGCCATTAAGCCAATAGGAGGAATTGTCGGTTGGAATAGAAAAAAAGAGATTTTCACCTTCTAACAGGTAGAATTCATATAGGAGGGAGCTATGGGCAGTCAGAAATGGACACCGCAGGTGCAGAGAGCAGGAGGCCGGCTGGAGGCATGTGAGACAGACCGCAGAAGCTAACCTTTGGAGACTCGCTCAATACATCATGGGAACTGAGGGAGGGGAAAGGATCCTATCACTGTCAAACCGTACAGGCACAATGTAAATAGGTCCACAGGGCTGGATATCACCACCATCCTCTCAATGTCTCATAAACCTATTTAAAGGAACTCGCCTGTGCTTCAAGGATTAGCTGCCCAGTTACCTGAAATCTGTAATCCCTCACATCAACTAGCTGTTGCTCAGAACCAATAATAAGGCTTGTTGAATCGTGACTGTACAACTCGGTGATCCGCCTAGAATCCAGGTCCTACTTGGCTAGGCCTCCTTCATTAAATTCCCCACATTTCAGTTTAAATTGGGGCAGCACAGATTATGTTGACAATATAGGAAAAAAATTTCTATTTAAAAATCAGATCTGTTTAGTCCAAAGTCTGTGCAATAATTTTGTTGTTTCTTCTTTGATTTTTTTTTTTTAATACCACTTTATTTCCTCTTTTGTCGACTCAGGGCACTTACTTCTAGGACCGTGAATGGAATACACACATACAAACAACTGCTCATTGATGCTCCCACATGCTGATCCCTGCTCTTTACCTCACTGTCCACATTCCTTTTCACTCGTCAATTGTTTCATAACAGTACCCTCCCACTCCGTCTCAACCATCTGTCCTCCTACCCATGTGCTTTCTGCCATCAAGCAGATGTGACACTATGTGATCTATAAAAGACAGTATGGCTTCCGTCTACATACCAACCAAACATGTCTGGCCCCTGCGAGGAATCTCTGTCTTGCCCCCGCTTACTGTGAGAGGAGACTCTGCAGTGAACTGCATCTCCTCACAATAGAAAGTTCAACTATGAAAACACCGGTGAGTCATGCAGATTTAATTGAATGCTTAATGGAGGAGATGAGGAAATGATTCCATCAACCATACAGAAGAAGCTTAATAAAAGGCACTAAATGGGTCGATTACTTTCCAAAGCAACTCACCCAGTATGGGTAGAATAAACCCTCTCCTTTCACCCCAAGACTCCTCTCTACAGCCTTTGCAGCCACTTTTCCCTTCTGTCTGTCCATTCTGCTTTCTTTAAATAAGGAAGCAACTGAGATACCCATTGGCTTCCCCAACCCAAGATTGAGGATGCACTTTCTTTATTTGGTAGAGTCATGAGCATGTCAAGGTCACTCTCTGATCTGACCATACTATATGTACGTGATACCAGGTAGAGAATCCTCAACTGCAACCCCTATTTTTAGTTCAACACGTCTACATCACCCTCACGTATTAGCTACATCTACTCGTTTGTGTGCAAGTGTCACAACCGCTAAACACGGGTGGGGATTTTCCCCCTGAGTCACAGGAGAGAAGAGTAGTGAGAGAGGGGATCAGAGCTGCTTCATCTGTAAGGCCTTTAATCCAGGATGTTCTCACTCGTGTATAGTTACAGAAAGAAAACAAAAGCTGTGGGTACGTGTGTGAATTCGGTATTGAGCCGCTAAATTTTGTCCTTTTCACCTTTGGCGAAAAATGTTTTTAAGTGCGGAATAAAACTGAAGCGAGGCAAATATAACTAATGCAAGGGAGACTGCAAAGAAAATATGATTTTGTATAGGTAGCTTTGAGAATGTGTGTTTGTACATGCAAGAGCATATATTTCTTTTTTAAATTTTGTTTTAATGTTTATTTTTGAGACAGAGAGCATGAACGGGGGAGGGTCAGAGAGAGAGGGAGACACAGAATCGGAAGCAGGCTCCAGGCTCTGAGCTGTCAGCACAGAGTCCGACGCGGGGCTCGAACTCACAAACCGCGAGATCGTGACCTGAGCCGAAGTCGGACGCTTAACCGACTGAGCCACCCAGGCACCCCAAGAGCATGCATTTCTGAGGCCTACGTCAGAGACCGGAAAGAAGAACATTTATTCTTGAGATGATATGTAAGTGTTCAAAAGCTTGTTTCTGCGGTAATGAGGGCACAGATAGAAAATGTATCATATGATCAAGTCTTATCAATTGTATTGGTAGCCTAGGCCAGAAATGAAGTATATTATTATAACCAATGATAAGTAGTTCCGACTTAGCACACCATGATTTGCTGATGTTTAACATTACATTACCAGCACTACTGGAAGATCAGATTTTGGTTTCTGTCAAAGGGGGAAAGTTTCAAGTCTGAAACATTTAAAATTTCAGTAGGGAAGGCTCCATCGATCATTTCTTATTTGCTTCCCCATAGATTTTTCTTCTAGGCTCCAACAGCTTCTACATGTCAGGTGTTAAGAATCAGTTGTTAGGGGCCAAATCACGTCCCCCTCAAAATTTCATATTGAATGCCTGACCTTCACACCTCAGAATGTGAACATATTTGGAGAGACAGTCCTTACGGAGGTAATCAGGTTAAAATGAGGGTGGGCCCTAACCGGATATAACTGGTATCCTCGGAAGAAGAGGGAATTTGAACAGACACACGTAGAGAAAAGACTAGGGGAAGACAGGGACAAGACGACCATCTATGAGTTGAAAAAAGAGGCCTGAACAGATCCTTCCCACATGACCTTTGGAAAGAAATCAACCCCACAGAAACCTTGATCTCAGACTTCTGGCTTACAGAACCGTGCAAAGATAAATTTCTGTTGTTGAAGTCACACAGGCTGAGGTACTTTGTTACACGAGTGCCAGGTAACGCATACATCGGTGAATTGGATATCTCGTTTTCATTTTTGTATAGCTGTCAGAACACCCTCCTTAGTCACAGAGGTCAAAACGCATGTGAGTTTTTTTGTGTCCTAAACGAGTCCTCCAGAATTTTTTTTTAATTGTCTTTTTCAACGTTTATTTATTTTTGGGACAGAGAGAGACAGAGCATGAACGGGGGAGGGGCAGAGAGAGAGAGGGAGACACAGAATCGGAAACAGGCTCCAGGCTCTGAGCCATCAGCCCAGAGCCCGACGCGGGGCTCGAATTCACGGGCCGCGAGATCGTGACCTGGCTGAAGTCGGACGCTTAACCGACTGCGCCACCCAGGCGCCCCCAGAATTTTAAATATGTATCATTTAAGTATGTGACTTTGGTAGTATGAAATACAGGATTTTATGCCCATTATTAGTTTTGCACATGCTCCCTGCAGTTACCAGTTCGCCCATCTCCATACGTGTCTTCCAGATTTCTTTGCTGCCTGATTCCTCTCGCCCCCATGTACCCAGTGCTCTGACTCTAGCAGCAGCGAAGGTCAGACCTGAAGAGGTGCCCCCAAACTTCTTTTTAGAAAGAAGCCTGCACAGCAGCTTAACTTAATGCTTTTGTGTGTCTGGGTAAAGATCTGAAAATAGGCGTTTCTATTAATGATAATAATAATCGAAAGCCTTGCACGAGCCAATGAATATGGGAACCTACAGTCAACCGCTCCGGGTCTCGTCCCCCGTGTGCCTGAGAAGTGGGACACTGGGAACATTTTTACCTGCTTTTTGCTCTTTGCATTTCTGATGAGCTCTTGTACAAATACTGTTTACCCCTCTGGGAAAAGCCTTTCCTTTTGCCTTTTCCCTGCCTCCTGTGCTGAGCAACAGCCAGACCGCTTTGATTTCCCTGAGGGTTCCCAGAGGCCTTGCATCCGTGCAAAGCCGGCTGGAGTCACTGAGTGTGGGAAGTGGCCTCACTGATGACCGGACAGCAGTGCCTCAGATCCTTGTGCTGAGACACCAGCGTCACTATGACTCACAGGGACAAGGAGGCAATCCCGAATCCAGCTCGGGGTCCGGCCTGGGAGGCCGCTGGCTAACGGGCTCCACTGGACTGCTAGCTCTAACTCTAGAGGAAGGGAGCCCCTTTGGAGGACCCCCAGCCTGTGAAATGGAGCACGAAGCCCGTTCTTTGCCTAAGCGCACTCACTACACAGAGACAGGCTTGAGCCAAAAACTACCTGACACGACTCAATCACAAATGACCCCAAACATGCTTCTGGTAATGTTGTAGGGTTCCCGTAGAAACACACTCCAAAATTACTAGTTTCGTTGGGAATATCCCAAGAGATGCCAGAGGGAGCACTCGGATGGGAAGCTCTACTGTGACAGAACACGGCCAAAGGACTGAGTTCAAGTTCAAACCTGACCCCTCACGGGCTGGGGGACCTGCTGCAAATTGCCACCTTAGCGCCCCGTTTGTAAAATGCAAGAACTCTCTGGGGCTGCTGCGGGGATTAAGTGAGACACGGCACACCAAGAGCTTAGCGCAAAGCCCGTCGCCTTATAAATACTTAAGTTGCTCAAAAACGCTGATGACGAGAGCCACAAATTAAAACACAAAGCAGAAATTCTCAGTCCAGAAGTTAGAAGGGAGAAATGTAAAAAAAAAGTTTCAGGGGCGTAAAAAAAAAAAAAAAAAAAAGAAGGTCCCTCAACCCAGTAACTAATTTGTGTGAACACTGTTCCATTATTCACCGTTCCTTAATACTAATTATTATATAGCTGTTTTGTGTGTGCACAACTAATGAGGCTCTGTGCGTGGAGTTTACCAAGGGAGATGAAACCAGACCCACAGTGTGAAATACACCCTGCAAATATTTATAGTTCCTAGTTCTCCCACCTGTCCCAGCAATAAAGACGAAAATTCCTTCCATGAGGAAGGAATTCCATCTACATGACTCCTCTTCCAGGTGCGTGAACTGTGCCTCGACAGTGATTTCTCTACACTTGAAGGGAGTGAATAAATGATGTGAGCCAGACCAGGACAATGCAGCATTGATTCATTCCTTCAAATCAGCACTATTCACTGAATTCCTCTCATGGACTAAGAACTATGAGATGTGGCACCTTAAAAGGTGAACGAGATGTGGCTGCTGCCCTCAAGAGGCTCAGCGTCGAGAGAGGCAAAGACTCACTCACTACAGAGGAACGGTGTCTTACCCGAGGAGCCAGTCCTGCAGGTAGGCAACAACATAATGCTTGGGAAGGGAAGTCTAGCAAATGTTCACACTGATCTCTCTTCTAGTCCTTGAATAAAACAAGCTCTTTTTGGCCCCAGGGACTTTGCACTTGCCCTTGTTTTATCTAGAAACTAGCATGGCTAGCTCCTGCTCTATATTCAAGACCAAGTTCAAAAACTTACCTCTCCAAGAACCTTTCCCTGGTTTCTCTACCTCACTTAGTCCCCCGCCAGGCGCCAGCTGCTCTGACACTTGGTTCTTTAGTTTTTAAGACCGTTTACTCCAATATGTAGTCATTATTTTAGTTCTGAATTGTTTTTGTCACTATTGCCTACCCTCCACCACCACTGGAACCTAATAATAGGAGAGGAGGAAACTTGATTAATATCGCCAGCACCTGACATATGGCCTGCTCCATTGCAGGCTCTTCATAGCTCTTATAAATAAATGAATAAGAGGAAATAATGCCAGAGGACCGTATGCTTCTCTCTTTCACAACATCTGTCACTCTCGGCAGTACCTTAGGATTTATCCTTCTGCTTTTCCCACCACACTATGGGTCCACATAGGTCACTAGCTTATCCCTGGTGCTAACTCGAGCGCATAGTACCCACTCAATAAATACTTGCCAAATGAACACGCCAGATTTTACAGAATGAAATGTATGAAGTACAGAAGGAGAGGAGGTTTCAGGTTTCTCAAACCACAGGTGCAGAGAGGTGGATATGTAAGAATGCATGGGCCACTCAGCCGTCCATCTCCAGGGTGTGGAGTGACTTGGGTGCATATTATGGGCAATGTCTGGAGCAGGGATCAGGCAAGAGGGAAGCCAGATGATGCCTGCGCAAGATGTCCTGCAAAAGACCCAGGATCTGAGTCTGTTGCTGATGGAAAGCTATGATAAAAGAGGGATTTTAGGACTGGGTCTGAAATTCATTCCTTCTTAGATAAGGAACCGAGGTACCTGTATGGAGGAGATACAGGCAAAGGGGTTGTTGTGCATAATGCTGGAGGTCTAGAGGCAGGACTGCCTTGTTTTTAAGCCTGGCCCCTCCGCTTATTGGCTGTACAACCTCATGCTAAGCATCTAACGTCTCTGTGCTCAGTTTCCTCATATGTAATATTAGGAATGACGATAGTAACTATTTCACAGAGTTTCTGTGATTATTCAATGATACAAGGTATATGCAATGTACTAACATGTATTCAAAACATATCAGTCTCCCCAAAAATATTAATTATAATTACTACTGCTGTTATCACCATAGTTCTTTTGCCCAGAAAGGTAGTGAGGGAAACACCCACCTCAAGAATTTCATTTGGAAGGAAGGAAACAGTCTTAAAATCACTGCACATTTATTCAGCATTTTTATATCTTCCTGTCATTAATTGAGGTATTCATTGTAGACTCTCATTTACAGAAGACAAAACTGTTCTTCTAATAAGAAAGGGGCAAAATTAGACTTTCTACCTTCAATGACAGTATCATGAATGGGAAATACAGATGTTGACAGACTCTTCCACAGCAGAATAAAGAAGAAATCAAACCTTAAGACCTAACCACATCAGAGTGTTTCCCTCTGATCCAGAAGAACAAAATCCCTGCAAAGTTCCCCAGGCTTCTCTTTCTGGAAAAATGCAAGGGCAGCAACCACGAGCCCTGTCAGGGTCTCAGGAAGAAGGGAGCGGGTCCCAGACTCCCTTTCACCTCTCTTAACATAGCACAGAGTCTCTCAGCCGAGCTAAACTCATCCACAGAGTGTGGGCATGTTCATTGCTAAGGGATGTCGGAGCCCAGGATCCAGAAAGAATTGTTGGGAGTTTCAGTAACAGAAAAATCTATTTAGCATTGGGGGAGCTGAGAACGCTGGGAATATCCCTTTACTGAGCCCCTTTCAATCGTCTGCCAAGTGCTATGCCCTGCACACAGCTGAGTCTTGCGCTTAAACAGTTGCCGTTCTTTTGATCTTTAAAGACAAATTGTCAGACCTCAGAGAGAGCCAGGCAACTGTCCAAAAAAAGAGAAGCGAGATGGCAAAACTTTTAGAAATAGCTAGGAAGGAAAAAAAAGGAACTGGGGTTCTCATGAGCAGGGGAATTTAAGGAGGATCTGGTAACAGCAGAGCATGAACTGGTGGACAGGACAGCAGGAGGACTGACATTGTTCCCTGACCAACCTGTAGCACAGACACCCGCTCATGTGCTCCCACCTCTGCCTGTCCCACAGTACCCTTCTGCCAGGCAAACTTGGAGGCTGACACAAATGTCATCTGGCCTGTCAATATAAAAAAAAAAAAGGGTTCACAATACCCCCATTTTTTTTTGAGAGACAGAGAATCCCAAGCAGGGCTTGGATCCCAACATTGGGCTCAATCCCACGAACCATGAAATCATGACCCAAATCGACAGACGCTTAGCTGAGTCACCCAGGTACCCCACAATATCCTTTATTCACGTGTCTTGTTTAAATAGTAACAGCTAATAATTTCCATTCCAACAGGTCAAGATCCTAGAATGTTCTAAGATAATCACTAGGCCACATCAGCTGCAGCAGTCCCTAGGAAAATCTCAGCTTGTATGAAAGCCTTCTGCACAAGCCCCTACTCAGCCTCAGCTTAGACTCTGCATTCCAGTGATAACCACCAGAAGCCTACTCCACTGGGCGGCACCTGCTCACACAGACAGGTCTGCCCATAGGGCCACAGCTCTCTCACAGGTGGCCGTCTTCTAATTCTACAGTAAGCCCGTTCTCCAAGGGGACTGCTGAGAAACACTGTGGTTTAGAGACAGGTTATTTGCCCTCTGAAGGCTTCTCTGCTCTGATCAGGTAAGCAGCACTGTCAGCACAGACTGGCCATGGTTCCTACTTTTTTATTACTTGTCCACAGCTCAGTCATCCCCGCAGATTTTGTTCAAACTGAAAAGAGTGTAATGACTCGACAAAAAACACCTCCTGGTGGTTCCAACAAGGAGAGACCCAACTCTCTTTACAGTGGGATAACTGTACCAATAGAGGATACTCTTAGCAACTTCTCCAAGAAATGTCATCAATACGAGTAAGGGTTAGGTTCAGTTTGGTCGCGTACTTCAACACATCCCAACGTTCCCGCACACTCCCTGGCCGACTGCTCACTCAATACCAACTCGAGAACCCCTTCAGCTGCTCTTCTCACACTTATAGGCAGAGTTTTGAAAGTTAAAGACCTATTTCCCAGAGTCCCTTGCAGGAGGATTTTATACGTGGCCCAGTTTCCATCAAGCAGGCACGTTTTGAGTCTTAGAGGTAGCGGTCAGCAACCAGAAAAAAAAGGGGCCAAATTTGGGGAGATTGGGTACTTGGGCAAGAAAGGAGCAGACGTAACTAGTTTTGAGGGCACAGGTATGGTGGTGTTTCCAGTGTTCAGTTCTTAGCACGTGTGCTGAACTGTGGGTAATTTTAGCAGCAGGGCTTCTGCGACATCAGTCACGTTTGGCATGATTAGACATTTCTCTTAGTTCTGTTGCCTTCTGCTGTAATATTATTGGATCCAACTCAAATCTTCTGGCCCTTCTGGAAATTCTAGTGAGCTATATAATACCCTTGAATAACCCCCTTCCTGCTTAACTAGCTACAGTAGAGATCTTGCTGCGGCTAAAAACCCTCACAGATACAGGGTTTCTTGAATTAGTAATTGTAATTAATACTCTCAACCTCTCTTCCTAAGAAATTAAAATCTCAAGTGCCCAACACAATTGCTCGCCAATTTATCCCTGGCCGATTCTGACAGCAATTCAGAAGATTCCAGTTATAATCTTTCACTCAGTGACCTCCCCAGAGCAGTCCTGTCCCCATCCCCAAGAAAGCCATATTCTAGTCATGCACTTTTCAATTCTTACGTCTACATAAGAATATCGATATTCTCTCTCCTTCTGGGTATAAAATACAGAAGTGGAGGACTAAAACCTCTCCTCGGATTAAGTGGGGTTCCAACACAAGAGAATCTTTTGATAAGAGTTTCTAACTTCTTATCTAGTATCACTGAAATTGTCCCAAGGCCAGAGTGTGGAGTTTGTATGATACCGACATAGCAAAAGGAAGAACCACTTCTATCCAATAGACTGGAGTGTGGTGAATTCTAAGGCAATTTTTAACCAAACCAAGTGGGATATTTAGTAATTTCCTAGAGTTCAAGGTACCACTTCTCGATGCTAAGGGCCCTCTCTCCCCAGCAAGTCTTGTAAATTTTTGGCCTTATTAGGAATCAAGTCACAACAATACCCTCCAGTTTCCTCAGTTTAATGCCTGGTAATCACAGCCTTACCAATACCTTTATGTTCCATTCTGAAATTTAAAGAACATGTTTTCCACACTGAAAGTCACACAGTTTGCATATCAAGCCACTACCATTTTCCAAAACAGAAGAGGACAGAAATCAAACCAACAAGTTTTATGAAACAAACAGATTTTTTTTAAAAAGCAGACAGGGGCTCCTGGGTGGCTTAGTCAGTTAAGCATCTGACTTTGGCTCAGGTCATGATCTCATGGTTCGTGGGTTCAAGCCCTAGCATCGGGCTCTGTGCCGACAGTTCAGAGCCTGGAGCCCCTCCTCTGCTCGTACTCTGTCTCTGTCCCTCAAAAAATAAATAAATGTTTAAAAAACAATGGGGAAAAAAAAGCAGACAAAAGACCAGAACCCGATGATGTGTTTGATGAGAAAGACAGTGGTGGGAAAAAAGTACTTTCTGGCTATGAGTTCAGTGACTGGGCTACAAAGGAGGAAAATGGAGTCAGAAAAGAAGGAAACATGGAGCTGATTCTATTCCTAAACAACAGAGTGGATTTAGAAGAATCACTGATGTTTTCTGTCCTCACTTATTCTATCAGGGTTACATCAGATAACAGACAAGGTAATGATCCTAGACAGTGGGATTTATCTAACATGACCAAAGTTTTAATGAATGTATAATACCCAGGGGAAGCATGGTGAAGTTGAAAAGGCACTGGGTCTTTGGGGTCAGTCTGACTTTAAATTTGAATCACCACTTAGAAGCTGTGAAACGTGAGGCAAGTGGCTTAACCTCTCTGGGCATGTGCATTCTCAGATCTAAAGTAGGATAAATACAATGCACTGCACAGAACGGCTTTGAAGCTGAATGAGAAGTGCCTATCACAGTGCCTGACTCAAAACGAGTGGGTTCGCTATCTCCCTCTTTCCTGTTCATGTCCTGAGCTAAAATAGCAGGAAGCCCTGATGGGTTATTCTTTCCTCAAGAAAGGAAGGACATAATTTATAATTGTATAACTTTTTAAAATTTTTTTTAAATTTTTTTCAACGTTTTTTATTTATTTTTGGGACAGAGAGAGACAGAGCATGAATGGGGGAGAGGCAGAGAGACAGGGAGACACAGAATCAGAAACAGGCTCCAGGCTCCGAGCCATCAGCCCAGAGCCTGACGCGGGGCTCGAACTCACGGACCGCGAGATCGTGACCTGGCTGAAGTCGGACGCTTAACCGACTGCGCCACCCAGGCGCCCCTATAATTGTATAACTTAATGAAAATATTACGTAAATAACTTCTTTACTGCAGCTTCCACATTTGTAAGTTTAATGTGTGAAACCTTTTTTTTGCTTCTAACATTTATCTGTTATACACATATTTAATCAGCACCTACTATGTCCTACTCCTTGTTCTAGGCAAAAGGGATACAGTAGAGAACAAAACCGGTCAGGTCCCTGTCCTCCTGAAAGTTATACTCTGGTAGATGTGTACCAGAACAGTTATAGAAATAATGTTCTAGAGAGCCCAGTCATTTCTCTGACATCAGCCGTAACAACATTTTTCTAGATATGTCTCCGGAGGCAAGGGACACAAAAGCAAAAATACACTACTGGGACGACATCAAAATGAAAAGCTTTTGCACAGTAAAGGAAACAGTCAACAAGACTAAAAGACAACCCACTGAATGGCAGAAGATATTTGTCAATGACATATCCAATAAAGGGTTAGTATCCAAAAAGGAACTTACACACCTCAACACCCAACAAACAAATAATCCAATTAAAAATGGACAGAACCCATGAACAGACATGTCTCCAAAGAAGACAAAGAAGACATGGTTGGCCTCTCCAAAGAGGCCAACAGACACATGAAAAATGCTCAACACCACTCATCTTCGGGGAAGTGGAAATCAAAACCACAATGAGTCCTCATCACTTCACACCTGTCAGAATGGCTAAAATCAAAAACACAAGAAATAACAAGTGTTGGCGAGGACTTGAAGAAGGAACCCTTTTGCACTCTTGGTGGGAATGCAAACTGGTGCAGCCACTGTGGAAAACAATATGGAGATTCCTCAAAAACTTACAAATACAATTACCCTTTGATCCAGTAATTACACTACTAGGTATTTACCCAGAGTACAAAAACACTGGTTTAAAGGGAAATACGCACCCCTACGTGTATATAGTAGCATTATCTACAATAGCCAAGATATGGAAGCAAACCAATGTCCATCAATTGATGAGTAGATAAAAAAAAAGAAGTGGTGAATATATACAGCAGATTATTTTTCAGCCATAAAAAAAGAATGGAATCTTGCTATTTGCAAGATGGAGCCAGAGAGCATTATGCTAAGCAAAAGAAGTCAGAGAAAAGACAAATGCCATATGATTTCACTTATATGTGGACTTTAAGAAAGAAAACAAGCAAAGAAACAAAAGAGACAAACCAAAAACCACTCTGAAATGTAGGCAACAAACTGGTGGTTACCAGAGAGGAAGGTGGAGGTGGGGGTGGGGGTGGGGTTGGGGGGGGTGTGGGGAAGGTGACACAGGCGATGGGGATTAAGGAGTGCGATTACATTAGCATTGGGTAATGTATGGAAGTGTTGAATCACTATACGGTACACCCGAAACTAACAGAACATGGTATATTAACTGAACTGGAATTAAAATTATAGGAAGAAGAAATCATGCTCTAGAACGTGTATTCTTCCATTTGCGAGTCACCTTTGCACATCAGTGTTGGGCTGTACATAGTACTGTGAAATATATAACTCACTCAGGCTAATCCCATTTTCAACTAATCATATACCTTAATTTTTGATATGTCAACAAATTAAATGTTTACCAACTTGAAATATTTTTACCGCCAGTTTTCAAAGTGAAAGCCTGAGCCAAACTTTTAACCTTCATTGCATATCACTGGATGAGAAAATGTAAAAATGTAAAAGGTCAACTATCCACCAGCCAAAAGAAGTCCTCACCTAGTGAATTACCAAATACCCTGAAGGGTCTTTCTGAATCACGTCCCCGCTTTGTCCAATTTATTCCAAACTTTTCAACATTTTCCATATCTACCCAGCACCCCCCACCACCACCACCTACCACCTAATCCTTCTCTCATTTTTTCTTCCCGTATTTATTAAACTGAAGTTTCTCTCACCCAGAGGAAAAAACAAGAACAGATTGTGTACATGCCTATGTGTGGTCTCTATGAACTTCATATTAGCGCAGTATTTCTAGATTGCGGCTGATAATGAAATCTTTTTAGGAACATCTTAATTTTCAAAGGTAGTGATGCTGATCTGGTTGGTCTGGGTTATGCCTGGGCACTGGGATTTTTATAAGTTCTCTGAGAAAATTCTAATGCTCAGGCCAGATGGAGAACCACTGTGGTATAGCATGGAGACTTCTTTAATTCCTTTTCCTTCCCACTCTCTATTTATGCTGAGTATTTGGGTTCTCTGGCTTTTTTTTTTTTAATGCTTACTTATTTTTGAGAGAGAGAGAGGGAGACAGAACAAACAGGGGAGGGCAGAAAGAGAGAGAGGGAGACAGAGAATCTGAAGCAGGCTCCAGACTCTGAGCCATCAGCACAGAGCCTGACATGGGGCTCCAACTCATGAACTGTGAGATCATGACCTGAGCAGAAGTTGGACACTTAAGCGCCTGAGCCACCTAGGCGCCCCTCTCGGACTGGCTTACAAATAAATTAATTTGAAAACTGTATCTCTGAGTTCTCCTGGTTTTGGAAATGTCTCACTGGATACATATGGCCACCAATTTTCATCAGATCTGTGTAGTTGTCTCCAGACAAGTAACACTTACAAAGCTGACACCCACACTCGGACACTGACTCCAGCCCCACATCATGCCTTTCACCGCGACCAACAGATTCCCATGACCTGGAAAGGGGGCATCCTGAATCCTAGATTCCAGCCACCCCACAGTTGTGGGTAACCATGTCCATGGACAACTCCATCAGAGACCAAAGGCCTATAACATGAGTCCTTTCTGCCTATTCGCAGCTAGCTAGTCAATCCTGACTTCCGGAGGCATTTTTTTCTTCTATTTTCATTTATGAGGGTTTCGTGTTCATTTTTCTGAGTGTCTCCTTGCATTTAATCTGACCAGTGTGTATCTGCAGGTCCATTTAGAGCTCAAATGTGGGCAGAGGCCAAGGAGACAGTTGAGAGTTCCCTGAGACATGCTGTGTTTATTTGTGAAGGCTGCCATGCCTCGTACCACTGAGTGGGTGGCTTCGACAAGAGAAATTTATTTTCTCAGAGTTCTACAGGCCAGAGGTCGGAGATCGACTGTCAGCAGTGTTCATTTATTCCGAGACGTGTCTCTTTGGCTCGTAGATGGCCATCTCTTCCCTGTGTCTTTGTATGGTTTTCCCTCTGTATGTGTCTGTGTCCTAATCTCCTTTCTCTGTATGCCATACTGGACTGGGACCCACTCATACATCTCCATTTAACTTTACCTCTTTAAAGGCCTGGTCTCCTAACACGGTCACATTCTGGGGTACTGAGGGTTAGAACGTGAACATTTTTTTTTTTTTTTTTAATTTTTTTTTCAACGTTTTTTATTTATTTTTGGGACAGAGAGAGACAGAGCATGAACGGGGGAGGGGCAGAGAGAGAGGGAGACACAGAATCGGAAACAGGCTCCAGGCTCCGAGCCATCAGCCCAGAGCCTGACGCGGGGCTCGAACTCACGGACCGCGAGATCGTGACCTGGCTGAAGTCGGACGCTTAACCGACTGCGCCACCCCGGCGCCCCAGAACGTGAACATTTGAATTGATGGGGGAGGGGCATAGCTCAGCCCATAGTGAAATGAGAGTTTAACACCTCCTTGTCCCCCCTCAGCTGGGATTCTATTTCTACGAAACCACGCCTGGGATATTTGTTTTGGTTTACTTTCCCCGGCATGGGAGCAGAGTGTAACTTTCTGGGAGCGAACAGGAAGACGGTTCTACATAATTTAAAAATTCCATGATAAATGTAAGGTGGTAAACATCCAACTAAAAAAAAAAAATAAAGGCTCTGAACGAAGGATAAGAAATATAGGACCTATCAACTTATGCAGCGGAGAAAGGAAAAATGTAAAATAAAGTAGCTGACTTCATGAAAACTCTGTATGTTGCATAATCTAGGAGAGATCTGATTTTAAATTTTCTGCTTCATGATCTTCATAAATGTGTTCATACTTGTCAGGAGGCAGCCCCAGTTTAGGGCTTGGAATATATAGTCACCATATGACAACTGTCTTAATTGGCCCATTCTGCTAAGTTGTTGATTTGTGCTGGGAGCCTGTTCCCATCCCAGCCCCCACTCCCCTTCTGTGCAAAGGACTCCAATTTGAACTCAGCTGCCTGCCGAAAAGCACTGGCGTGACACTCCATATACAGCGTGTTTTCAATCTATGAAGGTAATTCGCCTAAGATCCCCCTTCCGAAAATCGGAGTTTCCACATCTGAGAATCCTGCCGGAGTCCATCAGTGTGTGCGCCTATGACAAGTAGGGCATGATGACAGGGACCTACCTTGAGGTTTGGGCTTAGTCAGCTTGCCACAGGGCTTGGAGATAGTGACTGTCTTCTGGCAGTCGGCATTGTGGAGGGCTCGCTTCAGACTTCCGGTCCTGGTCTTCAAGGCAGTATTCAGGTCACATTCTCCCCAGGCCTGGAACTGGTATTTGCACTCCGCTAAAGGCAGGGTAGGACCAAACAGAAATCTTTGAGCTCCTCTAGGAGTGCCAGAGAAGTAGGCACACTTTTGTTTTTCACTTTCTGCAGTGAGAGGATTGTAGATTCACATGCAGTTGCAAGAAGTAATATAGAAAGATCCCTAGATCCTTCAGCCAATTTCCCTCAATTGTGATGAGCTTACATAACCAGAGCCCGCTGGCGCAACCAGGAAACGAACAGGGATACATTCCACAAAAGTTATTCAGGCCCTGCCAATTTCACGCGCACTTATTTGTGTATATGCATGTGTGCACACATTTAGTTCCCTGCGACTTGGCCACATGTGCAGATATGAGTGAATATCAATACCATTAACATACAAAAGAGCTCCAACACAGGAGTCCTTCGGGTGAATCCTTTCCTAGCCTTAGACTAGGCATCTTCCTCCCTTCTCGATCTCCTTAACCCCTGGCAATCACTCATCCATTCTCCATGGCTATCATTTTGTCATGTTAAGAACGTTACGTAGGGGCGCCTGGGTGGCTCAGTTGGTTGAGCGTCCGACTTGATATTGGCTCAGGTCATGTTCCCAGGGTTGTAGGATCGAGCCTCCTGTCAGACTCTGCACTGAGCATGGAGCCCGCTTAAAATTTCCTCTCTCCCCCTCCTCCCCTCTGCCCTGCCTCTCACTCTAAACAAACAAACAAACAAACACGTTATGTAAATAGAATCATACAGTAGGTAACCTTTTGAGATCGGCTTTTTTCACGCAGCATAATTTCCTGGGTGTCCATCCAAGTTGTGTGTTTCAACAGTGAGTTTCTCTTTATTGCCGGGTAGTATCCCATGGTGGGATGGGAATGTATTATGGTTTCAGCACTCACCCGTTGAAGGAAACCTGGGTTGTTTCCAGGTTTTAGCTGTCATAAATAAAGCTGCTCTTTACTATCCGTGTACAGAGTTTTATAGCAATGGAAGTTTTCATTCTTCTAGGGTAAATGGCCAAAAGTGAAGCCTGCATTGTATGGTAAACAGATGTTTGGTCTTATAACAAGACTACCATCCTTTTTTTTTTTTAATGTGGCTATACCGTTTTACATTTCCATCGGCAAAGTATGAGTGATCTAGTTTCCCAACATCGTCTCTAGCCTTTGGTGTTATTTGTAATTTTAGTTATTCTGATGGATGCGTAGTATACAGTGACATCTCACTGGTTTTCACTTCCTTTTCCCTAACAGGGAAAAGAAGTTCAACACTTTTTTCAGTTGTTTATTTGCCACTTGTATTTTGCCTATGGCAAAATGTTTGCCCCTATCTTTTACCCACCTTCTAATTGGATTCTTAGTTTTGAGAGTTCTTTATAAAGTCTAGGTATACGTTCTTTAAGACATACTTTTAAAAATTTTCCGTAGGGTCTTTAGAGGACCCATGTATATGTAAGACCAAATGTATCTGAATTTCACAGTGGCCTTATAGAAGTTACCACCATTCATAAAAAGTACCCCAAAGGTTATAGAGAAAGAAAAAAAATACAGTGAATATACCCATTGTCCTTCTTCACTGACTTACAGGTCAGAATACATTTTCGCAAAGAGTAAGAACATTTGGGGCATTGTGAACTACCATGGCCAAGAGAGACAGAAAGTCTGGAATGTGGAAGAAACAGGTAATCTGGATGTTCAATAGTGGGTTTAAAAGTTGGAAGTGTTGAGGTGCCTGGGTGGCTCAGTCAGTTGAGCGTCCGACTCTTGATTTTGGCTCAGGTCACGATCTCAGGGTCATGGGATTGAGCCCTGCTTTAGCACCATGCTGAGCTTGGGGCCTGCTTAAGTGTCTCTCTCTCTCTCTGTCCTCTCTCCTCTCTCCCTCCTGCCCCTCTCCCCTGTTCATGATCTCTAAAACAAACAAACAAAAAAAGGTTGGAAGTATTGAAGGACTCCTTCCCAAATAGGCAGATGAGGCCAGCAGGAGCATGGCAATAGTCAATGAGAGAAAAGTCTGTGAAAAGTGACTATAAACAGTCTTGCTGGAATTGAGAAGTCAGTCTATTAATCACTGTGGATGGTGGGGAAAGATGGAAATGGAGAGGAGGCCTGAAAGTCACAGAAAGCGGTCTGGAGAAGGAGGAGAATAAACAAGAGAAGCAGGAAGGAAGGAAAAAGGAATGAGAAATCAAAGAAGAAGCAGAAAGAAGAGAGATTGATGCACCCTTAGGAGGGGTCAAGCGTATATATTTTACGTCCTGACTGGTACAGCAGTGGTTCTTGATCTGGGACTGTTTTGACCCCAAGGGTCATCTGGCAATACCTGAGACATTTTTAGTTGTCACAGGTGATGGAGGTGGGGAGTGCTACTCAAAATAAATAAATAAATAGATAGATAGATAGATAGATAGATAGATAAATAAATAGCAGTCAACCTCAAAAAAAAAAAACCCAAAAAATATCTGAGGGAAAAAATGCAAGCATTATCGCAGAGCACACGATTTAATCAACAGGACAACAGGAGTGGGACTTACCTCCAAATTGCTTTTTCCAGTTGCAGGGGATCTTACATCTCTGGGTCTTCATGGTTTGCTTACACTCAGCTCCAGTCCGGGTGCCCTCTCGGGTGCCCAGCCCACAGTCCCCGCTGGTGGGCACGCACACACTCCACTGCCATTCTCCACAGTCAGATTTCTTCACTTTTTTTTCTGGAAGGAAGGAAGGAAGGAAGGAAGGAAGGAAGGAAGGAAGAACAGTCAACACCTGGAAAACCCTGATTCCTCTAACAAAGCTCATTCCAGGGCGTGAGGTTGTGAGGTCTGTGCTTTCTACCTCCTTCTTCGCTGTCCAGTAAATACTGGCAACTTGATACATCTTAGCCAGATGATTGGCTCAATGAATGATCCAGAGAAGGGACAAGGAAAACTGAAGGAGACAGAACGTTAACTGAACTCTTACCATGTGCTAGGGACTGTACAAGTGATTTGATGACAGCTCCTTTTAGAAGCAAACACTTCTGTAAAGAATGGTCAAAAACAGCGAAACGAAAAAATCAGGAAACATTCTGTTAGAAGTAATGGCTGTCAGATTAGCCATTTGTAAGGCTAGTCAATGACTTGTAAGGCAAGTCAATGTTCCTTTCTCTGTCGTAGAGATGGAATAATGTAAGATGAATGAGGTGGATCACAGACCTAAACAGACTCCCAGCCCTACAGCCTGCTATTTTTGACACTGGAAGTGACATAGAAAAGGTGCTATACTGCTCTGAGCTTCAGTTTCCCCCTTTATTAAGATAACATACAACAAAAATTCCTTGCAGGACTCTCTTTGAGGGAGAGAGGCAACATAAATAAAACACCTACTTGCTGGTCAGTGTTCCGTACAGAGTAGCTACTAATATGATCATTATGTTAATAATCATCATCTATATTTTAGGACTGGTGGAGGGGAGATCGATGGGGGTGGGGGTGTCCCTTAGGTTCTTCTAAATACTTGGGAAGAAGGAAGGGAGGGAGGGAGGACAAAAGCCAGGAAGTTGGATCAGATGGATGTTAATCCATAAACAGTCTTGCCTTCGTAACCCTACTGCTTACCTGGTTTCTCTTTCTTCCCCGCTTCAGCCGTGTCCACGGCTGCCAAAATGAAAATGAATGCCAGGAAGGCAGCTGCAAATTTTCGACGCTGCTGCAGGTACTGTTGGGACTGCATTCTAGGAATAAACACAGACACAGAAGAAGGTGGTGTCAACCTAAGGCAGAGAGAAAGGCTTGTGGAACTCCTTACTGCAGGGCTCCATTTTCCATTTCTAGGATGTTAGATTTTAGGGAGATTTGTATCATTGCTCTTGGGCAAAATTCTATCTTTTCCCTCCGTCAGTCAACGAAGTGTTCTTCTGCAATTAGTCAGGTATCCACTGACAAAAATAACAACACTTCTCCACGTAAGAACTTCACACCCAATCATTTGCTAAGCACGACTCGAGAATTACGGAAGCCAAAGAATTTTCATGGCATGTTTTTGACTAGACTCCAGCAGTTAATCTCGCTGATGGTGACATATGGTAATGCCAATAACTATAGTCTTCTTCATAACTACGCAGGATTCCTAGAAACAACCACGGTGTTGTAGTCCACATGGGTAATTTGAATGGACACAATTAACGGATTATCTATGCCAGTATATGGTTTGCCTTTATCTTTAGATGGGTATGTGTCATAATGAGCAATATCTTATTTTTTAGTTTCCCATGATTATTTCATCATCGCTGTTCCATTATTCATTGGTCTACCAAAGAGTGCAGCACAAGACAGAGGTAGAGCCAGCATACTTTGATTCATTTCAAACACACTTACAAGCTCACATAAAATCGAAAAGTCATCTAAATTCTAGGATTTAATGAAGAGATTACACTGGTTGTAATTTGAAATTCTCCACATTTGGTATGAATCAAAAATCTCAGAATAACATTAGAAAGGCTCCCCTGGAACTTGAAGTCACTTGTGACAGCCAATTGTCAACATGGTCACCCATGGTTATTAGCTCTGAGCATTTTGTTTTTCTAGAAGAGTGATTTTTACATTTCTTTGAGTGTGAACAATAAAACCTACACACACACACACACACACATACACACACAGGATTGAGATCATTCTGTTCTGCAATTTCTCATTCAAAATCATCTGTGAGATGATATCCTTGTCAGTGAATCTGTCTCCCTTTCTGTGATATTGGAATGCTACTCTTTATTAGTATTTCTTTTTCAATCGATGACTTGGGACTCTATCATATGAATGAAGCGTATTTCATTTACCAATTAAAATGAACAGTTTGATCATTTGGTCCTTTCACTGACTCTTAACTCCTAATTAGCTACTCCCCATCCTCATCACTTACTAAAATCTAATCCTAGATGCTTTGTTCATCCTCCTAACGCTAAATTTTTATAACTGTACCTCACTGCTGGTCACTCAGAAACGTTCCTATTGATTCTGAGACTTTTCCTGTGCCTTCCGTTGGGCACAAATGATTTGAAGAGCCAGTCTAGACTTACTGGCTGGCAAGGCTTCCTGGAGTTGACCGCCCTGTGCATCCATGCTGCTATACATTATCATATATTTGAATATCACGTAAAGTTGTTAGGTGCAAAGTGAATCAAAGTGGAGGTCTTCTGTTGTTTTCTCCAAAGGCTGTGCAAGAACCTGCTCACAGTGACTTCGCCACTTTGGACGCAGAGAGATTTCACTGGAGTTTTCTTAGAGGGTAAATTAACTTTTACCTTCAGAACTTTTGATGTATTTCTTTCCAAGTTAGAATTTGCCTTTATGTTCAACGATGATCTACAGATACCTGAAGCATTTAGACTGTGAATTAGAGTCATGCGAAAATTCAGAAATTCCCACTGAGAAAGCACAGTTCACGAGTGAGCTTTCTGGCCACACAATGGGCTGATCATTGTATAGCCTTGTCATACATACAGCGGGAGGAGAGGACAGGAGCCTTAGGAACCCCCTGAAGAACCATGGCCAGCTGGCAGAAATAGAAAGGATGCTTCCTTCCATGACTAACACAGGCAGACAGTTATTAATAGAAAGGTGCTGATACTGGCTAATTGTAACCTTGGCATTCCTAGTTTTACATTGCTAAGTTCTTACTTTTATATTTATTTTCAAAAAGCTTTCTCTTCAGCAGGTTAAATCACTTAATTTCAAGGGCAAAAGTCCCACACAGACCAGAATTTCCTAACTGTAAGATTGTTTTGAGTCACCAGGGGTCTTAGTTGGCTCACCCGTTGTATGGGCTGAGAGGAAGGAAGGAGAGTTAGGAACCGGATGAGAGCTGGAGACTTAAAATGGAAATGTACCTTCTCTGCTTCTGATATTAATGCAGGACAATTCAGAATCTTAAGAAACGGGTAAATGGCGAATCTCAGCTTTCTTAGGTGCACGAAGGAAAAATGCACACAAGTCCATGTGTACAGAAAATGACCTGTGTACAGGAAATGTGATCAGCACTAGGTTTGAGTTGGAAAATATCTTTCTTCTTCTCACTTCCCCTCCTCCTCCTGTTTTGCTTACTATGCTGCCTGAGCCTATATTTTGATAGCTTAGATTTTTCTGGCCGGAGAAAATGAGTAAAGATTAAGAGAGTAAGGGGGTTTAGAAAAGGATTAAAGCGATCCCCAAATTCAAGTGTTCCCAAACAATACCCAATTAGCATGCTGCCGCCTGCTGCTGTAGTCAGTACTTGAGTAATTAGTACATGTATGGCTAACAGTTCCCCTGCTTGTGGTATTTGCACAGCTGATGGTTTATTTGTCCTTAGCATCAAGTAAAGGCAAAAGTTCTCCCTGTATATGTTTAACCCCATCCGCTCTTCAGCAGGGCGCTAGCTGGGCAGAGGCAAGGGCATTGATCACAGCTTTTTTTTTTTTTTTTTTTTCTCTGAGGGAAATAAAACAATGGAAGGTGGCAGCCTGCTAAATCAGCCGTTCTTTTGAATCTTTTCCTTGTTTTCACCTCCTCTTACTGCCATCTTTCGTTGGACTTACCCGGACAGATTTAATTTCATAGGGTTTAACGTTAAAGTGAAAGACTGCCATAGAGGGATGGTGAGGTCTGGAAATTATTGTTGAGTTAATCTCAATCACTAATACATCTAAAGCTCAGAGATGAAAGGAAATGAAAGTTAAAGAAACCAACTCAAAGGAAAGGTGTTAGTTTATTAAATCCTCAGCTCTTCCCTAGAGAAAGAGCTCATGAGAATGAAAAAGAGGGCTCCTCCTCTGTTAGCATTTTAATAGGATCTAGAATTTTAAAAGGCTATCGACGTCTGGTGTAAACACAAGACAAGAATGCTGGAATCTGCCCCTTAGTGACCTGGTTGGAAGGACCAACGTGGGACCTGGAGACAGAAGCTCTGGCTCACACTTCAGCTCCACCACCTAATTTTGGGAATATTCCCGGGCAAATCCCAACCATTGGAACAACATAGCAACTACTTGAGAGGCTTGCCATGAAAACGCAAGATGTAGACATAGAGCTAACCCTACAACATTAAGAAATGGCTTATTAGTTGCTCAGTAAAGTTAATTCACCCCTACACTCTTATTACTTACTACAAGGAAATACTTCTAACTTTTTCAACTGAGGGATATGGACATATAGCATTATATTAGTTTTAGATGTACAACATACTGATTCCCTATTTGTATACATTGCAAAACCGTATTTCTTTTTATTGAGAAATAACAGGTATCACACTTTAAACTATCTAATATTATTCAAAAGCAAAAGACCAAAAAAAAAAAAAAAGAAAGAAACAAAAAAAAGAGACCGATACGATTTGATTAATGTCAACTACAGACTTGTTCAGCATTATCAGGGCACAAATGCATTCTGCCTTTTGACTTCTTAGGTTAAAATACATTCAAAGACATTTATGCCCCGTAAAATTTTTTTTTTTGAAGTTTGTGGAAGTCCAGAGGTTCCATGTTGAGAATTAAGGAACATGTCAATGAAATTTAATGTGTATGAAATGGGGGGGGGGGGGGTGGGAATCTCACTTTGTAACTGTACTTTATATGCCCTTTGTGCAGAGGAATCATTCCAACCCCCTCTTTTTTTTCAAACACCTAGGCCACGGCCCCAACCCACAGGAGCCACACAGTAAACAGTTTGCTGGTGAAAAATATCACCAAAACATGGCATCCAACAGAGGAATTAATATTCATGCTAAACAGATTTCTCAGTCCTCTGTCTAAGCCAGGGGATCTGAGATTTACTGAAGAAATCGGGCTGGAGACAACAGCCAGAATCTAGAGCAGCGTCATACATACGAGAGTAATCAGTGGATGATTTGTAATGCTTCTGCAGCATATATTACGTATCACTAGACCTTTCTAGACATTTTGTGATCTATTTGCCTAAGCTCCTGTGACATGGTAATTTTTTGACCTTTTTATTGTAAAATAAAGCAGAAGATACAGACAACTACACAAAGTATACAACTTAGTGAATAAGATAAATTAATTTTCCACTCACACCCAAAGGCTTTCTACCATATCCCCATCCCCACGACGGCTCCATACCAACGCTTACAGTAATTCCGTCTTTGCACTTCTTGAGGGTTTTATTCAAGCGAGCTTCCTTAGACACGTCTACTTTTAAAAACTGATGTCTTTTAAATTGTTTTCATTATATAGGATTCTCCTCCAGCCCCTTTTTCCTTTTCTTGCTTTTCACTTTTTACAAGAACCAGGCACTTCAACTTTGTCCATAGGTTGTAGTTTGGGTATCTATCAAGCTGGCCGATCTGTCTTGATGTGAGGATTCAGATGGATTCTAAAAGTATACCTCCTTCCTCTCCCCATTAGCACAGTATTTCATTAAACATTTTGGGACACCTACCTTACTCCAGCCATTGTGCTATATTCTCAGTATATAACAATGACCAGCGAGAAGCTTTCGCTCGTTCTCACGAAGCCTGCACTCCAAGAAAGTTTACACTGTCAAATAGCCAATTATAGTTTAATACGTTCTGACAAGAACTACAAAATGTTGAGCGAGGTGCCTGGGTGGCTCACTTAAGCACCTGGCTCTTGATTTTGGCTCAGGTCATCATCTCATCGTCTGTGAGATCAAGCCCCACGTCAGGCTCTGCAGCACCAAGCCTCCTGGGATTCTCTCTCCCTCTCTCTCTGCCATGTGTACGCTCTTTCTCTTTCTCAAAATAAATAAATAAACATTAAAAAAAAAAGAACTACAATACATCACGAAGTATAAGGGAAAGACAACTATTTTGCATTTCTCTTTCTTGGGTATAAACCAAGACAGGGATTCAGTTAAGGCCAAAGACTTAATTTCCCATAAGTTCCCTAAAATCAAACAAAACCACTTACAGTCAGGAATTCTGCTAAGGAGCATTAACTATTAATCGTGGTCCCGATGATCTGAATATAAAATTCAATGTCTATCTTATTTATCAGAAGGGATTTTAATTTAGTTTCAGGGAGATTGGTTAGTTCATATTAGTCAGGAAGATATTCACTTAGATAACAAACACTCATTGTACTATGTGCAAGGACCTGTTTTAAGTACTTTATAAATATTGACTAATGTTAATATTAATATTTGAAATGTCACAAATGGTGTATTAATGTACTCAATTATTCACAAACTGTGTATATAAGAGTTGCATCCTTTGTAGCAGAAAGTGTTCCCTGTGGGGCAGGGCGGGGGGTGGGGGGGTGGGGACAAGGAATCAACATGAACTAGAGTGCTGACCGTGTGGTGCTTACATTTAGTGGGCAGAGTCATAGAATAACAAATAAACAGCTAAGTAAATAAATTCATAAATGAGATAATTTCTGACACAGTCAATTTTATGAACAAAGTGAAAAGGTGATGGGACCAAGAGTAAGTTGAAGAGGCAGGGTGGTTACAGATGGCTTCTTCCGTATGACTGAAAAAGAACCAGAGGAATATTGTATCTCTTATTGATAAATATTTTGCCTCATGGCCCCCTCCATAGCACTTTGACTATCCCTTCTTGTCTTCTGACGTGGAATTGTCTTCTTTTCACCTCCAAGCTTTTATAATTCTTCTGGAATTCAATAATTAGCCATCCACTCCTCCCAGTCGACCTCGTTCTCTCCACTCTGCTACAATCTCTGGATCCGCTTAAGGTCTGACCAACAACCAACAATTTCTCCCTCCTATTGACTTGCTAGTCATCCGCCCAGTCAAACCTGAAATCTTAGCATCTTATAATCTGTATTAATATCTAGTCTCAATTAAAAAATAAAACCAAATCATAGGGGTTTTTTTTAATTTTTAAAAATTTATTTATTTATTCTTGAGAGAGACAGGGCATCAGCAGGGGAGAGGGAGAGAAAGAGAGACAGAATGTGAAGCATGCTCCAGGCTCTGAGCTGTCATCACAGAGCCCCACACGGGGCTTGAACTCACGAACCACGAGACCCTGACCTGAGCTGATGTCGGATGCTTAACCGACTGAGCCAACCAGGTGCCCCCCAAATCATAGCTTTAAGGAATATTGACCTTTCCCAAGAAAAATAATGACCACTGATTATTTAATTTAAATATGATATCCCATAGTGTTCTTTGCTCATGTCTTCTGAGTTGGTAATATAGTAGGAAACCCATTTTGACTCAAACCATGTAGCCCTTTCACCTCTGACTCCTATTAATGTTTACAAGGATGTGTAGCCTTCTTGAAAATGGCTTTCTAGGGGTGCCTGGGTGGCTCAATTGGTTAAGCGTCCGACTTCGGCTCAGGTCATGATCTCATGGTCCGTGAGCTTGAGCCCCGCGTCGGGCTCTGTGCTGACAGCTCAGAGCCTGCTTCGGATTCTGTGTCTTCCTCTCTCTCTGACCCTCCCCCACTCATGCTCTGTCTCTCTCTGTCTCAAAAATAAATAAACATTAAAAAAAAAAAAAAAGAAAATGGCTTTCTACTCAAATTCAAATCTACATACACAGAAACATTCAGGAATGAGAACGGAAAAAAGAAATCAACTGAAGCAAGTATTCAATGGAAATCAGTTTGGATACCCTTTATAATATGATAGTGATGTGAAGGTGTGTTCAATTATCTTGTGGAGCCACATGAGTTCAAAAGGGACTTGGGTTGGTTGTGTTATTCCTTTACTGCTTTCATTTGTTACAATCAAAAGTAGCTGGGAGATCGACTTTTAGAATTTTAAAATGCTCTAGTTTCCTCTTAATTTTTTTTGTATCTGTTCCAACTTGACACAAAGGAACAAGTAAGAGTTTTACAGTAGGTCAGAACTGAGGCTGAATCCCAACTTGGGCTAGGTAATGAAGCAATACATTTAATTTCTCTGGAACTTATTTTCTTTAGCTGCAGACATGGATATAAAATCTGTCCCACCATGTTTGAGATTAGTGATTATGCGTGAAAACTGCCACGTGTCTTTAGCCAGGAACAAGTACTTATAACTCTCTGAACACAGGAACATTGTGTTCCAATCAACTGATCTTTTGCTCATGCTATCCCATTGCAAATGGAAGTTCTTCCCCAAATCTCTCTACCTGGCAAACTCTTATCACCTCCCGAGGTTTAGCATAAGGGATTTCACCTTCAATGAAGACTTCGTTGAGGCAACATCATCTTCTTTATCGTTGGAGTTTCCTGTGCTACGTCCATTCCGTAGACTCTACTCATTTGCACCCCCTGAATATAGCGGCATATTACCGACTCTATAAACTGTAGCATATAAAACTGAAAAAATTACATGTGCCCACTACACCATTATATTTAGTAACCAATCATTTTTAAGGCCTTTGATTTCTCTTCTTTTGTTATCATTACTAGCCACTGACTCTCTCTTATAGTTATTTCTTTCTTAAAAAAGCAAAACAAAGTAAAAACATACATTATAATTGTAACGCACAGAGCCAAGTAGAGAATAAAAAACTGTCCTGAAAGGCAGACACTAAGAAGTCAACAGGGGTTCCTAAGGTTCCTCACTAGCTAGTTGACTGGCTCCCAAACACCAGCCAGGAAGTAAATTCTCATCTTCAGAAAGCTGCCAACAATACAAGCCATGAGCCTTGTGAGGTCCTATTAGAAACCACAATGAGATACCACCTCACACCTGCCAGAATGGCTAAAATTAACAACTTGGGAAACAACAGATATTGGCAAGGATGAGGAGAGAAGGGAACCCTTTTGTACTGTTGGTGGGAATGCAAACTGGTGCAGCCACTGTGGAAAACAGTATGGAGGTTCCTCAAAAAAAGTACAAATAGAACCACCCTATGACCCAGCAACTGAACTACTAGGTATTTACCCAAAGGATATAAAATGCTGACTTGAAGGGTCACATGCACCCCAGTGTCTATAGCAGTGCCTATCAACAATAGCCAAATTATGGAAAGAACCCAAATGTCCGCCGACTGATGAATGGATAAAGAAGATGTGTTGTGTATGTGTGTGTGTGTATATATATATATATATATATATATATATATATATATATGTGTGTGTGTGTGTGTGTGTGTGTGTGTATACATATACAATGGAGTACTACTGGGTGATGAAAAAAGAATGAAATCTTGCCTTTTGCAACATCATGGATGGAACTAGAGGGTATTATGCTAACTGAAATAAGTCAGTCAGAGAAAGATACATGATTTCACTCATATGTGGAATTGGAGAAACACAACAGATGAACTTAGGGGAAGGGAAGGAAAAATAAGGTAAAAACAGAGAGGGAGACAAACCATAAGAAACTCTTAAATACAGAAAACTGAGGGTTGATGGGGGTGGGGAAAGTGGGTGATGGGCATTAAGGAGGGCCCTTGTTGGGATTGAGCCCTGGGTGTTATATGTAAGTGATGAATCACTAAATTCTACGCCTGAAACGAACACTACACTGTATGCTAACTTGAATTTAATTTTTGAAAAAATCATATTGAAGACTGGAAGTGGGAAAGCAGACAGAAATGGAAAATCATCCCCGGGGGGACGTGCTGAGCACTGGGTGTTATCTAGATGCAAGGGTAACTAAAATACATTTTAATTCAGGCATTTTTTTTAAAGAGCTAAAGACCCTTGATTTTGGAGTTCATTATTTTTAATTTAAGTCAGCTTGCTCCGCCTTGCTTACGAAATGCTGAGTATTTAGAGAGGTAGTTTCCTTCTAAGGTTACAAACGGTCAGTTCGACAAATCTGTCACAGTAATTTTATCTTGCCACATTACGCATGTACTTAATCATGGTCATTTTTTCTACCTCCTACATTTGCGAGCTATTTGTTTCTATGGGGAATTTAGTAGTTTCAATTTTATTTTTCCTTACTTATAGGTTCCTTTTCCTTATTTTCACTAACTCTTCCAAAACCATCCTATTGATTTATCCTCGAATGGTTTGATCACGGCCTCAGATTCCTAAAGTCTCACATAAATAGGCATTATGCTTATAATGAAATCTGTTACCAAATCAGCCCTTCATTTTGGCCTTGTTAAGCTGCCTTATTTAAACACTAAGCCTTGAAAAGATTGTGTCCCAAGCACATGCAGGCATAACCTCAGGTATACTCTGTTCACAGCACAGAAATAAATTCAACAGCATCCCACCTTTGATTTTAACTAAGTGCCTATCAGGTTGATAAAGTAGGGCATTCATTTAATTTTGTATAACTCAATGTGTCAAATATAGGGAAACGTCAGGCCCAAATATTTTTATGGCGTGGTGGCACCTACTGGAGACGTGTGATATTTAAGGACATTTTCCTTAGACATCTATTCACCAATTTGTAGAGCACCTGCTAAGGGCCAGGTCTCTGCTGGGGATGGGAAAATGGAAAACGAACATGATACAGGCCTCCCTCTCAAAGAGCTCTAATGGGAGAAAAGAGAGATAAATGAGTGCAAAGATTCTCTGTGGTAAATATTATGGAAAAATTACACACACAGTGTTACCTGAGTGCACATGCCCAAGTGGTAATTTTGCTCGGCAAGTCAGAATGAGTTAGAAGAGTTGGGGCATTTTTGTCTGTTTCTTGAAAAAAAAAAGAAAGTTGAAGCCTCTTAAGAAAGGAGGGAAAGAAGGGAACTTCAGGCAGAAGAAACCACACAAGCAAAATGTGTGAAGATGTGTGTAATACATTCAGCGGCAAAAAGTAATTAGAATGTCGAGTATAGGGTAGAAAGCAACAAAGATGGGCCTCAAAAGGAGGGTGAGAAAATGAGTACATCTTGGGAGCCGGGAGAGAGGAAGACAGAGTCATTCATTCTGGAGAAGAGAAGCAAGGGACGATCAGGGAGAAAAGGAAAGGTTGCTTGTTGTACAAACGTGGCTAAAACTGTAGGTTACCACCAGGGGTCAGACACTGCTCTCAACCGTTCATCCAGATACTCCTGACGTGATTCCTCTTGGCTGTGTTTGTTGCTGTTGTATCAGTTTATAGAAATTTTTAGGGACTTTAGTTCACTGTGGGGTGTTTATTACAAAGGTACTAAGAGTTAAGAACTAAGACTCAAAGACTTCATACACACACACACACACACACACACACACACAGCCCTCTGGTTTTCATCAGAAAAACAAAGTTGGGCTACAGCAGTGATTTTTAGAGCGCTGGTGTTTCCACAGGGAGCCATCAAGGGCTGCTGCAGGGCATGAAGGGGGTCCTGGGCAGGTCTGTCGAAAGCCTCCCGTGTCCCTCACCTTTATCTCTGCTTTGGTTAGAGCAGCTCTGCTTTACCTACTTTCCTTACTGGTTTCTGTGTAAGTTTCATTAGTCAAAAATGAAAAATAATTTAATAGTCACTGGTCTGGCCAATCTCAAGTCTGTACTGGATGGGACATGACAATAATACAAAACTATTTGTTTAAAAAGTGGAACCAGGGGCGCCTGGGGGCTCAGTCGGTTAAGCGTCCGACTTCAGCTCAGGTCACGATCTCGCGGTCCGTGAGTTCCAGCCCTGCGTCGGGCTCTGGGCTGATGGCTCAGAGCCTGGAGCCTGCTTCCGATTCTGTGTCTCCCTCTCTCTCTGCCCCTCCCCCGTTCATGCTCTGTCTCTCTCTGTCTCAAAAATAAAATAAATGTTAAAAAAATTTTTTTTAAAATAAATAAAAATAAATAAATAAAAAGTGGAACTGGACAGATGTCTCAAGGTTGATGGTGTAAATATGAAATATTTGACACGTGGATTTGATTTACTAGTATCTAAAAATATTTTTATGTTTATATTCATTAGGAACATTCAGTCAGTCAAGCATCTGACTCTTGATTTCCTCTCAGGTCGTGATCTCACGACTCATGGGATCGAGCTCTGTGTTGGGCTCTGTACTGACAGTGCTGGGCCTACTTGGGATTCTCTCCCTCCTCTCTCTCTGCCCCTCCCCCTGCTTGCATTCTCCCTCTCTCCCTCTCTCACAACATAAACATTAAAAAAAAATTTTTTTTACAGTTTATTTATTTTTGAGAGGGAGACAGAGCACAGGTGGATGAAGTACAGAGAGAGAGGGAGACCCAGAATCCAAAGCAGGCTCCAGGCTCTGAGCTGTCAGCGCAGAGCCCGACACAGGGCTCAAACTCACAAACCGTGAGATCGTGACCCGAGCCGAAGTCAGATGCTTAACCAACTGAGCCACCCGGAGCCCCATAAACATTTTTAAAAACATGAAATATATTTTTATTATCCAAAATACCTTGCTTATGGTATTAATGGGAATTTACATAATTCCTATATGTAAAAATAGGAATTTTACAACTGTATATTTCAACTATTCCAAACTTTATAAGAAGGTGCCATGATTTTATCCTCTTATCAAAAGTCGAACACATATAGTCTAATAAGTATGATCATAATTACGATGCTAATACAACAGAAAATCACGAGGCATTAAAAAATTTTGTTTTACTACTATGGAAAGAGAAGAGGCTTTGGGCAGCAAGATTTCCTCCACATTGACTCCATCACTTATTATATCTGTGATCTGGACAAAGTAATCCGTCTTTTATTCCCAATGGAAACTTTCATCCTCCCTTTATGGAAACTTATTCCACAGGCTTACAATCTGTTTGGAGATTACAATGAGATAACAGATAAAATATGCCTGGCATCTCAGGTGCTCCATCCCCGGCAGCTCCTGCGGTTCTTGGAGGAAGATAAGGGGGTGGGACAGAGTGTATCTTTGTGAAAGGATATCAAGGACAGGGTGGCAATACGCCCTTTTAAGATGGTTTGGATTTCGATAAGCAAATCTGGAATGCAAAGCATGCCAATGGGAGAAATGGAATTAACCCAAGTCTTAGGTGAGCCATCAAGAGACTTAACTGCAAGTAAACTGTAGTTTGGTAGTAAGAAGAAAGTGTAGAGTAGACGAGCTGCAGTCATAGCGGGCGGAGCTTTGAAACATGATTAGTAGATATTTAGTGACCACTTACTATATGCAAGATGATAGGCTAGGTTATCAGGGAGACGCACATGTGAATTATACTGATCCCAGGAACCCTGTAAGATCACTAACTCATTAGCGACACCAAGGCAACAAAATACACACCATGTTTTGTGTGAGCTATAAAAATGCTGTCACTGAAAGCAAATGTGTTTATGATAAAAGAGGAGTGCCTAATGTTCTCTCCAAAATCTCTTCTGAATAGTTGTAGGGACATTTCTCAATTTGGGGCAGTAAAAATCAAAAGAAAGTCATCTGTATTGACACACTGAGTTCGTTTCTCAAAGCAAGACTCAACAGTATTAACAAGTCATCAATAAATGACCCATGGCGACTATGAACACAAACCCATACTCATTCAGCCTAGCTCAGCAAGCGCCACAGGTCCTCTACCTTAGTCTGAGCAGTGGCTTCATGGGCCCACACAAATGCAGAAATTTATTTCAACTTTCATGTTACTTTATAAATAAAGGAGTATAAAGCCTCTTTAGGTGAAACAAAAAAGCAATATCCGCAAAGCCAAGACCAGTTAATTCCAACCTTTCACAACTCTCCCAGCGAGTAAGAAAAATAAAGAATATTCATTAACTCATGTGGCAGTGTAACCATCGTGTCAAAACCAGACCAGAAAAATGAGAAAGTAAAAGAGAAGGCCCTTCTGATGAACAGAGATGACAAATCCCCTAAATAAAATGCCACCAAAAATCAATCAGGAATTACCATGCTGGGTTTGTTCCCCAAAATGTAAGGCGGGCTTAACAGTCAAAAATCAAGCATCAACCACATGACAAGAAGAAGAAAACAAACAAACAAGTATTAACCTCAGCTTCAAATAAAAAAGTATTTCCCTCAAGATCCCTACCACCTTTTCACACTCTTCTAAACAGGTCAGTACAGCTTTATTAACTACTGAGTTCAGATGGGATCTCTAATAACTGGTGGCTTTATGCGTTCAAATGAAGAGACTCGATTAAAAATGTAATTAACACAACAGCAGGCAGATTTTCACATTCACTAATATACTGCTAAGCAAATGAAGGTTATCGCATATCACTATGTATTTCTGGGAGGTAAACGATAAATATTGTATGGCTGTGTGATGAAGAGAATTCTCAGGGCAGCATTTAGCACCAACTCAAAGAAGCTCGTCTACATTTGCTACATAAGTCAAACACCTAATGAAAGTGCCCACCTGGGAAGTGAGACTTTTGAAGAGCGACCTCAATTTGTTGATCAGTCTGTCACAGACTATCAGAAAAGGAACCAATTATTGGTTTTGATTGCAAAGAAGTGACAGAAAATCTTTACCCAGTAAATCTTCATTGTATCTCAGAGGCTATTCCAGGTTTCTCAACTCAAGAGCCTAGGATTACCAAAGAACCTACAAGCAATAAGATTCTATTCACAGTTCAATGGAATTACTGCAAAAAGCTACTGAACTAATACGTTGAGTTCATTAATGTTGCAGGATACCAGATCAATATACAAATATTAATGATATAACTTTGCAAAATATGTGTCTATCAAAGGATTTTTATCTAGAATACATAAAGAATATTTACAACTCAGTAAGAAAATGCAATAAAAATGTGGGCAAAAGAACCGAACACTTTTCAAAGAAGATCTATAAATGGCAAATAAGCACATGAAAGATGTTTAACATTATCAGGAAACCCTCAATCCTACATACTCACTCAAGTCACTTAAAGACTGACCATAGCAAGTGTTGGCAAAATGCTGTGTAATTTAACTCTTATAGTCTTCTGATGATAACCACTTTGGAAATCATTTTGGCAGTTTCTTAAGAATTTAAACATACACCTGTCATACAAACCAACTACTCTACTAATTAGGCATTTTCCCAAGAGAAATTAAAACTTAGGGCTACACAAAGACTTGTCCACAAATATTCATAGAAACTTACGTTATTTATAATAGCCCAAACAGGAAACAACCCAAATGTCCACCAATGATTGGTATACCCATAGGTTATCCTAGTAAGCATAAATACACAAACAAACAAATAATTGACATATGCAACATGTATGAATTTCAAAATAATTGTGCTGAGTAAAGTAAGTTACTCAAAAAAGTAATTATGTACTGTACAATTCTCCTTTATAGAATTCTAGAAAGTACAATTCAAAAAACAGATTACTTAGATATAGAATTTGGGGACATTGGGAGGATCATGATAGGAAGATTATAAAGAGGCACCAGGAATTTTGGGGAAGTGATGGACATATTATCTTGATTGTGGTGACAGTTTCATAAGTATACACATATCAAAAATCGTCAAATGAAGGGATTAAATTTGTGCAGTTTGTGATATGTCAGTTAAATTCAATAAAGCTTTAAAATAGTACATATCAAAGAATTATGAAGCAGGGCATAATCAAGAGAAACTGCAGTCAACAGAAATAGATTCCAAGATGACACAAATGTTGGGATTAACTGAAAAGAACACTGCAGATTTGATAAATATTGTCTATTCCATGAGAAGATGGAAACACCATAATAAATGAAAAATCTTAGGAGAAAGATGAAAACTGTAAAAAAAAAAAGGATCGAATAGACATTACAGAACTAAAAAAAAATACTTATGGAATGTTTACTGGATGAGTTAATAAAAGATCAGATGTAGCACAAGAGAGATTCACTTAACTTGAAAATAGACCAAAATAAATCATCTGAACTAAAAACTAGAGGAGTAAATTAAAAAACAATGAATACTGCTTCAGTGTCCTGCGAGGCAGTATTAAACAGTCTACACATGGCAGTTAAGGAGTCCCAGAAGTAGAGAAGAGAAATAATGTGGCACCAAAAGTATTTGAAGAAATGATAATTGAAAACTTCTATAGTTTGATTAAAACATCAACCCACAGAACCAAGAAGTTTAGCAAACCCCAAGCCTCATAAAAATAAGATATGCTTGGGGTGCCTGGCTGGCTCAATCGGTTAAGCGTCGGACTTTGGCTCAGGTCATGATCTCGCAGGGGATTTGAGCCACGCATCGGGCTCTGTGCTGACAGCTCAGAGCCTGGAACCTGCTTCAGATTCTTTGTTTCCCTCCCTCTCTGCCCTTCCCCTGCTCATGCTCTGTCTCTGTCTCTCAGCAATAAATAAATGTTAAAAAAATTTTAAAAATAAATAAAATATGCCTCACGTTGGTGCTTCATAGTCAAACCATTGAAAAGAAAATATAAAGAAACAAAACAAAAAAACCTTACAAGCAACTGGGGAGAGAAGTACATTACCTAGACTAGAACAAGGATGGCTTCCCTTGATTTAAAGAAAGGAAGCAAAAGACAGTGGAACAACATCTGACAGAGAAAAAAAATTGCAAACTATAATTCATATATTTGAAAACAGAGGGCAAATAAATACATTCTCAGGAAAAAAGCTGAAAGAATTAGATGCGGGCCAATTTTCTTTATAATGAACTCTAAACGTAGTTGTTCAAATTGAAGGGAACGGTCTATGGCTGTGTATGCATTATTGATGTTCAAATATATGTTACAGATAATTATACCCATATATATTATATACATATAACATTATAAATATTATGTATTGTAAATACATTGTTGTAGGCTTTATAGCACACGTAGAAGTAAAATGTATAACTACAATTAAATAAAAATAAAAGAAAATGCAATTATACGGTTTTAAGGACTTTCACATTTTACATAAAGTGATATAATGTTCATTTATTTATTTAATTTTTAACATTTACTTATTGTTGAGAGACAGAGACAGAGCATGAGTGGGGGAAGGGCAGAGAGAGAGAGAGAGAGAGAGAGAGAGAGACAGAATCCGAAGCAGGCTCCAGGCTCTAAGCTGTCAGCCCAGAGTCTGACCCGGGGCTCAAACTCACGCACTGTCAGATCAGCTGAAGTCAGACACCTAACTGACTGAGCCACCCAGGTGCCCCAATGTTCACTTTAAATACAAAGTTATATGTGAAAGATTACATATTGTGATCAACCCAACCCCATCAGGAAGGGAGAAACAAAGGAGCAAAGAACAGATGGAATAAAAAGGAATAGCAAGACAGTATATTTAAACCCACACAATGAATACTTGCATTAAACACAAAGACACTAAATATATGAACCAAAACCCACAGATAGTTAGACTAGATAAGCAAGCAATACCGAACGGTATGCTGTCCACAGGAGACACATTTTAAATATATATATTTTTAAAAAGGTTGAAAGTAAAAAGATGGGGAAAGATATTCCAACAAATCAGTGATCATAAAAAGGCTGGTGTGTCTATAGTCGTATTAGTCAATACAGACTTTGAGACAGGGACAAGTAACAAAATAAGAGAGATATTTTATAATTATATATATATATATATATATATATATATATATATATATGAAATTTTGTTAGGTATAAGCCCATTTGGTATTATGTCGCGATAATACCAAATGGGCTTATACCTAAAAAAAAATTTCAAAAAACATGAATTGCTCACTGACAAAACTAAAGAAAGAAATAGACCAAGCCAGAATCAGAATCTGAGGTTTTAAAAATCTCTGATTAATTGAAATAAATAGGAAAAACCCCAGTATAAATGAACTTTACTGGATACCAAAACCTGACAAGGACATTCAAGTATACACCAATGTTCCTAATGAATATAAACATAAAAAATATTCTTTAAATACTAGTAAATCAGATCTATACATCAGATATTTATAAGCTGACAAATCCTCATTTATTTATTTATATATAAATCCTTATTTATTTTTTTTAATTTTCTTTTTATTTTTTAAAATTTACATCCAAATTAGCATATACTGAAACAATGATTTCAGGAGTAGATTCCTTAAAGCCCCTTACCCATTTAGCCCATCCCCCTTCCCACAACCCCTCCAGCAACCCTCAAAAGGCAGTTTTAACAACAGAATGCTAATGTATTTCACTGCATTAACAGGGTACCAGAATGATAAAGAAAAATGACAGGATCATTTCGACAGATGCCATGAAAGAACTGAATCAAATCCAACACTGTTTATGTGTAGAAAATTATGATGCACTAAAATCCAAAAACTGCTGTAATCATTTTTTTTTTATGGGCATAAAACAATTACCTAAGTATGTCCAGCGATTTTAAGAAATGCTTCCAGGGGCAACTCATTTTGAGTTTAGTCCCAAATATCAGAGGAGGGGAGAGAAGGAAGAACATTCAGGCACAGGCCTGTCGATTCGAGTAAGTGTGATGTATTTCAGGAATCAACAATTAGTGAAAGACTGCTGGAGTCTTGGTGAGAAAAGATGTGCAAGAGAAGCTGAGGGAAGCAAAGTTTCTTGCTTGTAGGTGAGGGTCCCATGAGGACTGCAGTGACGTTTTACTTTAGGAGGAGACACCAAGCTGTCAAGAATGTGGAGCACAAGGGACCACGATCAGCTGTGAATTTCTGAGGACACCCTGAAAGCAAGCGGTCAGCAGAGTGAATGGAGGACAGGGAGCCAGAGTCAGGGAGGCTGAGAGCGGGCCACCTGACCTATTCCAGGTGACAAGGACCGAAAACTGCGACATGGAAAAAGGCGTGGAAGTGGAGATAAGAAAAAAAACAAAGTTATTTACGAGAGAAAATTCATTGGATTTATCAAATTAATTCAATCTACTTTGAACAGAGAAATCTTGGATATATCTCCCGAATTCTGATCTTCAATCCGGAGACAGGTGCCGACGTAGAGAACAGGGGCTCAGAAACCACTTCGTAAGCAATACATACTGTGACCTGTTCTGAGGACAGTCTTCTAAGCATCCGGCATGCATTCAGTGCGATGTAATTCTCAGCAGATATGATGGCTTTCAGATTACTTTTCAGATCAGTAACTGAACCTTAGAGACGTTAAGTGACTAAGGCTGAGAAAAGGTAGTAAAGATATGTTTGGACATGTTGAGTTTGAGGTGTCAGCGGGACAGCTGAGTTGACATCAGTTGTAGTTATGGATCTGGAAGAGAGCTCTGGTCTGGTGACCAAACGTCAAGCAGCGTCAACATAGGCTATGTGAATGAGTGGGAAGCCCTGAGACTGTCCAAAGAGACCAGACAATAAGAAGACCCAGAGAAAGAACTGAAGAGGTAGGCGAAACGGGAGAATTCTAGGTTTTATTTAAGTGAATTAGGGGTGATGGCAGAGGGGTAAGGGCGAAATGAGTACACAAAGGGAGTCGAATAATGGCAACTGAGCAAAGGGAAAGTTCTAAGAAGTAAAAAATGATGAATGGGGACAAAGTCTACAGATAGGTGCCCACAGGAATTAGCGATAAGAAGTCACTAGTCATCTTACAGAGATACGTTTCAGTGTAACTGTGACTTTATAAAAGTTAAGATAACATTAACATTAGTTTAGAGACTGTTTCTGGCCAGTTGAATGTCCTGTGTGACTTTGCCAAGTTATTATGTTAGAAGAGCCTAATAAATATTCAATGGGACCTAATGAAAGGCTTTGAGAACTGGTACAAATGGAAAAGACTGTCCACGAGTCAAGGGACCAAAATGCCCCATTAGCAAAAGGGGTCGGTGTGACCCAAAAGGATGGCAAAAACAATGACTCTTGATAGAAACAGAATCCAGTGGGACTCTTTCAGGTAATTTTGCTTAGAGACAGGATGCTTTGACTCATGAAAGAAGGAAAGAAACAAGAGACCATCTCATTGCTTTTGCTTGTGATTGAAGGAGGCTTCGGTCTGGAGACTTTGTGTTTTGATAAAGCTCTAAAGATGACATCCGTACCTGTCTCCTGAAACCCTTATCGCACAAAGTGCTACCCTAGGGCCAGGCAGCCTCTGCCTCACCTGGGAGCATGTTAGAAATTCAGATTCTCAAGCCCCATCCCACAACTTCTAAACTAGAATCCACATTTTTTAAATCTTTTTTTTTTTTTAACGTTCATTTTTGAGAGAGAGAGAGAGAGAGAGAAAGAGAGAGTGCACGCACAAGTGGGGGAAGAGCAAAGAGAAAGGGGGACACAGAATCCGAAGAAGACTCCGGACTCTGTGCTGAGAGCCCAACACAGGGCTCAAACCCACAAACCGTGAGATGACGACCTGAACCGAAGTCGGACCTGGCTTCACTGAACCCCCAGGCGCCCCTAGAATCCACATTTTAACAAGTTGAGATCCTCAGGTGAAATCCTACCTACATGGAAGTTTAAGACACACTTATTCCTAAACCCTAATTTATAAATAACAAAATTGAATGTTTACTAATTACTTGATTATTTATAGTCCAGGTTCTTCCAATAAGTTTAAGGTAGGTTTTAAAGAGGTATACATTCCAGAAAGATTAAAAAGTAAGGAAAAAGGCAAAGAGAAAAATCAATGTAGGGAAAGATAACAACCACCATGGAGTAAAGGCTTTGCCCGGTACTAAGAGCTTTATCTAACTTTTATCCTCACAACTTTAGAAGGCAGTCAGTATTATTCCAGTTATACAGGTGAGACAAAAAGTGAGAAAGTTCAGATAACTTGCCCTAAGTCCCTAGATCCCAAAGTCTGAAAAGCAGGGTTGGACCTAGACCAGCTAAAACCAAATAAGACGTGCTCTTAACCACCAAGTTGAGAGTAAAGTTAAAATACAAAACACCTGTTACATATTCTTTATTCCATGTGCTAACGATTTACTCTTTCAGCCCTACACTTTCTAGAAGCTGATGTGAAGAGACTATAAGAACAACATGCATAGAGTCTGTATTTCATTCTCCATCAAAATGTAATTTGTGTGGCAGGAGAGTACACTATTTTTTTTTTAGAGGGGCGACACATCTTTATAAAAATGTGAATTATGCAAAACCTCAACAAGCCAAAATGTATACTCATTTAAGGTCCTATTTCTTAGCTAATATGTATATAAAATATATCCAGAGGAATTTTCAAGATTATAGGAAAATCGTGTACAACGTTTAAATGAATGACTGATAATTCATTATTCTGAACTAGAAAATGAGTGCGTGACAAGTGGTGGAAGAGAAGCAGAAGACAGGGTCAGGAACTAATCCCTCTCATTCAAGGCCATCTTATCCACTAGCCAGAGTCTAGCCCCCTAGGCTTTTTGGAGGTCCTCAAATACGTTTGAGATTTGAAAACAATGTCTCTAAAACAAGAAAAAAGCAAAAACTGATGTTAGTGTTTAATAATGGCTACAATAAAGCATTATGTCAACTTCATAAAGTATAATGTTTAGCAATGAAAAAATCCACTACACTTGGAAACCATCTTCAGATTAAATCTTCTCACTATAGGAATCCTTGGGTATATGTAGTCTGGAAATGAATTACTTTCAGGAAAATAATTTTCTAAATCAAAATTACAAAACATGTTGCCCCTCTCCCCAAAATGTGTGTGTATATGGAAATAAATATACACGTATATTTATTACATATTATGCTTTATCTCCTGTGAATATACATATATCCTGTGAAGGTATTAGAAGTCCCTCCCCTTCATAAAGGTATCAAAATAAATGAGGCTGCCTGATTTCCAGATCTCCTTCTCTCTCCTCTGTCTGTAGTTTAGGGCCTGTACTAAGCTGGGACGGAACGAGAAATATCAAAGAATGTGAAAGCTACCCGTCCTTCCCTCCCACCCCATGAGTGAAGTCCAATCACTTCCTACACAGTTCCCACACTACTAGGAAGTGTCCAAATGGGTACTAAGACACTGCAAGGTAAAGATGGGATGTGTATTTTCTCGGTTTAGCTTGCAAAAGCTGGGTTATTAATGTCTGCTTCCATACCATGAACAAAGCCCTAGGATAATCGAACAATTGCCCAGGAAGCCATTTGGATTGAAGTTAGCCTCTCCTTCAAGAACGGAAGAGCTAAAACTTGCCAGCTTTGATTTGCACGCCTTTCAGCTACTAGTTCCAGCCAATTCAGTTCATACAACTCCAGCTTTCATTTGGGGCTGAGCTCATTGACTAAAAAAATAAAGAAGAACGGAAAAAAAAAAACTACACACAAGAAAAGAAATCAAGGAAAAGCTTAATTGATTATGCAGAGAGTTACTTTGGGAAAGGGGAAAATCTTGTTAGAAGGCTGGCAAACTCACTTCATTAAGGACCTACTGACATCTTCTAAAACCAGAACATTACATCAGGTTAGTTTAAAACATCAAATGACCTTGTAGTTTTTGTAGGGATACCCCAGCCCCATTCATTCTCTCTGGTTCATTGTGTTCATCATACTTTTATCAACGGTAAAAAGTTTGCTACTAAATAATAAGCTGAAAGGAATGTGACTTACTAGAAATTAGCAACACTAGGGGTGCCTGGGTGGCTCAGTTGGTTAAGGGTCCAACTCTTGATTTCAGCTCAGGTCATGATCTCATGGTTCGTGAATTCAGGCTCCACAATGGGCTCTATGCTGACAGTGCAGAGCCTGCTTGGGATTCTGTCTCCTTCTCTCTTTCTGCCTTTCCCCTGCTCATGTTCTCTCATTCTCTCAAAAATAAACACTTAAAAACCCCCAGAAGTTAGAAACACAAAAATCAGAGATTGTGATTCTGCTCGCTCACTTTGTCCTCTAAAAGCCCACTTTCTTTTTTCCACTTGCGTGGTCACTCGACAGCCTTTCAACCACCCTTCTCTCTCACACACACAGTCCCACTCATTTTCCTTGCACCTGATGATTCTCTGTGCACAATGTTGAAATGAATGAGAACAGCAGCATCACATCTCATAGGGGTGTGTGAGAATCCATCGCTTCCTTCCCCTTCGGAGATCCTCTGAAGCGTGCCTGCATGGCTTCCAAACCAAAAAAGGAGGTTGCTTAATTTTATCCTTCCTTTCTTTGGGAGCATCAAATGCCCCACTCATTGAAAGCCCCCTGCTTCCTAGAAATAATTAGCCTAAGGGATAAGACTACCATTGCAATTTATAAAAAAAAAAAAAAAAAAAAAAAAAAAAAAAAAAGAGTAACTAAGAGATCAGAATGGTTCAGTCATGCCAAATAAATCTTATTTAGTTGTGTGAGAAAGTGGCTAATGATAGTGATCTCATAGCCACAGAGTATCTTGGTTTCAGGCAATATTTGACACATATTCTGAGAATACACCTTTAAGTAAGATAATGAAGTTCGAATTGGACAGTACTGTTATAAGATGGATACACTGTTAGGTAACTACCACTCAGGAGAAGTCAACTTGGAGAGGTGCCTACAGTAAGAAATTCACCGAAGCTTGTTCTGTAAAACATTGTATGAATAAGTGAAATAAAAACATCAAAGGGATTCTAGTTAAATGTACAGCCTGCTTCAAATTTGAGCAAATGCGAAATTATGTTGATGACAGAAATCAAGATTATATTCTCAATGGGCCACACTATTGACTCGAAATAAGTTAATTAAACTGTAACAGTGAAAACTGTGACGTACTGCATTGGAATGTATTTAAATCAATAACTTAAGCAATCACAGATAACTTGCTTCACAGTGGTTCACAGGATACCATGAAGGTTTTTACTGAACCACTTTTAATTAAATTGAAAGTAACATATTTAAGTGGTAAATACGGGTGTAAAAATGAAGCTAGCCAGCAAATCAGTACATTCCATTTCTGACAAGCTCCAATTGTTAAAAAGTTTTCCTTATACAGAGCTGGGATCTATTCACTGTCAATTTCATTGCATTTTTCTCGGAGAGGAAGGAGGCTGAATTCCTGGTAACTCAAATACAGACAACAGTATACAACATAAACTCTGATTGTAATGTCTAAATGTGACCATGCCAGCAGGGGATGGCACTCCCATGGATTAGAGATTGTTACCTTGCCGTTGCAAATTTTAACTAGATCTTAAGTAGTTGCTAACTTGGATCACATTGATTTCCTTAAAAACCCTACAATAATATCTTATTTTACTGGCATATAAATCCAGCCGCTTCATTTTTCTAAAATATTACATCCTGTATGTCTTTCTACTCCCATGTTTATTAAAGTACCTAAGTACTTGGTAAATATGTACCTAATGAATGAATGAATAAAATTTAAAAGACTGACCAGCCAAACCTAATGAAACAATAGAAGGTAGTGGATTCCTGTAGGGTATTAATCACTATCTTTTGAATTCTACATGAAATTCTGCAGCCTGGGCTAATGGTTTTCAGGCCTACAGTAAATTAGAAGGAAGAAAAAGAAAGGATATCATCAAGTATATTGGTATCCGCAAAAAAATAAAGGAAAATATGCAACATTTATTTTTTTAAAATTCTTAGGCACCTATGAGTCATTTAAGGTAGAGTCAAATAACCCCCAACAACTCTGTTTTCCCTGATTAGAGCCCCCACAGACATCACAGTACTGCATCTATAAGACAGTTGAGATCATCAAGGTACACTTATGTTTATAAGGCATGAGGCGATCAGCAATATAGGAAAGTATGCACAAAACAGCTTTACAAGACTACACACACAAGGTCGATTGAAGAAACCAGTACGTAAAGGCATAAACCCTCGGCTCGCTAACAATTCTCCCCAGACTCCACCATTTTGGGGTCGCTTGCTTTGTCTGAGATCTCGACAGCTTCGGTTTCATTACACTTCTCAAAAACCTCCCTAGCAACTTCTGGTATTATCTTCCAGCAATTCTTATTTGCACCTCAATTATCATAACAGCTCAGGGTGGTAGAATGAGCACATTACATGCAATTTCTAGACATGCAAGCCAAAGTAACACAAAAGAAAGTAAATCAGGAGAAAATGAGGGCGGTCTACTCCTCAAAGGTAAAGGTTTTAGACTGAATGGATTAATGATGTGGATGTGTACTAAATACCAGGCACCAGGCTGGGTGGTGCAACTGTAGAGATAAGACAACTCTGTTGGGAAAACAAACACATGAATACTTGGAGGGGTAGCTCAGAATGAGTCAAAAAATCAGACGGTCTGAGAGGTTTAAAATACCATATATGGTAATTTTTTTTCTTTAGAGCACTTTTCCTTTTAAAGCTCTCATCAGACTAACCATTAACTACTTTTCAACCCCAAAATGATGTGATTCTATCTTGTTCCATTCCCCAAAATCACTGTGAAATAAACGATGGCAGGCATTGTTAATCTGCAGTTAATAGACTATGAAATTGAAGATTTTATAGATTGCCTAACGTACCTCAAACCACACAGCTAGTTAGTGGTGAAACCAGGTAAGAACTTAACTTGATTTGAATCCTAATTAATTATTCTATTTGTTATGTAATAAGTGTCATTCATGTTTTATGATAGGAAATCATTAGCTGTCCCATTTCATAGATTGAAATCTCACTCTGGCGTTAGGTTTACAATAAAGCATATTGAATAAACAAGCCTTGTTCCCCAAATGGTGGATTATTTGCTGTTTCGCTAGTAAAGTTTCTCTTCCTCCTCTCTTGGCATTACACATGCACAAGTTGTGAACGAATTCACTGTAATCACTGCTTATGGTGCTTCTTTTAAATCACTAAGGCTTCCAGAGTGCTTATAAAAAGTAGCTTATGAATTACCAGGTCCCTTCACTATGTGTACGTAAAGCTTGTCAGCTATTTTGGGAATGCCATAGAGTTCTTTTCTACTTGGGGTCCCTTAGGATGTGATCTAAGTACAAATAAAATGTGTAATTTTTTTTTTTCAGAGAATTTTAGAAAGAGCAGTGACCTTAAATTGATCCTTCAGCTACTAATCCATCAAGGACAATTTATTTAGTGCTGAAATATACAAGACCCTGTGGACATAAAAATAAATATGTGAACGTTAGCCATAAAAAACTTAAACTAAGACTTGAAGGTTTTCATGAAAATTTAAGCATAGCTCCTTTGCTCAATATGACAAGACGTCCCGTAGAATTAAAAGCTTATACTGCATGTGTTTCTTGAAACACGGGGCAGCCAGGGAGATCTATTGGAGGACTTCTTTTCTTTAATACAAATTTTCCAAATTATAAAAACGGGATATTATCATTATTATCAACAGTGGACTCCCCTCTCCCCGGAAGACCAAACAGAGCTGTTGACTAAGCAAAGCTAACTTCACTAAACCGACAAGGGTAAGGAAGAACATATCCTTAACTGTGCCTCAGTGTCTCAGGAAGAGCAGGTCCAGGAGGATATTCGTGGGGCTTTAGGGTCTGGTCTCAAGTGGCTGAAGCTGAATTTTTCAAGGCAGGGAATTGGCCAGGATTGGGGGAGTCTCGGTAAGTGAACAGTTGTTTAATAAGCAAACTGCTTACCCAGGAAAGCAATCTTTTGGTCTAATAGGAGAGCAGTTTGCTCAGATGAGTAAACTGTGTATTTGGATATAGTAGCTTTCAGGAATTTGACAAGGCAACAAGGTTATCACTTGGCTTTACAGCCCTGCGAGTATTCCCTAGGATGACAGGACCTCTACATGGCTTCATTCTATCTTTTTCCCCACTTCCCATCTTTACTGATATGTAAAATATGACCTGTCATTATTGTTTGTACTTTAAAGGCTATTCAACCACATTCCAGGGGCCTCTGATGAAAAGAGCACATGCGTTTATTGTCAAATATATTTTATGTTATTGAAAGCCAATTTTTTTTCCAGTTTTTAATTTAGTGTTGTGTTTACACATTTCTTTGCAAAGAGGTGGAAAGAAACATTTATTTGGGAAAAATAAGATCTTCACATGCACTTTGCAAAGTTTGGGCCTAGTGTTCCTCAAGAAAGCTAAAAATATAAATAATGTATTCATTAAAAATGGCATTATTATGGGATATCACTTTCAGTGAAAGCACTAAAAAGGCAGAATCAGCCCTTCTGCTGATGGTGGATTTAATTTAAAAAGTCCAAGAGAAGAAAATAACCTAAATCTGCATTTTCTTTGTTTTCCTCCCCACTAAAGCAACACTGAGATTATTATTCATTTTGCACTTAAATGCAGGTGCTGTGCTAAAGCCTTTTACACATGCATTCTTATTTCAGATGCAATGCCCTTGCAAAACAGGTAGCATTCACCATCTTATAGGTAGAAAGACAACAGAATCAAAAAGGTTACACATGTTACCTAACACATACAGTTTGTGGGAGAAATAGGATTTGAACTTTGTACATGGTTTTTTTTATGTTTATTTTTGAGAGCGAGCGAGCTAGAGAATGAGCAGGGGAGGGGCAGAGAGAGAGGGAGACAGAACCCCAAGCAGGCTCTGCACTGACAGTGGCTCGAACTCACGAACTGTGAGATCATGACCTGAGCCGAAACCAAGAGGCAGACAGTTAACCGACTGAGCCACCCAGGCGCCCCTGTACATCTGATATCTAAGCGTGTTCTCTTGGGCCTGTTAAGAGGAGGTTAGCATGCCTGTCACCATGACGTTAGAACCTCAGTAATGAACTGTCATCTCCCAGCTTTCTAGAACTTAGACCCACTAATGCCTTTTGCACTGGAGGGTCTCTGTGTTCAGAGAACAAGAGCAGTCCTTTGAATCACTGGAAGAGAAGAACCTTGGATTTGGGGAATGTGCTAGGTAGAATACGAAGATGTCCCCCAGCCCCTGCGATACACAAACCTTCTTCTGATTATTCAAGCAAATAATGTAAGTGGTATTGTAAAGGGATCTCACAGATGCAATTAGGTCCCAAATCAATTGACCTTTAATGTAAGGAGACTACTTGGGTGGGTCTTACCTAATCACACGAGGCCACTAAATTAGGGCCATGCAGTCAGAGACACAGGAAGTTTCACAAAGATTTGACACAAGGGACATTCTCCTGCTGGCTTTGAGGGTCATGTGGCCAGAAAGTAGATGGCTTCTAGGAGCTGACAGCGGCCCCCTGTGGAGGGCCACCAAGAGAAAGGGGGGGCACCGGGGCTCAGTCCTGTAACTGCAAGGAACTGAAGGTAGCTAACGATCTGATTACTTTGGAAGCAGGTTCTTTGCCAAGATCTCCCCAAATAAACCCAGCCCAGCCAACACCTTGATTTCAGCCTCAAGACCCTGACCAGAGAACTCGATCACATCATGCTTGCAGACCATGAGCTAATAAATGGGTGTTGTTTAAAACCACCAAGTTTATAGTAATTTGTCACATGGCAATGGAAAACAGAAACAGAGGACTAAACACTTGTATAAAAAGCTAGAGTGTTGACCTGTGATTAGAACTTGAATGAGCACTTTGGATTAGTTTGAAAATAAGCCTTGCCTGACCTATAAGTGGTGTAATCAATTTTGTACAAACACAATTACAAGAAAACAGCACTGGTGTATAAATAAATTGTAGGTCCATCAAATTCCTCGCATCTAACCGTGTGAACTTATAAATGATAATAAGAGTAGTGATATATTAATAATATGGAAATAATGCTTTGGACTATTCAGTTTGCTTCCACATTCATATATCGTTTGAGGCTTATTATAACTCACTAGAGCAGACAAATAATAATAATTATTATTCCTCCTTATAGCACAAGAAATGAGTATGTAGAAAAGGCAAGTGACTGACTTAAGATCAACCACAGGAATTTGGGGGTGCAATGCTGTGGCCAATAGGTGACAATCGAGGTCTTCTGGTTTCTCTCAAAACCACGTTTTATTCTCAGGACTGACTGAAATATTTTGGCAAAACAAATATTTGGGAGTTACGTTCCTCTATTTCAAGAACTAGGAGAAAACCTGGATAATTTTATATTCGGAATAAGTGCTTTTCTTCCCACATCAAATTTCCTACCCTTCACACGATGCAGGCTATTAAAGAACATTTTTTAAACATTTATTTTTATGTTAGAAAACACTTTGGCTTAAAAAATTTTTTGGACTGTTTTAAAAAAAACACACACACACATTCAAACTGATTTTGTAAAAGTTTGAACTAACCTTCAAAGTGACTAAAAGCAGTACGACAATGGAGCTTTCAGTAGCCAATATGGGATTCATTAGATGTGTCTATAAAATGAACTCCATGTTTCCATTAAAATGAGATCTCTAATTATCCACACAAAAAATGGCATATATTCACAGGAGAAGTTGCTGATTCCTTTTCTACACTATAATCCTATTTTGTAAAAAAACAAAACAAAACAAAACAAAAAAACCAAACACAGGCACATACCCACACACTGATACATACACATACCAAATTTTTGACAGAGGTCATCTCTGGAATGGGGGCATTTTAACTCGTTTCTAAATTTTCTACATTTCTTTATCAGTACTGCATTTTATGGTGTGTTTTTATCATCTAAAAAAAAAAACCTGACTTCCTTTTCATTTTACAACAACGTTTGATTGAAACTCTCTTGTCTAGTTGTATCAAAGTAACAGGGTTATCGTAAACTATCCGAAAATCTATATGAAGGCCAAGAATTAAATAGAGTTTGGCTTACATCTCCAACAGCTCACTTGGTTCCCATGAGGGTAACTGGGCGTGTCCCCTATGCCCCAAGCTCAGCATCTACAGCTGTGTGTGTGGCCACCAGCGTTGACTGAGTAGCAAGAACCGGTCAACACGGCCAAGGGCACCAGGGATCTGGCCAGGAGCCCTGAGCGAGATGATGAGCCCACGGGAACTCATCCTCCAGACTCCATTTCTTCAAGTCTCCAACTGAGCTACGTTGAGGGGACTTTTCTTCCTTCGCTCTCTCCTTCATGGGCTGTGACATGCCAGGCTCCTTAAATGGGGCTTCGATGAGAGTTGCCGAAACCTATAAATTTGTAGCCAAAGGCAGTGGGATAAAAATGACACCAAGTTCTTTCGACACACTTAAAAAAGGAGGTGTAACTTGGCCAGGGTTTCAACCGCCCACTCGCACTGGGACCGTGTCCTCTGGCACCCTCCTCTAATGACCTGACATCATTCACCTCCTGGGTCCCTTGGTGTCAGAAGAACAAAACTACAATTCGACCAAAGCATGAAGATCTGGAGTCTTCAGCCGGCTCCAAAGCGATGAAAATTTACGTGAACCTAATAGGTTTCCATCTACTGCTGCCCCTGGAAAATATGCCACTTAGGGCCGAGGGGGTGAGTTTTGGCATCTAGGTATAGGGTCGTCTTCAAAACGGGAAAAAGAAATCATCAAAATGTGCACTAATACTTTTAAAAGTGGAAAAGGATGAAACCCGAATCCTTTGTCCTCACACGCTACCCAAATTATTTTAATTTTTAATTCTTGCTAATACCTCATTCACCTCTGCGTTTACTTTCACACACCTGCCAATCTCGGGATACTCCCAGTTGTGCTCCGTTCTCAATAGCTAGCAAGCTGTATGACTCTCTCCACGCTTCTCTGTAATATCTGAACTTCTCTTGGTAATGACTGCAGAATTCCCACCAAGTAGATGTGCCACAGTTTGCGATGCTGATCGTTTTTCCCTGGGTTGCCAAATACAAAGATTCTCACCTGGACATCAGGGAGCGAAGCCCGTTCACGCAGCCCTCTCGTCTCAGACCAGCTCTTGCTCACGTCACTCTCAGGGTCACTTTGCTTTCCTGAGCTATTCCCAGTGAACCTAAGCTGGGGCTGTGTGATGGAGCTGGTGACAGTTTAGGCCTAAAACTGCTTAACAGCAAAGTCAGGAGATAAGAGAGAGCAAAACCAGAAGCCATAAAGAGATGGCGTGGAACCCTCCTTCGTGACGCACGGGACCAGAAGTAAGTCATTGATACTGGTCTGTGCTGATAGGGGGCTGGCATTCTCCCACCTCCCAAGCAGTACAACTATTTACTGGGGTGAAAGCACAATGCCAGCCCTCCTAAATACATTTACAAGCCATTCATCATGCAGTTGATAAAGGTTTGGGGCTAGCGTGTCTGACATGCTCGTAATTAAGGGTGCAATTCATCATTCAGGGTGCCAACCGAAGATGGAAGTAATTTCTCTCGGGAAGTGAAGCTCTGAATGATTCTACTTCACCCAGCACTGTGAACATGGCCAAATGATGTTCTGACCTTACTTTCTGAACTGAATGGTTTGATATGGAAACAGACATCACGTTAAGAAAGGGTAGAACAAGGAGTCTTGAGTGTTTTTTCTTTTTTATTAGGTGTGATACTGGTATTGCGCTTACGATCTTTAAAAAAGCGTTTATTTTGGCAATTTCAGATGAAATCATAACATGTTTAGGATTTGCTTTACTTTTTTCAAGCTGATTTATTTTGAGGGAGAGAGAGAGAGAGCACCAGCAGGGGAGGGGCAGAGAGAGAAAAGAGAGGATCCCAAGCTGACTCTGCACTGTCAACATGGAGCCCGATGTGGGGCTCGATCTCACCGACTGCGAGATCGTGACCTGAGCCGAAATCAAGAGTCTGTCACCTAAACGACTGAGGTACACAGACGCCCCTCGGATTTGCTTTAAAATACTTAAGGAAAAGAAAATGTTGGCACACCACCCAAGCAAAAATGTTGACAGTGCATTTCATGTATATCTTGCATATACATCTTGCCTATCTTGCATTTCTTATACTGGGTAGGTATTTTGCTACCCACTCTCGCCCTGGGTTGGGCACCCTTGTGCAGAGCACAATTTTGCATCGTGTCACCTGATGTGGAATAGTCCTGGTCCTGAACACTTGGGGGGTTTTGCCCTTCTTTGTTTTAACTTAGTCTCTGGCTGCTTTGCTTGGCAGCCGAGTGTCTAGTCACAAGCCAAATGAGGATCACTTGCTCCCCACCGGGACATCTCACGCCCCACCGAGAGAGGCTGGCCTGTTCACAAGTTTCTCTGCCATCCACCCTGGCCAGCAGAAAACAGACCAAGTTGGGGTTACTGAAAAGCCTGTTACCTATCGGGTCTTAGCGTAGCCTCTCAATGCTTCTAGTTACGTGCCCCGGTGGTATTGTACATGCGTACATTTTAGAGGAGAGGGGGCAAATTAAAACGTGTGTCATCTTCATGAGCCAAATTATTTGGTTAGTGAAGGTAATAGTAGTTGCTTTGGTTAAGTGAGTGTGGGAGTCTGGTGTGTCTGCTGTTTCCTCTTTTATGAAGGGACTCAGTTTTAAGTTGAAATTCATGCTTCCAGAGAGCCGGCAAAGACAGAGCAGAACTTGCCCCGGGTCCTACACCTGGTAACAGAGTCAGTATTACATCCCAACAACATATACCTACGCGATTGAGCCCCAGAGCCACTAGCCACATGCGGCTGCTGAGCACACAAAGTGTGGGTAGTGTGAATTCAGACTTGGTGCTGTCAGTGTGAAATGACCACGAGAATTTGAAGACTTGGCCTGAAGGAAAAACACAGTGTTCTCATTCATTTCCGCAATGGTTCTTTCACGTAAGGGTCAGGTACTGTAAAAGTCCATTGAATACAGAGCAAGAAATAAGACCAGCCCAGTCGTGGCCTTTATGATGCTCCAAGGCTGATAGAGGACATTGAAGAATTTCTTCCCTTACGGGTTGGCCACTCTCATGAATACTATTGTCTACACTTCTGATGTTCTCAAAGCCAACACCACCGTAGTCCTGCTGCTATGGCACAAGCAGACATGTGTCCCAGGAGTGCATTACCACCAGGCACCCAGGAAAGGTGCCATTTCTCACTGTTCAAAGAAAGAGCCACTCAACCCACGTGAACACTTCAAATGCAACTAGTCTGCGGTTCGATATGCACACACTGGATTTCAAAGACAGTATGAAAAAATGAACATGAAGTATTTCCTTCCTATTTCATATTGATGACGGGATTAAATGACTATTTTGTATATAGTGGAATAAATAAAAGGGATTATGAAAATGAACCTTACCTGTTTTTCACTTTTTAAAATGTGGTTACAAGAAAGATTGAGATAACGTATGTGGCTTACGTAATATTTGGTTTTGTTTGTAGAGAGAGAGCGCTTGAGTATGGGGAGGAGCAGAGGGGCAGAGAGAATCCTAAGCAGGCTCCACACTCAGAGTGGAGCCAGATGCAGGGCACGATCTCACAACGCTGGGATCATGACCCGAGCTGAAATCAAGAGCCAGACACTCAACCCAATGAGCCATCCAGGCGACCCTTATGTAATCTTTGTATTGGCAAGCACTTCTCTATATTGATTTTTTTTTCCACTCCACCAGTGGAAATAACCATCCCAACTGGAGCTTTTGCCCCCCAGAGTAGCTGGGAAACCACTGATAGAGAAACTTATCCCTAACTAGGGTGCTCTAAGCTACCTCAGTTCTCCCTTTTCTGTTTGAGAGTCCCTTGTACCTGGAGTGATTAATGAAGGCAGCATGAGGCAACCAAGATATGATAAATAATCAGTTTATTAGAAAACTGATTCCTCTGGTCTCAGAGCTCTTCCTTACTGTAAAACCAAGAGCAAATCAAGAGATCTTCAAGAATTTCCAGCTCTTTAGGTATAAATATGTTAAAAATCTGTCCTACTTCAGATAGAATCATAGTCAGGGAGATAAATGCATGGAAGCCACCCAATAAACTATAAACCATAATGCCATTATCGTCATTTATAATAATCATAACAAATACTTCCGTAAGCAATCAAGAAAAATTCTTGAGATATAGAAGATTAAAATACTTTACTTTGGGGGAAATTTTCAAAAACAACAAAAATTCAAATACAAGTATTAAAATACTAATACTTCGGTAGTAAGGTTAAATGAGAGAACAGGTGAGTTAAAGAGGTGCGGACTTTGAGTGGAAACACGTCCAAGAGGTGGGGATGATTTGGTTTCAGAGCTCACATCTGTATCCACTGCCCAATTCTAAGCGATTGCTTTGATATTACTTGCATTTCAAATGACAATTCTAATATACTACTGATTAAAACAAAACGAATTCACCATAGTTATACTGTGGTCAACTGCACGAGTATTTGTGCAGTAACAAAGGTGGGCAGTTGGCCTCTGGTTTCACACTGTGTAAGATGAAGCCTGTTGAAACAGAGGCCACTCTGTACAACCTCTGGCTTAGCAATGCCAGGCACCACAACACTTAGTCCATAATTGCACATGAGTGAAACACAGATGTGATGATTTTTCCCGGCATCTGAGCTGTTCCCAACATTCCTGGTCTCCATCAAACCCTCAAAATCAAGGCAGATCCAACCCCTTCAGAAATCCTACTTTGGCTGGGCTTGTTGCAGTCTGGGAAGCTTTAAAAAAAAAAAAAAAAACAAACCCTGAGCTGTTTTATGCCTACCTGCCTGCACAATAGATTCAAAAAGTATTCCAAACCAGATCCAATTTAATTCAGTAACACATTTTCCAGTGTGTATGACAATGAGGCTGATATCATGGGGGAAATGTATGGAACTGAAAGAAACTGACTTTTCCTAAAGAAGCTTCCAAAAGGCATGAACAGATAATGTCGAATACTATTTTTGTAAATATGCCATGTTATAAAACAGCACGTAACCATTTTCTCCAAAGAATCTGGACCACCACCTTCCTCTGGGATGGCCAGCAGGGGGGCATGGATAAGCTTGGGTTTAGTGTGCTTTTGTGGCATGAGAGGGCTTGGGACACCACACACGTGGAGGTGGAAAGGCCACAGAGAGTTTAAGACTTGGTGAGCAAACCTGTCAGAAGGAATGAAGATTTCAGGTCATCGCATAGAGAGGTGAGTTTAATGAATTCATTATTCAAAATGATGCGAGGAGAGTTAAGCAAAACCAAGGGAGATGCTGAAACAGACCGGGATGACCAACAACAAGAAAGGTTTACCACCATCGGGTCTAGACGGAAAGCAGAAGGGATAATTGTCAGAGCCTCAAACGAGCTGCAGGAGGGGACATGCCAAAGTCGATCTGCCTCTGGAAACTCACAAATGAGCAGAGAAGGAGGCAAAGAAAGAAACAGCCTAGACTCATTCTTTCCCCTTTTTATGAGCCCTTGACAGGGCCTCTGTTGGCCAAAGCCAACCAAAGCCAGATGGCAAAGGAATCTGGTTTTCCATGAAGGTCAGCCTCCTATATTTAGAGGAGAATGGAAAAGATTGGAGAGAGGACCTGGAGGGGCAGAGGGAACATGTCCCAGAGAGCTAAATGATGAGTTAGATCAAGAGGACATCATGGGGCTAGAAGCTTCCCTGTGGCGGGCAGGAATGAGAGAAATGTCTGTTTCCTGTCTACCCAATCCCGTCACAAGCTGGCTCCGAATCGGCCTCCTATTGTCCCCAAGAGGTAGCTCATGCTGCAGACAGCAAAGAAACGGTACAGGTAGCTATTCTATGGGCGTTCAAAATGAAATACCCCCATCAAGGATTAAGGAGCCAGGATGAACAAGAAATAAGTCCATGTGCAACTTTAGGAATACAATAAGAATTCATAGATATGAAAACATTATTGCTTCCAATCTTGGGCTTTCTATAATCCTGAGATTTGGGTTAATCCCCATTTTGATTAAATTTTGATTGAACTAATCCTAAACTCTGTATTCATTAGCTGAGTAAATATGCTTTGGATTGTCTTTTTCCTCACATGGCCAGATATTGATCTGCACTGTCGAAAAGCTTATTGAGTATGAGTAGATATTAAACAGAGAAAAGTATCCTAGTCATTTAACCTAGGAGATTCTTTGAGGAGAATTTTTTTTTTCAAATTTTCTGATCCTTCCACGGGTTTTAACCGAACAATGTTGGTAATTAAAGAGTTACAGACCTCTTATTATCATTCATGCTAATAAATAATACATGGCCACTGGGTGGCTGGTCAGTGAGACCCTATGAGACCCAGTAAAAATTGTGTGCATACTCTTGGTGGCTCAGCACACACAGTGTATTAAGAACAGATTGTTTTAATAGAAACCCTGCTTTATTCCCAGCCCTGGTGCCCATAATTATTGTCAAGCAGGACTATTTCCTGCCTTCCTGCCCAAAAGAGCAGGAAGCATCCAACTCTTTCAACCCACTTTGCTCATGGCATCACCTCTCCACAGGGGTTAGGGTTCACTGCCAAGAATTTCAAAAAAAAAGCTAACTCAGTTTTGGTTGCTTATCCAGAACTTAGCCTGTGAGCAAAGAAATGAAGCAAGATCTGTAATATATCCAGGGGTTTAGAGAAATGACACGGCTCCAGGCCTGGTTAATCACACCGAGTGAGTGCCAAGACAGCAGCCCTGCTTTTTTCCAGATTCACCGTGGGAATCAGTTCCAGGTGACGCTTAGCGATCCTCTGACTAATCAGAAACAACTGGGGAACTCGAGAGAGTTCTTACTGAGAAGGAAGGGCAGCCCGTCCGTTGCCCCTTGGGATTTAACAAAAGAGTTGCACTGAGCCTTCCTACCTGCTTCCTCTATGGGTCCATGCTACTCACCAGGGGGCATGCACAGCCAGAATACTACGAGTATTCAGTGCGTCTAGCCCTACGTCCAACCTCTGGTAGCTTCTGAGGTCACGTTACTCGGGCATCCCGGTGCGTGGATGGGACTGCTTCCAGCTCTAGTAGTTAACTTTAACTGTTATTTGTTGTTGTTGTTGTTTCTTTTTGGTTCTGGGCTCAGTACTAAATGCTCTGTGTGCTTTTATCTCATTAGTCCTTACTACAACCCATTGGCCATCACCGTTAACCCTATTTTACCAGCGAGAAAGCGGAGTTTATTTGGCAAGTCATCTGGAAGACTTCTTAAGGAACAGAGCTAGGGCTCCAACGAGGAAGTGCTGTACCATCCAGGGCCAACTGCACCCTCCCAGTCACCTGAGGGCCCTCAGAGGGACACATAACAGCAGGGTGCAGCACAAAGTAAGCATTCTTGAGGAGACCACCAAATATGGAGGTTAACCTTTAACCTTAGACAACCAGCCCTGATTCCTCATCCCTGTTCCTACCCTTGGGAAGGGTCAGACGTCAAGAAACATTACTCTTCTGTTTTTAATTTCTCTGCCTCAGAATCAGCCCTAAATAACCAAACCTCTGACTCTTTTGCCAGAGACCCTGTCCTGGCCCCAGAACCATAGTGGCCTCCAAATGAAAGGTACTCCTTATTTAAAAGGCCAGGAAAGCCTCACATTCTACCAAAATCCTCAAAGTCCCACAAGATCCTAAGTCTTGGATCTTAGGTGGAGGCAGTGTGGGGACCAAAGATCTCCAGTGAGGTGACTGCCCCCCTCCAAGGTAACAGTGTCACTTCTTCTCTAAAACTTGAATCCTCTTGCTACATGGATGGATGGATGGATGGATGGACAGAACAAATGAACATTGATATTACATAAAAGCTCACTGTTTAAATGCTTTTGTATCTTCTACCCCATTTGACTCAGAATTTTGTGATCATGAGAACGGCCTTAGGGCCAAAGACACAGGTAATTGATCCTGGCAGTCTAATTTGAGAAGCACGAAAATGCATGAGCTATTTCAAATGAACTCAACAATGCGTCTCTTCACACATTCATTCGTTGCTAAGTGCTTCACAGATGTCAGCCACTGTGCTGGAGGACAGAGGCACAGAGCAGATCCTAGCATGGTACCTGTGCTCATGGAGATTACAATCTGATTGAGGAAACAAAGAAGCCAACAGAAAGAAAGAGGATATTGGGGCATTATGGCAACCGAAAAGAACAAGGACCGAACTCTTCCTTGGGGGTCAAGGGTGAGTTAGGGCAAGTGTCTCCGAGAGAGTAAAGCCTGGTTTGCCCTGGAAGGAATGAGCAGGCATCAGCACTAGCTAATCCAATGGCAGAGGCAATGAGACCTGACCAACCTACTCGGCACAGTGGGTCTCCTAATAAGGAAGGACCAGGGGAGGTTGGAGAAGAGTATCTCAGTGAGAGCCTGATAGCATGCATTCTCTGTGTCTCAGGTTACCTCCACAGGGCTTTGATTTCCCCCTGAATTCGTCCCCCTTCAACTGCAAGAGGTAACTAAATTGCTAAGCACTACTTGGCCCCGCTGATGGTTCCACTTTCAAAATCCTACTCCGAATACAGTACAAAGTTTGTGTCGTATTCCTTCCACACTATTACGGATCAGCCTTTTTATAATTTAATCCTTCCACCTGCACATTTAACTGACTTCTTACTTGTTCCCCGTTTTTAATGCTGCGCAAACAAGCTCTTCAAGGAGGATTGGACAATGACAAAGGAGTCAGGCCCACATTCTACCCAAATTATTATGGGTATGGTACCGTATTTGCCAGAAACGTGGCTCCTGCAATCAACAGCCTTACACAACTCAAATTTCCTAGACAATAGCCTGAAGATGTACAAGGTGAGCCTTAGAGAGAAATGAACCAAGACAATGTGGGGAGTGGAGCTGAGGTGTGACACTGAAGCATGCCTGTCACTGAAGACTGACACGGGCAAGAGAGCAGGAAGGGGAGAGCCCTCAGTTAGGGTGAGGAGCCACGGGTGGTCTAAAGGCGCTGAAGATGGGGTGATGGGGCAGGGTGTCCACAGGACCCGCACTGTGAATGCCAGCAGGACAGACCCTGCAAGAGAAAGAGAGCGGTGAGTTTCCATAGTGCTGGGGGTAAACCAGCCTGAATAAAAGCTGGATTGGATGTTTAAAAAGGGAGAGGAATAGTGAGCATATTGATAAATAAGTAATGAGTGGAAGGGCCCACAGTTTCTCTGTAGGACGCCAAGAGCAGCTGAGAATTACATACAGAGTCACCAGAATTGTACAGCAAGCCCACCTAGGGGAGAGTGCCACGTGTCACAGAAGTTTAAATTTTTGGATTCCCATGGAAAAGTGCTGATGAGCTCCCTGGCGGATGCAAAATGGGGAGACCTCCAGGAACTCAGAGTAAGACAAATATGCAAACCATCTGTTCTCTGAACTCATCGGAAGTATGTTTGCCCTTGTTTTGTTTCTGTTTTTATTTTTGTTTTTTTGAGACATACAGAGTATGAGCCCGGGAGAAGCAGAGAGAGAGAGAGGGAGACACAAAATCCAGGCTCTGAGCTGTCAGCACAGAGCCCAATGTGGGGCTTAAACTCACCAACAGCAAGATCATGACCTGAGCTGAAGTCGGACGCTCAACTGACCAAGCCACTCAGGTGCCCCGTCCTTGTTTTGTTCTTTAAATTAATGTCCTAATTTAAAAAACTTACATGGCATTTGAAGACCAAGATCCAACAAAGTAGAAGCAACCCCTAAATACTTTACTCTGGATTGTCAAAAATCCAGAGTAAACATCACAATGTTATTAGTAAATAATAATTAATAATGTCCCTTAAGAGTTCTAGTATTTTTTTTATTTTTGCTATTGCTTATCTTTTTTTTAAGTGGAAGATCCTAAAGGCATTCTCTTTAGAAATAAGTATTATAAATTTTTGCCGTGTAAAATACAAATTATTCAGAGATTTAAGTCAATATAAAACAGAAATAAAGCCCAATAAGTTCCTGCATTTATCAATTTATGGTTTGCAAAGAATGCTGTGCATTTTTTATTTGATCTCAACCATTTTGTGAAGCCAGCAGGGCGATTTACAGTATCCCCATCTTCCAGAGGTGAGACCTAATCCTCAAAGAAGCTAAGTATCATGAGGAAGTTGGCAGAGCTAGCTAGAAACACGGCAGAGGCAGCAAACTCCTTCTGCTGGTTCTTAGTTACCCACACGGGTTGAAGGCCGGCCATGTTGCAATGCAGTTTGGGGTAACAGGAAAATCTGGGTTGCTTGTAAAATGAAAACAAACAGTTCTGGCAAACAGGTGAAATTCAGTGGAAAAAAAAAAACTCAGAAGACTAGACTAGATAAAGCAAATTAGAATGAAAAGCAGAAATGGATACAGAGGAGTTCAATCTACCACCGGCCAATGGCGGACACAGCCTGGGGCTACTGGACCATGGCACCCGCTCCCTCTAAGCACTTCCGGGTTCGTTCTGCAGATGGAAATATGATAAGGAATTTCAAGAGGGCTCCAACACTGCTGTTGCTCTTACTGAAATGGAATTGTGCCAAGAGGAATGCAACAGCGGAATTCAGCTTATACTTATTTGGGGCTTATAACATTTTAAGGTGTTGCCATTTGAATGATCTCCTTTTAATGTCTTGGTAGGGAGCTCGAATATATAGCATCGTAATTTCTCAGAAAGTGTATCAGATCAGCTCTGCTCTCCCCTCTGTCAATGTAAACTGTATACAATTAAGTTCCTTCATGAAACAATAGCTATTACTTATATGGCCTCAAAGAACAAGCACCTGGTGTTCATGTTTATTCATTGTATAGTATTTATTGTAATCATATCAATAAGGCACTGTTTCTATGGGCCAGCTGCATGAGACATGGAAATGGCTTTGTTTTATAAGATTCTCTTTGTATTTGTTGTTGTTGTTGTTGTAATGGAATTTGTCATATATGGCTCCGGATTCTACCAAGGGCTTCAGACTTGGGGAGTTTATTTGCAAGACTCATTCGCTCTTCACTTTCCCTGTGCTCCGAGAGCAGTTTACAAAACAAGTCACATGTTGGAATCACAAGTTACAGAGCCCAGGAAGAAGTTTTCCATTTCCCCCAAGGGATTCTGATGACTGGTCACATTTTAAAATGACTGCTCTATGGAGCAGCCTTTTATTTGGGTGTAGATTTCAGTTGAATCACGGTATTTTGAAGATTCCATCTGATTATCATTGTATCATCACAATGAAAACCTTTCCCCAGACAAAACTAAAGCCTCATCGCATGGAAATTTCCCTCAGTAGGACTCTCAACTTGTGCTAGGACCATCTGCTACAGACCAAGTCATGTCCTACCTTATAAAAAGTGTTTACGACGTCTGAAAAATTCTTAAACCCTCTTTATCATTTATTCTTTCCACACACAATTATCGAATGCTGCGGAGGTCTGTGCTATGAGCTTTAAGACAAGCAGAAGGGAGACCAAGCCCTTAAAAAGTCAGTGGGAAAATCACGACTTGATTTTGAGGTTAATCCAATTCCCATCAAAATTAAATGCGGAGTGTTACACAGCACCCGTGAGTGAAAAACCAAGCAAATCTCATTCACTCCACGACTTCTATAAAACGTCTTGGAGTTTAGCCACGAGACATCACTAAGGCACTAAAATGGGTCCACCTAAGCGTGCGCATATACCCAACAGGGCGGACACAAACGGCCTGTTGAGTGGTCTTGCAATGTGTCTAAAAAGTGACAATTTAATATGTAGCATAAAGCCCCGCCTCCCCAAAAGCTTTGACATAGCACGTGAGTTTGCTACCTAATCAAATAGTGTTGAATAAAGTTGCCTATAAGGTAGGAAGACTGTCATCTTCTGTATAGAGACTGCACAAAATATGCCAGGTCCGACCCTTGAGAAGATATGCAGAGTGGCACAAAGCATAAGGCCTCTTGTGGGGAATCACCAAACACTGTCTTCAAAAACACTACAAATAATGTTAACTGACCCCAGGGTCTGCATTCCTCCCCTTCTCTCTGATCTTTCCTTTTTTTTCTCCTCCCTCCCTTTGCTTTGAGCCTTCTGACAGCCAAGGGCTTGCTGTTAGTTTGGGTTACAATATGTTATCCCCAGTGGCAATCAGAAGCTTTAATTCAAAAGGTGACCACTCTTGACCTCTGACCCTGGTGCCTCCCACCCTGCTGCTCCCCTCCGTTTTCTGTCTCCATGGAACTGAACGGCCAAGTGGAAAAATGGGAGCAGGCAAAGTCTATAGCTATTCACAGACTACCCCATTCCCCTGCGCCCCCCCCCCGAAAAAAAAAATAAGAAAGAGAGAGAGAGAGAGAGAGAGAGAGAGAGAGAGATGAATGAAACTCATTCATCAATAAGCAGGAGATGAAGAAGAAAGCCTTACTGGCTGAAAAGCGAGCTAAGAAAACAGAGGGCAAAAAAGGAGGAGTGCCAGGAAAGAGAGACGAGTAAGGAACCAGCGTGCACTGCAAGCTATGAGCTCTCAAAATTAAAAACCCTGCGGATGAATAGCAGCATTGCGCACTTCCCCAAACCGGGTTAGCTGTGAGGGGCCCACTGTTCCCCAATGAGTGTCTGTCCCTTGCATCGCACCTTCTTACAACCAAAGACGCACCCCAGGGAGCGCCAAAAGGAGAAAGTACTGAGTCTCTGGGACGGTCCCACGGTGGCACCATCTGGGAGCTGGGCGATGCAGAAGTAGAACACCTACCCAGAAAGTGGGGAACCGAGGACCGCCCCCCCCGCCACACACACACACAATCCCACGCTTATTCAGAAGAAAAGTTTTTACATGGCAGAAAGCAAGTTACAGCCGATGTATTCTTTTGCTTACACACGTGGTCAACCTTTATTTCAGCCATCCTCCCTGAGCAGTTCTAAGCGCCAAGGTCAAACCACAACATAAGAGACAGACCAAAGCCAGACTGGCCAATGGCCTCACCACCATCAACCAACTTGATAACAGCACAGACATTGGCAAACAAAGAGCATTCCGTCTCAACATAAGAATGTTAGGGGGGCAGGGGGATCGGTATTAAATTCGGGTCATTCTCAAGATAATCTCGGGAGAGTGTGATAATTCCATATTTCTTCTCCACCCAGAAGATGTGTAAACATTTCCTAATGTATTAATCATCTAGGTGACAAGCTGTTTTGTTTTTCTCATGTGAGTGCTACTTCTGAGATTAATAACCCCCCAAACTTCCATTTTATGTGCCTCACATGCAGTATTGGGGCAAGAAGATTTTTCCATTATCCCTCAGTTCATTCCGCCTCCACCCAAGGGACATTAGTCATACCATCATCGCTCGATAGGAACGGTGTTTGCAGGAACTAGTCTCCAACTTCCTCACTGACATATTCCAGCTACTTTCAAATAGAATTCTAAAACTATTTTGCCAGAAAATTTGGCCGTGGTCCTAAATAACTGTTTGCGCTCCCCCCGCCGCCTTTATTTTTATCGCTAGTGACACTTTTCTGTCTACGTTTTCCAGCACCGTCAGATTTTTAAGCATGAGAATATGCATGAAGGAGGTGATGTATGGCAATGGGGAAACAAGAAGGATGAGGCTGGAAGTAAAAGTGGCACATTCACATGAGCTCGAATCAAGTGAAAGCTCCTGTCTTTCAAGTCCACAAACTCAGCACTGTCAAGGGCAAGGACCCTGAGCATCTCCAGAAGTCACAAACTGGGACTGGGAAGAATCCCTCGTTGAAGAAATGACCAGAGACTCTTTGCACTGTCACCGGATGAAGGAGGAGAGAGATTAACCTGCCGCAAATACCGTGGCGGCTACCCCTCCCTGGGCTGTTCCCTTACCTCCTCCCCTTACAATTCTGCAGATTCTCATGAAAAGCACTGAAACGGGGACTAGAATGCAGAGACAAAGTGGATTCAATTCCTTCTGGGCCTCTGCCAGATTCTCATTAGGTCCTGGACATGTGAGCCAATGCTGATTTCCATGGCTGATCTACCCTAAATCTGCCCTTCCTGAAACACTAGCCTTTGTCCTTCCAGTCGCCGTCTCTAAATGGGGATTTGGGTGAGAGCAATACCAAAGGGACCGTCATTATACACCCATTATTATGAAATTGATGGGCTCTAAGTCTTTCTGGCTGAAAGCTCTGACAGGGTGAGATCACATCAGATTGTAGAGTCATGGCTTTCCCTGGTACATCGGGTTACAAATGAGAGCTAGAATTGGGAGGGAGGGTGAGTAGGAGGATAAAGGAAGAGTGTTTTTCCTCAAATTCACCTCGCTTCATGCTGGAGTGAGAGGCCATCCATACTCACGAAAGGCTAATTATATAAATCAGATGCCCTGGCTGAGTTTCCAACCCCCAGGGAGAAGGGAGAACCAGGAATAAATGAGGTCTTCTGCAAAATGAAAGAAACCCTTTGAAAAAATGCCAAAACCAATGGTTATACAGCTTAACTCACAAATTTTTTTAATAGAAAAAGAAAAATCTGGACCAAGAAAAACAAAAATAGCTGAGTTTTCATCTTCCAGCAGATTTGGAAATGTACCCTGCATTTATTTACCTCCTCGCTAGTATTTACCGGTCTTTACTTTGGCATCACTAACTATGACGACTCCTGAGATGGTTCGGATATCTAAATACATCCTCAAAACGAAATCTGGCTTGTTTTAGGAAGGTCACGCTTACGTTAGGATGCCATGATAATAAGCCATTGGTCAGGGAGGAAGGCTAACTATGGCGGGGAAGACACAAGTCCCGGGAAAGAGGGATGTCAACCTTTCATTCTGGCTCTGCAGCTCACTGGCACGCAATCTTGGGCATCACCTCACTTGCCAAGGCCTCAGATTCCACATGCAAAAATAATGGGATTGACGTACATTAGCAATGAGCACCACTTGATCTGTTATGCTCGATTTCCATACAGGCCACAAGGTTGTCAGCGCTCGGATGAACAAATGAAATTCAGTCCAGATATCAAGGGTGTCCATGTCACTTACTTTGAAGATCAGATTTTAAACTGGGGCTTTGGTGGGCTTTGATGTTGACATTTTACCTTCTCTGTGGATAGTCTTGGCCCCCATGCAAGTGCGTTCCTATTCCGTTCCCAACTCACCGACAAAGCGTCCCACTGCATCCACTGAGGTACAGTATCTGAAAGCTACTTAATTACTGACAATTTTAAGTTCCTTTTTAGGGCAGGCCAGGAAAGCTGCCTGGATTCCCAAACCTGGCACCTGGAAGTCACTCAATCACCTACGTTTATGTATGGAAAAGCCACTTAAATGTTTTTAAGAAAACCTCTAATTGGATGGAGGGGTGACTTATTCAAACTGGCTTTTCTTTTCAACAATCCATTCTTCCTAATCTTTATTTCTGACCAACTAATTAAAATTAGTTGCCTGATTAAGAATTCAGACTAAACATATAAGCACAAGCTGTCAAAATCACAGTGATGACGAGATGGAACAGATTATTGAGACCATCTGGTCTACCCCATTTGTTTTTCAGAGATACAAGACTAAGAGAGAGGAGATAAATTTCTTGCTCAAAATCATACAATCATATATATGGCTTGTGGGGGGGCTGAAATCACAACCCTTATTTCAAGGTACCGAAGCCAACTGTTTTTTCTATCGTGTCATATCCTGATTCTATTGTAGGTTTCTCTTATTTGAATATATGTTTTATATATGGTGTATATATACTTAATGTACGTGTGTGTGTGTATATGTATTTAATATGTATTTAAAATATATATTTCATGTGGGTCATCCAGTTTGGTGTTTTCTGTAACATGGTTTCGAATTCTGTGATTACCATTCGCAGTGTGCTTTAACATACACCATCCCACCTGGTAACATCAACATCACTGCCCAACAGAAAGGGCTGCTGAGTGACTGGCCCATGAAGGACAGAGGCAGGGCCGGAATAGACCTGCAACACTGCTCACCCTTCGAAAACACCCCGCACAGCCTTGTACCCCTCCTTATTCCATGGGAACAAGCGGATGCTGCAAGGTTTGCTGTGTTCTTTGGAAGTGAGAAATAGCTTCCTTTGTTCATGGAATCTCTATGTTTTCTGCCCTCTTTCCCTCAAGTTTGAAGATCCCTACTGAGAGACACGCCTACGTCTTAGCAACCCTGCCCCCACACACTGGCTTTTCTTCGAGCCCGTAAAATCTTCATCTAATCCAAGGGGAAGGAGACCTACCTCTCACTGAACCAGGTTACTGCTATGACATTTCTGCCCTGAGCCCCCCATGGCTTCGAAAGCCTCAAGTTGATTGCTACTCAAAAGTCAAAAATTTTGCTCTTATGATCTGCTATAACCGCTTCCTCTTGAGGGTTGCATTGTGGTTTTGTGTAGCTGCTCAAGAGAGGGGAGAAAAGAAAATTGGATTTACAAGTAGAAAAAAAAATCAGTACAGAACTAATTCTTCTATTTCACATTACTTTATAGAAATACAGACATACTTATGTACACTCACATATCCTACCAGTGGTGATTAGATTCTCAAATGAGCTGACCAAAGCCTACTGAAATCTCTAGAGAGATTAGCCATCTGCCTCATTTCTTTTAGCGTAGGTGATGCAAAGCCTCGCCTGAGTTCTTGTGCTCAGAGCCTGGTAAGGCAGCATTTGTTAACGATATCACTTGACAAGGACTCCATTGGGGTAACTGGGTCATGATCACAGTTGATGTCCTAAGATAGGTGAGGACTCAAATCTTTGCAGTCAACAGAAGGGCCAAGGATAAGATACTCGGGACCTAAATTTCATCTCTCCATCTCTCTCTGGCACATTGGCTTCCCACAAGTTTCCTGGGACTCAGACAATATTCTGGGGGCCATAACAATTAGGGGAAAGCAAGAAGGGATTGAATCAGTTGGAAATCCCTGCGTTTACTGGATTACCCTTCATTGTCTGACATTGGTATTTTGCCACCTAATAGGATCTGCTGGAAATTAAGTTACTTCTAGACTTGAGAGGTTGATTCACTCTATCCATGCGAATGGTCATACGAATCTGGGAATGAAAGAGAAAGTAGATGATGGGATACAAAATAGACACTGAAATGCATGCTAAAGTGAAGAATGAGTTGGATACAATTTCTCTTGGGGGAAATGGACAGTTGGGAGGCCTGAGAAAACCAGTTTGTATCACGGATTGGTCAGGTCATACAAAAGCAGACAGACCTGGTTTTAAGACAAGGGTAGCAATTCTGAAGCTCTGAGAAATCTGTAAAACTTACCAGACATTGCCAACAAGGGAGAAGTGTTAGGTCTTCCAATCTGAAGGGTGGTTTATTGATTAAGGTCTCTTTTTGGTGCCAGCAGTTTTCAAAGCCAATTTTTCTTTTTTTTTTAACGTTTATTTATTTTTGAGACAGAGAGAGACAGAGCATGAACAGGGGAGGGGCAGAGAGAAAGGGAGACACAGAGTTTGAAACAGGCTCCAGGCTCTGAGCAGTCAGCACAGAGCCCGATGCGGGGCTCAAACTCGCGGACCCCAAGATCATGACCTGAGCCAAAGTCGGACGCTTAAACTGACTGAGCCACCCAGGCGCCCCGCCAATTTTTCAATTACACTGTTGTGATCATTCTCCAGTGAAAATGAATATAGATGAAGGAATACAGCAATGAAGAAGCCAAATGAACCCGCCCCTTTCTCGCTGGGGAGTCTCTGCCGTGGACACTTCTTAGGAGAGTCTTACCTGAAGATACTTTACTTGCTTTGCTACCAATGACAGGGAGCAGGGTAAATGAGATAAGAAAGGAGGCAGCAGGATGCCTACTAACATGAGAAATGGAAGATGCTGGAAGACGAATGTTGCCTGGTTTGACATTACGTTTGGTTTGTGCTGTGCATTGGTTTCCTCTACCTGATGCTCAGCTGTCATCTCGGCTCCTTCGGGGCCACACTCTATATCAGCTTTCAAATGCAGTTCCAATACCTACCTTTTGAAGGATTTTTTCAATTTAATTTGCTTTAAAAAACAAAACAAACAAAAAAAAAAAACACTCCACCTAATGCAAAATAGAAGCTATTAAAATGAGAGAGATTTTCAACATCTGGTCTCTCTGGGGGTGGTGGGGTGGGGGGAAGTGTACCCCCCCAAAAAAAGTAGGGTTAGGAAAGGGCTAGAAAACTCTACTTATTTTTTTTATAAAATATTTAAATATTGAACTTTAAACAGACTCATACTACAAAACAAAGGCACTGAAGTCCCAAAACAATAAAACTCTCAAAGAAGACAGGCCATAAGCAATTTGACATTGGTCTTAGCAATATTTTTTTGAACTAGTCTTCTGAGACAATGGCAAAAAAAAGTTAAAATGAACAATTGGGATTACATCAAACTAAAAAAGCTTTTGCACAGTGAAGGAAAACATCAATAAAACGAAAAGACAACCTACTGTATATGAGAAGATATTTACAAATAATAGATACAATAAGGGGTTAATAGCCAAAAAAAAAAAATATATCAAGTAGTTACATAACTTAATATAAAAAAGAAAAAAAAAACCACAACCTGATTAATAAATGGGCAGAGAGCTTGAAAAGACATTTTTCAAAAGAAGACATCCAGAACAAGCACATGAAAAGATGCTCAACATCACTCATCATCAAGGAGTTGCAAATCAAAACCACAATGAGATTTCACCTCACCTCCGTCGGCAGGTCTATTATCAGAAAGGTAAGAAATAACAAGTGTTGGCGAAGATACGGCGATAAGGGAACTCTCGTGCACTGTTGGCGGGAATGTGAATCAGTGCAGCCACTGTGGAAAACGGTATGGAGGTTTCTCAAACAACCTCTATCCTCTTGGGGTATAACTCTCCTCAGCACTGGAAGTTCATCTTGCCCAGTGTTACTGGCCTGGGCTATGGGTCGGTTTGTTATTCAGTCTCTTTAATCAGCTGCTGGGGAATGAGCAGGAGCTGGGAAATCCACACTACGAAGGCAGAAGAATGTATCTAGTTTAGAGTCATCGAAGGTTACCTTCCAGCTGTACAACATAGCCAAAATTTTCAGAAGGCTATATAATACCCTGAAAGATAGAAACCCAAGGCGTGCTTCCCAGAAGAGTGTCCATTAACTAAAGCAAAGTTCAGTAGTATCATGGCCCACAATTCTTTTCTACATTTATTGACTTTCTCGGTTCCACATCCATAGACAAGAGTTACCACTGAGGTACCCACTGTTAATGAAAGATAGACATGTATAAAGTTATTTATAGCACAAAGCCAAGTGAGCATAGACTCTACTTCAGGAAACTTAATAGGCTGAGACATCAAGGGCAACTATATATACAAATGGACAATATACTTTATGCCTATTTTTATCTCCTACGCCCATCCTTCTTTGCACTGCTTTGTGATGCTCTGATTCCTTACTTTTTTGTTTTCAATTACCTAGTTACTCACTTTAGGCATAGTGAGCTAATATTTCTATTCATTCTGTTAAAAAAAATGGTATGGTTTATCTCTTGGCTGATCCTAATTGATACAGAAATTGATAGCATGCACGAGATCAGGAATCAGACCCTCATAGATGGCACGTAGGACTGGTTTGGTTGTGCCCTGGGGTTTGAAGACAGTGATGGGCTCCCGGCCAATGGAAAAATAGCACGCTAATAATTACGCAATACAGTGTCCTCACAGCTAATCAAATGAACACCTGTGGCTGACTGTGACCAAGTGCCTACTGGAGACAGTGTCTTGAGACCCCCGATGGCTGCAGTCCTTGACCATTATGTCTCTGATGACAACCTATGAGGACTCCAGTGTGGGCTGGATTCTTCTGACTTTTCTGGAGAGACTACAGAAAGAAGGGATGAGCGCAAGTCTAAATTCTTATCACAAAGCACAGTGACAGTGCTACAAGAGGCTGTGATCTCTTGGAAACTCTGGGCTGCTGTCCCTGAAAATCAAGCACAACATCTAAGCGTGTGTGTGTGCGCGCGCACGCGGGCGCAGAATGGCAATTTATGTTTAAGTTACAACTTTACCAATTCTCTCGTGTTCAAGTCAGGACCTTGTCTGGGGAGTAGCATTTCCCAAAATTTGGAAACGTGACATTTACCTGGGCTCTGCTAAAACTCAGGCTCCCGAACCTCCAAGCTCCTCTTGAGGTTCCCTTGAGCACCCCTCACTGACAGCCAAGTGGCACGACAGAAATGTGGTCTGCAGTGTCCTAGGACACAGGATAGAAGGGTAGGTGCGGAGCTGGGAGACAAGAGTGTTGTATCCAGAACCCGTGTGCAGCTCCACTGTCCAGAGGATGGGAGGGAGCCTCATGCACCACAAAGACCCACGATCTTAAGTGAGCCCATGGTGCACTTCTGTGATCTGAACTAAGCCTCGGTCTCCATTCCTGCATTTGCATACTGGAAAGAAAATACCAGACTAGACGGTAGTTTCACTTTGGTTGCAAGCCACAAAATCATATAGAAAACTCCAGCCTATAAAACACATCAAAACCAGCTGCTCTGGTACCTTGTACCAAAACATGGCAACCTCCCCTTGCTGACTGCGGCTACGCTGAGGCACGTCTCCAGAACCCTGAGGTTCTCCTGAAGCCGATCAACTTCTGAATAAAATCATCTCTTCCCACCCTTCTTGCCCTACAGGTAACTGATTTTGGAGATTTTTCTCTTCATGTCTAAAGTATCTGTTCTTAAAGTGAGGCCCTCGGACCAGCAACATCACAGCACCAGGAGGCTGAGTCAACATGAAAATTCTCACAGCTCTGAACTCAAACCCCCTCGGCGCGATGCTCAGCCTCCCCGCTCCCTTGTTCCGTCCCCTTAGAACAAGGTACTGCCCTCTGCTTTCTGTGCCTGGAATCCCCATCTTGAAAGGCCTGCTCCATAGCAAGGGAACACAAATCGCCTAAGAAAATCCCTCGGGAGCACAAACAGGGAGCGTTGCTGAGAAACTCAGAGTGAGGCATTTTCCACAACTCCGTGCATCTAGTAACACGGTGCATGCAAGAAAACGTCATACAGGCAGGCCACGGCCACCTCACGTTAATGACAGGGCCTCGTGTCTTTCAAACAGGAGGGGGCTCATTTCAAACATGACCCTTGGCAGGTGCCGGAGGAACGAGAGAGCCCCAGGGAGAGCGGAAAGCACTTTCTTTGCTGTAGCAACTGGCCGGCAATTCAGCAGGAACAGTAAGCAGGAGCCTGAAGGCCTCCCGGGGAGCACTGGGTGGACAGCGGGTTCCCAAAGCATCACCTTTCCTAGTTTGTAGGAACTAGGAACCAGCTGCCAGATTTGGTAAACATCATAAATCTCTAAGAACAGGGCTGCACTCACGAGGTGACCCAGGTGTTTGATCGTCCAGGCCGCCGAAATATGCAAGGCCGGCGCGGCCTGTGCCAAATGGGTCACAGCCGCCCCCGTGTGCTGGAGTTTCCCAGGCCCCTGTGTGCAACTGCTCACAATTAACTGCTTTGTCTGTCACCAAGCCCGCCTCCCTGTTGGACATGGGGTTCCTCTCAGGTTGGTGATCGGTGTCTTTCTTTCTCTCTCTCTCTCCCCTTTTCTTCTTTCTTATGTCCCCACATGCATAGCAACCTTAATCAGCAATCACATCAGCCACCTAGAGCTTTGTTGACGCCGTGTAAGGGAATCCATCACTTGGGATGTCAGGCTGGATGAAAGAGCCCCCGGCGGAGTGTGAGGCAAGCAGAGAGCCGGGAAGGCAGACTCGGGCTCCGGCCCCCTCCTCTTGGCCCTCGTCTCTGGACCTGAACAACTTTTGTCCTTCCATTCTCTGGTATCCTCGGTGCAGGGGTCGGAATGGGATGTTTAGGTTTCTCCCCAGGTGGTTATCAAGGGTGAAATTTAAAAACCCAGGATTATAAACATCCAGGCGCCCCTGAAATCACAATTTCTTCTTCATTCTCCCTAAATGAGCGGTGGGTGCGAGGGTGTGGGTAAAGGGTATAAGAGGAATCCCAGAGGTGCCCAACATGGCAACCCCCCTACCCCAAAACTCCTGGCCACAGACACACCGAAGTCCCAACTTTGGGAAATCCTCTAGACTCCAGAACTCACCGACTTCCTTTTCATGCGACCCGGAAACTTCACGAGGTTCCAGTCCCACACCAGCGAATGCCATGATAGGTGATCATGTTTCCTTTCTTTCGGTCTCTGGCTCCACAGAGCCTTCCTGGTGGATTACCTTAATTAAATACGGTGAAATGATTGCACGTAGAGCACTCAGTGTGTGCGTAGTGATGCCCTGTAGGGTAAGTGCTCTAGTGAGATTTTTTCAATCGGCATATCGTTGGCAGTCTTTGCAGGAAGAAGATGTGTCAAATGAGAAAGTGAGCGACAAAGCACATGCAAAGAAGGGTTGACATGGTTAAGTACAGCTGGAGCTTGAGGAATGGATGGTCGGGTTGGCTGGAGGGCTTAAAGAGGATGCTCTGGATAATGCGGACTTGACCCTTTGTTCACAAGAAGTAATCTAGTGGCAGAGAGCCCACTGGAGATGAAGGTCTGCCATGGGCCAAGAATTGCACCATCTCATTGGTCCCATGCTGGCCATGATCGTAGTAACTTCAGGAACTTCAGACACTTCAAAGAATAGGGAAGCCGGGTAGCCTTCTACAGATTCTTCTCTGTAGCCTTTTATCATATATGACTCCACATTAAATATTAATTTTTATATACTTCGGGCTCATCATATATAATTTTAAGACAACAAATGATAGGCTCTATGCTCCATTTAACTTTGCGTTCCTTTCCAGAGACCCAACACGTAGATGTGTGTGCTCTGAATGAATAAGTCAATGGACAAATGGCCACAGGCTTTTCTGGATGGTATGCTGCTCCCCGTCTACCTTTCAGGGGGTTTGCTTCACTCAACGGGGAGGCTGGAAACATAGCGCCGGTTTTGGAATCAGACAACCCGAGTTCAAATCTCGCCTTTGCTGAATACGGGCTGATGACTGAGAAATCGACTTGCCCTGAGACCTCATTTTCCTTATTGATGAAATGGGATAACAACCCCGCATAAGGTACATGAAAAAAGAAGCATGGCACTCGATGCATAGCATCAACCTGCCTCCACCAGCACCCAAGTCTCCTTGCTTGTTCTCTGGCACATTTGTGACCACTGCCATTTGTCTCTCTCTTTTCACATTACTCAACGGAGATCTTTCCGATTCCTCTATTTCTCTACCTCAGCCCTCCCCCCAACCCTCGGCCACTAGTATCTAAGCCACGTACTGTAGGGATATTGGGAGACTGCTGACAACTTGAGTTCTGGAGCAAGGTGCACACACACTTTCCATCACCTCACCTACTAACCCAAGGACCGTGTGCATTTCACTTAGGAGCTCTCAGCCTCAACTTTCTCATCTTTGAAGTGGGATTAATTAGTTCCCACCTTAGAGAACTATTGCGAGGATTAAGGGACGTCATATACATAAAGGATTTATCAGAGTGCCCGGCTCGAAAAATGCTAGCTATTACGATGGGGCTCCTGGGGAGCTCAGTCAGTTGAGCACCTGACTCTGGATTTCTGCTCAGGTCATGATCTCACAGTTCTTGGGATCCAGTGCTGCTTTGGGCTCCGTGCTGACAGCAGGGAGCCTGCATGGGATTCTCTCTCCCTCCCTCTCTCTGCCCCTCTCCCTGCACACTCACTCTCTCTCAAAATAAATATTTTTTAAAGAGAAAAGAAAAACGTTAGATGTTACAAAGGTTAGTTTCCACCACCCCCCCCCCCATTCCATTTCCCTGTAAGCTTAAGCCTCAAAAGAGGGCGTGACTTGAATACCCACAACCTGAGAGCTCTTTCTTGAATCATTTCTTAAACTTGACACTACGGCAAGGCACTCCAAGGGACTGAAAGCAAACATCTCTTTGTCATTTCACCGAGACAGCAACAGCCCTCCTCACACAGCTCACAGTTCTTTTTTTTTTTTTTTTTGGCTGTTCAGCTTCCTCCGTAGTCACTGAAATGGAAAACTCAGGATTTCTCCCCTGTAGGGCTTTGTTGCCATTTTATCAGAATCTGACTGAGATCTCAGACTGTCTCTTGGCATCCACAAAGGGCATTAACCTGCACAGGTGAGGAGAAGGACAAGCCTCCCAGACTCCAGGGCCCAGAGGCTGGGCGCAAGGCCTGTGCTATCTCGCTGAAGAGGGCAGGGCACGGTGCCACTCTCCAGCCTCGCCAGATTCGCCGGGACTCATCGACATTGTGTTTTTCTACAGGTAGGGGAGGACTTCTGCGACCTCAAGAGGTCAAAGGGACTGCCGAGATGGTCTGGGCCATTTTTTTCAGTCTCTATTCAATACTACTGGCTTCCTTGACAGGCCCCCTGGATACACAACATTCCACCAATTAAAAATCCACATGTTGGGGCGCCTGCGTGGCTTAGTCGGTTAAACATCCAACTCTTGGTCAGCTCAGGTCATGATCCCACAGTTTGTGGGTTTGAGCCCCGCCTCAGGCTCTGCGCTGTCAGTATAGAGCCTGCTTGGGACCCCATCTCCCTCTCTCTCCCTGCCCCTCCCCTACTCGCTCTCTCTCAAAATAAATAAGTAAACTCAAAAAAAATCCACAAGTCCGTGTGCCCACAATACTATAAGAGGCAGAAAACAAATCCCTCCCTCTTTCCAGCTCTGAAATTCCCTTGCACGCTACATACATATATGTGTTCAATATGCACTTGCCTACTTGGAAGACGCCAACCTATAGATTCATATTTAAATGACAATGTTTGAGCACCCTCTACTTTATTATTGTTGTTGCTGTTGTTATTCCATGCCATGGAGAAATAAGAGTCTTATTTTTTCTTTTTCTACTCGTCATTCGCTGCCACTGACCCATGCCCCATGGCCCCCTTCCTCACACTCACTCACTTGCCCGAAAGAAAATTACGAGCCACACATTGGTGTGTACAATCTTTCTTGAACGCTCTTCTGTCCCATGAAAACTGTGGACTGTATTTCCTAACTAACCCACCCACTGTAGTCGATTATCAACCGGATCACTTCGGACAGTCTAGGGAATTTCATATTGCTGTTTTCTTCACCGAGTTTAATACCTGTCTCTGCCTTAATAAATACGTATTTATTGACGATTATGAACACACTTATTCCATCCCAAACTTAAAGCTCTAGTAGAGACAGAAAGGGGGGGGGGGAACACCCCTGGAAAATGTTTAAATGGCATAAAGAGCTAATGCACAAATGAGGAGTCCAATAGGACGCTGGACACCAAATAGAGAAGAGTAAACAAACGTTTCTAACACTGTGGATCGTTTTCAAGTTTGCATTATACACTTTGTCTTCTTGATTTTCTGACGTGAGCTTGTCAAGTGAATTTTATTCCTAACAGCAAGAGCCTTCCACAAAATAGCACCCTGGCTTCTCCGTTCCCGCAGCCTATTGCCAACCTGGCCCCTGGGAGACCTCGTTATTCCTCTTTAGAGGTCCTGATGTGGCCATCGGTCCTGCAGAGCAAGCTGGGATTGGGAGACCCCTCTGTGCTTTCCCTTATGGCTTGATGTTTCACAGGCTCAAAGCAAGCTTTGCAGTGCGCGGTAGGTGCTGTGGCTCCATAATGAGTCTTTGGCAATGCACTTTGTGTCCACAGGTGTCCCGTTCAGAGCATCCAAGTGACGGACAGTTCAAGTGACAATCCCACAGCTGGCCGGCGTCCCTTGCCGTCGCCGACCTTGTGTCCGTGCCGTGGCTGGCGCTGAATTATAGGACACGTGCACAGCTCACCCTGCCGAGAAGTGCCCTGCCCACGCTGTCTCCCCATCCAGCTCCAGGGTTCATACCACTTACCCAATCGGCTTCAGGGCAGGCTTTATACCTGCTCACAGCTTGGCTAAGGATCAAAGCCATGTTTGTTTTGTAAAAAGAAAATCCTGTAATCCAAATATGCTTTGAATTTCGGTTTGGTTTCAGAAGTTTTTAACCAAATATTTTTATATAGCTTTTTTATATCGATTTCTCTTGCTTTCTCTCTATAATATGTAAAATACATATATATTCTCAATATATTTTCTCTATATATATATATTCTCTCTATATATATATATATGTATATATATTCTCTCTCTATATATATATATATACATTTATATGGCAATAGTAGCAATATTTCTCCCATCATCAATGTTTTCTCACTGATGCCAAGCTCCTAGATGATAGGTGATAAAAGATATTAAAGATGTGAATTGATAATTTCTCTATCATAATATTATCTTTGCCAGATATTGACTAAAGCTTCAGTGGCTCTTTTTTTTTTATGGACATCAGAATATGATTTCCTCTTCTCGTCCAGACATTATTTATTATTCACTTCTTAGCTGAAGTATGGCCATAGCCTTTGGAATCCAAACATACGATCCTAGATTTAAATGTAGGTAATCAGAAAACTAAAATATTGCTTAACACTTAAGTTATGGAAGAAAAATTATCATACTTTGGAGTTAAGGTTCTATTTACAGATTATTTGTTTTTTTTAATGTTTATTTTTGAAAGAGAGAGAGAAAGAGACAGCGAGAGAGCATGAGCAGGGAAGGGGAGGACAGAGAGAGAGGGAGACACAGGATCCGAAGCAGGCACCAGGCTCTGAGCTGTGAGCACAGAGATCACTGAGGGGCTCAACCCCACCAACTATGAGATCATGACCTGAAGTGGAACGCTTAACCAACTGAGCCACCCAGGTGCCTAATTATCCATTTTTGAAAAATGTCATGTGGGTTGATGCTGGGAGACAAGGAGGCTATAAGGCTACCCCCTTCACTGTCCTTGCATAACACGAGTGACAGATGCAAGGTGACAAATCTGGATGAACGATCAAAGAAGTGATGTGACTGGTCACCAATTATAAAGCAAATATGTTCCTTATGCAGTCATTTGTGGACTGAGTAGCTAGAATGAAATGTGTACCACATACAGTTACTGATGGTTAATATACTAAAATTTAAACCATGTTATTGGGGGATTAGTGTTAACTCACTAACCTGCGGCCCCCAAAATTCATGAGTATTGGAACCATGCAAAGTAAACAGTGCCTATCATGGAAAATCCCATTCCTCTGCCAAGTATTCCTATGACCTCTACATACCTGTATGTATGGGAGAAGCTACTTTAGAAACATGGAAAATCGGGTTTTTACTCTCAGAAGTCATGGATTATAAAAGAGAGATTATACTTTTTCTTAATGTCTTTTCCTGAGAAACAGACAGGAGCTCATTTTCCGTCACAGCCTAGGTCTAGGAAAACCTAATGTTGTGATTATAAAGTTACAGATTTGCATTTTCTGGCCAGGATCAGAAATGCTTCAGCTGGTGGTTCTCAAACTTGAATCATCGATTATAAGCACCTGGAGGGCTTATGAAAACACAGCATGCTGCCCCCGCCCTCAGAGTTTCTGAGTTGGTAGGATTGAGTTGGTACCTGAGAATGCGCCTTTTTAGCAAGCTCCCAGGTGAACCTTTTGCTGAAGAACCCCAATTTTTTAAATAAATCTTTCATTTTTTAAGTTTATTTACTTTTGAGAGAGAGAGAGAGCACGCATACATGTGAGTGTGGGGGAGGAGCAGAGAGAGAGAGAGAGAGAGAGAGAGAGAGAGAGAGAGAGAGAATCCCAAGCAGGCTCTGTGCTGTTAGAGTGGAGCCTTATGTGCGGGGCTCAAGCTCATGAACCATGAGAGCATCACCTGAGCTGAAATCAAGAGTCAGACACTTCACCGACTGAGCCCCCCCAGGCGCCCCTGAGGAACCCCAATTTAAAGAACCACTGACTTAAACACAATCAGAAGGCTCTTCCATGGGGAGCGAGAAAAGGCTCAGGAACCAAAATCTGGCAAGAGCACAGACACTGAGCCCACGTGCTTCCGGGTATCTTTGAGTTGAGCTCCCTTATTCTACAATTAAGGATATGGAAGCCTGCAAAATTCAAGTCGTTTAATTCAAACACACAGTTAGCCAGTCTTAGAGTCTGGTCCAGAACCTAGAATCTATTTTCAATAATTTCTGGAAGAGAGCCAGCATCCTAATAGACTCTGTTCTCAAAAGACATATGGTGAAAAGTATCGCACACGCACGTGCGTTCACACACACACACTTTCTCCAACTTTGCTGATTACGAATTGGCCTGGTTAAAAATTCCCATTCCGAAAAAAAAAAAAAAATTCCCATTCCGAAGCCCTCACCTAAAGGTTCTGACCTCAGAGGTGGAGGATGAGGCTCTATTAGATTGCAACCCCACTCTATTAGATTCGAGTGCAGGTGAACCATCTTTAAAAAGCATTGGATGAGGGGCGCCTGGGTGGCTCAGTCAGTTAAGCGTCCGACTTCAGCTCAGGTCATGATCTCACGGACCGTGAGTTTGAGCCCCGCGTCGGGCTCTGTGCTGACAGCTCAGAGCCTGGAGCCTGCTTCCGGTTCTGTGTCTCCCTCTCTCTCTGCCCCTCCCCCGTTCATGCTCTGTCTCTCTCTGTCTCAAAAATAAATAAACGTTAAAAAAAAAAATTTAAAAAAAAAGCATTGGATGAGCGAGTGTTTTAAGCCACAGAATCTACATACCGCAAAGAAAAGAATACCAAACTTCTTTGAATTACTTTACAAACTACTTCCACGCATATGAAAACTCCCCCAACTCTCCTATGCGGTGGGTGCGGTAACTAACTCCAATTCTTCCTTCGTGGACAAACTTTGGACAAGTCTCCCTTTGCCTCATCTGTGTAAGGGGTAAACATATTCAGCCTGATCTCATACACCTGTTTTGAGGACAAAATGCAACCGGACCTATGAAAGCAATTTGCAAAGGGTAAAATATAACCTAGATGTTAGTTGTTGGCTCCATGATACAGAAGCCTAAGAATGTGATTTTTTTAAGATCAAGTGGGAAAGCTGCAGATCAAAGATTCCTAATTGTATTATAACCGACGCAACCTGACAGAGCTTACCGGTCAGAGGAACCAGAGGAGGCAAAACCTCCATGAAATCACAAGATTTCCCCTCATAAACCCCAGATTACTTGGACCAGAATCTGCAGACTAACCTCTAATCTGGAACACTTTTAAATATAATATATGCCAGGCTAAAAGGCCTTCTTAGAAAATATCTTCTCTAATCTCTATCCCCAGGACATTTCCTGCCTCTTCTGACTCAAATTGGATTGGAACCCAGACAATTGGGACTTCCTGAGCTTTATTTTCCTTTAGCAAAGCTGAAAAAATAGTTTTTAAAGCAGGGGGCAAAAAAAAAAAAAAAAGATCCATTTACCTCCACTCTGCTGAAGAAGATCCCTGGGGTTGGATAAAGAAAATACCAGAAAGGAACGGAGAGTCTCCATATCCCAGCAGGGTGTGTGGAGGAAGAGGTGCCGACTGTGGACAGCAGAGAAGCCATCGCCGTCGTGCATAACATCCTCCCCAGACAGGAGCCCTTTCAACACAGAACCCTTCTCCCTCTGAGGGCCCAGCTCCTGTTTTTCTCCACATATTCTCATCCAAATTCGTGGAGCCCTAACAATCTGGCTTTCATTGTCACTCTGGTGTTGCGTTTCATGAGTAACTACCTTTTTCCACTGGCTGCACGGTAATGACTCTACCCAAGACGGGCACACGATCATTCATATGAGCAAAGGAAAACGAGCAGTTTCAGGGAAGGAGCAGGCATCTCGGTGTGAGTGATTGGTGTGCACCTCAAAGGCAGTCACTCGAATTACAGAAGGCTCTCGGAGGCCAACTGATCTCTTTTAGAAGAGCAGCTTCAAACCTTTCCGTGTGAAGTGCCTAGAGCTGAGTGCAGAGCTTTCTAGAAAAATGACACACCCACGGAAAATTCAAAACAAAAAGCCAAGTAATGAAAAATACTCTCCAGAAAATAAAATTGCTGACGTGGTCTTACCTCATTGTAGGGTATGTTGCAAGATCTCCTGGGATAGAAGGTTACAAGAAGGAGCCTGGTTACCACCGACCCCATGTGACACACCTGGGGCTCATGCTCATCAAACGGCCTCCCTAGACGCTGGGCACGTGCCCGCAAAAGTTCAGAGAGACCTGGGACACGTGGGTGCAGCTCAAGCTTGGTTCTGAGGGTAATCCCGTCTTGCCACAATTTCTGCAGGCTCAGGACATCCGCCTCTTCCCCTAAATCAGCTCTTTCCCTAGATCTCTTTGTTCTGTCCGTGGCACCAGAGTTCTCCCAAACTGGTCAGCTCAACATCCCATTTTCCAATCACCCTTCAAGTGCCCACCTTCTTCCTAACATCTAGACTTCATATGGCCTTTCTTTTCCTTCATAGTGTCTCCAGAAAGGATCCCTCTTAGGTACCTAGTTATACCAAGGCATCAAAAATGAATTCATTCATTCATTCATTCATTCATTCATTCATTCATTCATTCATTCATTCTGTACTGTGCCCAAGCATTGAGGAATGAGATCCACAGTTCAGTAGGGAAGAGACAGGTCACTTAAAGTAACAGTTAAAGATAAGGAAGCCAGGATTCACACCATTGCCTCTACCTAAAATGCCCTTTCTCCCTCATCTTCTTTAGGCTTTAAACACAAGTCAGGAGAAACCAGAAACCAGAGGCTCCCGGAAGCCTGCTTTGAATCCACCCCCAGCTGAATTAGGCGTCTCTCCTCTGGACTTTCAGAAGCGCATACCCAGATCACTGGGCCGACACTGCCCTGACTTACAAGCCTATCCCCCAACCAGAGTGTGGGATGCGAAGCCAGAGAATGGGTCGTATTCATCTCTGTATTCCTAGTACTTACCATAGAGTTCAGCACATCGTGTTCTTTGCATAATTATGAATGAATAAATGAATGAATGAATGAATGAATGAATGAAAACTCTAAGAGAAATCACAAAAGGTGTGGAACAGAAAAAGAAGTATTCATTTCAACGGGGGGAAATAAAGACAATTTTCACAGAGGAGATGGTATTTAAACAAAATGCTCAAGCGTGAATGGGATTGCCAGAATTTGAAAAGATCAAGGGCTTGAGGGGTAGAACACAGAGGACTGCTCTTTAAAACCTGATTTTCTCCACCCCTCGTCTAGGACTTCTGCAAAAATCATCTTTCTTATACTCTACCACTTTTTTCCCCTTCCTTGCCTGGGGAGAACCTTCAGTGATTCCCTACTAACTAACCCAGTAGATTTCAAGCAGGTGGGCCTTCATTCAGCCATCTTGGTATGGTCACCAACACTTCTTTCTGTTCTTACTTTCTGTCCTTACTGCACAAATCAGACCCACGTGCAGTCTGTTCCCCCATATCCTGATTTTGGCATCCCCTTGGCTGTCCCCTTTCTCCACCCCTCACCTAGAGTGCTTCCCCCTGCCCTTTGCCACCTACAAAAGCACCCTGGCTTTGCAAACCCTACTGCCTCAAGCAGCCTCCCTTTGCCTCTCCACCTCAGAACGCCTTCTTCCTCTGGATGACTTGATTGAACCGCTCTTTTCCCAATTCATCGTACGCTATACTGTACGGCTTTCTAATTACAAGTCTGCTTTGTCCCTCTTACGAGGACCCAAAAGAGGTACCTACGAGCTAACATAATGGATGGTGTCCTTCTGAAACACGCACAGGGTCTCAGACGAATATCCTAATGGCTAAAAATTCTCACTGAATTAATCCTCCTCTAAGGATAGAGAGGGGTCTATCATTCGGGCAGATATCTTCTGATTCAGCTACCAGCGAATAGGGCGCTTAGGCTAAAAGGTTTAATTTAATGAGAAGAAATAAAATTCTGTTATCAGTTTGCCTCTGGTACACAAATCCCTACCTCTGCCTATGCTATGAAATAAAACACTTCCCACTTCTTCCAGTGAGAAAATTAGGGTCACAGTTACTGTTTACCTCTTCCGTGCGGCCAAGGTACCAACTTCCTTTTTTCCCTTACTGTGGGACTAGCCCTTTAAGAAGGTGTATCCTTTCCACCCCCCTTTTGCTTTTACCCCGGGACTGGTGACTATGGGGATCCCTCATGCTCTTCAGTCTTCCGGGCTTTGCCGCTCGTCAAACCACATCAATACCAGTCTCCAACCTTAATGGTTAGCGACGTCCAGAGGAATAGGGCTCAACGCCCCGCGTAGACGAGGGACTTCATCACACACAACGGGCTGCGGGGCAGGGAGAATCCACCCGCCAGCTTTCCCAGACTCTGTCCACCTGTGCCCCACTGCCGGACGTCCAAGTTTGATAGTGAACGCTTTCCAATGGGAAACTGTCGCGGGATTTTTTTTTTTTTCCCATCCTCTGGTCCCTATTGTATGTTCAGCTGCACTGGAGCTAGCTGCTAATCCAAGCCAGAGGATCTCGAACACAAACAAACCCGGCATTGTGGCCTCCCCCGGGGCCGGAACGCGGCAGTCGAACAAACAATTTAGTCAGGTGACAGCACGCCGCAGGGACAGACGGAGCATCCCCCAGACACCCTCCTGCCCGCGATCACCCTCTCCCCTTCCGCAGCGCGGGCCAGGGAAGCCACCAAACCAGGCAAAGTGATGCTGGAGAAAACAATGGAGAATGAACCAAAACGCTCTCGTGTGCAAAGAGGTCTAGCCTAATGACAGAATTCTTTGTCCAAGAGAGGGTATGCTCCCGGTTGTAGTGAGGTTGAAATAAATTACACAGGACAGGGGCCCATTTCTGGGCCCCGGCTAGGGGAAAGAGGGAGTATCGCACCAAAACCTCTTCAGATACTCACTGGCCCCTGGTCACAGAACAGACGGAAAGAGGTAGAACGTCACGGTGTTGAAGAGCTTTGTAGTTAGAAACATTTGGACTCCGATATCAGTCCTCCCTTTCGCCAGCTTGTGACCTTTAGCAAGTTACTTAACGACTGTGAGACTCCGGTTCCTCGTTTTGAAACTAAGAAGGAAAATGGTCTTTCTCCCGCAGGGTTGCCGGGAGCCTTGTATCTGGAACCGAATGTAGAGTTCTAGCACCGTGTCCATCACGTAGAAAGCACCCAACAAACGTTAGATATCATTATTCCAGTCGGTGGATCGTGCTCAGAAAGGAAGCACGGGAGGAAATAAGGCACAAAGAGCAAACAAGGTCTGCAGCTTCTAGAAGTAGCTGGTGACAAGGGACAAAGTCTGGCCCTGGAAGTTCCTAGAAATAGCACCTCAGAGGTGCTGGCAGGTCCTGAACTTGACTGATTGCCATGCGCCCCCAGAGCACATCAAGGGAAGCTAGGAATGCCAATGGCCAGCATGAAGCCCGGATACAAGATGTCTTCATATAATAGCAGAAGGCAGGCCGCTGGGTGCCTGAACACTGATAACGGAAATAACCCTGAATATGAAGGATAGAGCAGAAAAGAAAAGCTGGAGATGCTGAACCAAACAATCGCTCATGTCACAATTTTGGGGCAGGGCAGCCAAGTAATATTAAATCTTGCCAGGGTTGGTGGAGGGAGGGTAGCAGGGATGGGGAGAGCAGAAACTAGGTAAACTGTTATCTTAATTCTAGGCAACAAGTGTGAATTGAGTACCTGCTCTGTGCCAGTTGCTATTTTGGCACTGATAAAGAGAAAGAACTAGATACTGCTAGGTAGCAGTAGAGTCCAGAACAAGGAGATTCAGTGACCTAACACATGACCACAGACGCTCAGACTATAACGAGTTCCTTTCAACACAAGGGACCAATGATCCAAAATGATTGAACAACTGAAGCATCTTCACACGCGGACCTACAAAGAGAAATGGCATCAGCTGGATGCTCTCTTGCGGAACAAATCGGAAGATCTGCAGACGTGCCTCAGCAAACGCCAGTCAACATCTGTAGGTCTTATTCTTTCTAGTATGTTCCTCAGATATCCCTCAATTCACATGGCGCTCCTCACTGGGCATTTGGTCATCCTTATGTTAGAAAGAGTCAAACTTACTGGATAAGCCAGTGTCTCACAGTTTCTCCATTTCCACTTGCCGGTAGAGTGTTGTTAGAGGTTGCTTAAAGCCTTCCTGGTTAGTCTGCAACTCGCTGCCACATTGGTCACCTCTTCCCGTTCAGGGCTTCCTGGCCTCTCTGCAAGCCTAAAGGACACCCCAAGCTCACTGCAGCACTAGGAGTCATAATAGACAGAAATATTGAACACTCTCGAGGAACAGTGTGACTTTGCTTACACCACACCAAGAACAGAGGCAGGCGATCCCCTATCACGCTAGATGATGAGCAATGAAATTCATTCTCTTTTGAGAAAAACAGCCTCTAATACTTAGGCTGATCTTCCTCGCCAAAGATACACTGAAATTGCCCTAAGAAGAGCAGTCCCACCTTTGCCCTACTCTGTACTTGTTTTCAAATGCTGTTCACATCCTAATGGACGATAGTAAACCTGGCTACACCTTGATATGGCCTTGGTAATCAGGTAAGGACGGTGTCAATGTAGATGGGAAGAAGCCAGGGGGATGATAATCTGTCCTTCAAAATAAAATTGGACTTTTTTTTTCAACGTTTATTTATTTTTGGGAGACAGAACATGAACGGCGGAGGGGCAGAGAGAGAGGGAGACACAGAATCGGAAGCAGGCTCCAGGCTCCGAGCCATCAGCCCAGAGCCTGACGCGGGGCTCGAACTCACGGACCGCGAGATCGTGACCTGGCTGAAGTCGGACGCCAAAACCGACTGCGCCACCCAGGCGCCCCAAAATTGGACTTTTTAATAGGAAGGGCCAAGCCTGAATTTTTTTCTGATTCAAACAAGATACTTAACATCACACATTCTAGCTGGTGAATGGAAGGCAAGGGAGAAAACTAACCCAGGCAGCTCACTGGCATGTGTACAGCTAAGCCCTGGGCCCGGATCCTGCTGTGCTCCAGCCCCTGGAAGCGAGCTTCTCTGTCTCCTCCTTGATCCCCTTTCGTGATCCCCCCTGAGCGGGGAGGAGAAACGGATGGAAACGTGGGTTAGAGATGTGCAACTTCAGGCAGGCGTTTGGTTCCAGCGACCAAATGGTCTACTTCGCGGTCCTGCACCCAGGATTGTTCAGGTTCTATCTGCGGTAAGAACTCTTCACTGGAAGAGCTGCTACTGTTTTTTTCTTCGAAAGCTTCTCAGAGGAGAACGAGGAGGGGGCAGGGTTGCTCCACAGTCAGAGCTGGACTGACTTCATGGCATTATTATACCAAGAGGCACCTAGAACCCAGGGGACTGGAAAAGCAAACAAATCCAGCCCAGAGAAACCCAACAAACTCCACCAGAGCCAGATGGGACCCTCCCATCTGTGGTTCCTCCACAGTGGAGGAAACTTCAAACGTATCTACAAGAATTTTCTGGGAAGCCTGAAGTTCCTCTCCACAAGTGCAGGACTTCCGACCATCAGGTTTTGGACATTTTCCCTAAAGTTTCTGATCCAGTCCACTACCATTTCTTTTGTCTGTTGGTTCTGCTGCCTTTGAAGTTAACCGCTCTCATGTTAACCTCTTGCAAGAGAACATCCCCGGGGTGAGACGTTAGAAACCCAGAGTTAGACTGCTTTTAGGAAATGTGGATCTATTTTGAGAGAAATTGGTCAGAAATCCACCTCTGCCCACTTACTCCTGCCGAATTGCTTTTGATCTCTTCCTCCAAACCAAATTCATTTATGACAGCCTTGAAGTACATCTTCAAATCCCCAGATATCATATATCAGAGGGCAAGCTCTGTGATCCGGAGCTGTCAGAACTAAAGCCGCTATTTAAAAAAGGCTAAAAAATCATTTCAGACTCAAGTTGCTGGGGAGCCCAATACCAGCAAAGACAATCAAAGCACTTAACTACCGCGCGTCCTCTACAATCAGGAATGCGGTTGTCACACCCAAATTTGATCAGACTCGCTTGAAACTAGAGTCAATTTGTACATCAGTCATTCCCAATGACAACAGGGCAAATAAACAACTCCCCGTTGGGTGCCAGTGCATCAAAGAGCCATAGGCATCAAAAGGTTTACGCCTGCCATGTTGCCCACCTGCGGTGCCTTAGGCCCAGCCTCAGCCCCAGAACAGCCCAGAAGGTCCCCCAGCTTCCTGGGAGCTGCTCAAGGGGTTAGAGTGGACCCGGGTGGGATCAGGCAGCTGTGGTGTCCCTGCGGAGACTTTTGCCCCCGCCCCCTTCCCCAGGATATGGATCTGGAAGGGTCCTCAAGGATAAGACTGGAAGATACTGTTTACTCAGCTTGACCTTTCATTGGCACGCAGTAAGTTCCACAGGATTACTTGTTCCAGGCTAAACGGCACATCCTTTGCTGGAACAAAGATTTTTTTGTTTGCTTCAAGGGATTATGTTTGTTTGTTTTCAATTTTCTACTTCCAACTTTTTTATGAGAGTCTGTAATAGTAATTTACTCAGCTTTTATTATTTTGTTTACATTTCTTTAAATTTAAATTCTAGTTGGTACTAAGCTTTTTTTTTTTTCAGGATTCAAATTTATCCAGGTCAAGACAAATAAATTGAATTTCCATCTTAATGGGCCCATTTAGTAAAAACAAATGCACAGTAATGCGCGGAAAGCTATCCAAGATGCAGCTCAAGGGGCACCTGGGTGGCTCAGTTGGTTGAGCAGCTCTGACTTCCGCTCAGGGCATGATCTCATGGTTCGTGGGTTTGAGCCCCACTGTGGGCTCCGTGCTGACAGCTTGGGAGCCTGAAGCCTGCCTCAGATTCTGTGTTTCCCTCTCTCTTCTCTGCCCCTCCATGCTTGTGTTCTCTCTCAAAAATAAATAAATATTAAAAAAAAATTTAACAAAAAATACGTAACGTGCGTTATGTTGATTTAAAAGCAGGATATACAATTATTCATACAGCTAATTTTAAAGTTACTTCAGTAAAACTGTACATGTATATCAGACTGTTAACAGCATCTATTTTGAGCAAGACTGAGTTAATAATTTTTAAAAATGTGATTGTCTTACACCATGAACACATATTTTTCTAGAATGAGAAAAAATGATGTTTTTTCAGGTAAATATTTCTGTTTTTCTAATAACAAATATAATACTGAAAAACGCTTTTCACTTTTTTCCACAGAATTAATCAACCTTTTCACACATTTGACATGTATTGAGCTGTATTTGAGATTCTGAATATTGCCAAAGGCACCGAATTTAATAGTTGATGTATCTTGTAAATAAGAGGATGGGAAGAAGGCCTTTTGTTTTCAAGTTAAAGGACCTATAACCCTGTTAGCATTGTCTAATAAACTGCCTGCTTTCCCTCCTAGAGCAGCTTCAGGCTTCCTCGGTTACACCCCTTGGACCATAGCTAAAGAAATGTATTGCACACCCAAGGCAACTTTTCTTTTTTTTTGTAGAACGTATTTTTTGAAGGACAGAATGGGTCCTCGCAGACTATTCTCCAAAGCGGCTGGGTATTTCTTTTAAGCCAAAGATCCTACTCTGGCTTACCAGGGACACCCCATAGGACCAGCTGGCAGATGCCCACTGGAGCCCCTCCGATGTTCTGACAATCAGAAACGAAGACCCCTATGTATCAAAACCTGGGGGGTGATTTTCTGCTACTGGGAGCGATCGTCTCAGGGCGAGGTTTACAAAATGTTGTATTATCAGCAAATAAGGGAGGCCAGTACAAAAACACCTTTTCAAAATTTTGTATGGCCTCCCTCCGTATGTTTTTAGCTTGAGTAAAGAGTTTCTGTTGCCTAAGAATGTTAACCGACATATGAACATCCTCAGTGATTAAACCTGGGCTCTGAGGCAAAAGTCTCTGGCTCCTTCTCTGGGCAGCCCAGGTTCTTCTTGGAAGTCACACACACGGCTGGCACCTGCTCAACTTCCATTCCAGCAGGGAAGGGATGGTCAAAGACAATGATACATGTTCGAAACCTAAGGCAGAGAATATTCTAGCACAAAGAAAACAAATTACATTATATCCTTTTCATATTAAGAATGAAGTTTCCTGGGGCGCCTGGGTGGCACAGTCAGTTAAGCGTCCGACTTCAGCCAGGTCACGATCTCGCGGTCCGGGAGTTCGAGCCCCGCATCAGGCTCTGGGCTGCTGGCTCAGAGCCTGGAGCCTGTTTCCCATTCTGTGTCTCCCTCTCTCTCTGCCCCTCCCCCGTTCATGCTCTGTCTCTCTCTGTCCCAAAAATAAATAAAAATGTTGAAAAAAAATTAAAAAAAAAAAAAAAGAATGAAGTTTCCTAAACACTTCTCACTAGCTTTTTCAGGCAAATTAAGAAGGCAACAGTTGGATCAGTTCTCCCTTCTCCAGGGAAAGCACTGGGAATGAGGCCCTAGTATGCACCTGGCAGGGGGCCTCTGAATCCAACAGGCCTTTCCCTCGAGTAATTCAGATGGCGATTGCAAGTTTCTTTCATAAACAACCACACGGTACATATTTGGACATGAAGCATGGGCACGAGCGAAAGGTGTGCACGTAGCAAGAAGGGTTATGGCCAATGACCCTCAACGTTTGTATTAAGCTCTGGATGTCACGATTGGGGAGTTCTGATCCCTCCCAAGTTTGTTGAACTTGACTCTGATGGCTGGCCACTCCAAGTGAGGTCCCCAGCCCAGCGGCACCTCTATGGCTGGGGAGCTCCTGAGAAGGGCGGGCTCTAAGAGTCTCCGAGAAGCCCACCACATCCGAATCTGCATTTGTGCAAGATCTCCAGGTGACTGAAATGCACGTTCAAGCATGAGAAGCACCTGGTACCATGTAAACACGGTGTTGCTAGTCAACTGCAAAGACGGAAGTTTAGGGAAAATAACTGAAAAAGCCAGTATGTCTCCTTTACAACGTTTAGGAACAACTAGAACATTTAGCATAAGAATGCAAAACCATTTTAGGTTAGACTTTCTTAGGATTGTCTTCTTGTCTTTTTTTTTTTTTCTTTTAATAGGACTCCGATTCTCTTTTTTCACACCCTTCGCACATCTCTCCTCCCACTCACTTCATCGGGTCACACTTACCTTCAGGCACTTTAAGCAGTGTCTAGGTGTCCTCAGCAAACGACAATGACAAGCAGCAGAATTGGCGACAGAGAAGTACAGAACTGGCTCCACTGATCTTATCACTAATAGCTCACATTTAGCGTCACGGTTTACAGTGTATAAACGTTGGAACGTCACAATTTACCTGTGTCCCCAACCTGTGAGGTCGGCAAAGCAGGTAATGTCGTCACCGTCATCACTGCGATCTGACAGCTAAAAGAAATCCTGAGGTTCTAGGAGATTCGGTGACATATGCACCATCCTATACCCAACAACAAGCAAAACTGCAGTGAAACGATGTGGGCTTCTGCATCTTAACCTTGACTCCTTCCTCTGAGCTGATGTCTCCTTGGTGGCAGGAGGATTCAAAAAGGACGTGCTGATGGGCATCACCACCAGCGTCAGCAATGGGGTGGCCACACCTGGACTGGGGGCTGTATGCACAGTGTTCTCCTAGACACTACAAGAAAGGTCAAGGTCAACAGTCTGATCTGGAGACCCCAGGCCTTAAGCATGGCCACATGGTCTGCGTGTTGCTTCTCAGAGGAAAGAGGTTTGGTAGCTGCATTTACAGAGAATGATCAGGGAGCGTGGACAGGAGAAACATTTCAAGAAGGAGAGGGTCTCACCCAGGTCCCTGTCTGTATGTTTGAGAACCCTGCTGGGCACGAGAAACAAAAGCAGTGGGGGAGGGCAGGGTCATTGGTACTCCACCACCATAATGAACCCCTTCACCATCCTCATCAAACTCTCCCTAGCCGTCAGACTCTGGGTTCACTCCGTCACACTCATTTTCTAGTTTAATACTCATATCAGTCTTACAAGGTAAGCATTAGTGCTCACGTTAAAAGAAGAGATAAGGCAATTGAAGAAAATCCATCGTATTTGCTGATGATCACATAGCTAGTAATAAGTGTCACTGTGGTTTCTACCTTCATTTTCTAGACCCTAGAGCTCAAATACCGGAGTGCTAGGGCTCACGTTTCTAATGCATCACCTGCATCCAGACAACCTGTCACATGCTCAGGTTCCTGGATTCTACCTCTCAGGTCAGAATCCATGGGGACGGGCCGCAGGCATCTGGTTGCTAAGACATGACTCTAGTTATTCTGATCAACATTAAAGACAGGGAACCACTACCCTAGGTTACTGGGCCCCTTACTGTACCTACATGGGAGTTTGGGTTTGATATCAGAGGGACCTGGGACATAAAACTGATCAGCCAAAGGAAGAAATGGCATTATATTCTAGAGAAGAAAAAAAAAATGCCCAAACTGGGAATTTTAAGACTTTGGTTTTTAATACTTGTATGGCATTTAATGGGGGTCACCTGGACCTCTCAAAGCTTAACTATATCAATTAAAAAAAAACTGCTCAGCCTAAGTAGAATTGTTACAAACATATGCAAAAATAAAAGTATAAAGTTCTGAATAGCAAATGTTTTAAGGCCACGTCAAAGTTCTGATGAAAATAATACTTCAAGTGATCAGTCTTGTAGCTTTGAATTCTATGGTTAAAGAAGAGGTAAGCCGGACATCTCTGTTACAGGGGTAGCTCTGAGTCAGACACCATGCGAGGTTTGGGCATAAAGTGGACGAGGAGAAGTAGGATTAGGAAGACACTCCAGAGAACTAGAAGGCTTATTTGACTTTTAGAATGAAGGAGGTAAAGAAATGAGAGATGGAGAGGCTTCTTGTAGCAGTTTGGGGCTGAGAATGCAGGCGCTCGGCTTTAAATAGGAAATTGCTACCAGGTGATGATTAGAGGGATCGCACATAGAGGACAGATCGTCGAGGTGACCGGAGCAGGAGAGGCACAGAGAATGGTATTCAGAGTCATTTGTTCATTGCCTCACTCCTTTGCCAGACGGTATTGGTCATTTTCAATGGTCCTGTGCTAGATACTGTAGGGTTCTGGAGATGAATGAGAGTCCCAGCCTTCAAGGGTGCATGGTGTGGGTGGGGTGGCGCTGGTGGTAACGGTGAGTAATTATGATAGAGAAAGGAAGAGCTCTTTCAGGGCCAACCCTGCTGCGAAAGGCAAGTCATGGAAGGGGTGATGAAGAGGTGGAAGATAGAGCAGGGGAAAAGCAGAGCTCCACCTAGAGGGCAGATTTGCCTTCGAAACCTTCCCTGGGCGCCTCTGAAGTCCAAACTCAAAATTCCACAGCCCGAGTTAGAGGATTTGCTCTCTTTTCCTCCATGTGTATATTTCCACTGAAGGACCGTCATCTCATGTCTGGTATAAGTTTTCCTAAGGAGAATATCTAGGGTGATGTGTCAAATCTTTAATAGTATTTTTATTCTAAATAACTCAGACTGAATTCTAAGATGTCACTTTCAGTCACTTCCTTTCTTCTCTACTTATTATGTGGCAAATGTGAAATGAAAACACAAAGGAATCGGGAGTTCAATTTCTCTTCCAGGATAAATGACATTAAAGTAACCAAAAGACGACGATGCTTTCGAAATAAATATTATCACCTTCTCCATTTAGCCTTTTGTGAGTTACACTTCCCTCTTAAGAAAATGGGTTTTGTTTTTGTTTTTTAAATCACTTTGTTGCTGGAACTGTCTAGGACAAAAATTTTGTATGTCCATTATCTTACTCTAACTTGCATTGTAGTAATTTGTGGTACATATCTTACTCTAACTTGTGTACTAATTCTAAGGATATTAACACATACACTGAGTAGCCCATAAGCTGTTCGAAGCTTACATAACTATATAACCCTGACATATAATAGGACTGTCAATATCTATGGAAGTCTGTTAGTGTTAAGAATAAAATAACAGTAAGTCCTTTACTTCAATCTCTTTCCCCAAGTAGGGTTGTGTTCAAAGCATCCCCTACAGTGTTCATTTAAAAAAATTTTTTTTTAAACGTGACACCAAAACTCAATAGAGAATGGACAGATTTGAGACTTTTCTCATGAAAACTGGAAGAGAAACCCAAAGGGTCATGATCAATACTGAAGCATTTGGAGGAAGGGGGGGGTGGGTTGGGAGGAACCTGAATATTTCCAAAAGAATGTCCACATTTGGAAGCTGAGGGGCAAAGAAGTAAACACCACAAAACCAAACCTGAGAGGAGTGGCCAAGGAAGTTGGGGAAAAAATTAAGGTAATATGCCAAGGAGGTTCTGTAAAAGAGAATCATAAGGAGGCAGTGCGGGTAAGCAATGTTGCTGCAACGCTAAGGAAAAGCAAGAAATGTAAAAAGCCATTTGTTGGATGAAATGACCTGTGACTTGTAAAGTGTTTTTCTCAGAGATGTGGAGTTGGGGGGTGGTGGGCGGGTGGGGGGGGTGGGGCATAATGGATTTTCACTGTTTGACATCTCTTTTAAGCGAATTTGTAATACAGGATTTCATCAATTACCATGATTTCCATACACAAAGTGTTTGGAATTGTAAAACTGTAAGCCCTAAAGAAGAGCAACTCTGGAGGGACGTCTGGGTGACTCAGCCAGTAGAGCCTCTGGCTTCAGCTCAGGTCACGATCTCAGGTTCGGTTTGTGCGTTCCTGCCCCACATCGGGGTTACCACGGTCAGTCTGCTAATGCAAAACCTGCTTCAGATCCTCTGTCTCCCTCTCTTTCTGCCCCTCCCTGCTCATGCTCTCCCTCTCAAAAAATAAACGTAAAAAAATAAAGAAAAAAAAAAAGAACCTCTGCGTGGTGTTTATTTTACGTTGTCTAGCACGGTATTAGGCATCCACCCTGTATATAAAAACGTTGTTTATTACGGTTAAATTGACTCGCCAGAGGAGCGAGTCAACACTGCATGGTTGAGGCAGGACCCGGGCGGAGGGAGGCGAGGAATCGAGGAATCCTCGCTCCGCAGAAGTGGAGAAGCCGAGAGGAGAATGAAGCCAACACCTCTGCTAGTGAGCAGTGACGAAAGCACACGCGGATCCCAGCCAGGGTCTTAGTCAAAACGGAAAGCGCCCAGAAGTGCCCAGAGAGCACACTGGCCCCGAGAACAATGTTGAGGGAACCAGATCAGAAAACCGTAAACATTTCCTCCAGCGACGCCCAGCTTTTCCATGCATCCCTAGATACGGGCCACCCTTCCGGATCCACAGGTACATGAATGGGTATATGCCACCGCAGACACGGCCGAGGAACTGAGCAAGACATCGTGGGGCTTGTTGCATGGGAAGGAGGACAACAGGATCAATGAAAAGGAGAAAAGGAGAAGTGAGAGCCAGAGGGGGGCGGGAAGGGGAAGGGCTAAAGTTGGAAGCCGTGGAAGCAACAGGTTAGGAATACAGCATTCTGTTTGTCTCCTAAGTAACATTTCGGTTTGTGGTAAACACAGTTCTTAGAATTGAGAGCACAGTGTCAGTTACTAGGACTCACTTTTTTTAAGATTAATATACAATTTTTTTTTTTTTTTTTTTTTTTTTTTTTTTTTTTTTTTACTAAGTATGAAGTTTAGGAATCTAAGAATTCTGCTTTCAGGAAACACATTAGGAGGCTTTTTTTTTTTTTTTTAAAGATGTCACTTTACCTAAACCCACCGTGAAGAAATGGCTAATAAATCCCAGTAGAAGAAATTACATTTTATTTCTCAAAATATCTCAGGCATGAACTCTTCCCTGTATTCCTTGCCTACCCTTAAGAATGGGACTCGTGGGGGGCGCCTGGGGGGCACAGTCGGTTAAGCGTCTGACTTCAGCCAGGTCACGATCTCGCGGTCCGTGAGTTCGAGCCCCGCGTCAGGCTCTGGGCTGATGGCTCGGAGCCTGGAGCCTGTTTCCCATTCTGTGTCTCCCTCTCTCTGCCCCTCCCCCGTTCATGCTCTGTCTCTCTCTGTCCCCAAAAAAATAAACGTTGAAAAAAAAAAAAAAAGAATGGGACTCATGAGGGTGCCTGCGTGGCTCAGTAGGTTAAGCGTCTGACCACTTCAGCTCAGGTCTCATGTTGATGAGTTCAAGCCCCACATTGGACTCTGCTGTTAGCGTGGAGCCCACTTCGGATCCTCTGTCTCCCTCTCTCTGCCCTCCCTCACTCATGCTCTCTCTCTCTCAAAAAAAAAAAAAAAAAGAAAGAAAGAATGGGATCTGTGGTAAATGTGAGCTTCATAATCAAATCCACATGTTACCATAAATATATATAATGCCCTCTGATAATGTTACATTATAGCTACTCTTTTAAACCACAGGAATTTTAACTTTTTTTTTAACCAAATACTAAAACTGAAACAAAAGGCTTGTTATATTTGACATTCTAGAAAGATCGTACGACACTGCAAAAACTATGCCACATACAAGAATGGCATGAGGTGCATGGAAAAATGGCTCGAAGGATGGAAACTTGAATTGGCCATAAACATCAAGAATGAAAAACAACTTTCCAAAGTAAGGCTGTGGTCCAAATTCTGCTCAGGCTAGTTGACTCTGGAGAGAAAAAAGCCGGCAAAGCTCCCAAAGAGACGATCCATATCTGCATATTATTTTACCCCAGGGCAATGGCATGGCCTTGTGCCAAGAGAAGACAAAAATTCTTCTGATGATTATTAGAAGTGTAGTCAAAGGAGAAAATATTCCTTAACTTTTTAGAGAAGCCTCGTTCAGCCTTCCAGCAATGGAACAGCATCATTGGAGAGCCTGGACTCTGCCGAGGCTCCAGAAAAAGCTATGAGCTGTGCTCAGGTGTAGACCAAGCTTGCTCTCTGGGCCCCTTGGGTGCTCTCAATTTGGACATTACCTTCAGGAGAGAAGTCAAGGACATCTCCCCTTACCCCTAGGCCACCGTATTAAAAGCATGAGCGTTTGGAGAACCTGAATTCTGACTTCTGGACCTCAATCAGCCGTTAGTTTACCACACATGCCATGGTGAGCAGGTCAACTAAACTCAGTCTCCTGAGAAAATTTTCAACAGAAAAAAAAAAAAAACCACACGTCAAACAGAACTGGGATCAGAATCCATGTGAGAAGTCACTTAAATGAGAAAGCAAGAGTATCTTCAAAGGAAAAGAAAAACATTTAAACTTAAACTATTCCATTTCTAAGACTGATCTTCGTGATGAGAGCGATCACACTATTTGGGGACCTTATTTCTCTCAGGTTATTTCCAATGATCAAGTTTCATGAAAATTCAAACAAGGCCATTGGCTTTACTAGAGTGAGAAAAAAATGCATTTTAAAAAAAGAAAAGTATGGGGGCACCTGTGGGGGGCGGTTCATTCGGCTGCCCTAGTGCCTCAGACTTCAGCTCAGGTCATGATCTCACGGTTCCTGAGTTCGAGCCCCACAGGGGGCTCACTGCTGTCAGCCTGTCTGCACAGAGCCCACTTCCGATCCTCTGTGACCTCTCTGCCTCTCCCCCACTTGCGTGCTCCAAAAAAAAAAAAAAAAAAAAAAAAGTATCCTGCTGTATGTAAAGACCAAATAAGGTATGTGGAAGTTGTCAATAAATTTGTAAATTTATTACTCCAAATATCATGGAAAGAGGTCTAGGGACCCACAGAACCATGTATTATTATGTGATATAGATGTTATACTCTACATACCATTAAATCATGCTCATTCGCTATAATACCTCATTTAAATGTCAGGTAATACGAGTTATACGGTAACGGGATGTTGACTGGTCATTAACACAGCTCTGGCTTCCTAAATGCAAGGCGCTTGTCTCCACAAGTGACCAGCTGAAACAGAGCACCTTATGGCCCCCTACGGCTTCAGGGGAGGGTGTTCCTCATAGATTTCACTGATGACACGAAAACTGTCCTAAAGGCCGTGCGGAAACAGTAGGGGAAGAAAGCTGGCCTTCCGAAGATGTAAGGTACAGTTAGAGAACTCACAGCGCGGAAGTTGCTTATAGCACAGAATCACGGTGGCTATTAAAATATTTAGTAAGATGTTAAAATAAAAGGGTGGTTTTTAAGATAAAATAAGAAAAAAAATCTCATCCTCTAGTTTCATCCAGAGAGTACGAGCATTGCCGTTCTAAGGTAGCTTATATCACAAAAAGGGGGAAAAAGCGACATCCCCTCTTATTTCCTTTGAACTTCACGGGACTGCAAGTGTTTTTTAAGGCTTTGGGCTTTAAAGTGTATAATTTACTTACAAACATACACAAGGGCGATGGAAAATTCGTGCTTTATTTTCTGTGTTGGGAGACCCTTCTTTTGTTTTCCCTACCCATACCTCGTAATATCTCCACCTATCAATTAGGCTAAGCGGGCTCTGCCGTTGAATCAACTTCACGCTGGCCTGGGATCAAGACGGTGCTTCATGATGTTATTACTTGGAAAGCTTTTCTCCACAGTTGCCGAATCTCCTCCCAGGCCAGTCACGCCAGCACACGCACACCACCTTTCTCAAGCTGCTAAAGCAAAATGCCTACCAGGATGAAGGATGCTAAAAGGGAAACTTTGATAACCAGCCCACTGTCCATTCGCCTGTCTCCCGCCACCTCTCCCCACCCCCTGCCACCGCTATGCTTCCAGCCTATCCCCAAACTTACAAAGCAGCTGTTAGCAGAGAAAGGAGTTAACAGCAAAATGTGTATAGAGGTGTGTGTGTGTGTGTGTGTGTGTGTGTTTCGTTGAGGAGAAAGGTGTGTGTGTGTGTGTGTGTGTGTTCAAGAGAGCAAGTTTTACGTTTTGTATGGTAAGTGGGGAGGGAAGGAGAGGAATCCATTTCTTGCTTTCAAAACGTTAATTAGAAAACATCAACTCGAAAAGTAAGGATCCGGGAAATTTCGTAAAATAAAATACACCCTAGCTTTACAGGAGTGAACCACCAAGTTCAAGTGCCTGTGAACAAGGCAGTTATTATTAAAGTCAGCATTCAACTGAGAGCCGGGTCTAAGGTGTGCCTTTTAAACTTTGGACTTGACCATTTCTAGGGCCGGTCCTGGGCGGGCGGTCAGGACAAGGAGCGTCGCTGCTCGGGGACAGATTCTAAAGGTCCCCCGGGCTGGGAGCAGCAGCCCCGCCCGTACCCACAAGAGCCAGCGGAGAACCCGCAGCTGGCAAGCCCAGGTGCCAGCGGAGAAAGGCCGCCACGGACACACCTCCCAAGGCAGGTTTCAGGAACGCGAAGCCCCGGCACGGTCCCCAGCTGGAAGCGGGCACACTGTCCGGACGCACGCACCCCACGGCCAAAGCCGCTCTCCGCCCACTCACCCACGGCCCCCGGACTCCCAGACCCGGCTCCCCCCGGATGCGCCCCAGCTGGCGTCCTCCGGAGCAAATCCGTTTTGGAGGCAGCCCCCCCCTCCCCCAGCCAAGACGCCGGGCAGCCTCTCCCCGCTCCCCGCGCCGGCGGCGGCCGGCGCCCGCGCAAGCGGGCGATGGTCAAGGCGCGCGGCCCGGGGCTGCCGCGGAGAACCGCGCGGCTCCCCACTTACTTGGAGTTGCGAACGCCGCACGCGCCCGGGCTGCCTTTGTTGAACGGGGCGAGGCTGTGCGCTCGGTCCGGGTGCCGGTGGCCGCTGCCCGCGCGCGGCTGCTGCGTGCGCCCTCCCTCCCGGAAGGTGACGCCCCCGGGGGTCCCGCTTCCCTGTCCCCGCTTCGGCGGGTCCTCCGCTCTGCGGCTCCCTCGGCGGGGTTTGGGACCGGCGGGCGGGGAAGCCGGTCCTGCCTCTGCCTGCGCTGCGCCCTGCCGGGGAGGGAACGGAAGGCAAATGGAGAAGGGGAGGGATGAGCGGAGCGGGCAGGGCGAGGACGCAGGCTGGGCGAGGGAGGGAGCGCGCCTTTCCCTCGCAAGCTGATTGGGAAGCTCATTAAAGGCAGGAGTCTCCGGGGCCGCGCTCTCCCCGGCACGGGTTGGAGCCGGGAGATGAAACGGTGTTTTGTTTTTTAGCAGGTGTTTTGTTTTTGTTTTAGCACGACCTCTCTTTTCCAAACTTTATGCCTGACCTGTGTTTTCGGTGGGTGCACACCCCGTAGCAAGGGTCGCTTCGATGGACAGCTGATAGCATATGAGGATACCATTTTGGCCCCAGGCTTTTTGTTTGTTTTGCTTTTTAATGATATTCGGGATGAAAAAGCCCAATCTTCAAAAGGACACTCTCATTCCTCCCCACGCTCAAAACCCCTCCCCTGCACCCAGCTCCGGTTTCTTCAGCTGTCAGTCCTGTCCCACCTGCGCGTCACAAATGTGAGCAGTCCTTTCTTGCGCTTGTCACAAAGAGTGACAGATGTCTGAAGGTTCCCAATTAAATTTCACTTTCCTTTAGGGGGCTTTTCCTTTTTGGGCTTCCTTGGTGCCTTTAGTGACCTATTTAGTGACATGTCTTTGACACCCAAGAGTTTTGGGGGCTTAAGGTAGCTCAAACTCTGGGCTTTGTAAAACTCAGAGGCTGCGCTGGGTGGCTTTCTAGATTTCCATAAAGTTTCATTGAGAAACGGTGCTAAGGTAATACAGCTGGGGTTGTTTGAATAACACATAGATGGAAATTTTTGGTACAGATGTGACAAAAGTATTGCATTACTAATTCCGAAGTGTAAAACAAATTTCCCCCAACATTTCAAGAAGGAACTTTTGAGATTTTCTGGTACTCATCGGTTCTTGCCTCCTGTTACTTCCTTGAAGCTCATCGTTTGATGGCATCCTCCCCGAATGGTGGCAAAATATACTTCCATCTTCCCCAGTTCCCAGGTTGCATCCCTTCAATCTGATAAATATCTACTAAGCGACTCGTATAACTCTTAATGCGGACATTTGCTTAGAACCATACCAAACCCCTAAATTAGAAGCATTGTTTTGTGGCAAGTAGTTCTTAGAAACTTTGGGCTCTTACGTTGACTGCTACCTGGACAGACGTCCCATGAAGGCGCCGGCTAGGGACAAAGAGGTATCTCTACAAGTAGACCTTTTAATCAGTTTTTTTTTTTTTTTCAAAAGGGGAGGCATCAGAGATTCACATGTAAGCCTCCTGTTTATCCCTGTAACCAAACTCTTCATACACAGGCCATGCACCATCCTAAAGCAAAATAAATTAATAAGGAGCTGTCTTCCCTCCACACACAGATTTCATGTTGCCCCTCTGCCTTTGAGGATTCCCTTTTCCCAGTGATGTAGCAGTGTTGGTTTTAGTGTGGTTTCACCTGCGTGAACCGCGAAGGAATGCCCATTGTTATTTATTAGGTTTATTTTTGCCAAGGCTCTTTTCTGAAAGAGACTTCTCCACATTCGCTGTCACTCCGGCAGGTAGAGTTTCTGGGCCTTTAAACAAGGGGTCATCCCTCTTCCATTTCTTCCTAAACTTCATCTAAACATTTGCAAATGTAACACGTTGCTGCCAGTTACGACAGTGCTTCTCTGCAGGCTTGATACAGTGAACATGACATGCCCATGATTTGGATACAATTACATGAATTGAATCCAAAATGCAACGCTTTATTCAGCTAGGAATATATGAAGATTATTTACATCAGTGGTTCTCAACCAGGAACAGTGTTGCCCTCCAGGTGACATCTGACAATGTCTGGAGACATTTTTGGTTGTCACAGCTTGGGAGAGGGGGTTGCAACAGGTGTCTAGGAGGCAGAGGCCATTACCTTGTGGTGCACAGAACAGCCCCCACGGCAGAGAATTATTTGTCCCACGATGTTAATAACGCCGAGATTAAGAAACCCTAACTAAATTACTAACCATCATATTTTGTTTCATATAATGGAATATTATATGAAGTTCAAGTTCAAGGAGAAGATATTTTCCAAACTTTATGCCTGACCTGTGTTTTAGGTCGGTGCACACCCCATAGCAAGGACCACTTCAATGGACAGCTGATAGCATATGAGGATACCATTTTGGTAACCAAAGTTCAAGGATAAGATATTTTCAAGTGCTCTCTCAAGTGGTCACTCCACATCCAACCTACAGCATCAATTGGGTCTGCTGATTCAAGATTTCAAGTCATTCTATTCATTTCGTCAACATTCTTTGAAGACTCAAGGGTTGTTTTGGGGTTTTTTTCAGTTTTTTTAAAAATGTTTATTTATTTTTGAGAGAGAGACAGAGTACGAGCCGGGGAGGGGCAGAGAGAGAGAGGGAGACACAGAATCTGAAGCAGGCTCCAGGCTCTGAGCTGTCAGCACAGAGCCCGATGCCGGGCTCACACTCACAAACTGTGAGACCATGACCTGAGCTGAAGTTGGATGCTCAACCGACTGAGCCACCCGGGTGCCCCTTGAAGACTCAAGTTTTTGAGTGAACAGAGCTATGAACAAGAACAGATAAACATTCCTACTATGCTTTAGTTTACATTTTTGTTTACATAAACACACTTGGTTAATTAATTACATTTTAAAAAGATGTGAGAAGTGCCGTGGAAAAAAAAATAAGACAATGAAGGAAGATAAAATTGCCAATTTGGAAGAGGAAAGGCTCCCTGGGGTGAAATCTGAGCAAAGACTTAAAAGAACTCAGGGAGTTGGCCAAATAAATATTTGGGATGAGAATCACCAGGCAAAGGCCCTGGGGTCTTTGCCTTTGCCCCGTGCATTAGAGGACCAGGAAGGAGGCCACTGTGGAAGGAACCTGGTGGGTGGAGATAGGCATCCAGGCCAGGCAAGTAATGGGTCAGATCATGCACGACTTGGTCTAACGTAAGAAATTCTACTTTTGCTCTCAGCGAGGTGGGAAGCCATTGAGAGTGACAAAATCTGATTGATTTATGATGGTCTGTGGTGAAAAGACCACAGGTGGGTAAGGAAGAAAGCAGAAACCCCAGAGAGGAGGCTACTGCGGTAATCCACTGTCCGAACTTCTCCATGTCTCTTGTGGGGAATGGCTAATCGCTGACACCCTTTCACACTTCCTCTGCCCCCAGAAGCTCCCCAGTGCGTCTTGGTAAGGCCCGCCCCTCCCTGCTCACTGCTGGTGCCCAGCCCTTCCAGGTGTAGTTACTGAGCCCCTGCACGAATGCTACACGATTAGCCAATGCAAGACCATCGAAAGCCATAGAAATTATAACATATCCTAAGGGTGTTTTGGAAAACGAGGCCACTGATTTTGCGGTGACGAATACAAGAAGTGTGATCAGCACGGAGTGAAAAAAATGTGAAGGGACCTGATGAAAACTTTGTCAGAGTGTCTCTTGGATTTTGCCAGCCTGGCAGGACGTTTAGGCTCTTGATCACCATTCCGGGTGCTGCAAGATCCCTACAAGGCAAAAGCAGAATCCAGCAGGCTCACGCAGCGCGACAGAGGCCCATTAACACACTTCTCTTCCCGTCTCTGAACTATTCCAAAGGTAATTTGTAAAACAACTTTATTTTTTCTTAATCACCGTGACTAGATTCCAGCTTCTCTATTTGATCATTTTTGTAAGGATTATGCTATTTTGTTTTTCAGAAAACTCAGCTAAGAATGGCTTAAATATTTTGGGACTTTGCCTCAAACGAGACAGGTTGGTAAAATCAGGGTTTCAAAGCCTTCAAGGACCAGGTGTTTCCATGTTTTGACTCCGCAGTGGGTTCAATTCGGTTCAATTCGTGAACCAAGGCTTTTCAATAGGGTTTCAAGGAGCTTCAGGCGTATCTGGCTTAAAGCAAAGAAGGCCCAGACCCCAGGGGACCCCAGTCACGTGGCCACACAGCTCACGCCAGCAAAAAGGAGGGGTAGAACAGATTTGGGAAGCAACCCACCATGCCTGTAAATTTTATGAATTCACCCTTGATCAATCAGGCTGTTCTGAATCTAAGTGTTGTGAATGTAAGCCCCTCAATCTCGCCCTTCTCATCAAGAGCTGCTAAAATATCAAGGTTCTAAAGTGACAAAGCTCAGGAGCTGGCCTTGGGCCTCATTCACACTCCCCCAGAAAATCAAGCCTGAAACACCCAAAAGAGTTTGAGCACCCATTACAAGAAAATAAAATCTACCCACCTATCTCCCTCAGGGACATAAATGCAGAAGCCCTTAACCCATATCATCAAATCAATGCCTGTAATGTGTAAAAAAAAATAGAAGACTGTAGGTCAGATTGGATGTTTGTACCTGGAACACAAGTTTGGTTTTTCACGTGAAAATCAAACGACATAATTCACTATATTAACAGAATAATTAGAGGAGCAAAAGGAACACATTTACCTAGATAGGGAAAAGCACTAGAAAGAACTCAACACCCATTCGTGATAAAAATTCTCAGCAACTTAAGAATATAACTGAACATCTTTGTTCTGGTAAGGCACGTCTGCCGAAAACCCCTAGCTAATGTGACACTTTCTCGCGAAAGTGAATGCTTTCCATCAAAGACTCAGAACAAGGCAAAAATTACCATTCCTACCACTTTTATGTGATGTTGTGCTGGAGATATTAGCCAGTAAAATGAGGCCAGAAAAAAAGAAGTAAAAATAATGGAAGGAGGTGTATATATATATATATATATCACATATGTATGATATATATAGAGAGAGACAATTCTCAGTAATTCATAGAAAAGCATCTAGAACTATTAAGTGCCCTTACCTAGATACAAGTTCAAATTATAAAGGTTAATTTTATTTCTATATTCTAGCAATTAATCAGTGGAAAAAATAAATATTAACACATGTATCTCAAAAGCATAAACTACTAGTGAGATAAATTTCACAAAACATGTCCAAGGCTTAGACACTGGAAAACACCAAACATTTCTGATGGAAATTATAGGACACAGAAATAAATGGGAGAGATTCATTGTGTTCATCAATCTGAAACTTAAAAACTGTTAGGATGTAAATTCTCTCCATCTTTATCTACAGATTCGGTGTAAGCCAAACCGAATCCCAACAGATTTTCCAGTTGATGTTGACAGACTGGTAACAACATCTCGATGGCCGTGCCAAGGATCTCAAGTAGGCAAACCATTTAAAAAAAATTTTTTTTTCTTAAGTTTATTTATTTTTGAGACAGAGAGAGACAGAGCATGAACGGGGGAGGGGCAGAGAGAGAGGGAGACACAGAATCGGAAACAGGCTCCAGGCTCTGAGCTGTCAGCCCAGAGCCCCACGCGGGGCTCGAACTCACGGACCGCGAAATCGTGACCTGAACTGAAGTCGGACGCTTAACCGACTGAGCCACCCAGGCGCCCCGGCAAACCATTTTTTAAATAAAGAACAAAGATGGAGGACTCACACTGCTTGATATCGAGTCCCAGAAAAAGGCTAAAATAATCAAGATTATTGTGCAATCCTGGCGTAAAGACAGACTTCTAGATCAATGGAGAACAAAACCGTCAACTTACAAATAGACTCGAACATATTTCACGGGGAAAGGATCATCATTCCAACAAACGGTCCCAAAAGAACTGAATATTCATGTGGAAAAAATAAATGTCTACACTCTAGAGAAAAAAAAAAAACTCAAGATGGATTGTGGACCCAAAGGAAAAGCAAATGCTGTACAATTTTTGGAGAAAATAATAGGAGAACATCTTTGTTAACTTGGGTAGGAAAAGGTTTCTTAGAAAAAATATAAAAAGCACAAAGTGTTATTAAAATGCCGACGACTTTCATAAAAATTAAAAGTCTATTCTTTGAAAGTTACCACTGCGAATAATACTAAGGCAATCCTGAGAATGCAGATATTCTCAAACACATATCTGACAAAGATTGTGATCCAGGATATTAAAGATTTCATGTAACTAAATAATCAGAAGTCAGTGCAATTTTTAAAAATGGTCAAGGGGCACTTGGGTGACTCAGCCAGTTAAGCCTTTGACTTCAGCTCAGATTATGATCTCATGGCTCATGAGTTCAAGCCCTGCATGGGGCTCTGTGCTGACAGCTCAGAGCCTGGAGCCTGCTTCGGATTCTGTGTCTCCCTCTCTCTCTGCCCCTCCCCTGGTCGCACTCTATCTCTCTCTCCCTCAAAGATAAACATTTAAAAAATAAAAATAAATAAATAAAAAATGGTCAAATGATCTCCACAGACACTTCACAAAAAAACAAAAAAATACATAAGTCCCAATCAGCATCTGAAAAAATTCTTCACATCATTTTCCTTGTCAAGGAAATGCAAACTAAAACCCAGTGAGATACCACCGCATACCTACTGAAAGAGCTAAAATTAAAAAGACTGACAATCCTGGTGAGCCTGGGTGGCTCAGTCGGTTAAGTGTCTGACTCTTGATTTCGGCTCAGGTCATGATCTCACCATTCACGAGTTTGAGCCCTGTGTCAGACTCCACACTGGGCATGGAACCTGCTTGAGACTCTCTCTCTCTCTCTCTCTCTCTCTCTCTCTCTCTGTCCTTCCCTCACTCATGCTCTTTCTCTCTCTCTCTCCTTAATAATAATAATAATAATAATAGACTGACAATCCCAAGTATCGGTGGGAGTATAATATAAAACAGTACAACCACTTTGGAAAATAGTTTAGCAGCTGCTCATAACTCAACCTACATCTACCATCTATCCAGGCTTCTCCCTGTTGGGGTATGTACTCAAGTTGAATGCAGATACGTGTCCCACACACTTTTGTGCACCTAAATGTCCACATAGCGTCCTTATCTAGAATAGCCCCAAACTGGAAATCCGTCAACTGATGAATGTGTTGAGAAACTCTGAGAGATCCCATTCACTGAGACATTATTCAGAAATAAAAGAATAAATGTCGAAACCTGCAACAACATAGACTAACTGCAAAGACATTACACTGAGCCAAACAAACAGACACTTGTGAGCACATGCTGGGTGATTCCATTATATGACATTATAGAAAAAGAATCTACATTGACAAAAAAGTTGAGGTTGGAGAGCTGGGTAGAACCACGAGATATTCTACTGACATGGTGATTACACAGAAATATACATTTGTTAAGAATCATCGAACTGTATGCCTTACATGGGTATTTTTTATTGTATATGACTAAAATCATTGGATGTACCTCAATAGAGTTTATTTATAAAAGAAAATAAAGAGATAGCGTGGCATAGTGTTTAACCGCATTGGCTCCAGTCCGATTGCCTGTTTTCAAAGCTTAGCTCTTTCACTTACTGGCTGCGTGACCTTTGGTGAGTTACTTGACCGCTCTGGGCCTCGGTTTACCATTTGTGAAGTGAGGATAATAACAGTGCCCGCCTTACAAGTTTGCTAAGAAACTTTAAGATTTTAACATGTTCAGAACATTACTCGCTAATTAATAAACACCATACAATCATTTGTTACATTAACATTTGTTACATTTGTTACTTTAAAATCACCACACTAAATTCTGGGCCAGACAGTGCATTAAATTAGGAGTCGACGCATATAAAAACAAGCTGTATCTTAAGACTTTCAAAAGTAAACTCCTTTATTTTTTTTTTAATTTTTTATTATTTTTAAAAGTTTTTATTTGCTTAATTTTGAGAGAAAGAGAGAGGGAGGGAGGGAGGGGCAGACAGAGAAGGAGAGAATCCCAAGCAGGCTCCACATAGTGCAGAGCCTGATGCGGGGCTTGATCCCAGGAACCGTGGGATCATGACCAGAGCCAAAATCAAGAGTCGGACGCTTAACCACCTGAGCCACCCAGACGCCCCATTAGCTCCTTTATTTTAAGAAAACCATCTTTCTTTGCCTATTTCCTACGGTAGATGGCTAACTGTTGTTGTTAATAGACATTCAGTGGATAGTTAACAGGAAGGATGTCTGCGGTGTGTGGATGGCCAACCAGCCCACCCCCGGAGATCCCCCTTCAGGGAGGCATTGGCGGCATTGGTGGTGTGGGGTATAAAAAGGCAGTGCCGCACTGAAGGCGTGCCTCCTGTCGCCAAAGAGATGAAGCGTACAGCATGACTGATAAAAACATCAGAGTTTACAGTAAAAGGTGGTTTTCTATGCTCAGAGGGAAAAGGATCCACATCAAAGGTTACGAAAGAACACTTCATAGAAATGGAAGGATTTATACTGGGTTTTGAAGGATGGTTTTGAAAGAGAGTGATGGGTAGCGTCAGAGATGGCAGTGATTCCAGCGGGCGGAGCCCACAAAGTCCAGCAAGAACACGGGGGATAGTTCATGGACACCTTTGGCTGAAGCAAAGGTAGGGGAGCCACCCGAAGCTGGAGTGAGGCTCACGTGTGGCAGATCTGGAATGAGTGTTTGTTGTAGACACAACAGAGACACAGGGGCTTCTAAAACAGACGGACACGGTGACACGGTAATCCTTAGGAAGGCTGATGTATAAAGCATGGAGGCCGCCTAAATGAAGGAAAAATCTACTAAGAACACGTCATCTCGTCAATCTCTCATCCAAGAACCGAGACTTACGGAATCGTGTAAAATTTATCTGAAGGGCATCATCTAAAATTTGGCCTTTGATAATGCACTTCCTTTCTTCTGGTCTCCAATGAATTCTTTCTAGTGTAGCCAGGGAGCTGTGCTCAGTGACCCCTGCATAAAACGTTCCACTTCGTGCCTCATTGGTTCTTGCTATTTTCTGCACCGATAACGTCTTCCCGGCTCTGCATTTACCTATACCCTACCCTTCTGTCACGTTCCTCCTACGCCACGAAGCCTTTCCAGAATTACACAGCCACACTGAGCTGCCCCATCACCACCTCTCTCAGGGGTCATAGTCCCTTTATCAAAATAACAATAACAACAACAACAGCAAAACCAGCTAGTTGTCATTGGTAAGGAATGCGGACGCAAGAGTATGGGGTTGAAAAGTACAGAGTGAGACTCCCTTCATCTGCTGCTGGTTAGTTTCTGACTTTGGATAAATCACTAATGGCTTTTGACCTTGATTTTCTTTAAAATACAATAGGACCAGGAATCTTTAAGATTCCTGCTACTGTGAGTATGGGGTTAGACATTTTATTGTAATTTTAGGAATTTGAAAGCCCTAACTCACTGGAACAAGATCCATCTTTCTTGCATTTAAAAAAAAAAAGTTTATTTATTTTTGAGAGAGAGAAAGGGGAAGGGGGGAGAGGCAGAGAGAGAGAGAGGGAGGCAGAGACTCTGAAGCAGGTTTCAGGCTCTGAGCTGTCTGCACAGACCTGAGGCTCGAACTCACGAACCCGTGAGATGCTTAACTGACTGAGCCATGCATCCTTTCTCCCCCCCCAACTTTCTTTTCATTTCAGCCCTTAAGTATTGCCATCTTCAAGTGCCATGCAACCCTACCCCGCTTCGAATAATGTAAGTTTTATGAAACCTTCCACATATATTTTCTCATTTGATACACATCAGGAACCCTGTAAGAGTGAATGTCATTATTACTACTTTATAGCTGGGAGGGGGGCAGAAGTTTAATAGGCTAATAAGGAGAGAGGAGGGTGACAGCTTTTCACAGAGGCATTTATATGCCCTCTCTCCCCACCCTTCACTCACTCCCTCTGCCACTCAGCCAGTTCCAGAAAATATACATATTTTATATCTGAGATTAATTTCTCACTAATGACAGTTCTGTAATATAATGAAAAGGAGCTTAGCCTATGCACATGTACTCAGTTTAGATCTTCCTGAAGACTTTGATACTTCCTTTCTTATATCAAAAGGTTTTTTTAGGGGGATCAGGCAAAGAGATGTGAGCCTGAGTCATTTTGTTATGATATGTTGGGACTCTGTGGGTTTATTTTAAGATCAGTTGCTGTTTAGCAATTCATAGTCCTAGTTTTATTTTGGAAATGACTTTCAGTTTCCATTGCATATGAATATTTAAGACAAGATTATTATTATTTGAGACCAAAGTTTATTCTTTGGAATTCAGCAGAACATTTTCTGAGAGATTCAAGTATAACGTGGCTCCAGGACCTATTGGTACGGATGGATTCTGCAAAGCATACACTACTGCCTGCACACAGATACATGATCATGCACGCACATGCAAAGAAGGAATCGAAGGAAATCTATACACGCATGTGGGCGTGAACGCAAATATCTAGAAATTGAACGAAACGTGCCCGCAAATTATGTTTACCAAAATTGCTCCTTGAGATGAAATTTCAGAAGTCATTGATTCATTGGAGAGGGAGAAAGCCCAAGAAGCCTTAAGATACTCAATACCTTGTTTGTCCAAGGTTAGCCTGCAGTGTCTTATATCTATAAAGCAATTTTCCTTTCAAGGACATACCAGACCATCCATTTCCTGCTAAATGTGCATAACGAAACAGATGCAGATGTTGCATTGCCGGGTTGGAAATGGAAATTTTCTTCTTACTCCTAGGGGTACCAGAGCTCAGAGTCCACAGCGATTTCTGCTTCTGCCCTCTCCCCCCGCACCCCCGCACGGGCTTGGGTTGTGCATGAAAAGGGAGATTCTGTGACTAATATCAATGAGACAAAGAAATGAAAGCTCTCTAATCCCTGGGCTGGGCGCCAGCCGTCCCACTGTACGGGGCCATTGGCCAGAAATCCCACTGTATGCTGGGCCCCAAGCCAACCAGGATTGGATACAATGAATTTCACAGCCACCTTTTCAGAGCTGACAGCAAATGCCGGGGCACCAACAGCCTTTGATAAGAGCTCCAACTTTCTCTCTAACATTTCTACCCAATAATAATAAAGCTTTTTATTTAGAAAGCGGTGCTCTCTTGAAGATTGCTTAGTGCTTTTGGAGACACCAATGCATTCATCTCAATGCTTATAGTGAGAAGGCGTGGTGTTGGTGGCCAAGACTGGGAAATCAACATTCTCTTCCTGTTTTGAGAGAGAGAGAGAGAGAGAGGAGAAAGGGAGAGAGAGAGAGAGAGAGAGGGAGAGAGAGAGGGAGACATTACTGTATGCAACAGTTCATTCTACTATTGAAATTTCTAGACAAAGCCTCACATGAATATTCTTCCCTAAATTAAACGTGTTGCTGTGTGATTCTTAATGAGTTGTTTACTTAGAATACCTCGTCTCCTCTTAAGATGGGGGGCTTTTGAAAGGCCGAACACATACACAAACCAGTTAATACTGGCACCCTTCATTGAACTTTCTCGCTGTTTGAGATTTAAATATTGATTTCTTTCTCTTTCTCTCCCTGTCTCTTCACCATGGCAGCAGCTGTCAGGAAGTTGGGAACTTCAGGCCAAGAAGGCACCCAGGAGAATATGAGCGCCATTAAAATATTTTTTACCTCTTACTTTATTGTTGTTTCGAAAGCTCTTGAGGAGCTAGCTGGATACCGGGTAACCGAGAAGGCTGTGTCTCCACTGGGGAAACACTGGATTTGATTTCCATTAGGGATTCTGAATTATTTAGTGGGACTCGAGTGCCCCAATCAGCTCCTTTCTGAGTAGTTGGCTCTCAGCATCCATTCACATCCAGCGTGTTCTGAGGCCTTCTCTTGAAACCACAGTGTTCATGGTGTGTAACTTCTTCACTTTCAGTTTCAGAGGTTTGGAAACAACTTACTTTCTAAGAAGTAGGCTCAGTATACGTGAAGAGAGGCCTAGAACATTGCAAATGAAAATAATTGGGAACGACCTCATTTAATCCCAACTTGTTCTCATTTCCGAATCGCGCCATAACGTACTCCAGCATGAAGTCTGCACTCTTTCACACTGTAGATGAATAGTGATTGCTGTAAGAAGTTAATTTCCTAGCACTCCTGTGACCTTGCTGACTAATCGGGTTGTATTTGGATCGGGTCAGTTGGGACTGACACTGGTAGAAATTTCAGTGGAAATCCAGACGAGGAAATAAAAGGTAAAGGGAGAAGCCAATGCATAGATACATACAGACGTGGATCTCCCTTTCAGTTTCTGTACATATGTTGAAGAGTAATCAGAACTGAGCCAATACATCTGACCACTTGTTATAAATTTGCCATTTTTCCCCTCACGTCGCATGCTTCGAAAGAGGGTGTAGCAAACACGTCTGAGAAGATGAGTGTGGGTCAGGTCCATGGATAACCTTGCCACCATCCCTATGGAAGTTAGGCTTCATTTTACTGTCACAGGCATTCCTGGATAGGTGGTCAGCCAGGAGGCACCGCATATTGGATTTCCGTTTTGAAGGCCTCGCACTGGCTGCATTGAGCAGATGGAAGAGAAGGAGTCAACGTAACAGCAGGAATGCTGGTGGGGACGATCCAGCCGGGAAATCATGGCGGTTGCAAAAGAAAAAAGGAAAGATCAAAAATAACCCGTAGGTTCCGAGCTTTGTGGGTGGTGATGCCAAACCTTGAGGCAGGGAACAGGACTGGACAACTAGAAATGAGTCCAGCCTTAGAAATGCTGAGTCTGGAGGCTTATGTGAGGTTTAAGCACAGAATGTGTTATTTAAGCAAGATTTAAAAGAAGTATATACCACGGCACAAGTTGGCAATTTTCAATTCACTTCGCGTGTATTTTCAAAGCATGATCTAAGACTCTGGGCCACTCGCTTTCATTAGTCCCTCTAGAATGCCTAAGTCAATTTGTGCAAGAAGCTCTCAACCTCGTAATAAAAATCTTCCCAAACTAGAGTCTGCCCTTTAAACAGGGTGTTCAGCTGATCTTCTCGGGGCTTCCATGTCCAAAGTGAAAAGAAGAAATTTTGCTAATGACTAATTCTTTCATTTCTCCCCCAGTTGGAAGTAACCATATTTTGGAGCTTCCCTATATCAGAGTGATTGGGAAAAGAGAAGTTGTGTCCTTGTTTAGATAAAAATCCGGTTATCTGCTACTCAAGGGACAGAGTTGGTAGCTCAACTAAGCCTTGTTTTCCACCTCAGTCCCCCTCCCCCAGTACCCTTCTCTTATCCATTTAAACAATTATCCTAATGAATATTTAGTACATTTGTCAGCAGGTTTTGGCTATTGCTTAAGGCCTATAATTTCAATGTCTTACATCCTACTTGCTTTTTATTTTGTTTTGTGTATGTTTGTGAGTCTTCTTTCTTGTTGTATCATTGTTTTGTTCGGCTCTCTGTGTGTATGAGTGAGAGAATCAGAGCCACCCTAACTTCTGTTCCATTCCCTTACCCCAGGTAGTTGACATGGCTTTGGCATTGCTTTCACGTGTGTGGGGCTGGGTATTTGTCTCCAATAACTTTTACATCGCCATCGTGCACCCTGCTCTCCAAACTTCCCTTACATGACACTAATTTTGGTCCCATCCTAGTCAAGGAGAGGGTGGTAAGAACAGTGCAATGGTTGATTTGTGCATAATATCTAAAGGATTGGAATAAGTGACTATTCAGAAAAAACTGGGTGGGGGGCACCTGGGTGGTTCAGTCAAGCATCTGACTCTTGATTTCGGCTCAGGTCATGATCTCATGGTTAGAGCCCTACAATGGGCTCTGCACTGGCAGTGTGGAGCCCGCTTTGGATTCTCTCTCTCTTTCTCTCTCTCTCTGTCCCTCCCTTGATCTCTCTCTCTCTCTCTTTCTCTCTCTCAAAATAAAAAAACACATTTTTTAAAAAGATAAAGATAAAAAAAGAAAAACTTGGCACCAATAGGAATTTTCTCGAAAAGAAAAAATGAGTATATTTGAGAAGTAAATACAGAACAAAGGTTTCCTAAAAAACTGGAAAAGTGCAAAGTGATATCAAGAAGATGACTATACAGTTGAACATTTATTTGGCAAATTAAGGAGTATGTGATGACAGGCCATAATTATCTTCATCTTCCAGGCACTGGGGTAAGCAATTCATAAAGATCACATGTAATTCTCACAAGAACCCCATGAGGTAAATGACTCATTACCCCTATTTTTCAGATGAAATCACACAGCTTGAGGTGGTCAAGTCGAGGTTTGAGCCAGATCGGACCTAGAATGTACTCTGACCTTTTTTGGTCATCATCTTCCCAGACTTTTCATTATATTTTTGCCACATTATATAACATTTTGATATGTGGGAAGTGAATCATTTTGATTATTTACCTTTTGAAACTAAATCGTTAGAGGAAAAACTATGATGGAATTCAGACGAGAAGAAACAGTTCTATCCTAAATTGTGTCCTCCATTTTTAGGAATAGTTAGGAATGCTTTTAGCTTCAAACAACAGAAAACCTGGTTAGCAATATCTCACATAACAAGACTTCCAGAAGTCTGTGGTCGCTGCTGGCATTGGTTCAGCGTCTCCAAGATTTCAGAGCCCATTTGGTGTCTATGTCACGCTGCTGTCCTGCACCTTGCGTCTCACAAGATGGCGACGTCTCAGGAGTGATGCTCAGCGGAGGGTTTCTCCTTGAGTATCTCCTTCCCATGGGGAAAGTATAAATCCTTCCAAAGGCCCCCGAAGACTCCTCCTTGCTATTATGCTATTAGCCATGATAGGGTCAGATGTGACCTTTCCTGGAAGAAAGATTGAGTAAGTTGGAGTTAAGACTTTTTTCAGCTTCCATAATGGGGGGCAGGCAGAGGAGATGGGGGTCGTAGAAGGGCATGGGGTAGCAAACAGACATCTGCTGCAACTATCACATGGCACAGGCAGACGCTCCTCCCTCGGTATGAAGAATAAACTATAGTCATGTGATCTCTCCTCCAAAGACCAAACATGGTTAGTCACCTGCACCTACCTGGGTTTTTGGTGTTTTTTGTTTTTTTGTTTTTTAAAGCTGGATTTCAGCTCCTTTATGTGTACCAGGTTTTAGCAACACTTTAATTTCCTGTTTCAATTACCACAGGGTTAATAAAAGCTGTTGCATGGAAAAATAGTTATTTTGGGCCACCTGGGTGGCTCGGTTGGTTAAATGTCCGACTTTGGCTCAGGTCATGATCTCCCAGTTCTTGAGTTGGAGCTCCGCATTGGGCTCTGTGCTGACAGCTCAGAGCCTGGAGCCAACTTCAGATTCTGTGTGTGTGTGTGTGTGTGTGTCTCTCTCTCTCTCTCTCTGCCCCTCCCCCGCTCACACTCTGTCTCTGTCTGTCTCTCTTTCTCTCTCAAAAACAAGTAAACATTAAAAAAAATTAAAACAAAGAAAAATAGTTATTTTAGTCTTCATTTCCATCAAGTTACTTACTTCTGCCTGTGGTAACAGTCTGTAAGCAGTTCTGTTCTTTTCCTTAAACGTTTCATTTTCTATTTCAGTCTCTTTGGAATTTTTTGTTGATCTCACCATATAAACTCAGAACTCCTTAGCAAGATCTGCTGATAACTAGTTCATGTTTCAAGCACTTTTTCTGTCACAGTGTTTAGAATAAGAAACCAGTTACAGCATAAGATAGACTTTCAGTAAGTGATACCAGTGCCTCATTCAGCCAAATATTTTATCTCTAACAGTGGCACAAAAGGGTGTGTGGGGGAAAATGTTATTAAAGGAAGAATTTATCCTAAAGAAGATTCTTTTTCCTGACCATCCAATCATATATATCGATGCGTTTTCTAGACCCCGATTGTTCCAACTCATAGTTCTTTTCCGCTTTGGGGAGGGTGGAGACTTAAGGGAACAACATGTGACACTGTGGGCTGTGTCCTTCTAGAAGCCTTAATAGGAAGCCCACTTGTCCTTCCATATGAACCACGCTTTCGATATCAGATTTATCATTCATAAAAGCATATTTGGGGCTCCAATTTGCTTTGTCCTGTTTTATTTGTATTTGTTTTTAATGTCTCCGTTGGCTTGGAGCTTGAAGAGTAAGGTGGTATATTATTTACCGACTCCTTGAATGCCGTTGATAAAAAACTTGTGATCGTGATTCCTTTTCTTCCACAAAATACGTATCTGACTTTATACGAGCTACTTAAATACTAAGGCTTGGTTTTTCTCATCTATAAAATGGGATTACTGGGAGGTATTTGCTCCAGAAGGCTGTAACAAGGATTAATAATGAGAAAAAAATGTAATGTGTGCCCAGAGCAGATCATGGAATGTAAAAGACATTCAATAGTCATCTCTTTCTGTCCTTTGCATCAGAAGCTGAATCATGCATATAATACAGTCAATAAATGCAGGGGTGGGGATTCATTATTTCAGGATAATCAGAACCTAGAAAATATATTTTCAGATAGGGGGGTCAACGTTTCATTATAAATGGGGATTTTTTATGTTGAAGAATAGAATGAAACTATTTATATTATTGAACAAATTTAGATTGTAAGTATTAACCCAATGAATAAGTCAAACGTACATTTTGTTTCGGTTTTTCTAATAAATTGTATGGCAATATGTCTTCTTTCAGATTTTAAATCCGAAGCATGATTATATTTACAAGGTAATATGTAAAGCTCTCATCAATTCTCCAAGATTCCCTCTGATTCTTTGCTTTTCAGTTATTCTCATTGCCACAAAAAACACTGTCATTGTTCTCTGTCTTTTAAAAGGTGATTTATCTCTATAATTTATTTTCTCATAGTATGTTGTATTGTAAGCTATTAGAGTATTCAAAAAATCTGTGAGAGACTGCCCAATAAGATCTTGGTTGAACAGTTGAGGATAGATGCTAGCATCTAGAATGCAAGACTCTTTAATTAGAGACTAATTTTGCTAATGGTGTGTCCAAAACCTAATGATTCGACATCACCGCAACTTTTGATCTACCAGACATTTGCAACCATCGAAATCTGAAAGATGAAGACTTGAGTAACTAGGATATTACTGGTCAACTACCTTAAGTTAATTGTAAACTTGATAAAAATACGTCATAGCTTTTTTTAAACTTCAGAGATCTATATTAAGACCCTACAATATGGAATAGCTTTCAGCACCTTATCTAACCTCAAATTTTGTGATTCCTTGACCCCATAGCTAGAGGCTCATCAGACTGGCAAACCTCATACCTGGGATTTGGAAACTCACAAATGATTGGTGTGCCTCATCTTCCCCAAGAACCTAACGTATGTCTTCATTGGAAGCCCAAAACTCCTCCAAGTCATTGAGTGAGTGGGTTTTTTTTTTTTTATAACCAAAGAAGAGAGGAAGGTAGGAAGGGAGAGAGAGAAAGAGAGGAGTGAGGGGGGAGGAAGGAAGGAAGGAAGGAAGGAAAGAAGGAAGGAAGAAAAAAGGAAGGAAGGAAAGAAGGAAGGAAAGGAAGAAAGAAAGAAGGAAGAAAAAAGGAAGGAAGGAGGGAAGGAAAGAAGGAAGAAAAAAGGAAGGAAGGAAGGAAGGGAAGAAAGAAGGAAGAAAAAAGGAAGGAAGGAAGGAAGGAAGGGAGGAGGAAAGGAAGAAAAAAAAGAAAGTAAACAAATGAATTCAAGTTCCCTGAAAGCATGGGACTGCAGCTCCTTAAATGTTCAGCAAGACTTAAAGCAGATTTCTCAAATCAGTGGTCAATGATAGAGACCTGGAAGCTATTTTCAAATTGATAAGTTTCTCATTCCTTCACCTCACCTTTCCTCTAAAAGACCTAATTATCAGCATATACTATGTTCCCTGATATGGATATAGCCATGGATCTCACAGCTTTAGATCAACATTAGAAAAATTACAATAAAGCAAACAAATTAATTCACATTAATTTAGCATTTACTATGTTCCGGTCAGTGGTCCGTGTCCCTGAGAGTGTTGGAAACCACTGGAGTCAACAAAATACAGATACTGGGAGAATCATGAGGCTTGAATTCTATTCCTAGCTTCCCTTTCGTGGACTCCAATATATATTTTTTGAATTTTCAAAGAAGAGATTTTGAAAATACAAGTAGATACTTTGGGAGAGCTCTCCAACTCCATGTTTCTGATTCTATAGCGTTGTATGGGCAGCTTCGATGCACAAATTCAGTTACCGGTTGGACTAAAAAAAAAAAAATCACGTAACTGTCCCCTCTCCTGGCTTCACTAACAGAAGGGAATGGACCACAAATGGTCAAGCCAATCCAGCTATGTCTTTTCAGATACTGGGACGCTGATTCACTTATCCATTGATTTCTTACAAACCACCCAAAACTTAGTGGCTTTAAAAATAAGCCATCATTAACTTGCTCGTGTTTCTGCAGCTTGGACTGGACTTGTCAGGGCAGTTCTGCTCTGCCCCACACTGGGACTAGAACATCCTAGATACCCTCTTCCATCACACATTGGATGGGTACCTGCATGGGGGTGGCTGAAACAGATAGGGGCTGGCTCGACAGCTTTCACTCTCTGCATGCCTCCCCATGTGGCTAACTTGGGATTTGTCACAACGGTGCTGGGTCCCAAGAAGGAGCACCAGGGGGACCAGCCCCACTGTGCAAGTGCCCGTCAAACCGCCACTTGCTTTACACCAGCAAAAAGGGACACTAGCAAAAGGGACAAACGCAAAGTCAGTGTGGAAGCAGACTATACCGGACATTGACATCAGGAGGCAGGGTTCATTGGAGTCACAAAATAACAATCGACCAGACATACCAGTATGGGATCTCTGGTTTAATTTATCCTCGTGAGGACACTAGAAAAGCTTCTGATCCAGGCACCCACAGCCTATGTTTTGTTCCTTGAAAATAAAAATGACAACAGAACCAAGAAATTTCTGAAAGATCCAGTTTTCTTGAGTGGAGCTAATGACTAGCACATTATTCCAGCACAAACCCCATGCACGATATTTGGTATTTGTTGCTCATCCAACCTTTACTCCCTACTTCTTTTCAGACAAGATAAAGAGAATGAAAAATATGAGTTGGGTTTGGGTTAGAGCAAGAAAATTCCATTCCATCGGTATCGCCCTTCTCTTGACAACCTCAATGGCCATTTCACATTTGGTAATTAAGCCTGTACTTTTCACCAGAGGCTACTGCTAACGGAGTTGAGGATGTCACTCCTGATGGCCTCTGGCAGAGGAACGAGGGTGTCGTTGGCAGGCAGACCAGCTGTCATCTCTTCCTGAAAAGAGCCAGCCGCTCACTGAGCCAGTGAAAACTGCGGCCATTGATTTTTCTATACAGATGATTAAAAACAGCTTGGATGCCTGTATTTCATACCCATCATCAGTGACAATGAAAGGCCCTAATTCATGGGACTATATCATGGTCTTCAGGGCAAACCGTAGGTTTGGGCTGAAGACGCATTTTCCTTTCTGTAGAGTACAAAACAAAAACAAAAACAAATCCCCAGAACCCTGAAATCAGAGGAGCCAGACCCAATGTAATCCCAAAGCTGAGGGTAAAAGTTACGGATAGAGGACGTTTAAAGAGAGGCTTCAGGCAGTGGGAGACACAGAAACCACAACTGAATGGTGCGGATCATCGGGAGAACATACAGAATATCTCTACAGCTTATACATTGACAGAGGTTTTCACGTTATGAAAGAATCTTCACAAGTTTGGCCCTATGCCATCTGAGTTTGGAAATGTGGTGATTTTCAGAAGAACGAAGACAGTTTAAAAACAGGCAAATTAGGGGCGCCTGGGTGGCGCAGTCGGTTGAGCGTCCGACTTCAGCCAGGTCACGATCTCGCGGTCCGGGAGTTCGAGCCCCACGTCAGGCTCTGGGCTGATGGCTCAGAGCCTGGAACCTGTTTCTGATTCTGTGTCTCCCTCTCTCTCTGCCCCTCCCCCGTTCATGCTCTGTCTCTCTCTGTCCCAAAAATAAATAAACGTTGAAAAAAAAAAATTAAAAAAAAAAAACAGGCAAATTAAAACAAGAAAACTATCCCTGGACTTAAATAAACTGATAATGCGGGTTATGTGCGCAGGCCCTATGCTAGAAAGGACAGCCCAGCGGTGCCTTCTTAAACCGGCAACGCCCCCAGACTGGCATCATGTGAAGCTAGACTTCGGACAAGCTGACGGATTTTTTTTTTCCATTCTCAGTTCAAGCTTTTGGGTCTATTTATTCCATATATTCTCTCCATTCAAGTTTTCACAAATGGGCCCTACTTAACACTGTCAAAGCGTGTTTTTTAAGGCATTTTTACAAGCCGGAGGGAGAAAAAGGATTGAGGCAGACTCTAGGTCGGGAACTTTAATGTCACCGCGAAGACAGTTAAGTAAACTAAATCATCTGAGGTGAGGACGTACAGGCCCCTTTCTCTCTGCCTGCCCCCTACCCCACAGTGCAGGGAACGTGTGGGAAATGGGATGAGCATGCCGTCAGTGAAATCCTCCCCAGCACAGTTTCATAGATACAACTCTTTGAGCACCGACTATGTGCTAGGCATTGTTCTAAGTGTTTTTCCAGCCAACCTCTCGTTTCCTGTCCACAAAAACTCCATTCGGTTGGTGGGATTGTTTTCTCCATTTCTGATGAGGACGCTGAGGCTGAGAGTGTTCTGTGACCAAGTTCACCCCGCCTGTAATCAGCAACATAGGTGCCAAACCCTGGGCGGTCCACACGGAGTCAGACAATGCCAAGCAGAAAAAGAAACCCCATGACCTAATGAGATTGGTCCGTGAAAGAGAAACATCCTTCCTCGTTATCATTACCATAGCTGCCGTGTAGTTGTAATAATACCTGAGAGTTATTAAGCATCCGTGCTCCATGTAAGTTCTGGTCCTTTCCATCTGTGTCAAACTGAGCTAATTATCTTTACACCTCTGAAGGGAGAGCCTGTAGAGTCGGGCAGCTATCAACCTGTGACTCACTGTACCGATTTCTGAAAATAAGCACACACACAAATTCTCAAGGGCTGGAGCCATAGACATCTTATTACAAAAGGCATTTGTTTTAGATTTTAAAAATGCCAACCAATCATGAATGCTATGGCAAATAGAGTTCAAACAGTATGTTTTGGGGGTAGCTTTAATGAAGTTTTCCAAAGGGAGGACCTTGAATAGAGATCATTTTGAAGCTTTTAAATCTTTACAATGACCTGCTATTAAAAGAACCCTTCAGGGACACCTGGATGGCTCAGTTGGTTAAGTGTCTGACTCTCGGTTTTGGTTCAGGTCATGATCTCATGGTCATGAGATCGAGCCCCACATCAGGCTCTGCACTGACGACACGGAGCCTGCTTTGGGATTCTCTCTCACTCCCTCTCTCTCTGACTCTCCTCTGCTCATGATCTCTTTCAAAATAAATAGATTTTAAAAATTAAAAAAAAAAAAAAATATATATATATATATATATATCCCCTTCAGAGAATCCTACCATTTGAGAGAAGAAAGGGGCCCTCCAGAGACCATCAGCTGTACAGTCTTGTTTTGCAGATGAGGAAAGCTGGGCCTAAGGACAGTAAGAAGCATAGCTTTTCAGGAGCAGATCTGGGGCTGGACTCCAGTGTATTCTCTCCTGCTACAAACATCTCTTTTTTTCACCCCAGTAGCTCCTTCAGGTGGCATCTACAGCATTTGAACATGTTACTGCGATACAAGTTGCACAAAAGGAGCACCAGAGCTTTGGTGAGGTCTCCCCGTCCAGTAAGCTGTGTGATCCTGAGGAATATTTTCAATCTCTTTGACCCTTGGCTTTCTTCTGTGCAAAATAAAGTTATTCAACATGGTTTCTAGTATCATTTTGCTCCCATAACATGTGACTCGATGATTTTAATGTATTGGCGAATTCGTTTCTACTTCTCACAAAGCACATGGGCCTTCTTTTTCCTCAGATTCTCCGGATTTCTAATGACAAATGATGTTGGAATCAGAATCCCAAAGACAAACTCTAAGTAAAGGACAAAACAGCCATTTTCAGGCACACAAGAATTCCAAGAATTTATTTCCCTCGTGCTTAGTTTTCAGAAGTAATTTGTGACCATGCTCCAGAAAATCAAGAAACTAAGAAATATGTGAGTCAAAAGTGATAAGACAAATGCAGCCGTCCAAAGAAGAAAAGCCTAAGGTGATAATGGTACAGACTGCCTGGGAAAAATATTCATCAAAATTAGAACAGGAAGCCAGTGGACTCTGAGAATGCCTTTAGGAGGAAGAATGAAATGGATTCCAGAATGACAAGGGAGCTCGATGATACTAGAGACATACTGAAAAAAATGTGTGTTGTATCTTTCAACAAAAACAAAGACGACCAACACCAAGAGAAAGAAAAACAGCATGAAAAGGTCCAAATACGAAAGAGACCTATCTAAAAAAAAATGGTAAGAAAAGTATTTTGATCTGAATAGAAACATTGTCTTTCATTGTCATTGGAGTCCTTGCCTTGAAAACTTTCAGAAGAAACTTGTAATTGCAGCTTACTATTTGCCTCTGAGGTATGCATTAACATGCTATGCTAATGCATCTCCATGTGCTTAACTTTCAAATCTTAGAATTAAAAAATCAGCAACACAAAGAACTTGTAACATTGGTACAAAATAGAATGTAAAATGTACATCCGTATACTACTACATCAAAATAAAAACTCTGTCACAGTGAAGGAAACAATCAATGAAAATAAAAGACAACCTACTGAACGGTACAAGACACTTGCAAGTAACATATCCAATTAAGGGTTAGTATCCAAAATATATACTAATACAACTCAACACTCAAAAAACCAAATAACCCAATTAAAAATGGGCAGAAGATCTGTGCTGACAGCTCAGAGCCTGGAGCCTGCTTCACATTCTGTGTCTTCTTCTCTCTCTGCCCCTCCCCTGCTTTCTCTCTCTCTCAAAAATAAACATTAAAAAAATGGGCAGAAGACATGAACAGGCATTTCTCCAAAAGAAGATGTATTGATGACCGATAGATACATGAAAAGATTTTCAGTATCACTCACCATCAGGGAAATGCAAATCAAAACTACAATGAGATATGATCACACACCTGTCAGAATGGCTAAAATCAAAAACACAACAAGCCAACAAGTGTTGGTGAGAATGTGGAGAAAAAGGAACCTTCATACACTGTTGGTGGGAATGCAAAGTGGTGCAGCCACTGTGGAAAACAGTATGGAGGTTCCTCAAAAAATTAAAAACAGAACTACCCTATAATCCAGTAATTGCACTTCTGGATATTTATCAAAAGAATACAAAAACACTAATTTGAAAGCATATGTGCACCCCTATGTTTATTGCAGCATTATTTACAATAGACAAGTTACGGAAGCAACCCAAGTGTCCATCAATAGATGAATGGATAAAGAAGAGATAGTGTGTGTGTGTGTGTGTGTGTGTGTGTGTGTGTATTACTCAGCCATAATAAAATGAATGAAATCTTGCCATTTGCAATAAGACGGAATGAGCTAGAGAGTACAACGCTAAGTGAAATAAGTCAAAGACAACTACCATATGATTGCACTTATATGTGGAATTTAAGAAACAAAACAAAGGACAAAAAGAGAGAGGTAAAACAAGAAACAGACTCTTAAGTATAGAGAACAAACTGGTGGTTACCAGAGGGGAGGGGGGACGAAATGAATGACACAGGGCATGGGGATTACGAGTACACTTACCATGATGAGCACCAAGTAATGTGCAGAAGTGTTGAATCACTATATTGTATACCTGAAACTAATATAACACTGTATGTTAACTCGACTGGCATTAAAATGCAAAACTTTAAAAAATCAAATAAAATGTACATCTGTGACATGGAATATAGTTAACAGATGTTGAGAAGTGGGAGAGGGGAGAAGGGATGGGGACGTGTTAAGATTGCCACTGTGCCCAGAGGGGGGAGGAAAAGGGACCAGCGTGGGAAAACAGATCTGTGATGTTTTGTTAAGAAACAAAAGCTGTGGCAGAGTAGACGGTAAGGGCGCGGTGTGGCCAGTGGCAAAGGATGTTATTCCCAGCCGCGTGCGAGCGCTGGTCGTTGTTCCTTCTAAGCACTTTGCACGGCTCTCCAAAGTCTGCGTAGCTTCCTCATGTGGATCCATTGGCAAGGAAGTGTTTTACTGAATACCGAGGTACAGGTCTCTGCAGATCTGTGGGGTTCTCTCTCTGTGCAGTTTCCCGACACTCTTCTCTGTAAGTTCTAGTTGCCTTGGTCTGCCCAAGTCAGGAAATCTGCCAGGCTCTGCCTGAATTACCCTTCCCTGAGCCACTGCCTGGAAACTCCGAAGGCCGTAAACTGGGGTAATCATGCAACTAACTTCCGTCTCTTAGGGATCACGGTCTTTTTTTGCCTGACACCAGGTGTGTTAACAATCACTGTTTTTTATAGGGATGTTCTTTATTCAGGTGGGAGGGTAAATCTGGCCTCCATTAGTCTATCTTGAAAGCAGAAAAATTTTTTTTTAATTTCTGCCTTATCAGGGATCCCTTTTAGTTCCAGCCTAATAGCCAATCTTTGCTTACCTCCTGATATCAAAAATTTAACTTAACCACCATTAAGGACAGTACTCACACCAATTACATCCAACAGCCAGTAACAGAAGAAAAGAAACGAGTTATGTTTCTTAATTTTTATTCTGTACATTTCCACACAATTCACAATACAGAAAAAGTGTCCAAAAAGTAACTGTAACTAGTCAATTTCTTTTTCAGAGATTAGTTCAGTCTCCCAAATTAATTCCGTTGAAAATCTCTGTAGAGCAACACAGTGATCAAGATACTTTATATAAATAGGAAATGCAAGAAAATTAGGGAAAAATACTTTATGACTTTGTTACAAAAAACTCCATTCTTCCCTTCCCCAGCCCACCCTTCCCACCCACCCTCCCTCCCTCCATTTCATATGATCTGGATCCCACTTCACCTGGAAATAAAACTTCATCAACCTACTGCCACAGCTGCTACTTTTTTGGGGGGGATTCCACCTGCCAGCTGGCAGCTTTGCAAAAGCATGGCTCTGGGATGTGATTTCAGAAATCATGAAAGAGCCCTTTATAATGTGACTGCAACTCTTCATACAGATGTAGCCTTTGAGAGTGAATTACCCACAGCCAAGGGTACTCTGGATGCCCAAGAATCTTTTCCCACTCAGAAATCAAATGAAATGAAATATATTCATTCTTAGGGAATGGACATTGTCCTCTATTCCTGAACTCTCTACAGGAATGGTTTTCCCCACTTTCAATCAGCTACGATCCATATAATACTCAGATTCGCGGTTGCCGCGTAACCATTTGTAATAAATAAATAAATAAGAACCCAGCCTAGCTAACCTTTACTGAAACTAACTGGACTATAAATTTCAAAGATGTGCTTCGCAAAATATTCTATTGTGCTAGAATATTTTGTCTGTCAAAGTTCTGAAACTCATTTCCCAGGATGGCAAGAAACCCACACTTCCCAGCCCACAATCAGAATGTGAGCAAACATCGATCTGAATTCTAATTGTGATGAAAATTATGCATGTGGTCAGAACCTCAGTCCAACCAAGAAGGGATGGAGGTCAGTGAATGAAAAATTTTAGTGCTAATAAGACCCAAAAGGTTAGGAACCATTTGGTTTCATTATACAAGGTACAGTAAATATCAAAGCCAGATAGTATCTTAAAAATGACCAATCTCACCAACATATCTCAGAGTTACCCATAAATTTAAAACAAAATATAGAGTAAACCAATTTACAGCTGTCACTGGTTTACTTTTATAAGTAAAGACAATTTGTAAACATCTCCTATCTCTATAATTTTAAGGTTACATGTAAACCCCAAGATAAAAAAAAGTTTGTCTTTAAATTTTTAAGGGTTGAATATATTTAGATTTATGAAAAAACCCTAAATTGTCCTTATTTCTCGCAAATTTTACCATAGACAATCACAAACCTATGGACAGATCTAACCTCCTATGAGCACTTAGAGAAACTCCTTCCAAAAACAACCTAATCCTTAGGAAAGCTCTATTAGAAAGCTCTTTCTAGAACTGTCTCTTCCCCTAAATTCCACACATAATTCTTCTAAGCTGCATAGATTGAAAATTTCATGATATTCCTCGAAGCCACTTTGAACAAGTTCAATTTTTTTCTACATCTTCTGGATTTGCTTTTCATGAGGATCAAAGTTTACTGAGAGTATATATTATTTATTTGTGGGTTGCCATGGCAATTTGTGTGAAGACTAGAGCCTTATTATTGTACTGCTCTTGAGAATCTTTTTCCTTTCCCATTAACTCTCTGCTCTTCCTTTCCCTTCCCAAGCCAGGAGCAAAGACAAGGTGGGGAAGAAGGGGAAGCCGGGACGGGGTGGGGGTGGGGGGCATTTTCTCAGCAAAACTCCAGATAATGGTCTATTTTTAAAGATTATCTCAAGAGTGACTCCCATCCAGCCAACCTGAAATCCAAGAATTCAGGTCTTCTTATTATGGAAGGGGGGATGGGCTATTAAACCTATAGTCCACAAACATTGTAGCAACATTAGTCTAGCAATACAAGGTTAAGTCCTACTTAATGACCATAAGTCATTTAAAAAATGCCTCTATGGCTCTTCACCAGAAAACAGAGATCTGTCATTTGTCCAGGCCCCAGCCACAGCCATACACCCCAAATGACAAATGGGTAGAAAGAAAATGAACACTAGATCCTTTTTTCCTCTTTAATTCCTGAACCTGAGCCTGCTCTGCCTTAGTAGAAACACCTACTCTACTTGGGAGATTTGGGAATTGGCTAGCAATGGACAGTGTGTGTGTGTGTGTGTGTGTGTGTGCGCGCGTGTATGTGTGTACATAAGCAAAGCAAATTGTTTTAGGGTCATGAAATACCTGCTTCTCAATGACCTGGGACATATTTGCAATGACTGACACTGTTAAAAAAAAGCTGTACCTGCCATCTACATGGCAGGAACCGAGAGGCGGTGGGGACTCTAACAGTGCTGCTTGAGTCCAAAATCAAAGAAATCTAAAACTAGAAAATATCACATAAGTCTTTTAGTCTAAGCTCCTCACAATAAAGGAATTGCTTTTTCATGATCACTGATTTGGCTGTTCAATTTTCGCTTAAATAGTGGAAGAAACCCTAGCTGCAGTAAAGTCACTTTGTTTTTTTAGAAAGCCCAGTCCATTTTTCTGGATAGATGTGTAGGAAAAAAGAAATCCTATAAACAATAAAGCTACCTCCTTTTCATGTCTGTTCTGAACTCTTCTGTCCTTGCTTTAATTCACAAATTATTTGCCCTACAGAACTTGAATTACATAGTCCTACTTCACCTGTCTCCTCCAAACATTCCTGTTCCTAATCTTAGTTTGTTCTCTTTCCAGATCAAATAGCTGCCTTCTACGTATACACAGATCTGCCTGTAGAGGTGCTCTGTAAAAGAAGAGATCCAGAATTGGAGAATCTCTCAGGCCTGCTTATTCGTTCTGCTTCAAGTGCAGAACTTCCCACAGGTGTATCAGACCTCTGTGCATGTGACTGTGTGGCAGATATGGCTTCCATACCCATGAGAGCAATGGAGTCTTGAATGGCAAGCCCACTTTCAACACTTTTTGGTACAGCATTCTAAAATATCATCCCAATAGCGACTTCCAAGGAGAGAAAACAGTACTAACATTTTTTAAATGTTGAGAACCATAGACAAGCCAGAAGTCACCCTCAGTATGAGTTTTTTTCATGAAGTCCACCATGGCACCAAACATTTGACCCTTTTTTTTCCCTTGGACATTTACCCAACCTGAGAAGCCTCTGAGAGCAAAAACTCTGACTTTTTAACTTCCTATTCCTCAGTTCTACCCAACTCTTGCTGTGGGATGCCAAGTCAATATCTTTTCAAGGAGGCACCTTCTAAATTGTGGAAATCGGAACGACGTAAAACAGCACTGGAGGCAATGGCAGGACACTGTTTACTTAGCGAACATCTACCGTGAGGGTGTTAGTCTGTCATGTCTAGAGATCTTTGTTTAAAAATTACTGAAATTATAATAAACAGTATAACTGACAGTAAATGGTATAGATTTGAGTTGTATAAACTATTTTCTATTAAAAGACACATGTGTTTCACCAAAGGACTGAGAAATGAGACAGTTTCAGTTGTTCCCACCATTAAGGGACTCCTTTCAGATGCCATTTGGCTCTAAACAGTAAACCTTGGGAAAACATTCAGAATCATCACTTGTTTCCATGGGTGGACCCTCCCTTGCAGCTCTCACGCCTACAGCGAAAACAAGTGGGAGTTTCCATGATTGCCTTGTGTGGATTCCCAATATCTTTTAGGCAAAATTTTCTTTTGCGGTTATAGATTACATTTAGCTGTAAGAATACCAAATCACGCCACTTTTTTGTTTTTCTGTTTTTTACACTGGACAGACAGTAAAACAGATTTCTAAGATGACTTAAGGATGCCTAAGAACATGTATCAAAATCCATGACGCTTCCAGAAGTATTCTGGAGTTAGACATCGTAATATGTTTTCTTTTCACTAGCTCTTAAATTCATGCTTAGTTGGTTTAAAATTTTTTAATGATAACTAAAAGTCATTCTCTCCAAGACCTTCCCTCTCAAAATGGTGTTTTAAAGATTAAAATCAAGACTTTCATAAATTTTAAGACTGAAATCCTGCCATCCACATTAAAAATAAAACTTTTAACAACTCACAGAATCTGATTCCAGCCCCTTCGATAAACGTTCCTAATCACAGCATCATCCCTCCAGGTGGTCAAGTAGTGTTCAAACAGTCCCAGGGTCCAGAAGTGTGTAATTCCACCAGGGTGTCCACTCCACTGTTTGACGGTTTTTACTTGATTTTTGTATTTAGGTCGAAACCCACTGCCAATTTTGCCTATTGCTTCTAGTTTCATTCTTGAGAAATAGCATGAGTTTTAGCTGTCATTTCGGTAGTGTTTCTGTCTCATCTGAAAGTCTTGGTCGCAAATACATTTTTAAGAACACTACCAAGACTCGAAGGAAAAGGAAATGCAAAATATCATCCCCTTCATATTCTCATTTCGTATTTCATAAAACTAAAATCTTGCGGGCTGAAGAGTGACAGGCACAATAAAGGCCTGATGGACACCCCATTGCGTGCTTTCCTGGCACCCTGTGCTTCTTCCATGCCCAACTGATCACATGGGAATCCGTCTTTTCTCCTAGGCCGCCAGCTCCATGGACTCAAGAGGTTGGGCTCTCTCATTGATTCTTAGATCCTTAGCAAGCTGCTTGCATCAGAGTAAGGGATAAATATATTTTTGAAATAAATGATTAAATACCCAAAGGTATGATTGGCTCATGAACTTATGGTTGCCCGCAGGATGCCTGAAGACATATAAAGACTCTGGAATCTGTCTACCATGAGGATATTATTCAATATTCAAATCTCTGCTTTAAAAGACAATGCCTCCACAGCCTAAGAATCATTTTTTTCTGCTTTCTTTTTGAGACCAGGTCACTGCTATGTGTCCTGGGAGAGTGGGTTGTCCAAGGGCACTACTCCTTGCTTAGTTCCTGTATTTAGGTTTCTCACTAAACTGTGGGGAGACGGCCTAAAAATCCACAGGTGGCCAGTAGGGGTTAACACGTATATAATCCAGTCATCTAGGTAACTTCGGGGAGCACATGGTTTACATCACCAGATGTGGAAGAAGCTGCCATGACTGAGGACGCCAAGACAGACGTGTGCTAAACCTCTGTGGCAGATGACTTTTCAGAATAAGGCTTGTTGTAACTCTGTAAGGTAATCAAGGTCAGTGGACATCTATTTGTCCTTCAGGCAAAATGGATACTTGTCCCAGAGGGTCATTTCATTTTGATCCATTTTGAGCCTAATGCCTGGGGAAAATCTGGGCAGCTGTATGACAAAATTACGAAGGTAGTGGCGGAAAGTCCAGGAGGACTACTGCCATGGTCAGAAAAATTGGAGGGACCAGAGGTGGATGATGACCTGGTCGCAGAAAGGGTTGGGGCCAAAGTCAATCTGAGAGGCTCGGCAGAGAAAAAACTACACCAGTCAGCTGAATATGGAATTCAGAGAATGAGAAAGTAGAGAGATTAAGAGAAGGTTCTAGGGAGACCTGGACAGAGACTATTTTACACAAATAAGTGCTAAAGGTTAGTTAGAAAAGTCTTCTCATTTAATAGATGTTCTACTTTTTTTCTTAGCTAAAATGAAGATAATCCATTTAAGTAGAGCAGTTAGTTTTATTTGATGGCTATGAGGAGTCTTTTCAACAATGATCTATTTTATTTTTAAACAGCATAATTGAGTAAAAGATCACACTGTTTTCAGTGATTTCATTAGCTACTCCTACTGGAAGGAAGCCAAGCTCTTCAGACCCCAGCCCATATCCAAGTTACTACACCTTCCTGTCAGTAGCTGGCCCTAATTAAATATCATCAGGAAGTGTATGGAGTGTTATTAGCCCTGCAAACTCAGCCTTGGTAAGGGGAGTGAGCAGGACAGAGAAAGAAACTCTCCATGTGAGATCCAAAAATAGCGCAGACAAGGCTCTGGGCTCACGTAGGTTGCATGCTTCACATAAGGTAACATAAACCATTATAAGACCTCTTGGTCATGGATTTTATGACACACAGCAAATGCCATGTGTAGCTGGAGTGCTGCAGTAAAAGAACTAAGCTTAGCAACGGTAAAAACAACAAAGAATAAATGAGAATTTTCTGTTAGCCTGTCTTTGCCTGTTGGTGTTAACTATACACAGAGATGATTAACATGCTTCTAAAATGTTCTATTATAAGCCTATGCAATAGCGTGTGTATAGTACAGATATACACACACATATACAAATAAATATATTTCTATACGTGGGGGGGGGGGGCTTGCGTACACAGTATTTCTGACAACATACAAGCGACAATGTTTATTGGTGTTAACGCCACTTATCTCTGGGGAGGGGGCTGAGGACACTACACCAGCACAGAGGAACACCTTGACCTTGCCCGTGATTCTCATCTGTGCTATTCGAACTTCTGATAAAAAGCATGTTTGACTTCTACAAATTAGATCTAAATAAAATTAAACAATTTAAATAAAAGAGACCCATAAAAACTTAAAATTGCTGCCCCACATATTTTAAAACATGGAGATTATGAGAAGTCTGGTAAATACATTTCAGAAACACTTTAGGCAAAGAAATGGTTATGAGGTCCAAACAAAAGCTACCTGCTGAGTATCTCTCAATGCAAAAAGATCTGCCTAAGCGCTAGGGCCAGCTCCCATGATGGCCTAGGGAGCCACGGGGTGGGCGAGGTTTCCCATCAGCTGTCGCTAACTTCATGGCTGTGCACTTGCCAGCTAAGATCTCTTTTTCAGAAATTGCATTGGTTTTAAGTTAAAGCCTCCACAAGAGGTAACCAGAACTCTCCAAGTGAAATTCGCAGCCATGGTGTTTATTTCCTTCTTGGCTTCTGTTTTTTATCAAGTCCTTGAATGTGATAAAGCACAGCTTAGCTGGGTTCTATTTCATTAAATGTGTACGACTGGAATCTACAGCCTCAAAAATGACTACCTTCAGGGTTCTATGATGTTGTCTTGTAATAACTCGCCATTTCTCATACCCCTTCCTGTCAGCCTAACCTAAAAATGGAATCCCAGAGCAGAAAGCACCACCACGTGAGGGGCTCTTCTGAGCCAAACACAGAGGAATGAATGCCAGCTAAGGCAGCCTCTCTCCAGTACTGTCTCAGGAGGTTTTGTAGAAATTGCTATTTCTATAAGTATATAGTTTTATGTATTTTAAATTAAATGCATGTGGGTTTAAAGACCAGGGCCAGACCGTTTGCTTCTATACTTTCTGATGGCCCATTAAAGGTGAGAAGATATACTTAGGCTGAGCTGGAAACTGCTGGAACATATGGCCTTTCTAAAGCCCAGGACTGTCACACGCAGAGATCAATTTTTAAAAATGCTACAGGAGGTAGGTTTAATATCAAATCCATTGAATATATAACTGTTCTGCTCATTTTTGATGTTCTTTTCTTGGAAAACCCAAGTCCTGAGGGCATTTGCTTTTTCAAAGAGTTATTTGCCTTGGTTGTATGCTTCCCATCAACAACATAGAGCTTTTTTTTTTGGCTTGGAATTATTTTCAAATGTACCAGAACTCCTACAGTAATCATTAGCTAATCTACTTTCATACCAGGAATATACTTGTGACTTCAGTTGGACCTATTTGAATTGGCCCATAGCCATCTATACCCTCAATTTTCTCTGGCCTGCTTTGAAGCATCACAAAGAAATGTGAGATGGTAGTTGGTGAAAATAGTCCTTCATCCCAGAAATGGCAGCTGGGTAACCGATGGTGTGGTCGACTGTTTGGCTAAATCTAGGGAATGGAAGGCACCATTCAAGGCCAGACTCCAGTCGGTTTTAGAGATTATATTTCTGTCATCACAACATCTCTTTGATGGTGCCACCAACTGAAAAACTCCCAGATGAAGCCCAGTGATGAAAATCTCCTGGAGCATATTTTTTCCAGCTTCTGGAAACAACCTACTGCAGTCCTCCTTCCCTTCACCATAAAACCCAACAGATAATTCCATTACTAAGACTGTTAGATGACAACAGATTACTCATGACCAACCTCTTCTCCCACAGCTGGAAACAACACCAACGATTTGACTTTGGAACGACGTTCCCATCCACTGAGAAGCTACTCCTACTTAATCCAGTATTCATAGCTGTCCTTTCAAAATGTTATGTGACCAGACGAAATTCAGATAAGCAATGCGTCACCACTGGACCTTTTCAGTAAAGGTAGAAAAACCATCATTTATACGTTCACATGCAGAAACACCAGAGAAGCACTTTGCTTGTGTCTAAGAGCAAAATGGAAGAAAGCTCAGAAGACATCGGTTTTAGTCTGAAACAACCCTTAATCACCCGCTTTCATTTCTCACTTACACCCAAGTCGAATAGATAGCTTCACTGAAAGTTAGACTTTTCTCTTGCTATCGTAGTTATCACAGAATCCCCAGTAGAGGGACCTGTGTGGACCAACGGATCTGTGGCAGGATGAGAAGTTGCAATTCCAATTTTAGAGACATATTTCTGGCTAGGCTCCCACAGCAGTTTGTACTAAGAATTTTCCAGCAAGGAAAACAGAGAAGAGAATATATTAGACTACCCCGTACAGGAGAAATGGGGCTGTAGTGCTATCAAGCATAACCTGGGACTGGACAAGTAAAAGGTGAGGCATCCATCAGAAAGATCCAGCCATCCTGGAAATCTGGCAGTGGAACTCATAAAACAAGGCTTTATCCTTGGGACAAGGCTTACTTGGGGGTAATGAAAACCAAAACCTTAGAAGAAAAAGCTAAAATGGCCCCCCCTTCCACCACTGCACCTAAGAGTCTATACTTATTAGCCTCTGTGCAATATTCCAGTGACCGTTTTCTTGCTTAAGTGAGTTATTTTGACTCAACATGTTGCTACTTTTGCATTGGCTGTTTCATTTCAAGTCAATTAGCCTGCTTTCTCTTATCACTCAAGAAAGTCTACACGTAAACGCTGTCACAGTGCTCCGTTTCCTGTTATCGCAGCTCTTGCACATGGTTTTCTGCTCGGGCAACTTCAACTGCACTTAAAAATCCAGTGGTTCTGCAAACCAGCCATGGGCCTTCGTTTAATCCTTCGCTCGTCTCTATTGCGGCAAAAGGCAAAGATGGCTACACGTAGGCAGTACGGAGCTGTGCAAACAGCCCAAGCTGAACCAGTCCTCGGGGCTATCAGCAACAGCCCCACAACCCCGGGCCGGCCCCTGGGTTCCCTCCCATGCCACCTCACCATACCTCAGAGATAAGAGCACACAAGTTGACATTATCCATGTGGCACGTCCCAGCTCCTAGTTAATGATAAGGGGTTGGGTGGGTGGTTGGGTGGGAGGGAGGGAACATGCAAAAAGTCACTAATAGTCTTGGTGTATTTCATCTGGGAAATGGAAGCAGCTTTACAGTTGTGTTTCTGCAGGACATCCAGAGGGTTTTCAAAGACCTTCAGATGGTCTTGTGGTCTTCAAAGACTGAATGTAAAGAGAACAGATCATATTTTTCGAATGGTGAGCAGTTACAGTAGAATTGTGTGGTACAGGGGAGTCATGAATGCACAGGGGGAGGCGGGAGCAGTGCCATGTATACGAACATCCTTTGAATCTTGAAAATAAATTATACAGGTGAACACAGAAGTTCATGCTACTTGCTGGAAGCAATAAGGATCAAATTTCGTGGAACTTGTATTCCACAAATCTCCAGGTATCCTGCCTCTTCCTCGGTGGGCTATCATGTTCTGTTGGACGTCTTGGTAGCCCTTAACAACTGGTGACATGGTATCAGATTGATTCTTGCAGGAGAGAGACAGATTTATGGATTCCATCAGCTTCTTCCAGGGGAGCTGCCCGATCGCCGGGAGGGCATAGGTGATATGCTCGCTCAAGTTCTCTTTGTGATCTACCAGGGTCAAACAGCAGTTTCCAGGTCCTCGTGGCCAATGATCTTATAGTTCTGGCGGCTTTCTAGGTAAGCAGCCAAATCTGGGTCTCCAGCTTGCTGTGCTCTCTCTTGAGGTGTCTTACCCTACAGGTAACAGTGGGAAGGAAGGAGACACAAATACTTGGGATGAGATTTTTTTTTAAATGCAGAAACAGAGGTATTCAAAGATAATGCACTAAAGGACTTTTCCATGCTTATGGTTTTAGTTCACAAGACACTTTCAAATCTATTATCACATTAAAACGTGAGATAGGTAAGTTTAAGAGAAAGAGACTATCACTCAACAGCTGGGTCTTATATCTGAGGAAAGAGAGGTTCAGGGTAACTGGGTCCACAGCAGGAAACAGTGTGGCACAGTGAGCTTTGGAACCCAGATGCTTCAGCAATAGAAATCACTGAACAGAAAAGCAGGAGAGCAGGCATTCAGATTTCTGATTTGGGATTCTTTCTATTATACTAAACTCTGGGAAGCAGCAAGTAGAAAATGATAGCATGGGATGGGCATAAATGATCTAGGGATGCTTCTTTGCTGGTTTTAAAGCCTTCAGTTAAGTTCCCCCTAATTCAAAACGATCTCATCTCTCCAAAAAGTGAGTTAATTTCTGACTATAAAAGTGACGGGTGTGGATTAAAAATAAACTTGGAAAAGTACAAAAGCATAAAGAAGAAAATAAAACTCACCAATAATTTCTATACTACATTAAGATAACCACCTTCTGCAGAGTGACTGTTGTGTCTTTTCCTGGAGCTCTACACATAATTATTTGTATAAAAAGAAAACCACACTCTGTTTATATATTATTCTATCACATGCTTTTTCCCCTAATATATCAAATCTTTTCCATCATTCAGTGATCTTCTACACCATCTTAACGACTGTATCATTTCTTGCAGCCTACTATAATGCCGTGTGTATATTTATACACACACATGATATTTGGGGGATCAGGTCGATGAATAGAATTCAGCAGAAGGCAGGAAGGTCTCCATTCTTTTGAATGTTTATAGATATTACTTAACACTCCTTGAAACTTCTAATTTTTGTTCAATGATGTGGTTTTATCTATTTAAAAAGTGATACTAAGTTCTAGGGAAAAGACAGAGGCATGATCATTGTACTAAAGAAACAGCCCCACATGTATAAATGCACACGAGTATTACAAAAATTACTGAAGGCTTCTCAGCCTCCATCTGAATCACTGCAATGGAGAGTGTCAAATTTAATTAAACCTGCTTCTGGCAGCCTACAAGGGTATGTGGGCAGAGGATAAAAGGAAAGTAGCAGTGGCTCTGGATTCTTTCTAAAATTTCACTTATTTAGCTGGGATTTAATACTTAACCACCAGCTTGAAGTTCCTATAATAATTGTTCCCAACTTGCTTACAGTATTAGTAGACTCTATGGTCTTTACCTCAATATTAATGAGGTATATAGAATTACTAGTTTCTAAATATTCAGAGAGGAGGACTGGGGTGACCCTTGAGTTGATTTTAAAGGAAATGTCCTGTATCAAGAGAAATTCTCAAGATATGCTTCTCTCCAAATTAAAAAAAAAAAAAATTCTAGAATATCCAGTCGTAATTATCATGCTCTGCTTTCACTTAGCATAAAATTACAAAATGGAAAAATGAACAGATCCCCAAAAGGATGACTCAGACTCATACTGCTTCATATGGTAAGGCCTCTAGAACATAATGTTGGGTGAAAATTTGCATTCTACAATAACACGAATAGTATGACTTCACCTACTTAAACAAACGAGAGGGGAAAACAGGCATACCTGCATGTGAAGTGGGATCATTAAAATTTTAATAGTATATAGGTCTACAGTGTGGGACTTCTAGTGATTTTTATCTTTTTATATATTTTTTGCATGGCTAGAGTTTTCCATATAAGAATGTACTCTACTCATCACCATAAAAATAATGAAGCTGTGTTTTGAAAAAAAGGGGCCAGGTCTCCTGCCCAGTCTTTTGTCTACTTCATGTTGTCCTCCCTTTCTTTTTCTATTCGGAGTTGAGTGTAAGCCAGTCTGTTGTGTGGTAAACAGGCAATTTCCACGCTGTACAGTGAGTGGTCCCAACAAGGCCAACCCTACCTGAAATCATGGCCTCCATTGATCCTGCCTACCTGGTGTGTGTTTTTCAATCAGATTATGTAACAAAGACACTTTCAGTGCAAATATCAGCTGGGAAGAATATCACGCTGAGCAAACCATTTGAAATCCCACACCCACTCAGCTAACCAGTCAGGTAACAGACCCGCTAGAAACCAAGATGCAGCTTAACATGTGTAACAGCCTAAGGGAGGAATGGAGGTGGCTGGGGACCTCAGGCAGAGAGCAAGGATCTGGTGGGCTGCTGGGGGAGTGGACCGTCACGCCACACCACTGGCTCAGAACTGGCTCGGGGCAGAAAAAGAGGTCCACACAGGAGAAAAAGTTATTTCATAGTGTTCACTGCAGTTTGGGGAAACCCCAAGAGGCAAACTGCATATAATCAGTGGCTAGTCACTTAAATAAGTCTAACGGGGCTCAAGTCATGTAAGTCATATGTCTGTGTTCCTTGGCTATACTCACCGGCCCCAAACGTAGGCTATTTATTCAATGCCTGCATAATGAAATCCTCATCTGTATGTTAAAATTCTTCTCTGCAACCCTCTACAGTTAAATGGTTTGTCCTTTCTGAGGGTTTCTCTGTGGTGTTTTCTCAGACCTCATCAGGCTCCTCTGTGACACTGATCTTCTGCATTCGGTATCTCCCCGTCTCCTGGGCTGCAGTCCCAGGTCAATGCTACTGAGCTACGCCTCTTCTCTCACTCTAGCTTTCAGCCTTTTTTTTGGTGCTTTCTGTAAATGACCAACTCACGGTGCAGCCTGAAGTCAGTTCTCCCCAGCTGAGTGTCTCCTCCTTACCTCTACCTGTTGATGTTTTTCTGATCAAGGTTGGCAGATATATCCTGCTATCAATTTCTAGCCTCATTGCCCTCTCATTAAGACATTAACACACTTTGAATCCAGATTTATAGGACTTTTGCTGCAGGGAAACTAACCACATTTCAAGCCACCACGCCATAGCTATCACCGTAAGGCAACAAAACATACAAACCATAGGGAAAAAAACCAATTTTGTTACTAGGTTGCCACTCTTCATCCTGTTGGATCCAGTTTGCCGGGGGGGGGGGGGGGGGGGGGAGTGGGGGTGGCGGTGGTATTCTGTCACCAAGTGAGAATGACTGATCTGCTGAAACCACACTGGGCTGGGCGTCAAAAGAGCTGAAACTGGATTTGGGCTCAGCTACTGGTCTAAGGGCATAGAACTCTCTTTTGGTTTCAGTTCTCGCATCAATGAGAGTAATTAGTAATTCCCACCCTAACTTCAGGGGTTAACTTTTAGGGGAAAATATAAGAAAACAAATAGGAAGAAACTTTTAAAAATAAAAATCCAACATACACGTATCAGGTTTAAGATTATAACCCTTTCAAAGTCAGGGCTGACCACTGTGGCCGCTAATCGCTTGGGCACCCATGTATGGGGCCACATAAATCACAGATTTTAAGCTACACTAGATAAAGTAGCTGAAGGGGAAGGGGCTCTCAGTAGCAGGCCAATGTCTTTTACCCCTTCTCGTAGGGTTTGAACCTCACCTCTCCGCAACTTGGCTGCTGGCATTCAGCAGGACAACCCCCAAAGTCCCAAGGCCAGCCCATTCAGGGGTTTATAAAGTCCCATAGGCAAGCACACACCCTTCCCTTTGTGCTTATACGTTTAAACTACAGTTACTCTAAATGAAGCACTTTATTTTTTCCTCCTTTTTCCAAAGCCCCAGGCACTTCCATAAGCACAGAAAGGATGCCTTTGCTATGAGCACAAGTGAAGGCAATGGTGCCGGTGGTCTTGCCCAGTGGGAGGATGTTTGCACTCACTCATCAAGTTACCTTGGAGTCCGTCTTTCTCAGAGATGCTCCCGCATCCACCAGAAGCTGGCACACAGCCCGGTTCCGCTGGCAGGCAGCCTTGTGCAGTGCGGTCTCACCCCTAAATCAAAGATGAAATGGGAAACCACCCATAAAAGGGTTGGGGGCAGGGGTGGGAGTGGGGGTGGAGGCGGCAGGGAGGGGGTGAGGGTGGCCTCCTATCCCTGCTGCTGAAGTTCTGTGCTCCTCGGCCTCCTTCGCTATCTGCAGCTGAGCCCGAGGCTGCTGGGCACATTTGGGGGGGCGGGGGGGGGGGATGGACGTCGGGGTATCTAAAAACGTCTTCAGTTAGTCATCAACTAACCGTAATCTCTGACTCCAATCTCTTTTCTAAAGAGTGTTAACTAGGCTGAGTGATTTTGTTTTCAACCGCTAATGCTTGATTTAGGAAATACTCAACAGCACTATTAAACAGACTGATAAGTACGGATGTGTCTGAGCACTGTGGGATAGTTTTCTCTGTGGACACATCTGGGCAGAACACAGGGGCACTGGATATGGTACACACGGAACAGTGATGGAAAACCACAGGCCCTTCAGGTAGATCACACAGTGCTTGGCAGACCGCCCTGGGGCCCTCAGTGGAGTATCTCTTGGGGACTCAACTTTGAAGGACCAGGTCGACACAAGCTGCCCTACCTACTGATTTCATGTGACTGGCAGGTGGGAGGGTGTGGGCAGCCACAGAGTATATCCGGGAGAGGTGGGGACACGAGCTTTCCCCTGCTGGCAGCAGTCCTGAGGCCAGCCACTCGGTCTAGGAAGAGGGTAAGGCCAAGTAACTATTTCTACCCCCTCTCATGGGCAGTACAGGGAAGAAGATATTTCAATTGAGTCCAAAATGGAAACGATGTTCTATGCCAAAGCTTATCACGAAAAATCAAATGCAGGGCTTAGACAAGACAAATGGGTGACGATCTTGTCAATAGGACGTGGTATGTGGACAAACTCTTTGCAACAACGGACAGTTTCTTCCATGTTTAGTAACTCATAACTATGTAACTATCCCCTTCCTACTCATTTGCTCTATTCATTCCTACTGTTCCTACTCCAGACCTACTTCGCTACTCCCCATCTACCTTTCACTCTTTTGAAATTTCTGTCAAGTTTTACAGTGCTTCCATATGGCTTTCAGAGTTAGACATTTACCCTTTCTTTGTTCCTATTTGGGGAGCAGTAGCTATTTTTGTTGCCTGAAGAACAACAACAAAAAAAGCTGAGGACAAACATCATCAGTTTGGGGACCACCCCAAAGTGGATGATTTTCTCAACCAGGTTGCCCATCTGAACCACAGAACATAACAATGATTGGAATTCCCATATTCTTAATTCTCCAGTGGTTGCATGTAACTTCTTCCATTCTAGACTCAGTGTAGAGGTTTCATTACAAACAAAGGATGCCATAGGGTATTAGGACTTCATTTTCTCACAAATCCCAGTTGAGAAAGAGTAAATAAAAAAAAAGGTAAGTGTATTTATTTAGATTTCTCAGGAGTCCAAGATGTACCAGTGCAGAACTTCCTTGCCTGTAGGAAGCTCTAAATGACGAATAGCAATGACTATGCACGTAATCATTAGGATTCTTGTCATCAATTTTTACTGTGTAATTATTGGTTTAGGAGATTAGCCCTGCACAGTTATATGTACTATTGAAAGTGAACTCTTAGGGCGCCTGGGTGGCTCAGTCGGTTAAGCGTCTGACCTTGGTTCAGGTCATGATCTCACAGTTCGTGAGTTCAAGCCCTGGGTTGGGCTCTGTGCTGAGAGCTTGGAGCCTGGAGCCTGCTTCGGAGTTTGTGTCTCCCTCTCTCTCTGCCCCTCCCCCACTCATGGTCTCCCTCTCTCTCTCTCTCTCTCTCTCTCTCTCAAAAATAAGTAAACATTAAAAAAAAAGAAACTGAACTCTTTATCACTGACATTTCAATGATCTATTGTATGCCCTATAGACTACATTCTTCTCCTAGATAGGTTCTAAAGAACATATCTAAAGAAAATAATCTAGACTATGTAATGGAAGGCAATACTCACGTTTCGCTGTCTGCCATATCCAATAACTCAGAAGGTCCTAAATAAGAGGAAAGTAAGACGTCCATCAAAAAAAAGTTGAAAAAATAACCATTAACAACACAAAAAAATCTGTAATCACAGAGTTATAATGCCTTGGCAAGCTGAATAAGGAAGAGCCATTTGGTGATAGGGATAATAAGACCGCCTCCCTTGCCCCCACCCCCAGAAAAGAAAGGACTTCTCTATTCCCCCTCACCAACCTCCCAACCCCCACCAGCCAACATGTGTGAAATGGGAGCTGCATAGGACTGATACAGTCTCTGCCTGTAAAGCAGCTTTCAGTCAACTTGAAGGAATAAAATTAATTGGAATAGAATAAGTGAGAAATAACTAAGTGGCTACCTTGGGAGAAAGGGGACAGTTCAGTGGGCTTGAAGGGTTGTTTATCATTCTCCAGTGGCAGGTTGTTTGAGATGGGGTTTTATACAGACTTTTAAAACTATAAAATACCATAGATATCATCCAGTCTAACATCTATATTTTAGAAACAGAGTAACATTATAGTTTTCAAAAAATTTTCCTTCCAAGACCTGGAAGAAATGTTATACATGAACACCCAATGATTATAGATACTTCGTTAGGAATTGAGATGTTTGGTGAGTTTCTGCACTGCTGATGTTTTATTTGTTCACCAACTAATTCATTCAATCTGCAAACAATTCTTGGAATGACCACCTTTCCACTCTCTGCACCACTGCTTTCCTCCCCAACCCTCCCTGCTTTCCTCCCCAACCCTCCCTAACTCTAATTGGCCTGCAGGTATCAGCTGAGACACATTTTGCATCAAACCCTGCATGAGCCCACTCCAAATACTGCATTAAGTGGCCTGCCTATGTATGTGCACTCCCACTTTGGACACCAAGCCTATGTTCTGTAATTGGGAGGGTAAGATAATTTGTCATCTAAATTGAGACTATACCACACAGGTGGGGCTATACAATTACCTTATTGATCAAGACATTTAAACCATATCAAAACCACCTGCTGATGTGTCCCTCCACTAGTCTCTGGTAAATCCCCTGACGTAGTGGCCTATGCCTCATCCACCACTATATCCTTCCTTGGTGCCTGGCATTGAACCTAGTACCAAGGAGATGCTTAAATGTTGGGGTGAATTAATGAATAAGTGTGCTTAGACACGCCAAGCACAGTTCTAGGTATTGAGCATTTTAGTCTTCAGAAATACTATCCTGTTCATCTGCTGTCTTTACTGTCAGATATCATTATTATTGAAAACGTGCTTAGGCGATTACTTATTACATAAAAAAGAAGAAAGGGATGAGGTTAGGACTCCCCATCCATGAAAGTCACTGGCCAAGAAGATGGCTGAGATGTTATGGGACCTTCACAATCCTCCTGGTCATCCGAGAGCTACCTCATCACCTTTACCTCCTCTTTCACAGAAACTGGCCATCAAGGCCAGGTGAATCTTCTCTTGCACCATCTGCCCTATTTCTGTCTCCTCTTTGTCCTATTTGACAAACAGGCTTCCTAATAGGTCTCTGTCTGGAGCATAAGAAAAGTGAAAACATTAAGAAAAGTGAAAAGCCTCCTATCATTCAGATTTCCAGATTTCCAATTCAGCATATTGACTGCTTACTCCCAAGTATTTAAACATGAAAGTTCACCGTCTTTCATCTGGAACTGCCCTTATTCAATTTGTTCCCAGGTTCCGTTTTTCACATTAGCTAATCTGGTAACTGCACCATTACCCACCCATTTCTCAGGCCCTCCCGGTTCCCAGAGCTTGTTCCCTCCACTCTCCCGATCTGAAACAGCCTTCCCTTTTCTAGACACATACCTAAGTCTTACCCATTCTGTAAAGCCCAATCTGTGACAAGGTCTTCTGAAAAGACCAGTCTGCACAGAAGGGATCTATCCCTTTCTCTGAAAGCCTGTAGCACTTACTTGGTTCTACCCTTTTGCCATGTATTTGATTTTCAGTCATATGCCTTGTCTCCCTAAACAAATTCTTCTAAATCTCTGCAGTGTAAGAATATTTATTATTTCCCTCTAGCATTATCATATCCCTCTAGCAACTATCCTACATTAAGGATTTAACAAAGACTTGACTCATTTATTTTTGTCCCTCAACAAACTAGGAACATTTTTCTAAGGAAAAATGAACAATAATTCTCATGACAAACAAATAATTCCCACAACAAACACCAGAAGAAGTGCAGAGCAGTATAGCGCCGTGATGGGTCCTAGAGCTGAACCTCCTTGCTCCAAAATTCTGGCTCTACCTACCACTTACTGGACCTCACGCAAGTTCATTTAATCTCTCAGTCATGGCACACTACATGCCTGAAGGTTAGATATTAAGTGTTCTATTCTCTGGCATAATCCAGGAGGTTACACTAAATCAAAATGTGGACCATCAGTAAAGGAAGGAAGTGTACCGGACTCTGCATTTCCTTCCATTTATTTCTGAAGCCACTTGTTGATTCAAATTTGATGTCCTGAGAACCAATATTCCAGACCTCCTCAGTTGCGGGCAGGGCATTCTCTGCAAGGCTAGGAACAAGAAGGCTTACAGGGCCCAATGCCCTCTTCAGCAAACCCTTGGAGCAATTCATGTGGAAAGGAATTCCATGAATACGAGCAACCCAGCCTCACTGGCAGCTCTGTTCCCACCATTACTGCTGAGTGCATGCGGATTTAGGCACCAGAGGCCCCGCCTCCTTTCCCCCTCCATTCTGTGCTCAGGGCTGCACCCATGGGGGGTCCACGGACTCCAGGATCCCTGCCGCCATGTGAGAGTTTGTGGAACCAACTCAATCTGCGCTAAAATGGCAATTGTTTGACACTCTGAAAGGGGGAACAAGGAAGAGAAAGGACCTTGTTCCTCAAGTTTCTGACAAGAATCACCACAAATGCAGCCAATGCAGAACAATCCCAGAGCTGATTATCCAATTTATGAGTCAGGCAAGCCTGTAGCTGCTTATCACTCCCCCCTTCTCTCCTTTTGACCTGCTGCAGCAGACAGGGGTGAGAGGAAGAGGTGCTGATCTTAAAACAGGATACTTTTGCTTAATTAAAATCTGATGAAACTCCAATTACAGGTTTCTGGAATGAAATGGGCTCTGGAATGATGGACTTAATTAACCCAAACCTTCCTCCTCTTTCCACCAGTACAGATAATCACAAAAAGAGCAGAACATTTTGCATGCTGGCAGGTGAATCCCCAATGCAGAGGGAAGGGTGGCAGTGAACTGATGACAGACAGGCGTAGGGAGCTATTTTTAGCAGTACAGGTACCTTTTCTAGCAATGTCTTAACCCGCTTTAAAATAACCGTGTTGGCATAATGCTAGCAAGAAGGGGGGGGGGGGCGGAGGAGGAGCTGAGAAGAGGACTGAGTGCCAGGTACAGCCCAAGAAGAGGCTGGAGTTTCCCTCCCTATGCTGCTTCTAGTGGCCTGCTGGGAGCTGTAGTATTTCAGGCTGTTTACTAGTGCCCTGTGCAGGTTAGCAGCATCAGTATGAGGTCTGCAGAGAGGGGGCATGGCCAGAGAAACAAAAATCATCTGCACAGACTGCAAAAATGCTCTTTAAAGGAAACACTATTTTAGAAATAGCACCAGGATGCCTGGGTGGCTCAGTTGGTTGTGTGTCCAACTTCGGCTCGGGTCATGAACTCATGGTTCATGAGTTCGAGCCCCGTGTTGGGCTCTCTGCTGTCAGCACCGAGCCCACCTGGGATCCCTCTTGTCCCCCTCTCTCTCTGCTCTCCCCCAGTTAGTGCTCTCTCCCGCTCTCTCAGAAATAAAACTAAATATAAAATAATAAATAAATAAATAATAAAAAATAGCATCTATGATTTTTTGGGAAAGTTCATTTGAGTGTCACTAATAAGGGAGAGAACAAGAGAAAGAAAAGAGGATGGAATTCTTTCAGTTTAGATCAATGGTGAATATTTGGACCTAGAACTTATTTTATATTTTAGATCTACACTGTGAACATCACACCATGTCCCTTCGGGAATCTGAAGGAGTACCATTACGTTGTTAGCAGTGAACTCAGTTATTCCCTGAATATAAAACCAAGTCTTGGTTCACTGCTGCCTCCTAGGGTTTGCTACAATGTCCACACTCAACCCCACATTTGACTTGTACCAGAAAACAACTGTTAAAATCTGACTCAAGGGGCATGTGTGCCAATTTCTCCATGAAGTTTTCAGAGGCAGACAATCGCTGTCCCTTCAGAGCCCTGCATTAGCTGTCATTGGAACTCTGCAGGTAATGCTTCCATCAAACTACCCTGCGAGGTGGTTGTGTTTCATTTCCCTCACCGGGGTTTAGAAATATGGAGGGCAGAGAGACCAGATGTTACACGTGAGTCTTGGCAGGTAACCTGACCTCACTCTGCTTCGGTTTTCACCACCCGTCAGGTGGAGAGAAGAGAACTCCCTACATAGGGTTGTTTTAAGAATTAAGTATGTGAATACATACGAAGCATTTAGAGCAATCAAAGTTAGCAGTGACTATTACTCTAACATTTTTTTCTCAAAAGTTCATGGGACAGAATTCATTTTTTAATTGAATGAATGAATGAAAGCCATTTAAAAATCAATGTGGATCCCAGCCAGTATCGTATTTTTTTTCTCAGAGAAAGACCCATAAACGTAACATGGATTCAAAAGACTGTGCTATACGGGAAATGGTCTGAAAAATCAGGGGGGAACAGACGTATTGAGAAGATCTACGCATCAGTATTCCAGCGAAGCCGGGGAATGCGAAAGGAAGCAAAATTTCACAAATCTCCCAACGTGAGAAAGTGAACAGTGAGGTTAAGTAGTCAAGCCTTCTAAACGGCAAGTCTGCTGCCCCGGCTCATTCCATTGGCTCTTCCGTTGGATACCCCCCCCCCCCCCCGCCCCGCGCTCTTGCTGCTACAACCCTATCATCAATATTGTGCTTGTATTATATATGATGTGTCCTTTGTCGCACGCATCCTTTAATTTGCTTCCCACACCAAGGCATCCAAACCCCCCTTGCTATCCCTTCCACCTCTCCGTGGCCTCTCTGTCCGGGACCTCATTTCCCATTAGTCTCCCCCACGCTGCCAGCAGACCATTCCAAATCCTCCTCTGCCCCAGGACAAAAGCTGCACAGATGTGGGGAGAGCTGGCACTGGGAACTCGAACCGCACCGTCATCCTGTCCCAGCGGGACGGTGGTCCTTTCTCTCGGGGACCAGAGGCAGAAAAAGGGGGGGGGGGGTAAAAAGAAAAGAAAAGAAAAGAAAGACTGAAGACAGAAAAGGAGAGAAGACAAAATAAGCCATTGAAATCAAAAAGGAAATGCATGAGTGAGATTTCTATCAGGACGCGCAGTAGGGGGGCAGAGGGGTGGGAGTGGGGGGGATAAAAACAAAGGGGCGAGATGTGCGGGGTGGTAAAAGCCTAAAACAACACAAAAGTCCCTCCGAGGGGTTCAAGGAGGGAGGAAGGAGTGGGGAGAAAATATGGTTGAAAAGAGCTGAAAAGCGGGAGCCACTGGGGGCCCGGGAATGGAGCCCCTCGCGTCCTTCCCTCTCCACCCTGGCCCTGTGGGATTGCTCTCTGTCTTCCTCTTCCATTCTCTCTGCAACCCTCCAAATGCCCAAATTCCAGTTTTTCAGAAAGGAAAACAGCAGGTTGTGTATTTGAGAGAAAAGGTCCCAAAGAAGAAGGAGGACAGAAAACAATTCGAGCCTCCTGTGGCTTTTCAGAACTCACCACACATCTCCTGCCCCTAGCCCCACAGCCCGGTTTCCAGAGAACACTTAGGACAGAAATGTGTTGTTTACTGTGGTGTCTGGGGGAACAGCTAATCTCTCACGACTCCTGCTCAGGACCCCACTGCTCACCACAAATAACCAGCGAAGAGGTGGGCAAAGCAGAGGAGAGAGGGGCTCCCACCTGAGCGAGGATGCAGGACAGAAAACCAGCCACTTGCAAAGTGCCTACCGATTTCTCCAGAGCCCTGTCATTAGCACATCTTTACAGTCAGGTCTTCGAACAGGTTTTAGGATTTATGGCATATGAAGTCACAGGAAAGACTTAAACCAAATTAAAAAAAAAAACAAACAAAAACCTAAAACTTCAAAAGATCTGCAGCATTCAAGAGATGAGGAGGAATGTCCCTCTCCAACTCTGGTGCAGTGTAAAATTTCCACTTTTTTCCCCACTTACATGAATTCATACTGATCAGACCTGTCTACCACAAAACTGATGCTAGCTTATGAACATAATGCCACAGTCTGATACACATCCTGAACCCCAGCCTCACTACATTCTCTTAGAAAAGGCTATTTTCCTTGTCAGACCAAGGGGATTCTAGAGCCATCATCATGTTAAATTAGGAGAGACTATTTCACTGAACAGAGATCACATTAAGGTAATGGGTACAGAGAAGAGAAAGGGTCATGTTTCCCCTGTGCTTGTCCTTGACTTCAAGAACACTGTAATTTACAGAGGTTTCTATAACTTAAAAGAGATGCGTTTTTCAAAATGCACAGGCTAATGAAATTATATCAGCACCTAAAGATACGAAAACAAACAGCAACAATAAAGACAGTTGAGCTGAAGCGCTTAGCTCGTAAGAACCTGCTGGATTAGACTGGCTATGCCAAAAGACTTCGCATGTGTATTCCTGAATAAAGAAAAATAATGAGATCAGGGTTAGGGAGATGGAATTGATGAGGCCTATCAGGTTGGCTAGTACTAATTTCAATAAAAATCAACTGCAATTTAGTTCCTATTATTTGGCTATGGTACTAAAAGGTTAAAAATCACCATCCTTCAAAATTGCAGTGATTCTGGGACTAGAGAGCATAATGAGATTTTATTTCCCAACAGAAAGATGGATTGTGCTTCGTATCTCCAGTCTCACTCTCAGGTATGTACCGGCCAATGAGAGATCCTGGTGAGGCGGGGAGGGTATCAGATGCCTCCCGTGACCTTGGGAATGGCTTGCCCATGAGGCAAGTAGAGATGTTTGGAATCTCAAGGGTTTTTTTCCCTCATTATCATAGTTATTAAACATATTATTAAAATCGAACCAAAAAAAATCCTGGAAAAATAAACACCCCCTCCCCCCAAATTATGTTAATTTTGCTTTGTGTCCTTCCATTTTGACAGAGAGAGCTGTACTGTGTGACTCACGCTTTGCAAGAGGTGCTGGGGGTGGAAGAGACACAAGCTGAGTACTGGGGTGTCAGGCTTTGGTTACAGCACGAAGAGACTAACGAAAGTACCCGCTTGATTTCACACCGGGCAAAGTAGGCGTGCACCAGTCCACAGATGGGGTTAGAAACAGAAAGCCCTTAGAGGCCCTCTTATTTAAGCAGTGGGAAAAGTAGTGCGGGAGTGAAAATCCATGGGTCTAGACCAATATCATCTCATGCCCCTGGGGACATGCAAAGGAGGAGAGGGGTTTTTTGTTTTTGGTATAAGTATGTGCCAAATATTACATGGGTCATGCTTATGCTAAAAAGAGGGGAAACTGTTGTTAAAGAACTTGCAAATTCAAAGAATTATTGTTGCTAGTCAACCTTAGGACTGAGAACCAAAGGAACATATAAAAGCAGAGGCCCGGGGGATTCCGGGTGACACAGTAGTTCAGGACACTGAGAAGGTAGGCTCACCATTTTCAACTGAAGAAGATAGAGTTAGGGAGGTGGTAGGTTAAATCTGGCCACAAATTATTTGCAGCTCCTCTCACAGAGCAGTGGGGGCCATTTCCCCCCTCCATGAGTCAGGGCAGCCCTGTGACCGTTTTAGCGAACAGAATACTACAGAGATGATGCAGAACTTTCCAGCCTGCCCACAGGACGTCTGGACGCTTCCATCTTCCTGGAGCCCTAGGACTGTCCTGCCATGAAGAAGCCTGGGATAAAAGGATAGGTATAGAGAAAGGCTCCAGGTGTCCCGGGCATCCCAGCCATCTCAGCTGAGAGCCCCAAACATGTTGGGGAGTCCCTCTTCAATACAGACTCAGTCACAAGTGTGGTTCCCTGCAGCCTCTTGAGTGAGACCAAGTGAGATACCAACAGGTAACTGATAGAGGTTTCCAGAACCCTGGCGGGGGGGGAGGGGGACGTGGAGATGGAATTCTAGCTCTTCAGGAGAGGTAGAGGAAGACAGAGAGACAGAGACCCTAAATTATGTTAGCATTCAAACAGATGGCCAGTCTCACACCTAACTCCAGAGAGGAGATGTGGGTATTGAACAGCTTAAGATATGTGAGCAAGCATTCAATCCCATTGGGTAAAGGACAAACGAGTAAAAAAGGATTGCGAATGGTCAAGAAGACAGCAACCAGGAGCACCTTCACTTGAGCTAAAGACAAACTGACAGTCTGTATATCTAAAGCACATCTGCATTTTGTGCAATAGAAACCCTGAGCTCTTTTCTATTAAGACAAAAATAATCACAGAAGCTCTGTGCTTCATTGCCTGTGGGGCCGGGTTCTAACATTTGCTTTTGCCTCTCACTAGCTTTGGGAGAAGTCACTACGGGGAAGAGAAAACACCTATGATTTTGAATGTGTGTGCGTGTGTGTGTGTGTGTGTGTGTGTGTGTGTGTGTGCGTGTGAAGGAGGCAAGCAGAGATCATGCCGCCATTGCTTTGTAAGTCTTGCCCAAAGAGAAACGCTTTCATTGCAGGCCGTAGAATGGGCAGGGGGACAGGAGATGAAAAGACGCACACCGCAGACACAGTACTGAGAACACAGCCAACCACCTAGGCTTTCCAAAGTACACTGGCTTGGGACTGTCAGGCCCAGCGTGCAGCTGGCAAGAAATGCTCTAATAACCACCATCCGACTTCAAACACCTTTTCTTTTTCCTAAGCCATTCTTTCCACCATCACTCGGGCCAAGGTTTCAAGGAAACTCTTCATGGTGAGGAGGAACTAAGGACAAAACAAGGTGTGTCAAATGTAACTGGCAATCGATGTGTCACATCCCGACATAGGATATGTTTAGTAGAAGCATCTGAAATATGAGAAGTGTGTGACAAATGGCAGCTGTGTTATCTACCTGTGGCTTTACAATAGGACTTAAACCATCTATATAGAACTGTTTTCAATTTCATTCTGCATATGATTATATTTTTTCGCCGGAAATTGCCTGGAACTAGTGACTGGATTGTGCACGAGCGTGCGTGTGCGTGTGTGTGTGTGTCCACTGGTCTATAACAGGTAGTTCCTGTTAGGCACTCCACAAACATCTGTGGAATGACTGAAAGGAGTAAGACGTGTGTTGAACTGAATAAAAGAGGAGCAAAAAGTAATGTGCAAATGTGCATGTCTACTAATATGCTTACTATTTATGGCCTGAATTTGGATGCCACAGGGTCACTGCCGGGGCTCACAGAAAATCTTCCAAGGTCTCTGTGTACCTATACCTAGCAGAGCTAGAGGCTACTCCACTCCTGCTTCCTCAAAAACACCCAAGCCAGGCAGATTTTTTTCCCCTTTACTCCTGCTCTTTATTCCTAGAGACACTATCACTTCTCGGCCTTTTGGCTAAGATCAAGTGTAGTATTCCTAGAGACACTATAAACATGGGAAGCTGAAAGTAATGGTCAAGATTTGGTGTCCATTCATGTGTTTATGCCTTTAAAGGGCCATTAGGGGAAGATGCTAACGTACATGCTACATGTCGAAATCACCTAACCACAGAAGACACACGAGTACCAGATGTTTTCAAAGAGAATGAAATGTGGCTTAATTTGATAGATGAATGAGATTCAAACCGGAAAAGAGAGCAAGAGAGAGAGAGAGAGAGAGAGAGAGAGAGAGAAGCCAGGAAGCTGGGGGGAAGAAAAACACATGCTTATCATGCTATCACCACAAATTTGGTACCTCATCCCAACCAGTCAACTTAACGCTCTTCACAAGACAATACAGCATATTACATCAGGTGGCATTTGATTTTGTCTTTTATTTTTTACTTAGCTCAAAAATATCCTGCAAAGACCTTGATATGAAAATTATTTCTATGAAATGTTTGATTATGGTGACCGACATGTGTCAGTGGTCTGCAATTCTGTCTGCCTCCAATAAGCAGGGGGAGTGAGCTAAAATTTGGAGAGCATCTCTACCATTCTGAACATAGCCTGGAAGAAAGTCAATTTAGAAAATTCAATTATTGCATGGAGAACTGATCCTTGGTTCACTGTGCCTACTCACCGTGGTCAAGGATATATTTCACAATCTCCCCGTTGCCGGTTTTAGCTGCATGGTGAAGGAGTGAACAGTGGTCTGGTCCCTGAATTAGCAGACTCCCTCCGTTTTTATAGCTTTCTATTAGCTGCAAAAGAGACATAGGAAAAGAAGCTCAGGCAGGGTCCGGAACAAGGAAAACAGTTAACCGGTGATAAAAAGAAGAGTGATGGAGCAAACCACAAACGTTTCTAGCCGCAGAGGACACAGAAAAGTCAAAGGGAGGAAGTAACATTCCCGGTCTGTGTTATCACTCAAATAGATGGCCAGCATCTCACCTGACTCGGGAGAGGGTCTGTGGGCACTGAACAGCCCAAGGAAACTGAAACATGCTGAGTTACTTATTTCTTTTCTGCTTTATGTCTTTTTCTTTTCTGGGCACTGGTCTCTGTCCCAAGGGAGTGAAGGGCAGCGAAGAGAATAAACGTTTTCCTCTGTTGGCTGAGCTCTCTCCTGAGTGAAAGGATAATTAAGGCTGCAGACAGGAATAGCTTGGTGTCCCATAGCTAAGTGCCTTTCCTCGCCCCCAGTTTTTCTTCAACCTCTAATGAACCCAGCTACCAAATCCAGAAGCTCCTTCCCATTTTCCTGCAGGAGGTCACAGCACACGTGCACATAGCAGACACGGGCACACATCTGCACGGCCTCACTTCTTCACCCTGATCTGCCGTCCAGCCTCTCGCCTTCTGTTAACCACCCAACCCATACCCAAGAAGGCTAGAGATGACCCCCAGGGTGAGAACCAAAAGGATTCAGGGAATGTAGTAGTAGACACCTAAAACACCTGTGAGAACAGACTAGAAAAAACCCCACAGATTTTGTAGCCTGAGAATAATGTGGTGAAGTGAGGATATGGTCTAATTTCATGAAATACTGAACATTATAGAAAGTGTAAGTGGGTTTCTGTTCTCCAAACTGCAGTAGAGCAGGACACAGAGTCTTCCTGCAGCTTATAAAGGGTAGTTTTAGGGAAAATAAGAATAAAATAATCCAGAAGGTACCAAGCAAAAGGAATGTAACTATCACCGAGAAAGAATTAGATGGCACATTATATATATATATATATATATATATATATATATATATACACACACACACATATATAAAATCAAACATCTCATGAGGTCAAAGAGTCAACTCATAATTCATGATTTCGGTCAAATCCAACCATGGAACTGCCATGTGCCAGATTCCAGGGAAACAAGTATAAACAGGACTCCATCACTGGCCTCAAGACCTCGCAGTCCATGGGGGAGACCGATGTGCAAAGACAGACACAGGAATGGAGAACAACATGAGGAGGTTATTAACGGGTAAAGAAGAGTCACAGAAGACTTTCCAGAAAATAGATCAAAAAGGAATAGTTGAATGGATGTAAAGAACATACGGGGACTTTTATCTCTAAAGTACAAGGCTACAGGACAGCAAGAGGTAGCTAATGGTTTTCCACAAAGAATCTAAACATGTCCAGTACTGCTCGACGATAGTCTTACAATGATACTCCCTTTCTTTGTAGGCAGAGGCACAAAGGATTCGGGCTCAAGAGAGAAGCACAGGCCCACCCACCCATCAGCTGCCTTGATTGTGCCTTTCTGTAGTGTTTTTGACACTGTGGCCCTTCAGTTAGTCCATGGGTATCTTATGCCGCTGAGTTACACAGCAACCACTCCCAACAGCCTTCACGCCGACTCCTGGGTTCTTCTGTTCTCTGCTATTTGGTGTGCACGTTCTCTCTTACATACACACAGTTTAATAGTTAATGTGTACTGTGCTTTCTGCATGGAATAGAGACATAGAAGAAGATGGGGAAGAAGAAAGAAAAGGGGAAGAAAAATACTTGGGAGGGAAAGAATGTAAAAGAATGAGAAAGAAACACCCTAAGTCATTATATTTCATCTCCCAATAAATAAGGTTAAGTAACTTCTCAGGCACTTAGGAAATGATTATAACAGAGAAGGTAATAAGACAATCCACTGAATACAGTAATTTCCCATATTTCAAATAGTTCTCTATTAAGTATGAAAAAAATGTGGCTATATACCCAGGGACCTGGAAAATATGTTGCCTAGGCTAAAAGCAGAGGAAAAATCAAAAAGGATTTCAAATATAGTAGTTTTGCAAATAATTTGTGGCTTAGAAGCTCTTTAAGAGCAGGAATCACATCTTACTGCCCAAAGCATCTCACATAAGGCTTTGCAGGGAGTATAGGATAATATTGGTTTAATCCACTGCAGGGCAACAGCATCAAACTCCTAGGTTCACCACTTGGAGAGCACTTTTCTCTTGTGGGTGACAATGGCTGGTAACATTATGACCCAGACGGTGGCACAGGCACCACTTCCAGGATTATGTGCCTAAGACGGCAGTTTATCAGGATGCTTGGGACCTCCTGACTGTTTGTTTCCTATTAGTAACCTCTTCATACTGTCGCACAAGGGGTTCTCAGTTTATTCAATAGATGCACTTCAGAAGAAGTTGCACGCAAGGTCAGTGCTTCTCAGCTTTCTTTTAAGGCTCTTGGTTTCTCAATCTGCAATGGCACCCTTCTCCACAGGCTGGCGGGTAGAGCCTCTGTCTCCCGCAGGTGCCAATATTATAGAGCAGATCAAGCCAGTGTGGGTTACAGAGGGATATGCAGGTCGTCCTAAGTCCCAATGCCTGAAAATGACATGAAACTAAATATAACTTTTAGAATACTTATAGACTGTACACACTTTATAACAATATTTGCATCTCCACTATGTTTATTAAAAAGACACAGACTAACACTACTAGCTGGCATTTCAGAGTCGCTTCTATGTAATAAAAACAGTCTTAAGAGCTTTACGTGTATCGTTACGTTCAATTCTCATGACAAAGGATAGAGGCAGCATTATTCAGATGAAGAAACTGAGGCACAGAGAGAATTAAATACAGTCACACATACAATGAATGGCAGAGCCAAGATCTGAACGCGGGCAGTCTGACTCCCGAATCTGTATTCACTCCAGAGGCAGCAGTGACTACTTCCTTCCCTCTGAACTAAGAAAATATACGCAGAAATGAAAATGTTCAAAGGAGATCAGACTAAGCATCTTCTTTTGGTTAATTGCGATCCCTGAAGGACAAAACTCTAATAATGTTAGAAGCTGGAGGCTCTGGGCCGGAGAGTGTATTTCTGGGTATTATCCATATAATGCATTCATTTCAAGACCTGTCTAAAAAGAAACCTTAACACTCCAAATATCAGCTCCTAGATAGCGGAAATTTGGGGCACTGTGAGCATTGCATCCTGGGCACATGCAGTCCATGTTATGAGTGGAGGCAACCAGCGCAGTACCCCTGCACACATCCTTTGCTGTTAGGAAATGTGGAGATGCTATGAAGACTCCTCTGGCCCTCTCTGTCCAGTTCCCCAAAGAACATCCTTCCCCTTTCGAGTTGGCTAGCACCACAGAGGGATGGATGATAGATGACATACGAGAGATCATGAAAATGTGGTGAGAAATGAGGTTAAAGTTGTTAAAGAATCACCAAAAATTTTGGTAGGAAAAATGCTTACCTTCATAAGATCACCAGCTATTACTGCCTGCAAAATTGCTGTGAAAGACAAAAGAGAGATGTCCCATTAGTAGAAGACCCTCTCATCAAAATACCACAAAGGGCTGGATCTATATTTTGCCAAAATAGTCTACATTTGGGGTAGGAATAAGGGAAAGAGAAGCATACCAAGAATCTTGCATCAGGCTAAAGTCTTCTCTTCACCCCTTCCCTGTCCGGACACCCATTCTGTCCAACATTCTAGAGTCTACCTCAACACCCCCTCATGAAATTTGGAGTCCCAGAGATTAGGTTCAGATCTTAGCTCTTTCACAAGCTGTGGAACAATGGGTAGATCATGGAACCCCTCTGAATCCAGTTTCCACATAAACATCAAGTTTAAATCTTACAGAATTACTGAAATGATTAAACCATATGAATGTTCTCAACTCATCTGAGGCAGGCTAGGTGCCTAACCATGATTTTTTTGCTCCCTTCTTTCCAGTTCCTTCTACTGTATCCTCTTGGAGTTCCAAAAATTACTAGTAATTTTGTTATGTAATGAGAAACAACTATCCACTTCTATGGAAATAAAGAAGACTAAAGGTAGTAGAGAGGGGACATGTATACTTGAATTCTGTTCCGAGGAAAATGATCATGTGGTCAGCATCTCATCCACTGGCAACTCAAATGGAAAGAACTCTGAGAGTCATAGGAAACCTAAACTAATTGTAAAAATATGTAGCTTTAGGGGCAAAACTAGAAGTGCATGTACATACAGGTTATGTGGAAGACAAAAGGGGAATGAGAAGAGAAAACTGATTAACAAGGGCAAGAAGATGTGAGCATCTAATGACAGCAATGATTCCCCAAGGGAACATTTGTCTTAGGTTGGAAATGGTCCCTTTAGAAAAATAAATACCTAGATTCTAAAACTACTCAAAAAAAAAAAGATTATTTTAAGGCATGAATGGCATAGAATTTTAGAAGAGAGTAACTTAAATTTTAAATTTCTCAGAGTGGCATTTTATTCTCATTTACTCTCACACAGAGTTAGCCAAAAATGCTGTGTTGTGCATCCAAATGCACAGAGCCCTGGAGCAGCACTGACAAGGCCCTCCAGGTTTTCATACTGAGTACTTACCAGTCCCGAGTGATTGGATGCACCACAGGCAGGTTAAACCCATTCACTGGCCCAGGGCTGAAGGCCCTGCCCTTGACCACAGCAGAAACCACGAAAACCCATGGAAATAAGGAGGGCCACTTGAGCACTCGAGGAGGACACAGACAGAAAGACAGACATAAAAAGGAGGAGAATGGGAAAGAGGAAAGAATGTTTCCCTTTCCATAATGAGCTGCAAGCATCTCCCAAGGGTTCCTAGCACAATGCTCTGTACGGTATTGATGTGCAACGATTAGTTGCAGAACTGACTGAAGGCAGAGAGAGAAAAGGAGCCAGATGGGAGAGAGATAGAAACAGAAAGGAAATTAATGTCAGAAGAATCCAAAGAAAACACATGCCTCACTCTTCTTGCTATAGATGAGGACACTGGAGTTCAGAGTAAAGTGACTGTCTCGGGGCACAGAGCCAGTAGTGGCCCAATCGCGGCCATAATGCAGGTCAGTGTCCAGTCCAGTCCTCTGTCCAGTGCCCTCTGGGAGCTCCCCAGGCAGAGCTCCCCCAGGCTCTGTGACGCCTGGAGAAAAGGAAAGAAAGTAGCCTTTATAGGTTATCAAGCCTTTATAGTGTTGCAAAAGGGCACTGGATTAGAGTCTAATTCTAAACTTAACTTAGGAGACTTGTAAGCTTAACAAGTCAATGATTGTGAACCAATTTTCTTTTTTGTAAAATGAAAGTAATAGCTGCTCATCTGTCTATAGTAAGGATAAAACAAACAAACAAACAAAAAACAAAAGCTTTATAAGTAGATATGTCAACAGAAGGGGTCATTTTCAGTACTTTTGCGACTGTACTTAAGTATCTGAAGACATATGGATAGACACTGCAGAAGGAGCCTAGAAAGGAAGGGCAAAATTGGTATGGGAAGTCGAGGAGACATATCTTGTGAACGCAGCACCTATGACAGGAGAGGCATGGATGAAGGAGTCAGTGGGTGCTGCTTAACCCTACGATGTAAACCCTGTATCAGAGGACAGGGAGGGAGAAGCAGGAGAAAATATTAGCCAATCACAAGTCTGCAAGAACAAATCAGTTCAGATCTTTACACTATAGGATGTTCTCCTGACTGAAGTAGAATCTCCATATTAGGATAGGAATAAGGTTAGGGCAATTGCCTGAGTCGGGGGGCAGTTCATGCAGGGCTTAAAATAACACAGAGCTTCAAAAACAGTTATAGAGCCTATTCTTTTCAAGATTTTATTAAAACATTTCCCAGAAATCCAAAGAAAAAGAAAAGAGAAATAGAGAAAAGAAGAAAAATGAATTCATTAATTTAAAGCACTTGTGTAATAACATTTGGGGCATACAAGCAATAAATCAAGACAATAAAGAAATTCCCCAGGACAAAGTCTATTTAAGGAGAACCAGGAAGGGAAGAAAGGAAAAGGGAAGAAAGGGACGATGGAAAGAAAGAAAAGAGAGAAAAATATTAGAAGCTGGGGGAAAACTTACTGGCTAGCTGTAGAGTTCAAAGATTTCTTGGAGGAGGTGAAGTTTAAGCCAACTCTTCATGGTAAGCAGAATTAATGAGCAAAGAGGATTTGGAAGATCCTGAACAAAGACATGGAAGTTAAGTTGTGATGTCTAAGGGAAGCTGCAAAACGCTGTATATTATCCTCCCTGAGGTGAGGAGTGGTCTCAGATAAGATGCTTCAGAGACCAAAGGATCCCCCCCACCATCACCACAGTGAGCACCTCTTCTGTCAAGATAAGGCACTTGGGGTTTATCCTGCAGGTGATGAGAAACTATTGCAAGGTTCAAAGTAAGCCAGGAAAGCATATAAATGTCAACCATGCCAGTTTGATCGTACCCTTCCCCTCCTGGAAAGAGAGTTATGACCTGCTCTCTGCTCATTTTCTACAGATTGCCCACATTATAGCCTCTTTAAATGCCTACCCCAGACTCATTCAGAAGCACTGCTATGTTTGTTGGTTTCAGCAGCTTCCTGGCTTAAAGTCCCCATGAACAGGTAGAGGATCATGTAAGAGAATCATAACCACAAATAATTTCCAATTGTACTGGAGATGGAAAGCATGGATATTCATTTTTAAGTCAAGCAATACACGCAAGGGTAGCTATTATGCAAACATTATTAGGCTCAAGGCTCACTTCTCTCTCCTGATTAATGTCCTTCCCCATGACCACTACTGTTTAAGATTTCTTCTGCATACAGAGAGCTTGCATCTATTAGTATCCAACTCCAGACTGTACCTTCTGAAAGATCAAGCTTAAAAAAACAAATAATGAGTTGTTATGATTATAGTATTGTTCTTTATTATTTCTCAGTCCCTAAGCTCGCCTTCCTGCCTTTTCCAAAACTCTCCCCAACTGGGGAAATCATGCTCCCAAATGCAAAGAAGGGAAGTCAAATTGCTAGGGGGAGGTAAAGGTTATTGAATGGATGGATAGTAAGTTTTCTGGACAATTAAATCACATAAACTTACACAGACAGGAGCGTAAGGGAGTAGAGAACTGAGAAGTTTGTCGTTTTTAGAGCTTAGAAACTGAATCATTAATTTATGTGAAGTGGTTGCTTTTTCCTTCAGTGCTACCCCTTCCAGTAAACTGCTATCCAATAAACATCATAAGACAGAAAACTGGAACTGACAAGTCAGAATTGCAAGGAAGGAATCCCTGTCTTCCTTCTCAGTCTTGGGTCTCAATTCCCAAGGGTCTGGATATCCTCAGAAATCTGCACATGGAAGGAACAATGCTATCCAGTGGAATCAGGACAGGGAGAAAACAATCCCTGGGGTCACTGGCTGGCCACCTTCCCTGCAGAGCCACACCCTGTTTGAGGTTCTGGGGATACCACTGCACGAGGCAAACTCCACCCCTTGCCAGAAACTGATGTTTTGGCAAGAAGTCCAAATTAGGAAGGCATATACGGGAACTGATTCAGGATGCCTGAATTTAAGCCCTGTGAGCACAATTAACTAGCTGTAAACTTGGGCAAGTTACAGTTTACCAAACTTCAGTTTTCTCATTAGAAAAATGAAATAAAATCAGTTCTTTTTGAGACTCTGCAAATAAGCTCAAGGAACAGAGGATCTGACTGTTATGATCTTCTTTGTAGAACACCATGGAACACTGAATGTTTTTGACCTCATTATACAGAAAAAGAACCGTTTCTCACCTATGAAAGGAGAAGGTAAGATTACAGAAGGCCAATCACAGCTGTAGAGTTTGGCATATGACTACTTCCAAAGGGATAGTTTAAGGTTGTGGTTTTTGCTATGCCAACGAAAATATTTAATAAAAAGCATGCAGGACTTGGCAAAGCCTTGTGCATGTAGTTCTCAATAAATCAAATAACTACATCATATAGTTTCAACTCTGAACACTTATGTCTATTTAAAAACTTTAATCTTTCATGTTATTTCTCAGTTCTTAAATTAATATTCTATTACAAGACAGTTTGTCACCTACTAATGATAGCAGTCACTTAAATCTGTTTTTAAAAAACTGTTGAAGAAAAAAATTAAAAGTACAAACAGCAGATGTTGAACAAAGAGTAGCTTGTCCTTGGGTTGGGAGAGAAACCAGTTGATGCACTGAAAGTATAAACATATATAAGGCTTTGCCAACTTCTGCACACTTTTTACTCCTCAATATTTCATCTGCAATGCAAGTAGCATATCCTAGAACTATTCCTTCAGAAATGGACATAGTCTACATTCCAGGGCTATTTCTGACCCCACCCTAACCCTCTCATTTCACAGATGAGAAAACTGGGGCTTGAGAGGTAACCACACTTTTCCAAGGTCAGACAGATAGCTAGCAATCCAGCTGACAAAGGGACTCTTATTTTTTTTCTTTGTTTCTTTTATATTTTCTTTAACATTATTGTGTATGATCCATGTTAGAATTCCTTCCACCATGCTGTTACCCCTTTAACCTGGAGCAAGGTGGGAAAAAATAGAAACAACCTCCAATAAAAGTTTCATGAATGCGTCACATGGAAAATGAAGTCAATTTATGGCTTTAAGGCCCACCTCTTCTTATGCCGAGGGAGACCCTGAGCGCACCATGGCAGATGTTGCGTTCACCATTCTGTTATTCGGAAGACGATGGGCATCTTCCTACTTCTCCTTTATTCAAAGTGACCTACTGCTTAGCTACCAGAGAGGTTGCACTGTCAGCTGCCCAAGAGTCTATTTCTTTGAGATATATATTTCTGCAGAGCTTTCCCCGTATTTTCCTTATTAGAAGCATTCTGTCCAATTTTTCTACTTTGTAAGCAGTCAGTCATGGTACATGAGTAACAAACTGTGAAGGCTTAGCTCCCCAAAATGGAACTCAGCATAATCATCAAATACAGCAAAGGTAGCTAACACTTATTTAATGGTATGGATAACTACTGGGAATTATAGTAATTTGGCATAAGTGAGAAGCAGCTCATGAGAATGACTCTAATTAGTATTATTTTACATAGTCATACCGAACAAGATGAAGTGAGAGAAAGGAGGAATTAGATGTTGCAAAAGACCTCTGCATTTTAATATAAGCCTAGAGGCGGTTTTGACAATTGATAATCAGCTATGTGCCAAGTCATTTGTTAATAGCTAAAATACAGAGGGTTTTTAATATCCTGGAACAAATCCAAGATTATTCTTAGAATGATACACAAATCTGGGATCAGGTGTTACTGTACATCAAACCATCCCAAAACATAGTGGCTTCAAACAGAACAATTATTTGTTTTGTTCAAAAATCTGCAATTGGGATCGGGGTCAGCCGAAAGTTTGTCTCCTCTCCACCTGACATCAGGTGGGGCAGCTCCATGGAAACCTCAAAGATCTACTTTCAAGACGACTACATAGTACTGATAACTGGGTGCTGGTTTCAGCTGGGAGTTTTAGTTCCTTGTGCATGACATTCTGTGAGCCGTTTGAACTTCCTTCTGAAATGGTGACTGGGTTTCAAAAGCAACCACCCCAAGAAAGCCTAGTGGAAGTCACCTTGTCTTGGAAATCACATGGAGTCACTTCTGCTCCTACAGTCCTAAGTTGGTCCATATTCAAGAAAACACAGACCCCACATCTCAATGAAAAGAATGTCAAAGTCATATTGCAAGAAGAATGTGTGGGATGGGAGATCATGCTGTGGCTGTTTTTGGAAAATCCAGTCTGTCCCATCATACACTTGCACTGTGACATACTTTGAGTAAGAGGGTTGATGTTGACTTTTAGTCAGCATTGGGAAATGGCCATGAACAACAGTTTTCTTACCGGAGTCACCCATGGGAATGTATTTTGCATACAGTGTCATTCAAAAATACAAAAGGTTGACAACTGCTTATCTGAAGGGTCAGCTTTTAGGAGTGGGAGGAAGAAAGGCAAGTAGAAGATGATGCAGACAACAGATGTTTGTTGAGTTGAATTAAGAATTCCATCTAAAGTAGACTTTACCCCGAACTTCTCTTTACTAATCAGATGTAAGAAAAAACACTGTGCCTCCTCCTCTTTCTCCTCCAGCCAAGCAAGCAATCACTCACCAAACTCTAGTCCCATGTCCTTCACACCCGATCTACTATCTTCTCCCCCACTGCCGAGAAATGGAGTGGAGGGATCAGAGCACACACACTTCAGATATCTCCTCATCATTGGGATTCATCCATCAGCAGCATCTGAAGACCAATAAATGCTACAGTGGTCTAACATTCAACCACCACCTGTGCCAACGGCGCTCAGAGGGTGTAACCATAGATGGGAGACATAAATAGGTTTTGTTTCTCTCTAATGACAGAGTTAATCCTCAGATTGAATTAGTCCCTGCTAATCGAATGCATGAATGCATAGGGGTTCTTTCCATCTGCTGCAGCAATCTTTTTGAAGATACCATTGGCATGGAAGGAGTTTCCTGTTTGGAGAAAAAACAAACAGCCCCCTATCCAGTGTTCCCTCCTGGCAGAAAACTTCCACCTTGCTGCCAGAGGACCAGGACGTGCTCCCTTTAGAAGCAGTTCGTTCCATTTCTCTTATTTCTCCCCTGGAATTAGCTACAAACAGTGTGGGGACCAGATGTCTCTCCCAAACACCCCATTTGTTTACCTGTGGTTGCGAAATTGTTCTCTGGTTGTCTCACGTGTGAAAGCCCCATCTCTGCACTTAAGCCACGAGCACAGGGACTGCATTTTAACTTTGCTCCTTTTTATTTTATCTATATTCTGTCTTTCAATAAAAACTATAGCACGAGAAATACATGAAGGCTTAATAAATACTCGGTTGATACTTGTGGTCTAGTGATTGAGCTATCATTCAATCTTCAAACTCTGAATCAAGGAAGACATTGTAAGGAGTGGAGGAAAACCCACTTTATTGGCTCCTGCTACACCTGGCAGTTGGTTTTGGAGTTGAAAATATTTTCATGTCTTTTTAGGCACCTAATCTAATCTAATCTCTTTAGGTATCTAGTGTTTATTAGATGCAGCGAAACAGCATTGTAAGTATCTCAATAAATCATAAATATTCATCTTATGGGTCAAATTAGAGCCCTATACCAAGCAATAATTATTTCCTAGAACATCAGTGGTAAACCTTAGATCAATGTTAAGAGAAATTTCATGGGTGATTTAGCTTTGAGTCCTGGGTTAGAGAAGACAAGTTCATAGGTCTTCCTCAGTCTTCCACAACATCGTAGGTTATGTGCCAACAGTCCCAGGGGAGATGAGAGAGGTTCCTGAAAATATCTTTCGAGAATCTATGCAACTCAAATTTAATGTTTTTTCTAGTGATAATATATTAATATTACCATCTTTGGATGTAGTGGCCAACACTTTAAAAAACAGGGTACCAGCGTGCCTGGGTGGCTCAGTTGCTTAAGCACCCAACTCCTGATTTTGGCTCAGGTCCTGATCTCTCTCAGCCATGAGATGGGGCCTCACGTCAGTCTCTGGGTTGGCAGCACAGGACCTGCTTGGGATTCTCTCTCTCCCTCTCTCTGCTCCTTCCTACTCGTGCTCTCTTTCTCTCTCAAAAATAAATAAGCATTTAGAAAAATATATAGTACCACCTTCTAAAGTCATACCTAACTGCCCTTAAATCTAGAAAAATAGAAATTCCTTTTTAGTATTAATATTACAGAATCCCATCAACCATTTTTGTTCAATAAATATTAAGCTTCCACCAACAGGGAAGGTTTTTCATACATACACAAAGGGTTTTAATCTGGTTACACCTTAGTAAATTCATGAACCTCAAATAATCATAGCATACAATAACACTGTTTCTCCTCCTTAACATTTGAATAAAGTAACAGATATTAAAGTTCTCAGTACATTCGGACTGTTTCAGTATTCTCCAGAAGTATTCCATCTCTAGAATGCCCAGAGAATTTGACTTAGAATGATGAACTTTATTTTTGCTTTTCCAGCATCTGGATGGTAAAGCTATCTTCCTAAGAGACTATGAGAAATGGAAGAACTAATAAATAAGGGCCTTGTTCGCCTCACAGGTGAGTGGAAGGTGCTAAGTAGAAGCAGCATGGCCACTGGACTTGGCTCATAATGACTTTCCCCGAGGACCTCAGAGACAGCCTCAGAACCTTGGCTTCATCCCGCCTCTCAGCGTGGGGCCCCCTTCCTCCTGTGATAGGTCTCCTTGAACTCATCTGATGTACTCTAGCCGTGTCCTTCAGGATCTCTAAAAGGAACTCAGGTTGAAAAGTGGCCTTCATATTTCATTCAGTGATAGCTACAAGCAGATGCGATGTGGCCTGGAAGCAATGGATGGTTACTGGTTTTACCCAAACATCAAGACTGCGTCTGGGAAATGGTGTTTAAGGCCAGGATCCAAGTACAAATGAGTGTGCTCGGGAGCTCATAAAGATGATGGGTTTATGGGTCATCCGGTCATCGGGATGCTCAGTAAGTGCCTTATCAGTGCCTGCCAGGTCACTGGCCACTCTGTATGATGAAGGCCTGTTGAACTAAGAACGGGTGTAGCCAAAACCCTCCTCACCGAAACACAAGTAACCAGGGAGGCGTTAACACAACAAAGGTCACTTTCAGGGACATAGAGCAACAAATGCACACAAAGCAAATGTGTACATTTTTTTTTAAAAGATAGTTTCTAGAGCCTGCTCTCACTTGTAACTGTAAATGCAGACAATCTGTACTTGTAACTAGGTTATAATAAAAGGCTAATTTTGAACCTTCCCCATATTGGCATAGGACAGATACTAATTGAAAACATAGAAAAATTAAGCATTTCATTTCAGAGAAGTGAAACATGAGTTTTAACTTTCACTTCGACATTGTGTTAAGTTGACTAAGGCGGAATCACAGCTTAAAAGCAAGAATTCTAAAGAAAAAGGTTAGTGTCGAAGCTTGCCTGGAAGATACAAAATAGAATAGGTTTCAGTATATGAGCAAATCTTCAAGGATATCCACTCAAGAGCAGATTTTACTGTCCAGTTGCTGTGAAGAGAAATCAAAACAAAACCTTCATTCTTCTTAGGAACTCGCATATTCTTAAGGAATTAAAGAGTATCTATAAAGTAACACATGTGTACTTACATATCCACATGTAGCCCCTGACTGCTAGGGAAAGAGAGTGGTGCATGGAACCATTTCCTAGGGAGGTTGTAAGAAATTGTCCAAAAAGGGAAGATCTGCATTGGCAGAAAATATGGGTGGGGAGTTTTCTGTGGAAAAGACCAGCTGGTGTAGAGGCATGGGGGGACAAGGAGTAGGGGGCTTCACTTGATAAAGTGGGATGTCTGAAACGGGGGTAGGGGGAAAGGAGTCGGGAAGGGAGTGAAAAGGGCATCCCAGGAGAACAGCTTCCAAGATTCAGAGAGTAATGTGAGTCCAAAAACTTTTTTTTTAATGTCACCGAAAATCACTCACCAACTCCATTTTCAGAATACAACATGGGCCAAGACTATCACTCTCTCCCTCAAATATAAAAGGAGCTTAACTAGAAAGATCGCTGGGAAATCAGATGCCCAAGGAACATCTCTGGGTGAGCCAGGATTTCTGGGAATGAGAAGGAGCCCACAGAGTTAGCTGGGGAAGACATGGGGCCCAGTGAGGCACATGGTCAGAGGAACGGAACAAACAGCTACACAAAGAGTATGGTTTCAATGACTTTTTTGTGGTCTTATAAAACACCACCTCTAACTTTTTGGCAACGGCTGAAAAATTGCCTTTACTCGGTAGGGTGCAAGAGGGGATGGAAATGTCATGAGACTGAGCAAAACTGAGTGGATTTTGGCTGATTACAAATCCCCTTTTCAATAAGCACCGGGGGCGTTGCTTTGTCAGGAGAAAAGCTGGAAGCTGCATAATTAAATAGTAATGTATTTTGTTACCTTGCTAAAGAAAGCTACCAGTGTGAAAGCTGCCTGCGGCATTTATGCACTCATAAAGTTGATTTCCTTTCTTTTCAGAAGGCGACTACCTGGTGAGGTGTGGAAATAAAGTGCCTTGTGTCATCACGAGCAGGAATGTTAACAGACTGGCACCCATCTGCAGGAATCCATATGCACGCCCCGTGGAAAGCAGGACATCGGTGTCTCCTAAAGACCCTTCCCAAACCGAAGGTGACATTTTGGGTTTTTTCTCGCGTGATCTCATTGCCCAGTATTCTCGTCTGCCTCAGAGGCCTGAGTCCAGAGAACAGAAGAAGCCTCAGATATCAGCCACCTCAGCCTGCTCTCTGAAGAGACCGAGCCCGAAGGAAATGATCTGCCCAAGCTCCCCACCCAGTAGAGAGTGCAGCCAGGGCCAGGCCTGGTCTCCCCACTCTGAGAAAAGGCTCCTGTCCTTGCCCGATGCTACCACCCACGCTCAAGTGGAGGAGGGATACACTCTTTGCCCATCGGGTTGTAACTTGAAGGACATGTTTAGTGCCAGCAAATCTAGAAAATGACAGGCTTGGATAGTATCTCAAGTCCATGCCACAAGTAGGACATTGCAGGTCTACTTATAGAAAGAGCCGTTCCCATTTTGGTTGTTTGATCACTTCTCTTGCCCTCCCTTGCACGTCTACTCTCCTGCTCTGTCCCTTTCTTGCAAGCAAACTCTGTGCTAGGCATCGAGCTAATATTATCTAATTTAATCCTCAATATACATGTACTAGATAGGTCCTGTCACTGTCAGCACCCCGTTTAAAGATGAAAAACCGAGGTTTAGTGAGGTTAAGTCATTCGCTGGAGGCCACAGGGCTAATACAAAGCAACGCCAGGATGGAAACCTAGCATGGGAAACACTGATATGTAGGACGAGGCACTACACTGCCTCCCTTAGTCATCAGGTGGTAAAACAAGGTCCTCTCTTCCCATCTTCTCCCTGGTCAGCCAGGAATGCAGTTTTAGTGTCTCCAGGCCCTATGCTTCTCTGGCTCTGATGAGGGATGCTACAGAAAGGAAGGTTGCAGCGGTAGGGGAAGGGAGTGGGTAGTAATGAACCACGGAGAGGCCCCATGCGGAGTCATGTTGATGGAAGGACAGCCGCACGGGGATAAGAAAGTCGTACCCTGACATGCAGGGCACCCAAAGTGGACCCAGAAAATGAGGACTGATTCAGAAGTCTGGCAAAATAAGGCAGCATTTAGTTGACTTCATGATCTTGAAAACAAGCCGGACTGATGGCTATGTCCACAACTCTATGCAGGACAGCACAGGCCTAAGGAGCCAGAGTAGACAGCCTGGGCAAACAGAAATTCACGCAGAAAAAAAATGCTTCCAACTGGAACATTCCAGTATGGAACATACCGTAAAATATCCAGGGCTAATCTTCCAGGGACCAACTGAAAAAGTGACAGTGTGTTCTAGTATTTTGCAACCGGTAATCATGGTAAGAGATGCTTAGGCCCAGACCGTCATTAAGGGAAACGAGTCACCAGCACCCATGTCATTATTTGCAGGAGGAAGTCATCAAAAGGAAAAATAAGCTTTAGGTGGAGCTTACTGGGGGACAGGCGTTCATTGGGTATTGGGGTTTGTAGTCAAGTAGACGACAGACAAATGGAGTAACAATGATCTTCAAATAAGGACTATGGTAGCTATCAGTGTACCTGCCTGGCCCCTTGGAGACATGGGTGTTAACATAGCTCAGATCCTACCATTTCATACAGTAAAAAGCATAAATCAACCCAGTAAACTTTAAAAAAGTTAGCACAATTTGATTTTTCATTTCTGCTCTTACAGGTGATGACATAGAGGCCAAATCGGGCACTTTCCATTCCCTTTCACACACTTACCTGTAGGATAAGTGACAGATCTGCAGGAACGGAATCTGTGATGGCTTCATCTGCTGCCAGAGGAGCTGTGACACATGGTGACCTCTTCTGAACCGTCCACTTACCAGCCAACCAGGTTAGCCTTCTCCCTTCCTAACTCTCTCGTTACTTTCTTATTTATTTATTTTGAGAGAGAAAGAGAGAGTGGGTGAGGGGCAGAGAGAGAGAGAGAGACAGAGAGAGAACCCCAAGCAGGCTCTTCCTCTCTGCTGTCAGCACAGAGCCCAATGCGGGGCTTGAACTCACCAACCGTGAGATCATGACCTGAGCCGAAATGAAGAGTCAGGCGTTTAAACGACCCAGACACACAGGCGCCCCTCCTGTTACTTTCTTATTTGGCAATGTTTTAAATGCTTAACATATTCTCTGAGGCCAGAGAACGTCGAGCCAAGTTGTAAGTGAATCTCAGTAAAGAGCACCCTTCCCTCTCAACATACACTCAGCTATAACAGGGCTTCAAAAGATAATTAGATAATGATCCCCAACAAAGCATTCCAAAGAAACCAGAAGGATCAAAGGATGATATGGTTACAATCAATAGTGAGATTTAACAAAGGGGGTGGAGAGAAAAGAGCAGGGTCAGGACACATAGAAAGCGATATAACCTGATTTTGGAAAGCCCAGGGGTTTTTGTTTTGTTTTGTTTGCTTGTTCTGTTTTATTTTGTTTTTTAATCAGCAGCGATGGTCTGTCTTCCTACGAAATGTGAAAGAAGGCTAGCCAAAGAAAAGCATGCTGTCATTTTTATTCCTTTCCTTTCACACAGTCCTTAGGGAGCACCCAGTGAGACCACCATAAAAGGCCATTTTTTCAGCACATTACCAACTGAATTTCTTTGGAAAAGGTCCAGGACTAACCTATCTTCCAGGACTAACAGGAACAATGTTAATGAGGCTACAACGGAATTCAAAGATGTGTATTGAAAGTTTCTGTTTGCCAACACCATATACTGCAGCAAATGTAACAGTGAGACTTGTATAGAGAAAATCAATTCTGTGCCAGGGAACAGCATCGAACGGGGCAACATCTCTATTCACTGGGTTCATAGTCAAATAAGAAGGGCAACACCACCCATGGGGAAAAAATTTGGAATACGCTCAAAAAAACAGTAAGTGAATAGGGAAGGAGAAATTGGAGGCATTTGAGTTGTCAGGAAAATTCATCATTGTTTGTCCTTAGAATCTATGCAGGTGGTTCCAACACGCAAGAATTAATGAGGACCAAGGAGGGACTTGAATGAAAGACAGCGAAGGTGGTCTGCCAGAGAGGTGGTAGGAGGTGATACAGACCATATGGCTGGGTGAATACAAAGGAGATGAACCTGGAGAGGGGCCCACAAGCTGGGGAGTAGAAATAATTCACTAAAGCAACATGAGCTAAACCAGGCTAAGAAAGGGCCTCAAAAGTGAGCACTGAAATGTTTGAATCTAATTAAAAAGCCAATGGGGGATTCCATAGCCAGAAACAGAATATGGGGCAAAAAAGAACACTCTAGCAACTTTGCATTAGCTAGTCCAAAGTCATGCAAAGTGGCATACTGTGATGGCCAACGTTGAAAACCCTTCCCAGTGAGGCAATTAAAGATCTGTGAGGTTTCCATCTGTATGATCAGCCGAGTTTACTCACCACATTTTACTAATTAACAGCTTATAGAAAATTAAAGGAAAAACATCTAACTTTCTTAATCTACTCTACCATTCTGGTCGTCTTATTGTCTACCTGTTGTGGTATTTACTTAAGGAAATAGCTACCTATCGAGAATTCTACCTTTTTTACAAATGGAGGCTACTGACAGGATATTAGATCCCTGTTTCCTTGATGATGAAATATGAGGATAGGAGAAGCGGGATCAACAACACATCTTTGAATTGTTCTGTGTCAAGGGTACTGGTCACTGATACGAAAAAATATACATACCTCATTTTGAATGATGAACTACTGCCCAATAATTAGGAGACCTCCATTCAACCAAAAGAGTCAAGAATTCCTACTACATGAGTTCAACCTTTAGCAATGCTATGGAGGGACAGTATGGAGGAGTGGCTAAGAATGGGGTCTAGATTACCTGAGTGTAAATCCAAATTCTAACCCTTCCTAGCTGTGCATGGGACCTTGGACAAGTCAGCTAAAAGGTTTGTGCCTTAGTTTCCTCACCTGTAAAATGGGAGGGCTAGTAGTATTGCTAGGATTGTTTTGTAGATTCAACATATGTAAAACATCTGTAGTGGTCGGTTCGGTATGTAACAATGTGCTGTGACCGTGAAGAAACTACTTAACTTCAACAGAACACACCATAGGACAATGCCTGGCACCGATTAAGTTTTAATCAACACTGACCTTTTTAAGGTTTTAAGTACATTTAAGAATATATTATTCCAAATAATTCCAAGGAGTAGTTGAAATTATTTTGCTAAAATACAAGGACCCAAACCATTAATCCCTCCATCCTCAGTTTCTCAAACTCAACTATTCCCAAATTTTTCAATTTCAGGAGATAGCAGAAATGTAAAAACACATAGAACCTTCCAGAAGTTTAACTTTTATTTGAATAAAGATGAATAAAGGGTTCTCTTTTTGATAGTAAGAAGAATCATAGACACTAACTTTCCCTAACAAGTTAGGCTAAAATAATGGATTTTTAAAAATCTGTAAATATGGGAAGATGATGGTAATAGTCACAGCCCACTTTTTGAATACTTCTTTCTTGTTGTTTTGGGTTTTTGCCCCCACCCCCCAAGTTTTTATTTAAATTGCAGTTAATTAACATACAGTGTCATATTAGTTTTAGGTGTGGAATTTAGTGATTCATCACTTACATTCAAAGCCCAGCGCTCACCTCAAGTGCCCTCCATTATACATATTTGAACCTCCACAGAGAAAAAGAAAGTGGGTGAAAGAACCAAAACACATGGTCCATACTTAAAACAAGGTAACAAGGTATCCTTATAAACTTCGAGATTACAAACAGCTGGGGAGAAGCCATTGCCAGAGAAGGCCCTGCCTTCTACCACTGTCTGCACTGGGAGAGTGTAGGGAAGCAGTGGACGGCTGGTGTACCCAATGGCAAGAACGCCACCAAGAGCCAACAGGCGGTCCCTGAAAAGCAGAGGGTGACAGCAGGAGAACAGCCTTACGAGATTTTCCCATTCCCTTGGCAAATTAGTGCGAGAGCCCCCCAGTAAAAACTGAAATACCTAGAAGGTTGTAGCTCCTGTTAACTCTTAATGCTAACCACCCAGGACACCCCTTCAAGACAGGACCCAGTCTGAGGATGACTTTTTGAGTAGAACACACACTGAGCTGAGTAGGGCTAACAGGAAGAGGTCTGGATAAAAATAAGGACACTGATCAAAACCAGAAAGTCTGAGAAAGCAAGCTACCACATTTTCGGCAGTGCACAAAACCAACAAAGAGCCCGCTGAAATGAGAATAGCTAACTGAACTTATTTTTCTCTCCAAAATTCAGAAAAAGTGCATTTCATATAAAAATAGCAAAGAAAAAGGTAAAATCTCATATGAAGTTATTTTAGGGAAAAAAAGAACAAAGAACAGAATAACATTCCTGTAGGCAATGAAAGTGTACCACAAAAACCTCCCACAAAAAAAGAGTAGCATACTGTCTCAAATAAGCTTAAAGGCATTAGTAAAGTGACACACAATATTAAGAATGGCATGAGTCAGAACTACAATAATTCAGAAATGAGATGATAACAAAGAACTAGAAATAAAAGAAAATCATTTTCCAATCAAGGCAAACTAAAAGAAACACAAGAACAAATAAATTCAACCAATAAAGCTTTAAGAAAAGTAGAAGATACAAATAAAAAAAAAAGCCATAAGAAATAAGGAAAGGGGTAAAAAGAAAGTGAGAAAAATGGCCAATGTTAAAGACAGGTGAAGATCAAACATGTAAAATGAGTTCCTGAAGAAGAAAACCAAAGCAAGAGAATAGAACAAATATAAACACTTAATTCAAGAACACTGTTCTGGGGATGCCTGGGTGGCTCGGTCAGTCAAGTATCTGGATTGTGGTTTTGGCTCAGGTCATGATCTCACAGTTCATGAGTTCAAGTCCCCCACTGGACTCCATGTTGGCAGTGCAGAGCCTGTCTGGGATTCCATCTCTCTCTCTCTCTCTGCCCCTCCTGACTTGTGCTCACTTGCTCTCTCTCGAAGTAAATAAACTTAAAAAAATAAAATGTTAAAAAAAAGAATACTGTTCTGAAATTTAAAAAATGAATCATGTATCTGAGAACATTAATGTCTCAAAGTGATCTACACCAAGGTGTAATTTCATAAAGGTACAGGACATTAAAGAAAAATATTGACAGTATTAGACAATATTAGACAATAAGAAGAATATCATCATTAGACTTTAACAGCAATGCTTTATGCCAGGAGAAAATGGAAAAATTAAAATATCAAGGAAAGAACATGTCACACAATGAGCTTGTATGAAGCACAACTAATTTTTAAGGATAAAAGACCCAGACAAGCTATTACATGAAACAACTCTAAAAAATACTGTTTTCAGGAGATTTTTCCTAAGGGATCTAGCAGAAAATATGGTTCAGACAATTAACATAACTAGAGAGACTTCAACGTAATGATTCATGCTGGGCATTAATTACTTTCGCAACTAAGTAAAAAATGAATATTAAAGGAGGATATTAAGAGTATGCAGTGGCTGTATGATCTTAATACCATTGTATCATATCAATAAAAATGCAAGGAAATATGTTTTAATTCTTTTCAGTAATCCTAATTGTGTGGGAGTAAAATAAAAGATTAACCATCGAGGTGCTTGGGTGGCTCAGTGGGTTAAGCATCCGACTTCTGCTCAGGTCATGGTCTCACGGTTTGTGGATTCAAGCCCCGCGTCGGCTCTGTGCTGACCACTCAGAGCCTGCAGCCTGCTTTGGATTCTGTGTCTCCCTCTCTCTCTGCCCCTCCCCAGCTTGCGTACTGTGTCTCTCTCAAAAATAAATAAAAATTAAAAAAAAAATTTTAGGATTTTTGGAAATGGATGATTTTTTACAGTGATAAGGAATCAATTCATTCTCTTGATAACCACATAAATAAAAGGACAGACAAACATTCTGTTTTCCTATATGGCACTGTTTCACTGAATAATCAAATACTAGAGGGGATGACATGGCTCTTTATAAAATGATGGAATTGGAAAAACTCCAGTGCTAGAATTAGAACGGCACTATCTTATAACCTTAATTACTAAATCTAGGTATTGGATACCAACAAAACAGTGAAATACAGACATCATTTGCCCCTGAAAAAAAGAATACATGAAAACCAATAGACTCGCCAAAGAGATCACAAATCTTGGAGTTTCATCAAGCCTCCTTACAGTAGTGAGCCCTCAGCAAAATTCAGCCTGTGTGCAAGTCTGTAGTTCAAATGGCCTGTGCATTTCACAAATGAATTCTAAGTAAAAGAAAGGGATAGATGGAGAATGTGTACTTAAAAGAAACATAAAAGACATACTATATATTTTTAAATGGGGCAAGATTAAACTATAGTATCTACAGTGTGCCAGATAAAACAGAGTGATTGATAAGATTTTATAGATATGCAAAAAATACTATAGAAGTCAAGACAGTAGTTATTTTTAGAGGCCTGGAGAGATGCAACGAGGATGGAGACATCTGGAAGGAATGCCATTTTCTGGCCTGTGTGATGCGTATGAGGTTGTTACCATGATAATAATGTGCTAAGCTATACATTGTGTTTTATTTTACAACAAAAATAAAGTACCTTTAAAAACTCATCATACACACACATTCCCTACTAAGAAAGACAGTTAGGAATCTATAAAATCCATTAAACAAAATGAATTCACTGAACCTAGCTGGTGAACAGGTGCCCAAACTACCTGACTTTCTAAAGGTTTCTGCCAAACCCTGAGGATTTTGAGCCACTCTTTGAAGGCTGTGTGAGGCATGGGAGACACAAGATAAAGGCTGGAACCCACCCAAATAGATGCCCCCCCATGTAAATTTGTGCCCCTGAAGAGCTAAATCAGGATAGAATGAATAATAAATAAAGTCTATAAAGGATTTAACAAGAAAACTTGATGCTCTGTGGGCTTAAAAACAAAAACAAAAAAAAACTCTTAAGTGAATTTATTGCCATCAACTGAATACTATGTACTCTGAATTAATGTCTCTGTGTTCCCCACGTATCTTAAAGAAGAAACACAAGCGTGCATGCACACACACATGCACACACACACACACACACACCAGGGGAGAATTTAATTTAAATCAACCAAGTTTTGTAGTTTTCTTTGGTGACTGGTAAGCCTCTCTGCAGGACTTAAAGAATTCTCATGCAAAAAGGTCCAAGGAAATGAGTGGCTTAAAGAATAATCGAAAACACATAAATATAAATTAGTAAAAAATAAGAAAATGACTTTGAAGAAATTATCCAGGATGCACTCCACAAAAACGAGAGGAAGTAACATATAGAAGAGAGTGGGACACATACTGGATGGCGTGAAAAGGTCTACAATACATCCAAACAGATTCCAGAAGGAGATATAAAGAGAAAAAAAAGCATTCAGGTAACGTCTATACTTAAATTTTCTATGTTAGAAAAAAGTAGAATAAATAATAAAAATGAGTCAAATGATCAGAATAAAGGAAATTCTAAAGATAAGCAACCATTGAAACAGAAAACAAATACATAATACAGAGGACCAATGAACTTAAAAAAGTTTCTTGAAAAAAAAAGAGAGAGTTCCAAGGCTTTGTGGGGCATGGGGGGAGAGACACAAAAGAGAGAAGGTGGCACAAACAATATTAAAAATATAAAAAATTTAAAATATTGAAAAAAGGACAGAGGAAACCTCAGATCTCACAGAAAGTACACAGAAAACAAGATATAAAAATTCATGCCCAAAAATGAAAAACATTAATAGATGAATTCCTAAAACACACACACACACACACACACACACACACACACACACACCCAGCTACCAATACTGATTCAAGGAGAAATAGAGAATCTGACTAGCCCTATAAACAAATAATAATAATCTGTGATTAAAATGTTTCCCACCAGGGAAATGCCAACCCCAGAGAGTTTTACTGATGGGATCTTCTAAGATATTCCAGAGATTGGTAAGTCAAATGTTATACTAAGTCTTCCAGAGATTAGAAAACAAGGCAACACTTTATAATTCCCTTTATCACTAGGACTATCACACATGCTCTGTACAGCAGGAAGGAATATGAGAGACCAATCATACAGATAGACATGGATGCAAAAATGCTGAACAGAATATGAGCAAACTGAACCTCAGAATATGTAAAGAAGATAAATATAACTAACCTGAGTTCATCTCATGCAAAACATTGGTTTCTTCTAGGACATGAAGTCCACCATAACACCAAAGAAGAAAAATGATTATCTCAAAAGATGAGGAAAAAAGGATTCAGTAAAATTCTAATACCTGTTGAATTAAACACATTTGGATGAAAGGGAAAATCCTTAAGAGGCTGTCAGCAAACAACCAACACCACCGGTGCTGTTCCTGGCAGGAAAGTTCACACTGGTGACTTGTGGATGGTATCCACTCTGAGATCAGGACAAATCAACAATGCTATCTCTACTTTTGTTCAGTAGTGTAGCGAAGGTTCTAATCAGCACAGAAAGGACCAGCTAAGCATCCGATTTCAGCTCAGGTCGTGATCTCGCGGTCCGTGAGTTCGAGCCCTGCGTCAGGCTCTGTGCTCACTGCTCAGAGCCGGAGGCTGCTTCTGTTTTTGTGTCTCCCTCTCTCTCTGCCCCTCCCCCATTCATGCTCTGTCTCTCCCTGTCTTTCAAAAATGAATAAATGTTAAAAATTTTTTTTTAAAAACACAAAGCATAATCACTGAAAGGATGAAACAAAATTCTCATTACTCCAGATGCCCCTGCAGAATTCCTTCCTCACAAAAGACCCTTCAAGTAAAGTTTGTGAATATAAAACCTTAGCAGGAATCTTGATTCAAGATCAATCAATCTATCTACCTACCTACCTACCTACCTACTTATTTTTAGAAAGAGAGAAGAGAGAGCACACTCAAGCTGGGGAGAGAGGCAGGGGAGGGGGAAGGGGAGAGAGAGAGAGAGAGAGGAAGAAGAAGAGAGGAAGAAGGAGAGAGAGAGGAAGAAGGAGAGAGAGGGAGAGGAAGAAGGAGAGAGAGAATATTAAGCAGACTCCACACTCAGTGTGGGCTCAATCCCATGACCCTGAGATCATGACCTGAGCTGAAATCAAGAGCCAGCTGCTCAACCAACTTAGCCACCCAGGTGTCCCTTGATTCAATATTTTGAAGCAAGAATCTTGAAACAAGACTCTAAGCCAACTTTATTTTACTATGCCAACAATGATCGCTAGAAAATACAATTTTTAAAACATAAAATATAATCTTTTTAAATGTAAAGTACCTAGGAATACATTGAACAACAGATGGCCAAACTCTTCATGAAGAAAATTATGAAATTCTACTGAGAGTCCTTTCAAAAGGACAACTAGTCTTAAAAAAATCCCAATTAAATGTAAAGAGATATGGTTTGAAATGGAAAGGATTGTTGTCATAATACCAATTCCCTTTATATACTGATTTATAGATTCATTTAATTTCCATGAAAATTGCAACACAAAACTTGATAAGGTGATTCTAAAACTTATAGGAAGGAGCAAAGGTCCAAGTACAATTTAGACATTGAAGAAGAACAAATTTTAGAGTATGTGTTCTCCCAGATAGCAAGATTTATACCACAATTAGAGCAATTAGAACAATGTGCATTATACAGGAATAGATATATGGATCAATAAAACAGAACAGAGAATTTAGAAATCTACATACATGGGCACTTTGCAAGTCAGTGACGGAAATAAATGAAAATGACTGGCTATATATACTAAAAAATCAAAATGAAACTGGACATTTACCTCCCATCAAACCACAAAATCATTTCTAAGATAACAGAGACAAATGAAGGTTAACACTTATACAAATGGCAGAAGAGATAATGGAAGAAGGATTGTGCTATGAAAGGAGTTCTTAAAAAACATACCAAAGGTATAAACCAGAGAGAAAATATTAACGATTGATTACATTAAATTAAAGAATATATAAGTCCTCAAAAGAGTTTAGAAAGATAAATCACAAACTGGAATAAATTTGCGACATGCAGAGTCGATAAAAAACCTTTACCTAGAAGTCACAAGGATGTTTATTAACCATTAAGAAAAAGCCCAGTGGGGGGGAAATGGACAAAAGAAATAAAGTGACATTTCACAGAAAAGTAAATACAAACAGCTTATAAATATATGAAAATGCTTAATATGATGTGTAATAATTTAACATAAATTCAAACCCCAAGAACCCTTTGATACTCCAACCAAATTGGCAAAATATTTTTCATTAGTTACTATCAAGTGTTGGCAAGGATGTGAATGAATGAGAACTCTTCTTGACTGTAGCTGGGAGACTAAATTAGAATAATTACTTTGGAAAACAACTTGTCATTATGTGATACCTTAAGTAGGCATATAACCTACCACCTAACTATACTATCCCCAGGTTTAAACCCTAGAAAAATTCTTGCACATGGACACAAGGGGCGTTATGAAAAAGAATGTTCGTAATGAGACTGCTTGCAATAGCAAAAAACAAAAACAAAACTAAAACCCCCCGAGTCTACGTAAACATTCATCAGAATTTGGATATACAAATTGTTATATATTCATACAACAGAATGCTATACAACATGAAAAATTAGTAAAGTGAAAATGGCACTCAATAAGGATGCATTGCAAAAACATTCTGAACAAAAGAAGCAAATCACAGAAGAGTTTACAACAGGATTCAATTTATAACACTTCAAAATAAGTTATCTATCTACACAGACACACATATATCTGGAATACATACACACACACACTCATATGGGGAATATGTGTACATGTAGTAAAGTGATCAGAAGAAACAAGGAAAGTCTTCACAAAAAAGCAGAATAAAGTTATCTGCAGGAAAGGGAAGAGAATGCAAACAGAAAGACAAACAGGAAGGTTCTAAATTGCTACAAATATTTTATTTCTTAGGCTGGGGGCTGGGCAGGCAGTAGCTCCTTTTGGTTATCATTTAAACTGAGCTGATGAATTTTGTTCATTTTTATGAATATTATCTATGTCAGTAAAACTGTACATACACATATGTTTATATTAGGGAAAAAAATGAATCTATGATATTTGAGCCAAGAGACAGCTATTGATATATGAAAGAGCGTTAGGCCACCCCACAATGTGTCTTTTTGCACAACCTGCTGCAAAGAAATACTGCCTCCGAGCCTGATAGAGGATGCATCCTTGGGCACTTACCCTAGTCATTGTGGTTCTTAGAATTCTATTTCCAAATATCCGCCACTCCCTCATCCTTGTCCACTGTGTTACTGCCGCAACAAAAAAAGCTACCATATTCTGTAAGAACCATTGCTGCCAACAGGTCTAGGAGGTAAGACAGTAAGGAGATGCCTGCTTCAGACATTCCAGGGGAATCTAACAGATTGCTGGCACTTCCTCGCTAAATAATCAGTTACACTCACGGTCTGTGGTTCGAGCCCTGCATTGGGCTCCTCAGCTGGCAACGTGGAGCCTGCGTGGGATTCTCTCTCTCTCTCTGCCCTTCCCCCACTCATGCTGTCTCTCTCTCTCTCAAAATAAATACATAAACTTAAAACTTTTAAATAAAAAAGAGTCAGTTACTGTCCTGTATTTTTGTTGTTGTTGTTGTTTGTTTATTTTTGAGAGAGAGACACAGACAGACAGAGAGACGGAGACACAGAATCCGAAGCAGGCTCCAGGCTCCGAGCTGTCAGCCCAGAGCCCGACTCGGGCTTGAACCCACGGACTGTGAGATCATGACCTGAGCCAAAGTCGGACACTCAATCGACTGAGCCACCCAAGCGCCCCCACTGTTCTGTATTTTTAGGTGAACAGACATCAGTTGGAAGATGAGTCTGCCAGTGCACTGGCATAGGCAGTGTCAGGAGAGAGGCATCCTAAGAGGCCCATAAAATAAGCAGGCTAAGAGGACAGAACAGAATCTGAGAGCTCAGGCAAAGCCGCCTGGGCACAGCAGTTGGCTCCTGGAGCAATTTAAACGATGAGGTGAGAGGCACTAAATGCAAAGGGAACTCCGAGGACAGGGCGATCAATCCCTGCCAAGCTTATCTCCCGACAAGGGGGAGGACTCCAGCTTGCAGCTGTAACATTAAAATGTAATGTTTCCACTGGGATTTAGCATGGCAGGTTTCCCTGAAGCTTCGGTTTCACTCAGTTAACTAATTATGAGAGAATGTGACATTGGTATTTACTTTTTCTACAGGGACAAATCATTCCCAGCAGGAGAGACAGGTTGTTATTTTTGTTCTGTTTTGTTTTGTCATTAAAAAGAGATTATTTACACAGTAGTAAATAAACTCTTGTTAAAGGGAGTTTTTCCTTTCCTTCTATAATTCTATCAATTCACCTTAACGCTGACAATCATTTCTTTTGTTTTCCAGAGACGGGGGGGGGGACATAAATAAGCAAGGGCTGGGTGTTAGAACTGGGTTTGAAAATTAACTCTACCACTCACTAGCTGTGTGATCTTAAGCAAGTTAGTTAGGCACTGTGAGTCTGTTTCCTCCACTAAAAAATTGAGAATAACACATCTACTGTGGGATGAAATGAACTCTCATATAGTTGAAGCACTTTAGTACGGTGCCTCTGTACAAAAAGTGCTCAATAAATTTTAGCCTTTATTCTTAATGACTCTGATTCCATATTATATAAATAGAAACAGGTTACATTTTATTTATGCCGTATATGGTCTGCTTTCTATGCGACCCCACATCTAATCATGAACTGTATCTTTACTTTGCCACCACAAGCTACATTGTGTGTAAACCACTTCACTCTTCCTCATCCCGATATAAAAAGGTTTCCAATGTAAATTCAGTATCTAATGATAATGTTGAAGGAAACAGATTTCTGCCCCTCTTCCACCCCCAGGACATCTTTTAACTTCTCTATTTTTTAAGTTTATTTATTTTTGAGAGACAGAGAATTTATTTTTGAGAGAGAGAGAGAGAATTTATTTTTGAGAGAGAGAGAGAGAGAGAGAGAGAGAGAGAGAGATTGAATGGGAGGGACAGAGAGAGAGGGAGAAAGAGAGAATCCCTGATGCAGGGCTCCACTCACAAACTGCGAGATCATGACCCGAGCTGAAACTAAGAGTTGGATGCTTAACGGACTGAGCCACCCAAGCACCTCTCTTTTTACCTTATCAAAGTATGCAGTACTGAGTAAATATCACTAATCAACTCACACCTCCGCACTGACTGCCTGGACAATAATAGCATTGTGTTTGGGGTACTTTTAACAAACTGGAAAGTGATTTCACAGATGATCTCCCACTTGAACTCATAATTCCATGACATAGGCAGGGTAGACCTGAATAGCTCCACCTCACAGACAAGGAAGTAAAAGCTAATAGAGGATAAATGAAGAGCCATGATATTCAAGCTTATTTGCTATGAAAGGTAATCTGTTGGAATTGAGAACGCCGGGGATATTAGACTTCGGAAAATTAGATTTTCTCAAGAACAAAGTCTGTTTTGAAGATATCCAGAGTAACTGATTACTAAAGAGAAAAGAAAGGTCATTGGTAGTAAGCTAACAAAACAGTCAAGAGGCATGGGGTTTTATATGCCAATTTCACTCTCCATTTGCTCAATAAGCCTCAATTTTTCTATCACTAAGTTTGAGAAAGTAAAAATGTCACTTCTTACCATTTTTAAAAGCACACATATTGCAATGTCATCATCGTGTCCAAATGTAAACTGGATGACAGAATATTCAGGAGGTTTAATGTGAACCGCAGAAAAAATGAACACTTAAAAATGCATAAACATGAGAAAACATATTTTAAGTGCTAACAGAAAATCCTGGTGATAAAGAAAAGGACAAGAATATGTTTCCAAGGTTACATGAGCTAGAAGATGATGGAAAATTAATAAGATTACAAAAATCAGCCCTGTAATTTCAAATTACATATTCGCAGAGATTTTTGGAAGTTACAGACTCAAACTAAGAGGCATGGTTTTATAGTAAGTTTTTTGAAGCCATGAGAATAAAAACCCCTCAAATTTGGTTAATATTTCTTTAACTAGTTCTACTAGTACTAGTTAAGTACTTAATACTAGTTAAGAACCATATATGGGGTCTTAAAATGATCAATTCTGAAGTACTATTTATACTGAGCAAGTCTTTCTGGTGGTAATCATTTTTCAAGGACTTCCAAGGTCACCACCAATGCTCACTGATGGCTCATAACTCCTTAATTCCTAGCAAACTACAGAATTGCAATTCAGAAGTCTCTCCACATACCCCTTTTTATGGAATAGGGGATAAGATAAGTTCTAATAGACTGGAAGGTCAAAACAAGCAACGGCCATTTAGAGGGACCCTAGTTCAAAATAAAAACCAGAACTCAAGCTTTGAGTCATTGGAACTTGGAGGCCCAAGGACCTGGAACCATGCAATAAAAAACCTGGTCGTACCAACACCAATGAGCAAAACAGCACACCATAATAGGTCATTATTTGGTGATTGGTTTCCTAATTCTTACTTAACAGGTCTAAACATTATTTGTGCTGTGATCTTCAGAGAATGTGATACATCTTCATTTCAGTACTATGAGAGATCTTATGATATGACAGAATAGGCCTGCCTAAAACTCCCTCTCTTTGTCCTAAGTCATTCATTTAATGAACATCTGTTGAATGTTGGCTATTTGTTGGGATCTATATCAAAGAACTCACAGTCTAGCAGGGGAGACAGGTAAATCAAGCATCAAATCTATGTGTCAGATTCTAGAAGAAATATATTTCTTGCAAATGAGAAGTCAGTCAGAAAGCTCTCGGGGAAAATGAGATGATTAACAAGGTCTCAAATGGTAAGTATAAACTGTGTAACTTGCAAAAAAGTGGAGTAGCTTCCTGTCACAAACAACAGCACCGATAAAAGCAGGGAAACATGAAAACATGGTGAGGTCTAGAAATTACATATGATACTACATGGCGAGAGGATACAGCATGAGTAGCAGAAAGGGGAACACAGGCCAAAAGAAGCAATAAGCAGTAGAGGTAGACAAAGATTTCATCATTTACTATTTCTATTCCATGTGAAGATACAATATTGGAAAGCTGAATACAATGATTTGTCTACTGGTAAGATTTCCTCCCATAAGCAATGGGAGTAGATTTTTGCTGTAGAACGGTCAAGTGTGGTGCTAAGTCTACAGTGAATTGGAGGATGGAAACTGGGACATGGATACCAGTTAATAAGACAATTTTAAAAGTCCAAGTAAGACATGGAGAGGCCCCAAGCTATAGCCATGGGATGGAAAAGAGAATAGAGATAAAAGAATATAAAAACCGGAGTTAATAGCATTTGGTGACCAAACAGAACGAGGGGATGAGGGGGGAAGTTTACAGCGCCTTCATGTGCTTTACTTAGCTGGCTGAGGGGGTAATGGTGCCCTTGGCCAACCTGGGGATGGCAGGAGGAGGAATGCCGGTAGTTCCAGGGTCCTGGTGTATTTCTCTTTTATAAGATTAGTCACATCTCACTTTATATTGCGAGAGGTATGTGTCATTCCTCCACCCCTTTGCCACAAGACTCATAAAGTTCCTTGAGGGGGACAATTCTGTCACATACCACATTGTCCCTGCATATAGCCCCCAACAGCATATTTGTATAACATGATTATATAGCAGAACGGACCCATGGTACACACTCAGTGAACATTTTTGTATGACTGAAGGAAAAAATGAACAACTCTCAAAGTTAAATGTGACAAAACTATACATTTTATCCTTTGAATGGAATAATTGTGTCATAAATGCAAATAACTCACCTTGGCTGGGTAATAATTCAGACCATTACCAATTAGGTTCATTTCAGACTGAGCAAATTCCAACATCCAATCCTGAAGGGACTTTTGGGAATATCTACTACAAACCCTCATTTTAAAAGATATAAATCTGTGATTCAGAGATGTTACACAGCTAGCCCCAAGTCACAAAAAGGATCCAGTGATGGGACAGAAATCAGGCAGATAAATTAAGCTTTGTAATATTCGTCCACCAAAATGGTTATATACAGATTTGAAGACACTATGAGATATCACACTTAGCTAGGATGCATTGAGTTTTTAAAGTGCTTGACATTTCACACACAAAAAATACATGAGGCCAACGTCTTAGAAACATTTTCTCAGATAATTCTTGCCTCTGACAATGAAATGCAAGAACGGCGCTCAACTTTTAATCCTGAATTAGTATAAGTAAAACAGATTCTTACCATGATCTTCTGAAGAGACTGGTGACCTAAAACGAGATAATAAGCATGATAAGTGTTTTGTAAATGACACTCTATAAATGCAATACCGATCAAGAATAAACTCCTAGAAATAATGCCCCCCCCAATTCAGTTAAACAGAAAGTCAATACAGTAGACAGTATAATTAATTTGTTGGTCAAATAGTTTATTCTAATCAATAACTCTCAAAGCTTACCCGGATTGGTTGGGTGATTGGAGTTCATATAATTTCAGTCTACTGCATGGTGTTATAGGACTGCAACACACTTAGTGAAGTCTGCATTTATCACAGACAAACAGAAAAGTCAGAGAAATGTGGTAATGGATGGAATCCTGTGATGTCACCAAATGCCCAAGGCCAGGCTTCCAAAGAAAATGCCAGGGATGGAAATAAGCACCAGATGGAGTGTGAGTAAAAAGAAATCTACTTGGGACGGTAAAAAATGAGACATAAGTGAAGTAAATGGTATGTACCCTTCTCATTATTGGTTTTTGTTTCCATTCTTTGTGGAATTGAATGTTTCAGTGAGCACGCCATAGGCCCTCTGCATGCCAGACTCGTAGTTCTAAACCCGGAAGAACCAGTTTGAGGCAAGAGGGAAACCACTGGGGTCCCATAGAGCTTTTATAAATCAATGACTTTTATGACTTTTCCACACCATTTGAGGAAGGCACCCATGAAGCATCTTATCGAGCCCTTCACAATAAAGATCCTTCTTTCTTCCGCAGCTCACTACTCACTGAGTTGCTCTGAACGGTACAGACACAACCCTGAAGATGAATTCCCCTCGGGCTTAAAAGACAGTCTTGACTCCACCAGCTAGTCCTTTTCATAGGATAAAGTGAGACACACAATTCTGTTTTCACGGAATTTTGAAAGGAAATGCCGGGAAGCGCCCTCTCTTCTAAATGACCAGCCTGCTGGAATCTGTAGCACGGAGGGGACCAAAGGCTAGCACGAGAGTTTGGTAATCTACCCAGTAATATAACTAGTATTTATAAGACATGATGACAAATGTTGGGACAAGAATGATTTGGCGGGTGCACAGAGGTGGAAGGAAGGTTTTAGCTACTTCGGGATGCTTGATAATGCTGTACTTTATCTACTGATTGTTAATATTCCTGTTCATTATGTGAGTGATCAGTAAAGTATAAAGACACAGCAGTCATGGTGAGAAAGCCTTCGATTTCTGTTAGGGGCAACATGGTAAATCATTTCAACCGTACCTGTCTTGTCAAGTAAACTTCTGCATGTAAAAACAATAGAGGGTCCCCAGATTTGGTAAGGGGAAAACCTGACATCGGGGTCATGGACACAGGGAGCACTGAAAGGGAACCTGCTACAGGCTACCTCCCCACCCCCGCCAGCCCCCGCAGAGTTCGCTGCCTGAGAAATGCCACTGGCCTCCCCAGGGGAAGACGATCTATGCTCTCCTTGGAAGTGCCCTATTTTATACCATCCACACACTAGTCTTCCCCACTGAGTTGCGAGCAAAAAGAAAAATAGGACCATGTCTTACTTAGTATAGAATAGGCCCCTGACTGAAATGTGTTGAATTGAATTAATGTCAGCCCCACCACACTGGTGTTTAGACTCAGACACATTCTGGAGCTCCTCAAAAAATCATCATGTCCCCTGCAAACTGTCTGCCAGACGGGTTTGCCAGCTCCTAGGCCAGCCATGAGGGAAGGGCCTATGGAGGAGACAAGCTCCAAGCTCTGGAATGGGGATAATGTGAGCACTCGAAGAGCCAAAAGACACCCAATGCACCCAGCAAAAGAGACCCACAATCTGCCTTAACGATTAGGAAAAACACAGCGGGGAGAGAGTGCTGAATAGAGCTGAATAGAGCTGAATGGGATTGGAAGTTGAGTCTACCGAGAAGCATGTATTTGAAATAAGATAATTTCTTACGATTTCTAGGGCATCAAAAAGAGCCAGCAACAAGGTAACATCTTCAGCCCCGGTGTTTTGTGACGGGAATTAAGCAAAAACACATCTTGGATTGTTTGCAATTAATTTCTCACAGCGCTATAGGAACAAAGAAAAATCCATGCCAACAGATGACTAAATGCCTCAGGTGGAAGGCTTGCAAAGCAGAGCTTTCAATGCCTTTCTGTGAAGGCAAAGCACTAATAGTAAATCTGAAAAATTCCAGATGGCTTCGTTCAAGTCCCAAGGGGATGCATTCTGCGGTACGTCCAGGCAGTGGGGAAGAACTATCAATTTCAGAGTGTTTTCTAAGGATTAGTCATGTTGAGTTTTCTGTGCTGAATGTCTCCCACATGCCTGGATTTGTGGAATTTTAAGACATATGGAGTATTTCAATCCTCACTCAGTATTTCACCTTTCACTCTTAACGAGTCACTAAATTATACTACTGAGACATGCACATCATCCATTATTGCTGGAAATGGGCATAAAAAGTTTTACAGAACTTAGCTCAGGAGAGAGGGAAATTCATGAAATCAGCAATATAAGTAGTTATTTTTAAAACAGAGAGGTTGAGCCCCAGGAACAGATAATCTTCCTCAACCTGACAACTGAGGAATGCGGGAAAGCTCACTGCGTTCCCTCCCGCTGCACCTGCAAGACTTGTGGCTCGGTTGCAGACTGTTCGTTTCTCCTCCAGATACACTTTATCCTGGAGATAGCATCTGCTCATATAATGCAAAGTAGGACTAGCATTCAAATAACTCCAGGATTTCGGGTCTTCCTCACCTCTTTCCTCAGTACTAGTCTTTTATTACGGTCCACAGAGTATCTGCACTTGATTTTGCTTAGTTTTATTTGTTTTGTGAGGTTCTTTTTACATTAAAAAAAAAATTAATGCTTTATTTGTTTTTGAGAGAGAGAGAGAGAGAAGCAGAGTACTAGTGGGGGTAGGACAGAGAGAGAGGGAGACACAGATTTCGAAGTAGGCTCCAGGTTCTGAGCTGTCAGCACAGAGCCTGACACAGGGCTCAAACTCGTGAACCGTGAGATCATGACCTGAGCCGGAGTCGGACGCTTAACAGACTGAGCCACCCAGGCACCCCCCCCTTTTTTTAAACATTAATATTTCATTCAAATTCAGCAAAGTAAAATAATAAAAAACAAGAACTCAAGTCCTGGACTTTAAAATCTCCCTCCTATTTTCAATCTTTCTACTTATAATAACCCAAACCTAAATGGTAATTATTATTTGAGCCCCTATTAGGTACCAGGCCCTGTGCCTTGTGACAGGGATATAAAGATGAACAAGATACCAATTTCAAGGAATTCAACCTAGTGAAGGAGAAAAATATGTAAACACCTGACTACAGTGAAAACAGTACAATCATCAAAACATGTACAAAGTAAAGAGGGAGCATGGGAGAGAGACCCATTCTGTCCCAAAATAGTAAGGTCTTTCAACAAGCAAGGACCATGTAAGCCAGGCTTGGAAGGACAAGCAGAAGCTTGTTAGGTAAGTAAGAAAGGAGAAGAAGCCTAGGGAGAAACACCAGGCACATGAGAAGGAATTCAGACAGGAAATTTCATAATATGCTATCAGACAGGCAAGTAACTCCGTGTTGCTAAAATGTAAAGGAGTAATTGGCTGGGACTAGAGACAGAAAAGGCAGGGGCTGTTACATACAGGGCCTGACGGCCCATTTCAAAGTGTTGGTAATTTAACCTTCTAAGCTAAATGAAGGTTCTGAAGCAGGAAGTCACACATTCCCATTTGTGCTTCTGACCAGGCAGGGTGCACAGGGTAGAACAAAAACGTAAGAATAAAGGCAGAAGACGTTAAAAACTATTATTGCAAACCTTCTGTTCTTCTTTTTGAAATTCATGAAAAATAACAGGGAGAAGGAGAAACAACAGGAAACATTATCTTTGACTAAACTAGAAGATGCCTATAAACCAAAATCATCTATAAAGAAGAGCTACCAAGTACAGTAAAAATTGGACCAAGTTTCAGGGAGACAGGGAAAGAGTATTTTGATCTCAGATCACTTAAATGATATAAGTTATACAATGTACCACAAAAGCTGGCAGAAAGCCCTCCGCTCTGAGCCAGGTGTCTTGCTAGCTAAAAGTAGAATGGAACTCCATAGGGTATTGTTGCTAAAAAAAAAAAAAAAAAAAGAAAAGAAAAGAAAAAAAAGAAGAAGAAGTTGAAAACAGACCCAGAGTCAAGTTTCCAGAAACACACTGACCCACTATCCCTAATTATCTGTTCCAAACTAGTGGTTCCAAAAAGAACTCCTCCAGTACAAATATGAGTAATAAGTAAAAAGGAACCAGCATGATATCCACAAGAAAATACTCCAAGAAGAAATTAGAACAAGGATCTGCTGACAAACAGAACTGAAGGTGGGAGTGCACTAAAAAGATAATGGTGGGGGCACGTGACAGCTGTTAACAGATTTCTATGAAATTCAGAAATGGAAAAAGGGAAGGAGGGAGCAGGGGAAGGAAGGAATAAAGGATGGAATAGGGCCTCCACAAACAGAAACATAGGAAACACAATAATTATGAAACAGTCCTAGTACCACAGCAGAAGAAAAGAGCAAAAGTTGGTCCAGAGCTTTTGAAAACTCTTGAGGAAAAGCTTGAGGGTTCTTTCCACTGTGTCACCACTGCACTGGGAGAGGAATATTAAAAGGAGGTTGAAAGGTGACTAATAACTAAAATACATATTAAGATATAATCTATTCACTTATTCACCCATTCAAGTATCTGCTTTGTGGAAGTGTCTTGCTGTTTTTCACTTTATTTTTCTGTAAATTTTTTCTGGCTTTTTAAAGTTTTTATTTTAATCCCAGTTAGTTAACATATAGTGTTATATTAGTTTCAGGCATACTATATAGTGATTCAACACTTCCATACAATACACCATGCGCATCATAACAAGTGCCCTCCTTAATACCAATCACCTATTTAACCCCCCCACCCACCTCCACGCTGGTAACCATCAATCTGTTCTCTATAGTTAGGAGTCTGTTTCTTGATTTGTCACTTTCCCTCTTTCTCTCTTTTATTTTCTCTTTGCTTATCTTGTGTCTTAACTTCCACATGAGTGAAATCATGTGATATTTGTCTTTCTCTGACTAGCTTATTTTGCTTAGCTGTATTCTCTCTAGCTCCATCCATGTCATTGCAAATGGCAAGATTTCATCCTTTTTTATGATTGAACAATATTCCATTGTATATATACATTACATCTTTATCCACTGATGATGAATTGATGGACACTTGGGCTGCTTCCTAAGTTTGGCTATTATAAATAATGCTGCAGGAAACACAGAGGTGCATATATCCTTTTGAATGAGTGTTTTTGTATTCTTTGGGTAAATATCTGGTAGTGTGATTGCTGAACTGTAGGATAGTTCTATTTTTAACTTTTTGAGGAAACTTCTGTACTGTTTTCCACAGTGGCTGCACCAGTTTGCATTCCTAACAAAAATGCACGAGTGGTCCTTTTTCTCTATGTCCTCACCAACAATTGTTGTTTCTTGTGTTGTTGATTTTAGCCATTCTGACAGGTATGAGGTGATATCTCATCATAGTTATGATTTGCATCATAACTGATGGTAAGTGATGATAAACATCTTTTCATATGTCTGTTGGCCCTTTGTAGGTCTTCACTGGAGAAGTGTCTGCTTTTTATTTTTTGGGTGTTGAGTTGTGTAAGTTCTTTATGTATTTTGTATAACTAACCCTTTATTGGAATGTCATTTGCAAATATCTTCTTCCATTCAGTAGTTTGCTTTTTAGTTTTGTTGAGTGATTCCTTCTCTGTGCAGAAGATTTTCATTTTGATGTAGTCCCAATAGTTTATTTTTGCTTTTGTTTCCCTTGCTCAGGAGAACCATCTAGAAAAATGTTGCTACAGACAATGTCAGAGAAGTAACTGCCTTTGCTCTTTTCTAGGATTTTTATGGTATCAGGTCTCACATTTAGGGCCTTAATTCATTTTGAACTTATTTTTGCATACGGTGTAAGAAAGTGGTCCAGTTTCTTTCTTTTGCATGTTACTGTCCAGTTTTGTGAACATCATTTGTTGAAGAGATTGCCTTTATCTCGCTGAATATTATTTCCCACTTTCTTGAAGATTATTTGACAATATAGTTGTGGGTTTATTTCTAGATTTTCTATTCTGTTTCACTGATCTATGTGTCTATTTTTTGTTTCGCTGCCATACTCTGTTTTGATTACTACAGCTTTGTAATATATCGAAGTATGGAATTGTGATGCCTCCAGCTTTGCCTTTCTTGGTCAAGACTGCTTTGGCCATTCAATGTCTTTTGTGGTTCCATACAAATTTTTGAATTCTTTGTTCTAACTCTGTGAAAAATGCTATTGGTATTTTGATAGGGATTGCATTAAATTTGTAGATTGCTTTGAATAGTATAGACATTTTAACAATATTTATTCTTCCAATCCATGACCATGGAATGTCTTTCCATTTCTTTGCATCATCTTCAGTTTCTTTCATCAGTGTTTTATGGTTTTCGGACTATAGGTCTTTGACCTCTTTGGTTAGGTTTATTCCTAGGTATCTTATTATTTTTGGTGCAACTGTAAATGGGATTGTTTTCATAATTTCTCTTTCTGATGCCTCATTATTGGTGCATAAAAATGCAATAGAATTCTATATGTTGATTTTTGTGTCCTGCAACTTTAATTTGCTTATTGGTTCTAGCAACTTTTTGGTGGAGTCTTTCAAATTTTTTATATATAGCATAATGTCATCTGCAAATAGTGAAAGTTTACTTCTTCCTTGCCAATTTGGATGCCTTTTATTTCTTTTTGCTGTCTGATTGCTAGGACGTCCAGTACTATGTTGAATAAAAGTGGTGAGAATGGATAAATTTGTTTTCTTCCTGACCTTAGGGGAAAAGCTCTTCATTTTTCCCTATGAAGGATGATGCAAGCTGTGGGTTTTTCATACATAGCCTTTGTAATGTTGAGGTATGTTGCCTCTAAACCTACTTTGTTGAGGTCTTCTATCATGAATGGATGTTGTACTTTGTCAAATGTTTTTTTCTGCATCTACTGAAAAGATCACCTGGTTTTTATCCTTTCTCTGATTGATGTGATGTTGGTTGATTTGTGAATGTTGGTTGATTTGTGAATACTGAACCATCCTGTCAACCTAGGAATAAATCCCACTTGATCATGGTAGATGATTTTTTTTAATATATTGTTGGTTTGTATTTGCTAGTATTTTGTTGAGGAGTGTTGCGTTTACATTCATCAGGGATACTGGCCTGTAGTTCTCCTTTTTAGTGTGTCTTTATTTACTTTAAGTATCAGGGTAATGTTGGCCTCATAGAATAACTTTGGAAGTTTTCCTTCCTCTTCTATTTTTTGGAATAGTTTTAGAAGAATGGGTATTAACTCATCTTTAAGTGTTTGGCAGAATTAGCCTATGAAGCCATAGGGCTCTGGACTTGTGTTTGTTGGGAGCTTTTTGATTACTAATTCAATTTCTTTGCTGGCTACTGATCTGGTCAAATTTTCTATTTCTTCCTGCTTCCATTTTGGTAGCTGATATGTTTGTAGTAATTTATCCATTCCTTCTAACTTGTCCAATTTGTTGGCATGTAGTTTTTCATAATATTCTCTTGAAGTGGTTAGTATTTTTGTGGTGTAGGTTGTTTTTTCTCCTCTCTCATTTGTGATTTTATTTATTTGACTCCTTTGTTTTTTTTTTCCTGGTTAAGTCTGCCTAGAGATATATCAATTTTAGTGATTTTTTTTCAAGGAACCAGCTCCTGGTTTTATTAATCTGTTCTATTATTTTGTAGTTTCTATATCATTTAATTCTGCTCTAGTCTTTATTATGTCCTTCCTCCTGCCAGTATTAGGTTTTGTTTATTGTTGTTGTTCTAGCTCCTTTAGGTATAAGGTTGGGTTATTTTGAGATTTTTCTTGCTTCTTGTATTGCTATAAACTTCCCTCTGATGACTGCTTTTCTTGCATCAGAAAGGTTTCGGACCCTAATGTTTTTGTTTTCACTTGTTTCTATGTATTTTTTAATTTCTCCTTTTCTCCTTTCCTGGTTGACCTATTCATTGTTTAGTGGCATGTTATCTGATCCATGTATTTGTGGTCTTTCCAGATTTTTTTTCTTGCAGTTGACTTCTAGTTTCATAGTGTTGTGGTCAGAAAAGATGCATGGTATGACTTTGATCTTCTTGAATTTGTTGAGGCTTATTTTATGGGCTAATATGTGATCCATTCTGAATAATGTCCCATGTACACTTGAAAAGAATGTGCATTCTGTTTTAGGATGGAAAGTTCAGAATAGATCTGTTAAATCCATCTGGGACAGTATGTCCTTCAAAGCCACTGTCTCCTGGGGCACCTGGGTGGCTCAGTTGGTTAAGTGCCTAACTCATGAATTTGGCTTAGGTCATTATCTAATGGTTCATGAGCTCCAGCCCAACATCAGCCTCTGCACTGACAGTGAGGAGCCCGCTTGGGATTCTCTCTCTCTTTCTCCCTCTTTCTCTCTCTCTCTGAAAATGAATAAACAAATAAACTTTTTAAAAAAGTTTCCTTGTTTCCTTGTTTATTTTCTGCTTAAATAATCTGTCCATTGATGTAAGTGGGGTATTAAAGTCTCATACTATTACTGTATTATTATCAATTAGTTCATTTGTGTTTATTAGCTGTTTTATGTATTTGGGTGCATCATTGTTGGGTGCACAAATATTTACACTTGTTATATCTTCTTGTTGATTGTTCTCTCTTATTATTATACAGTGTCCTTTTGTCTCTTGTTGTAGTCATCGTTTTTTTTTTTTAACGTTTTTATTTATTTTTGAGACAGAGAGAGACAGAGCATGAAGGGGGGAGGGGCAGAGAGGGAAGGAGACACAGAATCGGAAGCAGGCTCCAGGCCCTGAGCCATCAGCCCAGAGCCCGATGCGGGGCTCGAACTCATGGACCGTGAGATCGTGACCTGAGCTGAAGTTGGACGCTTAACCAACTGCGCCACCCAGGCGCCCCCTAGTCATTGTTTTAAAGTCTATTTTGTCCAATGTAAGTATTGCTACTCCAGCTTTCTTTTGACCTCCATTAGCATGACAGATTTTCTCCATCTCCTCACTTTCAATCTGCAGGTGTCTTTAGGTTTAAAATGAGTGTCTTGTAAGCAGCATATAGATGGGTCTTGTTTTTTTAATCCATTCTGACACCCTATGTCTTTTGATTGGAACATTTAGTTCATTTACATTCAAAGTAATTATTGACTGCTATGTATTTATTGTCATTTTACTATTTGTTTTGTGGTTGTTTCTGAAGATTTTCTCTTATCCTTTCTTGTCTTTCATGTTTTGCTGACTTTCTTTAGTGATATGCTTAGAATTCTTTCTCTTTATTCTTTGCATATTTATTAGTATGTGGTTACCATTAGGTTGGTACATAATCTCCTCTGCATATGGCTGTTTATATTAAGTTGATGGTAGTGTAAGTTTGAACCCATTCTTTACTCTTCTCCTCCCCATGTTTCAGGTATATGTTGTTATATTTTACATCTTTTATTTTGTGAGTTCCTTGACTGATTTTTTACATAAATATTCATTTTTAGTCCTTCAGTTTCCTAACTTTATCCTGTCACTTTTGGTCTCTCCTTTCCACTCCAAGAATCCCCTTTAATATTTCTTGCAGGGCTGGTTCAGCAGTCATGCACTCCTTTCATTTTTGTTTATCTAGGAAACGCTTTATTTCTCCATCTATTCTGAATGATATAGCCTTGCTGGATACAGTATTCTTGGTTGCAGATTTTTCCCATCCAGCACTTTGACTATATCGTGCCACTCCCTTCTGACTTGGAAAGTTTCTGCTGAAAAATCCCCTGCTAGCCTTATGGGTTTTGCCTTGTAAGTTACTGTCTTCTTTTGTTTTGCTGCTTCAAAAATTTTTTCTTATCACTGTATTTTGCCAATTACAACTTGTCTTGGTGTCTATCTGCTTTTGTTGATTCTGATGCAAGTTCTCTGTGCCTCCTGGATCTGGATATCTGTTTCCTTCCCCAGATTAATGAAAGTTTTCAGCTTTTATTTCTTCAAATATATTTTATACCCCCCCCCTTCTCTCTTGCTCTTCTGGGACTCCTATAATGTGAATGTCATTATGTTTGATGAGAGTCATTGAGTTCCCTAAGACTATTCTTGTTTTGTGTAATTCTTTGCTCTCTCTTTGTTCAACTTGATTGCTTTCCATTAATTTGTCTTCTAGGTCATTAATTCATTCCTCTGCTTCTTCCAGTCTGCTGTTTATTCCATCAAGCATGTTTCTCATTTCATTTATTGAACCTTTATCTCTGCTATGTTACTCTTTATCTCTGTGTTAAGGGTCTCACTCATATCTTCCACTCTTTTCTCAAATCCAGTGAGTATCCTTATGATCAATGCTTTAAATACTCCATCAGGTATGTCACTTATATCTATTTCACCTAGATGCCTGGCTGTGGCTTTGTCCTGTTCTTTCATTTGGGATAAATTTATCTGTCTTCTTATTTGTCTAAGTCTCTGTGCTTGTTTCTCTGTATTAGGAAAGTCAACTATATATCCTGTTCTTGAGGGTAATGGCCTTATAGAGAAGAGGTCCTGTAGTGCCCTGCCATGTAGGGTTCCCTGTGTCCCAGGGCCTGGAGCTTCTAGGAGTATCTCTAATGTGTGCTGTATGTGCTCTGCTGTTTTGTCTTGGTCCTTCATCCTTCAGGCCAGTCATCTGCAGAGGCTCTCTTTGTCTGTTGTGAGCAGTGTTTGGTCCCTGGCCTGAATGTGATGTGTTTTAACTAGGTTTGCTCTGATCTGTTTATGAAATGAGAATTGTCACCACTGCTGCCCAAACTGAGGCTCTATAAAACTCCCATGCTGGGAGAGAGTGTGAGTAGGGGCTTGGGCACTTGGCGGAGGGGTCCCCTTTGGGCTGGCACTGAGGTAAGTGTGACTGGGAGGTGTGGTTCCACCAGCAGGTGGGGCTTGATGTAAGCAAGTTAAGTAGTGAGTGTCAGTCCTGTGCTGGTTCCCGCAGGTGGCCCTGCACTTATGCTGAGGGGAGAGGGAGGGAAATGGGACTGGGCAGTTCTTTTGTTCCCAGAGGTATCTCTCCATGAATGCTGTCCCTCTGGGACATGCTCCAAGATGAGCGAATAACCTCCCCATTGTGTGTCCCAGGTGGTCTTCTGATTGCTGTTTCCACACTATATGTCTGTGGGCTGTTTGCTTTGCCTTTTCTCCAAGAGCAGTGCAATGCTCTCTAGGCTCTATCCCAGCCAAGCCTGCTGACCTTTAAAACTGCAGGCTTTAAGACCAGCATGCTGGTTGCAAGAACTCATAAAATTTGGTTCCCCTTGCTTCTCAAGCCAATTGCTATGGGAATTTGTTTTCCCCATGCACTCCCCCTGTATGTTAATCTGTCTCTTGCCCTTCTGCGTGACTATGGCTCCCTCCTTTCCACAGCAGCCACATGTTTATTTCCCAAACCATGTCTCTGCACTTCCTACCTTCTTTGACGTGGCCTCTTCTCTACCTTTAGTTTTGGAGTTTGTTCTGCCATTCTTGAGGTTAATTTCTGGGGTATTTAGGATGACTGATATCTACCTACTTGTAATCAGGGGACAAGGCAAGCCTAGGGTCCTCCTACTCCATGGCTAACTTCCAAGAATTACATCTACTTTCACTATGAATTTCAATTTGCAGATTTGCTGATAAAAGTTCTCTTCCCAATGTTAACCCTGCTAAGCAGAATATTCATACTTTTCTCTCCTTTTAAATGAAGGCAATACTTCTCAAACTAGGATATACATGGGAACTTGAAAATAAGGGAAGTCCCAGGCAAAACAACACACTACTTTTAGATGGGGGATTATGTAATTTACCTGGTAAAAATTAAAATATTATTTTCTACTGAAACCAGCACTGACATATTATGGATCCTAGAGCAAAGGTCACTTGACTTTGTAAAATAAAACAATAAACTTAAAAAACAAAATCTGTGTTTGTGGCAGTCAGCCTCAGGCACTGTCCCCAAGGCCTCAATGGAGTGAGTTTGTTCTCCTTCAGAATAGGAGTGTTTCCAAGTCTGAAAACCCGAAACTATACACAGCTATAACATTTTGGAATAAATAATTTTATCAGGATAATGTATGTACATATAAAGAACCTGAAGGAATGAAACATCAGGCACACATTGGCTAGTTGCTATTGTACTGAAGAGCACAGCTTGTAGATCCTATTGTCAGCCACCAAGACACTAGGAATCTCAAGAAAATCAAAGATAGTTATTTAGATTTCCTTCCATCAGCAAGTTTCCTTTTACGACCTCTAATCTTTCAAGTAGATCAATTACAAGGCTTAACGACACTGAAAAATGTGCAGTCTTCAACCAGCAATGTAACACATAAGAACCAAAGAGTAATATATTTATCAAGGCAAAAGTCTTTAAGAAGTACTACACTTCTCTTGTGATGTTTCATTGTTTTTAATCATAAATCTGGAACTGAGATGATGAATATCACGACCATTTCAGCCTGTGGGATATGGTATGATGCTTTGCAAGACATCTTAGAAGAACGCATTTTCGGGGCGCCTGGGTGGCACAGTCGGTTAAGCGTCCGACTTCAGCCAGGTCACAATCTCGCGGGCCGTGAGTTCGAGCCCCGCGTCAGGCTCTGGGCTGATGGCTCAGAGCCTGGAGCCTGTTTCCGATTCTGTGTCTCCCTCTCTCTCTGCCCCTCCCCCGTTCATGCTCTGTCTCTCTCTGTCCTAAAAATAAATAAACGTTGAAGAACGCATTTTCTTGGCAACCTTCATGAAATGCTCTAAACCTGCAAGCTCATCCTAATACTATATCTTTTTATTTGAATAATACTATCCTGACTCTATTTTTAAAGCCTCTATGCAGTATTTTGTTTTCTTTTCATCTCATGGCTTTAATTCAATAGCATCCATGGCTTTCCTACTTGGCCCTTCTTAGAATGTCTGTATCATTTCCTTCCTAGGAGGAGGGTAGGAGATCCATAGATTGTCCAGTTTAGATAAAATTTTTCTTAAAGACAGATTAAATGAATACTGGGGACCCATCTGCATGGGTCCATTACTTTTTGGAGAGAATCACTCATAAATAAATGTCAATTTCCCTTCCCAGTATCCCCAATCTATACACCCTCTACTTAGCATTTCTAAACCATCACCTGATAGAGGCTAGGTCAAGGAAAGAGGTTACCACATAGAGATGAAGTTGGAATAAACATACAGGACAGGTATAAGAACTTAGTCTGAATAGACACTAAAGCAGAGATCCATATTCTGAAAATACTGAGCAATAGAATATTTCTATAATTGTGGATGGGGTAGGGAAAATCTGAAATACTCATGCCAACTCATAGACCTGGACAGAAGATCCAGGGCCCCTTTATTTCCTGCTTGCTAACACGGAATGATAATAGAAAGCAAACGAGGTGGTAAGGTGAGCCAGAAGCTATGCGACCTCTACAGTCCACTTGGTGTACTTCAGGAAGGCAGCCCATGTCCACATATTGAAAGCAACTCTCTCTACGAGTATTTTATCAATGTTCCTTTTTCTGTCTGCCTTCTCTCTTTACCCTCCAGCTTTAGACAGGAGGACCACAGCAAAAATACCACTTTCAATAAGCAAAGGTGACCATCCATCCTACTCAGGAAGAGGAAGAGAAAATAGAGGACTCTGGTTTGTAGCTATTTATGTCAATTCTGAATGTTCTTCCCCTCTCCCTTTCATCATTCTACTTTTATTTCTCTTTCCTCCTCACGACAGCGCTGATCCTTCCCAGGGCTTATCTCATCCACCTTTCTCACATTTTGGTAGAATCCCATCTTTCTTTGACACAGCCTCTCATCATGTGCTAATTAATGCTGTTGTTCCTAGTACAGAGCATCAGCAACATTCAGGCTTGGGCAAAGTTCCCTGGGCTGGGTGCTGTTCCCTGACTAAACTATCACTGCTATATGTCGGTTAACAAACTCCCAAGAAGTAGCCCAAATGGAAGCTGGTTTCCCAGCTGGACATCCCTTCCAGACACATTTCAAGAGTCTACACCACTGCTGCAGAAACTCTGTTTTATTTTTCCTTTGTTTTACCTTAAAGTCATGAGGATACACAAATTCAATTTATTTCCTGAAACTGTTGGTAGACAAAGAATTTTCATTTAAGTAAACAAAGGGATGATTTAATGTGATTTGAAAGCATGGCTATAGATTATCATCTCTGGCAACGGCTTTTTTCCCTTGAGCTTCCCTCAAGGATATGCACTGCCTAGAGGACTATTATGTCTAGCCTAGGACATCATTTTGAGATTTTGAGGGAGAAATAGTGAGATCACAGATCTAGGTGACCACTCCATGGCCATTATTCTAGCACCAAAGCATCCCTAACTAGGTAAAACAGAACTGAAATCCCTTGGCACTGAGAATTTCCATCAACCATACAATCCTCTCTCTGTTTGCTTTTCTTTCCTCTAATTATGAATATTGCTATGAAGACAATGAACAAAGCACATACAGTAAAAAAGAGCTACAGAGAACGAGAGCCAGAGAGATGAAAGTTACAGCAACCATACAAAGTGGCATTGAGATGAGAAAGACAAATACATTCTCTATTCAAGTGGTCACAAACCCATTCAGGGAATGCCAAATAGCCTCAAAGGTAACATTCACCACAGAGCGAAGGGCTGAGGAAAGAGCAAACTCCAAGGAAGTAGAGAGAGATGGATAATTGTGTGGAGGTAAAGAAATAAGACCCAGAACTTAAATAATAAAGGCTGTTTGGTAAATTCTCCATTTGATGTAAATTTCCTTAATTCCCTTCAGGCTCCTTATTTCTTATTCTTTGAGACTCTCCTGCTCAACTATATACCTGATGATCCCCACATGAGCAATTCTTAAAATCTCTTCTGATTTTTTTTAAGCTCCTGTATTTAGTTGGCTTTTTTTTTTTTTTTTAATACCACTGTTTCACCACTGGCTTGTACAATTCGATTTCTCTTATCCACCCTCCACAATCAGTTTGCTGAGCAGGAAGCCCCTAAGTACCCTTTGAGCTTGAAATTGTACTGCCACCTCATGTTCATCCCTAAGAACTGCAACAAAATGATGGGAAAGGTGTTTTTGAAATCCACTGGTAAAGATGAGGGTGAATGGGCAAAAGTGGGCAGTGGACAAAGGGAAGAAACAGATGAAAGAGGTAGTGTTGACAAAACCAATACTGACCAAGTTCATTCAACATGAAAACTTAACTACCGCACTTTTACCTAAACTATGAACATGCCTAGGAAGCATGTCAGTGTTTTGAAAACATGAAACTAATTGTGTAATAGACATAGTGCAGCCGTGCAGTTACAAAAGAGGTGATACTTCACGTTAGAAAATAGTTTTTGCAATATAGTTGCCTGCTTAATTCCTAAAAAAGGTGGAGGGGGGGAATAAAGGAATAGAAAAGGCGTGTTACTCTGAACTCAAACCAAGGGAGATACACCTGCAGAGAGCCAATAGGGAGTATCAGCAGGGAGAGACCATTAGCATGCCGCTGGCTCTTAAAGCTTAGTGACTTGGGAAATGCTGACCAACAGGTCCTGTTGAGGCATGATCAACCAGGAGTTTTGTGAATGTGGACTTTTTTTTTTTTTTAAGCATAAATTGAAATGAAGTTCTGGGCTCAGAAGGCAAATCACGTGAGTGCTACATTTAGTGGTAACGCAAGAAACTTACAGAAAAGGCCATCACACATATTACAATACTTAGGATACGCAATATCTACCTTGTGGGGCCATGGTAATTAAGCAAAGGCTTACCCACAACTAATTTTACTTTCATTAAATAAGGACTTCTGGGGGTGTCTGGGTGGTTCAGTTGGTTAAGCATCTAACTCCTGATTTTGGCTCAGGTCATGATCCCACAGTTTGTGAGTTCGAGCCCCATGGTGTTCTCTGCACTGACAGTGCAGAGCCTGCTTGGGATGCTCTCTCTCTCTCTCTCTCTCTCTCTCTCTCTCTCTCAAATCACTAAACTTTAAAAAAATATAAGAACTTCTGAATCCAGCTTTAGAAAATGGAAGAGGAAAAAAAAGAGGTGAGGTTTGGACAGTGCTTTGGCACTTCTCCTGAAGATAACTACAATACATTCCAGAAATTTTCCTATCAACATCTCCCATTTCACCCCCTTCTCAGAAAAGGGGATTCATGTTCAAGACACTGGCATGGGAGACAGAATCTGAAAAGTGTCTGTCTCCTCCCCACGCTTCTGTGTCCAAGGGCAGGACAGTTTCTGAGTAATATATTAGAAACAACACAAAATCATAAATGACCTCTATGAGAAAATGATAAATTAACACAAATATATTACAGTAATAATGAGAACAAGAAGTGAAAGTGGGCTCCCCAGACTCTATCTTGGAAAATAAATAATTCCATGTGTGAATATCAACCACTGCTATAAACTTAACTCCATTTCAGGAAGTGGAGATACAGAACTTACAACATTTTATCCCACTTTTAAGGAGACTCCAAGGGGTTTATGGAGTAAGACTAACATCAAAGAGAGAATTGGAGAAAATTGTGAGGCAATTTTTGTTGTTAGTGTTCTTATGCTTGATGATTAGCACAAGAGCCGGAGAAGTTAGGAAAAGGGAAAATGTGGTCGCCGTCTCCCTGGATTCCAAGCAAGCAGTTTCTCTACCTTGGAGAGATTTTTCTTGTGCTGGTCTCCTCAGGATGGTGGGTTCAGGGGTCCCCAGAGGTTCCCGAGAGAAGTTCCACCCCCTACACCTACCCTCGCATTTCTAAAGGCAATAAAGAAGTCCCTTCCCACCCTGACCCCATGACTGACCCCACCCTGAACCTGACCCTGACCCCACCCTGACCCCACGCCTGCACATACCGAGCAATTACTAGTATCAATATCCCCCCAGCATGAGATTCATGGGCAAATATTTTTGGAAGGATTTCAAATTTATCACCCATACTTTAAACCAGTTTAATCAAATTACTCATCTAAGGCAGAGGCACTGAGAAAAGAAGCGTTTGGGTGGCAGTTTGAGAAAGGTGCAAAAGGATGAACAGGCTATTTTGGAAGTCAGTTGAAACCTTAAAACAGACTCTTGAACACCGAATGCCCGGGACTTAGAGAAGCAGGACCGATGGGAGGAGTAGCGGAAAGGCAGGACTGGAGACTCAGGCAGACGGCCCTGCTCTCCGCAGCACCCCTTCACCTGTGTTCCCTGAGGGCTTCCCCCTCTGTGCGCAGGTGAGGAGGAGGGAATGAGGCGGCAGGGCCTGAGCTAATTCCTCCAGGACCTTCCGAGGATTGGGTGGGGAGGAGGGCCACCTTTGAAGGGTGAGTCCCAGGACCCATGGTCAGGAAAAAGGACTTAGATGCAGAAATATTTCATGTCACAGGGAGGTGTACCAACACCATATTCAGGAAAAACTATGGCCTCTTCTCTCTACTCTGACTGTTCAAATTAGAAACATTCAGCCCAGATCCTGTGAGTCACCCTTACTTATTAAACGAGAATCTGTGGGAAAGAGAAGCTGCGTCCCGTCTTCCCTCCTCTTGCCAAAGCCTGCTACAGACGCCCGAGGACCTAGCTCATGTCCCAAGGAACAAGAGCCCCACAGAGTGGGACCCTCTCGGGAGGACATGACAGAAGACCCAGCTCTGGACTTTGCACTCTTTCAGGAAGGAAGGAAAGATCATTGATCTCTCAGTCCCCAGACACTGCACAATTGCATAACAGTCCAAACATTTTCCCAGCAGGCTCTGGGAGATGATTCTTATCGCTCTTGACGAAACTTTAATCCTGATGCTTAGAAAAACTGGGCCTTCAAGGACAGATGTGCCATCATTTTGTAGGACTAACATCTAACAGCCCCTACACCCTTTTTGCTTTTTGTTTTTATAGCTTGGATCCATTCAACATACCCTAAAACCCTGTACCAAACTGATGAGATTTCAATGGCAAGCCCTAAAAGAAGATCCAGGGACCGGTTCAGACAAGAGAGGACCAACTGTGCAAAAGTGCAAGGCACAGCGAGCCAGCCACCTGCACGTGCTACTCCCAGGGTACACAAGACAGGAACACGAAGCGATCTCCGGTGCACTCAAGGCTCTACTTGTGGCATAGCCCCCGAAAACAAGAAAAATTCCCACTCCTCTAGTGGCTTAACAACCCCTGCCCTCACTTCTGAGCACAGAGGGAGATAGGGTTATTTTCCCAGTTTCAGAATGGCACCTAAGCACTTTGGTCATGAGAGACTCCGTTCCCCTGGCCTAGCTTTCCTTAATGCCCTAAAGCAGAGTGTGTTGTTAGAACGAAAGAGAAAAATCTCCTTTGTTTCATTTTTCAAGAAGACTCTGATAATTTCCTGAGAGGCCCTTTCTACTGTTCCCCGCTTGTTAAAGGAACTCAAGAAAATTGCTTTTCTTCTGCACATATTGCCTCCCTATTCCTGCATGCTCTGGCTTTGTCTTGTCTCTTTGGGTTGGAAATCCTTGGGAAATCCCAGAATTCTCTTCCATTCATGACATTTCAACAGTTGATGGTTTCCCACTTGCCAACTTTCTTCCCCTCCATCCAAAGAATATCCGAAACCTCTTCAAGCACTCAACTTTTCTGGTATAACCCCAAAGATCCAGAGATCAGACATGGGGGACATGCTGGCCTCCCAATGCACAGAGTTCTAGATAGGATCCCTCCTCTCCATCCCCTGCCCCCCATCTCACCTTTGTGCTCATCCACAGTGCCTACAATTCTCTATGTTCACCATCATTGCCTTTCTCACTTGTAGAAAAGTAACCTCTGAGTCAGCGATTCAATACGTCTTTATTATTTTAACGTCGATCCCTTGGGTCAAACATTTGTGTTAAAGCTTGAAATATATAAACCGATTCCACCGCCTACCAAAAATGTTTGACCTTTAATGTATCATTTTCTTACAACTGTTATGTGATTAAAACCGGGTCTGCTGCAGTATTATAAATAGATATCTCTACTTAGGTTTGATAGAGCGCCTTCTCTCTAACGTCCCACATTCATCCATTCATTCCACAAGCCTGCCTCACTGGATGCCTGCTGTCTCCGGCATGGTGCAAAGTGCTGTAGACACAGAGCGAGCAGTACAGTTTGTTCATCCAAGGAACTCACATGCTTTACAAAAGGATCTGATCAACTTCCCCTCATGCACCATGTCCCTCAAGCGTGAGGAGGTAAAGCCACCACTTCTTTAACAAATGACAAGAGAGAGCCACTTCAAGGAGCATTTCTCCATGCTGCTATCACTGGTCGAACTTCAACTCAAAATGGAAGGGTAGAGTTTCTTGGCACCATTTTAAATAGAGTGGTGTTTAATATTAGAGCTTGTTTACCTCAGCAAGTTTTTTTTTTTTCTGTAGAAAAACAACATCGTAATGTCGGTTAAAATAAAGTCTTGACGTAGAAAGGATTCTATTCTGGTTCTGCCACTAAGTGAACTTGAAAATGGAACTCCCTGTCTGACAAAAGATTTAGGGACTCCATATGCATAACTGTTTCAGGAGTAATTCTAGAAAGAACAGAGCAAAACTTCTCATTAAATGTTTTGCACACACTGAGGAACAGAGTACTATGTACGTGGCTAGACTGGGAGGTTAACAACTGGAGGTAAGGCAGGGAGAAAAAGAAGAAAGGAAGATACACGTCAGATAAACCGTAGTTTTTCCAGCTTCAGTGATTAGGCAGGGAGAACAAGATTCAGACCAGCCAAAGGTAAGTGGGATGGGAATCAACAATCTTAGTGAAACAGATGCAAGGGACTGTGCCTCCATCCAGACAGCATTGATTTCATCCTAAGATAGATTCCAGCCAAACCCACATCCCACTAAGAAGATTAATTTTCTCCACCTTATCTGATCGTGATGCTGAAAGAATATTTCCACAACCCAATCACTGCCCAATGGTCTGTCCTCCTGTTGAGAACTTGGAGCTGTGACAATAAGCACAATTATCCTTTTTATTAGAGTCAGGCCATCACCTATTGTTCCCCAGGAAACTGGGTAAAGGAAATAGTTGAGGACCAGAGGGGAATGAAGCTCTTACTCCTATGTTCAGCCAAGAACTTCTGAGTTTCTGGAAGGGGGAGGTTTCAGGGTTATCTTCTTGATATGGTGGTTCAGAATTTCAGACTACATGAAAAAGCCAATTTTTAAAGTATTAATAGGTGTTTTAGATATCCCCAAATAACTTGCCAGTTGTACAAAATTCTTTAAGCACACATTGGGTAGAGTGATGCTAAACTCTCACCGAGTACATTCAGTTATTTGAGGAGCACCTCGGGTTATATAATGATGAAAAGCAGATACTTATCTGCTCATGTACAAAGGTTGAAGAAAATAAGCATGGGGCACTCTAAAAAAAGCGTCTGGCCTTTGAGACTACCATTTTAATTATTTAAATATTCATTCTTTTCCTATAGAAATAAAAAGATGAAATCTGGAGGAAGCGGCAAATTCTATTCCTCTTGTTTCCAGAACACTTCATGCCTATCTCCATACAGCACTTAGCAGAGGGAACCATAATAATCGGTTTGTGTAATACTTCCCCTTTGAATATAAGCTCTTCAAGGCAATAATAATTGTGAATTTAGTTCTACATCTTCAGTGCCTACGTGTGTATGAGTGTGTGTATATATACATATACTGTATATACAGTTTCTATCTACAAGGTGCTCAATATTTATTTGCTCAATAAATGAATGACTAACTAAATGGCCCTGCCTGTTTCTTAGAATCCCAAGTAATCAGACCAGATACATCACAGTTCAATGTTTGATAACATTATCTCTTGTTAGAGACAGAAATATACTGCCCATCATAAAAATCCAGTCGCCCAGCTTAACTGATCAGGTGACAGATACCTGCCTAGACACAGATGACCGGATTGAATGTCTGCCTTGAGATGGTTCACTACACTGTTTCCCCCTTGTCTTAGCCCTGTGGCAAGATATTCTATTTTTGCCTTTATCTTAGTTCTTTCAGATTTAGGATTTGGAGATACTAAGAAAAAGTGCATTTCTTGCAGTCAGTTTGAGGGGTTTCACATAAACCAAAGTAAATAAATGAACTAAAAAAAAGAATATTCTTTTTTTTAGTTCATTTATTTATTTTGAGAGAGAGTGTGTGTGCAAGTGGGCGAGGGGTAGAGAGAGAAAGGGAGAGAACCCAATGTGGGGTTGACCCCACCAATCGTGAGTTCATGACCTGAGCCAAAATCGAGGGTGCTCAACCGACTAAGCCACCCAGTGCCCCGAGAAGAGATTATTCTTATTCAGAAATTAAATTCCTCCCAAGTCCTTTACCTGTTTTACCTTAACCTGTCTGACTCAGGTTAAGTCTGTCCTTCTCAAAAAATAACTTGTTGAGAATATACTAGAGTTTTCATTCAGTGCTTTTTTTTTTTTTCTTTTTTCTTTTCTTTTTTTTTTTTTTTTCTTTTTGAAGTATCATAGATCCTGGAGTCGGGAAAAGTCTTCCTTAGGACTGAGATTTTGTTTGCTAAAATTTCAGTTAAATTCTTTCCTTACAAATCTGCCAAAATGAAAAATAGCCTTGTCACTAGTTGTGGTGGTATAATTAATGATAAGAGCAAAAGTATTTCCAGGATCATGTTATTTTAAGTAGAGCTTTCTTAGACACTGAAAACATTTTTTGAACTTAAAGACAAATTCATTGCAGTTCAAGAAATAATAATGTGGTCAACCACCTCTCACTAATTTATCTCAAAATTGGTTCTTAAAGATTGTTTTTGACTATGTTCATAGGTTTTGAAGACCCTATATGTGTTGTACATACTTGTTTGTAATTATAGTCTCTCCTAAGGGACCTGTGTATAAGTGGACAACACACACACACACACACACACACACACACACACACACACACACACCTTCTTTAAAAATGTATAAGGTGTTTCTTAATGGAATTATAATATAAATGTAACCAGTTCCAGTAATAATAAAAATCTAGTTCATTCTATTTGTCCATTCCATCTCACTCTCCCTGAAGTAGGAGGGAGGTTGATGGATCTTAGAAACCAAAGTTAAAACTACGAGACAACTCTAAGGAGATCCCGGGGGGTGGGTCATTTGGAGGGTGGAGGGGAGAGGGTCACCTTGAGCAGGTGCAGACTGGGTGTCCCTGAGGAAGAATGAGCTGAGAAAACATATAGTTACATTCCTTCCAGTTTCCCATATTTATTATTTTTAAAGTCAGTCTTCTCAGAATTTTGTCTCTTCTCTACCTTTTTAAAGAATCGATATTATAACATTTTAGTCTTGGTTAATCATTTCTTTGTTTCATTCTCCTTGTCATTCATTTTTGTCTTTATTATTATTCTTCCCCCTTGTTTCTTTGTTTTCTATTCTGGGATTCAGTTTATCAAACTGAATGCTTTATTTGTATGAATCATTTTTTCCTTCGATAAGTGAATTTAGAGTCATAAATCACTCTGTGACTAAGGCTTTAGTTGTTTCTGCAAACTCTTGATAGTATTTTCAGTTCTAAGCATTTAAAATTTCCCTTTTGATTTATTTATATAGTGGGTTTTTTAATATTGTGAACACGATGTTAAATTTGGACTTTTCCTAGCTCCGAGCTGACTGGGGCTTCAAAACTGAAAGCAACAGATGTCAGTTGTACCCAAAATATTACAATAATTCCTCAGGACTTTTTTTACATACTTATTTTTAATATTCCTCATGGAAACATCAAGCCAAGCTGAAACTGCATATACACATACACCCTGCCACACAGGACACATGCTGCAGGATATTCACTGCATTGTTTAAATAATAAAATATTAGAAATCACTACCAAAATGGAGAAATAAGTTATGGGATATTCATGATGCAGTATTCTATATTAAATAAAGTTAATCAAAAACCACATGTATCAATATGAACAAAGTTTAAAAATAGGACATTGAATGAAATGGCAAGTGTGAAAAGTGTATGCATTGTAAAATACAGGTAATGAAAAGTGAAAAGATAATACAAACAAAGAAGTCCATAAAACAATATATTCCTTGATGCTACTGTATATTGTTTGTGGGCTGAAAGACCTAATGAAAATAATAACATACAACAACATAACATTTCAGGCTCTTTGGCACATGAGTACCTTTCATATAATTTTTATACTTATTTAGATTGAGGCAAATGTAATATATATTTAATTATTTTTTAAATGTAAGTCTGTCATTTTTTAAAATTGCAATCTTTTTTAAAAGCAATAAAACAGGGGCACCTGGGTGGCTCAGTCGGTTAAGCATCTGACCTTGGCTCAGGTCAGGATCTCACCGCTCACAAATTCGAGCCCCATGTTGAGCTGACAGCTCAGAGTCTGAAACCTGCATCCAATTCTGTGTTTCTGTCTCTCTCTGCCCCTCCCCTGCTTGTGCTCTGTTTCTCTCTCTCTCAAAAAGAAATTAATAAACATTTAAAAAAAATTTTTAAAGAATCTCCTTATATTAAATAAATAAATAAATAAATAAATAAATAAATGCAATAAAATTGCTTTAAAATTCATTCTCAACCATATTTACTTCTGGGTTAATTTGAGCTAAATACATATAATAATATAAATATATATATAATAATACATATAAAGTGAAAACTCTAAAAAGGGAGACTATTTGCCTATGTATATTTGCATATGTAGAGACCAAAATAAACTTTTCTTGGGCCACGGGGCTCTGGGCGCAATGCCTCTGCACCAGCCCTTGGGGAAGATAGTATAGTATGGTCAGAAAAAGCATGAAGTCAGAAGTCTAGCCAACCTGACTTAAACCACAATTTCCATTCAATTTCCACACTCAAAGGCCTGAGCCACCCAGGTGCCCCACCAAGATGAATCTTTTAATCTCCTTAAGCCTCAGTTTACTTATCTGTTAAGCAATGGCAAGATGTAAAAGGCATTAGAAGAACTAAAGACAGGGGTCCCCAGGTGACTCGGACCTTGAGCATCTGACTCCTGATTTGGGCTCAGGTCATGATCTCAGGGTTCGTGAGCTAGAACCCCGCATTGGGCTCTACACTGACAACATAGAGCCTGCTTGGGATTCTCTCTCTACCTCTGTCTGTCCCTCCCCAACACTCTCTCTCTCTGTCTTTCAAAATAAATAACTAAACTTTTAAAAAAAAGAATTGAAGATAATTTAGCTGTGGCACAAAGCAAGAGGAAGACATTCTATCAATACCAACTGTTACTAACATGGTATATAATATCTATGTATTATATAATTGAATTATTCTGTAACTGCAATTATACTTCTTTGCATCAGAGATGATCTATGAAGGAAATAAAGAGATGTTCTTCCTAAGGAATTAATGGACATAAGAATAACAAAAAATTTAAAGAATGAATAGGCAAAATCGGGTCAGGTACAGGATTTACCTTTTTTTAGTGATTTAAAACAACCATTTTTGTTATGCTCCTATATTCTCTGAGTCAGAGATGCACAGGGAACCCAGGAGTGATAACTTGTGTCTGCTCCATGTCTGGAGGTTCAGTTAGACAGACTCAAAGGCTAGGGGTGAGTGTTTGAATATGGCTTTGCTTTCCGGGTGATTCGGCAGAAAAAAAAAATTTACAGTTAGCTGCTCTCGTGCACTGGAGAGCTCAGGCCACATAAACGACCAGAACAAATGGCAGCAGCCAAGTGAAGATCAATAAAAAAATTAAGAGAAATCTCTGAAAGGATACTATAACCCGAATAACGAATAAGAGTTGACTTTTGTACAGGGCTTTAAGAACTTGGCTATTATATAAAGTGGTACGTTTATTTTTGATTTGGGAAGAACATTTACTACCTTAGGAACAATCACTTCACATATCGAGATACATAGTTTAATATATTCCATACAGAAAAATCAGGGTATAGGAAACCAGAGTGAGAGTGAGTATATACTCTACTTTTTTGGAAACAGCCTGTATATAAGAACAACTACGATATTCATCTGGTTTGTCGAGGCATAGTTTCTATTTCTGTGGTTAAATAACCTCTAATTTTCAAATAAATCTGCCTGCAGCTACATGGCCACGTTTTTCGCCATCAATGGATAGCTGACTCATTGTGGTTCGCAAGCCTCAATTCCATATAAAAAAGAAATGGAAAAATATGATGAGTTGTAAGCAATTAAAATGCGATCAAAACCTAACTATATGGTTTGATTAAAAAGGAAAATCAGTAATGATTCATGTTTTCCTTTCTGCTCTTCACACAACAAAAGAGGTAGTACAGAGAAGCAATGAAAACGGAGTCGCCTTTTTCCCCTGGGATGTCTGAGTAGAACCTTCACCAGTGAAGTAATTAGTTCCAGATTTCTCACTTTTTTCCCCCTGTGTCATACCAAAATGGTTGCGGTCTTCCCTCAGAAACAATCCCTCTTCACTGAACCCTAGGCTTCTAAGAATCTTACTCTCTTTACTTGGTAAAAATGTTTGTAAGACTACATGGTAACACGGCCATTCTCCCTATTCAATTAGGATCTTGGATAGGATTGGAAACCGGCCTAATCATGAATTGCAGCAAATTCGCATAACCCGTGAGGTGGGATGACTGTCCTGAGGCGTGAAAGACTGTGTCCATTAATCTCTTCCTGCAAGGAGGTAAGACAGGGAGAAAAGGCTCCCCAGACATAAATGTGCCAACACTGTCGCAAAACTCCAACAGTCACCCTCCTTTCTGGCCGTGATGAGACCCCAGAAGAAAGCACACCTACCACTCTCATCTATGAACAAATGCTGCATCGTTTGCCCAGAGACTCTGAAACCACAACCTTGAGCAGCTCCACGCTGGCCAACACAACCACCTGGCTATGCTACACAGAGCACACCTCCAGAGGCTCAGGACTGGAGACAAACGAATGGCGTCATCACAGCAAGTGGAACCGTTTACACAAATGAAGAACGTATACACCACTTCCAATCTGCTCATGATCTCTCTCATGCATGTCTTCGTGATGTGCAAACACAGGAACACCTAGTACACCCCGGACTGCAGTAAAGCAAACACTGGTGAGGTTCAGAGTACTTATAGACACACGTGCCAGGTCTCAGTGTGGCTCAGGAGCTACAGAAACGGGAAGCGAAGCTCCATCGGGAGCTTGGGGGTGGGACAAGTCAGCAAAGTGACTAAAGGTGGGAGCACAGGTTGGCACAGGGGACAGGAGAAGCACCAAGGAAAAGAGAACCATTGCCACTGTTGAGACAGCCAGTAATCCCTCCCAGCCATCACAGGGGCGCGCAGGGAAAGAAAGGAGAGCCCTTACTGTAGCACGCGGGAGTGGCTGAGGTCCCTCAAATCTGAGTCTTCATAATGCGGAGTTATCATTCCCAGCCCGCTGTCGCTCAGCATGCGTTTCCGAAGGGCAGGGTTCCACCAGTCTGCCACTCTGGGGGGAAGAAGGGCACCAGGCATTTAGGCACTCAAACTCAAACTCAGCCACAGGATTCGCTCTGCTCTTCCTCAAGAGGATTCTCCTCTCAACAGGAGATGGGAGAGGCCTCTTGATTGGGTATTTACTAGTTACTTCTTCACATCTATTATTTCATTTTCTCAACCGTCTTAAACTATTCTGTATGTTTCTGCCCTCTTTACAAACGAGAAAATTGCATTTCAAGAATAAGGAATTTTAAATGTGACGTCAAGGAAGAAAAAATAGAGCCTGATGTAGAAATGCAAATTAGGAAAGAACAAAGCCCACCCTGTTTCATTGGTTTCCTGTCCTAGTTCATTTCCGGAGGGGCAACACTGATTCAACTTCTGGTGGATTTTCAGGCTCCTTTGTTTTTGGAGGTAAGGCTAACAGAGAGGCCCAGCCGAGGACTAAGCCCTTTCTTTCGGCCGTTATCTGACATTGAGAGAATGACTGAGAAGGCCAAGACCGGGGTGGGCATGGCAGAATTGGTTCCCTCTACCAGACTGAAGACTGTGGCCTAGATCACGACGGGTGGATGAGAGGACACGTAGACTGTAGTGCCCACTGCTACTGCACAAGGACCCAGCATCTCCTCACTCGCTTTCCCCACAGCTGACAGGCTGGATTTACAGTACAGGCACTGTGGAGATGGGCGTCTCTAGCCCCTTGGGGGACACCCAGGGACGTGTATCTGATACCACTGGCTCTGGCTTCCTAACACGGCTGTACACCTGCCCTCTCCTGCCACTTCTGTCTTCTCTTGACTTGATACATCCCACTGGTATCAGCTGCCCCTGGCAGAGTGGACGATACTCAGAAATAACAGCAACGGTCAAATGAATTAGTGCAGGGGAGTAACTTGCCTGCTTATTAAGCATCTTGTGTGTGTGTGTGTGCGCGCGTGTGTGTGTGTGTGTGTACACAACATGCAAATGCTATTTGAGTGCATGTGTGTGTGCTTTCCAGGGAAATTCTTATTTTAACTATTTGGCCTCCATGTACCAGCACGTTGTTGAAGTTCATTCTTTGCAAGGGCAGAGATTTTTCAAATTTTTACTTCTGCTCTGTTGTTTCCTATGTGCTTACACTAGTACTGGCACATAAAGAGCTCTATAAATAAATATTTTGGAATTGCTGAAGTACGCTAGAAATATTAACAATATCTTGGTGGTTCCATGTATGCACGTTAGCAATAAAACCTGTGACCGAATCTCAATTTTGCCATTTATTTTCTGTGCAATACTGGCAAAGTTACAAAAACCCTCTAAGCCTCAATTTTGTTATCTAAGGGTTTAGGATAATAATAGTACCAGATCTTCAGGGCACTGTGGCATGATGGTGATGATGACGATTATTTCAATATCATATTTAATGAGCGTCTACCAAGTTTCAAGAACCATCCTCAATACTTCACATGTATCAACTTATTTAATTTTCAAACAATTCTATGAGCAGGTTTTATTTCCATTTTACAGATCAGGAAATAAGCACAGAGTCCTTCTGATGATTAGGTCACTATAAAGTGGTGGTAGGGATTTAAGAAAGGCATTGAGGACAGCATGTGGCTCATAGTAAGTGCCTCATGTATCATAGCTATTGTTATACAATCGATAGGCCTCAGGCTGCCTGGATATAGCCCAAAAAAGGGGGGAGGAGGAAGAGGCGGAGGAGCAAAATAACCGTCAAACCACCTGCGCCCGTTTTCATTTGGATCATACAAGCATTATAGATGTACGCACACAAATGCAAATACTAGTATTTCATAGTTTGGTAAAAAGTGTGCGTGTGGTGAATAAAGAAGGCTCAAACGTGGTGCAAATTGTGGTGGGCAAGGGTAGTTCTACACAGCTATGCATAATACAGACCAGCCATGGAACACTCTAATGAAACCCAACAAGAAAACCTCTATTTTAAAATAGTTTGAGGTCATTAGACATGTCAAGTGCAAAGCCAAGTCAGACACGGATGCCACCCTGTGGCCAGCCTCCCCTCACCACCACATCGCCAAAGAAGCAGCACACTCACCCTGAGGCTTGCTCCACCACCAGGTCAGGCATTCCGGGAGGTGTCCCTGCCTGCTGTGACAATACCATATCGGGGTCCAGAATAAAAATCTCATCTTGGGAAATCTCCATCACAAAGTGCAAATGTTCCTTAGGCAAGAAAAAAGAAGTCTGTCAGATGATGGACAGGACACTCAAACCTGACATCTGAAAAGTAACAGAACAAAGCATTCTTGGTCTTGAGGATATAATGGAAGTCTATGACATATCAAACGACCACACTGTGTTTTCAGAGGTCCAATCAGCGGACATCCGTCCCTGAAGCAACACTGTAGCAAGAGGCTGGTGAGGGGAAGAGCTGAATCCCTCTTGGTTTGGGGTTCCTACTTGACCAGGATCCTGTCAGGTACCACCAAGGATGGTCTTGCCTCTTCTTCCCAAATATCATCAAAGAAGCAACACCCCACATGCAGCTTGGTCCAGCATGAGTTGTGCAATAAGCTGAACCTGGATCCCCAGGACCTGGCCAGAGCCAAGTGGCATGATTAACAACTGATTGTATCACTGGATTCCATACCGTATTTTCTTCTTCTTCTTCTATTTTTTCAGGAGAATTTGGACAGTGGGAACACTTATTATCATTGGGCACAAGCATTTTTTTGTCTCATTATGGAACTCTGGGAATTGATGAGCTCCAAGTAGGTAGCATGAACATACACTTGAGGTGTCAAGCTTGCTAACTAAAATAAATTTAAAATGCCATAAAATTGGGCTAGGAAGTAGTAAAAGTAGCTGTGTGAGAGAAAATTTGGAGTGCAGGCTGGTGATAGTATCTACAAGCCTAGTTATTTACTGTACTCATTCGCAAGGTCAAGCAACATCATCTTGAGTCCACAAATCACAAAAAGTGTGAAGACAAATAAAAGGCTCATAGCTCAGTCCATGAGTACCATTCCAGGATTTGTAAATGTTTTAGTGTTTACATTATAAAAAATTCTAAGATTAGCCACCAATAAAGTATATTTATGTGGGAGTTTTTCGCTTTCACAGATAGGCTCAAGAAAGCTTACCTGAGATCTGTCTATTCGGTAAAAGCGATCAGCAGAAGTTGCTAGAAAAAAAAAAAACGTACACAGCATTCAGAGTCCTGTGACCTGGCATCAGATGTACAACCTTCTCTGCCATTACGCCACTCAAAAGCTTTATATTCCAACCATGCCGGACCACCAGCCAGTTCCTAAATCTATTTAGAAAAACAGGATTTCCATGTCTCTGCTACTGCTATGCCCTTCCCCCGTTCCGTATCCTCCCCTCTTCCCCCACCGCTAATCTTACTTGTCTCTTAAGGACCAACTTCTGTGCTGCCTCCTCTGTGAAACATTCCTCAATCCCATCCTCCCTACCCCAGACAGAATTCTTTGTTCCTGCCTTTATGCATATTTACATTGTGTTTATACTTCTTACAGAAACTATCTATCTTCACAAATAACTATGAGATATCTGCCTCTTTAAAGGTCTGTGTTTCATTGACTTTTTTATGTCTCCAGACATTAGCACAAGACCTTAAACAGAGCTGAGAGTTGGTACGTATTTATTAAGTAAATGAAGTTAGGGGGGAAAAATGTTCAGTAGCCAGACTTTCCAAGGAAGCGGTTCTCATTTTGAAAAAAATCTTGAAGGTGCTGAGCCAGGGACCACATCTGGTATTAAAGGATTCATTTCACTTCAAGACCGAGTCCCCTAAGCCATGTCTAAAGAAAGCCAAAACAGTAAAAATAATTATTTAACCACTTCTAAAAGAGACTGGGCTGCATCTGTGGTTTGAGGGAAAAACTTGCAAACTTCGGGTTTCTAGAAACTATTCTGATTATTCTTAATACTCCGAAGAATTATGTTCCTCCTCACCGAAATCTATCTAACAGATTCTATATATTATAAATAGATTTTCTACAAAGTACATAGTACTCAAGGGAATAACTCAAAATGCAAATAACCATTCAAAAATCATAAATATTTAATGAGTAGCTTCCCTCCAAAGGAAATGAGCTAAGAAACAAGATAATCATGGTTGCTGCCCCTTAAAAGCAACAGGGGAGTAAAATCTATCTGAGAAAGACTTGCTTTACTTTGTTCTTTGTAACCATGAATGCGATCACTTTTTAAAGGATTTTTATCTATGGAATTTAACTAATATCTGGGTTAACACTACCACCCACACTTGTAATTTCATCTAAGAATGTATACGGAATAGACTGGATATAGAACAATTCACAGACATTTTCAAAATTTTCTCAAATATAAGTTGTTTGTAGATTCAGGAAAAACAAATGATTGTGCTTCTCATCACAAGGGAATAAAGGAGCTGGAGGAGAAGTAGTAGAAATTATCTTCAGAGGCAGCTGACAAGCTATTAATGAAAACCTATGTCATGCTTCACACGGGTTATATCACTCACACACCCTGTCACACTCCTGTCCACATTTATATCCTCTCTGATGCATATACAGATCAACTAAAGAAATGTCTACAGTGAAAAACACATGTCCACACAGACAAGAGAGATACTGGGTAGTAGATACGCTGTAAGCAGGAAGTGTACGGTTATACGGGTAACTGGATAGAAAAGCAGGGTTAAGCAGCATCTAGGGAGTAAGTGATGCTTGCGATGTAAAGTGGACCCATTAACTGATTGGAAAATAACGAAAATATTATGCATTCAATAGGTCATGCTCAGAGGCACAGATCTGAATGCAACAGAGAGTTTCTACATTTTTGTAAAAATGTATACATCTTACTGAAATGATGGCTAATGAAAATATATGGAAGTTCCACCATAAGCAAACAACAGAGGAATTAGTACCTATGTACTAGATCCATCTACTGGTCTGAATTTAAGATAAGCATTCAACATGTTTTTGGAAAAAGGCGGGGGAGGGGGGCGCACTGAGAGGGAAATTTGGTGCTGTGAAGTTCAGCCCAAGCTCACCAATTTTCTTTGAGAAAAATGACTTCAGGAAAGTGTGTGGCAACACATCGTTTGGGATGCAAATGCCAACCCTGTAGGGCCACGTGAAGGGTTTCTGAATAATCCCTTGGAAAACTAGGGCCCATCCACTCCATCTATCAACGCATTGTCCTGCTGCTTCCACCATCCCACCACTCCATGAAATATAGAAACACTCACCATCTAGAAAGCACCACCGCGGGGAAAGTCTCTGGGCTGAGAGCGCCCTGGGAAAGGAGGTTTCGTGGTCCTGGAAAGAGACACATATATCCTCCTGACTCCATATGAATAACCTGAGGGATTTAACCACTGTATCATATCAACTACTTGTAGGAGTGAGCATCCTGTCCTAAACCAAATACTGGTGAGAGACCAAATCATATTTTTACTAGAAAGAGAGGCTCTGCTTTGAAATAAATTACTTCAATAGAACCTTTAAAACAACTCTCACATTAAACATCCAGGAAGGGGCACCTGGGTGGCTCAGTCGGTTAAGCATCCGACTTCAGCTCAGGTCATGATCTCACGGTTCGTGGGTTCGAGCCCCGCGTCAGGCTCTGTGCTAGCAGCTCGGAGCCTGGAGCCTGCTTTGGATTCTGTGTGTGTCTCTCTCTCTGCCTCTCCCCCACTCGTGTTCTGTCTCTGTCTCTCAAAAATAAACATCAAAACCATTTTAAAAACCATGCAAGAAGTTTTCAACTGTTCTGTTAAGCATCCGTAAGTGATATAACTGGGGACATTTACCTCCTTTAGGGAATTTCCTTCCCTTTGTGAAACTGAGGAACTAGCGGCAGCTGGCTGCCATTTACACTTGGGTTACGCGTGTAACAAAATGGGAAAGAATTGAGCCTCATCTCCTGGTGAGAATGGACTTATAGCATCTAAGAAACACAAGAGGCCATCCATATGCAGTATTGAATCTCCTTGTAACTAGAGTAGCATCTATAACACAGGACAATTTGTCTGCATGAAAGCAGAGAAAATCAATGCATATGTTGAGGCCATTATTACCTCAGCCTTATCCCACTGAACCTGCAGAGTAGTGGACAAGGAGGAAAAAAGTTTTACCAGGCTGGCTGATGACAATATCATCTGTCCAACACTGACTTAGCCAACGACATACTCATCCACCTTGGCATTCTCTAGCTTTCTCGCTTTCTCAGATGCCTGGTCCTCCCTCCCTCTCACGTGTGATCTCAAGGCCATCTGAGAACCATATTCTTCCCTCTAGGCTTAGACAAAAAGATTTTTTTCCTGTTCGAAGCTAACCACTTCATCTACTCTCCAGATTACCTTCTTCTTTCCTTTCGAACTTAGTTCTGTATTCTTAATGAAACCCTCTCCGCTACCTAGAAATTCACTAACTTTTCTGCTTTCAATGGTTCCCCCCAAAACAAATTCCCTTAAATGATCCTGTTATAGCTTTTGAAAATTAATCTTTCCTTCCTTGCCCTGCCAAACTCCTGACTCATGCTTTTAGTAACTCCTGCCTCCAGCTACCTCTTAACCATTTTGGCCCAATCTCTAGAAGGCTAGCTTCTGATGAGACATTCTTTGAAAGCTGCCCTTCCAAGAGATCACCAGGGCTAGCATCCTGCCTGATTTAATACTACTGTCAGTTCCCAAGCTTCTGAATATCTCTGAAGCTTTTATTTCTTACAAGGAATTAAGGCCACATCACAGAGGAACAGACTAGGGAACTGGCAGATTGAAAGCAGAAGGGATTATCTCTTTATGATTCCAAACTTTCAAACACTAAAAATCTCCCCTAAGAGAAACTCTTGTCAATGATAATTTAAAAATAAAAAGCACATTCTAGTTTACAATACATGATTTGGAGCATTCTATCCCTGGCTCATCATGAAATTGAAATCACTGACAGAAATAGGACAAATGAGGAGGGAGGCTAGATCTCTGTGGAGAAGGCATTGGGAGTTTGACCCACATTAGGATTTGAGATGTTCCAATATAGGGAGCATCCCTGGGGTGCAGATGATCTGGGTGTGGATGATCTGGTGTGCACTGAGCAGGGCAGGAGAAGGAAATGGGGATAATGTAAGAGGGACAATAAGAGAACCAATCGGAGGTTGCATTGATTTCCTTGGGGTTTTGACCAACAGTCCCTGAGGCCTCACTTGATCCTCAGGCAAAGCCTGTGCTTGGATCAGCGGTTCTCCAAGTGTGAACTGTGGAACAGCAGCAGCCACTGGAAACCTGTTAGAAATACAAATTCCCTGGCACCACCTAGAGTTACAGAAACTCTGGGAGTGGAAGCCAGCAATCTTTCAGGTGAAACTGATACACACTAAAGGTTTAAAAGCACAGGATTAACCAGAGGGATCCATTTTATTATTAGAAACCTTGGGTATATGGAATTTTTAATATGAATGGATTCTGCAAATTAAATTAATAACTTGATAAAGAAAACACTGGTCTCAGGTGTAATACCAAAATTTATATGTATGTATATAGAATTGATACAGCTATGGATACAGCTATAAATATATATGGATATGGATATATATACGGAGCTGTGGATACAGAGATATTGATCTCTTTTCTGAACTGGCTTTGCTGATTGCCCCAAATGAAATCTTGACACGTGCTCAGTACCTATTTGTGCGACAATTGTGTGTATCATTTTGAGAATTACATTTTGACACATGTGATATATTGCTTGACAGAAACTTAAAGTTCTTAATATATTTTTATAGAACATGTAAGGTTACCAACATGTCAGTTTGGTGTGACATGTAATGAGCCAAGAAATTTAAATGTGGCTTGAAATATTTAGTGACAACTATGAAAGCTACTAGGCAAAGATATTAAACAGAAGCATGGCTGTTTTCGCTAGAGATAAACATGGCTTAGACACCAAGGACAGTTTCTGAAACTGGATGTCAAATGTGCTTGCTATAGGGAGAGCAACACACACACACACACACACACACACACACACACACACATAATCCCATTTCCCTCGGGAAAAATGTACTCTGAAAGAACACAGAAATGCTGGATTTATCATGTTAAAAACCCAAAGATGGATAGTGTTATTGCTGGAGTATTCCAATTGGAGAATATTGTATATTATTTAGTCTAGGTTAATAAAATGCAGACTGATATATTGCCTCAGCCACGTGACCAGCTTCCCACATGCAGGTGAAGCAATATGGGTATAGCTGTGCACCTTTTTAGGTAGGAATGTCTGTGTGTTGGGAGTTTTATACAGGTGCTTGACTATTTATTTTATGTATTTTCTGTTCATTTCTTTTCTCTATGCCTTGATTCACAAGCATTTGCTACAACTCAAATCCCTTAAGGAAGTGTCATTTAAAGAGAATGTTACCAGTTTGCCCTGTGAAAACACATTGGCTGCCAGAGGACAGAGATCTTTCAAATATTTTAAATAGGTTCAAGTGGCTCTTCAAGTAAATTCAACAATCCTTAACTCCCTGAAATTTTATGCTAAATTCAGTGTGTCTGTGTGTATGTGCATTTTTCACTGCTTTCTACAGATTATCAAAGTGACCTGGAATCCCAAAATCTCACGGAAAAAAATGTCATTGAACAATAATGGGATACTTTCCTGGTCACCTGCATATTAAACAGCAGCCTTTCTTAGAAGGTGGTTAGAGGAGTGCAGGAAAGCCCTGACTTCTCTGACATAGCTCCCCTGAACTAGGTTTGCATCCTCTCCCTCCTTTTATAAAGCTCTTTCAACCTTGTTCGAAAAAAAAAAATCGTGAGCTCTTAAAGAGACGATTATTAATATAATGAGGTCCTATGTTAAAAGGCATTTGAATTCCAAAGTAAAAATGCAATTACTATCTACCTCATTCTGGGAAGGATTTATCATGCAATGCAATTAAACTCTTATTTCAAAATTTAACATGTCAAAAAGATACATAAAAGCCATCAAGTCTCAACAAAAATTTCCCCCTGGATCTAATGTAGTCCACATGTATAGATACATACAGATGAAAGGTCTCACTTGCATCACAACCCTAAAAGTTGGAAATTACTTGAAATCAGTGTTAAAATGATGTTTCGATGTGGCAGATTGAACAAAATTAAAGCACACCCACCAAATATACCAATAATCTATAAAATAAGGAACAAAGAAATCCAGCCACTCAGCATAACTGAGCACTAGGACATCTAAAAGACCGGAGGGAAAACAGCAGGTAAAGAGCAGGCTAGGGACAGGAAATCTGGTGGTGGCTGAGGTTGTTGTATTCCACTCAAGTTGAAAAACTGAGCAAAAAGCTACTTTTAGTGAGAAGTCTGCTTTGGGAAACTGATCTTGTGTGTACGTATGTGTTCTGATACGAGTTTGTTTATTTGTGGACACTGAAATTTAATTTATGTTCATTTGTATGAATCATAAAATATTCTTTCGGGTTTTTCCAGGCATTTAAATGTCTAAAAGCCATTCTTAATTCACAGGCTACAAAAGAAAAACAGGCAGCAGCCTGGATTTGGTACTTGAGGGGTAGTTTTTCAGACCTGGGGTTTCCATCATTACAAGACTGTTTGTTGTGTGATTACATTACATTTAGATTCAATGGAAATTGTCTTCCCCAACAGGTCCATTTTTATCTGACCTTGTGAATTATGTCAATTATGTCAAAATTTTGTAAGTGGAACTCAGGAGGGAGAGGTACCTTGAGTAAGGAAACTCCTTATATTGAATCTCATCCTAGAGATTCTTAAGATTCTTAGATCTCTAGACTACTCTAGAGATTGAGTAGTCTCAATCCCTAGACTACTAGGGATTTTTCACTAGCCACCCTTGAGTAATAAAATCCTAAAGACAGCAGTAAAGATAATCACACTATAAATTCTTAATATCGAAAAGTTAAGTCAACAGGCATAGTGGTGGGGTGGAAAACTCATTTTTGTAGGATGACATCATCAGACTAAGAAATGAGACAACGAAAGTGTTTCTGCCCTTGAGGTGTTTAGGAAAGGTAGATGTAAGATTGAGAAGCAATTAATAGTATAATCAATGGCCCAGGATCCAGCCTCAAATAGCAAGCCCAGAGGCAGTGGAATTCTGGTGGCCAAGAGCACCAGTCTGTGCACATGACAATCCCGGACTTTACTGCCTACTAACTATGAGATTTCCTATCTATTTATTCTGTACCTTGGATACCTCACTTGTAAAATGGCTACCCGAGTATATACTGTAAAGAGTTCTTCTAAGAAACAGATGAAAGGATATGTAAAATGCTTAACCCACTGGCCGGCACATGTTGATAGGCTGATATTATTATGCTACAGAAGTAATATTGGGGCAGCTGGGACTTTTTTTTTTTTTTAACCTAAACACCATTCTGACCTTTAATCACCTTTGGGACTCATGGAACACAAACCACATCTCAGACCAGATCATTCAGATGACGCTACACCAGCACAAAATTGTTTTATCCATAAATGTATTTGTGCTCGGAATGTGGACTTTCAAGAACAGAAATCGAACAGATTTGTATGAGAAGACACGCAAAAAAGAATGACATCAAACGGGGGCTGAAATCATGCTATTTTGGTTTGCTGCTTGCAGGGCTTTTATTCATCAGCGACCCAGCACCTCTTTTCACAGTATTAGAAGCTATAAATTGTCTTAAATACACAGTATCGTCTTTAACCCTGAATGCCTTCTGTCACCAACAGCAATATTTTTCAGAACACTTCTCTTTACCGCCCTTTCCCCATTCAATAGTAACTGTGTCTGATATTCACTTAGTTTCACCAAAATTGTTATCTTTTCATTCACTGATTTGGACTGTCAGGGGTCACGCGGCTCTATATTACTCTTATCCCTTTGATCACTCTTATCCCTATTTGATTTTTTCAGTTTTTATTTATTAAAGCTAATGAAGTGCAAGGTATGTGATGTGAGGGCCACAAAGATGAACAAAGCATGGATTGTGTCTCCCGAGGGTGTCCACTGCCCTGAGAAGCAGCCTGGATGCCCCAAGTCACCTTCTCATTTCAATTTTTGGAGTAGCTGTATGTCTGCATTGGCAGATTCCAACACCTTTTTTTTCAAGACACGGCTATTTTAATTGTGATTTTATTTCCTAGATACTGTCAAAAGCCACTGATTTTGGGAAGCGGATTTTGAGTTGGCTGCCCAAAGAACTGGAGCCTGGTAATAAAGATCGCAGGGGATATTAACAGGGAAAGCAAATGGAAGACTCAGCTCACATTTGAGAAGGCCCTTTCCTTTCGGGTCTGAAATGTGGGGCTAACAGTCTCTGGCCCTAGGTAACCATACGCTGATATACAGCTAAGACGTGCTGAGAGGCACAGTCCCGAATCATACGGGCCACTCACACGGGGCCATGATGTCAAACAGAGCAGAATGGTGTTGGCTCTTGCTGTCCTTCAATCCTTCCTGCTACTTGAAGCCCTCCACCTCCTGCCCCTGCCCTGACTCATCGCCCATCGTCTGCCACTAAAGGGTATGAAACAATAATCTCAACCGTCAACTACTCAGTGAGTAACCATTTGGTGACTGGTAAACCTTCCTTCCTTTCCTCCTTTTTACAATATGTTCTTTTTTCACTTCGGAGAGTTTTACATCAACATAACTCTACTTCTGTATTCCTTGGTGGCTCTGTACTGAATAAAACCTAGACCACCAGTCTTTTAATGTTGTTGTATCTACTTAATAGTCTATATTTGGCAACATTTCCCCTTAGAAGTATATATGTATGGGAGAGATTATATCAAATTCACAGAACCATCCTCTTGGTGTTAGGGTTACCTGGCCACTTCCACAGAGTTCATTTAGGAATATTAGGCTACTGTCTCATTCGGTAGGTTGATTTTAAGCCATGTTCTTGGGGCACGTCCCGTGTGTCATTAAGAAGGTTGTATGATCTAGCCCCTGTCCACTTCTCCTAGCATCTAGCCCCACTACTCTTTTTTTTTTAATTTTTTTTAATGTTTATTTATGTTTGAGAGAGAGAGACAGAACGTGAGCGGGGGAGGGCAGAGAGAGAGGGAGACACAGAATCCGAAGCAGGCTCCAGGCTCTGGGCTGTCAGCACAGAGCCCGACACGGGGCTCAAGCTCATGAACCGTGAGATCATGATCTGAGACGAAGTCAGAGGCTTACCCAACTTAGCCACCCAGACGCCCCTATCCCCACTACTCTTCCTGAACTTCCTCTCCATTACCTAAAAGTGAGCTGTAAATGAGCGGTAGCTCTGAGAATTTAAGTAAACTCTCAGAATTACCCAGCTATTTAGTGGTGCAATTCAAACACAGGCCTCTTGTACTTCAAAGCTCATGGTCTTATATACTTAGTTTTATGGCTTTTAGAGGAATTACTGGGGGTTTTGAGGGGTGGGTGGAATTTATGCAGGTCAAGTTTGAGAGAAGTTGTTTTTTGACTCGGCTCAAGCAAAAACATGAAGAAATTTGAAATGATCAAATGGTTCCTTTGACTATGGCACTGAAGGATTTTTCATAGTTTCAGCCTTCATTAACTGTCAAACTAATCTGTATTTCTTATCAGAGTTCACTGCCTGGTAACTCAGAATTTTTCCTCTCTCAAATTCTCTGGTCACATTGCTTGGGCACTTTCCATCCCCACGTTTCCATGTGCTTAAGAATCCCACCTAAATATGGCAATCAATGAGTACAGTGAACCACAATCCAGAGAGGAGAAACTGAAACAAAATTCATGTAAGTAACATTATGATTACATAGTGTAAGAGAAGTTTGCTGTAAGAGTTACCTGGTTGCAATTCTCAACTCCATAGGAATGCCCAATATTAACAGGTTGTTTAGCATGTGACATGATTATCACTTCTGTTACAACTTTATTTTCAAATCTGCACAACTATGCTTACGGCAATTTTGTTTAGAAAAACAATGGCAAAAACTGTATATAACCTAAATTTCTATCCAGAGAGACAGTGTTAATACATACCATGGAATAGAGTAGTAGTTTTAAAAACTGAGTTAGAGCTTCATTTATTAGCAAAGCATAATCTCCACGGTATATTACTGTTAAAAATAAGTACAAAGAAGGCAAGTCCATTTTTATCAAAAAGAGAAAAACCAAATATGTATCCAGGTATGCCTGTGTTTGTATAAACTTGCAGAAAGGTACCAAAAGGTGCACACTAGAAAGGTGTGGTCCTAAGCTCTACTTTGAGTGGAGATTTAAAAACCAAAGAGAAGTCTAGAATTATACATAATCGGAAAATTAAGATAAGCCAAGATCATAAAATCTGTCAGACTTCACTACTCAAGTAGCTAATGGAAGTCAAAGAGGAATACCTTGAGGACATTAGTATCAAAGACCAATGCCTATGTGGATGGATTAAAATTGGAGCAGGAATAAAGAGATGATTATTGACAAATAATTCACAGTAACTTAAAGCCAGGGTCCATAAACTTCTTCCTACGCTGACATTCTTCACTACTGACGGACCACATTCGTGACTAGGTGACCACGATTCAGATAATTCCTACATCTTGTCTATCTACATCCCTTTCTCTCCTACTCAAAAAAAAAAAAAAAAAGAAAGAAAGAAAGAAAGAAAGAAAGAAAGAAAGAAAGAAAGAAGGAGAGAGAATCAAAATACAAGTGATAGTATGGAGGTAATATTGAATTTGAAATAATTTTGTTTGAAATTAACTGGTATCGCTAACACGTTGCGGGGGGTGTACCTCATATCACGTCAACAGCTCACCATATCCTCACACTGGGCCTGGCACACAGGTAGAGCAGGTGGCCCTGGCATTAGGGAATCCTGAATTTAGGGGCGGCAGGAGGGTGGCCAACGGTGCAGTGCAGACTATAAGTCAGACTGGAGCTGAAAAGGGGAAGTGAGAAAAACAAAACAGCCCCTCACAGGAGGGCGAATATTGGCCCCGAGGGCAGACCTGGGCTTCATGGACCCTCTAGGGTGAACACGGCAACATCCACGTCACTAAACAAGAGTGGCCGGGAAGATGTTGGCTTTGTGAATGCTGCGCATGAAAATAAATGTAAAGAGACTCAATTTCTGATAGAAGCAAGAACGAGCTTAAAAACATGCACCTTTCGAAAGCAATCTGGCTGTAGACAGTTAAGAAATGCAATTGTGTGAATGTAGCAACACTGCACGGGAGATTCACATGATGAACCTGACAATGCCACCGATGCTTCTGGTGCTAATTCAGGGCTTCTAGTCTCTTCGGTCCTCTCAAACGACATCATCAAATCTTCGATTCATCAAAGAGATAAGATACTTGCTCATTTTATGTTCTGGTATTTTCTTCATATAAATGGTGTGACGTAGAGGAATATGACTGTCCTTGTCTTGTAACGCAGGCTGCATCGTGTAGCCCTGGACATCCCACGCTCCTCTCTACTTTAAGTGTAATAATCTCCTAAAATTGCATGCTCCTTCAATGAATAATATTAACAGATTCATTTCAAAACAATCCCTGATAATATGAATTTTTTAAATGTATGCTAATGGCAAACCAGTTTCTCATGCTAAAAATACAGCCATGTGCACAAAAGCAAACCTGTTATTTCTCATACATATATATTTTTGAAAGTCAACTGGCATCAATTACATGTAATTGATAAGGAAATTATCTGAACCACTATTTGGCACGCATATGGCAAACTTGCCCTTAATTTATATTCAATTACTCATAGCTGATGCACGCATAATTTAATGAAGGCACAGCAGCCCCGTTACACACTCCAGTAGTTAATTCAATTAAGCAGTATTCACCTAGCATCTAACTATACTTTCCCTGTGAAGGAATGTTTTTTTCCTTTCATACAACTTAGGGAAGATGGAAGAGGCAAAGAGGCAAACCAGAAGTCCCTTTGGGCTGGGAATCCTTGCTTTATTCAATAATGTCCAGTCAATAACCACTTTACTTTTACATTGATCATCTTCTGGCCCAACCCATCTATTCATTTTTTTTTTCTCCATTCATCACCAAGTTGTATAAACATGTCTCTTCATCCTTGGTGAACAGATCCATGAGGGATGGTTACAAACACATGTTTAAACATCTCCATCCAACTATAATCCCAATTAATAGACTTGCTACTATTATTTTTATCTTTCAAAACTCTTTGTCTTCAGGGCGCCTGGGTGGTTCAGTCGGTTATACACCTGACTCTTGATTTAAGTGCAGGTCATGATCTCATGGTTCACGGGTTAGAGCCCCGCTTTGGGCTCTGTGCTGACAGCGCAGAGCATTCTCTCTATTCCTGTCTCTCCACCTCTCCCCTACTCATGCTCTCTCTCTCTCAAAATAAATTTTTTAAAAATTAAAAAATAAGCGACCCTTCCTCCTCAAACCTACTTTACTATAGCTCCTACAGCAGCAGAAATAGAAATGGGATGCCCATTTCCAAAAGTAGCTTTGAAAAATGAAGAAATAATGATGGTAGTAGAAGATGAAAATGAGAGATATTCAAACATTTTTATGAGCCCTTCCGTGTAAGAAAGTCCTCTATCCACAACAACTACTGTGTGCATGTGTCATTAGCAGTATTGCCTTCACTTGCAACAGACCTGGCCCCAGGCAAGTCTTATTTTAATTCTTCATTTGATCCATCGCTGACAGCTTTGATCTAGCTTGAAGGAACAATACTAAGTTCCTAGCTAGCCTCTGTCCTTCTCTAAGACAAGATAAATTAATTCCCAGGATGACTCCTTTAAACTTGTTTTAACCCATCCATTGAAAGACTTCTAAAATCCAGAAAACAAATTAAGGAGAAAGAGGCTTCAGAGAAAGGAGAGAGATGAATAAGGATAGTCAATATGAAGAGAGGAGAAACAGATCAAGTATTTGTGGGCGAAGGCTGTCTGTCTAGGATAGCCTCTGATGGCATATATAGATCTATCTCCCAGAAGATCACGTAGTTATGTAAAGTGGGGGAAAAGGATCAGAGGATGAACAAATTGACACAGACTCAGATGTGACCAAGAGTTTTTTCTTATGGAAGTGACAGACATTTCTAAAGGATGAAAGAACTTTCTAAAAATGTTCCATCTATTTTGAAATATTCCAGCCATTCTGGTGTTAGTTTTAAGGAAATTAATTCTTTTTAAAAATATTTTAGATCCTTTTTTAAAATGTTTATTTCTTCTTGAGACAGAGAGGCGGGGGGGGGGGGGGGAAGAGAGAGATTGAGAGAGAGAGCGAGCAGGGGAGGGGCAGAGAGAGAGGAGTCACAGAATCTGAAGCAGGCTCCAGTCTTGGAGCCATTAGCACGGAGCCCCATTCGGGGCTCAAACTCCAGAATTATGAGATCATGACCTGAGCTGAAGTTGGACATTTAACCCACTGAACCACCCAGGTGCCCCTAAGCAAATTAATTCTTAAGAAGAATCACCTGGACGGATTCCTTTTTTGCAGCTGCTTTTGAATCCTATTGTTTTTTTTTTGTTGTTTTTTTTGTTTTTTTTTTTACAGCTCAAATTGTTAGCTCATAATATTTTGGAAGGCACGCTCCTGTGCGGCAACTACATCAGTACCTCATGGAGCACTACCCAGGGGAAATGGGAAACTAAGTGTCTATAAAAAACCCTAACTCTTCCTGGTTCTATTACCTATGGTTCTCTGTTTATTCTTCTCTGCCATATCCACAGATGCCTCTATTTTCCTGCACTATTTTTTCTCTTCCTGCTCCTTTTTCTTTTCCTCTTCTCATCTAGAACTTACATCTGCCCGTGGTCCCCAGTCATGTCCTGAGAGCCATTAGAATGACTCAGAGCTTCTCGAGGCCCTCACTGTTGACAGTAGGGGGACAGATAATTCCTTGTTGTGTGAACGGGTGTCCTGTGCCTTGTAACGTGTTTAGCAGCATCCCTGGCCTTTACTCAACAGACTCCAGCAGCACCACCTCTCCTAAATGTGACACACAAAAATGTCCAAATGTCCCATAGAAAGGAGCAAAATCTCCCCCTTGTTGAGAATCGCTGGAACAGTTGCGTCCACTTCTGCTCCTTAGCTTAATGACTTGGGGTTAAAATGGGATATGTGAGGACCAGGGCGGCAGCAGAGAAGGAATTATCTCATAGTCAGGTGGCCTCAAGAGGCATTTCTATCAACTAGGTAGGCAGAGTTCAATTTCTCTCTGACTTCTCCTTTATCTGTGAAGCTCAGGAATATCCTGAATCTGCCAGCACCGTGCATTTTGCTTGTCTAACTTATGAGTTACAGGTTACAAGAGATGCCATTAAGATGGAGGGGCTTTGTATTCGGGCCTCAGAGACAGTGCAGGCAGGGATTTTCAGCAGGCTATAAATATCCAGCACATTCTTGGATAACCCATAATGCCTTGTTAGGTTAATACAAGGTGTCATTTTTGAGCCTTCGTGCTTTGTTGGCAATTCGCTCTGAATTTAGTAAAAGAAGAAACCAAAGCAATGACATGCTTAAATGGCTAGGAACTGCCACATGCCTCGCTAATAAGGTGACTTGGGCACTCATACGCCTTTCCAAATGCTGTGCTTTCTCTTGAGTTTTTCCTAGCCTTAGAAAACAGCTAAAATGCCAACTGCCCATTAGTGAGCTGATAGGAATTTCTGAAGTTGTTTTTTTTATTTAACTTACTTGTATTTATTCATTCCATCACAGTTAATTCTCCAAGTTTATTTAGTGCCATCTCATCCACAAAAAAGTCCATTTCAAAGCATTTAAGACATTCTGACAGGTCTCTCTCTCTTACATCACCCCCCACACCCCTATACCAAGACAGACTACAGAGTCTGACATGATCAGTTTCTGCATTAGGAAACAAAGATTTAGGGGCGCTCGGGCAGCTTAGTTGGTTAGGCATCCAACCCTTGGTTTCGGCTCAGGTCATGATCTCACGGTTTCATGAGTTCAAGCCCTGCGTTGGGCTCTGGGCTGGCAGCAGCACGGAGCCTGCTTGGGATTCTGTGTCTCCCTCACTCTCTGCCCCTCTCCCGCTCACAGTGTCCCTGTCTCTTTCAAAATAAACTTAAAAAAAAATCTTAAAAAATATCACCTGCCAGTTTAATCATTTCCTGCCAGTTGGTTTGGTCACTTTCTTCTTAACACTAATAGCACCTCAGGGTGCCTGGGTGGCTCAGTTGGTTAAGCATCATAGCGTGCCTTGATTTTGGCTCTGGTTATGATCTCATGGTCATGGGATTGAGCCCTACAAAAAGCTCTGAGCTGATAGCATGGATCCTGCTTGGGATTCTTGCTCTCTGCCCTTCCCCCACTTGCACCCTCGCTCTCCCGCAAAATAAATAAACATTAAAAAAAAAAAAGCTAACAGCACCTCTATCCCATGGTTTTTGTACACATCCTCAGAGTATTTTAGAATCCAGTCTCCTTCATCCCAGCCTCTCAGCAGCAATGACACAATTCACCGTTTCCTCCTTCTCTAAGACACATTTCACTCGTGGCTTTCATGATACCACCTTCGACCCATTAGTACATGGTGTTATGACTTCAAGCCCTCCTCTTTAAACTCTCCCTGGGTGATGTCCTCCAGCTTCATCATTTAAATACCATCCGTTTCCTAACGATGTGCAAATTTCTATCTCCAGGCCTGAATTTTTCGAGCTTTAAAATGTGTACATCTAATTTCCTACACACCCAAACCTCTTGGATCTAATAGGCATAACAAAATCAGTGTGGCTAAAACAGAACTCTCTAGGGGCGCCTGGGTGGCGCAGTCGGTTAAGCGTCCGACTTCAGCCAGGTCACGATCTCGCGGTCCGTGAGTTCGAGCCCCGCGTCAGGCTCTGGGCTGATGGCTCAGAGCCTGGAGCCTGTTTCCGATTCTGTGTCTCCCTCTCTCTCTGCCCCTCCCCCGTTCATGCTCTGTCTCTCTCTGTCCCAAAAATAAATAAACGTTAAAAAAAAATTAAAAATAAAACAGAACTCTCTATTCACCACCCCTCTCACTCACTCCTCCTCCTCCTGACTGCCCAAGATCCCAAGCAAACAAGTACATTCATCTTCCCCCAACTCCTTCCCTTAACCAGCTCTCCTTTGTTCCACTCAGGAAATTTCCTCACCACCCTCTCCCTACTCTCTGGCCATGTTAATTCAAACAGTCTCTCTCACTTAAGCTGCCTGTTCAGTGAGCATATCTTGGGCTTAGACCCTAGATCTTTTTTCCACTCCTCCCTTAATACCCAAAGGCCCCTGATTTTTATAATTCCGCAAGGAGGGGTGGGGGCACGTAACACTCCAGACACTGAAGTTTGGCCACTGCATTGGCTAGCCTGTATGGTCAGTGCATAAAATCTTCTGAAGTGACATTGATAATACAACAGTTTTGACACCCAAGTTTGACTTGACTGCAAGCAAACAAAAATACAGCAAACTTCTGATATAGTCAATAAATACCACTAATTCTTCTGCATGTTTTTGTTACCAAATAATAAATGAAACAACCACCTCCTGATCTCTGCGCAAACATACAAACGTGGTGTAGAGAAAACACAGTACAAAATATCTACCTGTCACAACTCTCACAGCAAAATAACTATATCAAATAAGCCAGAATAATAAATAGTATTGGTCTCATAAAACTAGTTAGAATAAATATCTGAAATGTCTAAATAAAAACGCAAAGATGCAAAACATCCATGAGAAAAGAGTACAAACTCTTTAAAAACACAAACAGACTCGCAAAATCTTGGGTAATAGGTCAATTTTTAAAGAGCAGAGATCAGTCCTAGCCTCTAAAAGTACTGAACTTTTAAAAATAAAATGAAACTGAAATAGTGGCTTTAGGTAAATATGCAAGTAGCTACCAGGAGGAATGTTGTGCTCTATCTAAAAATAAAGTGGAAATTTGCCCTTTCGTGGTTGATAAAAAGCAGTCTCAGAACTAGAGTTGGTTTTTTTTTTTCCTCAACGTAAACACACCCTAAGTGAATTCCTATCCCTTTTATTGCAGCCAGATGGAAGAAAGGACTCTTGAATAGTGGGGTACTTTGTTTGAAACTTAAACCCACAAACAAACAAGAACACCAAGACTATTTCTGTCATTAAGCATCAGGATAATTAGGCTGCCTGGAACGAGGGCATGATTCACTGGCAGGAGGAGAAGCTACCAACATGTTACAAGGTATAAAGTTTTTAAACATTGTTGTTTACCCAAAAAGATATTCAGGTGCAAATTTCAGGTGCAGCATAAAAGAAACCAAAAACAAATGTGAGGTGCTAAACCAGGATTCACAGATTTAGACATCTTTAAACACCTGTCCCCCCACATGGAGTTATAAAAAGGTCTAGGACAGGGCATTTGGAGGGAGTCTTGGCATGCTCTGACTCCCACACACCCTCCCGCAGGGAAGGGGACTGACCTCTCAGAGAAAAGGACTTTACCGGGACTGCTCAGAGCTTTGAGTTTGCCCCCCGTAGTCTGGGGTATACTGCGCAATGGGATCTGAACCGTGCCTGAGAAATCTAATTTCTAAGAGGATGGCTGGAGAGGCCTGTACAGCAGAGTAGGGGCAGGGAAGTGGGGAGGTAACAGCCCTCCCAGAGACTGTTGGGGCAAAGGATATCTGAGTGTTCTCCTGTGGACTTGATGTGGATCACGAGAGACAGGCAGGCTGGGTTTCTTAGATCCTGTCCAAAAGACCAGGATGCACCAGTCAGACTGCATTTTAGAACATCTGCTTGATGGTTGTGGGAAACAGAGAACTCACTTTCCTGGTTGTGAAGAAGACACATGCAGCCCTGGTTGCTAATGGCAGCCATCTTGGACACGGAAACATCTAGTTCAGAGGTGAAATTGACAGAAAGAAGAGAACAGAGCAGAAAGACCAGCAGAAAAATGGAGCATGAAGCATGGCCAAACCGTACGTTAAATCCACCCTTGATCTGAACTTTTTTGCTGATGTGAACTAATAGACACTTTCCCCGTCAAACTAGTGTGAACTGAGTTTCTAATATTTGTCATTAAAAGCACTTCATTTTATAATCTTTTCTAAATGATATGGGAGAAAGTTCACAATCCAAATTTGTGCTATACTAGGATTGTCCAAAACCAGGAAAATGTAAAAGAATCAGAATGTCCACTTCACTTGATTCTTAGAGTAAACTCTATCCCTAGGGAAGATGTGGCCTCTAATCCAAATGAAGCATTGATTGAAAGATGGACCTTCTTTTTTGGGGGATAAGGGGATAAAAAAAAAGAAGGGGGTTCAATTATGTGTTACCTGGTAATGAACTCTCTGGGAGCCAGAAGAAACTGACTGCAGGTCCTAATGGGAAAATGGGAAAAAAAAAAAATCCATACCTTAAAATGAGTTTTAACAAGTTGTCTCTACCACTCTATCAACTGAACGCCCAATTTAATATTATTAAACTCAGCTAGAAAATATCTAACTCTTCCAAATTCATCAAGGTTAAACAAAGAAGATAATGCCCAAATAACAAAAGCATACCAAGCTGGACTGAGAGAAGAAAGGCCATTTAGCTACTGAAATCTGTAAATTTTAAATGGTTTAGATGTGATAGAATGGTTTAGATGTTTAGTGATAGAATGCCAAGGATCGAGAAGACCAAAAGTAAAAAACAGCCCATTTTAATAAAAAAGAGGTCATATTTAACTTGCACCTGAACTTTTGGCTTATGAAGAAAGTCTCTAAAATCCCTCTAAGTACTTAGGAAGAATTTATTCATCTTAGACCTAATACAAACTGTCACAGTAATTGTGTTTATACTGAGAAGTACTAGGCAAACATGGGTTTTCATAGTCGGCGAAGAGAAAATCGTTGGCCACCTTTGCATTATCACGAAGTGCAAATTAATAGGGTTGAAACTAATGAGGTTTTGCTGGCAGATTCTGAGAGCCTGAATCCCTTTATAAAGTTTTATAACTAAGTTGTCACCGTGGTCATGTCCTGAAGGTTTCCTTGTTAATGAGTGTAGTGATTCTATTTACAGATGTCAGCAATCCTAGGTTCCTTTGTCTCCATACCTGCTTCCCACGGGGCTTTACCAACTTACTCTCTGTGCCCAACTTAGTTTTAAAATTTCTCTTTGAGTTCATTCATTATTTTTTTTAATCCTACTTTTAGTTGAATATTAGTATTATAAGCATGCTAATAAGTTAGTTTTCAACAAAGTCAATCCATCAGTCATGTAGTTTGCTACTGTGAAATCTCAAATTACCTATGAGTTAAAAAAAAAAAGGTTTGGTATCATTTATGATTTGCTTTTTTATTGCAGGTTTTTTGAGTGAGGTTGCACAATAGCATAAAACCATTATTTTGAAAAATGAGACATTTTGTGTCCCAGGAATATTTATTTGGGCCTGAGTCACACTCTACAAAGTCCACAAATTTTAACATGTTAAAGTTATCCTTGGTAAAAACAGCCGAATGAAACCACAAGGGTAAAATTTGTTGACTTTTCTTCTCTCACCCATATCAGTATTCAAAATCTGGTATCTACATCAAAATATATTGTGTTCACAATTCCATTTCTGTCCTTAAAAATGGTGAAGAAAAAAAGTCATAATTTTTCACCTTACTTTATGCCTTCTGCCTGTATTTATTTCTATCAGGAGAAATAGAATCTAATGTTCAAAGCTAAGTGGCTACAATTTGAAGGGATTTTAAGTTCTATATATCTTCTTTATTTGTGATATTTACTTATGTAGAATGTGTTGTCTAGAAGGGAGTTGTTCATCTTGTGGTATCTATCATAATTACCCAGTAGCTTTAAAAATAGCAATGTCTAGACCACATCCAGAAAATAAATGTTTTAATGTGCATCTTTCATCAAAAAAAAAAAAAAACCAAAAAACAATGAAAGAAGTGATTGTTTATGCTTTCGCCATTTGTAGAATAAAGACAGGGAATACTCCCCGTCAAAGTATTGCAAGAACAATCAGTGGCCACTGCAGGGATGGCTTTGGGTCCCTGGCTTTGCTGGTGCGATTCAAATTCATGAGAATGCGATTTATGAGGTCTCCTCCATTGTCTTCCTCTATGGTAAGCCAGATTGAGGGAAAGAATCGAGAATTCCTCTGTGTTCTGACACAAATTTCTCTGAGGTATAGAAGGTTTTTCTTTCCTGTAGAAGTTATATTTTTAAAAAATGTAGCGATCTCTGACAGAAGCCTGTGCTAGATACAAAACATTAAACCACCTAACTCTCTGTTTTCCTTCATTATTCATCAGGGCCCTTTGAAATTCAATATAGCTCAAAAAATACAGATACACAGTGTGGCAAGAAGACAAGAAGTTCCAAGCTATAGTTATGGATCACACTAGAGCAACCTTCTTTCCCATTTCAACCACGGGAGGAGGGAAAATAGCAGTGGGGGCTGGGGAGAGAGACGATCTGGTCGATGCTTAAAAGACAAGGACACCACGTTTCCATTTCCTTCTCAAATGCATCATTTCAGAAGCAAATATATATGGTTGGTAATTGCTTACAGAAATGGAAAACTGAGAGTAAACAATTGGCTAAAGAAACTCACCTCCTGTAGGCGATCTATGTACATACGGCAAGTCTCCAAGTCACAGTCTCCACGCACAACTAGAATACCCAGAGGGATAGCTAAGGGTGAAGGAAAGAGAAAAGTCTAAAATAACATATTTGATTTTTCTAGATTGGCAAAATGTGTTTCTTATGGTTAAAAAAGTATCTCAGAAATGTAAGTAGTGTTTTGGACATTTCATTATCCAAAATTCTCCTTAAACCTTCCTTGTGACCCAGTCTCTTTATTTCTGCAGTCGTCCTTCCCTTCCTTGCATGATCTGTGCTGTCCCTGGCCACCTGGCCAGCCTTCCTTTTGTCTTGGTGGCCCAGGTATGGAGGGTAATGTCATGGAAACGGTGGACTGGCAGGACCAGGAGGGGGCTCACAGCCAGCTAATCATCAATGCCTGCATTTTCAATAGTCAATGTACCACCAGAGAGTAATTTAAAAATCATGATTCTGGACACTTACCCCCTTTCCCTCCTGAATGCATGGGGCTTAGTCTTTCTGTCAGTTTGCAATGGTTCCCTATTCAAGAGACTCCCTCCCGGAGGTGCTGCCACCTGCTGGCCACCACCAGAACTAAATAGGCATAAAATGTTTAAAAAACAAAAACAAAAAAGCTCCTAGAAGGTTTACAGCTTAAAAATCCAACTGATCTTAAAGACGGCCAGTGTAAACATGATAGCAACAGGGCTTCAGGAAACAGGAAAAGCTCTTATGTGCCTTAAACACCCTATATATTTAGGAGGTGGTAAATGTTATACAAGGACTTTGATGGATAGAACTTTCCTCCTCAGATATAACCGTAAGATTCCTGCAGTACTGAAAAACAGCCTCCTTCCCCAAACTTAAAAAAATGTATTGCTTATTTCTAATTTTAAAAGTATGGTGACACTATTAAATCTATAACATAACAAAAAAACACCCTTCAAAATTTTGAATTAACCAACTAGAGACTGGCAAGCACATGATATGCCAGTGGTATTCACTGAAGATTTTCTAAACTCTTTCACTCACTGACTTTTTAAAGCCTCATCATCAATAAAGGTCTGAAAGCGCAAAACAGGAGAGCATTAAAAATTAACAATAGAGAAATAAAATACATTTAAAATGTATGGAAAAATCTTGAGGAACTCGCAAAGCAGTAGAGAAGACATGCAGATACACAAAAAATGATAACTGTAATAGGGTATATAAAAGTATGAGCTTAGTCATTTGAAAACTACAGGACAGAGGGACTAATTCTTGCCTAAGGGCAGTTTTAGGCTCTCCATAAGATATGAAGCCCCGCTGGCTCTTTTAGTTAGAGAAGCGAGGGTAGTCTAGAGATAAAGAAATCACTTGTTTCTCGGTATTACCTCCTAGACTGGCAACCTGGAGGAACAGGGTGTGGTATGAACCTCTCTAGTGGAAACCACGTCCTGCATACGTAAGTCTTGAAAGCATCCATCATCTTGTAGAATTATGTAGGCATATGACTCAGTATGAACTCTCTCATCAGGAATGCTCATTTGCCTTCACAACCATAATGTCTGGTAGAGCCACGTTAGACATTCAGAAAAAGTTTATGAAAAGAGGGAGAAGGGCTTAGAGCGTGTTCGAGCGTGAAAGAGAAAGTATGTCTTTCAGGGCTAAGTCAGCTTTCCAAGGGAGGCAAAGAAACAAAGGTTTGGAGCAGGAGAGGGAGCATGTACTGGACCCGGGGCTTGCCTTTACCTGTTCTTTCAGAAGCTAAGCAAGACAGTCAGTAGGCAAAAGCGTGAGGAGCCCTGTAAAGTGTCCCATGTTTGGAGGAAATAATAATCTGGAGAAATACCTTGTCTCTTTTCTTTGAATATAAACAGAAACATCAGAAAAGTCATTAGTATGGTTATCATGCATCTTTAAATGAAATGGAAGGGAAATTCAGTGAGGAGATTCCTAAAAGTACTGATTAAAGTAATCATCCTCAGCTAACCTACATAGGTTACCTACTGAAGTAAGGAGAGAATAAAGATTTCTATCACTTGAGGAGTGAGGAAGAAAATCTAGAATTTTTGCCTAGAAGTCAGTCAAATGTTGTGAAAATGAAATATAGCCATAACTAACATGATATTATAGCCCATGTTAGAATCTTGTTCAGTGATGTTTACTCTCTGTTTTTAATTTTTTTAATGTTGATCCATTTTTGAGAGGAGAGAGACAGAGTGAGAGCGGGGGAGGTGCAGAGAGAGAGGCAGACACAGAACTCAAAGCGGGCTCCAGGCTCTGAGCTGTCAGCACATAGCCCAACACAGGGCTTGAACTCACCGACTCACGGACTGTGAGATCATGACCGGAGCCAAAGTCGGCTGCCCAACTGACTGAGCCACCCAGGCTCGATGTTTTCTCTTAATTTCAAACGTGCCAACGTAGAGAAATAAAATCTGATCAATATCATCTATTTACTTGAATTAAGAGACACGTTTTATAGAAATGCAGGAATCCTGTTAACATCTCTGATTTCCTTCTATTATCAATGCTTGGAGTTAAACCGGTCACAAATTCAATGCACTTCGAGCAGATATTTCAAACTACAATTAGACAGTAGATATTCCAGACCTAGAATGAAGAAGGCAGAGCTGGGAAAAATTTTTCAAAGATCTGTCATTTGTTTCTACTATAAGTATAAAATCAGCTACTTTGCATTATTCCTCTAGAAGTCAAGTAAGAGAAAGAGTGCTTTTGATTGATGTTAGCTATTAATTGGGCTTAAAAATAAAGGGCATTCTCTGCCACAATTTCATACCATGATTACTGACAATTTGCTGTCAAATTTATCCTATGAAAGGAGCAGTGTGCAGTAGAAAGGGGGTATAGTCATTCCCTCTTGAATTCAAATCTCAGCACCGCTTTAATCTTACGGAATTACTCACATTAGCTCTTTGGTCCTGCAAGTTACTCAATTCCTCCAATCCTTAAAGTGAAGACTATGGTATTTAGGATGGGTTTCTTCTAGGATTTTATGAAGATTAAATGCAACGCTGTATTTAAAAATGAATAACCAAAACATCAATGTTCTTTCTCCTATACTCCCTTTACTATCTTTAGGACAACTTTAGCTAGAAAATAAATACATATAATCATATATCTTTCAGTTTATCAGGATTAGCTGGTAGTTGCATAAGATATATTCCTGTTTTCTTAAAACTAACTTCGACTCTTTCCGTAATGGGAAAAATAACTGTAGTATAAAAATATTGTAATCTGACAGTTCCATCTGGGGCTGGACATGATGGCGGAAGAAATTTAGAGAAAATTATCACCTTCATTTTACAATACTGACAACTAACTACCACTTCAGGGAAGTCTCCTTCATATTAATTGAGAGCAAGGAAGGTGGTTGTCACTTGAGCATTAGAGTCATTATCCCCAATCCTGATGATTCATCTTATTTTGGCCTTAAAGATTTTATTCGACTCCAATAAGCAACAACCAATACTCAGCCTACGTAATGGAACTTGTATTGCAGGGATCAAATGGAATTTATAGGTTTTAAGCAATAAAAACCAAGCTGGTTTTTCAATTCTGACGACAGATTTAATACTTCCTTTTCTCTTGTCCGAAATGCTACTAAATTACAGTAAATGGGTTTTTTAAAGACATAAACCAAGAAAAAAAGAGGAGACACAGTGAGAAGATAGTAACAGATAAAGCAGATGGAAAATTGGTAAATGACCCACAGCCCCTATAGAGTCCAGTCCTAAACCATGGATGGGAATGATGAGAACCAACATGATTTTTACAGTAAAACCCCCAGGAATCTTGCAAACTGTCAGCATCACATGCCTCAAGAACTGAGGGTGGAGGGGGCAGCTAAAATAGATCACTAGATTCCACCAGCCACTCTTAGCAGGTACAATTACTTTATAGACAATGGGGACTTACTGACTATCTGCAGAATACAGATCCCCAGATTTCTTCCCTCACTAGGCTCTCCAAAGCTAGTAGCCAGAACACTGCCTTTTTGGAAAGAGATCTGAAGCCTCCTCTTGGGGAATCCTCAAAGAGTTAAAATAAAATATTGCATCTATGAAATATAAACAGATTGTATTAAAAGAAGATAAAGAATAGGAGGGAGCGCCTGAGAGGCTCCATCGTTTAAGCGTCCGACTTCGGCTCAGGTCATGATCTCACGCTTTGTGAGTTTGAGCCCCGTGTCAGGCTCTGTGCTGACAGCTCGGAGCCTCGAGCTGCTTCGGATTCTGTGTCTTCCTCTCTCCCTGTGCCTCTCCCCCACTCATGCTTTGTCTCTCCCTCAAAAATAAACATTTTTTAAAAACTATTTAAAAATAAGTAATAGGAGGAAGAAAAAAGAGAAGGAACACCATTCAGAAAACAAAAAAAAAATTCTTGAAAATAAAAAATTGATAGAATAAATACAGTTTAATAGAAATAATAGAAGACAAAGTTGAGGAAATTGCCATAAAAGTAGAGCAAAAATACAAGGAGGCATAAAATACAAGAGAAATGCTAAGAAAAATAAGACTCAGCCAAGTGGCTGAACATTCAAATAATAGGAATTTCAAAAACCAGAGAAAAGAGAAAGGAATAATTACCAGAAATAAACCAAATAAAAATTTTTCTTAGACTGAAGAACATTAGCTTCAAACTAAAGTGGCCCGACAGGTGCCCAGCACGATGATAATAAAACAAGAGAAAGACATTGTATTTTAAAATTTAACAATATTGGGGACAAAGAAGTATCTATGACTTTCCAGAGAGGAATAACTAGATGGTATATAAAGGATCAGGGATTAGATGGTCTTAAACTATACAGGCCACTGCATGGTTGGGCAGGCAATGAAACAATGCCTTCAGCGTTCTAGACTTTTACACATGATCCATGCTATCAAACAACTGCAAGGATGAATGAAAGACACATTCTCTTTCAAGGAGCTATTGCAATACTTCCTCTAACAAAAGTTTGAGTTTGCAAAAGATTGAGGAATTCATGTAACATAACACATGGGGAACACAACACAGAAGAGGGAACCAAAGTAAACCTCCTAGGTGGGGCTAGACAAGCCCAGAGTGACAAATCCGTCGGGCCGCCAAACAATATATACTGGAGCACTGTGACTCGCAAGACTGCTATATGGACAGCTATCATCATTGAAATTTTCAGGGGCGCCTGGGTGGCTCAGTCGGTTACGCGTCTGACTTCAGCTCAGGTCATGATCTCGCACTCCATGGGTTCGAGCCCTGCGTTGGGCTCTGTGCTGACGGCTCAGAGCCTGGAGCCTGCTTCGCATTCTGTGTCTCCTTCTCTCTCTCTCTGCCCCTCCCCTGCTCATGCTCTGTCTCAGTCTCTCAAAAATAAATAAACTTAAAAAAAAAATTCATCATCCTTGGAGTTAGTTTTCAATGCAAGGGTAGAGCCCAGGCGAGTCTGAACCAATTTCTTTTATATATATATGTATGTAAACATACATATACACACGTACACACACACACACACACACACACACACACACACAAATACACACACAACAACAACACCGTATCACCCAAGATATACTCTACCTTAACCTGCTTTTGAGAGCAAGAGTTAAGTTATGGTGGAGCAGAAGAATTCAAAGTTCATTCCCTCTAACCATATTTCTGCTTGATATCTAGAATGCACCCTAACACCCTCACCAATGTTTCTCAGAATTCAATCATTACCTTGTCCCCTAAATCCTCTTACAATGGGCTCATGTGCACTCTCACTCTCAGAGAAGCTGAAGACACACAGTGATGCAGAGACTCCTTCCATCTCTCCTAAGAGTCTTCATCTAAAAGTGAAATCATCATCTTTTCCGTACATGGTGAAGTTTAAGTTGGTCAGCCAGTCTATCTCTATCTCTATTTATTACGGTGTAATTCCTGTTAGAACAGAATTGCGGCTGAATGGGGCTGTTAACCTATTCAAAACACAAACAAAACTATCTCCAATGGGATCATTAAAAGAAGGTATGAGACCTTAGAGAAAAGCTTCTCAGAAAACGGACGGATTTGCAAAGATTGAGTTATAAGTCCTAAATATATACATAAAAATATCAGAATTGCAGAGTCTTGAGGTTAAATAAAAAGACAGTCATGTCCTGAAAAGAATAAATCAGTGTCAAAAATTCATAAAATAGGGAAGCATTATGAATAATATGGGAAATCATCAAAAACATAGATAATATTAAAATGCATTTATTTTATGTTAATGCTATTCAGAAATACCCTTTTTAAAACCTGACATTTCCTTAAGCATCAATTTTAGATTTATTGACATAATCTATACAGTTTATGTCCAAAGCTCACTCTCTTTCTATCAACTTATACACAGCTTTAGAAACCAATAGTCTGAAAAAGAATCTGTTCCCTAGAAAATAACACCAGAGAAAAGCTAGGCAAGATTGGGTTTGGCAAAGACGGTTTAGATACAACACCAAAAGCGTGATCCACGAAAGAGAAAAGTGGTATGTTGGAATTCATTTAATTAAAACATCTACTCTGTCAAAGATATTTTTAATAAAATGAAAAGACCAAACAGATTGGGGTGGGGGGAAACCTTTGCAAAACACATATCTGATAAAAGACTGGTATTCAAAATATGCAAAGAATTCTTAAAGCAGTAACAGTCAATTAAAAACTAAGGTAAGATCTGAACAGACATCTTACCAAAGAAGACAAATAAATGGCAAGTAAGCACATGAAAAAGGTGCTCAACATCATATGCCATTAGGGAACTGCAAATTAAAACAATGGGATACTGTTATAGATCTATTAGAATAGCTAAAATTGAAAACAAAAAAAAATCCGACACCACCAAATGCTAGGGAGAATGTGGAGCGACAGGAACTTTCATTCATCACAGATGGGAATGCAACATGGTGCACCCACTTTGGAAGATAGCCTGGCAGTTTCTTACAAAACTAAACAAATCCTTACCAGCTGAAAATTATGTCCCCACAAAAATTTGCACATGAATGTTTACAGCAGCTTTATTCATAATTGCCAAAACTTGTAAGCAACAAACATGCCCTTCAGTTGGTGAATGAATGAACAAACTCATTAGCATACAATGGGATGTCATTCAGCAACAAAGAGAAATGAGTTTTCAAGCCACAAAAGACAATGGAGGAAGCTTAAAGGCAGATCGCTAAGTAAAAGAAGTTCGTCTGAAAAGGTCACACCCTTCATGATTCCAAATATATGGTATTCTGGACAAGGTAAAACTATGGAGAGTTAAAAAAAAATAGTGGTTGCTAAGGGTTACAGATAAGGCATGGTTAATAGGTACAGCCCAGGGGTTACTTAGTGTAGTGAAACTACTCTGAATGATACTGTCCTGGTGAATATGCGTCACACATCTGTGAAAACCCATAAAACTATAGTATAGAGCACAAGCACGAATCCTAATGCGGAGTATGGACTTTAGTTAGTACTAATGCGTTAACACTGGCTCATCGATTCTAACAAGAAATGCACCATACTAAAGCAAGATGTTAATAATAGGAGAGACTGGGGGGCAGGGGTGGAGGGTGTACGGTGAGGGGATATATGGAACCGTGTACTTTCCACTTGATCTTTTTGTAAACGTAAAAGTGTTCTAAAAAATAAAGTCTATTAATTAAAAAAATAGAAACACAAGAGAAAAGAAAAAATAGGCTCTGAGTTTCCTATATATAGATACTTTGCTCATATCAGAGAATCCACTTACATAAAGAAAAACAAATAGGGGCGCCTGGGTGGCGCAGTCGGTTAAGCGTCCGACTTCAGCCAGGTCATGATCTCGCGGTCCGTGAGTTCGAGCCCCGCGTCGGGCTCTGGGCTGATGGCTCAGAGCCTGGAGCCTGTTTCCGATTCTGTGTCTCCCTCTCTCTCTGCCCCTCCCCCCGTTCATGCTCTGTCTCTCTCTGTCCCAAAAATAAATAAACGTTGAAAATAAAAAATTTAAAAAAAAAAGAAAAACAAATAATATCTACTTTCTTGGCCATAGTTTTAACACTATTCAAGAAGCCACAAGATGATGGGAAGAAGGGACTAGAAGTAAAAATCAAGGAGGAAGGCAGGGGACTCTAGAGAAAGGAAGCAAGGCCCTAAGGGAGGATGGGAGGGGATGAGTGGAATCTTCCTGTGGTTCTCATTAGTTTTGAATGTGTCAGGGTTATCAGGGAACTAAAGTTCGAACTTGATGGCTGACAATAATTAAAGAGAATGAGTTGGCAATGTTTCAACTCAATTTTTCTCCCTAGGTGCCACAGGTCTGTTTTTACAACAACTTGCCGTCATTAACTGCCACAGCTCAAATGGAACCAACAGGGGAAATTAATAGGCATATTAGCATTCAAAAGGAAACACAAGATCCTAAGAACTTCATACTTCACCATGGCAGAGCTGGCCTCTGTAAAAGGTTTCATGACACCTGGTTCGTGTGATTAACAGTGATCCTAGAGTTTGGACTCTGTAGCTTGAGCTTAACCTTTCCACAGTTAGTTCCAAGTGTCATCCACAAGATAGAAGTAAACTATGTAGTTTTTACTGCATTATATGTGAGGACAGTATTTTCAAGGTGTGCTTTCTACAAAGTAGCAGTTTCTCTACAAATCTGGGTTTCAAACCACAGATCCAATTCTGCTTCTTATCCCAATTATAAACTACCTGAGAAGGCAACCCAAGGGACATCCAACTCACTTTTTTAAAAATCCTCTTAAATGTTTTGTCGTTCATAATCTCACATAACAACTCCTAGTATTCACTTTCACTTAACTAGGCAATTGTGTAACAGATAGCGTATGAAAATATTTTTCAGGCCTACAAGTCCTCCACTTAATCATTCAGCACGCAAGTTTTAAGGATTTTCTTCTTCCAGAGACAACTGGTGCTAGGAGGTGAGAAGTAACACTAAGACTCAGTACCTGCCCTCAAGGTGTTACAGACCGGGAAAGGAAGAGGGACATTAAATACATCCTCTCCATTATAGACCTTGTGACTTCAATTCTGACCAATGAGAATCTAGTGTGCATAGGACGCAGAGAAGCTGCCCATTTCTTAGGACAGGACGCACTTCACAAAAAGTTACCCCAAATGAAGACAGTAAGGGAGTTTAGCAACAGAGACAAGAATTTCTCAGGCACAGGAAAGTCTCAGTCTTAGACCATCCTTAGATCTAAGAAACCAAGGCATGAAAATGTTTAGGACTTACAAAAATAAGTGGGTAAAGAGTACAAGGAGGTGAGGTCAAGGCCAGAAGCTTGTGGGGGTTTTTTATACTAAGGAGTGGAGCCTTATTCTCAAAAGGATGGGCAGATATTATAGGGTTTCCAACAGATGGTAAAGGTTTCAGATTTACATCAACCTAGAAGGCCTTAATGTGACCCATGGCTTGACTATACTTGACACAGTGCCTGACCTCTCAGTTCTTATTTAGAAGACTTTCTATTGTAAATTATTTCTCTGTCTTTTTAAGATGTCAATCTTCTCCCAGCCTCTCAGACTTTTGCAACCCTAGAATGTCTTTCTCAAAGATCTGGGAGGCATCTTTCTGATGCCTTCAAGGAAGATTGTGTCCTGCTTTTCGAGGCTCCATGGGTGGGTAGGAGCCTAACCAAGTGCTGCTAATCAGCAGCAAGCACAGATGGCCTGATCACACTGACTAGCCTCCTGCTAATATCCTCTGCTACTTTTCTACCCACTCACCCCAGGGCTTAAAAATTCCCCGCCTTTTGTCACAACAGAGTTGACTCTTGGTTCTCTATTGCAATACTCTTGAATAAATCCTTCCTCCCCTGTTTAATTGTTCCAGGGCAATTTTTCTTTGACGTTTTAGAAAAATCATTGGAGGAGATGTGGAAGACAAGGTGAGTGGCAGGAAGGTGAGTTAGGAAGAGCTTTAGCGTTCAAGGAGAAGAGCAATGGTGAAGCCCAGAAGAGAAGACTGTGGGAGAGAGACATGTGGGAGAGAGATTAAAGTCAAGCAATCAACTCTGTGAACAACTGGAGAGTGAAAAGGAAAAGACACAAGGGAGACTCAAGGTTGTTTAGAGTGGCCATGGCAGCTATAACCTCCTTGTAACCTCCCTAATGCCACAGTGGACTGGTGCCTGTTGAGCTCGTGAGAGAGTAGAGGAAACAGATGGTGAGATGAAGGGTCAGGGAGGGCTGGGAGGAGGGACATTAAGAGAGAGAGGGAGAGTTGGGTGGTTGGGTTATGAAAACAACATAAAAGTGTCTTTTGTAATGATGGATGACAAAGACCATTTATAAATGCCTCAAAGGCAGTTGATAACACCTAAACTATCTGAAAGGGGTTTCTGAGTTAGCATGTTGTTACTGACAGAATTCTTAAGAATATTCTCAAGACTAGGGGTGCCTGGGTAGTTCAGTCGGTTAAGCATCAGACTTCAGCTCGGGTCATGATCTCGCGGTTTGTGAGTTCAAGCCCCGCATGGGGCTCTGTGCTGACAGCCCAGAGCCTGGAGCCTGCTTCAGATTCTGTGTCTCCCTCTCTTTCTGCCCCTCCCCCATTCACGCTCTCTTTCTCTGTTTTTCTCTCTCTCAAAAATAAATAAGCACTGGGGCACCTGGGTGGCTCTGTCAGTTAAGCATCTGACTTCGGCTCAGGTCACAATCTCGCGGTCTGTGAGTTCGAGCCCCGCATCAGGCTCTGTGCTGACAGCTCAGAGCCTGGAGCCTGCTTCGGATTCTGTGTCTCCCTCTCTTTCTGCCCCTCCCCCACTCATGCTCTGTCTCTCTCTCTCTCTCAAAACGAAATAAACATGACAAATAAATAAATAAATAAATAAGCATTAAAGTTTTTTTTTAGAAAATATTCTCAAGCCTGGAGAACCAAGAATAGAGGAAGGAAGGAGGAAGAAAGACCACGTCCTAACCCCCAGACATCCATCCAAAGCCCGTACTACAGTCCCTCAGGAAATCAGAATTAGGCAGCAATAGATCCTTTTCTTTTCCTCTTTGTAATCACCAGCATACAGGCATAATCAATGGAAAAGCAGAAGAAAGAGAAATCCAGAAAAAAAAAAAGTTACAACAGTCTTCTGAACAAAAATAGAAGTCAGATGGAGAATGCAACCCAATAATGGCTAATATGTTTAAAATTGCACAAGTTTTCTTTTTCCCTACTTCTGATGAATTTGGCTCTTGTATTACCAGTGAATATCTAGGGGAAAGTATGGGCAAAGGCCCAATACTCTTACTATAATACAAACCAAAGGTCCAGATGAAACGATTTTATGAAATGTCATAATCTTCCAACTTAATATCGAAATTTACCAACAATGATGTCAATTGCTATTTTTGATGGTAAGAACTCCATTTCAATGAAAATTCCTAATATCACACACAATGAAATTCTAGTGAAATTCTGCAACGACAAAATGTATTATAAAATCCCTTGGGAGTTATTCCCAGTGTGAAATGTAATAGCAGCTTTTAATGGTGAGTTCTAGAATATACTTGATGATGCACACTAGAAAACAACATAATTTTTTCCCAGGCACATTGCAAATAAGGTAGTATTTGCAAAATTCCTAGCTACAGAGAAGAACCATCACGGATAACTGATGAGAGCCAGTGCTCTAGTATTTAGGAGCTAACAAATACTTGGTTATGACAGTGGAATCTTGGTTACGTGCCCCGGCCAGCCATATAAATACAGAAGTCAAATGAAACATTAAGTATCCAGAAGCAAAGATTACTAACTGTTCCAAAACTTAAATACTCAAAATTATAGTTAGCGACACAACTTCAAATGTTTTCACATTTTTTTTTTTTTTGCATATCATACTGTCCATTGTACTGTATGGTGATGGGCAAGGTCACCAACAGTTAGATACTGAGGACGCATTCAGTCATGCAGCTGTGAATTTCTGAGTTCATTGGATACATGTGCAGAATTAATGACAGATTTCCTAAAATCTTCTGAAGAGGCCTAAATCTCTTTCTGGAAGCAAAAAGAATAAACTAATTACAAGTAGACAGCCACTAACGGAGAGATGTGAAATAGGGCAGATTTAAGCAAACACATCCTTAGAATCTGACAACCCAGGGGACTCTCTAATTCTATTTATCAGTGACTCCCAAATAGTGCCATGGATCAGTCATTCAGGAAACCCACTATTATTAAAAGAGTGCTTTCCCCAGGATGAACTATGAAAAGCCTACATCTTTTACCTAATGTTAGTAGCACATACAATTGTCGTTCTGAGTCAATCTGCAAAGAGGTTATTTTCACATTAGCACACATTTCTGTCCTTAGGTCTATTCAGTTCAATAGTTTTACCAATAAACTGGAAGAATACAGAGAAGAAATGTCCATCTTGCTGAAGATCAAACTCTGGAGTTAATTCTGACTCCAGTGTTAGGCTAGAAATAGCCTGAAATTTAGATTGCCTTGCATTTCAGTTTCCAATTTTCATCACTCAAATTCCAAGTGGAGAATATTTAGCTTAATAATAGTTCATGTCAAAAAAGAACCGTTAAGAAAAGGTCATCATTAACATTTTGTGGGTTTTTTTTTTTTACCAAATTCTGACACGTCAAAAGAAGGTAACTTATATTCCAATTCCCTGAATTTGGAATGGTAGGGTCAAAAAATACAAAGAAAACTTTGGAGGCTAGTGGTCGTATGAGTCTAATCCCTAGCACCTAGAACAGCGCTTGGTACATGGTAGGTATTCGGTAAATAGTTGTTAATGAAGAAGTGAATGAATGGACTCAAGGATTTCTAGCATGTAGGTGGTTCCTTCCTGGCCTTAGTTTAAAAATCAGGAGCTCAGTTACATAAACGAGATGAGGCTTTCAGAAGTGAAGTGCCCCACCCAGATCCACGATGGGACTGAGGCGCTCGTTCCCTCAGCTGCTGAAGTGTTGGCTGTTGGCTCTACTCATAGCTCAGGCTGAGTTCCTCTCCAGGAAGGAAGCTACCCTACTCAGGGTTGCTTCCTCCCAAGGAAACAATCCTTGTTTCAACTGGGACAATCCTAAATGGCCATCCCAGATGCAAACGTCCCTCTGGCAACTATTACAGTTCAACTTCCTCCTCGGCCTGACGCTACTTTTCTCCCTTTTCACAACTGCTGTTCCCTCTTGGAGAATCCCCAATAAGCCTCATACGTGTAAAACTCAAAAGCCTCGGAGTCTGTTTCTGAGGAAACCCAACCAATAACAAAAACTATGATCCCAAACTCTTTTTTAAAACACATTTCTAGGGGCGCCTGGGTGGCTCAGTTGGTTAAGGGTCTGACTTCGGCTCAGGTCATGATCTCACTGTTCATGAGTTCGAGCCCTGCATCGGGCTCTCTGCTGTCAGCATGGGGCCTGCTTCAGATCCTCTGTCCCCCCTCTGTCTCTGCTCCTCCCCTGCTTGTGCTCTCTCGTCTCTCTCAAAAATAAATAAACTTTAAAAAAAAAAAAAAGACAGTGTACTGGATTAGAAGAGACATGTAAATTCAAATCCTGTCACGGTGTGATGAATCAAAGTGTCCCCATAAAAACACAGGCACACAGCACATAGAGAAGCCCTCTATAAACCATGATGCAGCGAGCAAACACTAGGTGTTATTATTATTAAATATGATGCCATGACTGCAGCGGCTGATCCCGCACCACTCACATGTTAACATGAGGATTAAAAAGCAAAAATTTTATACAAAGCTCTTAGGAGGAAGTCTTTAAAGAGAAGCCAGGGGCGCCTGGGTGGCGCAGTCGGTTAAGCGTCCGACTTCAGCCAGGTCACGATCTCGCGGTCCGTGAGTTCGAGCCCCGCGTCGGGCTCTGGGCTGATGGCTCAGAGCCTGGAGCCTGTTTCCGATTCTGTGTCTCCCTCTCTCTCTGCCCCTCCCCCGTTCATGCTCTGTCTCTCTCTGTCCCCAAAATAAATAAACGTTGAAAAAAAAAAATTAAAAAAAATAAATAAATAAAGAGAAGCCTACCTGCCATCTGAGCTGATACCCTAGAGTTGTCCACCCAGGAAGGTCTAGGGTGCTGTGTAAGCAGTAAGAACTGGTCCACAAACTAGGATGCTGTGTAAGCAGTAAGAACTGGTCATTATTTTGTGCGTGTGCACAGAATAAACTAATGAAAATGAAAAATATTCCTTCGGGCGGAGACTTGAAGCTATACCTGGAGTTGACGGTTCTCATTACCAAATGCTAAGTTTCAACAATGAAAGGAGGATCAAATAAATATCAACACTTTAGGCTTATTTCCTAGCCTGAGACTTAAGGTCATCAGCATCGACCTCACCGCAGTTCTGGAAGCGTCTTTTCTTGTAAACAAAGGAAGGCTTTGGATGATAATCAGAGTTAGATTACAAAGGGATTTATATTAAAAATAAGATTATCAGGGGCGCCTGGGTGGCGCAGTTGGTTAAGCGTCCGACTTCAGCCAGGTCACGATCTCGCGGTCCGTGAGTTCGAGCCCCGCGTCGGGCTCTGGGCTGATGGCTCAGAGCCTGGAGCCTGTTTCCGATTCTGTGTCTCCCTCTCTCTCTGCCCCTCCCCTGTTCATGCTCTGTCTCTCTCTGTCCCAAAAATAAATAAACGTTGAAAAAAAAAATTAAAAAAAAAAAATAAGATTATCATCTTCATGTCTAATATTCTCCTGGCATCTGAATCTCTGGAGTTGGAAAGAAAGAGAATGCACTCATTTTTGTTTGTTTGTTTGTTTGTTTGTTTGTTTAATTCTTTTTAATATTTGCTTATTTTTGAGAGAGAAAGAGACAGACAGAGCCCGAGCAGGGGAGGGCCGGAGAGAGAGGGAGACACAGAATCTGAAGCAGCCTCCAGGCTCTGAGCTGCCAGCCGGGAGTGACCCGGGGCTCAAACCCACAAACTGTGAGATCATGACCTGAGCCGAAGCTAGATACTTAAGGGACTGAGCCACCCAGGTGCCCCTGAGAGTGCACTCATTTTTAAGTCAAGACCCCTAGGAACTGATGAGTCAGACTCCACACATTCTTATGAAAAGCCAGTGAATTAAATCATCTATATCTAAAGTGATGCTCAGCAATCCTGCCTGGTCCATTCATTGTGTTGCTCCTCAAATTGATTATTTTCAACTTTCTCTGCTCTTTCTGAACACTGATACCTTCCTATCCCAACCATTAGCCCGTAGCCTTGCTTCTTATTTCACTGAGAAAATAAAAATCATCAGAACGGGACATCTTCTCCCGAGTACCCAAACCTTCAACTTACCTGCCTGTGTATCGCTCCTCTGCCTTCCTGCTCTGTACTCTGCAGAGCCTGCCTCCAGCTCTCACTGGGCCCTAGGTCCCATCTCCACCCAAACAAAGCCATTCCCCCTGCAGCTGACCTTCTCTCTTCAGTCGAGTTCTCTCTCTCCAGTAAATGCACCCCATCAGCAGAGACAGCTGCACTATCTGACAAGTAGAAAGATGTCCTCCCTGGATACCACATCCCCTTCCAGCCACCAGCCCATTCTCTCCTCCCCTTTATAGCTAAACATCTAACAAGAGCAACCTGTACAGACTTACTTCCCTCACTCCGGTGTGGACACGTACCAACTCTATTCATCTTTTCACCCTTAACCTCTCGCGAGGTGACTAATAACCGCCCTCTGCCCAAATCCAATGATCAGCTCTTAGCATGCAATTCTTCCTCCACCTCTCTGACTCTGGGGCTTTCACAGCATTCTCTCACTGTTGTTTCATAAAGCATTTTTCTTCTCTAGGCTTGCAATCAACAGGCTGTCTGTCTGTTTGTTTGTTTTCTAGCTCACCATGTGCTGCTTCTTGGTCACTGTGGGTCCTCTACATGTCCCCTACCTCTATTTACCAAGTTGCTCAGCCCAAAACCTCAGAATTTGGGGGAGAATTAAATTAAATGATAGGAGTAGAAATGTTAAGACATTTCCTTGCTCACAGTGATAGTGTACTATGAGTTGACTATTATTTTTACTTATTATTACATTTTAAATGAAAAGAGAAATATAAGATACAGACAAAAGATGGAGAAGACCGTAAAGAACATAAGCACTCTCGGTAAATGCCAACCCATGAAAATAGGAAAAGACAAACACAAAGGGATGGACAGTGCCCTTCAGAGAACAGACTGATACCATTTAACTCCTGAGACAGATTTCAAAATGGAACACCTACCCCCACCAAATGGAGGCCTTATCTCTACTGAATAGTCCAGTTATCAACTTGTTAAATGAGGGGGAAATATTCAATTTTAGATGAAGTAATCAACAGAAAGAAAAGTCAGTATTTATAGCAAATTCATGAAGCAAAATGCATACACACAATTTTCTAACGTTCACAATTTTCTAATGTTAGTTTTCTAAACTAACACCTAGTTTAACCACTGCATTTCGCAGATAAAGCACCTAAAGCCTGAAGAGGCTAAATGTATTGTCCAGGGTCATACAACTAATTAGTGCTTAAATTGGCTTTTCTCATTCTCGCTTAAAAATTCCTATCCCTTTCTTTAGTTATTTAAGTGGTGTTTGCTGGGAAAATAGGTACCTAGTACTTCCATAGCCCTACTGCAATTCTCATCACATGAGAAAAAAATTCCAGCGAATCAGGGACTATTTCTGTTTTGGTTTTTTTCCTCCACCATGGTTTGCTTGGAGTAAGCACTCAATAAACGTGTATTGAATAAATGATACTGTAATGTTCAATGTCCCAGTTTCATCTTCTAATGCTTAGCATCTAACATGGTATCTGGCATATATTTGTTGCAAATATATAGCTTTTGGAAGCATGAATGCATCTTGACTGAATGGCTCCACCATTTTGACAAATGTATTACATTCACTTGAGGTCAAATATGGAAACTGGAAAGCATGAAAATTCAAGTGATCCACCTCCCCCAAGTTTGAGGACAGGTTAAACTTGCTGACTTACAAAAAGTAACATAGGGAAAGGGGAAAAAAATTAGCTTTGCAGTGGAGAAACCTAGCAAATACAACCTTAGCCAAATGATCAGGTTACCATCATCATGGATGTCATGTGGATATCATATACCCCTAAGATAATGGGACAAAAAGAGACTTCAGTTCTGCAGTATTTGTTTTTCAAGAACCCACAACTCCAGTCTAGTTATGAGTAAAATAATAGGCAAAGCCAGATTGGAGGTAGTCTATAGGATACCTGGCCAGTATTCCTCAAGACCATTATGGGGAGAAAAAAAAAAAGACTGAGAACTTGAGAAACAGATCAAAGGAGGCTGGGAAGATATGCCATATCTACCCAATCCAAGGTGATATCCTGGACTGGGTCCTAGAATAGAAAGTCTAGAGTTTAGTTAAGAATAATGAAGCAAATATGAGTTTCTTTGACAAAGGTACCATGGTAATATACAATGCTCAACAATAGGGAACATAATAGGGTAAAGGGTATACAGGAACTCCCAGTAGTATCTTCATAACTTGTTTAGAAATCTAAAATTATTCCAAAATAAGTTGTTTTTTTTTAAATCAGTGCTGGATACCAGATGATACACATATGAAACTGTCTTGGGACTTAAAGAAAGAAGTACACAGGGCACCTGAGTGGCTCAGGTGAGCATCCAACTCTTGATTTCAGCTCAGGTCATGATCCCAGGTGGTGGGATTGAGCCCTGCACTGGGCTCTGCACTGAGCATGGAGCCTGATTAAGATTCTCTCTCTCTTCCTCTCTCTCTTTCATTCTCTAAGATAAAAAAAAAATTTTTTTAATGAAGTGTGCAGATATCTGGCCAGATCACCAAATATGGGCAGTGTTTACACATCTCATATGTTTCTACATCCAGCCATCAGAGCACTCTTGTACTGGCAGACACAATAAATGTAAATCAAATGATTAATTGTATTCTCTTGCCATAATCTTTCTGTGATATCTATCGGTGTTGTCAATGCTGTTTTTGAAAGTGAGAAAGTGGGTCGGAAGCACGTGCACATTAAAGTGGGAGCCACGTGTGGAAGAGGTCAGCTGGTCTCCCGACCTGCAGACTGAAGGGCAGCCAGCGGGCCTGGAGCGTGTCCTGAGCAACAGCAACCACAGCAACCATAGCTACCATTTTGGGAAAGCATGGTAGTGTGCCATCCTTTGCACCACAGTTTCACCCGCAAGATTACATTTCACTCTCTCATTCCCGCAGCAATTCTATTCCCGTTTTGGAGATGAGAGTTAGGATCATCAGAGAGATGAACTACGTGGTCAAGGTTGCAACTGCAATTCCAACACAGATATTTCTGACCCTTCCACTAAATTGGTAAACCAAAGACAAGGGAATTTCATAAAAACAATTGTCTAAGCTACGATCCTAATATCATTAATGTAAGCCAGAGAATAATATACTGAGATACTATATATTTATTGTATATACGCATGAACATCCATATAATTTCCATTACATTGAAAAAATGTAAAGGGGTTATGAACACTATACCTGATATACAGCAAATGTTAGTCCTCTCCTACCTTAATAGGCTACACCTATTTTCAATAAATTCCAACCTTGTTTTTGCTTCTGATTTAGGGCCTAGACTTGTATGAATTATCAGGGCAATTCAAAAGGGCAGAGAAGCTAATGCCAGAAGTCAAGTTTAGCCAGTTTACATGAGATAAGAGTTAAATCTCGGCCAGTATCAAGTTATTCTGGATAAAAAAAAAAAAAAAATGTATGTTGCATCAGTGAAACTCCTTTGGAGTTAGAAATATAAAAGATTTTCAAAAACTCATCATCCTTTTCCTAGACTATATGATTACATGCTTTATTAAGGACTCATTTAATAGATTTGATTCAGATCATGGGGGTAAGTGTCAGCTATCTTTATGGATTTCATTAAGAATTTTTTCTAACATGACCACTTTATGTTCTACCTTTTAAGCTGAATAGACTTTCCTCTTGGACATCATAGCCACTATCTTGATGGTTAATAATTCATAAATCCAGTAATGAGATTCTAATTACTTTTACATAAGTCTGAAATTTACCAGCAAGAGCCAAGGAAGGGACTGGCCTAGACTAACCCTCTTTGTGCATTATTTTAGGGGGAATGGCCCCCAGGTGAGTTGGAGCTAAATGGAAGGGGGATGGCAAATCTTTGAAATAATGTAGTCATCTTTCTCTATGCTAAAATAAGCAAGGTAATTAAAAGAGATGCCATCTGTAATGACCAAGGAAACCTGCCTTACGGACGGAAGTGGGGCTTTGTTAGACAACAAACATTGGAGTTGTAATCTAATACAAAAAACAATCCAGACACATGAGCAAGATCTATTAAACAGTGATGGCAAACGGCCACATGCTGCCTGGATGAATCACTCAGTGTTATCATCAAGAAAGAGAACTAATTTTTTAAACCTGGTAATGCAGTACTGCCTTAGTTTTAGGCTTTGTATGTTGACAATAAATAAATGGCCTAAGAGGATTCGCTCCCTTTGGGATGCAGGTCAGAGTACTGTCCTCAAATCCCTTTTATATATGTTTTCTATATATTTTATTTAATTAATGCTTCTGAAATAACAGATCTATTTTGGCATTGTGTATCACATATGGACTTGAACTGGTTTTTGTCTTTATGCTCAGTGTGAGCTCTGCCAGCCTTCCACTGAATCTGTAGTTGGTTACGAGTTGGAATCAGGCAAGAGAGTGAGGGTAAGAATCAAATATTTAACCCCAAAGGACAAACTTCCCTGAGCAACCACATTTTAGATGCATCATAACTACATATTCAATGTGGGATGCCTGAGTTGGCCATCTTTACTTCCAATTAATATATTGTTTCCTTCAAACTCAAATATTTAGAATTAGGTAACTCTCTGAGTCCTTCTTGGAATGTTTTTGTGTCCTTCTGGGACCCAAAGACACCTGAATTTATTGGATTTATACTTATACCAAGTTACCTCCCCAGTTTGAGATAAGAAGTTTCCTCACAGAGAAGTTTTATCACATAAGATATGATGAGTAAAGCACTTGCCAAGAAATGTCATCTTCTTGTAAAAACTCAAATCACAATTACCTCTGGCAATGGTGGACAGATAATGCTACAGAAAAGATAGAACAGATAATTGAAATCCACAGATAAGCCTCAAATCTCATTTCAGCCCCAAATTTCAAATGTTTCCCTACTCCCAACTGACTTTCTTCAGAGTTGATGGCAAACTGAAAAACATTGCTGACTTGAGATCCATTATTATGTTTAATTTTTCAAAAATTATAAGCTATGTGTCTACAAGCATGAAACGAGAAAGAACATAAAACACTCCACTTTGTAATTAGCAGCCTCCAAAAGTCAGTTTAACTTACACTGTGAGCTACACCTCCCAAGGCAAACATACATGCCCATCATGTTACGAGTTACATTAGATTTGTGCTGGTCTGTTATTTATAATCTCATTTATACTGGAAAATATAACCTGCCATTTATAGAAGGCAGAAATGCAAAAGTTCAGGGAATTGCTCCTTCTCCACTTCAAACATTCCTATCATGGAGCATCTGGTGGCTCAGTGGGTCAGTTAAGCGTCCGACTTCAGCGTAGGTCATGATCTCACAGTCTGTGAGGCCGAGCCCTATGTTGGGCTCTCTGCTGTCAGCACAGAGCCTGCTTCAGATCCTCTGTCTCCCTCTCTCTGCCTCTCCCTCCCTTACTCTATCTCAAAAATAAACAAACATTAAAAAAAAAAACTTTCCCATCCAAGGAAATGAAAGTGAGGGACAGAGGTTGGGGGGAAGGCTGAGGAGAAGCTAGAAGGTACTGATGTTTAATGAAAAGAACCAGAAGGGTTAAGGAAGCTAAAGTGGTAGAGAAAGGAGAAATTTCACACAGAATTCTCTGGGAGGCTCAGTGATTGGATGGACTACCAGGAAAATGGATCCTCACTCAATACCACTTCCAGATTGGAACGTCCCTGCACCCACCCCTTAAACTGACCCTAGATTTCAAGATTTCCATCCACTAAACCCCACTCCAGGATCACAGGTTCAGAAATCAGAGCCTGGAAGACATTATCCCAGGAATGTGTCCCTACTCTATTCCTGCCAGTGTTAGCTATTTGTGTCTTCTACAACCCTAGGTAGGTCCGTGCTTAGAGCTAGTATGGGGTGTTAGTTCATAAACCTCTGGTTCTGTATCAAACTCCTTCCTTTCTGTTAGCATCCCCGCCTGTGTCCTTGGACACTGGACCTGATCGTCTCTGAATTTACTGTACTTGACTGCTGCCCTCCCCAGTTAGGGGGGAGCCAAGAACACCACTATCTAACATACCTGTGGTCTTAACATCTTCCGGCCTACGTTACCTGGTTAGCTCATGTATCACAATACAGACAGGGATCTAAAATAGTGACTGGAATATAAAAAGTGCTCAGTAAATACTAAATGATAGACAAGATGAACTAAAATTAGTTATCCATTTAAAGAAGCATATGGAAAATATGAACATTGAGAAACATTCATATGTTGAGTCAGTTTAAGATTTCAGGATTTCACCATCCATCAATCACTTTATCCTGGCATTGGGTATTCTGTGGGCCTTTTACATTATGCAATCACATAATAGCTAGAAGTGTTAGACATGTCTTTATAGATAACGATGTCACATCTGCATAAAGAATGAGGATAATATTTGGTAATATTGGCTCCAGGGAAAGACTCATGCTGTCCCAAGAGTTTTCTACATGTCACGACACCACATGACATTCGCCAGCCTTTTGCTTTCTCGTTTTAGGTAAACTTGAGACTAAAGTGGTTAATACACCAGGAGATCCTAACTTGGCATCTTCCACATAATAATTTTATTCTGCTGCTTTCCTTTCTCCAGTTCCATTTCCTTCAGCCATAAATCACCACTCGGCATTCACGTATTACTACACTTTCCATCATTTCTCTAACCATTGTTTTCAGACACAAGATGAATCTATCCAAACCAAGGAGGATCGAGAAGCTGAAGACAGGCTGATCACACGAAATCAACGAAGCACTTCCAACTTACAAGCTTCCCGAAGTTTCTCTTTGTCATAGTGGAATCCTTCATAGTCTTGTAAACTGATTTTGTTCACCCGGATCCTCAGGCGGTCTGGGACAGATTGGGGACTGCAAAACAAGAACCGAGTAGTCAGACATAAATGAGAGGGTAGAATTGAGAGCCACATGCACCTGGAAGGACTAAAGGCAAAACATCTCTTCATGCTTGGAAGAAAAAGTTCTCATTCACACCAGAAAACAGCCATTATCTGGAGAGTACATCTACAGAAACCTCAAGTTTCTGGAATTTAGGTGAGAACATGGAAATAATCAGAAAAAGCTTCTGGAAGCTCCTCCAATCCTATTTGCTTTTAACGTGTTAAAAAGTCTAGTAAGATCATGTGTTTAGTTCCATGATAAATCAGACACAGCTAATCTGAAATAGTGAGAAGCGGTGTCGACATATAAAAACTGCTGTAGACAGGTATGTCCATACCAGCCTCTTATGACAGTTTGACCCTCAGAAGAAACAAATAAACAAAAACTATAAAAAGCAGACCAAGAATTGAGAAAACACGGGGCTGAGCTCAAAATGGCTCCGACAGTCTAATGGCACCTCTCAGTCAAAGTTTATGACAATAAATGCTGTCGGTGGTGGGGATTCTGAGTGCCGCAAAATGAAGGAAAAAAATGAAAATATGTCTAAGGTACTTTCTTTAGAAAGGGAATGAGGTTGTAATTCATTTTAACAGAATTCGTGACACATGTTAAACGAAAGGGGTAGTGCCAAGCTTTCTGAAGCATCCTGTTCCCCCACAGAATTTCTTTACCTGGATTCCATGGACTAAGTAATATTTTCAGGTTAGTTTAACCACTGGCATTAGTTGAGCGAAACAATGTAATTTTCGCCAGCACTCCTACGGATCAAAACATTTTTTTTCAATGGATTAATAGAGCACAATCCCCACTCATCCTTCACTGTTTCCCTATACTTAGATTTCATTGGTTCAGATAATTTTAGCAAATAAAGGATTGCTTCCCCTGTCTTGTATTATGGGATAAAAGTCACCATTGACCCAAGGAGAAAGAATAGCATTACTCTTCATTTCCGTAAAGAAGGGAAGGAATGGAAAAGGGAAAGAAGGGGAAAAAGAGAAGAAAAAGAGGGAAGGAAGAAGAAAAAGATAGATGGAAGGAGGGAGGAGGGAGTGATTAAATACTGTCTGGATACTGAGACCCCCCACCCCATCTCTCACACACACATGTATGGGATTTCACTGCAACTCTGGAAGAAGGAGGGGGAAATAATTCAATCTCATTCTATTGTCTAATGCTTCATCGTAGGGCAAAGTATAGTAGTAACTCCCTCCAGGTAGATTCCCACTCTAATACCTTAAAACAACATATATATCCAGCTATGGACACATATGTGCATACTCATACATAGTCCTCTTCCTCCCCCCTCCCACACAAAGATATTTAGATAGACGTGCATAAATTCTAAAGAGAGATGGTGGACAAACAAAAATGTCTGAGGCTCACTGGGCTAAAAACTAAGCCAATATGAAATGACAAGATTGATATTTGTGAGGGAAAATTTTGAGAAGACATATCAATACACCGGCCCGTTCAAAGTGTGTCTGTTGGGTGTCCACTTTGTAACGGGCATTGCGCCGGACATGGAATCGGCTTTGATAAATAAAACTGACATAAGCAGTGATGGGAGATATGATTTGAAGGCATATTTGTAAGCTAGAACATACCTTAAATATCATGCATACCATGTCATCTTTAATAGAGAGGAAAGCTGCGGTGCAGAAAGGTAAAGTGATTTTATGGTCACAGAGCTACTAAGTGGCAGAGCTGGGAGCAGAGTCTTGGACTCTTCACTCATAGGTTTCGTGCTTGTTCTATTATACGGGGCCAAGAATCCCATGGGTTTGATGGCAAAAGCACAGAGCCTGAATTAACAAAGTCGAACGATCTCTATGTGGTGTTCAGACTCTTATCAATAAGCAGTGAGTGGAGGGATAGCTCGGTAAACTCTGGTGCACTGAAACAAGAGAACACTGGGCAAACAGTACAAATGAGTGTGCAGATCCGCCTTTGTTTGGAGGGAAGTTCGACTATAACATTGTGAAGTGAAAAAAAAAAGTTAGAGAAAATTATGTCTGGAATAATCTCCTTCATGTAAACTGTGGAACCTCGGCATCTGTGAAGGTACACAAGTGTCTGGAGAAAATGTTCAGTAAGCTATCCCAAGCAGTTACCTCTACACGATGGGATTTAGGGATTATTTCACACTGAGAATCATCCTTTTTAGGAAAATATTTTAAAAGTATGTCAATATGTAAGTAAATGGTAACTCAGAGCCAGAGTAAAAATAAGAGTTACAGCAAAGGGTGTTAGGTATTAGACATAAATAGATAGGAAAGGATAGGAAAGAACTTAAGCAATTGACAGAGTGACCATACAGTGTATCAAATGCTTATCCCCAAATTAAGAGGGGTCCGATCTTTTCATTTTCAAGTTCACCCCAGTGACCTGCAAAGACTGTACTTAGCAAACGTTTCCCCACAAGTACATCAGGTAAGAGGGAAGCTGGAAGCACAGAATGTAGTGGCCCACCATACCCTCCGGGGGGAGGTGGGGGAGGATGCAGGTTGAAAGACGTCTACTTCCATACATTTCAAGATTACAGTAGGCCTAATGACAGTGAAGTCTAGTCTTCTCCAATGGGCTGGAGATGTCAGGACTAAGACCTGGCTCCAGCAGTAGCTGTCGCGTGGACAATGGGGTTGAAGGAATGACTAGAGACCAGTCGCTATACGGCCTTGTCCCAGGGGCTCCCCACTAGCTAACCAGTGTTTACCACCTTTCTCACAGTCCACCAGGACCCGCCCCCTGTCCACAGGCTTCCACCTCCCAGCTTTGTGTCGGCACCCACCCATTCCAGCCACACACTGCTGCCTCCTGAGCCACGGCCTCCACCGACCTTCCTTACTGGTGGCCCACCATGCACGTGCAACATGAACTGTCATTTGAATGGAACTTTCCAGAATCCAAATGAATTCACATATTATCTCACTTCATCTCCAGAGTGATCAGCCAGGCAGAAGAAAACTCACTGCTTATCACTCTCTCCCATCCCACCTTCTTACACACCCCCTCTCTCTTGCGGGCCGCTCCCGTCTGTTCCTGAGGACTTACAATGCATCCCATGTTCCCACCAGCAGCAGCTTGCTTAAACCCACTCTTCTGACTAGGGGACCTGGGGCTTGGCTTGCTATCAAGTGTTGAGGCCCACCAGCAAATTTTAGAGCAACCACGGGGTCCATGATGGAAATCTGCTTGGAGTAATTTTGGATCCTGGCGTGAAGGGTAGGCAGCTCAGCCAAGTCTAAGAGCTCAGACTCTGAGTCAGATTGCCCAGATGGGAGGTAAAGCTCCTCCAATTATTGGTTAATCAGGTAACCTTGTGCTCCAGCTCCCTCGTAGGTAAGAACGGAGATGACGAGAGGATCCACCTCACAGACCTACTACAAGGATTAAATGGGTCAATATGGGTAACGTGCTGAGAAAAAAGTCTGGCACGTTGAAAGTGCTCAGGATACCAGCTATCACCGGCATAATTATTATTCTGAAAACCCTACATAAGGTTCTGCTAATAAACAATAGAATCAGCTGCTGCCGGGTCATGGAAGAAGGTCAGGGCATATGCAGGAGCCTCCCTAGGCACCTGTGCAAGCTACTGGGGAAACTGTCTAGCCTCAATAATGTCATCATTCTCCTGGATCTCCTCCCACAGGTATTTTACAGGCCAACGAGTAACATGAAAACAGACAGCGAGAACAGGGGAAAGAGAAAATACACAGATGTTAAATGAAAGCCAAGTAATTCAATTGTGTCCCTTTATGTCAAAATATATTAATGTCCCATTAATGGCTGAGTGGAGGTGGACGATGACAAAGCTGTTCCTTAGAGTCTGGGGAATAGCAGTGCCATTAGTTTTCTAAACTCCAATTTTTCCAAGAAAGTTAGTGGAGCAGAGAAGAGATAAATGTCCTGGTTAAACTGAATTTGCCTCCACGCCAACATCTACCACAAACTCTTCTTACGCAGAATTCGGCTCTGTATGGGGGGTTCTAAACCAGACTTCCAAGGAGTCACTGAAGGTTCCTAAAAGGGACTCAGCAATATTTGAATTCTCTCCGCAACCCAGACAGTGGCCTCAACCTATCATCTTCTCACCAATTTCCTGTGAAACGTCAACATTGAGTTTTTTGTGCACGTCAGAAGTGCATGGCTCTGAATGTAACTCCCAAAAGGCTCCCTGAGAACTCCCTCAAGAACTACGACGAAAGCAATAAATTCACTCGCTTGGGCTCCAGACCACACCTTCTCATATTCACATTGCACACACCTGTTACACTGAGATGCTGGGGGCTGGGGGGAGTTGGAAGTGCAATCGAGACAACTCCCAGAATGCTCACTGCTATTCAACTTACACCCAGTTCTCATTCCTCTCTCTTCAACCTTCACGCTTTCAGTTTCTTTACTACACGTTTCTTTTAGTCTGATAACAGACTCCCCTCATTCCAATCTTCTCACGTGGATACCACTTACGGACAAAGAGAATGAGTTGGGTGCTTTTATTCCCCAGGGTCACTTCCAGACCCGCAACACCACATAACCAGACCAGACCAGCAACACCACTCATTAGTAACATGGATAATATGGGAATCATATCCTTTAATATTAAGACACTATAGCCAGTGTGCAAAGCAAGATGTAAACTCAGAAATATCTCAGTTCCAATCTGAACTCTGTCAATTAATACATGTTTGACATTGAGAACTGTGAAGTTACCTTGGCCAAACCATTTTCTGATCTGAAAATGGAACTGATAATACAAATACAGTGAACAGTGAATGAGAAAATACATGTAAGGCAGTTAGCACATCCCTAGGAAAGAATAAGTGTTGAATATATTGTTGTTGTATTTTTTAATACCCCGAGGCTTCAACTTTTACAAGCCTTTTTTTTTTTTTTAATTTAATCCTAGATAGGGGTGCCTGGGTAGCTCAGTCGGTTAAGAATCCGACTTTGGCTCAGGTCATGATCTCGTGATTTGTGAGTTTGATCCCCATGTTGGGCTCTGTGCTGACAGCTCAGAGCCTGGAGCCTGCTTCAGATTCTATGTCTCCCTCTCTCTCTGCCCCTCCCCTGCTCATGCTCTGTGTGTCTCTCTCTCAAAAATAAATAAATATTTAAAAAGCTTTTTAATTTAACCCTAGATAATATCATAGCAGAAGCCACAGTCACAGATCTAAGTAGGGGTCAGCAGATACCAAACTTTAGCAGAATGACAGTTTGATAACACAAGGCGGGGACACAAAAATTCAGAGTTACATAGCCATATATAGTCTGTTGGATGAGAATCCAAGTAGGGGCTGTGAATGTTTCAAGATATCTTAAAGATACTAAGAATATGGGGGCACCTGTCTGGCTCAGTCAGAAGAGTGTACCACTCTTGATCTCAGGGTTCTAAGTTCAAGCCCCACACTGTGTAGAAATTACTTAAAAATAAAATCTTTAGAGGTGCGTGGGTGGCTCAGTCAGTTAAGCGTCCAACTACGGCTCAGGTCATGATCTCAGGGCTCGTGACTTGGAGCCCCGTGTCGGGTTCTGTGCTGACAGCTCAAAGCCTGGAGCCTGCTTCGGATTCTGTGTCTCCCTCTCTCTCTGCCACTGCCCCGCTCATGCTCTGTCTCTCTCAAAAATAAACATTAAAAAAAAATTTAATACAATAAAATCTTAAAAAAATTATACTGAGAATATAAATCCTCATTGAGACCCTTAAAGTTATATAATTACTCTACATTTTGTACTTTGTAAATGTCCAATTTTCATTAACATTCTTCAATGGTTCAGTGTAAGACCTGCCCCTTAAAACATTCATTATGGGGTTGCCTGGGTGGTTTAGTCAGGTAAGTGTCTGACTCTTGATTTGGCTCAGGTCATGATCTCATGGTTCAGGAGTCAAGCCCCATGTTGGGCTCTGTGCTGACAGTGTGGAGCCTGTTTGGGACTCTCTCTCTCCCTCTCCCTCTCTGCACCCCCTAACAATACTCCCTGCTCTTGCTCTCTCTCAAAATAAATAAACTTAAAAAAACACTCATTATGTAGACTCACTCATTTTTATGATGAACTGTAATTTAGCCAGGAATTCACTACTCCTATACAGTTAGTTGTCCTTTTTAAGGCAGAAAACATCACATCTTTGTCTGCCTTTCTCCTTCCAAGTCTGATTCAATACTGATACATTGCTTTCATTTCTTTCAAACGTGAGATTCTACCCAATCATAACCTAAGATGTAATAAAGTATATTTCTTTTTTAAAAAAATTTTTTTAATGCTTATTTATTTTTGAGAGAGAGAGAAAGAGAGCAGGGAAGGGGCAGAGGGAGAGGGAGACACAGATTCCAAAGCAGGCTCCAGGCTCTGAGCTGTCAGCCCAGAGCCTGATGTGGGGCTCGAACTCACAAAGAGTGACACCATGATCTGAGCCGAAATCAGACACCCAACCAACTGAGCCACCCAGGTGCCCCAATAAAGTCTATTTCTAACTAATCTTTAATAGGACTCACTTGAACTGGCCTGTGTTTTATGAATGGACTTTGGTGTGAATTCATGGCACAAAAGACTAGTCATCGTTGTTACAACTCCAGTACCTAACAGAGTCTGCCCCATGTTGTTTATAATAAATGTTTAAAACGAATGAATGAAACACAAGAGAGCTGAATTCCCCTGGGACTACACATGGCTTTGCAGCTTAGCACAGTGTGACAAGAGAGCATCTCTGAGCCACCTCATAGAGGTTTTTCTCTTTGTGAGTCCTAAGGCAAACCCTGATCGGGCTGTCCATTTCTGTCCTTTTTCCATCCAACTCTCTGAGATCTGGAGGTAATCCATGCTGGATTACGTTCCTTGGCATCTTATCTCTAGGGGGATCAGCACAAATAGAGAGAAAAGAACATACAAATAGTAGATGTCCCTGCCAAAAAAGTCTGTAAACCATTTCAGGACTGCCTGTTCTTCAATTAAATAACAGTGAATGAGAAACATCTACCGCACCCATTCTCTCATCAGATAACAACTGGGCCTTCTTTAGAAATAATTATACTCAATAGTTTCCTTCAGTGGCTTCCTAGAAATTGCTGCAATTTACCCTGGGACATTCTCAAGCTGCCACTGACAACAGCCTATCCAAAAACACATTCAAGTGGGCCTCTTTGCAGGGAGCAGTAAAATCAAATTGAATCAAGGCTTCTGAACGGAGATTTAAAATGGATTTTGGACACCTGCTGGGTTCAAAGAGAACTCTAATAATTCAGTTGTCTTCTGCCTGGAGTAGAGAACAATGCCTCAGAAATGTGAAAAAAAATTGTAAAGGAGTTTTTGAATTTGGGACCAAGGATAAACCAACATCACATCAGCAGCAATCACGAGCTGCCACTGCCCAACATGTTTTTCTAGAGACAGTACTTGCTTTTCCCCTTCCAAAATAGACAGTACTTGTAAAGGTTGTTAATTCTTTTTCAATAGAAGTTGAATAAGTTCTTGACTTAAGGCATCCCTTTGTGAGGTGGTTAATATGTCAGAGTTACAAATTATTTGAGACACCTCCACACCTCCAACAAGATCATGGGATTAAAGCATTATAGAGTTGGAAGAAAACTTAGAGGTTCACTAATTCACTATCTGCTACTCCCTCTGATTGTTATTATGCTATGATTGCATCTTTATTTTTTTTAAATGTTTATTTATTTTTGAGACAGAGAGAGACAGAGCATGAACAGGGGAGGGTCAGAGAGAGGGGGAGACACAGAATCTGAAGCAGGCTCCAGGCTCTGAGCTGTCAGCACAGAGCCTGACACGGGGCTCGAACTCACGGACCGTGAGATCATGACCTGAGCCAAAGTCGGACGCTTAACCGACTGAGCCACCCAGGCGCCCCTATGATTGCCTCTTTAAATGGCCGCTCTGTCTCTGCTTGACCCTCATCAGGCGTGGAAGGTGCAGGACAGAAGTGCCCTATTCCTTGTTCAGACGACTCTAAGCATTTGTAAATTCTACCTAAAGAATCTCTCTCTCTGTCTCCATAGTTTATGGACTTTTCTTCTACTATTTGGGTCAGAATTGGGTTTTAAGTCGCTGAGATAATCAGCCACAGACACTCCTGGCAAAAGAATGCACACGTGAAGCACCAGAGACAGACACATATCAAAGAAACTGTTTGCTGACTTCATGGCTAACAGATTAAAAAATGGTTATTTTAAGGACCAAATATGAGAGAGCTTTTACGCCACTGGTTGAAACCAAAAATTTTTAAGTTCTCTTGAGCTCTTCAAATGCACATTGAAGTGCACATTTTCATGCTTTCTATTGAGATAAATTGTTATGCTTTTGAAATTATAATACATGAACATGCAGCAGAGTGAAATTAGCATGTGGTTATTCTAGACAGTCTCTTCTGCTGGGCGTCAGGTTCCCGGCATGCAGAGGAGAAGCAAAGACAAAGAACTGGGAGTGGTTTCACTTGGTGGCACTGCAAAGCAGCCCCACAAACATGTCAGCTTCATTACTGCTTTAAAGCAAACGAGGGGCCCCTGGGGTCTCAGGCAGTTAAGCATCCAACTGCGGCTCGGGTCACGAGCTCGCGGTTCGTGTGTTTGAGCCCCGCGCCGGGCTCTGCGCTGACAGAAGAACCAATGAAAGAGCTAAGTCTGCCCCTACTGCAAATGTGGCCATACTAACTTTTCCTTACGCAAGTGAGCTGGAGAGATCTCTTGACTATCCAGGTAAAAAATATGGGGAAAGCCCAAATAAACAGAAAACAATAAAAAGCAAAGAGAATAATAATAACAAGCTTGGGTGATTATACTTTTCATCATGAATTAATGACTTCGAATTAAGGCAAAATGAATCGATTAACAGATATTAAGAAGTCCCCACCTCTGTGTCTCCCTTTCTCTCTGCCCCTCCCCTGCTGATGCTCTCTCTCTCTCAAAAATAAATAAACATTTAGAAAAGGAAAAGAAACAGGCCAATTGCCTCCATCTATATTTCAAATTCTCCTAACCATCCATTTCCTTTTCTGATAGTGAATGTCACAGCTGTTACTGACTCAGTCACGAACTCCGAGACTTTTAGGTGGAACCGCCCCATATATACATGACAACTTCTAGGCACCAGAGTCACAGATTTATTTTTTAAGTCATAGACCCTCCAACTTTCCTCTACAGAAGATCATGCTGTCTTTCCCCCTTCTCCTTTCTCTTTATTCCAGCTCACTAAATCCACTTCTCAGTCCTCACTCCAGTCCTCAGTCCTCAGTCCCCCTTCAGCAGCATTCCACACTCTGGTTAACTCCCTGCTCCTTTTCTCTGGATTTCAGTTCAGAATACTTCTGATTTCCCAACTAAATTTCCATCTGCTCCTTCTTTATCTGCCCTGCAATTCCTTCTCCTCTGAATGGTGTTCAAATATGTAAGCCTCTCTCCACCCTCCAGTAAAACCCCGACAGACCAAGCTTTTAGCACCTTGCTCCTAGACCCATTGCTGCAGACAAAGCACTCGGTGTGAAATGTAAATGCGATCATGACGTGGTGACTTTCCTCCCCCATTAAATCATGAGCTCTCTGAGCACAGGAGGCCCAGCTAGACCTATCTTTGTTGAGCTGCTGCTTCCCATATGGACTTACTAATTTCGAAATGAGAAAAACTATTTTTCATGACAACTAACTACATTCTTCATTCCACCTAATCTCTCTCTCTCTCCCTCTCTCTCTCTTTTTTTTAATGTTTATTTTTGAGACGGAGACAGAGCAAGAGAGCAAGGCAGCCGGGGAGGGGTAGAGAGAAAGAAAGACATGTGCTGACAACAGAGAGCCTGATGTGGGGCTCCATATCACAAACTCATACACTGTGAGATCATGACCTGAGCCGAAGATGGACACTCAACCGACTGAGCCACCCAGGTGCCCCTTTATCCCACCTAATCGTGTGTGCTATGTAATTGCACCATTGGCTAGGATGGGAACCAGTAAACAGAATTTGGTTCAAGGGAAAAATCTATTCCCATTACTAAACCAACAAACAAAAAATAATCTCAATGCTCATGCCACCCTCACAGCTGCGGTTGATTCTCTGGCTTACCTCTGGTTAATAAAAGTGGAGAGAAATTTCTACTTGTAATTAGATACCACCTACCGAGTTAACTCTCCCGAGAGTCTCCTGCCCTAATATTTGCTCAGTTGGCAACTAGAGGACGTTCTTTCAGAAAACTTTATAGGAGTTTCAGACCTGAAGTTCCCACTTATATTCTTATTTATACTCTTTTATGTTTATTTATTTATTTTTTTATTTATTTTTGGGACAGAGAGAGACAGAGCATGAACGGGGGAGGGGCAGAGAGAGAGGGAGACACAGAATCGGAAACAGGCTCCAGGCTCCGAGCCATCAGCCCAGAGCCTGACGCAGGGCTCGAACTCACAGACCGCGAGATCGTGACCTGGCTGAAGTCGGACGCTTAACCGACTGTGCCACCCAGGCGCCCCAATACTCTTTTATGCTTAAAGGAGTTGGGACAAATTATCACAGGGAAAGGTAAAGGAAGCAAATGCTGCAGGAAACACAGAGGGACTGAAATTAGAGGAAGAAGGAACATGCATTTTTGTAGAATTCTGAATATTCAAATTGCTAAATAAAGAAGAGTTAAGAACAGCTGGAAAGGGAACAAGAACTCAAGGCCAGTCTTTCATCACAGTGGGCGAGAATCATTTCCACTCCATGAGAGAAGTCCGTTTAATGGAGGTTTCCTGGCTATTAAAAAGGACTAAAGATTCTATCATAAAATACTAACATGGGCTGCTTTTAGTAGCATAGTCTGAAGTGGCTTGCAGAAGACTTTCGCTGCTGTGATTGTCCAGCAGTCCATTAATTACTATCTCCAATGGAGTAAGGAACCACTGGGCCTGAACCAACGAGATATAACAGGATAATGTTACTCTCAAGCCACCTAAATGGCTTCAGATCTCATGTGCTCAGAAAGGGAGAGATTTTTTTACTTCAGGTTTCAATTTCTATGTATCAAACAAAAGGAAAAATCTTACATTTATTTGTTATTTAACTGCTAAAATGCCTTGGGTTTGCAATCACAAGCTAGGATATCCTGTTCATATTTGCAACTGATAAACTGACTTTCTTGGTTGGAAAGGGGTGTGGAGCAAGGACTGGGATTTGTATAGTTTAAAAAAGTGTTATTTTAGAAGCGCCTAGATGGCTTAGTCGGTTAAGCATCCGACTTCGGCTCAGGTCATGATCTCAAGGTTCGCGGGTTTGAGCCTCGCGTCTGGCTGTGTGCTGACAGCTCAGAGCCTGGAGTCTGCTTCGGATTCTGTATCTCCCTCTCTCTCTGCTTCTCCCCAGCGCTCTCTTTCTCTCTGTCTCTCAAAAATAAAATAAACATTAAAAAAAAGTGTCATTTCACAAAAGAAATGTGTGGCCCTTCACATATATCATGAAGGACTAAATTAGGCTGCAACTACTAACATATTTACTCATCTTCTAGTAACCCTAAGCACTTTGATGAATCAAGTGGTGGTATTTGAGTGAGGGTACCATGAAAACAGTATTTTTATTTAAAAAAACCTAGATTACATGTATATTTAAAAATTTTTAAACACTTATGAACCTACAGGAAAAAAATTAAAATTGGTAATTTTTTAAGAAAAAATAACCGGGGCGCCTGGGTGGCTTAGTCCGTTGAGCATCCGACTTCGGCTCAGGTCATGATCTCACGGTCTGTGAGTTCGAGCCCCACGTCGGGCTTTGTGCTGACAGCTCAGAGCCTGGAGCCTGCTTTGGATTCTGTGTCTCCCTCTCTGTCTGCCCCTCCCCCACTCATGCTCTGTCTGTCTCTCTCTCTCTCTCTCTCTCTCTCTGTCAAAAATAAATAAATATTTTTTTAAAAATTAAAAAAAAAGAAAAAAGAACCAACAAAGCAGAATCCAAAAATGCATAAGGCAATAATGGTGTGAAAATAAACATGGCCATCTTATTAAAATGGAGAAATGTAACCCCACTTTATTTGAGAAAAGACTGAACACATGAATTACCAGCTGTGTTCCTACTGAAAAGCTTGTGTGCAAATTATGTGGAGGTAACTCTGCATCCCCAGGGAACAGGCTCAGTAAGAAAGAGAGTCTGTGTCGGGTTTAGATCAAGAAAATAAAAAAGTTAAGTATTGGCCTAACAATAAATGGCATTACATAAGAAACATTTCCTTAAATGGCTTTAGCTCTCTACAGAAAACAGTTTAAAAAGGACACACATACTTTCTTAAAATGTGGGTATTTAAGAAAATTCACAAAGCTATGTTTCATATTGGTCATTGTTAGTTTACCATGTTATGTTTCAACTCCTTTTTCCCTTTTGGTTCACGATGGCTCGCCAAGGTCTGGAATATTTCAGTAGTGCTCCACGTCCCTCTGGAGAGGGAAAGGACACCACGTCTGTCCTAGTCATCCACTTACAGCTGGGGGAAAGCTGAGTCCCCTGCTCACAGATGTGCTCCTGTCACCTCCTGTTTCCTTGTCAGAGATCCAAGAACAAATCAGAGTCCCCTAAATCCAACTCCCCTTTCCAATTCAGTAAATTGAGCCAATTAGGCAGAAACTGTCATCACCATTCTCTAAACCCTAATCCAATGAACAGAGGAATTTTTTTTTTAATTTTTAAATCATTCATCTTATTGGTGTCAAAATGGACAGAACAAAGACACCTTGCCCAAATAGGACTCATATAGTTCTGTCACTGCAACTGCTAATAATTTTACAAAAATAACTTTGTAAAATTTGATAGTAAACTTGAGAAGAAGAAGTCCCATAAGATAAACTTTTAGTCCGAGACTAATAACAGTGTTTGGATGATGAAGAACAAACACAAAACAATTAGTTAAAATAAAGCTAAAAAGAAAAAAAAAATGACAGAAGTAAAAGAATGGTTTCTGCTGAGAACTTCATGACAGAATATGAAAATAATTTGGGGTGCTTTTGCCTGGGCCCACTGTCCACTCTCTTGTCTCTTTCACTTACCATATTACAGATCAAGCCTCTACCAAAGGCAATATTGTAACATTTCATAAGCCAAGAGCCTCTCATCAGGAAAACATGTTAATTGTTTTACTTTGCCTGAGCAACAAAATATCATCGGGCCAAAAGATTTATGTCCCAATTAGAGAACATAAATCAGCTCTCGTGAGAGCAGGAGAGTCTAAACGATGAAGAAAAAGAAACTAATTACAGTTCTCTCTGTTATAAAGCTGAAAACTTTGGCCTTTTTGTTCCATTTATAATTCTTCTAGCACCACTCCCATTTTAGTCAAATATCTTAGGTACAACTTTGAAACGTGCTGAACTCATTTTTAGAATTTCATTTTCTGACACAAAATGTGATGAGGGCTAGGGATCAACCGAGTGCAGCAGCAACATGGAATTTTTCTTTCTCCCTTTAACAATGTATTCCCTTTCCATTTCCTGTTAGTGTTTCAGGGTGGCATGACAGACCAGGAAAGCCAATCACACTGGTATAATTACATTAAAATTCTCCAAATGAAATGTGCGTTGCAGCTTATTGCTACCTGAGCAAAACAACCCAAAAGAAACACCCTGTTGGCACGCTCAAAACAAACGTCTAGATTTCTTTGTTATTGATATGTTCTTCCCACTCCATGGTGGAATATATATCAGCTGTTATTGTAATACTGGAGTGAAAGGTTTCTCTTTCTTTCTGAAAGCAGTAAATCTATTAAAAACTCTGCAGATTGCAGTTTATCTACTATCTATCTATCTATCTAGATATACATGTATGTATGTCTACAGTAAATATATATACATATATATACATACATATGTATATGTATGTATATATATGTGTGTGTGTGTGTGTGTGTGTATATATATATATATATATATATATATATATATATATATATGTACACCACTTTCCGGAAGTAATTAGGGTTTTTTTCCTACATTTGTAAGTAAATCTTTTCCTCACGAAGACTAGCACAATGACTCCCCTCTCCTTCCATTTGTAGTCTGTATTTCTATAGTCGCTTCTATTCCAATAATGTTTTGGAAATTCATAGACGAACAAAAATTTAAAGGTCATATTGTTTGACCACCTTATTTTACAGAGATTGAATTTGGGCCCAGAGAGGTCAACAACAAATTTGTTGTACCCATATAGCTAATACCAACAATTTGCTATAAATAAAAGAGCAACGTTCTGCAGCCCTTCTTCTACCATTTAATAAAAAAGATTTTAAAGAACTAAACCATCAATACAAGTCAGATACACAAAGTTCAATCTTTATACAGCTGGTGATAGGAAAAGAAAACTAAAACGTAGTCAAATTTATCTAGTATGATGCTCTTATGGGCTGGGTTGGGCACCCCTCCCCCCGACATTCATGCTCTGAAGTCCCAACTCCAATCCCTCAGAATGGGACTGTGTGTGAAGAGAGGGTCTTTAAGAAGGAATTAAGTTAAAAAAAGGTCATGCGGGTGGACCCTAGTCCAATCTGACTGGTGTCCTTATAAAAAGAGATTGGGACAGACACACACAGAGGGAAGACTGTGGAAGACACAGGAAGACAACCTCCAGCTGTAAGTCAAGGGGAGAGGCCTCAGGAGAAACCAAGGCTGCCAACACCTTGATTTCAGACTTCTGGTCTCTAGCCTGTGAGGACATAAATTTCGGCGGTTTAAACCACTCAGTCTGTAGTACTTTATTATGGCCGCCCAAGCAAACTACACGAATGCCTACTAAAGAGAATCACTAGGAGAATGAACAGATTTTATTTTGATCCTACAACTACTGATTATAAAAGGTAACATAAGTGGAAGAATAAGAGGCATCTAATGCATCGCCTTCCAAAATTCCAACCTGGCTTGACGTCCCTATTTAGGATATTCAGACCTTAATTTCTGCTTCTCCTAAAAGTCAAGGTGCATAGAATAATCTAAATATATATAGAGTTGTGTTTCTTGAACTAATGTTACTGCTAAGGTCATTTTTTAATTGTGATTGCTTAAAGTTTATTTCCATTAAACATACAAACGAAGGAATTCATACATTTTCCTCCTCCTTTGTCCTGCCCAATGGGCCTGGGGCACACGCCGCACCCGAACCTTCCTGCAGACTCTCCCCGTGCCCCTGAAGCCTCGTTAGGCCCTGCACCTCAAGCCAACAACACCTGAGTGAAAATTCCCTTAAGTTCTGAAGTGACCTTTTACTTTACGAGAAGTGCTGACTCCTAAATGTAAGGCTGTTTCTACGCCTACGCAGACATGAATAATTCATCTCCGAAAATAAATTTTAAAAGCAACGAGATATAATTTTAAGTGTTGAGGGAGTCCTAAATGTATTATGCCTTACATAACTGTACCAGAGGCTGCTGTCTGTGTTTACCTCTGCTAAGAGAAGAACACAGGTGCCATCCGCCCCCCACAGCTGCGGGCATGACCCTTCCTGAGGAGCCACCTTCCCAGACCAAACGCCATCACTAACACGTCTAAAAGACTCTCTGGGTTCCTTAGCTGTAGTACAACTTATTTTTAACCGGGATTGTCATTCTGACGTTTTTCTTATAACACTTGAACTGCAAACCTGTAACACTAAAGAGTCACACATTTGAAACACTCAAAACTGAATTGTAAGTCATCACTCCTTTCCAAGTTTTCTTTGAAAAAGGAAGAAGTTTGCACAGCATGATTGAATAAAATATATAAATCATATCTACGAAAATAAACACACACACACACACAAGAAAATGATCAGAGGTTATTGCAATCGTAGAGTGTAGGGTCTCAAATGCTGTCTCCAAAGCAGAAAGCCCTGGGTGTTAACTTTATTACTTTCTAGCATACAATCTTAGTTAAGTTTCCGAAAACTTCTGATTCTCGGTCTTGCCAACCATGGAATGGGAATAATGGCAATTGTCATCACAGTTATCGAGATGTTAAAATCGATCACAAGCCAAGGTGCTTATTAGCATAATATCAGACACATGTTATCTTTCTGGCTAAATGAAAAAACACACTTGAGTTCTTGCTGAGAGAAAGGTAAAACCTCCATTAAAGGTACCAAAACAGTAAAGGGCCTGGCCTCCTGATCAGTCTTAGGATAAAGGATGAATGTCCCATGAAGAGTTTTGCCTACTTCAAGTCTCAGATCCCTTTGGGGCAGATTTTCATAGAATCTAGGGTCATGACCTGAATTTTAGCATAACATAACTTCAGAGCTGATAGAAACCCAGGGGAACAACTGCATTTCTTTTTTTAATATTTGAAAAAGCAGAATGCAAAGAGGTTAACACTTGGTCAACGTCATACCACAAAAAGAGAGCTCCCCCTGACACCCCAAAGAGTAGAATGTTACCATGGGGGTGCTACAAAATAAGGAGGAAGACGCTCCACTTAGAGACCTGTGTCTGTTCCTGCTGCCCCTTTTCTTTAAGGCACTAGGCCACTCTGGCCATGTGAGTGGGAATAAAACCTCAGGTGGAGAGGGGCAACTCTTGGGGGAAAGTTGCAGAGTGCGAGGAAGAAAGCCACCACCACCGGTGCTGTAGCCTGGGCTCAAGTCTGACAAGTGACAGGAGGGGAAGCTCAAGCAACACTTCCCTACCTTTCTTTGGAATTCTCAAATTGGTTTATCTGCTTTATGCAACCATCGGAGAGGGTATCATAAAAAGAAAGGAAAACATGACATTTTGACATTATTGAAGGTCAAGAAAATGGGTACTGGAAGGTTAAATCACTCGGAAGATAACCCAGAAAATGTGAGTGGGAGCAAGAGACAAGGACGATGTCAGCAGTTCCCTCTGCTCAGTGGTTCAGAGAGCAAACAGCTTTGCATTCCAGAAAGCCTCAAGCTAACTCTGTTGCTTCCCTTTCTGACTCTGAGATTCGGTAAATGGCATTTTTTCCTGTTCTGTGCATGTAGCAATTCTCTTGTACCCTTTTTAAAATATGAACTTTGGGATGCCTGGGTGGCTCAGTAGGTTAAGCATCTGACTCTTGATTTTACTCAGGTCATTATCTCACGGTAATGAGACTGAACACCCACTGGGTGTGGAAGTTGCTTACGATTCTCTCCCTTTCTCTCTGCCCCTCTCCTGCTCAGGTACACCCACACTTTCTCTCTCTCTCCCTCTCTCTCTCCTCTCTCTCTCTCTCTCTCACACATACACACAAAACAAATAAATAAATTAAAATAAATAAAATAAAATAAATTTTTAAAAAAAACTTTTAAATGTTTATTTATCCTTGAGAGACAGAGAGAGAGAGAGAGAGAGAGAGAGAGAGAAAGAAACAGAGCATTAGCATGGGAGGGGCAGAGAGAGAGGGAGACACAGAATCCGAAGCAGGCTCCAGGTTCTGAACTGTCAGTGCCGAGCCCGACTAGGGGCTCAAACTCATGAACCATGAAATCGTGGCCTGAGCCGAAGCTGGATGCTTAACGGACTGAACCACCCCGGTGCCCCAATTTTTCCTCCCTTTTAGAAGTAATGCATGTTCATCAAAATCAATTCAAAAAATACAGGAAGCCAATAAAATATTATCTATAATCCCGTCACTCAGAGATAATCACCCCAGGATACAGAACAACAAAAGCATCAACAACAAATATATTTATAATTTCTTGAGTGCTTAGGCCCTTTTGGAATCCTCACAATTGGTTTGGGGTCCAGAAACCACGACCTAAAGATTACATTCTATGCAATCAGAATCGGGACAGATTTCTGCCCCAGACATGAAGCATCATTCGGGAGGCTGCAATGGTCCAGGACTACTTTTCATCCTAAGCTTCTCAAGAAGATCTGTGTGTCAGCCACCATCAACTGAATTCATTCTTAGGCAAAGTATGTATGATGGATCTTCTTGGCACCTTAGAGGTACCCTCACAATTTACAGAGGCGTACATGTAAATTTCTACTTTGGCAATGTTTTTGCTACTCCCTGATAGAGTCTAGTATGTAGCAGAGTGAAGTTTATACAAAGAACCAAGGAAAAGAGAAAGGGTCTAAATAAAAACAGGTCACATCTTATTTTCTAATTAAAGGTCCAATATTAAACAAAAAAAATAAACAAACACATTAGATAGTGCATTAGACAAATTCATAAAAGTGTTAAAAATTTTTTTGATGTGACCAGCTGGAAAAATAGAATTGCAGCATTTTTAGAAAAGCACTTCAAAAAATCATCTAGTTTGCTTTGCTGGCCAGCATGCAAATGTTAAACCACCTATGACCAGTTTGTGTTCTCATCAGTCATGAAGATTGAAGATTCTTGGCTCTATCCTATAATAAAATTCTTAAACTCAACCCAAAAGAGAACCAAAAAAAAAAAAAAGGCATATCAAAACTATTTCTCTTTCTCTTAGTAAAACTCCCTCTCTCCTTGGAACAAAAATCAATTTACTTTCATCCTTTACCATGAAGACTTCATTTACTGAAACCAATCTTAGAATGCTGAATCATATTCAGCTTGTAGTCAAACATGACAATTCATGCTTTTTCCATGGGTCTGTGTCCAACTCTGCCTTCCCAAAGGTAACCAGCAAAGCCACACAACTTAGCAGTGGGAAGTATCTTGTTTATGTTTAAATTGTAACTGTTGTGCAAGATGGCATATGACACTTAACATATGTTGATTGTAGTTCAAAATACAGTGATTTCTCTGCAGATTTGTTTTGCTGAGTTTAGCTATGGTACTAAACTGCAGTGGGAGAAAAAGGGATACAGTATCACAGCTCTCTGCAGTAGAGAACATCTGGTTCTGGGTGAAGTGAATATGCACACACGATTCTTTCTCCAACCTCCGCCCCCTCCCACTCCAATGAATACAGCTATAAAATCTGGCCAGAATTCATAAAGCAGCTATTTGAGGATCTGAAAAGTAAATGATAGCAGCAGACTAAAACCTGAACTTAAAATACTATCAAATGGTGGTAAGCTCTTCCTTCTTTTTCCCTGCAATCAACCCTAGTGTGGACTCCCAGGCAGCAGAAAGCTTGACATGAACACCAAATTGAGGTAGAGCAAGCCCCAGGAGAGCCCTTGAGTTCTGGCTTAAGGAAAAGGGACTCTGAATGCACAGAGAAACTCAGGGACATTTACCCTTCACCATTTTCCTACACACCAGCATTCACACTGGCAGTGGCATTGACAAAAGCCTTCAGGTGCTTAAAATTGTAATGGAAGAGAGCTGTCCTCTCTGATAAAAGGAGCAATGATCCCAAGAGCATGGGATAAACCATTTGCTTGTATTCCCTCTCTTTCTGCCATATCATTGCTTGGTCCTGCATGTTAACACAGTTGCAGGAGGTATGCAATAGAGCAAGGTAGCTAAAACTTTAGCTTTCTGGCTGAAAGACCAAAATGAGGAGCTCCAGAGAAGAGGAAAGTACCAGGATGACAAAGGAGAAGGAGGGCTCAGGAAAACAGCTCCATAAAGATGTTCATGAACTCTCAGGTTCATCTCTAGGCTGCCAATGGGTGAATCTGGCCGTCAGCATCTATACCAAAGACTTCAGGAATTAAACTACAAAACAGATCCTATAACCAAGGTCCCATAGTGGCAACTTGGTGGTACATACACCCCAGACAGATATAAACAGCACTGCAACGGCTTCGAAAACAGAATTAACATTGTAGCCACAACTCTCAGAAGATGAGTCAGACCTTGTAGCCTGAACTCAACTGGGTCAATTGATTACTTAAATAATTAAGCTTCTTCTTTAAAGAATTGGGGGGGGGGGGGGAAGAGAGCAAAATGGACCCAAAGTAAACAGAAAAAGAAAATAATATAGGGACATAAATCAATGAAAATGCAAATAGAAAAACAAGGGTGAAAAATCAACAAAAACAAAAGCTGATTTTTTTAAATGTTTTATCTTTGAGAGAAAGAGCACGCGCACGAGTCGGGGAGGGACAGAAAGAGGGACGTAGGGTTGGAAGCTAGCTCTGCGCTGACAGCAGTAAGCCTGGTATGGGGCTCAAATTCACAAGATATGAGATCATGACCTGCACCAAAGTCAGATGCTCAACCGACTGAGCCACACAGGTGCCCCAAAAGCTGTAATCATCAGGACAGCATGGTATTGGCACAAAAACAGACACATAGAACAATGGAATAGAATAGGGACTCCAGAAGTGGACCCACAAAAGTATGGCCAACTAATCTTTCACAAAGTAGGAAAGAGCATCCAGTGGAAAAAAGACGGTCTGTTTAACTAATGGTGCTGGGAGAACTGGACAGCAACATGCAGAAGAATGAAACTAGACCACTTTCTTACACCATTCACAAAAATAAACTCAAAATGGATAAAGGACCTGAATGTGAGACAGGAAGCCATCAAAACCCTAGAGGAGAAAGCAGGAAAAGACCTCTCTGACCTCAGCCGTAGCAATCTCTTACTTGACACATCCCCAAAGGCAAGGGAATTAAAAGCAAAAATGAACTACTGGGACCTTATGAAGATAAAAAGCTTCTGCACTGCCAAGGAAACAATCAATAAAACTAAAAGGCAACCAATGGAATGGGAAAAGATATTTGCAAATGACATATTGGACAAAGGGCTAGTATCCAAAATCTATAAAGAACTCACCAAACTCCACACCCAAAAAACAAATAATCCATGAAGAAATGGGCAGAAGACATGAATAGACACTTCTCTAAAGAAGACATCCAGATGGCCAACAGGCACTTGAAAAGATGCTCAACGTAACTCCTCATCAGGGAAATACAAATCAAAACCACACTGAAATATCACCCCACGCCAGTCTAAGTGGCTAAAATGAACAAATCAGGAGGCTATAGATGCTGGAGAGGATGTGGAGAAATGGGAACCCGCTTGCACTGTTGGTGGGAATGCAAACTGGTGCAGTAATGCTGGAAAAGAGTGTGGAGGTTCCTCAAAAAATTAAAAATAGATCTACCTATGACCCAGCAATAGCACTGCTAGGAATTTACTGAAGGGATACAGGAGTGCTGATGCATAGGGGCACTTGTACCCCAATGTTATAGCAGCACTTTCAACAATAGCCAGATTATGGAAAGAGCCTAAATGTCCATCAACTGATGAATGGATAAAGAAACTGCCATTTATATACAAAATGGAATACTACTTGGCAATGAGAAAGAATAAAATATGGCCTTTTGTAGCAACATGGATGGAACTGGAGAGTGTTATGCTAAGTGAAATAAGTCATACAGAGAAAGACAGATACCATATGTTTTCACTCTTATGTGGATCCTGAGAAACTTAACAGAAGACCATGGGGGAGGGGAAGGGAAAAAAAAGTTAGAGAGGGAGGGAGCCAAACTATAAGAGACTCTTAAAAACTGAGAATAAACTGAGGGTGGTTGGGGAGGTGGGAGGGAGGGGAAAGTGGGTGATGGGCATTGAGGAGGGCACCTATTGGGATGAGCACTGGGTGTCGTATGGAAACCAATTTGACAATAAATTTCATATTTTTAAAAAAATGGATCCTTTACTAAGAATGTCAAGGGGAAAAGATACAAATTACTAATTCCACGAATAAAAGGGAACTATCAATGCAGATCCCAAAGACATTAAAAGCATAAATACTACCGATAATTCTATATATCTTAACACCTGGAATGAAATGGGTAACTCCTGAAAAACTTCAATAAACTAAAAAAAAAAAACAAACAAAACAAACAAACAAAAAAATCCACTAAAACTCACCTACAATGAAATAGATAACCCAAGTACTTTTATAAGTCCTAGAGTAATTGAACTTACCATTAAAAAGGGTAAAAAGAAATCATGAGGACTAGATGGTTTCTTAGAAAATTCTAACATACATGTAGAGGATAAATAATTCCATTTCTCTCTAATCTTTCCCAGATGTCCTAATAAATATACTTTAACAAATAAATCTACAACAAAGAATCATACTTTATGGTGAAAAAAAGGAATGATTTCCCCTCATATAAGAAGCAAAGCAAGGACATCGACTCTAACTATTCATATTCAGTATCATACTAGCAATAATAGCTAGTGCTATTTATTTATTATTATATTTTTATTTATTTATTATATTATTATATTTATTGTAAATAAATAAATAAATGGCATATGGATTGGGATAAAACCACTCCTATTCACAGATGACAAGAATGACTATGCAGAAAAACCCAAGGGTGCAATCTAATTCCTTATAATAAAAAGTGATTTTAGTAAGGCCACAGGATACAAGGACAATACATGAAAATCCAACCTAGTTTCACATACTAGCAATCGTAATTGAAAACTAACACATATCTAACACAGGCACATATGCAACAAAATATATACAAGATCTGTATGTTGAAAACTATAAAACAATGATGCACAAAATAAAGAAATGGAGAGACATACAGTATTCATGGATTGGAAGTCTCATCCTGGTAAAGATGTCTATATCCCCAAATTGATCTATAGATTCAACACAATAGGTAAGTTTATTCTAAAATTTATATGGAAAGGTAAAGAAACTTGAATAGCCAAGACAACTTTTAAAATAAAAAATAAAGTGAAAAAATAGCACAACTTGATTTTAAGATTTAACATAAAGATACAATAATCAAAAGAACATGGCATTGACAAAGGCACAAAAATATAAGTCAATGGAACAGAACAGAGAGTACAGAAATCGATATCTATCCATCCATATATATCCATACCCCCCATATATACATCCAATTGATTTTTGATAAAGATGTAAAGGAAATTCAATGAAAAAAAAATAGTCTTTTCAACAGATGATGCTGGACCCACTGAATATTTATATGTAAAAACAAAATAAAACACTAACCTAAACCTCACATCTTACACAAAAATTAACTCAAATCATAGAACTGAATGCAAAACATAAAACTACAAAACTTCTAGAAGAAAGCAAAGGAGAAAATGTTTATGACCTAGGATTGAACCAAGAGTTCTTGAACATAATACCAAAAATACAGACATATGAAGAGAACTTTGAGAATTTGGACTCTGTAAAAAGAATGAAAAGACAAGACATGTGCCAAGAGAAAACATTTGCAAAGTACATCTGTAACAAAGGACTTGGATCCAGAATATGTGGCAAAATCTCAAAAGTCAAAGGAAAAAAACAACTGGGCCCAATTTAAAAACAGGCAAAGCACTTGAGCAGATGTGTCATCAAAGAGTATAAGATAGATGGCAAATAATGAAAAGACACTCGTGACTAAATGATTAAAATTTTAAAGTGCTGGCCATACCAAATGCTGGCAGGGATGGAGACAAACTGGAACTCTCTCTCTCATACACTGCTGGTAGAAATGCAAGATCTGTACTCTAGAAAATAATTTGCCAGTTTCTTATGAAGTTAAACATACACTTACCATATGACCCAGGAATTCCCTTCCTAGGTGTTTAACCTAGAGAAATGAAAATTTATATTTACACGAAACTTGTTCATCAATGATTAGAGCAGCTTTATTCACAATTGCCTAAAACTGAAAATGACTCAGATGTCCTTCAACAAGTAGATGGGTAAATAAATGGAAACATCCATACAACAGAATACTGCTCAGCAATAAAAAGGAACACACGATTAATATATGCAAAAATGTTGATAAATCTCAAAGATGTTATGTCGAAATAAGCCAATTGCAAAGGGTTACATACTGTATGATCCCATTTATGTGGTAATCTCAAAAATACAAAACAATAGTGATTAGTGGTTGCCAGAGGTTGAGATGGGAGATGCGAGGATTAGACAGATTTCTTGGGTGGTGGAATGGTTCTGTATCCTGATTAGGGTGTTGGCTATATGAATCTATATCTGTCTTAAAACTCCCAACTGTATACCAAAAAAGTCTATTTCAGTGTACATTGATTTTAAACACTAAAAAATAAAAACAAATGTAATCAATACTCAGGTATTCACATGGAAATACAACCAGAATCTGTACCTGAATACTTGTCACGTGGCATTGTAATTGTACTGTAAGCAACAAACTAGGTCTATCCCTGGCATGTCCATTTCTCTAGGACAGAAACCCTAGCTTTATAATCTCTGTATCTCCAGTATAAAGAGAACTCCTGGTATTGAAAGAAAGCACTCAATATTTTTTGAAAGATGAAAAGTTGACTAAATCAGGCATAAATGGTTTACATTATTTCATTTCGGTAGAGAAGAACAAGTATAAAATGGAATTTAATAAGAAGTCACTAAAGGATTAAAGCGTTAGAAAGACATTTTACAATTACACACCTTTGTGTTATTTTTGGCATTAACTGAACAGAAGCTAGTAGTTGGAACATTTAGCATGAATATTCATGATTTCAGTGTGCATATGTGCCCTTCAGTGAGGACTTTACTATGAAGTCAATTACAAAGAATTTTTTCAATTGAGGTATTGCCCTAATAATTCATTAAGCTACATGCACAATATGTGCAGTGAAGTATTCTATTTGCTTTGGTTTTTTTTTTTTTTTTTAATTTTTTTTTTAACATTTATTTATTTTTGAGACAGAGAGAGACACAGCATGAATGGGGGAGGGGCAGAGAGAGAGGGAAACACAGAATCAGAAGGAGGCACCAGGCTCCGAGCCATCAGCCCAGAGCCCGACGCGGGGCTCGAACTCGCGGACTGCGAGATCGTGACCTGAGCTGAAGTCGGATGGCCAACCGACTGAGCCACCCAGGTGCCCCTGCTTTGGTTTTTAAAAAATGTTTAATGTTTGTTTTTGAAAGAGAGAGATAGAGCACAAGCAGGGGAGGGGCAGAGAGAGAGGGAGACACAGAATTGGAAGCAGGCTCCAGGCTCAGAGCTGTCAGTATAGAGCCCAACACGGGCCCGAACCCATAGACCATGAGATCATGACCTGAGCCGAAGTCGGACGCCCAACTAACTGAGTCACCCAGGTGCCCCAGTATGTCTTAATTCTTAATAATCCATGCATTACACTGTCACCACCATGACTTTATTCCAACCAAAGAGAAGAGAAGAGAAGAGAAGAGAAGAGAAGAGAAGAGAAGAGAAAAAAGAAAAGAAAAGAAAAGAAAAGAGAAAAGAAAAGAAAAGAAAAGAAAAGAAAAGAAAAGAAAAGAAAAAGAAAAACAAAGTTATTAGAAAGCTAGAGAGAAAGAAAGATCATGCAAGTTGCTTTAGGAAACCAACATTTCCTACAGGAACAGTAGAAAGAGAGGCTTCTCCCCAGAAGGGATCATCTACAGAAGAGTTTTTCTCTGCAATAAATGGCTGACCAAGAGTCAAAAAAAAAAAAAAAAAAAAGACAAGCTGAGAGTTCAAGATACTGGGATCCTGACTTTCATGAGGACCAAAGAAACATTAATGTGATTATTAAACACTGCTGAAAATACATAAGAATGGGTCAAAACTGTTAACCACTGCCATAATATATAAAGGCACAATACTTATTGTTGTTCTTGGTTTTTTCTCCCAAGCTCCTTGACAGTGTTTTTTTACATGTCCTTTAAAATGTTCTATTTTAATAAATTTTTATTACAGAAATATTTCAGAGACACATAAATCTAACATCTATAATACATAATATTTGATATATCATATATAGATATAAAATATTTTAGAGCCATGTTCAAGTTTTAAAGTGGCCACACATAGGCACTCTGCCTGATATACCCAATCAAAACAGGACAGTTTACCTTACTGTGGTAGTGTATGCACCTACAATAAGAAAAAAAGAGCCCCATTTAAATTATATAACTAAAACTTAAAACACAACCCAAACTTAAACTGTAATAGAAATGTGACTAATTCTACACGCACCTCTATTGTCGACATTCTTGATTCTTTGAACACTATCAACAGAGTCACTGAAAATAACCACTGAACCCCATTCCTTAGACTCCAATTTACTGAAGAAGCCTTTTGTAGAATGTAGGCTATACCCCAGAATAAGCTCCAAATTGAAAATTAGAAGTTATTTTCCTCTTTCTCTGACCACTCAATTTTATCTTCCATGAAGGCAATGTTCTACTGTGCCCACCATTAGATTCCAAGCACAAAACAGTGGACAGAGAGCAAATATAAAGTAATGCTTTTGAAAAAAATGTATTGTAATAAGTGAATAAATAAATGTGTATCTATAAGATTAGGACTGAAGGTAAAATTACATGATTGAACTTTAGGAATCACTTTGGCATATCCCTAGACGTTAGATATTGTACAGTTCAACGTAGACATAAATTCTTTCATTCATTCTGCCAACTGACAACTCTGGTTTCAGAATACTTTGTATTAATATCTGTGATCAGGGCTGGGGACACGAAAATTCAAAAAGGATATGGCCAATGATCTCAAGTAGCCTAAGCCTAGTGTGCAACATATGCACACACATATAGAGCCAACATAATTAATACCAGCCTGTTACACCTTGAGAGCGGTAATGAGTATATCAACAGTGAGGTCCAATGAGAAGGTAACTAATGCAACAAGAAGCCACAGAGAATTCTTTGAAGAACGAATGATTCGACTAGGGCTTAAGAAATACGTAGGATCCTCATAGAGGAAAGGCGGCAAATTATAAATTGTCAGAGGTTTGATCTTTGAAGCCAGACCATCTGAGTTTGCAACCCAGTCTACCACTTGTTAGCTGTGTGACCTTAAGCAAGTTACTTAACCTCTTTGTGCATCAGCTTCCTCACTACAATACCACAGGTGGCAGAGGGCTGTGGGGGGGGGGGGTGGTAATTAGTTAAGTAGTTAATGTAAAGCGCCTGTAACAGTACCTGAACCTTAACAGAAGCTACGTATGTGTATGGTAAATGAAAAGAAAGGGCAACAACATAAAAAAGAAGTCCCGAAGTGCTAAAAACAATTTTTGTCCCCAGAAAAAAATAAAAGCATAGAATACGTTAAGTATGAATTACTAACTATGGATAAAGTGTGTTTCGCTAACTCAGTGACAGTTTGGGGCCGTTGATCTTTTACTTCAACCATGGATCCTCAACCCAAATAAGGCCCAGATGCCTGCATGAACTCAAAACTCCACACAAAATTTTAGGGGTCCATTCACAAATTAAGGTCGGCAGGCACACCTTCAACATCATCTTCAACATCATCCCTGAGCTATAGATAACAGAATGATCTGCTGCTCTCACAGACTTTCCATCAAAAATCATGCTTAGGATGGAACTTTCTACAACCTCATGCAATTTTGGCCCTAACTTATCTCATCAAAAATTTAAACCTGAACCCTTAGAGGACTGAGACAAATAGAACACAAAGAACTAGACAGCTCCGTCTCAAATCACAAAGGGGTAATGAAGACAATTAGGGTTGGCGGGTCCTTGTCTGAGTAGCAGACCTGTGAGGGAAAAGGAGGCAGGTCGTCTAACCCTGAGGAGGTGATGAGGGTGCTCGACAAGGTGTAGAAACAGACCGGCTTTGTACTCACGTGGTGAAGGAGCCAGGGGGAGCAGATACTCTCCGCAGGTCGGCAGCTGGCACCTGATGGATACTAGAGGCAGCAGGGAATGAGCAGCGAAGACAGTCAGCACAACAGCGTGGACAGACAGGGAACAAGCCAGGAGAGAGAAAGAGAGACACACAAAATTTAAACAAAAATTAAATGAGCGCGTCACCAAACAGTGAGTGAAAAGAAAAGGAAAATCCAGCCAGCCACGGACATAATCCAAAAAGCCGGTGATAGCAATGAAGCCAACAGGACACAGGGCAAGGGCTGGCTCTACGGCAAGCCACAGACTGGAGCGAAGGGCAGGGCGCGGGCAGATGCAACCGAAGCATGGACACTGGGCGGGGCTGCGGGCAGGAGGCATCGTGGTCCTCTCTCGCTCTAGGTCATTTGAGATATCCAACGAGAGGATGCGCGCGTGTGCACAAGTACACACACACACACTCACACACACACTCACTAGAGAGGGGGGTAGGCTGGCATAGTAAACTCATCTTTGAGGAGAGTCAAGGTAAATTTAATCCTTTACCATAGTCCTCATGATTCCAAAGTCTGTAGGAAACCTGTGTCAAAGTACAACCATCTTGCAAAGAGTGGCTTGACAAAAACTTTAACGACTCTGAAGGTAACACCAAGAAAGCCTAGATTCATCACGGTGATGCCAAAATTTCACTCTACTCTTGGTAGAAGAGTGAAACCATAGACGTCCCCCTTTTCTCTCTTCTTTTATAAAAGAGAGAACCTTTGGTTGCTGTTGGAAAAGATGAAATGTAAATTTGAAGAAACTCAATAAAAAATGTGTTGTCACCTTTACATAGTCATTCTCTCTACTCTCTTAGACAATTTGAAGAGCTTCAAAGGACCTGCAGCAGACATAGCTCCCTGATCCCTGTTTTCTGCTGGGTACGCAAATTCTCATATGAAGTCCCATGAATCAACTCCTTGTTTTCCTCAAAGGACTATCGGTTACAACCAACAATACTTTTGAGCAGCCAGGATGATGGAATCCAATCAACTGCACTGCCCAATTCAAAGTTCACCAACTAGAAATCTTGCCCCTGAATAACATGATTGCTTTTCACAGTGTAGTCTTAATTACCATTGAGCTCAGGATTATAGCCAACTTAACATCTCCTTACACACCTGAGAAATTTTAAATTTCTAATCTTTTTCACAGGTGCCTTTCAAACAGCATAATCAAATTTATCTGGCCACCATGTTACTAGTACGTGAATATGAACCTAGATAAATCTCCTCTATTACTTTTTTTGGGAAAGATACATATTGCAGTTCTCACTTTATAAAATGAGATAGGTTTCTGTACCAGTGGGGTGGGGGGGTTGACTGAACACAATGGAGCTAGCCCTTCAGTTTCTATGTAGTAATAGCAACTTGGATTATAGACCAAGAAATATTTTTTGGGGGGAATAATTTTCTTTTTTGCCTAAGTGAAGATCTAATGGCATCATGAGGGCCTACTTTAACCATTTCTCATGGGAATCTGCCCCTCATCCATGCAAACCAGATCTTAAAATTCGTATGTATCATCCATTTATTAACATCAAATGTTATCAAGACATTATCTCTATTAGTTTTAGATTCATGGGTTTTAGATTTATGTTATTTTAGAAACAATCCTGGACAAATGTTAGTAGATACAGTATTAACAGAACTGATCCATGTGCCAGCCATTATTTAACACATAAACATGTCTCAGACATACTGGTAGGCCCTGAGGACCCAAAGAGGAAAACTCTAAGCAGGGTAAAGAGATAAGTCAACCAAGGACTACACTGTTATTGGTAAATGGTGTGATAAATGTAACATAGAACAGGAGTATCTAATGGCTAGAAGTAGATAGAAAAGGATTCTTAGGGAAAGTTATACTTCAGTGGAGTCTTGAACTTGAGCAAGAGTCAACAGACAAAAAGGCAGAAAGGAAGGTACTGCAAGAAAGGCATCAGAACTGCAAAAGTATGATGATGCACGAGGCAGGCCACTGCTCCGGAAGAGCAAGGATCTCTGGAGCACAGGAAGAGAACGATGAAGACAATGATCACAAGGGCATGCAACGTTAAGGAATATAAGCTTAACATTTCTAGAAAGATCCTTCCAATCAGTCTTTTGGAAAAAGTAGTGTGGGAAGGGCAGGGACACTGGAGACAAGGAATTATGAGCATAGTTTAGTGATGCTGTGAAGAGGTAGCTTATACAGCCTTTGAACAAAAGCCATATTATACTAGCAGAGGAGGTAGGTGGTTAAAGACATGGGAAATAAATAGAAGGTAGACCTCTAAGGCCACATGGGGTGTGTAACAGTGCAGGTGATTGTGACGACTCCAGGGGCTCATTGGCTGATGAGCAGAGAAAGAAAATTACAAGCGCGTTTTTAGCCTGCAGTCTGAGGTTGCTAGCGGATATCCAGGTAAAGATGTCGGCTAAGATATCTGGGTGCGAGTGTTAGCTTCTACAGGAATGCCTGGATAGAAGACATGGATGTGAGATCTATTCACGTATAAGTCATAGATGAAATCTGGGGTACAGATGTGATCTCCCACAGAAAGGCAAACCGGTGAGGAACACCATTGCTCAAGTGGAAAAGGGAGCCAGTTGTTTAGGGAACCACAATGCCTCCTTCTCAAATATTTAGTTAACTCCCTAGCCCATCACACACGGAGGTTTCTAAACAAATTCTCTACATATTTTTAACCAGTTTTCTTTCTTCTGAAAACCAGTTTTCTTTCTTCTGAAAGAAGACGGGCGAATGGAACAGAAGAAACAGATAATCCTAGTAAACAATGAGAAAAGGAGAAAGAAAGAAAGAAAGAAAGAAAGAAAGAAAGAAAGAAAGAAAGGGAGGGAGAGAGAGAGAAGAAGGGAGGGACGGAGGGAGTGGGGGAGGAAATAAATATCTCTCTGCCTTGGCTGCAAAAGTGAACTTGGCACAACCATGGCTGAAACACAAAAAACCTGGAGGACTCAGAAGGTTGGAGAAAACTTGTAGAAAGGTCTTATTGTCCAGACAACCCTCACACTGGAAACTCTACTTGGAAATCCAGCAGGAAAGGTCAGATTTGAAAACAAGGGTTTCTAGTAAAACAGGCACAAGAAATCTAATTGCAGAGGGTAAGCAATAGCAGTAAGGGAGAGCACTCGAGGCCTTAGTGAACAAGTGTGACATGATAACTAGCTGTTTTCCTTTGAAAATGTGCTATCTGGATCGATTTTCTAAAAAATATAGTGTTCTGATAGTTATTCATCCTAAGTAGTAACAAATACCTTTGTTAAGTTTTACAAGTATCCTTTTTGGAACTGAAAAGCAGGCGATTGCCATTTCACATAGATATTTCCAGAGGCCTGAGGCTGCTTACATGGACACACCACTGCCCCCTGGTGGGAAGTCATTATTTTTGAGTTGAGGTTGTTTCTTGAACACCCTCACAGCTAAATCGATGCCGTCACATCATCTGCCATATAAACTCTAAGTACAAAAAGAAAACAACTATTCATATTCGTTTTTGTATGTGAAGAAGGCCCAAATGAATTCTTAACAATACAGTGGCTGAGCAAATACAAATTCTTTCTCAGCTCAAGGGCAAGAACTATTTGAAACTAGCACCTGGAGACAATTTCACATCTGGTAAGGTTATTAAATATAGCATGGCCAGGCATGAGAATGGGAGGCCTTTGCCTGTAGATATTAAGCACTTTTAGTTTTATTATAGTTCTTAACTATATACAAGTGACCCAAAACGACCTGAGCTGCCATACTATCTCCGAAATGGCTTTTCATTTAGTTTTCCAAAGCTTTCTCCCAGACCAATGGTTCATGGATGGACTCTAACGTTTCCAGAGAGAGTACGGTCAACCACATATCATTGCTGACACCATACCTTTTTAACATACATACTTGCCGGTTGTATATTCAACCTAATTGAAGGTAAAGGCAGGGAGAAAACAAAGCCATCGGGAATGAGCGAGGGGTTTCACCAGCTGCAAAATGTAAATGAAATAAGGAATCCAACTGAACAAGTTGTCTGGATAATGATCTGAGCAAAGTGCTGAGTGACTCTGATGTTCAGAGTGACTCTGGGAAGGGAGGAAGCAGAGGAGAGAGGAGCTCTCATTCCAGCCTCAGACTTCAAAGCAGATGCCAAAAATGCAAACACTTTAAGAGACCTGTCTAACGCTATTCCTCAACATATGCCATCTGAGGAAGAGAGGTGAAGTCAGGTTCTGGCAGTGAGCTACGGCACCTGTGTTATTGGCTTATTCTAGGCATTTCTGAAGACTATCATCGTGATTCCATAAATACGTGGCAAAGCATACCCTTGCTTCACAGGCACTGCAAGAAGCCAGCCATTCAATACAAATAGGTAACCATGCATCACAGGCCACAAACAGGAGTCGCACCTTGGAGGGTCCCTCACTATGACAGAGTGATGACCCAAGGCTGAGTCTGAAAACAGCCTTACCTTGAGTTAGATTAGACATATGGGCATTAAATATAGAAGATACTCAAAAAGGGGCCCCAAGTCCCCATTCTTCTCCACCCCAGACAGACATCTCCATCAAAAACTTAAAGGGTGCTATAAAATGAATATACTCAAAATATCTAGTTATTACCACCTTATCTCAAATCAGCTCATCAACACACCTAAGGAAAGAAAGGGTCCAAGAGGGATACATTTTATTTAGGTGTTGAATAGTGAATTAGGTTATATTTAGACAATAGGATGCCACTCAGAACAGCGAAATTGAGTTGAAGCACCAGAGGACTCAGGACCCCAAAATGGGGGCATCAGGAAAGTGATAAGTCACTAACAGGCAGAAGGGAATATAACGTGGAGAGAGGTGAGCTCCAAAAATCCAGCTCTGCCAACCTCCCCACTATCGGGGAACCCAACACTCTCCAAGTGACCTGGGTAAAGAGAAGGCCAACACCATGCCTTCTTAAAGCAAAATGGAACATGTTTAGGTTGATGCATTTTATGACCCTAGAATCACTCTTTAATGATTTTCTGCTGTTCCCAATAAATATACAGCAAAGTGATCAATGAAGAAGAGTGATCTATCTAGTATTCAATACAGCAATTGGTTCTACAAGAAGAGTGTGGTCACTGTGCAATAAACATGAAGAAAAATATGTGAGAGAGACCAGGGAACTGCTGTTTCTTGGACTTTGTTCCTTTCTCAACACAGTAAGACCCCTAGACCATGCACACGCCTGGCGTTCTATGATCTTTGTGTTCACAAAGGTAGGCAAGGGGCAAACTCACTCATTGAGTAAAGGCATGGATGTTCTCCTCTTGCTCTTCTGCACCATGTTGGCTTGATTCCTCAAGGAGATCCGAATCATAGCTGGGGCCAACCTACAGGGCTCCCCATCCACTTGCATGGGGATGGGTTTGTAAGTGAGCAGCACGACCTCCCGACACTGGTGTAGCCTTTCCCCATGGCCCCCAACTTGCAGGGCAGCCTGTAAATTCAAGAGTCAAAAGGAAGCTAGAAGTCAGTTCTTAAGAGTCAGGAAAGCTAGAAACCCTAAGTCCTCTATATATAACCAAAAGGCCTTTGACAAACATGTTGAAAATTGCTAGCCAGGAGCAGAATGGGAAACCTTGGATAAATCACCTTAACAAAAATAAACTAAAATTTCTAGACTTTTGATGAGCTTGACCACAAATTTTCATCAATAGCCAAATTTTGGTATTAATTTAGTCATGTTACTTTAACACAAAAGTTGTTCTTTGTGTTATCTAGTCAGTCCCACTGAATAACCAATATAAGGAGAAAAAAGAAAATAAAACAGATAAAGCACAGTTTAAGACAGCTTTTATACTATGTGTAAAAATAAGTGTATATTATAATATATATTATTTAAATATAAATACATAATACAGTTACATAACATATATATGTATGCATAACAGGTATACACAAACGTGCCATAAGATGTAACTATGTATTATATATTAAATATATTCATACTTAAATATGCAGCCCACCCTTGGTTAATTTGCAAACGTGGGCAGGCTTTTTCTTTTTACCTAAAACCTCCTTAAGCTACCTCCAGTCTGTATAAGATCTATAGAATGCAAAATAATATTAACTACTTGATTAAAAGCATTGTGAAAAGTATAACAGTTTTGAGGATCAAAATCAAACACAGAGTTCAGTTCACCATTGTGGCCACAGAATGGAAAGTCAATCCAACATTAAAAGCCTGTTGTTGAGAAGAACAACAAATCAATAGAGCTTTCCCTCATTAGTTAAAATGTATGTGCGTATTATATATTTTATGTCATTATATTATTTTTATGCTATATATTTTTATGTTATATATATTAGTGTGTGTATGTGTGTGTATGTATGTGTGTGTGTGTATACACACACATACATACACACACATACATACATATATATATATATATATCTCCTTTACCCTTTTAGGGATGAATGAAAATAATACATGTTTGGTTGGAAAAGAATCCACAAAGTATACAATCTGAATACACATTGTGTATCTCCATCCAGATCAAGCTTTAGATAATTTACAAGTTCATATGTGCTCTTTCTCAGTCTTTTTATACCCTTCCCACCAACTAGTTAGTAACCAATACCCTGACTTCTATTACCATAGATTCAATTTGTTTGAAATTGAACTTCATACGAACCATACTAGATGACTCTTCTGTCTCTGGCATCTTTTTCTCATCATTATTTTTGAGTAATATATAGCAGAATGTATTTATTTACTCTTTTGCTGATAAACATTTGGTTGTTTCCAGTTTGTAGCTATTGTTGACGTAAACTTTCCTGTATGAATCTCTTGGTAGATACATACTCTCTTGGCTACATACAATGAGAAGAATTGCTATGCCACTAAGTTTAGATGTACAGTTAACTTTGGCAGATACTGCTAAATAATTTTTCACTAAGGTTATATTATGCCTTTTGAGTTATCAATTTGTTTATAATAAATAGAAAAAAGGATTTTAATACTAACTTGCTCAAAATCTAAAAGATTAAAACATACAATCAACTTGTTTCCATGTGTCTCTTTTCTGTGAATGAGGGATAAACTTTGAACTGAGACTTGTGATGTCAACTTCCCCTTATTTGGTTGCCAGATATTCATATTTATCTGATGCTTTGAATTTCTTTTTTTCCATTTGCATTAATTTGAACAATAGAAACCTGATTGTCTATAAATGCAAAGAGAAAAGCACAAAGGGACAAAAAGTAAAAACTGAGAACTTCTTATTGATCACCTTTAATGTTATAAGCATTCCATTGTGTACTTTGCATACAATTTTGTCAAACTGATTGAGAAAACTAGAAAAGCAGAGCAGAATGCAGTGAGAATTTAGTATAATTAGTGGCCTATCACCCACTCCTTTGTTATTCCGTTGAAAGTTTTTCTTGGCTGTACTCAAATGCTCCACTTAAGTCAATGGATCAGAGTCACTATCTCATCTCCAGAACTTTTCCAATATATTCCCCTTGACTTCAAGTACTTGCAGTTGAGAATGTATCTCTTCATCCACTGTTCTGGAAACACCATTTTCTTCTTCTCTCTACCTTCCCCCCTCCCCCACCTTGACTAGACCTAATGACAGACAAAAATGCAGGACCTTCCAGGTGAGAACTTAGTCCTCTGAGTTTCACAGAATTGAAAACCGTTTTAAATACTTCCCAACCCCTTGGTATGTAGAAGGCATACACAGTACTGTAGAGCACTTTTAAGTCATCTTCTCAGCCTCAAAAATAGAACAGCAGCAATACCACAAACATGTAAATAGCTGTCAACGGCAGTCCCGCTGATATTTCAGAATCAATCCAAGATCACTGCACAGGCACAAGGGGAATTACAGTAAAGAGCTTTTTGGGATAAAAACAGTTCTATTCCTGTTAGCACAGCCACATTATTTTTGGAAGAAGTTAGAATAAAGGTAATATTTTAAATACTTATTAGAAATAGTTATATTTCAGGGTGCCTGGGCGGCTCAGTCGGTTAAGTGTCTGTCTGACTCTTAGTTTTGGCTCAGGTCACGATCTCACGATTTTGGGGGTTCGAGCTCCACATCAGGCTCTGGGCTGGCAGTGTGGAGCCTGCTTGGGATTCTCTCTCTCTCCCTCTCTCTCTCTGCCCCTCCCCCATTCATGCTGTCTCTGTCTCTCTCAAAATAAATAAATAAACTTAAAAATTAAAGAAAATGAAACAGTGGGTTTTTTTCATCACTCAGAATGGTCTAGGCTTAACCACAAATACCCCCATAATTTGCTGGAGATAATTATTTACTAGTAATAATATGGTGGTTTATTAATGACAGACATTCAATTATTTGTTCAATCCAGCATATATTACTCCTGTGAAAACGTCCAATACTGCCTTTCTGATAGAATAGGACTTGACAGGAAAACAAAGAAAGCCCCTGAACTAAGTGCACCCACTTATCTCCATTTATCGCCCTGTGGCCCAGACCATAACTTTCCTTCATGCCACAGGTGTATGGCTTGAGACTTTTGGTCTCTCCACACTATCCCCATAATACTTGCCTCCATCTTCCCCCAAAAGCCTCATCTTCTTTCTTACTACTCAAGCCTTATTCTACTTGCTGTCCGATGAAAATCATGGACAATTCTGGGTTGACAGGGGCAGAGAAGAAAACATAAAATACTTAGGAACAACTTTAGTAAAGCATATGCAAGAACCTGAAAACTTCACTGAAACTAGGAAACTGTAAAACTTTGCTAAGAGAAACTAAACAACAGCTAAATAAATGGAGAAAGATAGGTCTGTAGACTGGAACACTCAATACTGTTGTTAATATGTCAATTCTCCCTAATTTATAGATTCAAAGCAGTCCCAATTAAAATCACAACAGATGTTGGCAAGGATGCGGAGAAAGAGGATCTCTTTTGCATTGTTGGTGGGAATGCAAGCTGGTGCAGCCACTCTGGAAAACAGTATGGAGGTTCCTCAAAAAACTAAAAATAGAACCCCTACAACCCAGCAATTGCACTACTAGGCATTTATCCACGGGATACAGGCGTGCTGTTTCGAAGGGACACATGCACCCCATGTTTATAGCAGCACTATCAACAATAGCCAAAGTATGGAAAGAGCCCAAACATCCATCGATGGATGGATGGATAAAGATGTGGTGTGTATATATACAATGGAGTATTATTCGGCAATCAAAAAAAAAGATGAAATCTTGCCATTTGCAACTACGTGGATGGAACTGGAGGGTATTATGCTAAGTGAAATTAGTCCATCAGAGAAAGACAAAAATCCTATGACTTCACTCACATGAGGACTTTAAGAGACAAAACAGATGAACATAAGGGAAGGGAAACAAAAATAATACAAAAACAGGGAGGGGGACAAAACAGAAGAGACTCATAAATATGGAGAACAAACTGAGGGTTACTGGGAGGGTTGTGGGAGGGGGGGTGGGGTAAATGGGTAAGAGGCACTAAGGAATCTACTCCTGAAATCATTGTTGCATTATATGCTAACTAATTTAAATGTAAATTTTTAAAAATTAAAATTAAAATAAATCAATAAATACGTATCCAAAAATTAAAAAAAAAATAAAATTCTATCAGGTTTTTTTTTTGCAAACACAGTCAAACTAATTCTAAAATTTATTTACAAATACAAAAGACAGAATAACCAAAACATTCTTAGAAGTGCAAAGTGAAATGTTTCATATTACAAGTATGAAGGCTTACTCTAAACCCATAATAATCAAAACAGTGTGGTACTACCGTAAGTGTAAAGAAATAAGTCAATGGGACAGGATAGAGTCCAGGAATAGAACCACATACAACCGAGGGGTGAAGGCAACCAAGGTAATTCTATAGACAAGTCTAATCAACAAAGAACGCTGGGGAAAAAAAGGATTTCTAAAAACTAAATCTTGAATCACTTACACAATCCACATAAATTAATTTGAGTTGAAATACATACTTATACATAAAAGGTAAAACTATAAATCTTCAAAAAGAAAACATAGGAGAATATCTTATCTTGGAATAAGCAAGGTTTCTTAAAAAAGGGCACAAAAAGCCCTAATGTGATATATGCCTGCCTTATAAAACTGGAATTCAGAAGAACTTCTTCATCAAAACAAACTTAAGGAAATAAAAATAGATGGAAAATCTTTTGCACTAAATATATCTGTCAAGCAACCTGTACTCAGAATATATAAATAACACCTGCAATTCAACAAGAAAAGACAAAGAGCCCACTAAAATATGCAAAAAACCACACTTTGAAAAACCATGCAAGGTAACAATAAAGTTGAACAACAATGTGTCCTTACTCTCATTTTTTTGCTGTTTAGGAGGACTTAATGGACTATACAAAACATACATGATTTCTTTGTTTCTCTCTAGGGATGTAATTTTATTCTCATTTCTTCTTCTGTTTCCTCAAGTGCAATATTCTAATAGCTTTTCGTTTCTGTTAACACATTTCCAGCACCTGTGGGATATTACTTCTTACCAGGTACTCTCCCACATTGCTATTGGGCAAGTAAACAATACAACATTTCTAGAAAGCAGTTTTATAACCATTATTAGAGGTTTTAAAATATTTATGTCATTGACTCAATGATTTTCTTTTGCAGGGATATGTCATAAGACAACATTCTGAAATATGAACACAGGTCTATGAGTAATTATGTTAATTACAGGATTATTTATACCACCAAACATCCAGAAACTTAAACATTTCATAAAGGGATCTTTCCATAAAGGAATAATTATTATATAAATTGAGGTATTTATGTATGAAAGAGTAGTCAGCCATTTGTATTATGGGTTTTACTTATAATAACATGATTTCCTATATATTTAAAAACAGAAATAAGGCAATTGGAAGAAAATGCATCAAAATGTAAATAGTTACAGATCATGTAATTATGACTAATATTTTTATTTTCAGTTCTTATGTATATTATCAAAATAAGCAAACATTTGACATTTTTTCATAAAAAGTAAAGATTATACTATCTAGTATGCGTAAAACTTCAGCCCTGGAAATTTCTCCATGTAATTTTTCTCATCGAGTAACTTTTTGCATTTCTAATTCATAAATATAAAAGACATCACATATTCCAATTTCAATTAACAAAAAGAAAGCTGGCTATACTTTATTTAAAGCTGAGAAGACTGAAATCTTTGGATTTCACACTGCATAGCAAATTAGGCTACCAGCTCCTCAATCTGAATAATGAATGCTTTGAACTATCTTAAAGAGTTTTAGATTACTTAGAAACAGACTCAAGATGAAAAGACCTTCAAAACCACAAAGGCAAAAAAAAATTGGGGTGGAAATAAATACAACTTACAATGCCTGGTTATGGTCTGTGGAGAACCCAAAAGGTGATCAGGTTACCAAGCACCCAATGAAGAATCATAATTCGTAAGAATGCATTTCAACCAGGAGAGTGAATTGAAGACTTAAGCCATGAAATTTGCAATTGGAAGATAAAGAGTCTAAAAGAAACGACATCTATTCCCATCTAGTAATTCTATTTGAATCTCTCATCTATTCAAGTGCCACTCTGAATATTTTAAAATACACAAAAATACACACATATACCCAAATAACCACACTCTTCTGTTTATGCGATCATCTTACACACATGTAATTTTCAAATAATTTATGTTCTTAGAAACATAATCAGCATAATAGTTTCAAGAAATGTGAAACTAGAGTCCTGAAAATTAGATTCTCTCTTCTTGAACAATGGTGTACTGTTATATGAGCAGTCAGGTGAGATGTGTTTGAAAATAGACACATATGCCCATATTCTTTAGAGAGCATAGGGTGTTCAAAACTGTACGGTATAAACTACATTTAACTCTGCTTTTTTTCAAGTAGAAATTTTTTTTAATCTTGGGAGCAATCTAAAGTCACTAGAATCTGAGCTCCAAACACACATTTGATGCTAGCCTAGTATCCATTTTTACATGACTCGTATCGTATGAAGAGAAAGAATGGACATAATTTTAGCATTCCATTTGCTCTTCACCAACTCTCATCAACTATTATTTTTCTCCTTTTCCTACCAATGATGGTATGGAAGAGAAAGAAATCTGATAGACTCCTCTCTAACAACCTGGAGGGATCCTCTGAGCTCTAATCATGTATTTCAAATTGCCTCTATCTCCTTAAATGTCTTACAGGGGTTTCAAACTTATATAAAACACAAGTGAGCACTTCGTAATATACAGAACTGTTAAATCACTATACTGTAAACCTGAAACTAATTTAACACTGTACGTTAAGTAGAATGGAATTCAAATATAATTTCAAAATATAGTAAAAAAAAAAAAAACACAATTCATTTTGTGGTAATATTATCTTTCTTCTATTTTCCCTACATCTCTAATGTAGTCACTGTTTACCTAATGGCCTATGCTACCCAGCCGGGATTCACGCATACTCCTTTTTCACCCTTCACAGTAAGTCAAGGTGTCTGAATAACTCTTGAAGTTGCCAATCCCCCTCCGTCCCCATCTTCATTACCACTTTCTTACAGCAGGCTTCTAGGCTTCCTCATTTCTTCACCTGGACTTAGGTACCAACATCCTGCTTTGTCTATCTGCCTCCAGCAGTAGAGATTCTGGTCCCCTTCCACACAGACATCCAGGTATTCTTTCTAAACCGCAAATCTGATTCTGTCTCATTCCATCTCTCTCAACCTCCCCCATTTAACAGGTCCAAAAACGAAACAAAACCCTTCTGTCCTATCTTTCTCCACATCAGTGTCTTTCTTCACCATATGTGTCGTCACTGAGCCACCAGGGAGCTCTAGAATACCAAGATGAGCTCTTAGGCTCATCTTGCATGGAACGGACGCTTACAATCTCATCCACAGATGCTCTTGCCTCCTCTGTGCAATTTTTGCTGATTTCCCCATTTTATAAACACTCTTCTGCTTTCAATTCTTCTTCTTCTCTTTACACGTGCCTTTCTCCTAGAATTTATTATGCCAGATGGCAATTGCTTCTGTTTTTCATGTTCCCCCCACAACACTGAACTGTGGGTACCCTGAGGACAGGGTTTGTCTCTTGGCCCATTTCAGAATCATTTCACATAGCAGAGTGAATTCAATAAGCACTTGTGGGTTCAATAAATTTTCAATAAATACTTATGACTGACATTAAATGCATGAAAGCAGGGAGATTTTTTAATAACAAATATTACTAGAATTTATAAAATTCCTATTAATTAGAGGCATCAGTGTTGCCTGTATTTCCCATATGCTGCGTGGCCATTCAGGATCCAGCATCACAAGTTACCTAGTGTTACTTCCACTGTACCTGATTTGCCAAGTATTTGTAAGCTCACCCAGATTCCAGGGGATGGTGCATAGACCCAAACTCGTAACGGGGTAAGTGTCCAAAAACTCAGAATCCATTTAAAACCAGCCACCATCAGAAGATGCTAGTAAGTTACTTATTTTGAAAGTGTATAAATAAAGAAAAGGAATCAGTTATCCTGCTTTTCCTACACAAACTATATAACGAAATAACCAAGTATTAGGTGAAATTACTCCTTATAGAAATATTCCAGTTAATGAATGAAGAAGGGTAGAATTAGAATATCACTACTCTGCCAACCTCCAATGATTGCTAGATCCAGACAATGACCCTCAAGGACTATTAACCAAAATAGAGGGAAAAGCAGATATTACCTATCATCTTTTGGAAGAAGAAAACACTAACCACAAAGTAGATTTGTTGGGCGGGGGGGATGAAAGTGGTACATCTACATCCAACTGTCAACTTAAAGGAAACAGCAAGACAGAAGAACATGTTAATTGAGACCTAAGAGATGTTATTAGCACAATTCAGACTCAAGGAAACTTCGCAAGACAAAAGACTATTTTTTTCAATAAATAAGTGAATAAGACAAAGAGATGGACAGAAACCCATAGATACTTAAGGGTCCTATCAATCAATCCCAACAAGTAAATTTAACTTGGATCCTGGCTCAAACGTACAGAGCATAAGAAAACAAAGGATATTTGCAAGGCAACTGGAGATTTAAGCACTCAGTAAACAGTGATAGTCAGATGCTACTGTCTTATTTTTTTCAGATGTAAGGTGTGCAGTCATGCTCATAAAACAAAGTCTTATCTTTTAAAAGCACCTTCAGAAGTATTTGCAAATAACTGATATAACATCTGAGATATGCCTCACATTAGTACAAAGCAGGTGGGGACAGATAGAAGACTGCCTATCAGTTGAACATTATAGAAGCTGGGTGATGGGTTCAATATATGATTTTGAGGACTAGGATCCCTCATACCTGCAAGTGTATATGAATTTAGCTTTCTACAGAATTCCAAATCCCACTCTTCTCCTGGCAAAATTCATCCACTCTGCCACATTTGCTCATGCCAACCCCGGGTATCAGGCTGTCTGCCGTGTGGCAGACACACACCAGAGTGACGGATATCCGCCACTCGCCACTCCTGGCTGGCACCCCACCTTTTCCTGCCCTTCTTGCCTTGTGAGCCTGACCCACTTATACTGTATCAGTGGCTGCCTTGTCCTCTAGCTTCTGGTTAGACTTCTCCAGAGGAAGGCACCAGCAGAAGATCCAGAGGGCCAAGAAGAGTAAGGTCACTGCATCTAGGGCTCCAGCTCTCTGCCTGCCAGGTTGGCACTGGCTGACTGCTTCTGCCTAGTAAACACTATCAGGTGGTCCTTCGGGTACAGCTGACTGCTTCCTTACCTTTGCACCTTCAGGTCAGGAATCCACACCATCCAATGCTCCTTCTCACAAATCAAGTTCACTGTTTGTAGAGTCCCTCCATAAACTCTCCTCTAATTACCCAGTCTCAGCCGGCTATCTCTCTCCTGTCCAGGCACGATACAATTGTAAACAAAAATAACTGAAATAAGACTATAAGAATGATCTGGCATAGATATGGACTGAGAAGTTATAGAAGATGGACAGTTAAAGAACATTTTAGAGAGAAATGGCATATGCAACGGCCGGTGGTACAAAAGCAACAAGAGGTGTTCAAAGCTAAGCTTGACTGGAGAGGCTAATTGAGCTACAAAGCAAAGAGGGCAGTGGGAAAGGCTGGAGAATTAGAGAGAAACTCCATCTTGCAGGCCTACATTTAGACTTTGATTCTGAGAGTGATGGGGAAATATCCACTATTCTTCCTGCCCTCCTAAGCCTATGTGAAGAATCGTCTTCTCTTACACATTCCCCGACAGCCTTCTGCCGCCACATAGTCATGACTAGGAAGCTCTGGCACGTTGGTTAACATTCAATAAATGTTCACTGAATCCACAAATAAATGAATGAGTGAAACACACGTGGCCAGGTTTAAGGTTTTTTTGGTCACCTCCAAGAATTCTACCTTGCATACATGCTCCTTGAATTGATTCCCATGTTTACTCTTGCCTGAATCTCTTTGCCTGTAATTAGCATAAAGACCTTTGGAGAGAAAGAGCTGTGTATGAGCTAAAACCCTGAAAACTAGATCCATCCAGACCAATCTTCCACACTTAACAATCATTTCATCCCAGAGATGGCAGATTTAATGAGCAATATCACCATCTCAGGTGATGGGCATTCTTGCCACAACCACTAGAGGCTATTCTGTTAGATCTCAGCAACCCGAAGTGATTGAGGAAAAGTCACTAGGAATCCACAAGATGAGATACAAAGAGAGCTGTTTTGGCTTGTTTAGAACAAGAGATACAACCTTCTTACCGGCAGGCCTCAGGCATAACACAAACCAAGTGCTAACCATGGGCCGCAAGAAGCTTTAAATTTTTTAATTCACTTTATAAACTGATAGTGCAGCCTGATTTACACCACGTAAGGTGATACGTGTAATTTTTAACTGGTTTCCTCCTCATTCAATAATAGGGTAAAGTACAGAGCGAAAACCTGCTGGAAACTGCCCTTACACCACAATTCACAATTTGATGTGTGTAAACAAAATTAAAATGCAAAGGTAATGTCAATACTGTAGCAAATGAATATTCATTAATGTCACAAGAATGATGTCTTTCTTTATTCAGGTATTTTGTGATGATAAAGATGAATGGAAATAATTGCCTTCCTTTCTACCTTAACACTCTAGTCCTTAGTGAAACAAAAAGGTATCCAATGGCAAGGTTTCTGCATGAATGCTGGAATATGTCTGTGGCATAATGCTTTTTCATTTCCATAAGCTGTGTATTTCATTCCGGTAGAAAATTCACCAGGATAATTAGCAAATAATATTTATTATTGAAGTCCTTACAATTGTGCACAATTTCCTTAGTGACATAAAGAACTGTTCTTTTGTTCTTGTTTTCCCCAAGCAATTCTGTATTGCATAAAGTTTATAAACTGGTAAAGCAGGAGAGAAAATTGAAGACTGAAAACCAAAAATCTATGAATGAATAAACTCTGTGACTGAAATGTATTTCATTTCAATAACATCGTATTGCTCACCAAAGAGGCCATAGTGAATCCAATTACTTCAATATAACCATCATCATGACGCTGAGGTTCAAAATCATGGTGATCTCCTGGGTTCCCCCAGGGCATTGTGCCAGCACAATATCTGCAAGAGGAGATTAAAGAAAGAATTACATTTATTCCATTCCCCTCATGACTGATATTAGGTATTACCTCACAGTGAGATCCAATGTGTATCTCACCTAAGAATAGTTTTCTGTTCTTGGTGCATACCTTCCAGTAGAAAAGAAAATGGATTTATCATTTCCAAATATCAATATGTGAAAATGGACCACAGGTGTGGTGTCCTGTGTGTCCAACTTTCTCCTCACCCATTATTTATTAACATTTCTCACTCAGTGATCCATTATGTCTCTTCTATGATATGCCATGAGTTCCAGAATTGGGTCTTGGAGGGAGACACTGCATGCCAGTAGAAAAGGGAAGGGAAACCATGGTGGGTAAGCATTGGTTATTATGTGTAGAACTAAGATAATAAATAACCACTGGGAAGGTAAGCAGAGAAAGGTAACTGAAGAAGAGTGAGAAAGATATGCGGAAAAAGTAAAAGATTAAGAAAAAGAAGGAGAAATAAAGGGAATTAGAAAAGTAGAGGAAGAGGAATGGAGAGAAAGCAAGAAGAAAAAAAAGAGAAAAAATTAAAGAAAGCTAATAAACAATGTTTCCTGAGAATCTTGGTCTTTTACTTAATTTTTAAATTTATTTTAGAGGAAAAGAGCGTGAGCTGGGGGGAGGATCAGAAGGAGAGAGAGAGAGACTTTCAAGCAGGCTCTGTGTTCAGCATGGACCCCAACATAGGGCTTGATCCCACAACTCTTGGATAATGACCTGAGCTGAAATCAACAGTCGGATGCTCAACCAACTGAGCCACTCAGGTACCCCATCTAGGTCTTTTACTTAAATAACAAAGATGAAAATCCTTCTGGAAAAGGATTGTAGGTAACTATACTGAGCATTGCCAAAAAGAATCAGGAGATTATAGTATATTTTCCTAGCTATGGATTTACATACAACTCTCATTTCAGTTAAATTCAGTCTAAATACAACTCATCTGCAGATTTTGTGTCTTGAGTTGTGTGGTTTGTGAATAACAAAGGGCCATAGATCCATCCCTTCCAAAATCTTGGCTTGGGAACCTAGACTCTAATTTTGTACCTCTGAGATAATGTGCTTATTTTGAGTCTAGTTAATCTTAAATATCCCTTTCTCCTGAGATATATAATAGCACCAAAGAGAGTTGACATCCTGGCTAGAAAATGCTACTCTAATTGATCCTATTTTTTTCAAGGCAATCATCTAGCAACAATTTTGAATGTGTTCCATACTAAAATCAGGCTGGATGGTTTCCTAACAGCTTTTGGGAAACTGAGAACAGGGATTTATTCAAGCCTATTATTCTTGGGAGAGAGAGGGAATCAGTAATTGAGAATTACATTAAAATGTTCCAGTAAATAGGGGTGCCTGGGTTTCTTAATGACGGATGTGTATCCCATGCATGCCACATCACATTAAAAACAAACAAACAAGCAAACAAACAAAAAAAAAAAACCACCCACCACAGAGAACACTAAACAAACCAACTAGAACAAAATTATCAGACCTAGAAACCCCTAATAAGCCACTAAGATGACTTACTTTCATTGTTTGTACCTGGAAATTTTCTATAATGAAAACCAATAACCTCAAGTCAAACAGAGCTCACATAAAACCAAAGAAAAAGTATGAACAGAGCTTACCTGGGTATATTTAAAAATACTATACACTGGAACTTCAGTTCCTGAATCTTTGGAGTGAGATCTGTTCCATCACACTGCAACAATCAGAGCAGAAAAGGGGGTTTGAAGTGGTCACAATTCTAAAAACTTTATCAAAAGATAACTAGGTTGACACAATGGGATATATCATGTGGTGTTCCCCTTGCCCCCACTGCTGCTTAAGTGAATGTTCAGTACCATGACTGAAAATGTACTCTGATTTTAACTTTAGCAGACCCAGGGTTCAAAGCATGGTTTTGTTTTAATGTAAAAACAAAGCTGCTATTTGACCAAAACAATTTTTTTCCTGGCCTCACAAACAAAAGAACTGCCATCACTCTCAACCTTGGATTATTAGGTATTTTGAATTGGAGTATCAACATTAAAATATTTATGGACCCTTAAGGAAATAAAAAAGGAAGCCTCAACTTCAGGCAGTAGTGATCTCCACCATAGTTATCTGACCCAAACAATGGGGATGAATCTAATCATTTATTCTATTTGCTGTCTGAGCTCAATTTTTATTTTGAAAATGTTAAACACTAACTTTTTGAAAACTCCTTAAGAGGAATATATACTGCAAGCTTTTAAAAACTATTATAAATGAGTGGTATCTCCATTAGGGATTTGCTCTTATACATTTAATGTCTTATAGACTTGACTGGTCTCCTGACATAACTTGCTTTCCTGGATCTGGACTCAACCCTGGGTGTCTCAAGGGCCTCAGGCTGGCCTGGCCTCAATACCTCTGTGCAGAGTTTCCCTCACCAGTTAGAACTTGCCTTGAGTATCCTCTGACTAATCAAAGAAAAGGCTTTCATGCCCCTTCCCATTTCCCACAGGTGACAAAAGTCAAAAGAAGAAAACTCTAGTCACGACTACGGACTTCTCAATGTCAAAGGTGTACTTTTGTACTTGCTCTCTCCATACCCTCATCACAGAATTCCCCATCATCTTTTCCCTTGGAGTGCAGAGTAATGTATTCCCAAGCTCCCTGCAAATTTTTACAGATTTCTTTAAGAAGAGTTTTCAATCTAAGAACAATGATTCTACTACCATTATTGTCTCATTCTTTTCCCGGCTGATCTTAACACAGCCCAATTTTCATGAGCATGCTCCAAAAATTGATTCCAGGAAACATTTAGCCCTAAATAAACTACATTTTAAAATGTTACTTAGGAAGAAATCAAATTCTAGGTATTGATTGAAGGTGTTTTTACAATACTCTCAGGTAGTTAGAAAATCTGAAGTCTCCTAATTTAAGGACTTGAAATGAGTTGACAGATGACTATACCAAGGAAGATATTTTACATTATCAAAATTGAGTGTTGTAAGTAACTAAAATTTTAAAAACTAGGATGTGATGGGGCACCTGGGTGGCTCAGTGGGTTCAGCATCTGACTTCAGCTCAGGTTATGCTCTCTCAGTCCGTGAGTTTGAGGCCTACATCAGGCTCCATGCTGACAGCTCAGAGCCTGGAGCCTGCTTCGGATTCTGTGTCTCCCTCTCTCTCTACCCCTCCCCCACTGGCACTCTGTCTCTCTCTCTCTTTCTCTCTCTCTAAGACAAATATACATTTGAAAATTTAAAAAAATAGGACATGATACATTAATTTCATACAAAGTAGTATTATTTGCCTTACAGAAAGAAACTATAAAATTATTGTATTTAGAACAGAAATCTTTTCTAATTTTCTACTTTTTCTTCCTGGAAAACATATCAGCGACTCTGGGAATTCATCAAATTACATAAAGATGGGTACCTTACAATGTATCATGCTTTATCAAGTTTTCTTATATATTACTACCTTTAAATTTTGTGTCTTTTTAGAACAGCAGCTTTCAACTTTCTCCTACTTCAAACACACAAAGGAAAATATCCGCATATAAAATAGTTCCTGTACAAAAGTTCACGTATTGATAAATCATAAGGAGAACAGAGAATGCTGTATGTAGGATTTTGTTATTGTCTATGCTTTTTTTAAATTTTTTTTAACGTTTATTTTTGAGACAGAGAGAGACAGAGCATGAACAGGGGAGGGTCAGAGAGAGGGAGACACAGAATCTGAAACAGGCTCCAGGCTCTGAGCTGTCAGCACAGAGCCCGACGCGGGGCTTGAACTCACGGACCACGAGATCATGACCTGAGTCTAAGTCAGCCGCTTAACCGACTGAGCCACCCAGGCACCCCTGTCCTATGCTTTTTTTGATATAGTATTCATACAAACACTTTACATTTGTGGGAGAGATTAACAATGACTTCATCCTGTGGCAAAAATGAAATGGTCTGTTGGTATCTACATATCGGATCACTAGCTAATCTTCTATCCTTTTCATTTCTCACTCAAGAAAACATAGAGTGATGTCCTTATAGAAATATCCTGGGTCCCTGTGTAATACATCACACTGGTCAGTAATTGTTGTTTCAAAGACCTGTTTTAAACAAGGAAAGCAAACTCTTCTGAAAGATTACATGATTCCTCCAAGGTCATATACCTCATAAAGGTAGACCTAGGACTGAATCCCAAACATTTAGACCTTGTTTCTAATATTTTTTCTCCTCCATACAAAAAAGATAGGGTTACACAAACAAATCCACCTGGAATTTTTCCTGTACTGGCTGATATCAAATCTTCCCTAGTTACTTGGCCGCCATTTTCACTTCTCTGTAAGCTTCCTTTAATTCCTGCTATATAAGCCACCTGGGAGTGAGACATTCATCAACAAGGGGGCTGTTAGATGTGGGAAACAAACTGTCTAGTGGCTAGGGAGTATATAGAGTTTAATTTCACTGCAGCTGACTTCAACAGTCAACGTCATTCAATATGGACACTGCCCCTGGGCATGTGCCACCGCCATTCCTCTCGGTGTGAAAAATACTGAAAAAACAGGGCAAGTTTATTTTTGGCTGGGTTGCCAGGAGCTGAAGAAACAGGGGAAGTTTGACGGGAGGTTGCTTAAATTTTAAGCTATTTAAATTTTATAGCCATAATTTTATCAATAAAAAGCTTCATAGCTCAGTGGACCATTGTCTTTCTTGCCTCTAGCTTTAAGAAGGCAGAACCTCCATTTTCAAGAGTCTTTATGACTAAGAGATGCTTGTTTTCATTGCTATTGCAAGAGAACTGAATTACCTGAATGTGATGCCAAGGGTCGTGGACAGCAGTGGTAATAGCCTCTGTCTCTTCTTTCAACTGACTTGTCCAATTTGTTGGCATATAATTTTTCATAATATTCTCTTAAAATCCTTTGTATTTCTGTGGTGTTGGTTGTTATTCCTCCTCCTTCATCTCTGATTTTGTTTATTTGAGTTCTCTTTTTGTCTTGAGTCTCACTAAAAGTGTCTCGATTTTGTTTATCTTTTCAAATAACCAGCTCATTTTATTGATCTTTTTTCTATTGCCTTTTTAGTCTCTATTTCATTTATTTCTGCTCCAATCTTTGTTATTTCCTTCATTCTATTGGCTCTGGGCTCTGTTGTTCTTCTTCTAGCTCCTTTAGATGTCAAGTTAGGTTGCCTGAAATTTTTCTTGTTTTTTGAGATAGGTCTGTATTGGTATAAACTTCCCTCTTAGAACTGTTTTTGCTGCATGGTGATTACAAATTTTAATTTATATCCCTCTCCTGATCCTCTCCATACTCATATATATTTTTCTCTATTCTAATGTATTTCTGTTATTTTGTCCCCTCTCATCACATATCCCATTCTTTATCTATGCTATGATAAATTCATGCATTGCTATATCCCACTTCTTTCTCATTTCTTTCTCTTTAGACAATTCTATACAACAAAGTCACCTGTGCTCCTTTTTTAACTTGGTTACTATAAGGAAACATTTTACGTCTTTCTTAATAACTAATAATATGATATTTTAAAATCTAGCTCCTAGGGAAAAGGTAACTTTCCTTCTCTCATGCCTCCAAGGAGTATGTGTCTAAAACCTGAGATAGAAACAGCACCAAAAACAAACTAACCAACCATTTAGGGGTGAAGAACCTTGGCCAGGCTACAGGCTACAGAGGGAATCATTACAAAATAATTAAATACGTTTTTCTAAAATGGAGACTCCTCAAATAGCCCTGGAATAAAGCTATTTGTTTGGCGAGCATCTATTTCTACATCAAGACTCAGCTCGACATCACTACTTTGATGAAGTTTCCCTGAACCCACCATGGTCGGTTTCCATTTCCTTCTTTGTGCCACCACCATAATGCATACATTGTCAGCAACATTAATTAAATAGTATTATGCAATGACTTGCATGCCCATTTCTGCAACTGAACTGTTGAGTTTCTTCAGGAGTGAAACTAGCTGTCCATCCATCCACGAGACTAAGACATTTCCCAACACAGAGCTAAATTCTCAGAAATGTTGGTTGAATGAACTATATGAAATCATCTCTGAAATTAATGTGGCCCATTGATTAATCTAAGTATATAACCTGGTATTTGGGGTACATTTTTTGCCGCATATTTATATTCAAATGAAATGAAGGAAAAAATATGATAAAAAGAGGGGAAGGCAAACCATAAGAGACTCTTAAATACAGAGAACAAACTGAGGGTTGATGGGGCGGGGAGAGGAGAGAGGGAAAAACAGATGAAGGGCACTGAGGAGGGCACTTGTTGGGATGAGCACTGGGTGTTATATGTAAGTGATGAATCACTGGGTTCTACTCCTGAAACCAACACTACACTGTATGTTAACTAACTTGAATTTAAATAAATACATGATAAAAAACAACAACAAAAAAAACCAAATGAAACGAGTCAATACATTCAGTACTTACAACAACTTTAACATGTTTGGAAAGATCTCTAGAGCTTCTCTGTAGGAAATCAGAAAAAGCTGCCTACAACCACAAGGAGAAAAAGGGGGAAAAATAAACTTAATCACATGGTTATGCCAAATCCTTGCTTATGTATTATAGATAGTTCCTATTGCTTCTGAATTATTCAAAAATATAAAACGAGGTTTTTTTTTCTGAATCCAAAACAAAATGCAGTGGCTGTCAAGATGAAAACTTTCTTTGTTTTCAAACTACGACCTATAATACAATTTAAGAACACAGTAGAAAAGTAAGAGTAGATAATTCCAAGGGTCAATTTGAAGATGTATTTTGACAACCTTTCTTGACCTCTTACTTGACTATAGGGTGCTGAAATCATCTTTAACTTGCCATTAAGAATGTCTGGCTTCACCCTCTCCCCTTTCATTTCAATTCTCTCTATGCAGTGGTGTAAATTAACTACATTTTCTTTAAAATCAGTGTTTTGGAGGACTTTCCGCCTCCCCTCTGGCTAGCCATTCATCCCCAGGGATGTTCCTGAGAAGAAGGAAACAAGACCCAATTTACTCATATATAAGCTTCCATGAGGAGCTACACCTTCCGTCAATTTCTCATCCAAACATCGATGCATACGTACTGCTGTGCACACCACATTCCGACCCAGGCTTTTCCACGCATCTTTCAGGCTGCCTAACTCCCCCATTCTCTAAATTGGCTTTGATGTTTTTCACATCACTCCTTGAATGTCATCTCCTCAGTCAACATGAAGCTTTAAGGCTTTAAAGTTCAAAGATGATGAACACCAGCTCTCTTTCTACCAACTTAATAAGTATATTTAGTTTTAAGCCAAGACATTAAACCTTAAGCATAACATAGAATCCTTGTAAACATCCGAGACGTGTAATTATTTTTAATATAGTTAGTATCCTTATTACCAATAGTGAATTAGTATTAAATAACATGTAATAATTTTAAGTGTAATGTATACTTACCCCTGCATAGAACATTTTATTTCGAAAACGACTGTTGAATTTCTCTGGATTTGCTTCTGTCAAAGGAGACAGGTAGTTTTGTTATAGAGACCTCATTAAAGGTAATGGCCTCCATTAGCACTCTTCCTCCCCCTCCCTCCCCACCCCACAGATCCATCAGACTCAAGAGCCTTATCATCTTTTCCTCAGTTATACGCCAGTTGGTAAAGTTGTCCAGTGCTACAAAAGTATAGCCCCCAAATGGCAGCATCAGCATCAATTGGAAGCTTGTTAGAAATGCAAGTTATTAGACTCTGCCCCAGACCTACTGAATTATAATGCTTAGGGGATGGTGTCTAGGAATCATGATTTAACAAGTTCTCTAGTTGATTTGCATGTACATTAAAAGTTCAGACACTCTGGGGTGCCTGGGTGGCTCAGTCTGCTAAGCGCCCCACTCGATTTCAGTTCAGGTCATAACCTCACAGTTGGTGGGGTCAAGCCCCACGTCAGGCTCTGTGCTGACAGTGCTGAGCCTGCTTGGGCTTCTCTCTCTCCTTTTCTCTCTGCTCCTCCCATGCTGGTACGCTCACTCGCTCTCGCTCTCTATCCCAAAATAAATATTTATTTATTCAGAATAGAGGGTTGGCAGGGACAAAGGACAGGGGTGATAGGACAAAGGGAGGGTGTTGAGGGGTGATTATTTGCTTTGACTTCTATAGGGCATGTCTTCTATCAACTATTCATGCAGCTTCCAAATGTAATTAAATATGCAAAATTTGGATAAAAATTGTAATAGATAATTTGCTTTTACATTTTTCTAAAACTCCAAACTACCATCTGTGTTCTTGTTGGCAACAGGCTTTGAAAAATTATCTGATTTACTGGAGATATATAAATATACATATATGCAGGTGAACGGCTAACTGGACTCAGGACATAGAAGGCTGAAAAGTGTTTTAATTTTGATTTTGATCCTGTTTATCATATAAATTGAAGACTACAAAAAGGCTAAACAAGATTCTGCATCAGAGAACGCTGACATGAATTCAAGGGATTATAAAATCCCTAAGTGAAGTATTATTTCCTTACATTCTTTCTAGTAGAATTCTGAGACATTCCAAAGGGACCTACTGTCAATGTTTTTCATTCTGCTATTTTATCCCATATGCTCATTAATGTCTTCTTAGGGCAAGGTCTCTCTTCAAATTGTTTCTCATCAGGCAGCTGGATGACTAGCTTAAAACGGTTCAAGTCCTGGACCTATGTTTGAACAGCAAATCTCAACAAGTGTCTAGATGAAGAAAATAGCAAAGAGCTCGCTCACTAAGATTGGGCAGAATACGAGCTACACGATTTCAGGAAATAATCCAAGACAAGGGATTACTAGGTTATTCTCATGATTATTAGACTATATTATTAGCACATGACAGGGAAACGGGGTGAAAGCTTGCAAACTTTAAAAAGGCAGTATTTTGTACATCGGCTCTTAAGAGTTTTGGTATATTTAGGTTTCTGTATCTCACATCTTTCCTTAAATATTCACTCTGTTCTATTGAATTAAGTACTCTAAACCCTGGAAACAAAATAAAACAAGTTAAAGGCTAACTTGCAGGTTATCCTAAGCGAAAAAAAGATCAAAGTAGTACTAAAATGCTCTATCTCCCTGGTCCCCATTTGTGGACCCAGAATTCACCATTTTTTACAGTCTGGGCCTTTAGGATAAATTTGGCTGCTGAGTAACACTGGTTTTTTGTTTGTTTGTTTGTTTGTTTGTTTGCTTGCTTGCTTGCTTTTACCTTTCTTAACCCAGATTTGGCTGGGTGTCCTTTTCAATTCCGTTAACTCTTTCTTGCTTTTACGGAATCAGAGGCAAAATTAGAATTTTTGTTGCTATGCAATTTATCATGGGTACATAGTCCCTAATTTGAAAAAGAATGAAAGAAATAAAGTCAGATCTGGCTATCAAGCAAGTTATAATAAAGAACTGAAAACAGCACACACATTTCTGGCAGAGTTTTTTGAGGGCACCAACATCCACAGCTATTAAGTAAATTATATATCAACTATTAACATTTACTTTTTAAAAACATTAATTTATGGTTTGGAAAGATTCACATTCTTAAGAGGTTTCCTATGAGCCTAAGTTTTTTTTCTCTTTAAAAAAAAATAGTTTCATCTCAAGAGAAAGAGAATGCTCTGTAAGACCCAAACAGACTAGAAGAAAATGAAAAAATAAACGGAGTGTTTGGTGATTCCATTGACACAGCTGATGAAAAGAGTCACTTCAGATGTAATTTGCCTAGATTAAATTCAATTAATATGCAAAACTAAACAAGATCAAGACACTAGCATTTAAAGAGGTGTCAGAGGGATAACAGTAGGGAAGTCACACATGTGCTTTAGCCTAGAGAACAGAAAAGGTGGAGGTAAATTCTGTTATCTCTCCTCATAGTATAATGGTATCACACTGTGAGCTCCCTGATTGAACCTGCCCTGACAGTTAAACCCTGTTTCCATTTTAATATCTCCCCTATTCCAAATAGCCTCAGAAACAACAGCTGCCTGGAGCTGAGACAGATGTCAGCTAGCTTTAGAGCTTTGTTACTCCTTGCAGAAGCCAGGCCATTCGAAAGCAAGGGGTAGCTTGCAAAAAACAGTACTTAATCATTCCTTAGTGGCTCTTAAAGGGTTGAGTGGCTGAATATGTCTATGTGTATGTGTAAGAAATGACAGGTCTTTGAGGAGGACCAAGGAACATAGACCCCAGCTGTATCAAGAAAAGGGGACATACAGAATTGGGACAGGGCCAGGAAGAAAGTTTAAGCATTCTTGATCCTTAAGGGAGTTGTATCTGCTAATTGGTATGAGGTCAACCATGAAAGGCCATTCTCAAGAAATGCCAATAATCCTCAAAGTATACCAAGACTCCAAGAGTGGAAGTATCCGTGGCTTACTGCTGAAGTTCTTTGCCCATCTTCCTCTTCCACAAGAATAGGGTGTAACCAAGTGAGATCTAAATACTCACTGTGTATGTCTAGGCCATTAACCTATTTATAACCTGTCTGGACACCAACATTAATTGTATTAGTTTTCTATTCCTGAAAACTTGGCAGCTTAAAATATCATTTATTTTCTTATTCTCTGGGCCAAAATCTGGACGGGGCTCTCCTGAGCCCTCTACTTTGGGTCTTACAAGACCAAAATCAAGGCGTCAGTCTGCAGAACTCTTCTCTGGAGGCTCTAAAAAGGATTCACTTCAGACCTTATTCAGTAGTTGGCTAAATCTATTTCCTTATGGTTGAAGGAATGAAGTTCTTCTTCTATGCTGTTGTTGGCTAGGGTTCATTCCCAACTTCTAGAGCCCTCCTGCAGACCTTGGCTTGGGATCCCCTCCACCATCAAAGCCAGCAGTGGCACATCAAGTCCTCACACTTCAGATCTATCCAACTCTGCCACATCCCTCTAACTTCCTGTTCAACTTTCCACTTACCCTTTTAAGGGCTCATGGTATTATGTTGGGCCCACTCTGATAATCCAGAATTATCTTCCCATCTTAAGGTTAGCTAATTATTAACCTCAGTAACATTAAAAAAGTCTTTTTGCCATGTAAAATAACCTAACCAACAAGCATGACACCAAATGGCAAAGGTCATAGAGCCAAAATTCTACCTACCATCGCCCACCATCTGGCCCCCATGATTCACATCCTTCCCATATGAAAAACATTCATTCCCTCCAAGGTCCCCAAAGGTCTCATCCCCATTAGGGAATTAACTCAAAATCTAAAAATCTCACCTAAATCTTATTAGCTCAAACTTCTCAAATCTCAACATCTAAATCACCTAAATGATTTGGCTTTAGATATAAGCCAGTTGTAATGATAATAAGGCTCTGGGTATAATCAATTCCATTGATTTAATATATTAATCCTATCTTTATGTACAACACAGTAATATCTGTGCCACCAGAACAGGATCCTAAACCCTACTTTTGTCTGTAATTGGTCCGGCATATTAAGGAAGATATTCATAAATATGAGTTCAACTCTATGTTTATGAAAATCAATAAGCAATTTGAACTCCACAGAACTCACAGTTTCCATATTCTCTGTATTAGATATGTACCTAATCTTAAGACTTCAGCTAAGTATACATAAATGATTCCAAAATCTATGCCCACAATAACAACACCACCTTCAATTCAAATCGTATGCATCCAAAAAGATCTTTTCTTCCAATGTCATCTCCCATTAAGGACAAATATTTTACCGACATTATTCATTTTTTAACATCATTGAAAAAAATCTTTCATTATGTATTAATTGGACATCCTAACCCATCTTTACCACAAGCTCATTTGTCCCTATGCTGTCTGAAATGCCCTCACCAACTTTAGCTCTTTTCTACATATATCACATTCTTCCTTTATCTCTCAGCTCCCTCCTACCCTTTCTGGAAATTTTACCCCAATATCTTTTTTTCTGGCAAACTCCTATATTATTTGCTGCCTATACAACTAATCTTGTCCTTACTATATCCTCCTTTCTACTGTTGCCTTTTATATTATATATGGGGCCTATCTCCCAATTGCACTTTCCATTATTGTAACACTTATTGAGATAGCCATAGACTTGGCACAGGGAATGTAAGAAGATACGGTCTTTTGCCCTCATGAGTTTAGAGTGGAGGAGATGGGTTTGAAAATCAAAGTAAAACAGCATATTTTATATGCCATACACAGATCAGATGAAGTCAGAGTCCCACGTAAAGGGAATGATCAAAAAAGTGTTCCAGAGGCAGGTACACTTGATTCTTGAACGAAGAGTGAGTGCCATACAGAGATTCAAAATGGAAAATAATTTTACAGAGAACCTTGGACAGCGAGAGTTTCTCCAGAGCAAATCGTGCTTGAGTCTCAGTACCTACACATGAGACTGGTAGTATGTCCTTTGCAGTGATGATGAAATTTAGCAAGCCACTGAAATATCTTTTCGAGGAAATCTGTTCATTTATGAAACATTCATAATCCTTGGAAACATGCTGATCTGCATGTTTCTGTATATTCAGTGAAAATATTAAATCTTAAGTCAAATTTAAATACTGCCTCCTCTAGAGTCATAACTGTATTTTCCTGACACTGAAGGAAGGTTCAACTCTGCTGAATAGGTAATTTCAGTGAGGCAGTAAAATTTAAGCATCACATCTCAGGTTAAAAGTTTGAGGTGCTGAATATCCTTCATGTCCAAAAAAAAAAAAATGACAATCTAATTCATCTACCTGGCAAAGTGAGACCTAACTATGCCACCTGATAACCATAATCATTGTTAACATGGCTATACATTAATAGATGGGAATATTTTCAATGTACTTCCTCAAGCACTGTCATAATGCAGTAATTATTAAACTTCTGGGCAAGATTCCAACTGACAATTAAATGACCAAGTCTATTACATCTCCAAATCTTGTTCCAAATGACTGCACTTGCTGATATGCAAGCAACAGTTCAACCGTGCATGGTGTAGCCACTTTAATAAGAAGCCATCTCTATCTTCCAATAAAATGAACTAAACCTACCTTCTGATCAAATATAGAAACCCAAATTACTCAAATGTTTGCATTCTTTATGTACAAAGTCAGTCAAAATGTTAAGACTATCTTTATTCCCTACTTTACTACCAGTAATTCTAAAAGCACTTACACAGTAATGTCACTAAGAAACTATCTCAAATGTCTTTAATTATCCCCTCTATTTGATGGGCTATTTCACATTTATGCCAAAAACTGTTTCAGCAATGACAATTTTAAAGACTCTGCCTTAGTGAGATCTGTATTTATGACCCATTTCATATAGATAGATTAGTATGATTCCCAAATACATACACACACATCTGGAGAAAAAGAAGTAAAATAATCCTTTCACTGTCCGTGTGTGTGTGTGTGTGTGTGTGTGTGTGTGTGTTCACTAATACCTAATAGGTTATTCTATCCCAGCTCATTCTTTATAATGGCTCTCATGAGGCTTTGAGTCACCCTCCAACTATCTCATGGCAAATGATACAAGTTTTGTCATGACCCCTCAAACTGTGAGTGTCTGCCTTTGACAACAGTATGAAATCTCAACTCTTAAGTGTTCTTGGCTTGAGAACAGCCAAGAGAATAACCAATGAAATAAGAAAGTCTGCACCTATTGAAAATGTGGCCAGACTATCTTTTCCTTCTGCAAGTGAACTTAGATCTCTTGACTATCCAGGTAAAAAATATGGGGAAAATCCAAACAAACAGAAAACAGTAAAAAGTGAGAAGAAGGAAAAGAAGAAGAGGAAGAAGAAGAGGAAGAGGAAGAAGAAGAACAACAACAACAACGAGGAGGAAGAAAGAAGAAGAAGAAGAAGAAGAAGAAGAAGAAGAAGAAGAAGAAGAAGAAGAAGAAGGAGGAAAGAAGAAAAGAAGAAGAAAAGAAGAAGGAGGAGGAGGAGGAGGAGGAAGAAAGAAGAGAAGAAGAAGCACAACAACAACCACCACCACCACCACCACCACGGGTAATTATACTTTTCATCATGAATTAATGACTTTGAATTAATGCAAAATGAATAGATAAACAGATATTAAGAAGTCCACACCTCTGGTCTAGGTCTATCAACCAGCAAATCTGGTTCCTGCATTTTGTGAATACTTATTTCCCTATCATCTTCACAAATATTGCAGCCCTTTGTCTCAGTCAACATCAGTTCTCCCCATCAGCCCTTCAGGGGTTGGTTTTCAAGGGCTTGATCTTCCATGCAGAGCAGATGACTGCGGTTCCATTTCATGCTGCATGAAAGCACTATGCTAAGCCTCAACAATTAACTATTTGAAGACCAATGCTTGGCATCTTGTAACCAATTGTTTTGTAATCACACACATACTAAACGATGTACATATACATATACCACAGTTTGCGTATTCCTCTCTCGAATGAAATAGTCCCATAACTTCAAGAAAAAAAAAAAGAATCACTTTCCTTTAAGAATTCTAAGCCTGGTGTTTCCACCTTGACGTTTCTTTCTGCTTTTTTCACTCTGAGACGCAGAAGTTTCATCATAGTACAAGGAAGTGTATCATTAGAAGATTGTCAGATTAATTAGACAAAATATTTGGCTCCCTAAAATGAGCTCATTGTTTGCCACTTACTCATTTAGGCCTCTTTTCATGCCAGGATGTCTATTTTGGAAGATTCACGCATTGGTGATAATTATAAGTATTATTAAGAAACTTAAGGATTTTATTAGGAAGCCCAGATCCAGACTCTCCTGAAGAGGGGAAAAAAATGGGTTAAGAAATGAGGAAAGTAATTTCCATTTACTTCCCCAAATTAAGTCTCCTTAAATACAGAGAGACCAACAGACTATAAATGTGGTCTCTAACGTAGGACTCTGCATATCTGAATAGTTGTCTATGGCAGGGTGGTGGGAGGGTGGTGGTGTTCCTGATCTGGGTATTTGATATTTGTGGTTCTGTAATCAACCAACTTTTCAGAGAGAAAAGTCAAACTATGGCTCTCTCTGATCAGTATTGCTTTTATTTCACACAGCATTTGACCTTCCAAGCCTCATGAAAGCAGGAAGGCAAAGCCTACCAAAATTCCTGAATTCAATTTGAGACTTACAAGTTTGGACTTCGCTTAGATTTTGCATTGTAACACCCTTAATCCCACAACTTCACTCTTGGCCTTTAGTGCCTAAGAGTGTTATCATAATTTTCTCTGTGTTAATACTAGAATCTGAACATTTGAATTCTAGCCTTAAGGTCTCTGTATTTCAAATTCTAGGAGTTAAAACCACTTCTGCTCTTGAAGAATCTGGAGAAAAAGAAGTAAAATAATCCTCTCGTTTATGCCTTTTATCTCACAATACACTTATACTAACCTGTAGCGGGGCACTATTTTGGTTATATATTAACATATTCACAAGGGACTAGGTACAGACATAGATCCAGGCAAAGACACAGATGTACATATTATATTACTAAGAAGAGATTTTAAGAGAGAGATGAAGAGACACTGAGTGAGCATGAGCACAGAAGATTGGAGATTCAAAACATAAGCTCAAATCCTAAACTTTCCCAGCTCTGAATGGCATGAGAAATCTTTTTACGAAGTGTTTAACTCCTTGACATTATTTCATCTTATCTCTTTCAAAAGTGGTTTTGTTCCCGAATTGTGACCCCATCTCTTTTAGCCCTTGAAACTACTACTGGGTCTCATTCACTCCTCTTTCTCATCCGATGGGTATTCCCCGCACCTCTGCAACCAATCAAATCACCACCATACCATTTCTTTCAACCCAAACCACCTATCGGTTTCCCCTATTGTTCTAAAATGCCTTTTGTCTCTCTAACACACACAGAGAGGACTTGAATGTTTTTGCTACCAGATTTCAATGGCCCTGGTTTATATGAAGTGTTGGACTTTAACAACTGGTGTTTCCGGAAGCTGTGAAGATCCTAATGACTCTAGTGAAAGAATCTTCATCACTTCCTAGTAGTTCACTAACTTCAAAGTTTCTAGTCAAACTTTAAAATTAGTAGTCCAAGACCTGGAACGTACACCTAGTACTGTCCTTTACCATCTTTGAGACTCTAAATAAGTGGGTCTCAGGGACCTATTTGAAAGAAGCTCCTATCTCGCTAGCTCCCAAGGTTGCCATGAAAGTTAAAATGAAGCAACACTGAAGCCCACTGTCAACACTTAGGTGATATGCAAACAGAAGGGAACATGCAAAACACCTGCTGGAAACTTCCTCCCTGGGAGATGGAAATGGGACGTTGTCCTCACCTCTGGATTCATGGAACTCCAGTGTGACGTGGGCATCAAATCCAAGGCTGAAGTAATTATTGAAAACATTCAGAGGAAGCTGCAATGATGAACAAAGTAGAGGTGAAGTGGTGTGTAACCAGACAGAGTCAAGGAAAGCCTGATGCCAGGCACCTGTCTCTGGAGCAATCCCTGGGAGAGAGAGAAGCCGTAACCCGAGGGACAAGGTTTTGTGTAGAAAGAACACAGATTTTTGAATTCATTAGCGAAAGCTCAATTCAAATAACACTCCCAAGGATGTTAAATAGGATAGGAAACAAGTGACACAAATACAAATTATTAAATGAGAACTGGTCTTGCAGATATTAGTAAGAGAGCCAAATTCAGCTCAGGGAAACACATGTACAATAGTTACAAAGAATCGGGGCGCCTGGGTGACTCAGTTGATTAAGCATCCGACTTCAGCTCAGGTCATGATCTCACAGTTTGTGAGTTCGAGCCCCGCATCAGGCTCTGTGCTGACAGCTCGGAGCCTGGAGCCTGCTTCAGATTCTGTGTGTGTCTCTCTCTCTGCCCTTCCCTTGCTCATGCTCTGTCTCTGTCTCTCTCTCAAAAATAAACAAACAGTAAAAAAAAATTTTTTTTAAGTTACAAAGAATGATTCACTAAGTGGGGTGCCTGGGTGGCTCAGTTGGTTAGGCGTCCAACTTGGGCTCAGGTCATGATCTCATGGTCTGTGAGTTCGAGCCCTGCATTGAGCTCTGTGCTGACAGCTCAGAGCCTGGAGCCTGCTTCACATTCTGTGTCTCCCTCTCTCTCTCTGCTCCTCCCCTGCTCACTCTCTATCTCAAAAATAAATAAACATTAAAAAAATATTTAACACTAAAAAAATTTTTTTTAAAGAATTAATTCACTAAACAAACTTAGAGAGTCGATTCAATTGCAAGGATCATGTGCAAGCTACTTAATCAGAAGATATACTTTTTTGAGAATTTATGTTCACCATACTAATATTGCAACTTAAAATAAATAACATTTAATATGCTTACCCTTTGGTTTTTTTTAATCTATTTTTGACATAGGTCATAAGCAATTATGCAGTGATAAACATTCAGCTATCCTTGATCTATAGGGAAAGAAATATACATGTGTATACATATTTGTCAGTATCATCCAGATTTCTATTCAGTCTATCAGACCTTGGATCTTTAATATGATCACGAAACATGCAGATACACATGCAGGGACATACACAAGCCTTCCTAGAGTCCTCTGGGTCCCTGGCTGTTAGCAATGCCAGCTCCGTAAAGGAGAGGACAATACAAACTAAAATCCTTCATCAAAAGTGCAAAATTCATTTGCTTTTAAGGCTTCAATGTTAGAACAATCAGAAAAGCATGTGGAAAGTGCTAGAAAGGAAATTGTAGTTCTTCCACTTTTCCTTCGGCAGCTCAGAGTGGAAAGTAAATGTTAAATTAAATAGAGAGGCAATTTTATCTCAGCTTGGATAATGTTTCCAGATAATTATCAGGTTTAGACTCCAGACAGAAATATACTTGTCTTCTGTTAGAAATAAGTGTTTAACCCTCAAGATCCCAAAAGTAAGTTTATTGCACTGTTTTGTACAACCCTTGATCAGCAAGATTTTGTTTGACTAGAATGTGGACCTTGTCCCATTAAGAGATAAATGAAATGAGAGGGAGAGGAACAGAAAGAGGTATTAATACAGAAAAAAAACAAAAACAAACAGATTGCCTTGGCCTCCAATGGAAGAAAAGAATGAAGGCTCCCCACCCCCAACCCCAATGGGAGGTCCCGAGTTAGAGCTTGTAACAATTCAGAGGTCAAATCAGCCCCCTTAGAAATGGCTACAACTGACTCGAGAACAGGGGAGAAAATAAACACAGAGCAGTGCCAAAACCATGTCTTATTCTCCTGGCTTCATATTTGAGAATGTCCAGTTCCTGCACTTAATCAGAATACCAAGCCTCTGTAATGAGAGCAAGGGTTGGTGATCTTGCCAAAAGCACAGATAGGTTCATCTCTACGATTTATGTTTTCTTGGCTACAATTCTAACCCATGTCTTAGTATTCACTGATAACTCAGGAGAACATTTGGTTACCATCCCCTAAATAATACCCCAGTTTAGTCTTTTATTAAATTCTTGTTCCTATTTTTCAGGAAAAATTGCCTCAATTTTCTACACATCTCAAAAATCCAATTTTTCAAAGCCCTTTAATTATCTGGATTAATGTTTCCTGGCTGCACCAAGGAGTCTTTCCATTTCTTAAGCTGTCAGGAAGAGATGCAAATAGAGATTTCTCTTGAGGGCCTAAGCATTCTAAGATTGGTGGAGAAAGGACCTTAAATTTCCATACAATTATTTTCACTTTGGCTATTTTCTACCCAATTTCTATAGGTCGGATACATTAAAAAGTATCATATCCCAAGATGATACCTGCAGTTTAAGCAACATTGTGACATTATGAATAAAAATCAACTAGGCAGTCATGGTATCTACTAGAAACCTTATAATTTCTGGATCATGGTTTAGGGGAAAAAACATGAAGAGAAGATAAAACGTATTTTCACTTATATAAGCCAAATAAGAAACTTGAGTGTTTATCACAATTGGTTAGGATCATGGTGTCGATAAATAAGTAGATTTTGGTTGGGTTCAAAAGGATAGCTGGTTCAATTTATTTTAAAGCAGCAATGCCCATGACAATAAATGTGAGAGAAAGAAAGAAAGAAAGAAAGAAAGAAAGAAAGAAAGAAAGAAAGAAAGAAAGAAAGAAAGAAAGAAAAGAAGAGAAAATAAAAAAGAAAAGAAAAGAAATACCCAAGACAATCTTGACCTCAATCAATGGCATAATCCAATAAAGCAGAGATGTCATTTAAAGTACAGATTCCGAGAGCCACCTGGGTGGCTCAGTCGGTTAAGCGTCTGACTTCAGCTCAGGTCATCATCTTCCAATCCAGGAGTTTGAGCCCCCATGTCGGGCTCTGTGCTGACACTCAGAGCCTGGACCCTACTTTGGATTCTGTGCCCCTTCCCCGCTCATACTCTCTCTCTATCTCTCAAAAATAAGTAAACATTAAAAAAAAAATTAGGGGCACCTGGGTGGCTGAGTCAGTTAAGCTTCCGACCTGGGCTCAGGTCATGATCTCATGGTTCATGAGTGTGAGCCCCACTGTCAGCACAGAGCCTGGAGCCTGCTATGGATTCTGTGTCTCCCTCTCTCCTGACCCTCCCTTGCTCTCTCTCTCTCTCTCTCAAAAATAAACATTAAAAAATTTAATAAGAAAATTTTTTTTAAAAATTTAAAGTACAGATTCTGATCCTTCAACCTGCATTTACTTCAGCAGAATCGATGGAGACTGGGCCCCATAATCTGCATGTTTCACGGACACATGTGGAGTTTCTTATGCATGAAAAACTTTGTAAACACTCTCATAGAAGAAAAGTGGAAAGTAATATGCAAGGAGAGGTTACTTGGCAACCTGTCAAATTTATATGACATTGAGGTGGGAACTTCGAACCAAATTTACCACCAAAACTCTGCACTAACATGTGTACAATTGTGTCTCTTCATTTGTCTTGGGTGGAAATGAAAGCTTCATCACTGAAGGAAAAATATGAAATCAAAACATTTATTTAGGCATCTTCAAGTCCCAACCAAGTGATGAAACTGGCTCAGTTAATACTTCCTAAACGTAAGAGATATTTAGTATCAGACAAGACATCTCAGAAGGTTATCTTTCTATCAAAAAACCATATGCCTAATGCTTCAGAATATCCATATTTTTTCACCATCCCATAGGTTCTGAGATGCAGTGCTTGAGAGATCAGAAAATGAATATATGTATTTCTGGTGTGGAAGACAAGGAGTAGAAGATCTCAGTCTTTAGAAGTCAATGAGGCAGAATCATTGAGTAGTGTTAGACTCCTAGCCCCAGTGGCCATAAACTCAAACATTATCCTGTTATCTCATAGGAAGGAATCAGCATATGATTCTCCAGCCAGGAGTGTATTTCCTGTCACTCAGGCACATGCTCCAGGGTTCCTCTCTGCTGAAGAAAGAGCTCTCTCACCTTACACACACCATCTTCAAGTTCTTCTGGAGGCAAGTCTGGGTTTCTTTCCACGTGGAGATTCCAGCGATCCAGCTGTACAATTGTCCCATCTTCGACTTGGCAAAGGATCTTCGAAACAGGTTCATCAGTGTAGCCCTAAGGAATCAAAAAATATACCCACTGCCATCTGGAGTAGCAAACAGTACAGCCAAAGGTATTTCATGCAAGCAAGAGCCCTTCTGTTGTAGCTCTGTTTATTTTGCGATTAGCAAGGCTGGGAAAGTAAACTGTTTTCCTTGAAGTACTTAGAATCTAAGACAAAAGTCACAGGTAACGTGCATAGAGATACTGCTCTAACTGGTTTGAGCTGAGTAATTTTTGCCAGCACCAAGAACCAGTAGTCACCGGTAGGCATTTGAGGGCCATGCTGGATGGCTGCTTCCATCAGAGTGACAAGAGGACTCCCCAGGTCTCCTACTAGAGGAATTTGAGAGACACATAGGACAAGTATGTGTGGAAAAGGAGGAAAGGAATCCAGGTGGCATATGAGAGACAACTTTTTCAATTAACATTCCACTTCCCCTCCCTAACCTTGCAGTGGGACACCGTTCTTTCCATGGCTGAAGGCAAGTCTGTCTGAGGCACAGCCCTATTATGCAACCACTTACTACTTGAGCATGTATTTACTGGCAGCATGATTATTAAGGACAGTCAAGTCTCTGATTTGGATCGAGGAGTCAACAGTGATAAATATATTTACATGAAGCAACTAATTTATTATCATTTATACTATGCTCACTGTAGGAGGTCAATTCACCCAATGCCAAATTCATATCTGCTAATATCTGAAGAGAATTATCACCTAATGGAGGTGAATTCACCCAAAGGTCAATTTCATATCTGCTAATATCTGAAGAGAATTTTCATGGAGCCCAGTCCAATCTCTCATATGAGCAGATAAAAAGATGGTGGGGCTGCATATGTTAGCATATTGTGCCTCCTTACTATCTTAACACTGTAAAAATGTTAATAAAAAAGCTGGTGAGTGACAGGTAAACTTCTTCCACTAAGCTTAACTAAAGTTGGCTGTATGGTGGGAAGGACAGTTGGCTATCTGTTTCACAAAGCCATGATGACACCAAGCAGAAAAACAACTTAAACAAAGGACTGTAACTCTCTTAAACGAAGGACTGTAATCTGAACCAGATTTGCTCTTCTGGCCAAGACTGAGGGTCAGGATCAATTCAGGTCCGTGTGCTTGTTTTACATAAAGACTTGAGGCCAACCCACCCACCACCTTTCAATGGATACCTCAAGAAGCCCCAGGCCTGTGTCCTAATCCCCATTTTTTATACCATACTTTCTTCTCTAGATGATTCTAAATTTGAACTGAAGAAGGTCCTGGATGAAACCCTGAAGCAGGGGCACCCTAATTCTCCATTCTAACTTATTCTTTGGACAACAGTAGCATATTCCCCTTCCGTTAGAACATCTGTGGATTCAGGGACCCTCCTGCTTGATGGCTTGGGTGGTCCCTGAGAACAGTTCTTACCCCTCCCCAGTTGAGAGTTCGAGCCAGGTCGTTCCCAGTTCCCAGTGGAAGGACCCCGACAGGAGGCTGAGGGCTCAGCTGCAGTTCATCCAGAATAGAAAGGATCCAGCCCACCTACAGACATTTCGGGGGCCAGAAGAGATATGAGAAAGATAGGTAAGTTACAAAGACAACCTGAGAGAAGGCAGCTTTAAAAAGCAAATGATATAGTTTGATTTTTCTTTAAAATATGTACGATTTAATCTGGTAGTCAAGAAACAGACCACTTATCTCAAACAGTTTCAAAATGGTGAAGTCCCTAAAGGGAGAAGGACCATTTTGTTTATGCTGTCATATAAGCAAAACTGGACCCACTCATCTGTATGTTTAACTTGAGATCTACCTTCAAATTTAGAACAGTTTAAAATCTGGGGAGGTTTACAATATAGGCATTGGAGACAATACAAGACTTACAATCAGACTGAATTTCAATTTTGGTCACACTCGCTACATAATCTTGATTAAATTATTTAACCTCACTGAGATTTATTTACCTGATTTTCAAAATGGATATAATGCCTACCTCACAAGACTGTTTACAGATTAAACTAAAATGCATATAAAGCCCTTAATATGGTCTATGTAAGCACTAATTAAATGGTCACCCTCCATAACACCATCTTAGAAATTAGTAGCATTTTCCTAACGATCCCCATATTCTCTGTAATGAAACATTATGAAAACATAATTATGCATGGTCCTAGTACTTATTATAAGTTCAGGCAGAAAATAGATACTTATATACTATAATCATATTCCCATTTAATCTTTTTCTAAGATAAATAATACTTTAGGTTTGGTCTTGCAACTATTTAGAATAATTACCCAAAACCTGGAAATGGCAAAAAGAAACTTGCATATCCTCACAAAGTCCTACTAAGGTGGCATTTTACAGGCCTAAGAACTTTATAACTGTAGGCTAACTGGAATATTTCTGTCCTGTGGATACACAAAGGTCGAGAATAGAAGATTATGTTAAAGGTTATGGTTTTATTCCCCCATACGGCCATAAACTGATTTTATCTCACATTTAGAAAAATTGTTTTGGAATAAACTACATAATCCTTTCCCTCTACTTCTCCAATAAGTCAACTCTACCATCTTGCTGGATGCAAAAAGCTAAATAAATTTGAACTAAGCTCTTCGTCAAAGAGCTAAATAAATTTGACATGCATTCATTCTACATTTGTATGAGTCCTATTTTATTGTTTTTAATAGTACTTTAACAGCATATGTAGTGCACACTACATATAAAACACAGAACTAAGTAACTGAAATAAGATGAATGAGCTGGAACAAGCTAAGCAACTGAAATAAGATGAATGAGCTGGATGCCTGCTCCCAAGGAGCTTACAAGGAACAAGGAGAGAGACAATCACTGCTTTCCATGTGCTGATTTCTGAGCAAAGTTCTCTTATTATTAAACTTCAAAATGACTCTGTAAGGTAGGTAGAAGTCTCATCTCCATGTAATAGATAAGGAGGCCAAAACTTGGTAATATCATACCCTTACTATGGTAATATCATACCATTTATGTAGTACAGATCGCATTCAAAATTAGGTATGCTAAACCCCAAGACTGACCTCTTAGCCACTCTGGGACAGAGAGCCTTTCAGTAAAGACCCAAACCCCGTTCCGGATAGGGCCTGACCATGCTGAAGACAGAGGCATATACTTTTGGAATCTCTGGAATGCTGGAGAAACTTTAGAAATTGCTGAAACCAATTCAGTTAATTTGCAGATTTATTAACTGAGGTGCAAAGAGGTCAAGCAATTTGCTCAAGACTAGATAATTAGGAGTGTCAATGTCATGATCTTATCAGGTCTCTTGACTCCATCTAAAATCCTTTCGCTACCACAGTATTCCTTCCAGGATGTAAAACTTGACCGTCTATCAAGAAGCCTGAAATTGTGTTTACCTTCTAGAAAGGCATACCCCCGTGTTCACCCAATATGATGAACTAAAAATCCAGATCTAAAGAAGTGTCCAAAAATCCCTCCACTCCCTGGGCAATTCCCTCCCAGACAACTTCTTAGATTCTGACCTAACACTTTCTTAGTTGTCTTACACACAGTACAAACAAAGCTTGCTATTGAAGTGTGAGGGGAAAAAGAGTCAGATGCTAAAATAGATCTGATGACTATGCTAGATACCGTTCTTGCTCAGCTACCTGTGCACAAACTACACACAGTAGAAGCAGATCCCTCTAGTAAACTACAAGACATGAAAACTCAGAAATCCCAACAATCAGGGGTCACTGATTGCAGATGCAAATAGCCCTGAGAACTAGAGACTCAGAAATGCAATGGAACTCTAGAAATTCAAACTCAACATCCCATATAAAGGAGGCAATCTCTTTACAACTTTTCTAAGAGATGATCACTGTGTCTCCCCTTATGAACTGTACTCACAAATCTGTCTACTTTCTTTCAGGTAGATTTAAATTGGAAATTCGTTTCTTATGCATAGTTGAAACAGGTCTCTCTTTTCTTGGTAAGGATAATGTCATGTGTTCACATTTCCGATACCCAATGCACTCCAGACACAACGATAGGAAAAATAAATCCTCAGGGACCAGAAGCAAAACAAACACAAAATGGCAAGCAGATGAAGCCTGGAGTTTGGCTTCTGTCTGATAACAGGGAGTAGAAGTTCACCCCTCCTGACAGGGGGCCATGTATGAATAAGGGTCCCTCTTGGCCAGCGGGAGAGAGGCTGGAAAAGAATGTGAGAACCCCTGCCTGAGGCCACAGCCCAAAGACAGGGGAGACCCCTTGCGGCTGGAGGGAGAAAGCTGCCAGCAGTGGGCTCACCTTCCCCCTGGCTTGCTGATGTACCTCAAACATCCAACACCTCCTCAGGATGGGTGTCTTAGTCACCTAAGGAAAACCCAGTCGAGTCTCAGAGTGCTGGAGACCATGCAAAGGACTAGGAAGAGATAGTGATAGGATGCAGAGAAAGAAAAGGGAAAGACCAAACACAACAAAATAACTTCCTCTGAAGAGGACCCTGCAAAGAAAAATTCTAAATCGCAGGAAGAACACTAATACCAAGATGGACGGGAAGAGGAAGGATCAGTCCACAGTGTGTGAAATACAAATACTTTTCAAATAACCGAAATGAGTGTCCTGTAATTTCCATGAATTGATGGGGTATCTTCTTAAAGAATTTTTTTAATGTTTATTTATTTTGAGAGAGAGAAAGAGAGAGAGAGAAACCCCAAGCAAGCCCAGCACTGCCAGCCCAGAGCCTGACACAGGACTTGATCTCATGAACCATGAGTTGGACACTGAACTGACTGAGCTACCCAGGTGCCCCTGATGGGGTATCTTCTAATAATTCTTTAATCGGTACAACAGCCTTCATTCAAATCTTCTTAAGCTGTTCCTGTTTTCTCAAAAAAAGTTGCCAAGAATCCACACCATACTGTGATATAGTTCCTCAGAATGGCAGGAGCCCTCAGGTCCCCTGGATTTCTCACCATCTCCTTTTCTCTCACACTTGCCCTAACAGAAGAAGAAAATGTATAACTGATTTGAATTAAAGGATCTCCCCCTTTCTTATTCAATGATTTAAGAACTGCATAAATGTAAGAGTGCCTCGGTGGCTCAGTTGATTAAGCGTCTGACTTTGGCTCAGGTCATGATCTCACAGTTCATGAGTTCGAGCCCCACATCAGGCTTGCTGCTGTCAGCACAGAGGCTGTTTCAGATCCTCTGCCCTGTCTCTCTCTGCCCTTCCCTGGCTCGCGTGCTCTCTCTCTCTCTCTCTCTCAAAATTAAATAAACATGATTTAAAAAGAGGGATGGGCAGCTACTTATCTCCCTTGATCAAGAATTGCATATGGGGCGCCTGGGTGGCACAGTCGGTTAAGCATATGACTTCAGCCAGGTCACGATCTCGCGGTCCGTGAGTTCGAGCCCCATGTCGGGCTCTGGGCTGATGGCTCAGAGCCTGGAGCCTGTTTCCGATTCTGTGTCTCCCTCTCTCTCTGCCCCTCCCCTGTTCATGCTCTGTCTCTCTCTGTCCCAAAAATAAATAAACGTTAAAAAAAAAAATTAAAAAAAAAAAAAAGAATTGCATAAATACATTCTACTTTCTTTTTCCAATACCCAAATATTTTCTTCTGAATACAACCAGGTAGGTTTAGTAACCCATTATTACCTAACCTTAGGGTCATCAAATGTCACCTGCCTTTAATAACCAAGATGTGTCATGAAGTTCTCTTAAGTGCCACCAGTAGGCTAGTAGTTCTTTTAGCAGAGGAGGGTCTGGATCTTTTCTCATAGTCCTCAATAGCGTTTCTCATCCAAGAGCTACATTACTCAACAGCAGCTTCCCCAAAAGGCAACAGAACGTAGGGTGTAGGGAGACAGAGCTCAGTGAACCCCGCTCCATCATACATGGGCTGGGTGAGTTTAAGCAAGTGACTCCGTCACTCCAAGTTCTCTCATCTGTCTCTCAAGCCTGTTAGGGGTATGTTACCAGTTAAACACCATGTAGACATTTCTTAGCTTGGCAAATAGGAGATGCTTAATTAACATTAGCTGCTGTGATCAGGCTTTATTTTTCTTCCTCTTCACTTCCTCTATGAAGGTCCAGTTTCCTAGAAGCAAAATGCCCTCTTCCTTTTTCTCCGCTTAACGCTGAACCTCAAGTTCACAAATCAATCCCACCTTTGACTGCCATCAGTCACAAAGTCTTTCACACACTATCAAACACAGAAAAGCCAAGCTGTACTGAAGCAGAGAGGTGCTACAAAAGAGGAAGGAAGGAAGAGAGAGAGAGAGAGTAAACAAATATACTTACAATAGCAGGAGACAGAAAAGACCTTGAGTAATAATCTGTATCTGTCCTTATAAAAGCAGAACTATACAAAGGATCTTCAGGCCCAAAGCTGTTCCTGGGGCCTCTCACTTACCAGCAACCTGTTCCTTCTGGAAGTCCAGGCTTCAGGTTCTTAGCAGGGATTATGTTTGCTAGGCTATCACATTTCCCCCAAATCATCTCCACCAGCTCATCCAGCACTCCTTCAGTTATATTTAATTAATTGCAAAACAGCACTTGGCATATTTTCCACCACAGCTGAAGAAAACTATCCAGATTGGGTGAAATAATTTCTGAGTTCGCAAGGTTCTTTCCTGCCTTTGTGTTAGGAGGAGCAGGGCTGAGGGATCTGAAACAGCACGGTCCTGGGCTCTGTCCCTGAGCAGCCCCACAGTACTGTCCCCACAGCTGGCCAATGCTGCCACCCCTGTCCACGCTATGCTTTAGCTGTCACTGCATGTGTCCCCAGTGCACTGCGAGCAATATTTTCACTCTGCAAGGTACTAACATCAGAGGCAGCTGAGGGGTGGCAAGAACAGCGAATTGACATTTTTTTCGAACAGACCCAATACACGTAGTTCCTCATATGCTGGCAAAAAGCAAAGGATGTGCATGTTGAGAAATCAAAAGAAGTAGAACATTTCTGAACTGAAAGATCATCAAGACGGCATTTAACGACTGGGTGTCCCTTTCTAGTATGTACATTAGGATTCTTCTGATATTTTCATTTATATTTGTACTTAATAGTTTTTAGGTCATCATGTGTTAAAAAGAACTGTTTAAGGGGCACCTGGGTGACACAGTTGGTTGACCGTCTGACTTTGATCTCAGCTCAGGTCATGATCTCATAGTTCATGGGTTTGAGCCCCTTCTCGGGCTCTGCTCTTGATGGTACAGAGTCTGCTTGGGATTCTGTCTCTCCTTCTCTGTGTCCCTCTCCCACTTGTGTGCACACACATGCTCTCTCGCTCTCTTTTTCTCTCAAAAAAATGAACTAACATACATTTTTTAAATAAAAATATATGAAAATCACTGTTTAAAATCAGCCCTAAAGAAATCAAGACAGAAGGTGAGAGAAATGGGTGGGGGAGGGATATAGCTAGGCTAGCACTTCGGGAGAAAAGGGGTTTGGGATGGTTGTGCTTGGCACTATCACTTAAAGGGAAACAGTACTTTCTTCCCTGCTGTGGCTGCACAAAGTCCAGCAAGGAGGTGCCTTCTGTTTAGGGTGTATCCTCATCTACGGAAGCCAACTGATCAAGAAATAGCAAGAAGGAGCTGGCTACAGAGTTTAACTCCAGGCCTCCGGAAAGAGGGCAACTCAGTTAAAGGTGGACCTGCTGTTCCAGCCCCGTTATCGAGGTCAGGGGCCAGATAGGTAGGGACCACGCTGCACCGTAAGGAGCCATAAGGAGGGGAGGGCACGAGCGCCTCTAGGCTCTTGGTCCACATGCCCTTCACTATTCGAGCAAAACAACAGCTATGGGGAGCTGGACAGGTAGAGATGTGCCCAAAGAAGGGAAAAAATACAAATTTACTGCATAACCCAAGAGCAGCTGGTTTACAAACATGAGGGTCTGAGATCATTCTTGAGTTAGGGGAGTTTTCCTAGGGCCTTGAGAAGATGTGACAACCGTGTGACAGCCTTAGGATCATGCTAACCAGTTACAAAGAGATGACACCTGTACCGTCCCCTGCAGCATCCACTGGCCACATGCGGCGACTGGGCACAAGAATGTGCCTAATACAAACCGGAGGGGCTCTGAGTCAAAACAGATGCTGGATTTTGGAGACAGCACAAATAGAATATAAAATAATCTCATGAGTGATTCTTCTATGACTGCATGTTGAAGTGATAATATTTTGGAGATACTAGCTTAAATAAAATGTAGTATAAAATTAATTTCACCTGCTTCTGACTTTAAGTACCTTCTAGAAAACTTAAAAATGTGGCTTGCATTGTAGTTCTCTTGAACAGCCATGGTCTATACTATTGTAATGCTACAGCTATGAAGACCCTTGGGATGCAAATGTATCCCCTTGCAGATTTAGAAGGTCTCAAAGGAGGGTAAAGAACCTGCTGAAAGTGACGGAAATACAGGCACCCAACAGGGTCTTCTGCCTTCAAGTGGAATGCAGGAAGATGGGCTATTGAAAAGGGCAAGGAGGTAGAGCAACACAAAACGAGTACTGAAGCCTAAGAACTTGTTTCCAAACTGGGGCGCCTGGGTGGCTCAGCTGGTTGAGTGTCCGACTTTGGCTCAGGTCATGATCTCGGGGTTCATGAGTTCGAGCCCTGCATTGGGCTCTGTGCTGACAGCTCAGAGCCTGGAGCCTGCTTCAGATTCTGTGTCTCCCTCTCTGCCCCTCCCCTGTTCGTGCTCTGTCTCTCAAAACTAAATAAACGTTAAAAAAAGTTTTAATAAAAAAAGAAAATTGTTTCCAAATTAATGCAAGACATCTATATGTTAAACAATATTTTGTGCACAAACTGATGGAGTTAAGGGTTAATACATCCCCCTCCTAATCAGTCAAAAGAAATTCCATTCCTGATTCTCCCTGGAACCTTGTCACTGCACTGACAGAATTCTGACGGCTTATGGTGATAGATATGCTCACTGAGTAAAGGCTGAGTGCCTTAAGTCAAATGTATACCTGACAATCTCAGGAACCATTCTTCACTTGCCTAAAGCCAGCAATCTTTCTTCATAAATCTATCAGGAGGCCTTGTCTTTATATATAAACTCTGCCCCCACTCAAAATTTAAAGTTTCATATTCTAAACTAATAAAATTAAAAGTATCAATCACTGACCTAGAAAAAATATTTCAAATTCCATGCATCTTTCACAAAACATCCATTTTGGCCAAGTAAAGCAAACTAAAACTTGGGTCTTGCATAAGGTACAAGATACACAAAGTTTTGATCCTGAGTGGTTAAAGTACAGAGGTTACTATTGAGAAAATAATTAACACAAAAGCATGCACCAATTCTAAGGTAAATCGGCTACTTTCCCTTTGGGCATTAAAGTAATTTACCAGCTCTAAGGTAACTCTACTACTTTCCTTGGGGCGTGCCTGTTGCAAGGGACCGAGGGTAAACATCTAGTGCATTTGTGAGTGATGTGGAAGGATGCGAAAAACGAAGTCAGGAACATAGATGTGGTCCCTAGGAGGAAAACCTACCTGGAACATAAAAGTAGTATCTAGCCTTGTGAAGTACCTATTAATTATGGCGTATTTAAAGAAAGGACGCTAGGAAAGACAGGCTAAGTAGGAGAACCAGACAGTCTTCATGTCAAAAGGTGTTATTAATGGCACAAGGGCGTATTCACAGATATTCAACACTGTAATCGGGCCTGGTCTTCAGGATTCATTAGCAATCTCCCAAGTCTCATTTGCTCATCATTCTGGTTTTGTCCCAGATAAGCTTCTTGAAAACCACTAGTTACACCCTAGTCTCCAAAATCAATGATAATTCTGCAGTCTCTCCTCCAGGATATAACCACTGCCTCCTTCTTTGAAACTCCTTTGTGTGTTTTTTTTTTATTTGGTTTTTTCTTGACAGAATAAACTACGGGTGGTCTTTTCTATGGCTATTTTTTCCATTTTCCTTTTGAACTTTGGCCCGGACTCCCTAACTGCAGTTCTTTCACAAATGTCCGGACTTGGCTCTCTTGTCCTTGTCCTTTAGGCTTGAAAACCCCAGGTTTCCAAATACTTCTCTAGTTGCAGGGAATGCCTCAAACCATACAACCTAGAATGTCCTTCCTACACAAACCCGCTGAGTAGAGCAAAAGGACAAGAAAGGAGAAGCGAGAGCAAGCTGCCATGAGGCTCGGTGATGATGGGAGAAGTTTGGAAGGCGTGGTGCTCAATCAATGGTGAAGCTCAAGATGTAGAGATGGAATAGGAAGGGGATGTGGATTTGAGGTCATGGACACGTAGGTTAAGAAAGGATAAGAACTATGAATTCAGGATAGCAACTGGTCTGCTGGTGTCACTGAGATTTAGAGAGGGAGAAAAGACGGGCGCAAATACTGAAGTCATATAGGAAGACAAGGAGATTCTAAAACAAGAAGAGCACTATAGTAAAGGGTCACAGTAAGTTTATACCTTAATTAAGATAACTATCTGGGGACAGCTGAGCTAGGAATGTGTGTGCATGTACGTTAAACATAATATATATTTATCGTATCTATAAAAGACACACTGAGCTAAGAAGAACACGATGTGTGTGTAAGTGATATGTAATAAATTAAATAAATGTATATATGTATATAAATACACACTATATATGTATCTAATGTATATTATATCAGACACATCAATTAATGTGTATTATCATATATATGATGTGATATATATATATATATATATATGCATATATATATGCATATATGTATACACATATATGTTATCTCCTCAGAGGATTTGTTTGGATATAATTCTACTAAAAAAGGTTGGGAAATTTTCACAGCAGCCCATCCCTAAGTATATTTCCCTAGAACACTACAAATGCTTGAAATTTAATTAGTATTGTGGCAGAAAAAAATTATCTGGTCAAATAATTTTGGACAACGCTGGGTTAAACAAAGTGAAATAGGTTTGGCTTCTCAGCTATAAGACCTTACATTGAATTTTATAAGCTAATAATGTGTATTGTGAATCTTAACAAACAGTAAACACTGTTTTCTCAACTGCAAAATGTTTTCTTCTCCATGGAGTAACTTAAGGGACCAGTGGAAACACTGTTCTATTTTTTTCCCCAGTTGCATTTACTGGTGCATAATATGTATCCAATGCTACATTAAGTGCTCACTTGCTATGAGAAAGAGAAGATTTTGTTGCTACCTTTGAGAATAAAACATTCTAATTAGGGAGATTAGAGAAAAGTCAAAGAGAGTTCATAATAAAATCCTAGATCCTGGGAGAGCAGCCTCCAAATACAGAAGAAAAAGACACTGGACAGCAGCATCTAAATGTCATGGTTCTCAATTCTTTGCCTTTGCTAAATATACCAACGTAAGTAGACGGCAAATGGAGAGACAGATGATGCAAAGAGAGGAAAATGTGACAATATTAAACTTCAGCCCAATTCCATCTTTTCTTCAAAAATGAATACAAAGGATACCAATCAATGATCTTTAAGGCAAACCAATGTCAGCATTTTAAGTTCTATTTCCACTTGTAAAAGAATGAAGACAATAATTTTGTCCATATACTTCTCTTTAATTGCGACCAATTAAGAACAAATTAAATAAGGGTTTTTTTTTTTAAAGAATTTAGTAATCTATAACCTTCATTCTAATAATACGACCACATCCTTACCTTGTGGAATAGGAAACAATATAGTCAAACTGAGGGAGTAAAACATAATTTAGTAAGACCAAGTATGAATCCATGAGAACAATAATCAAGTCTCTTATAACCCTTTATGGGCTATGCTTCACATGACAGAGACCTATGTTTTAGGGGACTGGAAAGAGGTGAGGTGGGAATAAATAAGGAGAATTGTCATAGGGAAAACAAAAGAAAGATGGAAGAAATAAAGGAGACAACTGGATTCTATTTCAAGGACCTACCGTTCCATCCCCGCCACAGGCCAGAATTCGTAGATTTGGTACCTTCCTATACAACTCAAGCCTGTAGAGGAGATAGAAGACAAATTAAACATGAGCACATCACTGGCCATCGCAGAGAGAAAACCCAGGGCACAAGAGGGCTCTGGGATATCCACTGGAGAAAATGTATAATCAATGTAATGTCGTCAAAACTAGTTACCAAGTCATCACGAGGGAAGAGACCCCAACAACTGCATCAGAGGTTGGCAGCAAAAGTCAATTTTTAAATGGCTGACATTGGAATGGGATTTCAGGATGTCCCAGGGTTTCATTTCCCATAATTCCTATTAATGCATCAACTCACATCATTTCCCTAGTTAGTTTCGACTTCCTTTTCTTTTCCCATCATACCCTTCCCTCCTTTCTCAAAGGAAATCATCATGAATCAATAGTCAACGCTGATTGTATGTCTCCTCCTCATAGTTTATAAGCTTTTCCTGGATTTTTTTTTTTTTGAAACAAAAAGTAGAAACCTTCTTGAAACCTTCTACTTTCTATGCTTAATCCCAATGAACCTTTTCAGAGAGACAGGGTGCTGGGAGGATACCTACTAGTAACACGACCACACCTACAATCCCAGCTCTCTCTCTTCAGAGAGAGAACCAAATTTATACTCCTCGGGCCAAAGAGGGAAGACTTACTGACTTCTCTTTATTTAAAATTTGTCTGCTTAAAGTTAGATCATTTTTCATGTTGGCTCTTGAGAAAATACAATTAGACCCCCGCCCCACCCCCTGGCTAAAACATTTGCTTAAGCAAAGCGATTAAACCCTCTGTTCTAGAAGACATCACCTTGTAAATCTTTGTTTTGTTTTGTTTTGTTTTTTCTGAAAATATCTCCTATCTGGTCACATTCTTCATGATGATCTATGAAATCTCTACCTAAAGTGTAACCAAAGTGGTAAGATTTTACGATTTTGCCCTTCTGACGGGGCAGACGCCAAGGTAACAGATATGCCTGAGTCCATCCAAATACAGAAAAAAATACAGAAGTTTTATAGCGAACTCTAGTGGCAAAGAAGTTCACAGATTAAAAGAATGACAGGAGAAATTAATTTTTGTATGTAATATTCTCCTGAATGCTTCAAATATACAACTTTTCCATTTTACACAGGAATATTATTTCTCTAGAAATTATCTGAGTTGATGTTTCTTTGCCTCTGATATTGCTACTTATTCAAAAATAATTAGTATCCCTCAAGTTCTAATGTTTCCCAGATGACATCCAAACTATCTTAATACATGGGTTTTTTTTCATTTTTTTTTAATGTTTATTTGAGAGAGAGAGAGAGAGAGAGCACACACGCGCGCGCGCGCACACACACACACACACACACACACACACACACACACACACAAGTGGGGGAGGGGCAGAGAGGGAGACAGAATCTGAAGCAGGCTCCAGGCTCTGAGCTGTCAGCACAGAGCCCATCATGGGCCTTGAACTCATGAACCGTGAGATCACGACCTGAGCTGAAGTCGGGACGCTTAACTGACTAAGCCACCCAGGAACCCCAATACATGGGTTTTGAAAAGGGAATCAGACAGTAGCAGAAACAGCCCTGCTCTTTCCCATCATTTACCCCATCACCATCACCAAAGGGAAGATACAGGATACCTGTTACCTATGGCTAAATTTTATTTTTGATGTTTCTAACAAAAATAGAATGAAATTTCTGAGAAGTTTGGAAAACGGATTGAGCGGGAATTACGATGTCTTCCCACTCTGGTGTGAAATCAATAGGCATAATCAAGTAATCTGTCTCAAATAGACACTGATGCACATGCACAACCTGTAATTTACATACACGAACATACTCATAAACAAATATGGCCACTCTCCAAAGATATACTTACATTCTTACTAACATACATCGCTAAAGTTGTAGGTGCATACATAGAAAAAGGACAAATCTTTTCTCAATGCGGACGTGTAAATAATCTCCAGGTGCATGTACATAAGCAGCAAACACACTAGAAGTATGCCCTGAGTTGACAACAAAGTAGCTGGTTTTGAAGGGAATTAGCACAATGAAGAGTAGGAGGAGAAACGTCAGATGAAGTTTTAAGGGAGGGGAATACAGGTGAGAAAATAAATGAGGGATGGTCAGAAAATATTTCACAAGGCAATCTAATAATGAAGCTTGACTCCACAGCAGAAGTCCTTCTCGCTTGCCCAAAGCAGTATGGATCATGGGGGATTATTTCCAGACTTACGCATCTTTTGGCCCTTCCTGAGATAGATCAAAGACCTGTCGTGGATTCAGGTACCACATGAACATCTGCAGGACTTTGGTTCCCTGTAAGAAAAAAAAGAAAAAAAAAAAGACAATAGGCAGAAACTTCCAAATATGAGCTGATCATTTAAAAAATAAAGATATAAAAATAAGTAAATAAATAAATAAAAATGGGGGCACCTAGGTGGCTCAGTTGGTTAAGAGTCCGACTTTGGCTCAAGTCATGATCTCACAGTTTGTGAGTTCGATCTCCGCATCGGGCTCTGTGCTAACAGCTCAGGGCCTGGAGCCTGCGTTGGATTCTGTGTCTCCCTCTCTTTCTGCCCTCCTCCACTCATGCTCTGTCTCTCTCCCTCTCAAAAATAAGTAAACATTAAAAAGAATATTTTTAGTAAATTAAAAAAAAATAAAAATAAGTCCTCTTATCTAAAATCATAAACAGTATAAAATAGTAGTTAAAATCAGGGGCTTTAGGGGCGCCTGGGTGGCTCAGTCAGTTGAGTGCCGACTTTGGCTCAGGTCATGGTCTCACAGCTTGTGAGTTCGAGCCCTGCATCAGGCTCTGTGCTGACAGCTCGGAGCCTGGAGCCTGCTTCAGATTCTGTGCCTCCCTCTCTCTCTGCCCCAACCAACTTGCATTCTGTCTCTGTCTCTCTCAAAAATAAATAAACATTAAAAAAAAAAAAATCAGGGGCTTTGGCCATCAATATGTAGGTTGAATGTCCAAGTGAGGTTTTTATCCAACCTGTGTTACTCTGGCCAAGTTCCTCAATTTCATTAAGCTTAGCTGCCTTCTTTTTATGAGGGTTTTTTTTTTTTTAAGTTTTTCATTTTGAGAGTGAGAGAGAGCACACATATGCACAGGAGAGGGACAGAGGGAGAGGGAGAGAGAGAATCCCCAGCAGGCTCGGCCCTCTCGGCATGGACCCTGACCTTTGGCTGTGTCTCACACCCATGAGATCATGACCCGAGCCGAAATCAAGAACTGGACACTTAGCCGACTGAGCCGCCCGGCCACCCCAGCTTCCTTCTCTTTAATGTGGAGACAAGAATGCCTAGTTCACAGACTTGTTGCAAGGATTAAATGCAGTAACATTTGAGGGGCACATCGATTAAGTGTGTAATGAATGGTATCTACTGGTGTTACCATCACTCAACATAAAAATCCATGTAGGGAAATTATTTGTCAGTCCATGTAATTTAAGATTAATTTTTACTTCATTGCACAGCTTACTTTTATCTTTGCATAATGTGAATATAGTCGGTGTGTGCAAAGTATGATTTTATTGAAATGATTTTTCTAAACTGAAGCAAATGAACAGAGGCTCCTATTATTTAGGAGATAGATATATATATTTAACTTCCTTACTTAGTTATATCTTACTTTGATGTGTTCCCATTTCTGTGTCCCTACCTAAGTCCAACAGTTCTCACATGAACATTTTTGACTGATTTAAATAGTTTATAATTGACATTTATAGAACAGATCACCATGGAAAAGATAAGGCAGTTCCAGAGACCTTTTTTTTTTAAGAGAGAGAGAGCACACACGGGAGAGGGCAGAGGGAGGGGGAGGGTAGGAGGGAGGAAGAGAGGAAGGGAGAGAGAGAAAGAGAGAGTGCACATGGGAGAGGGGCAGAGGGAGGGGGAGGGTAGGAGGGAGGGAGAGAGGAAGGAAGGAAGGAAGGAAGGAAGGAAGGAAGGAAGGAAGGAAGAGAGAGAGAGAGAGAGAGAGAGAGAGAGAAAGAATCCCAAGCAGGCTCCATGCTCAGTGTGGAGCCAGATGGGGGCTCTATCCCAGGATCCTGGAATCATGACCTGAGCTGAAATCCAGAGTCTGATACTCAACTTACTGAGCGACCCAGGTGCCCCTAAGGAGATCATTTCTTAACAGTGCATTGAGCAAAGAAAAAAATGAAAGTTTTTTATTAAGCAGCATCAAAAGAGCTTGGAAACCTAGTAGGGTGCCTCATTTTAGGTCATTATCAGCCAGAGCAAATAACATTTCATCATTTGGGCAGTGCTTCTTGCCTATAATTACAGTTCCTTTATTAGATATCAAGATTGCTCTTCCTTGAAATATTCCCAAGTTTGTACACCTACTATGCTGTATTTGAGAGTCATTCTAGTTTAGCAGAAATAATATGGTATTTGCATCTGTAATAACTTGGATGTTCTCATTAGGTGAGCATAAGCATTTAAAATCCTGCAGAAATCCAGCATATTAAATAGAGGGGCAACAGCTCCTTTCCTGGGGGATAATGAGACTTAAATGAATCAGTTAATAGTTATGGATCTAACACAGTATGTGGCACAAAATAGCCTTCATAAAGGTTAGTCCCTTTCTTTGTTGCTCCTTGTTAATCTATTCATTAAATTGCACTTGAGGGTGTGAGGGCTAAAGTATAGCTTATAATTATCACATTGTTATGCCAGTTGTTACAGAGGCCAATGCAGGTCTTTTGTTCCACATTTCATCCAAACCTGTAATTTAAAAGTTCTGCTTTATCATGTGCTTGCTATAAATTTAGGAATCACATTCTATCCTTAATTGTCACAACTGATCCTTCACTTTCACCAAAGGACACATTTTGCTTCCCATAAAATTCAGAAACTGATTGAGATACAAAATACTAACTAAACACTGGATTGTTCTCTCTCTTCCCATGCTGGGCCTTGCTAGCACGTCAGCTGGGGATTATCTTGAGCAACCTTTTATGTTTAATAGGTAACACCAGAGTCATTTTAATAACCAATTTATAAAAAATTTCCACTGACTTGCTAGAAAATTAATTTTTCAGTTTTAAATTCCTAGAGTGATAGGACCGGTTAATGTTAATTACTCTTTTCCACTTCTGGCTAATGTTGCTTCTATTATGCATACAATACCAGGTAATTAACACCCTCCACAAATAAAACAAGAGGCACTGAGATGTGGTTTGTCTCCGACTAGACTTCTCTGAAAGGTTTGAGTGACCACACAGTCTTGTTTTTGCTCATTGTCAGTCTGTTCATGGGGACACCTACTTATCTACATTTATCCTTTTGAGGAAGGGGAATCGAGGCTGGCGAGTTTTGCACTGAACACCTGTAGGAGGCGCCATAGATAGCACAGCCTATCACAAGACCGTGCTCTGGTGCTGGGTAGCGATGATGTGCATAACCGTACACGGCGACCCTTTCAGAGTTTACATTCAGGTGTGATACAATTACTTCTTTTAAAAGTAGTCTTTCTAAAATACATTCCTTAGCAAAAACGGTAAGGGTCTGAAAAGGGCTGCATTGTTTTAAATCAGTCATGGCGGGCGGAGACAGAAAAGGTCTAACACATCTAAGTCCCTTCTGTTCACTCAGCGGTTACCTCTGGGATGAGCTACTTTCGGGCTTAGGTAATTTATTCAATAGAACTGAATGGTTTGACAAACGCTAATTCACCAGGAAAGGGGTAATTTCTCTCTCACTGACAGGATTAAACCTACCAATCATTGACACAACTGCCATTCACTAAGGAGTCCCAAACAGGCTCCCAGTCGTGAGACCCAACATGACAAATGCAAAAGCTGCAACGTTTGTTTCTTTTTTGGTAGCCTATTCTGCCAGTTTGTTCTTCGGCCCTTCCCCCCCACTCTCCCCATACACCTGCCTTTCCTCCTAGCTTTCACTCCTGCTATAGCATGGAAAGGGCAAGCCACTAAGTTAAACCCCAGGACTACAAAGATAAACACAAAACTGCCCTAAAGTTCATCAAAATCTGGGAGGAAAGAAAGACACAACGTGTGCGAACGGTGAACACAGAGTCCTCTATTACGTCACATTAACGTCATACAATTAGTGAGCGGGAAAGGAGGTAGAGGATTCATGGGCTACAACTTTTAGGCTTGGGCCCTTGTAAGCCTCAGATACTGGTTACTCAGGGGTTTTGGTTTGTTTCTTTTGTTTTATTCTTGAAAAAAGCTGCAACTTTCTGCAAGAGTATCATACATCTCTCTAAATGAAAAAAATAGCTTGAACGTCAATTGCAACCCACTGTGGGAGGTCCTCAGACACACGGTTGTAGGCATACCTCCTCATTGACTACAGAGCCTGCTAAGATATTGGGAGACTGGGTATCTCCAATGGAATGATGAGTCTGTTCTTTCTGGCTCCAGGCATTGGGGAACAGGCTGGGACAGGAGAAAACAACGTCCCAGAAAATAGGCAGACTGTTCTAGAGGGAAATAAACAGGTTTCATCTACTCACCTACTAGGTGCCAGGTACAGTCTTAGGTGAGAAGAGAGAGAGAAATGGACAAAACAGAGATCTTGCCCTCCAGAGGAAGTTCTATGTGTTATTCATAAAAGAAAATATGATAATGACTTAGTGGTATGGAGGGCCCATTCAGAATGAATCAGCTCAAATAGAAGCACCAAAATTGCCCTATAGCCCGCAACAGTCTGGTAGCTTACTAAGTAAGCATGCCTTGGTTTACGTCACAGAGGTAGTATCTAGATCACAGCAAAAGCTGCCCAGAAAGTCCTGAGGACAATAAAAGCTAGCGGAAAAGAGAGATTCAGACATCGTTATTTCAAACTGGCTTCCAACAATCCCAAAAGAATACCTGGTTTATTTAAATATATTAGGCTCCTCCTCTGTGCACACGTGTATGCTCAGGAGGCTCAGAAGGAGACAGATGCAAAAGAAATCAGTCCACTGAAGACGGCGAATGCTACGGGAGAGATGCCTACTGAGAAGTAGGAGCGGCCAGAGCAGATACTCTTAAGACCAAATTTGGGGATTAGATGAAGGCATCTATATATGATATCTGAACTGTTTCTTGCAAGACGAGTTAACCATTTCTCTGTATGTGGGGAAGAGAACAGTGAAGGCACATGACACACAAAACACAAGACATGCCATGGGGACACTCCATTCTGTTCAGTCTCTGCACCATGAGGCAGGAGTGCTGGGAGATGAAACTGCCCAAGTGAGTTTGTACATTAAGTTGCTAAGGGGCTTGGGCTTTATTTTATAGGCAAGAAGAGTCACAGAAATGTTTTAGTCCGGGAAACCACTCACACCTTGACTAAGAACGTAGACATCCAGGGGGGCCCTACCCATAGCAAAGGAGGTGGGGCCTTGGGGAAGCATAGCCCTCATGAATGGGATTAGCCCCCTGATAAAAGAGACCCCAAAGAGGTCCCTCATCACTTCTGCCACATGAAGACACAGCAAGAGGACACAGCGAGAGGATGGCCCTCCCAACCAGGAAGTGGAACTCACCAGCCACAGTATCTGCTGATGCCTTAATCATAGACTTCCCAGCCCCGAGAAACGTTTAAGAAAGGAATTCCTGTTATTTAAGCCACCTAGTCTATGGGATTCAGTTATAGCAGCCTGGGTAGACCAAGACAGCTACCCCCACACTCCCACCAGTACTGTAACTTAGAAAAGGGACTTCCCACAGATTTACTGTTTAGTTGTTTTAATTCCATCTGTTGAGGCTGGCTTGACAAGAAGAACATCTACTGCCTACCCTTCTGCCCACCTCCCAGCCTATTCTAAGCATTAGGAGCCTAAATTTTATCTAAACATCATGGTTCTTGATTTATCCCCAGGTTGAACATCACAGAAAATAATTAAGGTTGTTTGGCCAAGTATTTAGAAAGTTTGGGGACTCAAACATTTGAGGTTATTGACTTTTTGTCTCCTTCTCCCACCATGGTTGACTTGAGCCTGACCTGGGGGTGGGGATGACCCTGGACTGAGGCGGCCTATCCTGAGATGATGGTGTGTGCTCAGCATGAGCCTGTCCACCAACTGGATACCCCTTTCCTCTTGTCACCTACTGATAAGGTCCCTGGGAATCCAAATCAGGTATTCAACTCATGCCACCCCTCAACCTGGGATTTCACACTCAACAGTGTGAGAAGCTAGGGTCCGGATGCCCTTGACCATCACAGGATTGACTAGGTGGAATCACTCTAGTGGTCAGAATACCTGTTTAACCCTGAACCTGTAACCTAAGTCAATGGAAATGAAGTCCTGAGATGGAGCCTGCAGGAGACACTGTGTGAAATGACATCAGGAGAGGTCAGAAATGTCTTAAGACTCAGAAAAAAGATGTTACTGAGTCAGGGACACCCAAGACAAACACTAACTTCTAAAGTTACAGCAGAGGTGAGTATAAGGGAGGGCCTATGGCTTGAGTCCTCAAGTTTCCACACAGAGGAGGGGACTTGCCGGGGTAAACTTTATCTCCCAGGTATTACGTCTGCTCCACAGGACACACTCAAACATAATGCCGGGGTCCCTGATTCCAGTTCCTGTTTCCCCGAACGATTCAGATCCGACCCACGATAGTGCTGCCGATCTCAAAAACTTTCAAAACACCCAGAATCATCTCTACCCTTAAGTGTTGGAAAAACAATTATTATAAAATATCTGTTTAAAACAAATTATTGTTTCAAAAGGGCATGGAAGCAGTATCAAATGTGTTCATCTCAATATATTCCTGCAAAGTGTTGGGCGAATTTCTGTACACACAAAAAATACGGAAATTGTAAAAGCTGTAGGTATCTTTCTTGCCAGAAGATGGCGATACAGTCTAGTTATTTACTTAAGACAAACTAAATTTTGCTGCCCAAGCAAATTTAAATAAAGGTTTGAAGCCTAAGCTTCCGAGATGGAGTGCTTTATATCTACAAAATGATAAGCAAAATAAATCAGTTATTAAAAGGCAAAAAACAAAACAAAACAAAACAGGATTTAACAACAACAATGAACTATTTCTCCATTGGTTGCAGTAACCCCGGCTAATCAGAGTGTGGTCTCTGAGTAGCAGCAACACCCGCCTGAGGGCCTCTTAGAAAAGCAGAATCTTAGGGCCACCTGCCTGGGGTCCACAGGCCCTGTTTTCACTGCCACCCTCAGTTCTCTTTTGACCCTTTAGTCTCAACTAAGGTGGTGGGTGGGGGAGGGCAAAATGATGGAGGAAACAAGATTCAAGGGAGCCTAGAAATGAGAAACTGCTTTATTATTCACCTGCTGACTCCCCGTTACATGGCTGAATCTACCCTCATCTGCGATGTGAAGGCACAGGACAGCCACAGCATAGGAAGAGGCTAGCCCTAACGGGGGAGGTGGGTCATCTCCGACCGTGGCCCTTCCCTACTCACTACAACTGAGGATTCAGCTGTGCCTTCCTAAGACTGAAGACGGAGATCAGTTTGAATGATTCCGATTGCCCGTAGGGATTTGGATTTCTTTAACGCTTTCTCAACATGTCACACTGCACTTAGAAACAATGCTCTTTACAGTGATTAGGCTTAGTACGGAATTCTACTTTATGGAGAAAGTATGTAGAAATGTCAAGTTATTCAACATTCATTCTGATTTGGTTAGCCATACTTCTGAAAATCCTAGATTGTCTAGAAGTAACCTCATAAGCCAAAAAGCACAAAATGAGAGCAAATCACTTCAGTCTTTTGTCTCTAATTAAACTGGGCATTTTTTATTTGAATATGTCGCTGTCCCTTGTAGCTCCTCAAACACGTCATAACTTTTTTTCCAAAATAATTCTTCCCCTTCCTGAATACTCATCAGTAACAAAGTCACTGTCCTGATAATCTTCTGTAGAATGCTGGTTGCTTGTTATACAATTATTTGTTCACTTCTATATGTCACATACTAGAAACCAGAGGTTGGAAGGTACAGCCCTGGGCAGTAGAGAGCCTGTATCTTAACAGAACACTTATGTTTCAATTCACAAAATACAAGTTTGTTCTGAGGGTTAAGGGAGCACGGTGGACAGGGTGATTAATTTTGAGAAATGGTTCAGAAAAGTGCTACCAACCCTTAAAGGATGAACAGGAATTTGCCACCAAGAGAGAAGGCAAGGGGCATGACTCCAGCTTTCTCTCTCTGCATAACTAAGTAGTCCATCTTTAATTCAGCTACTTCAGTGGCACCATTTCCTTACCACTCCCAAGTCACCGTTTGCCTCTGAAATTCCAGAGCACTCTCAGTTTGATGCACTCAATTTAGAACTCATGATATTGTTAATGTTGCTTGAATTATTTTTCCCATTTGCCCTCTTGGTGTCATTAACAAGATGTCCTTAGAAAATTTACTTAAGCTTTCTTGAGCTGTTTTCTATTTAGTGAAATAGGTAGCAACATCAGATCATCTCTGAACTCCGTGGCATTACCAATTTATGCAGAGATTCCAAGAGGAATGGGCTCTATCTTTACTGAACTGTCTGCTCCTGAAAGGCAGGATCACCTGCAAATTTCTAAATGCCCTAGGAAAAAGACTTATGGTGTAAGGAGTACATCTTCTAGAATGAATCCCATGGAAAAATATATTGGAAATTAGCATGTGGTGTTCAAGTGGCCCAAATCACAGAGTCCATTACATTAGCTTTGCTCTATTCCATGGTCCCCCAACAAACCCCCAACCCTCATGAGGCTATGGGGAGACCAGACCTAGGGACTGACTACACTTCAGGGCAAAATGAACCTCACTCCTGAAAATCTCCTCCAGTGATGAGATCCAGTCTTAGGATCATTACCGTATGAAGATTATCACTCACCAACTTAAAAAAGCAGGATGTTGAAATTAGGTATCTGCTTATAACCCATTGCCCTGTTGTCCACAATGATCAAAGATTTTTAACAGAAAAATTTATCAAGAATTTTAAAGGAAAGAAAGAAAGGGAGAAAAAATATTGTTTTTATATCACAAGCTCTCATAAGAGAAGCTTTATTATAATTAATCCATTCTGGAAAATGCCCAATATCCCTAGTTGTAAGAACATCATTCTGGACTGTTGGGTCAACCCTAATTATATGATTCCCCTCCTTATGTGGGGTAATCAAACAGTTTCAAATCTTTACTTTTTAAGTGTGAAACCTCAAGGGTTCTCACCTCAAAATGTAAAATGTGCACTTAGTGGACAGAGAAAATATTTTACCATCCAATCTCACATGAAAATAGAAAAAAATCAAAGCCAGTGAAGAGTCTTGATAAGAAGCATCAGAGGAGGAAGAGAAGTATATGAGGAGACAAAAGCCTAGATTCCAGAACAAATTCTGTCCTCTAAAGATCTGTGTAACTTCAGGTATGTCATTACACATAAGTGTTCTTAGGCTACTTATTTATCCTCGAATGAGGTTGTTATTAATTATGCTACAAGATTTGGGCAGAGACCAAATGAAACCTTTAGAAGGTGATATTTTTTTTTAATTTTTTTTTAATTTTTTTTTCAACGTTTATTTATTTTTGGGACAGAGAGAGACAGAGCATGAACAGGGGAGAGGCAGAGAGAGAGGGAGACACAGAATCGGAAACAGGCTCCAGGCTCTGAGCCATCAGCCCAGAGCCTGACGTGGGGCTCGAACTCACGGACCGCGAGATCATGACCTGGCTGAAGTCGGACGCTTAACCGACTGTGCCACCCAGGCGTCCCTTGAAGGTGATATTTTTGATAGTATTGGTGGCATTTGTTGTTAATGATCATTGGGAATGATGAGTGATTCACTGTTCTCACTCTCCTCTGAGGGGAGGGACAAAAGTGGTCAGGTCTAACCTACAACGAGAAGCAATAAAGAGAAGTTCGTTAAGAGTTTCCTACCTATAAGAGTTAAGAAATTCTGAAACATATTAAATAAGAGATTTGGGGATGACCTTTTTTGAGAATCTGTAAGGGAGATGTGAGCAGTTAGGCTTCTGATGCATCTCTGGTATGGTGGAAGCTGAGGGATAAATCATAGAACCTCTAGGTTTTGCCTAACCCGGAAACATGGATGGCTGTCCCCTACTGCAGCAACAGTCACCATGTCCCTGAGAAACTGGTTGTCTTCCATTGCTTGTCCTAGGTGGTGCTGTTTTAAATTGGTGTTGAGAACTATTTTCTTTTTTTTTTAATATGAAGTTTATCGTCAAATGGGTTTCCATATAACACCCAATGCTCATCCCAACAGGTGCCCTCCTCAATCCCCTCACCCACCCTCCTCTCCCTCCCACTCCCCATCAACCCTCAGTTTATTCTCAGTTTTTAAGAGTCTTATGGTTTGGCTCCCTGCCTCTCTAACTTTATTTCCCCCCTTCCCCTCCCCCATGGTCTTCTGTGAAGTTTCTCAGGATCCACATAGGAGTGAAAACATCTGGAATCTGTCCTTCTCTGTATGACTTATTTCACTTAGCATCACACTCTCCAGTTCCATCCATGTTGCTACAAAAGGCCATATTTCATTCTTTCCCATTGCCATGTAGTATTCCATTGTGTATCTAAACCACAATTTCTTCATCCATTCATCAGTTGATGGACATTTAAACACTTTGGGATGCAGCAAAAGCAGTCCTGAGAGGAAAATACACTGCAATCCAGGCCTATCTCAAGACACAAGAAAAATCCCAAATACAAAATCTAATGCACACCTAAAGGAAACAGAAGCAGAAATTATGGAGAACTATTTTCAAGAGAACTATTTTCAAGTTAAACTCATGAAAACGACTCACCTGGTTGCCTCCGCTCTTGGGGTTCACAAACACAAGCAAGGGCTTCATGAGTGGAGAAGAGATAGGTTTTATCACAAAAGGTCGACCTTTGTTTTCCTGCTGAAGGAAGAAAGCACTATTGAGACATCCATCCATGACTCAGACAAGTGGCCTGGAAGCAATGGAAGGGAGTAATTACCAGAACCCCCACCGGCCCTAACCCTTGCTCCTCCAAAATAAAAAAGCTACATCTTGTTTTACACGGCTTACTCTAAAAAAGACAGTCCATATAAAGCTTAGAAAAAGGATCTCAAGCTATAATTTTCCCTTGGGAAGTAAGCATGCTTCTGATTTGACTCTGTACACTCTGAGCATTCTAGAAATGTTAGCTCTTCATCTTTATCTTCATCATCTTTGGGATGACACTTCCATGGACAAGTGCAAATGCTCTGATTCTGAAGCAGCAGGAGGTTATAGAGAGGGAGACATCTTAAAGAAACAGAGAGGATTCCAATGTGGTCACAGGGTAGAGAAGGAGGGAAGAAGGGTAGAAAACTTATCAGAAAAATAAGCTTGGGCCAGATCACATCGGACAGGGATGGCTACAGTAAGGAGGATGTAGTTCACCGGGACATAGTCCTGAAATACTTACTTCAGTTCCTCTTTTACTGGCTTTTCTTTTAAAGCTTGTTCTCTTCTTCTTCCGATTTGAAGCCTTCAGCGAGTTCTGTAGGGAAAGAAGGAAACACCTGAGCCCAGAGGCAGACAGCCCAGGAGCTTCCCATGCAGAACCATGTAGGAGGTGAGGGCAGCACATGCTGTTCCACGCATGCTTCTCATGCTTTGACACTTCCAAGCCACTGTTCATGGGTAAGCCACAGACAGAAACCAGTCGAGTGCTTCAGAGTGAGCGACTGACTCCCCACCACACGGAGAGGCAGGGAGTTAGAACCCTGGAGGCTCTCATGGACTCACATAACAACACATGTTATACCTGCCAACCCTCCCAGTAAAAATGGAAGAATCCCAAATTCTCTGAGGGGCTCCAGTCTCCCGCCCAACCAGGTCCGTCTCCCGCCCAACCAAGTTCAAGTTCATCTCCTGGTATGGAGATCACCTATGTGGAAATGTAAAAAAGGAGGCCATTTTTCATGTTTTTCTATTTTCTTTTTTTTTTTTTTCTGTTTACTTTTTTTGGCAATGACCTTTCTAGTAATAGTCATACAGTGATTCAACCCTAAGGGAACATTATGATTCAACTATCCTATCAGCACTGATGGCTAAGTTTTAAAATGCAGAGATAAGACTCACCTTAAGTTACTTCTATTACTAGAGTGACATCAGTGCTCTCTTTCTCTAAAGACCTATTGGTTTAAAATGTCTTCTCTCTCCTGGTAGCCTTGATTTGTCCTTCTCATAGAAGTGCCTCCAACTTGTTGAAATACAGTGACCCCCAAATTTACTTTCCCTGTTTTTCTCTTTCTTGGAATTATACGGACCACAACTTTCTGATTACTTCAACTAACTCTTAATATATGATACAGACGCTTCGCGAAGAACCTCTCTTAGGGGACAGTCACAACTCACTGGTTTAATTAGTGGAGAGTCAGTAATTAATTAGATTGCCATCTTCACAAAGGCAAGATGTTACTATCACATCATAGATGTTTAACAAATGTTGAAAGCCTGAAACACAGAATTCTTAACTTAAAAGTTTATATGAGCATACACACATGCATTGCTTGAGCAGTTAAAGATTCTCAAACAGCTTCAAGAAACTTAGAGACCTACTCTTACTTTGCGGGGTATTTCTTTTCTTAGAGCATTCAAAATAAACCTCACTCTAGAGTACACATATTAACACATTTGAATTAGCAAGAATGAAGCTATTTAACTTTTATTTTACTTTCATATGGACCATAAAAAAAAACAAAAATAAAAACACGCTGCTCTGTAGCTGGAGCTCGTCGAGGATGAAGGAAATTTTCTTGAAGCACCATTTGTCCCAAAGTTTTCTTCCCCCATCAGATTAAAAGAGTTTTCAGGCTCTGAGTCTCACCAGAGGAGAGAGATCCAGAAGTTCATGGGTGCTTTAGACCAAAGGTCATTTCTCACCACTCACTGTAGACTATACTTCTCCTGCAAAAAGAGCTCCAAGTTTCTGAATTCCTCTTTAAATGGGTCTGCTATCACATTCCACTTTGGAAAAACTTTCGCATTATTAAAGTCTTTCCCATATTTTAACTACTTTGTTTAAAAAGGGAAGAAAAACCATCTGGAAAAAACCATCTGGTAATTTTAAACACTTAATTGGCCAAATGTCCCAAGAAGAATCCGAGAGACTGTTAGGATGTCAATTAATGATACTGCGTGGTTCTCAACCAATCACACACGTTGGCCTCATCCAGGGTTCTTTTAAAAATGCTGACACGTGGACCTCCAAATACTCTTTTGTTTGGGGTGAAGCCCAGGCAAACATACTTTTCAAAAGCTCCCCAGGCAACTCTAGTGCATAGCCAGAGCGGAGAACCTCTGAAGTCAAAGGGAAAAGTGAGGAGACATACATACTGCACTAAAGCACAATACCAATGGGATGAGGAGCATGAGCTGTGGAATCTGACCTGCTGGATGTTAGTTCTGGGTCTTCCGGTTACGAGATCTAGGACCTTGGCCAAGGAAGTCAAGCTTTTGAAATGACAGTCTCTTAATTTTTAAAATGAAGGTGATAATACCTACCTCATGGGACAGTTGTGAAGTTTAAAGGAAAAAAGGTATGTGAAGCAGTTAGCTTGGTGTCGGCCCATGATAAGCACCTCCATCAATGTGGCCTCATTCACAGCTGTATATCTCCAGCACTGAGCCCAAATGCCTGGCACCTCGAATCATTGTTGAAATGAATCAGTATTTTAATTCCCAGCACTTACTGAGTCTTTCCTGATATTGGAAAGGATCCCCTGGAAGTGAATGCTTGCCTCCTAGCTTCTTTGTTGTTTTAGTTCATTTATTGCCCAGAGCAAGGTAGGGAGCCAAGTGCTTTCAGGAACACACTACAGGCCTTGGTTCCTGGCCTGAGTTCCTGGCCTTGGTTCCTGAGTCAGTATCTAAACTCTAAGAGAGAAGTCTAATGGTTCAGGCTAAGATTGTTTCCCAAACTTGCCTCATCACAGAAATCACAGTTCTCCAGGTGATTCTGCTGATCAAGCATGTTTGGGAAACAGAGTTAGCAAAACACATCAAAAGAAGACTTGATGTCTGAAAACAGAGCAGGCAAGGAACTCAACTCTAATAGGGAACAGACATACACAATGGCCTTTTTAACACAGATGCAGCAAATACAAATGCTTCTGGGCCTCATGGAGCCAAATGCATGTGAGGTCCTCTTCATCTCACAGAACAAAAAGGGAGCCAAGATGAAGCACAGTGATTGACTTACAGTACCTGGATGCTTCTATGTGAGCTCTGAGTTAAGCTTACAGCCCTATGGATAGTCAAATAGCAAAAGATAAGCAGTATGGAATTTCACAGCACACCTTGAAATTCTTGAGGCTTCCTTCTGTTCATGTGTATATATGTATCTTGGTCCCAACATAGAACTTCTTTTAGAAAGTATCATCATAACAGATGGATGTGAAAGCAGATTTGGGTTGTGTTTCAGCCATGACAAGATAAGTCACCTCGTCTTGCTAATCTAAGACATTGCTCATCCTGCCTGGGTCAGTCTTGTTGTGAGAGTTAAAATAGCAGGCTTTTCAAGAACATAAAAATTATGCCAAGAAGTTATATTTTCGAATTGTTGGTGCTGTTATTCAAGAAACCAGCAGTGCATGTACTGCATTCAAAAACAAAGCATCCCCGGCATCAAGGGCAGCTAACTCAGTGATACAAAGGCTTCATTTAGCAAGTTCAATACCATCCAAATGGTGAAATGCTGTACCCTCATGTGGATTTTTGCATTCTTCAGATTGTAACTGCATCTACCACTGTATGTTATGTGCCCACTCTTTTGTTCAAGTCCTAAGAATAAAGGCTTTTTTTTTAAATAACCAGGTATTGAGGCAGTATTATTTCGCTACAGAAATAATCCTACCAACAAAGTCTCTGTCATAGTTAGGACTCCTTCTTGGGCTGTTGAAAAATGCCTGTGGGTCAATCACTCAACTGTGAATAAAACTTAACTACCTGTTATTACTCTTCAGGGATTTTCCCAGGTTATGAGATCACAAAGGACTGGTTGTAACAAGAGATCTAAACAGAAGACATCTCACACTTCATCATCCCAAATGAAGCCTTCTCTCATTGTACACCAGACAAAACTCTGATGGATTACAGGAGAGGCATGGACTTGGGTCTATTAGAGAGCACTCTTATTCTGCCCTGTTCTAGCTGTAACACTGGGACAGGAGTTGTCCTGAGGACAGGCAAGCAGAGAAATAAAGAAAACGAATTCCAAAAGATAAGGACAGGGTCTCAGCCGTTTCTCAGACATGTTTGGTTAAATTACAGCAAGTGTTGGCTAACCTTTAGAACTGACCAAAGGAAATGGCCTGAGAAATTTTGACAGATACAGTTGGTCATAGCTGTTACATATCCTGGGTCTCAGTCTCCAGCATTTCAGCATTATCCAATAAGGAACAGGGACATGAAGAAACATGAAGAAAGCCCATATAGGCTAGGAAGGAGTTGACTGCAGCATTTTTTGTAAGTAGGCCATTAGAAACAGTACAAATACCCATCAGTGGGGAGTTGGTTAAATAAACTGTAATATATTCACGGTATGAAATACATACAGCAGTTTAAAAAGTTAAATCTAGATGTATTAATATAGACTTTTGCTCAAGATCATTCTTAATGAGGAAAGGCCAGTTTTAAAGTATTATATACGGAATAATGCCATTTATTAAAAACACATACCTCTGGTCTCCTATAACTTGACCCCACCAAAAATTCATGTAACCCAGGTCTTTCTCCATCAGCTCCAAGTGCTTGCACTAGTAGTTCAACATCTTTAATTTGTTTATCTGATCAAAATATTATCCTCTAACACTTCCTGTCGAGAGGAAAAGCCCTGACATCTGTAACATGAACTATAACATTGACTTCATTAAATGCATGAACAGATTTGTGCTTGGTTCTTAAAGTTTGGTTTTCTTTTAATTTTTTACTGTCATCTAAAATCTATCATCTTTTATTTTCTAGGTCCCTCCAAAGAATTTGGTGATGAAACCCAGCAAACCATCCAGACCAGCCCTCACTCCCCTTACCATCAAGGCTCCACACAGCTGGTCACAGAGTGACGATCTACTCAGAAGCAGCCATCTTTTAACAGATCAGGAAAATACATGGTTTAAATCCACCTCTTTGCAGCCTGCTTTTCCTGACCTTAATACACTCAAAATTGGTTTCTTCCTCTCTAGAGTCATTTGTTTAGACACAAACATCACAAATAAAGCTGGCTTTATTTGGGGATCCACCTTAACTGTTGTTCTCAGATGTTCTATAAACCTGTACTGTCCTTCCTCATCCCTCTTCCCAGTGAGGTCCCTCACGTCCTTCAAAACCAAGCACAAACAACATTTTCTGTTTAACCTACAATGATCCCCAGAACCCAAATTGCTCAAGTCTGCTTCATGTTTCCGCCTCATTCCTACATCTCGGGTCACACTTCCACTCCCTGTGTGGCCTCTCACAGACCATGGCTAGTTCCACCAACCTGTGAGATCTCTTCTTGCCACCACTGTGCGGATCCCTCCTAAAAGATGCACACCAATGACAAAGGCAAACCTTCCCGTTATGTGAGACCACTCTTTTCATTAAGGATTTACACGTGGCTGAATTCCTCTTCCAGAATCCACAAATTCTCTGCCTAATGATTTAGTTCACTCTTCTGTGTCCACTCTTCGTGGACATCAGGTGAATATCTGATTCATCTCTGGGCCTCCCACTGCACATAGTGGCATCCGTGAATGTACTTAAATATCTACTTCGTTCAGTTCAGAGTATCTTCTTGTTTTTAAGCAGTATCTTCCAATATAGAAATATACAGAAAAAAATATACATGAATTCTACAAGTAGGAAAAACATTTTGTCTGCTGTCCTCCATCTAATTTCCAAATTCTTTTTTAAATTGTTTCTCAAAGTCCCCAACGAAGTCTTTAAACTGCCTGCTTCCACACCATCGCTAACAGCTTGCCACCCACACTCCTCAAACTATAGTTTCATGGTCATCAATGATCTAGTCCCAAACACAAAGACTTTTCTCAATCCATGATTTTTTAACGTCTTCAGAATTTCACATTGATGACTGCCCTCTTTTTCTTTCTGTTTTTAATAACGAAACTCTGTGTTCTCTCCCTGTTTTGTAGGATTCTCTTCCTCCTTTCACTTTCTTGTTGTAGATGCTCACCCAGTCTGCTTCAGTTCTCCAGTTCAGTAAATGAATAGCTCTTGACTCTCTCCCATGGGATAAGAATCATGCTAGTGAACACACAATCCCACTACAGTATATAATACAACAGTTACAGTGGCATTTCAAGGGCCACTCGAGAGCACAGACAACAGGGTACCAGACAACAGGCTGTGGCCCCTATGCTGCCTCTCTCCCCATGAGAATCATTTTCCCATTTCCTCTCATTGTAATACGGACGGGTCAGGGAACAATAACTTCTGTCCTGATCCCCGTGTGACTGTTCAAGGTTCACCTCTGTTGATGTAGAACTTTATTTGATATCCTATACTCAACAAGGAAAATAACAAGAGTTAACATTTATTGAGACTTACAGTGAGCTAGGTGCTGTTCTACGTGCTTTATTTTTTTTTACTTTTTAGCTCATTAGACCTCATGAAAACCCTATGAATTCGGTACTAGTATTATTTACATTTTGAAGATGAAAAGTTGAGGAGTTTTAATTCTTTGAGATTGTGTAAGTTATTAAATACCAGAGCAAGCATATGAATCTAGGCGATCTGACTCATAAGCTAGAGCTCTTAAGCACTACTGTATTGCCCCCCAAGCTCATCATACACCGGATTTCAAAGAGAATTTAGTTAATTGATTACTTCTTTTTTGAGGTCCATAGGACGAGGGATACCAAAATTTTTAAAGATAGGTGACTTAGCAAGGATTGTTATAGTAAGACTGTGAGGCAGCAAATGAGCTTGGTTTCCAGTCTCAGAATTCCTGGGTTCAAATATTACCTCAAACTAGTTAATAACTTTACGGCCCTGGATAATTTATTTGCCTTCAATTCCTCACTTCTCAGCTACAATATGGGATTAGGATACCTGCCTCATAGGGTTCCATGATGGTGAAACGAGATACTGAAAGTAAAGTACTTGAAATAGTTCCTGATACATATAAAAGCATTCATAAGTGTTAGCTATCCTTGTTCTCATTATTACACTGTTCTGAATCATAAAAGGACAATAAAAACATGTGTGATGAAAACAGACTGCGAACCGTATCTACCATCCTCCATTAAAAGTAACCAAGATTCCTTAGAGAAATGGCTGCTTGCAGGTATGAACAGGAAATGCTTAAGATGATCCTGGAACATGGTGTGATTCGTGAAACAAAGGAAGGTATCAAAAACATCATGGCTTATGAAAAATGGAGATAAAAGCCATCTGGAAGGGGTTCTAACTGGTAAATGATAAAACAATATGAATATAAAAAAAATGATGCCAATGGACTGAAACATGATATGTTATATATGTATATATATATACACATATATATATACATATATAACATGAGGTAAGTTAATAATTCATAAAGATACTCTCCACAAACCACCACCACCACCACTGTTAGCCAACTAATAAAGTTGGTAAGGTACCAAGCAATTATTCTGAAAATTTACAAATAAAGCATTTGTCATGTATTAGCTTTTGTCATGATTAGCTTACAAATCAAGCATTTGTCATGTATTAGCTTTATTTTTTAGTTCCCTTATTACCAGCAGAAAAATAAAGAAGAGTACAAATTAGAAAAACCAACTCTTGGTAACCTCTAATAAAATAATAGTAAGTTAGGTAATCATCCTTAACGGATCAAACAGATGAAAGGCTCATGGACAACTTTTTAATAGATGGCTTAAAAGGATAGCTCCAGAACTCATTGATGAGTCTTAGAGCTAAGAGTGAACAATCTCATATTCTGTTCCTTTGAAAGCAACACTACAGAAATACACCACCCCGATGTAGTGCAAACTAGTCTCACAGCCTCACGAGTATAATTTTGGATACAGCACCCTTGCTGGTATCATTCTCCTGCCTGCTCTTTCCTCTCTTCTCCATCGATCTAAATCCCACCCATCTTTAAAGAGGTAGAATAAAACCCACCTCCTTCATGAGGCTCTCGCCCTGATCTTTCCTTAAGAGAACTACATAGTTCTTCAGAGCAAGGATCACCACATATTACATCACAATGCCTAGTAGCTTTCCCGAAACCATCAAGGTTTTCAGTGAAAACATATTGGTTGAACTGAAAATTTAATATAAAGTTCTTGGAGACACTACTGAATTTCAGGGGTTGGGGAACCAAAGGGTAGTAAAGAAGTAAAAAGGTTAGATTTTTTAAGTTAACACTAAATTGAACATCGGTACACTTGAATTTCAAACACAGTGCTATACTTGCTATCACCTTGGGCACCTCCTTTAACAGCTCTTAGCATTTGGCTCTAAAATGTAAGATGAGAAAGCTAAGGCTCCCATTGTTTAATGTACAGATCTTGCACTTGCCTCTGGAAAAGATTTCCCAAGGGCTTTCACGGATTGTAACATGGAAAGATTATTACTAAGTGTTACTCATCAACAGAAGCTGAACTTAAATAAAAACACACAAAGCAAAAGTGTCCATGATCCACCAGTTTTTAAAATAAAACTGAGTCAATGAGAATAAAATGCATGATGATTCTGAAGACCATATAAAGTAGGACTGCCACAGGTTATGAAGATATTACACTCAGTAGGACATCCTAAAGTAGCTGCATCCCCAGGGGAGGTACCACCTTTCCCCCATCACATTAAAAGTCTGCCATCCCATACCTTGGAGCTAATGGTCTAAGATGTCTAGTACAAAGGTAGAAATTTTGCTGTCAAAGATTATGACCTTGTTGAGAAACCACTAAGGTTTCCCAGAATATTGCAGAGACACTCTAGGACAGAATGTACAACAAGAATTGAATACAGAATGAGATTAGGTATTAAGAGGATAAATTCTACTTTGCCTTAAGAAAAGAGTGTTGCTCTCTGAGCAGGCCTTGTGTATTTAGGAAGGTCATGACCCACAGTCTGCCGGTCAGGTTGGAAGTGGTGGTAATCTCAACCAAACACGGAAGCCTGCACAGTTTGCCCTCACATTCACTCCCTGGGGATGCCCAGGCTGGAAGAGAAGAGAGTTGTGTAAGAAATTAGCTGCACCCACCACTTGTATTTAATGAATTCAGGAGAACACCCAAAGAGAATATCATTAGCACATGAATGGGAAGGAAACATTCCTGCTGTGGAACTTTGATTTCTTTGGGAAAGGGAGGCTGGTTCCATGAGAGAGCCCAACTGCAGTAAAGTGATGGGCTAATGGAATGTACCCGGGAAGCTGAGCATGGGGCTGTGGGGATGAGTGAGCAGAGATTTTTAGGAACCCCCAAAAAAATTCAGGGCAAGAAAAGCAAGAAGCAGCAGTTCCTTCTTCTCTGCACAGGCTCAGCAGCACCAGGGTCCCAGAAGTTACCTGAGGTTTCTTCACCTTAATGATCCAGGTGGGCGGGACAATGACAGCAGCATGAGCCCCCAGGGAGCAGGGTTCTTCAATGTGATGCAGCATGAAGCAGGTCACCTTATTGTGAAACTGAGGAGAAAAATAGGCCAGTAAACAAATCCAGGAATCATACATGGGCACAAGGAGTAAGTACATGTGCACGTGCGCACTCGCCCACAGGCACAGACACTGAGGACACACGCTCCTTATCACTACCCAAACAGCCCTGGAAGTGAGCAGATTTTGAATTCGTTCCACTTTACAAACAGATAAAGAAATCAATCTTGTAGGTCAAGGCCAGCTAAAACTTTATAAGCTTTTAATAGGATATTTACATAACGAGGTCTCGAATGCTTCTATTAATCCTAGCCCTGCATATAATTTTGTTGCACTTGACTTGTGCTGGTCACAGACTAGACGGGAAACAGTATTGAGGAGGAAATGAAGGCAAGCAGAAGAGTAGTTCCTCTCTTTTTGCTAATCATAGATGTAAATCCACCTGGGGTAGTCCCTCCAGTTTAGGACACCCAGGAAAGAAGCAAGAGGTCTCTTCTAGAGAGTTCTTAACTCAAGGGGAAACAAAGAGATTGCCTCTGCTGGGTTTGTTTGGGGCTGCCGAAAAATAAAACGAACCTATTACACTTGGCAAATCTAAAATGCTGCCTGTTTTTGATAGGAAGGAAGTAAATGTAGACTGATGATCGTAGCAATACTTCAGGATTAGTGGTTAAACTCTGTACCAACAGACTAAGTGACCATAGGCCAATCACATTTTCAATCCTCTTTTGTGTGTAAAGTGATAGTGATGTGTGATAATAATATTTTCCTAATAAACAAAATCCACATGCTACCATAATTATGGGCCTTAAAGTTTTAATCAGGGATTTTTTAAAAACCTTAACATCAGTTTCTACCGCATTATACTTAATGGAACCGTAATTTGTCATCATAACTGGAACAATTTTAAGAATAGGAGGGAGCACTAATAATAATTACGTTGCAACAAAAGACATAAATTAGGTCGGTCTCTGGAAAACTGGCAAATATGGCCACCCCAATCCTGTCATAGAATCTGCCTTCATTTCTGCCTATCGTCAAGGTCTGATGTGGTCCAGTAGAAAATTACTAATTAAGTATAAATACAAAATAAATTATTAATTTCCCCTACCATCAGTTATTTGTGATCTCCAAACTATGATGCACTAGAGAAATATTATTTGAATACCTTCTTTAAAAACTGATTTTCTTTCAGCAATTCAGATAAACCCATAAATGCCCATTTTCATTGCATTTCTAAAATGGCCAGGATCTCCGAGACAGCCTGTTTCAACTCCTAATTTGTACTTGTGTCGTCTCCAATCTAGACAGAGAGCTACGTCCAAAAGTGCATAACTTTTACAAGGTGAGTCAGAGCCTAAACCCGAAAGCCCAGCTCTCAAATCCAGTTTGTTTGTTTGTTTGTTTTTTCCTGCTGCCAGAAGTGCCTACAGAGGGCACTTATTTGACATTAGATATCCTAGAAGGAATTACCTGTAGGGCTAAAATGTATCACCAATGTAATTTGTCTTAAATTTTTATATTTCTAATTCTTGCAAAATCACCTACAATGGGATTCAATTGGACTATGAATTAATGTAAAGACAACACGTGCTCCAGGTGAAGTGGGATTGAGTTCCTAAATTAATGGACTCTGGATAAACCATCTCACCACAGCCTGGAAGTTCCAGCATCGGAACAGATGCAGCCTATAGGAGCCCACGCTGCCAATACTCTCCCACAGGTGGCGTCTCAACAGATCAGGGAAATCAGCAGCACATATACTGTTAGGGACACCTGAAACCTGAATCAGCTTCTTTGTCTCTAGGTGGAGATAGTGCCTTGACGGAATAGGATAGTTTCATTCAAGAACTAGAATGACCTTATATTTGTGAGCAGATTCTTGAACAAAGATTATTTGTGTAAAAATTAACTGAAAGGAGATGGAAATGCCTAGAAAATGTGGCAGGATAGGGACACAGCAAGCACTGAGCTTTCCAGACTAGTGCAACCCTATCTACTGACAATAGGTTCTCCTGATACGTGGGGGCCTAGGGAAATTATGCTACAGAGACTGGGTCAAACTTTATAAAATTCCCAAAGTTCAAAAGCAGCTGACCTACAAACATGTCACTTTTATGTGTTTCACCTAAATTCATCTGCTCTGGCCCTGTGGGCTAGGTTGGCTCGTTAAATCTCATGTGTGTAGGGGGCCAGTCTTCCTGCAAACCCTTAGGTGAAATACTGCAGCCCTGTCTTTTCAGGTTGTCTGTGCAATGAACAGACTCTGTCCCAATTACACAGTCATTCAACAAAGTAGGTGAACTGAGAGATTAGAGCAGGGGTCTGGAAACTTTTTCTATAAAAGGCCCGGATAGTAAATAGTTGAGCTTTATGGGGCCATACTGTCTCTGTGGCAACTATCAACTTTGCTATTGTAGCATGAAAGTAGCCATGGACAATACATCAATGGATGGGCATGGCTGTGTTCCACTAAAATGTTATTTATAAGAACAGGCAGCAGTCAGATTTAGCCTATGGGCCACAGCTGGCCAATCCACAAGTTAGCATTGTCTGGTTAAAAAAAGAACAGGTATGTAGGCAAATAAGAAAATGAACCCTCTGGTTGAAAAGGGGTATTTTAAAAAAATGTCAAAAGGATAGACAAAAGAGGAAAACAGGGAAAACATCACTGGATCCTAACGAACATATATAAATGTAAGGAACAGCTATACAAAGAGCTATAACAATATCCAAGCCTAAAGAAGGGTACAAGACCACTCCTTACCCCAGTACAGCCCCATAAAAAAGGCACCCACATCAAAAACAGAAGAACCAAGATGGCTTGATTCCGGTGTTAGAAGGATTATCCAATGGTGCAACTTCCAACCATAGAGGAGTTGTCAACAATCTAGTGCAATGGAAGAAATACATGCTAGGGGGTGAGAAGTCCTCGAGTCTAGACCCAGGGTAGGAACAGGGGAGGATTTCCCAGGCTCTGATCCTAGGCTTCAGTGTGTATAAATTAAAGGGTTACTTGAATCTCTAGTTTCTCCCATTTCATAGAGGCATTAGTCCTATGGTTTAATCTAATCCTTCAAGGATCCTATGTGAGAGAAATAATACATAAATTAGGATGACCTTCCGTTTACAGACAGCAACTCAAGTAATGACATAGGTTCATTTTGATAAAACAAGAGCCCACTTTGTTTCATTTCGTTCCCAAACTTACCGCCTGTTTGCACCAGGAACAGCTGATAGCCACAATCTCTTTACTGTGGAAGGAGAACTTTTGCTGGAAGCCCTGGGAGGTTAGGACAAGAGATAGAGAATTTAAAACCACTTCAATCACGGCACGCATTTGCCCTCCTGAAGTCCAATGAAGTGAGGAAGACCAGATGTGTCCCCACCACTCAAGGTGACTGGGACTGCCAATGCCACATTCAGCACTTACGTCCCACCCTCTGCCATGTAAGAGTTTCCTACCCCTGAATCATCTGGAGTGTGAGATGAGGCACCAATATTTGCTGTGCCACTAAGTATTCAAGCCAGCCACAAAGAGAGTTGTTTCTTTCCCCCCCCCGAATGAATGTGGTTTGGATAGGGTTTTATTACAAGCAAAAGAAAAGCCACTATTGGGCCACATAGTTCTTTTCAGGCATCCATCTCAGAGCTGCTGTGCAACCTTAACATCTGAGAATGCACAGAGAGAGAAATTAAGAATCAAAGTTAGGACCTAGAAGCAGGGGTGTGGAAGAGTCCGAGGGTGTAGGAGGATTTTCAAACACTTTCACCATCCCCCTTGGGGCTCCAAACAAGCAGCTTTCAATGTTTATTCTTCACCAGCAAGCAGGAAAGAGATTAATGGAATGGCAAACACAATCCTTTTAAATGAACAAACAATTACTTTTCAATCAAGAATGGAAGAGGCGCTTTTTGGCTGTTGCTATCCTTAAAGAATTATCAGAGAGAAGTAAGTACGCAGTAATGCTCAAAGAATTTCGTTTAGCCTTCCCAAAGCTCTTCCATTTCTATCTTCCTGTGACATCTATACTCAAATAAAGTAATGCAAAGCAATGACAAAAAAAAAATTGTAAAAGGGATTTTGTAAAGTGATCAAAAGAAAACACAAAGATGTGATAGGCAGGGAAGCTATTAAGACATTGGCTGAAAAGTCTTGCTTTAATGTGTACAGATAATCTTAAGAAAAAAATCAATTTACACATTATTAAAAGAATTCTCAATGGCATTTTGTGCAGTCCCCAGAATTCCTACCAATCTGTAGCATTTTAAATACCATGGAGCATTTTCTCCATTTTGAGCCTCTCCCTCTTCTTGGGCTCCTAAAACACATTCACGTTCTCCACCTGTTTCTCCGGTCCCCTGCACACGATATAGGACCAGGACCGCTTTCAGTCCTCTGTACTCTGTGATTCCTCCTTTAATCCCTTTCTTTTGCCCCAAACTCAAATCTCACTTCCAGAAACATGACTTAACATCAGACTCTCCTGGATTTTGAAAAATCTCTCCTTCAATATCCCTTTCTCAGCAACTTAAGTGATAACAATCATTCCAAGTGCAGAGAAGTGAACACAGCGGGGGGGGGGGGGGGGGGGGGGACCACTCTCCTTCCATAGCTGCTTGCAAGCCTGGCCCTTGGCTGGCATCTAGAAACTTGGACTTCCAGAGGGGTTCCCCATTCCCCCAACAGTTAAGAGTGGCTCACTGCACCTAAAATGTTGGTACAAATGATCTGGTTTATGCTAAACACCTGCTTTCCTTTTGAGACTCTGGGATGTGGATATGTGCCACGCAGAAGGTGCTTATGTAACCAGCCCCCAGTAAAAACTCTGTGCACTGTGCCTCTAATGAGACTGGAGGACAACATTTCACAAGTGTGGTCACAACTCATATGGGAGGAATTAAGCACACCCTGTGTGACTCTGTTAGGAGAGGACTTTCAGAAGCTTGCACCCAGTTTCCTCCAGGTTTTGCCCCATGTGCCTTTTCTTTTGCTGATTTTGCTTTGGATCCTTTCATTGTGATAAATCAGAGCTGTAATACACACTGAGTCCTAGGAGTAATCCTAATGAATCTTCGACACAGGTGGTCTTACGGACCATAACACACTCACCTCTCCCCAAATAATGCCTCTTTCTGTCAATGATACTATCATTTTCCCCCAGGAAATGACACACTGTAAAACACATGTGGACTGAATTATGAGGACAGGTGTGGTGTTCAGTGCTGTGTGGCCACCAACAACCCACACAGCCCCCAGCACGGAGACTTAGAACGGCCAGACAGAAACAGCTTACAGAGAGGACACCGAGTCCGGGGGCCAAAGGGATTCAGTGGGATAGAATTCCATTCAATAGGAGTCAATGTGATATATGATGGCACCAAATCTGAAGGAATGAATTCACATGGGAGGTGTCTGCCAAGTTCCTCATCATCTCTCAAGGCACTCTTGATGGACTGGGCCAAAGAGAGATGAATAAAACTTCTCTTTAGAGCCAGTGAAACAACCTGTGACTGCGGGAGGAAGGAAGCTAGCAGCCAAGAGCAAGGCTACTGATGCTGGTGCAGTGCCTGTGCAGGAGCTCCTGAAGCCAGTCTTGGCCATGCAGCTAGGCCCTTCTATCCTGCACCCCGTGTCCAGCAGCCATCAGGCTCCACAGATTGGTCACTCCACATCTGGATGTCTGCTCCATTTTCTAATTTGTTTCTCCTGGGATGGTCTGTTTTCCCCTATATTCTTCACCCTATCCTGGGCATGGCCTCCAGGGAAAATACTGCTTCTTACATATCAGTGGCTGTCTCAAAATACTCAAATAGCGACTTCTTTCCTCAAAATTATAGGATCAACTATTCACACTGGCATCTAGAGCCACCCATAATCTTCCCAATTTTTCGACACCAATCTCCCATGCCTATTATAAATTCCTGTGTTTAGTAGGATGGATTTCGTTATATTTTCAACATGCTTTGTTCATTTCCATGTTTTTGCCCATTTTTTTCTCTGTTCTCTTCAAGCCACCATCTAGAATGCCTACCAATATTTCACATACAGCATCTGAACTTTACTTGCACTACAAAATTCCAAATCTTCTAAGATCACCTGAATTCACTGTGATGGCTCCTCCTGGATTATAAGCCTTTCCACCTGGCCCTCACCTGGCATTGATGAAGTGCCCTAAGTTGCTGGTTATTTTATATGCACATGAATTATCTCTCCAATAGAATTACGAGCTCTTTGAGAGAAGCGCTTATAATATTTCTTGACAGATCTCTACAATCCAGCATAGTTCTTTGAAAATCATAGGCAGGGTATATTTTCTAATGGAAGAAGAAAGTCACTGCTACCACATCATGATCCAATTATGAATTTTATGCTATCCAGGCCTTAAAAACCTAACCCAAACCACCTGAAAATATGCCCCTTACATAATCTTCCTCAACTCCTATAGGCATGGGAAGCATACTGGGATTCTAATTTTCATTTCTTAAATCTGTGACATCGACATGTTGCATGGCTGAAAACCAGTATGGTAGAATTGGTGACATAAGAGCAGTAGCCCCAACTAGAAGTCGGACTGTTCTGTGCCAAATGTATAAGTGGACAGAGTCTTAAACACTATTACCCAGCCACCATTCTATCAATTCATACAACAGATGATGGTATATCAAATAGAAGCTTATGGAGAGTCGGCAAAGCTAAGAATAGTTCTTGGCTCTTCTAATTATTGGCCTGGTGATCTCAGGCAAATCACTTAACACTTCCAGTTTCTCCCTTCACCTGAAAATGAGAAACTTCTCCTATACCACAAAATAGTTTTATTTATCAAATAAGGCAATTTACCTGAAAGATCTTTATAACACAGTAAGTATAAATGAAAGAATATTTTTATTGCGAAGATCCATCAACAGGAACCTCTCCCACCACCTTGCTGATGAAGTCCCCCAGTAACTAAAAGGACTAGTAATACTCTATTTGATGGTACAGAGCACGCGTATTAGCCCAGCCCTCTACTGCATATTGGCCTTCTGGCTTCAGAGAGAAACAGACACAATCCACTGTAGTCCCAACAGCCAGGACGATACCAGAAACAAACAACTAGGGCTCTGGGCACTCTGCTCATATAGAATTGTAGCGGGGCCCTTGGAAACGAGGTCTGTTCTTTGTTTTGAATGCTAGTCTGACACAGTCACAGCAGCTTCGGCTTCAGGGTTATTGTCTAACATGGAGACATAAATAGAACCACATCAGAGCCTTCATGCACCAAGTTCCCACAGACCACCTGTGATGGGGAGGTTTTGGCCGGGATCTCAGCACAGCAAAAAGAGCCAGATTCCTAATTACCCATTTTAAAATGCTGGCCCAAATCTAATATTATGGTACTGACAGATGCCCCTACTGAATTTCAACTGACTAGGATTTTTAAGGACTATTTTGTTCATCACTACCACAAAGGAAAATGGGGATGGGAGGGCCAGATGCTTTAGATCTAACGGGCTTCAGAATTATAAATGCCATGAACCTCTTTTTGGTTGATTTTTTTAATGCAATTAAACCTTTGGAATACAATTTAAACAACATTTATTCTGAGCAGCTAAAACTTTGCTATCTCTTTTTCTTCTGCAATCTAGGGGATATACCCAATGGCAGTCAGTTCCACAGCCTTGGCTTAAACCAGGGGAAAAAAGGGGCTTTATTTGAAATGAACTGAAATTATTTTACTGTTTATGTATTTAACCGAGGGTAAGGGAAACTCCCGACCACCATCTGAGTCCCTGTTTGACTTCATTTGATCCAACAGAATTGTTGATACTTCCCTTGGCTCCAAACTTTTAAACAACAAAAACAAACCAAACCTCCCTGTATCGCTCCCATGTCCAAGATTCACAAAGTATTCCAAAAGGCAAACCCAAGGGAATGATAAGAGTAAGTCAATATTTATCTCAAAACAGAACTTGAAGCATTTTTGCTCAAGTACTTTCTAGAATTTTTGAAAAATAGATATACTTTTACACTTTCTAGATTTAACATCTAAAACGTTCGGAAGTTAGATGCAAGTTCATTATTTCTAGAAAAATAAAATAAAATAAAACTGTTGTAAAGTTGTAAGTTGTAAACTTATCCAATGAGATATGAATACCATGGCGATTTAATACAATAAAAAAGGGAACATTTCCAATCAGGGCAGTACCTCGCTGAAGATCTCAAACTGGTGGTGTGGGTTCAGTGCAACTGCTTTTAACCAGCTTAGGCTCACAAACAACTGTGACAGTTGAGCACCACCAGCTGAAGCTGATAAATAACTAAGACCTTTGAGTGACTCCAGAGTAGACCCACACCAACCTAACTGAAAACATCTTTTTAGCCACTAAAAAAATGGTACTTCTTTGACCTTAGACTGACTCCAGCACGGACCCACAGCAACCTAATCTGACCGATCTAAAAACTTCTTTCTGACTAATAAAAAATGACACTTATTTTAACTATCTACAGACTCACAGAGTAATACTGCCCTCTCCAGAGTGCAACCTTTAATTTTTTTTTAAATATAATTTATTGTCAAGGTGGCTAACATATAGTGTATACAGTGTGCTCTTGGTTTCGGGGGTAGATTTCTGTGATTCATCACTTACATACAACAACCTTTAATTTTCAATTAACAAAACCACCATAAACCAATCCCTTTCCTAGTGCACAGATGTTGTTGACATTTTCCCCCTCAAGGAACTATTCATTCCAGTCTTTCACTGATGTGTGTACCCTTGCCTGACAATGTGAATCAGCAGATGTTAGGCTACTTCTACAATGTGCCTTTTTCCTTGCTCTTCTCAGTGAGAATTTGGTATTGATATATGCACCCTTATGGTTAGTGCAGCTTTATAATAGCCAAGATATGGAAGTAACCTAGGTGTCCATCAATGGATGAATGGATAGAGAACACGTGTGCACGTGCACTATGGAATATTACTCAGCCATAAAAAAGAATGAGAAGTTGCCATTGAGGTAACATGGATAGACTACAGGGTATTATGCTAAGCAAACTACGTCAAACAGAGAATTTCACTGACATGAGGAATCTAAAAAACAAAACAAATGATCAAATGAAAAACAGAAACAGACCCGTCAACAGAGAAGTGGTGGTTGCAAAAGGACAGAGGTGTGGGTGGATGTGCAAAATAGGTCAAGGGGAGTGAAGGTACAGGCTTCTAGTTAGGAAATAAGTCAGTCACAGGAATAAAAGGTACAGCATAGGGAATATAGGCAATGGTTTGTAATAGTGTTGTATGGTAACAGATGGTAGCCACACTTGTGATGAGCACAGCAGATAGACTTGTCCAATCACTATGTTATACGTGAAACTAATATAACCCTGTGTCAACTGTACTCTAATAAGAAAACAAAAAATATAGAATAAAGGGCAACGCTAATATTCTAGCTTATGCAACAACAGTTTATTTACTCATAGAAAATCTAATCTACCTGAACTTCCTAAATCTCCCATGCCGATTTTACTAGTCTTAAGCTAAAATTTTTATGAATATTCAATATTTTCATAATGTAAACCCATGTGGTCATCTAAATTGAATTATAATAAGTGAAGTCTTTATAAATGGAGTTAAAGCAAGCGATGTCTTTATAACTTCTGACAGTGCTGCAAATTAAGAATCTACAGTGACTTTATTATAATTATCTTTGAAGAATCTTAAATTCTTGTCTATCGGGCTTATTATAACAGCATTATTTAAAGGTTCTGAAAATTTATCAATGACCTTATTGTCCATAATATGCTCTCACTCCAGGGTAATCGCTGACTTATACACAGATTAACACTGTATTATTTTTCAATAAAACATTCTGTGTCCTTCCATTCTACTATTGCTAGAATTACAACACATGAATCAGAGTCAGTCTCATTATTCTCATAGTTTCAGCTTTTTCCATCAATTTAACTGAAGGCCCCTGCTATAAACTACAAATCTGGGGTGCCTGGGTGGTTCAGTCGACTAAGCATTTGACTCTTGATTTCACCTCAGGTCATGATCTCTCAGTCATGAGATCAAACCCTGTGTTGGGCTCTGCACTGAGTGCCAAGCTTGCTTGGGTTCTCTCTACCACCCCTCTCTGTCCCTCTGCTGCTCATGCACATGTGTGCTCTCTTTCTCTCTCTCTCTCTCAAATTAAATAAATAAACATTAAAACAAATAAACTACAGATCATAAATTAAATATCCTGTGCAGGAGGGAAGCAAAATTTGGGGCAGTCTTCTTAGCAAAGTTAACAGTTACTATGAACTTGTCAGACTGTCCAAAGAGCTTAAGACTTGATTTCCAGAACTTAATCATTCCAGAGACAGATGACTTTATGGAAGCAGACCGTTTACCTCAGAATACTGTAATTAAGGAATAATTAGAATAATTCTACAAGAATGGGAATTGATTTACATGGTAACTATTTTTAACTGTGATATTTATAGTTCATATTTTTATGACTATCCTGATTCTAGGACAAAAATACTTTATACAAGTACTCAGTGTTATACTCAGTATGTCCAAAACTGCATATAAAATGTTAACCATTGTTTTTATGTTAGTCCTAGAATACGAGGCAAGTTCCTTACATGAAAGTACTTTCCTAATGATACAAGCAGCTAATCATGGTAATGATCATCCATGAAAATTAATTTCATCTGATTGTCCCATAATTGATACACTTACCAATAAAATTATAACACTGATAGTATTCACCACACAGGTTGTTTTATTTGAAAACAACTTTTCCTAAAGATGGGACTGATGTTACTACACTTACCAATACAAATCACTGCAGCTTTTCAGAGAAGCCATATAATCTACAATCCTGCTGACAGTATGACATTCCAGGAAATAAGTGGTTATACTTTTACCCTTAACTAAAAGAGGAAAATGGTCTTCTGCCGGCAGAACTAACTACGCTTTGTTTTTGTGTAAACTTGGGCTATTTTGCTATAATGGCTCTCAGACAGTTGAGAAAGAGACTTATAAAAGTTGCCAAAATTACTCAAATTGTGCCCTCCCCCACCCCGGTTTCATGAATGTATGTCAAAGTACTATTACCATATGCTGTATGCTTAGAGAAAGAAAGGATTCTGCTGTCTAGAAAGAGTCTTGACTTCATTTTAAGGGTTTAACAGTCAATTGATGGATTTTCCAGCTATGCCTCATATATCAACTATTTCTGTAAGATTTTGATTGTTTTTTCTTCTATTACAGCAATTCTGGCATTTCTACTCCACTTAACATGGACTGATATTGTTTTTGTTGTTGTTGTGGTTAAGTTTTCAAACACCATAGAGTGTTACATTACTCTTCCTGGTAGTACTACAAATGGCCTAATTATTTTTCACACCAGCATGCCCAGCCAGGGAGGTATATAGGCACAACGGAAGAACAGATTTCATCTCAAAAGGTCTAGCTGCAGGACCTCACCAGTATGTACCAGCTGGAATGGGAACATGTGTATGGGACTGCATTCTGAAGGTTCAGAATAAAAGGGGCAGGACTTCAAGCTGGATAAAGGAGTCTCTCAATGTGGGAGTGTTCCTCTACAATAGAGCATTTAACACATTATCAGGAACCTCAGAAGATCATGCTACTAACACTTGACAGCATTCTGAAAACTTGAATAAAGAAAGATTCGTGTTAAGTGAAATGGAAATGCCAGAATCACTGTGACAGAGGAAGTGATGAAAATCTCACAGAAGTAGGCACAATAGAGTTGCTATATTAGGTACAGCTAGAAAATCCATTAGTTGACTCTGTTCTGCGAGAGGATGCAAAGGATACTCCTCTCAAAAAAGCAATGAAAAACTGGCAAGAAGGACACCATCATTGGTGAGCAGCTCTTCTCTGGAGGTTATGTCTAAGGGTAGGAAATGGCTAACAGAATGAGTACTCTGACAGCAACTAGAATTATGGAATCTCAAGATGATAGAGACCATGTGGCAGCACTTAACCACTGAAGCAATGGGGGTACAATTACTCCAACACTGAAGTTGCAGCCAAGGGGCTTGACCTACAGAGAGCTATCAAATGGTTAATATAGCATGACCTCTCTAGAGGCAAGATGGATTATCAGATAAAATGGGTATGACTCAACCAATATAATCCAAAGAAATCAAGAATGGAGGATCAAGAGATGGGAGGACAAATGCTCCCATAATGAGTCATAATCTTTTGCCTCATTTCTGGACTCACACCAGTTTTCAAAGGGAAAACTCACTGATTAGAGAGAGCAAGTCCGCAGGAGAAAAATCCTGCAACATCCTAGCAATGGTCTATGGCAACATTTCCCCAGCTTCTAACTAAAAGGATCTATAGACATTTATTTGGGAAGATGTACACTGGGCAGAACTGTCCAAATATTCTAAAGACTACTGGACTAGAGTCCAAGTTGGTATGTGTACCCAACGACCTGGGTATGAAGCAACATCTTGGTGCCCTGTTAGAGTATGGATGTACAAGGCCAATTAAAAAAAAAAATGAAGTCCTGGACCAAGACTGGCTCACAGAGAGTCTACTGGTCCACAAAGCCACCAGAGTTAATTTCCCTGGTCCCTAATTGTGTAATTGGAGTGAACATATCTTGTATATTTGGAGGAACTCCATTTATTGGCTTCCTAGTCTGCTGTGTAAGAGCTAGCACAGAGAGGAAACCCACATGAAACCCCACACCATCCTCTCAGTCATATCTAAGTCAAAACCAATGCCACATTCTCAAAAGTAATAGGTATTAGGTGATATTAAATGATTAATTTTTAAGTTATAATAATGGTATCATATTTACATTTTTTAAAGTTATTATCTCTTTACATGCCACCCTGAAAGACTACAAGAAGCAGTGGTGGTGTTCCCCAAAATATCTCCATTTAGTTCACGCGTGGAGCTCCTACAAAACCAGACATTACATTGGACAATAATGCTGGACTACCAGAAATTCAACCCGGTGTATCTAAATGGAGCGACTGTACCAAATTGGGCATCTTCTGGCCTTGAGTGTATGACATGCAGTCACTAATGTGACAAATGAATTCTTTTCCATCCCTTCTGGAAAGGGAATCAAAAATTGTTTACATTCACTTGATAGAGTTAACAGGGCTTTTAACCCTCTGAATCCTATCCAAATGTAGTACAAAGGGACCTGAACCATTTGAACATTCTGAAGAACACCACTTGATTCACTGTATCGATCACATTATGTCAAAATTAATGAGCAAGAAATGGCAAGTACACCAGAGGGTGCTTAATAAGACAGTAGGTGGGGCTCCTGGGTGACTTAGTCGGTTAAGCATCCGACTTCAGCTCAGGTCATGATCTCATGGTTCATGAGGTTGAGCCCCATGTCAGGTTCTCTGTGCTGACATCTTGGAGCCTGGAACCTGCTTTCGATTCTGTGTCTCCCTCTCTGCGTTTCTGCCCTTCCCCTGCTCACACTGTGTGTGTGTGTGTGTGTGTGTGTGTCTCAAAAATAAATAAACATTAAATTTTTTAAAATAAGACAGAAGGTGGGGAGATAAGCACTATGAGAAATCAGAGATCCCACAAATCAGTGAAGCATCTAGGGTTAGTGGTTAAGAGCATGCTAGAATATCCTATCCAATTTAAAGGAAAGACGATTGCATTTCACAAGTTTGACTACTAGCAGTGAACCACAGCACTCAGTAGGCCTCTGGGTTCTGGAGGCAGCATACTCTACACTGAGGAATACTGTCCTGATCCATTTACTGGATGACATTAAATGCTTCTAGCTTAGAATGGAGCCTAGAGCAGAAAACAACTCTGGACTAGGTGCAGTCTGCAAAGAAAGTAGGCCCTGTCAGTTGGGCCATACAACCAAGAAGACCCCATGCTACTAGAGATATTAGGCAGGAGAGGAGATGCCCTCTGGAGTTTATGGCAAACACCAACAGGAGAATCGCAACACAGATTGGATTATGAAACAAGGTTGTGCAGAAGAGAACCATATATCTCTCAAAAAACCACTCTTCTACTCCTATGCTGTGCTGGAAGAATGCCTGACTACAAATCACCAGGAGGTCGTGACCCGGGCCCTGTCGGATCACTAAGCCATAAGGTTGGGTGGACCCAGCTGCCATCCATCATCACATTTAACTGGGACCATCTGGGATCCAGCATGAGCGGTTTGAAAGAGCACAAGTACAACATATGGGTGGGTAACTCAGACTCTCTACATCATCTCTTATACATCATACCAGGCCTCTTTTTTTTTAAGTTTATTTATTTTGAGAGAGAGAGAGAGTGAGTGAGAAGGGGAGGGGCAGGGAGACAGGGAGACAGAGGATCTCAAGCAGACCCCGGGCTGCCAGCGCAGTGCCCAAAGGAGGTCTCGAACTCATGAACCATGAGATCATGACCTAAGCCAAAACCAAGAGTACGACGCTCAACCGAGCCATCCGGGCACCCCCTTACCCCCCCCATCCCTCTCCCACCCCCACCGCCAAGCCTCTCATCTGACTCACACCTATGGAAATGAGGAAGTCCCTAATGATCATCTGAAAGAGAAAGGAAAAAGCTGAAATTGGTTTGCAGATGGGTCAACTTGGCATATGAGTCCAGGGCAAACATGTACTAGTGCTTCCCTAAAGCCTACTCAGCCCACTCCAGAATGGCCCAGAGAAATGTAAATAGGAAGAAATCCTCCCAATCAACATTACTTCAGGTAGAGCATCTGGTGACCCACTTTGTGTGAAAAGATAGGTAGCCTGATATATGAAACATAATGACTTACAGGCAATGGTGAATGGCTTGGCTAGTTGATCAAAGACTTGGAAGTAAACAGGGAGGTGTGGGGAAGAGGCATATGGATGCACATATGAAAGTAAGTATAAGGAGTGAGGATCCCTATATTACATATTAATGCCCACCAGAGAGCACTCAGTTTGTAAGAACTAAAAACTCAGACATAGTAACTCAGACTGCACACTGTCATGAGCCATCCATGGACTTCTGTCCATGTACCACCATGATACCAGTGATGAATGTTGTTTGGATCCAACATTAAAGGATTCTAAAACTGAGCTGGCTACTGCCCCTGCTGAATGTCTAACCTTCCAGCAAAAGATTCCAAGGCTGAGCATCCAATGTGGCACCATCCCTCAAAGGAGATGGGCTTCAGTCAGCCCAGAAGAAGGGAAAGGTAAGCCCATACCCAGAACATATGTTGATTCTAGTCAAGATAAGTTGCTGCCCCTTCCACAGTGGAAAGGATTCAGTGGGATCAATTTGCCATCAAGCAGCTGTTGACTGGGCTTCGGCTGACACCACCATATAAAGGCTTACAGAGTGTGTGACCCACCAACACTGGATCCTGCATAACATTGTGTCAGACTGGAGAAACTATTTTCCAACAGTGGAGGTGCAGGAGTGTGCATACAGCCATGAAATACACTGGTGCCATCACATCCCACAGCATCCAGAAGCTGCAGGCCTAAAAGAGAGATGGAACGGCTTTTGAAGGTGTTAACAGACACTAGCTTTCAGAGGACACCCTATGAGCACCACCCTCCAGTCTCATTGTACTCACTAAATCCAGGATCATTTCGTGGTGTTTTCGTTTCCAGGGTAAAATATATGGATGCAGAACCCAAGGAGTAAGACTAGGAGCAGCCATGCCTACCATCATCCCATTGGCCTGCTTGGGGAGTTTATGTTTCCCATCCCCAGAACTCTGGGCTCTGAGGGTCTGAATCCCATGTGGGGAACATCCCCACCACAGGACATAATAGGAGGCCCTTAAACCTTAAACTACCACTGCAGCTACTGACGTTGAGATCTTTGTGTCAAGAGAGTAGCAGGCACAGGAAGGAGTCACAATTTTGGCAGGAGTAATTGATCCTGATCGTTAAGTGGAGGTACAGTTGTCATTTAACAATACAGGCAAGAAGAATATATCTGGCGCCCAGATTACCCACTGGGGCATCCTTTCTGCAGTTCAACTCCTCTCTCTGCACAATCCTAGGGCCTTCACAGTGAAGGCATTTCTGAAGAAAGAACAACAGGGACCAGACTGACCAAGCACTGCATTAGCTACGACTACCAGGACACTGACCATGCCAAAGACTAGGGAACAGTGGCAGTAGCAAAGTGGCCCTACAGATGAGACACTGAGTGACTTAACCACTGGGGCCTGCAGTGCACTACTTCTGAGCCCTCACCCCCATGTCCCCCTTTTTTTTTTTAAACTACTTTACTGAGGTATGATTGACATACAAAAAGCTGTACATATTTAATGTGTACAACTTGATGAGTTTGGAGATTAAGTATACACTTTATGAAACCATCACCACAATCTCTGCCATAAACATATCCATCACCTTCAAAAGTTTCCTCCTGCCCTCATTAGTAGGTATTATTTTGTGATAAGAACCTTAACATAATTTCTAACCCTTTAGCAAAATTTTAAGTCTACAATACTGTGCTATTCCCGACGGGGACTCTGTGGTACAGATCTCAAGGATTCATTTCGTCCTGCATAACTAAAACTTTGTTCCTTTTGACTAATACTTCCCCATTTCCCTTCCTGGATGAATCTGGAGGACATTAATGCTCAGTGAAATAAGCCAGACACAGAAAGACAAATACTATATGATACCACTTATATGAGAAACTAAAAACAGTCAAACACATAGAAGAAGAGAGAAGAATGCTGACTGCCCTTGTGTCTTTTCTTGATACTCAGCCAAGGACAAAAAGAAAAGCCAGGCTTCCAGCAGCTCTATTGTCAGGGGCTCCATGGAGAGGCTTGATTTCTTTGCCCTGGTTGTATTACCCACTCTACACCTCTTCATTGATCCTCCTGACGCTAAGGGCAGAAGATTCCACTGTTATAGCAAACACAAACTGCCTAACCAGTGCATATATCCTTACTCTTGAACTTCCTTCCATTCCTTGTTCCTAACCTTGCAGGGTCTCTTGATAGCTGACTCCAGGGCACACACATTTTCAGATGAGTGGAGAATGGTGCTTTAAGGTGGTAAAGGAACATCTCCCATAATCCCAAGTCAGTTTTCTCCATTATTTTGATTTTATCTCCATTATTTTTCTCTAATCCCTTTCACTATTCATATCTCAACCATACCCCCATGGGATGCTTTTAAACATTTTCTCCTTTTTGCAATAAAAAAAAATTATATTAAATATACTTCCTTTAGTTGTATATGTCTCAAATATCGTACCATAAGTTCATTTTAAATTCATTTTTAACAATATTCATTAAAGAGTAGTTTTTGGGGCACCTGGGTGGCTCAGTCAGTTGGGCGTCTGACGTCAGCTCAGGTCATGATCTCACAGTCCGTGAGTTCGAGCCCCGCGTCGGGCTCTGTGCTGACAGCTCAGAGCCTGGAGGCTGCTTCGGATTCTGTGTCTCCCTCTCTCTCTGCCCCTCCCTTGCTCATGCTCTGTCTTTCTCTGTCTCAAAAATAAATGAAAACATTAAAAAAGAAAGCAGTTTTGACATTTTCCCATTTAATTAATGTTATGCTCTTTAATTTACTTAAATTATAGATAATAGTATATATGATTTACAGACAAATAATCTGTAATGATGTGGCATGTTGGTTAGCAAACTGGAAGGTATCAAAAACGCAGACCAAAATTTAAGTAGATATCATTGTATTAACAACTGCTTTCAATATTTGATGTTTGAAAGTTGAGATTTCCGAGTTTCAAAAAGTTAGCTCATTTATTTTTATAACTTTTATATGTTTCTAAATGAAGAAACAAAAGATAAGGTCTCAAATTATGATTTACAAGCAGATTTTCACAATTACCACACTGCTCAGTCTGGATGCTTGGTTCCTTCAAAAATGAAAGGTCCAATTAGCCAAAATCATGAGTATATTTTTTTCTTTGCCTGTCAATTTTTTTCAAGTACTAAGCAAACTTTGATTGAATAAAATGTATAGATGCGGTAAAGGTCAGTAAGAGATAGGTTTGCAGAGTAAGTATGCATCTTTCCTTTCATCATTGAATGAATATAGTTTTACATTAAACAGTATGTGCTAGATTAATCCCACTGCCTCTCCAGACCCAATATCTTTCTTTATCCCATGTCTCATTGTAAAGAGTTCATTTTTATGGATTGCTTCAACAGTTTCTACTGGTTTCTATTGGATTTGGCCATTGGAGATATATTGAAGGTGAGTGGAGTTGGGGTATTTATTCCCCCCAGCTGGTAGGTCACCTGAGCTGGCTAAGTCTTGTGACTAAAGGTTACAGCTCGTGTGAACGGGTTCTCTCCATCTCCTCACCTCTTCAGACGTGACTTGACCATGGCTCCCTGCTGAGTTCTTCACTATTCCTTGTGGTTTCTCTATACTCTGCTCACACTTTTTAAATATTCTCTCTGTTAAATACTCGTCAAATTACATGATTTAAGGTTCAGTGTGCCATCTCTTTTCTGACTGAACCCTAACTCTTATGTAATACGAGACTATGAATGAAAACAATGTGAAATGATATAATGTTCATAAACATGGCGGCCAGTCAGCAAATGTTAAAGCACGGAGCAACTGAACCATGAGCTCTCTCATCTGATATCCATTAAGTGCCACACACGCTCAGCCAAACACATATTCAAGGCTCAAGAGAAAGGCAGCCCAAATATTTACTTTATTCTGATTTTTTAAACTAGAAACTAAAACCACAAACACTCTTTAACTATAAACACTCCCTAACAACCCCAAACTTTTACAAACTACCAGATGAAACAAAAAGTTTTGCTAATTGAAGTGATTCTCTTAAACCCCATCCCAATGGATAAATTATAAATAATGTATAAGGGACATGTGTGTGTTGGGGATGTGTGTGTTGGTTTAGAATCCCTGGATATGTAAGACTGTACATCCCTACTGATGAAAATTAGGCATAGCACCAGAGTTTGAAATTGATTTCTAGTCACCTAATCTGTAAATGGAAATACAGCCACTAACTTTCCTCTAAACCTGACTACAAGCCAGTATCCAAAGGATTATGTACTGTCCAGCAAGAGACACACAGGTCGAAGACCATCCCGTCCCATCCCATCAGTGCTTGAGTCTCTGAGAATTCGTGAGTAGCTGGATTATACACAGGGACTGGATATAGTAGTTCATTATTATGGGAACATTATGTGAAGAGTTGGGATCACTGACTTCTCAGCTAATAGCTATCATGTGCAGAGAGCTTCGAGCACTCCAAGACTGCCGCCTGAGAACGGAAGCGGAGAAGGACACATGGCCACAGCAATTCAGGGTACGGGGAGTCCAGTCTTCCCCATTTGGTTGATCATGCCAACAGAACATAAGACCAGAAAATGGAGCATAATGTGACACTAGGGAATACCTGTCACAAAATATAACGTTTATTGATTTTCTTTTAATGTATTCTTCCAACTCTACTATGGCCTGAAAGTTATTGGGATAGTACCAGCTACTAGAATGTCCAGTGAAGATATGCTTGCAAGGCAAAAAGCTTGATCGTCCAGATCCTTCCTACCTTTCACATCTCTAACTCAAAGTTGGCTGTGCCTGTCTACCAGTTTGTTGCACCTCTCTCTCTCTCTCTCTCTCTCCCTCCCTCCCTCATGGGAAAGTTGCAGATAGTCTACAATCCACTAAGCAAGAGAAAGTCCACAAGCCCCAAGACACCATCAGAAAGCGTAGGGTAGATGGAGCCAATGAAGGAAGGTCACGAAAGAACAGAGGACTAACCTGCTTCTTCCCAACCACTTAAAATGGCTAAGAATAAGAATCGTTTTACTTCCTCCTCCTCCTCTTCCTTTCACCTCCTTCCCTTTTCAACCTATTTCATCTCGCCTCTTTACAGGCTAGAAAGGAACCAGCTACAAGTCACTGTGAACTGAGGAGATAATCCAATTACAATGGAAGGCCATACCCTGGAAGCAAAGGTATGTAGCCTTCCAAAGAAAAACTCGGTAACTGAGGCTACAGGATGATATTCTCTTTCAGCACCAGGCAAAACAGCAAAATTAATCTTTTTCCAGGCCTCGCTCACCGTCAATATCCCTACCTCAGATAGCCAATATTTCCTTGTATCTCTCTATGGTGAAAAGTGGTCACATGCTGGTCAGTTCATCCCAGCATGTGATCCAAAAAAGTCATATGAATAAATAAACAAATTAGGAATTAATTGATGAGTAAAATATTCCCCCCAATTATCTTACTTTACCAAAGCAGAACTTCCCTTTACTGAGTTCAGCTTACTATTGATTAATCTGTGGGGCGCCTGGGTGGCTCAGTCTGTTAAGTGTCCGACTTTTGATTTTGGCTCAGGTTATGATCTCATGATTCTTGAGTTCCAGCCCCGTGATGGGCTCTCTGCTGACAGTGTGGAGCTTTCTTGGGATTCTCTCTCTCTCCCTCTTCCCCTCCCCACCACTCACATTCTCACTCCGTCTCAAAACAAATAGAGAAACATCTAAAAAAAATCTTTGTAGTGTGATTCACCACCAGTTTAACCTTCCCAGAGGGTCCTTTTATTCCTAAAGTAGATCTCTGTACAATGAAAAGAGCCATAACCCAAATCTGCTGGGGTCACTAACATGTGGCATCGAGGGAGTTTCACAGCATGTGGTCTTAGGACCCACCCCCACCTTCCTTTTCCCAGCGGCCCTGCACCCCAAGAGGCCTTTCACAGGTCACACCAAGAGACAGAGTAGATATAAATAGCCACAGATGAGGAAGCCATCTCTTTCCAGGAACCGGAATACATTTCTTGCCTCTGTGTCGTCCTTCCTGTGTTGAGTTCTGTTCAACACAATAATGTGTCAACAAAAATAGTGCTGCTCAACAACCCACTGATTTTCTGCTGCTGAGCAAGGAGTGTGATGGGCCAGCAGTCCTCAGAAGGGGGTTGTCACAAAATAGGAAGTGTTATTTTTTTTTTTTTAGCCATCGACAAGGAAATTCACTGTAAAAGTGTATCCATCTGTCGTAAAAAGTGCTACTACCGGTATTAAGACCCCTGACTCTTGCAGTGAGTTCCACAACGACTAAAACCCCTCCTAAGGAAAGGGACCTGGAGATATAAAGCCTTTCAGAAATGAAGACATGTACTGAGCACTGGATTCGTGTGACAGGATGTATCTACCTGGGGCGTTTGTAAAGGCCTGGGGAGACTCCTACGGTGGCCATGGGGTGCCGGGCCCCTTACCTTACCACACTGCTTACATTTTCCCTCCTGCCGACGCCTGTGCACCCAGTGATGACGCACAAAGTTCTGTGGGAAAACAAAAGTAAAAGAGTACGTTTAAATTTGCAAAGCCCATTATTAGTTTTTTAAATGTTTAAGCATAAAGATTTCCTTAAACTATAACCTAAGCCCATATTAGCACAATACCAAACACGTGTATGTATGACTTGTTTGACAATAAATATGAATCCACTTGGAAAACCCGAAGCTACCCCCATGCCCAGGGATCTTCCGTATTTGTAGAAATCATGAATCGTGTCCTCCCTCCATGTCTTCCTCGTGGCCACATTGTGAAGCTCTTCCTCCGCTTTCTTCCTAGTAAAATGCTGTGCAGATGTGGGAGGTGACTGAAATGCCATCAGAGAAGTGAAAGGTGAAGGGAAGATGAAACCCCATCTATTTTTAAAAACAAATATGTACTGAATGCTTTATATATGCCAGGCAGGCACTGTATTAAACATCCACGCTAGGAAGAACTTTAAGAAATTAAATTCTCAGAAAAAAAAAAAAAAACAAACAAACAGATCTCCTCATTCAGGACACAGAGGATGAGAATCTTTCACTCGCAAAAGTGAAGGCAAAGAAAAGATGAAGGAGAAAGAGGACGAAGACAGCAAGAGATGTGGGCCCATTGTGACGTTTTTGCAATGACATTGTGTTTCAACTGTCCTTGGGTTCTCTAAACAAGATCAGCTTTCAAGGTCTATTCTTATCTTGGGCCCTAGGAAACAATGAGAGCCCTTTTCCTCCCAAATAGACAGTCACTCCTCGTGCAGGGAGTCAAGGAGACCCATTACCACTGCTGTTAGGATATATCATAGGAGAGAAAGTTGTCTTCAGGCCCAGTGGTATCGATAAACTTACATACAATTCATCCCTCTTATACCAATACACCTAAAATACTTCTTTTTTCCTCCTGTCCTTTTCTGAGAAAACACCCTTGAGCCTGTATTAACATGTCCATCATCAGGCCACAACCCATATTTTCCCTTTGAAAGGCCCTCTAATATATATCCAGTCATTCAGCAAATACTTAACTAGATGTCTACTATCTGGCAGGCACTCTTTTAAGTATACAGGTATACAGGAAATAGATCCGTGTTAGGAAAAACAAATGTTATATCAACACATGAAATCCAGAGTGACAAAACTACCTCTGACAAACATGAGCATTATCAGTTCTAAGACGCCACCTCTGTTTCTCTTCATAATGTCAAATCAATTCAAGCTAAAGCTTAAACAAAGAGCCTGGAGGAATAATGGTGTTTTGAATGTAATAAGATATAAAGAAGCATAACGGTCCCACTAATTAGTCTAATTTTTGTCTTGCTTTCCCCACTGAGGCAATTTAATTAACAAAAGGACACAATTCTCATATTGTTCTCAGAAAGAAGCTAGTAATAATATTCTTGAGTACTAACTGTGTGCCTGGCACTTTTAAGATACTTTAAATGTAATAATTATTTTAATTTTCATGAAAATTTCTATCAGTAGAGATGCCAGTCAGTATGTACCAGAAGAATCCCATTTGTTGTGAAAATACTGAAATATTCCTATATTTGTTGATAAATTAGTTTAGTTCCCCCACCATCCTCCTGGCTCCTCCCCGAATGCCATAGCACCTCACCCTACCCCCTCAACACTGGAAGCCATTTCTACCCCCTCTTACTATTAATCAACTAGAATGTTCGTTTTTGACATAAAAGGTCTCCAGGATCCTCCTCCAATGAGCGCTCTTTTGAAAACAAATCACGTTGCCTGAGCAAACCCAGAATCCTGGGCTGTGCTCAACTGGTGGTGGTTGCCTGTATGAACTTCAATATCATACAAACGATGCTGGGTCCCATGGCTGGCTGTGGCTTCCAGGAGAGCGGCAGCAAGTCAGAAATCGCCCAGTTATCAGTGCCCAAAGTACCCACTGGGGCTGAAGTTGCTGGACCCTGCTGGCCCTCCAGCCCACTGCCTAAGAATAGGGCTGGGGAGGACTGGGCCAGTTGCCAACTACACCCTATCTCAATTCACAACACCATAGAGCACATTATCGGAGGTTTTTACCTGAATTATCACGATCACCCTCCTTTCACAAATTACAAAGCTAAGGGATTGAGCAGATACTTCAGATGTAAGGGTGAGAACAAGGATTCCAACCCAGGCAGGCTGGCAAAGGAGCCTATGCTCTTAACCACCAGGTTGCTGTGCCTTTCCTCCGCTCCGAAAGCTCAGGATCAAGCTCCTTCAGTAAATGATTTCAATGACAGTAGTCGAAACACTGAATATACAAAAACATCAGTACTATAAGAGAGAAAAATTTACTGTAATTGCTGTTAGTTTAGCAAAAGCTGTGGGAAAATGAACAATATCATTGATGGTAGAGAAATTTTCCACTTACGGAGATTATACATCACCTAATGACTATCAATTTAAGGAGGGAAATGTTGGAAGAATTTGATGCAATTGCCTATGAAATCATGGCTGACTCATGGGGTTATTTAGCTAGTGACAGCTCTAATCAAAAGATTAAACCAACAATTTCCAGGAATCAACAATTATTTAGAAATTATAAGACTGACTTAATGAATCATTTATGGTCGCAACATGTGTCATTTGGTACACAGATTTATAATACCATGTAGTTTAACCTACTTAGGGAATAGAAAGGAACATTTTTAAATTGTTTATTTAAATATTAACATATGACTCAGAAAGTTGTGAAATATTTTTAATATCATTTTTCTAGAAAATAGGCTGCAAATTAAGACACAGATAAAGTAACTTAAACAAAAGCACTACTTTAGAAGAAACTGAATAACTGTCTCCCATCCATAGCTCTGATTTGAGAGGTCAAGCATCCTTTTATTAACAGGTCTTCACAGGCCTAAAAGAAACTTCTTGTGCTGCTGCTTTAATATAGTTTGAACAAACATCCAAAAACACGTGTTGAGTGGAATGGAATTGTCAACCTAATTTTTGATGATTAAATCATGTAGTTGCCACTTGGGAGGGTTATCAATCACGATATCAATCAGAGGAGGAAGAAAAAACAGTTTCTACAGAATCACTTCTCTTTTCTAACCTTCACTACCAAGCACCTTCATTTTTCACACTATTTCCTTTGGGCTATTTTTCACATCTCCTAAATTATGGAACTGCAATTAGACTCAGGACCCTTCTACTACAAATACGAGTGTGGACATACTGCTGTTAATATAGCAAAGTAAGGCTTCTAACACCATGACATCTTTGTATTATTTGTCGATAATCTCTGAATTATTCATATACTGTCTTCCAAGTACTGGGTAAAGGAAAGGACTATTACTTATGGGTATTCAAAATCTGTGATACATCACTTCAGGGTTTATAATTCAGTATCATTAGCAGATACATAACACAATTGCTCACTTCTTTTTCCAACGACAAGTTTAATTCCTAACATTATTCACAGACTGCTTGAAAGAATCTTAGAAATTATAATCTAATCCAGATAGCTTATATCTTAGAAAACTGAGCTCCAGAAAGATTCATCTTAGAGGTGTTCAACCAACATTCATTAAAAAACTTCCATAGGTCAGACATTCCACAAAGCATAAGGTACTGTGGTTAACAATCCCTGCCCTAGATCCCTGAACTAGAGATACCCAGAGTGGAAAGAAGCAGAAATATCATTTGAACCCAAGCCAAACTATTTCTAAAGTGACTGTTCTTTCATTTACATTCAGTAAACTACCTAAGGTCCCTTAATTAAGAATTTCAAATGAGTCATGCCCACCATAAGTTTCATCTTCAAACTGTCCTCTTACAACAAGAGTTCTTAGGCATTTGGGGAGAAATTAACTCATTTATAAATGCTTTTAGTCAACAGACAGTCAACAAATCACACCCTTTGTGTCCTGGTACAATGAGTTTGGGACGAATTCCCTGAGTTACCTCCCAAGGCGTACACTTCGGGGGTGGGGGGGGGGGGGGCGGTGACAAACAAGCAAATGAGTAATATCCATAAACAATTATGACATGCAAAGTACTCTGAGGGGGCAAACAAGGTACTTTGATAAAGAACAATGTGCAATCTATTTAGAGGAGATCATTAAGGAAGACCTCAGAGGGGATGATATTGGAGCTGAGGCCTGACTCTAAGAAACGGTTAGCCATAAAGAGACCTCTAGTACAACAGTGAAATACATAAATAACTGTGGGGAATACCTTGGTCCATGCCTCAAGAACTAAAAGAAAGTTCACATGGCAGCTGGATGGGTTTGAAGAGGTGTGCTTGAGCAAGACTACACAGGCCTTTTCATAAAGAATTGGGCTTTATTCTAACTGCTGTGAAAACCAGTGGAACAATTACAGGATCTGATTTCCATTTTAAAAATCACTCTCTCAAATTCAGATGGATTGAAGGGGAAAATCAAGGAATCATGAAGAGGCTAATGTAGTAGTCAAGAGAGATCATGGTGTCCTAGTCTAGGGTGCTAAAAACAGAAACGAAGATAAGTAGATGGTTTGAAATCTGTTTTATAAATAAAATTGATAGGGCTGGCAAAAGAATTAGATGTGTGGAATATATGAGAGAAGGAATCAATGATCCCCCAGTCTTTTTGACCGAGGAGCTGGATCAATAGCCATCTCATTTTCTGAGGTGTAAAAAAAAATTGAAAAAAAAACTTTTTATGGTGATGTTAATAAATAGTTTGGTTTTAATGTGTTATATTTGATGTGACTGTGATACATTCAACGGACATTCCAAACAGAACTCCAAGAAGTGTGGACTGGAACTGCTACATTAGGAGTTGTCAGCTCAGACATCATTTTCAAAGCCATGAAATTGGAAGAGTTCTCTCAACAAGAGTGGGCTGAGAGAATACATGACCAAATACCAAGCCCAGAGAAATACACAGAAATCAGGGGGATTGAATAATGAAAGAGAGTGGGGAGGACTATCCAATGAAATAAGAAGAAATTAGGAAAGAGGTCAAGGCAGGAGAGAATTTTGAGAAGGGGATTTGAAAATATTTGAAATATATTTGAACGTGAATAATTTGAATATATCTGAAAGATTAAATAAGAAGAGAATGGAAAAATATCTAATGGATTTGGTACGTAAGAGATGTTGAAAAAAGCAATTTCAGTGAATAGATAGAGTGGAAACCAGATCAGAACAGGTTAAAATGACTAGGAGGTGATATAATCAAAACAATTATATAGACAACACTTTCTGGAAGTCTAGCAGTGAATGCAAAAATGAGAATCGAACAGCAGCTAAGACACAGTTGGTGGTTAAGGAATATTTTCATTCATTTATTTTAAGATGGGAGATGTCAGAGCATGTTCGCGGTGATGGAAATAATCTAGAGGAGGGGTGAAAGAGGTAAAAATTTAGGAATGAAAAATATATCAAGCCCTTGCTACAAAGACAAAAGGTGTTCAAAGCACTTATGGAGGAGGGTCTGGCTTCACAGAAGAGAAATGATACCACTATTAAAAACTAAAACAATATATAACCCCTTGCAGTAGAAAATGGTGCACAACAATTACCACTATCTATTTAGAGAAAGAGAGAAATTAAAGGACAGGGAAGCTAAGACTGGACATATGGATCCCCTGATTGGAAATTCACTAAGTTCTTGTTAAAAACACAAAACTATTCCATCTACTGTCCTAAAGGAATCTTCTCCTTCATTAGAGTACTTACTGAGTTATCTTCTGGCCAATGCTATAGTGCACTTGGGTGGCATTAAGGGTACCCACAAGCCTATCATTTTTCTCGCACTCTCCTCACCTTATGTATGACCCATACCCTTCCTATTGCTGATACAATGGCCAAACACAGTGGGAGAGGACAAGGGACAGGGACAATTATTCTTCCTCTCTCCACAACCTCCACTCCCAACGTACTCCGTTTCATGTTTTCTCCTAATCTTCCTGTATTAGTAACAACGAGATGTCTTTTTTTCACACTGTCTTTTTCATTATTTGTCAATAAGATGTCAGGGACTCTCTCCATACTCACAGTCTGTACTCACACGGTTTCTTTTCCTTTTCTACACATTCATCTATTCTCACAATTTTACTTACTGCATGCTGACGATTCACAAATGTCTTACCTCTAACCCAATCTCCTTCTTAAGCTCCAAACACACATACCCACTCAGCTGTCTACTGGGCATCTCCAGCTGGGGCCTCAAGGACACCACACACTTGAAAATCCTACAACTAAACTCATCAACTCCCCAACCCATTCTCAGGTCAACTCATTTTCCAACATTTCATCGGTTTTCTAGGACAGAAGGCTGGTTTACTCTGGACTCCTCTTTGTGTCCTTAATCCAACCAATTATTACATCCTGTCAACTTTATTTCCTTCAAGTTCCTATCCACTAATTTTCTTCACCCTCAGGATTACTCATAGTTCAGATCACCACCAGAACAGCTCCTTAAATTCTCTCCATGACTTCAATATGGCTGCTCTTGAACTATATGGTATTCCTTCCACACTGCCGCCAAAATAATATAGTCTGCTTAAAACAGTTTAATGTCCCGCCCTCCCGCAAATTACCATGATGATAAAACACTCAACTTGTAATGTGGCTTACGAGGACCTTCATGGCCTACCTCCTGCTTATCTCTTGAATTTCACATCTTACTTGTTATGCTTTCTCACTTTTGTGCTTGTGAGCATGTGCTCTTTCTGTCTAGGAGGCTGTCACTCGCCTCCTACTTACCCTCCCTCTAACCACACCTTCACTTAAGATAACTCCTCTGGGTCTCAGTTTACTTGCTACCTCTTCCAGGAAGCCCTTCCTCTGGTGTCTTAACCTCTCTCACCCGTTCATCAGTGCACAGAGCTAGTTTGAGGAGTACACCAGCTGGGAAGGTTTCCAAGAGGACAAACCTATATTTAGAACTGAAAATAATCTCACCAGGAAGGTAAGTGAAATGGAGGAAGTATATTTTACAAAAATGGCATTTCCTCCACTTTCTCTTATTGAAAGCACCATATACAGTGGTAACACCTGGAAAGCTCAACTCTGTTCCAGGGAGGATGGGCTCACTGCAGCCTTTTGTTTTGCCAATTGGAGAGTGCAGTTTGGGGCCAGGAGATAAACTATCCAGGATAACACAGGAGGGCTGAGAACCTCTACTAACTGTCTTACCTTCTCTAACTTTTCAACATGTACTCAGTCTCTTCGAAGAAGAACTGAACAGACAAATTAGGTCTAAACGCAGCTCTTCTCCTATCCTCCCCTCTGCTTATGACTAACAGGGCAATTGCTCTTCCTTATGATTTCCCATTTACCTCTTTGTCTTCACTACTGGGCCGTGAAGTCAAGGACTGAGCACTGAATGTAGTCCTTCCGTGGATCTCTCTACCTATCTACCTGCCCACTTACTCACTTATCAGATGAAAACATTGCAATTCAGAAAGATTAGGTGAGATACTTCAAATCATACAGCATCAAGACTGGTATGGAAACCAGTTTGGCTTCAGTGTTCATGGGAATACTCAGTAACTATGCTGCCCCCCTGAATAGCTTCTACCCATTCAAAACTGAAAAAAAATGAAATGAAAATGGACCACAGCACAATAAAATGCCATGTATTTCTTACCTCTTCAGTTCTACCACTGCCTCCTACCTACTCATTAAAACCTTCATCCCCAGTGCATTTCATGAAAATACTAAAGGGCAATGTACGTGTGCTGAGGAGACTGGGAGATTTTACTGGTGGTATTTACGGATGTGTTAATAAGAAACCGATGTGGAATGGACAGAGCTAGACTTTGGTTCTGAATCCAGGCGAATATCTGTTAATCCAGTGAATCAATGGGAAACAAAAGGTGGTATATGAAGTCGAGTTCTGAAACACTCACTTCTCTTGGCGATCTTGAGCCCCCTTCTCGAAACGTTGGTTTACATCTGAAATTAATCTGTCATTAAAAAGAAAAGTGCATTATATTAGGGATAAGCATCAGACTAGACTGACTTACTTGAACAAATAAACAATGATACACATAGTGAGACTACAAAACAAAAGCCCCACAGTTTAACACTTGAAATCATCACCCCAGATAATCTATAGGGGTCCCAAGTGATCCTATATCTCCAGTCCACGTCTCTTCATTCTCATTGATGAAAGCAACAGATCTTTAAACAATAGTGCTCTTACACTGTAAACTTGAGGAAAAGAGATAAAGAGTAAGAAAAAAACATACAAGGCAGCTGAAATCACACAGCTATGCTGCAGATTTTAAAAGTAGGGCAACATAGGGGCGCCTGGGTGGCTCAGTCGGTTAGGCGGCCGACTTCGGCTCAGGTCATGATCTCATGGTCTGTGAGTTCAAGCCCCGCATCAGGCTCTGTACTGACAGCTCAGAGCCTGGAGCCTGTTTTGGATTCTGTGTCTCCCTCTCTCTGACCCGCCCCCATTCATGCTCTGTCTCAAAAATAAATAAACGTTAAAAAAAAAAAATTAAAAAAAAAAAGTAGGGCAACATAAACTTGAGAAATTTTTAATATGATGATGATGATTTCACATGCACAAATTTTTCTTTAAGTCTGCAGTCCTGCCTTTCTTTTAGGTGGGCAGGCCTCCGGGAAACATGGACATCTTCTTTAGCTACTTGATAAAGTGAAGGGAATACAGAAATGAAGGAGGAGATAAGTAAATGGGGTTGGGACAGCAACAAACAAACAAACAACAACAACAACAAAAAAAAACCCCAACCAAACTATACATAGACAAAGAGAGAGAAAAAAAATGTTAGTACTCATCCCCACAAAATACCAGTTGGCAACAACTGGTAATATGTTTGTGAAATAATGCATGTCTCAGGGGATTACAATATTTCAACACATTGACACATGGCAGCTCAAGAACATAGCTAACACAGAGACCCACACATGGCAATAAAGGAGAGGCACGAAAGAGGACAGCGTTTGGCTCATGACTGGAGCCTTCCCGTTCCCACAAACGACCGCTCAATGGACTCTATAGAATCTACTTCTTCTGGAGGCAAGACACCATGGGGATGTCACCTCCGGCCCACCCACACATTCATGCTGTGCAAGCAGAACACCACCCCAAGAAAGGAAGGAGAGCTGGCTTCTGGCCTGGTTGTCTTCCTTGCAGCCACTTTAGGAAAAAGAAACTCACAAACATCAGGCAAATCTAAATGATCATTTTAAAGAGCTTATGGATTTTTTTTCTTAAAAAAAAAATCTAGTGGAATAAATATCCAATGGGTGAGTAACGATGTCTGTCATTGTAAAGAAAATTAGTGTGTGCTAGTCTTTTCTCTCTAACCTTACCATTCCTCCTCCCAAGAGGCAACGTAGAATGATACCAAGTTTTCCTTTGGGAAGTAATCGAGCAAATTAACCTTAAGCACTGCTTTTCTGTTACTAATCCAGTAATAATGTTGGTCTTCCAGTTTTTTTAAAGGGCACTCTCTTGAAAAAGGTGGAAATAAGAAAGGACACCTGGTCTTTGAAGTCCAAATACTTGCAGTGTAGCCAACACTACAGCAGGTGGCGGTGTCTCACCTTTTCTAGCTGTTCAATGCAGGCGGTGTGGACGACGATTTTACAGACCGCACACTTCCTCCTGAGGGCCGATTTCTACAACATTCAATTCAAAATACAAGAAGAAATATTAACAGTCTGTTCTGAAGAGTTCCCTGGTAGTAAAGAGAGTATACATAAACAAAGCAAACGTAAGCAAATTTAAAACGTCATCTTAAGCATTCGATAATAGGGCAAACTTCAACACTCCTTGACCTACCTACTACCTCCGTATCTCCATGACTCAAGGCATCCTAGATTTCCTCTCCAGAATATAATAAATATAATAGCTGCTATATAGAACTAGTAGAGCATATAATATGAACCAGGCTCTTTATTCTGTCATTTCTAAGTTTTATAACCTAACAACCGCAGGCATTAGTATCCTCTGGGTTTTGTTTTTGTTTTTTTTACATTTTTACTCTGGTAGTTAAGCAGCAGGACCAACATCCAGAATGAGGTCTAAGTTCAAAACAGGCACTCTTTCCTGACTGCCAAGAGTTGACATTTCAAGAGGCCAACAGCTTCAGGCTTCTATCCCAGCCACAAATCTACACTAAGCTACTTGGGTCTTCACCCACATCTTGGGGAAACTAAGAGGAGAACCTAACTCTCACGCCTGACAATAGCAATAAGTAGTAACAATACCAGCAGCGGCAGCTAACATGAATGTAGTACTCGTTAGGAGTCAGGCACTCTTAGAAGCACTTTACAAATTGTAACTCATTCAATCTCCACAACCCTACGAAATAGGTAGCATTTTTACCCCCATTTTACAGATGACAAAGCTGGGGCGCAGTAAGTGATGTGCCCAAGGTCTCGTAATTAGGACACAGCACCGCCGGGGAGTCTAGCTCTGAGCTCACAAGACTGTGAGCATCACACAGTTTGGCTTCTCTGACGGGCACTGCCAGTTTCAACGAACAATAAATATACTTTCTGAGGTGTATCTTTTCTCTAACAATACAAAACGAGCAGCAGGGTCAAAGAGGAACAGGTGGAATCTTAACACTGCCAGCTCCACGGAAATCCTAGCTGGGAATGCTCAGGCCTCCCTGCAAAAGCACAGGCTAGAAGGTAGGTCTGCAGGAATAACTGTGGGCTTTGAGCACTGAAAGCAGCTTATTATAACAAAGCTAATCTGTAAAATAGTGAATCAAAGCATTCGAGTGTGAAAGGCCTTGCCTTTCTTGGGAAAGGTGCTAGTGTAGATTGTTGGCAAACTGCCCTCTTCTGATGTGTGGCTTCCCTTGCTGAGATAATCACTTTTGAGCCAAAACTTGAAGTATTACGATTGCCAAAGAAGACTAGAAGGGACTGGAAGCCCCCCCCCCCCCCCCCCCCCCGGAAGGGACAGTTATCGGGAACGCAACTAGAGCCTCCTGCCTTCTGGATGCTTCCACTCGCTCCACGCGGGGTATGCACGCTGCTGTCTGACTCCCACAAAGCGCCTAGAACCGTGCGGGACTGGGGCAACCCAACCTGCGGTCTCCCCCTGCCGGCGAGGGGTTAGGGACCCTGCCTGCAGACGGCTCTCCTGTGCCTGGGGAGAGAACACGTTCGGGAACATGAAGTAAGTTGGACAATCCACTGAATTTTCAAAGAGCAAAAGATAAGGGAGATCCAGGCATCTAGTTACACTACTGGAAAGTGTCTCCGCTCTACTACTAAAAAGAGAGGAGGGAGAGGGGGGAGGGGGGAGGGGGTGTGGGAGGGGGGTGAGGAAGGAACAGTAGTGGAAGCAGCAGCAGCACTCAAGGCAACAATAAGAAAATTCTAGTTTGCAAATTTTCACAAGCAGATTTCCCACAAGCAAATTTGTGCTGCTCTCCTGTTTCCTTCAGATCTCCTGGTACAGATCACTGATGCAGCAACACCTGCATAAAGTGTATGCGGCACCTGAGTCCTGCCGCTCCTCAGTATTGCAGTGATGCTAAGGAAACTGGAGTGAATTCCAGTCTACACACTATCCACCAACCCCGTGGGAGATCACGCTGCAGACAAACACAGCAATTCCACTCATGGTAGGTGATCACTGATGGGTATGATTTAAGGATGCCTGAAAAGCCTCCTTCCTTACCAATAACCCCTGCTCCGAACTGGCTTTGCGCCCGTAGGGCTCCAGGGACTCTAAGAGGCTCCTCAGAGGTCACTGAGGATTGGAGCAAGAGCACCAAGCAGGCGGAGGGACCCGTGCATACTCTGTGAAACCAGAATACCTCTTCCTTTCCTTGTTTTCCATATCAGGATTCTAAATCATAATCTCTTTTGAAAAAGGGATATGGGCTAATAGTAAGAGTTTGACAACCACAAGGTTAAGACATGTCCTCTCTCAGCTTTCTGGGATAACATGTAAATATACCAACATCATTCATATGAACAATTCAGTATGGCATGTTCTCCAGATGATAACGTATGAAGTCAAGTGCTTCAGTTATAAAACCAACTTTATTTCAATGATATTGAGTTTTAAAAGACCATCAGAAAATACATACTCTCATGCCTTTAGAGCCAGAATATACAGACCATAATCTGAATTTTTCTTCATAAACACTACAACACGATGCATTTTTTAAAATTACTTATTTTTTTAATTTATATTCAAGTTAGTTAGCATATATATAGTGCAATAATAATGTTCTCTGTGTTTTGAGCCTCTTATGTTTTGTCCCCCTCCTTGTTTTTATAGCATTTTTGCTTCCCTTCCCTTATGTTCATCTGTTTTGTATCTTAAATTCCACATGAGTGAAGTCATATGATATTTGTCTTTCTCTAATTTCGCTTAGCGTAACACCCTCTAGTTCCATCCATGTTTTTGCAAACGGCAAGATTTTGTTCTTTTTGATTGCCGAGTAATACTCCACTGTATATATAAACCATATCGTCTTTATCCATCCATCTGTCAATGGACATTTGGGCTCTTTCCATACTTTGGCTATTGTTGATAGTGCTGCTATAAACATGGGGGTGCATGTGTCCCTTCGAAACAGCACACTTGTATCCCTTGGATAAACGCCTAGTAGTGCAACTGCTGGGTCGTAGGGTAGTTCTATTTTTAGATTTTTGAGGAACCTCCATACTGTTTTCCAGAGTGGCTGCACCAGCTTGCATTACCACCAACAGTGCAAAAGAGATCCTCTCTCTCTGCATCCTCACCAACATCTGTTGTTCCTTGAATCAACATGATGCATTTTACTACAAAAAAACGGTTATTTTTCTAACAAACTAGAGATCCCTTCAGTGTCATTGTGCTTATCTTTTGTTGTCCTTAATTTCTTAAATGACAGTTTCTAAATAATTTATAATCTGAGGAATCAGGTAATTAAGGTTTATAATCATATGCAAAATTAAGTAAATTCTGGGTGAAGGCCTAAGGTCTTTTCCCATAGTAATAAAATATACATGGATTTTAGTCCCTCAACTAATAAAAATTGTTTCAGTGAATCAGATTTTAACTGCTGACTTCTTGGTTTATGTGTTTCAATGGGTCAAAGTTATTCAAAGTAGGTGGATAATAAGCTTCTGGGCAGAAATTGCTCAGAAAAGAAATAATTTTTGTGCTTGGTTATGTTAGTTTTTATTTGAGGATGTAAACTAAATACAAAGTCAAAATGTCAGAATCTAGACTGTAAGTATTTACTTTTCCTTTAAAAAAAAAAAGCCCAAAATCTCTTAATCAGTTATTTAAACTAATGTTTCATTCACTATGAAAAGTGTTAAGTAAAAAAAAAAAAAAAAAAGTCATTAAGGGGCACCTGGGGGGCTTGGCTGGCTGAGTGTCTGACTCTTAATTTCCAGTCAGGCCATGATGTCACAGATGGTGGGATCGAGCCCCCTGTCAGGCTCTGTGCTGCCACGGTGGAGCCTGCTTGGGATTCTCTCTCTCTCCCTCTGTCTTTTCCCCTGCCTCACTCTTGCACATGCATGCACGCTCTCTCCCTCTCTCTCTTTCTGGTCTCAAAATAAATAAACTTTTAAAAAGTCATTAAGTCATTACACACATGTTTGCAAATTGAAATTTAAAAATTTTAAAACTTCACTGTCTTCAATGAATTTAAAGGCCAATGCTTTAAATATCACGTAAAGTTGGGGCGCCTGGGTGGCGCAGTCGGTTAAGCGTCCAACTTCAGCCAGGTCACGATCTCGCGGTCCGTGAGTTCGAGCCCCGCGTCAGGCTCTGGGCTGATGGCTCAGAGCCTGGAGCCTGTTTCCGATTCTGTGTCTCCCTCTCTCTCTGCCCCTCCCCTGTTCATGCTCTGTCTCTCTCTGTCCCAAAAAATAAATAAACGTTGAAAAAAAAAAAATAAATATCACGTAAAGTTACTTCAATGTTAGCATCCAAAGGAAATCCATTAGGTTGTAAATTGTGTGTGTGTGTGTATGTACACGCACATAACATCTATGAAAATTAAGACAATAGAGGATATAATACAGATGGTATCTTATCACATCATGACCAACATCTATTTAAATAACACTAACACAAAGATAGGCTGTACTTCCCGACAGTGGACACAATCCAACTAGCAGACTAATAGCGACTGTAAAACAACACTCTAAGTTCTGACTTGGCCCTCCATGTTTCCCCATGCTGCAAGCACTCTGGCATTCAAAGCAGTGACAGCCCTTTCCCCAACTTCAGCTCCTATCAAGCACAGAAGTAACGTTATCTCAGCCTGAGACCACGGGAGCTGGGCCTGGGACAGAAGGATCCGAGGCAAGCAGTGGTGGAGTTCAAGATCTAACACCATCCCACCCACCTACCACCTTTGGTCCTAAGTCCCTGATTCATATGCACCACCAAGAAAGCTATAGTTTCTTCCTCTGAGCCAGAGATGTGATTTTCTCTAGGTAGCAATGAATATCTGGTGATAGTGAACGAGGTTTGATAGAAAGAAAAGAGAGAAGAGGGAGGGAAGAGGGAGGAGCGAAGGGGAGGGAAGGGAAAGGAGACCCAGCTGTACAGGCCTCTGGTTTGTAAAAGGCTGGGGCTTCTTAGTGCCCAAGGCAATTGAATTATTACCCCTAACAGTCTGAACTTTGACCCCAAGAAGCAGGTACAAGGCCAGCTGTGCCCCTTCCCAACAAGACATACACCAAACCTGTTTGTCCCTGAAGATGGACCAAATTTACCTGCCGGCTGACCTTATCTCTCCTGCTGTGTTCTTAAGGATACACCCCCTGCTGTCACCCCCACGCAAATCCACAGGTGCGGACCAGATCAGGAGCAGAGAAGTGGGAGGAAATACCCAAGAGTCCTCAAAGCTGGCATGGCAACCCTGTCTTGGTCTCCCTGTTTCAGGAGAGCTTAGAGACCAGAACCGCTGCACGCCAAAGTTCGGGCTCGGAGCACCTCTCTCCAGACAGGGTTCCCAGACAGACCCAACGCAAGGAATCACTGCTCTCTGGAGCTCCACCTCTAACAATGAGGCCACAGTGATAAAAGGATGAATGGACAGGGAAGGGTTCCTCCAGGCAGAGACCCAATCATGCTGGGAGCAGGGAAAGGGGCAGAGAAGGCACTCTGGGGAAAGGACCCGGATGGGGCACAGAGCCAGAAAAAGATGGGGGGGCTGGGGCTGGGGGAATGGGCTTAGCCTCAGGCTCTGGCCAGCTCTCTTCTTCTCCGTGATTACTTAGCTCCTTTGCTTATCCCAGATCCCAAGAATCATGCCAAAAGGAATAAGATACGTGGAAGGGCTGGAGATCAGGAAAAGGGGAAAGAGTAAGTAAGGCAAGAAGAATTGTATCCTTCCTTCTTGCTCCCTTTCAGCCACAGAGCTCAGTCTATGCGGCACTTTGGTGGGAGGGGGAAACAGGAGAGGCAACAGGGCTGGGGTAAGGCCATTTCCTCTCCAGGGGTGGGAGAACGGAGTGCTCAGGAGAGAGGAGGGAAGGGGCTCCTCAGCTTCTGGAGTGTCAGGAATTCGGTGTCCTTTCAGTGGGGAATGCCTCTACGGGCACAGGAACAAGAACACTGTCGCTGTATAATCCAAGGTAAATGAAAACAAGATTCTTTGATTTATTTAAAAACCTAATTAGAAGAAATGACAAGCATACTTGGCAGGTTCTGCTTCTCTGGAGAGCCTGGGATGCAATCTGTAAATTGGTATTAGGAAAAATGAAGAATGACATTATCTGGAAGTTCCATTAATACGATTTCAGAGCCAAGCACAGCCTCCATGGTCACTCACGCTGGCTCCTCTTTTCCTCCAACAGAACACAGGACATTTTGGACAAATCAGGAGGGTGGCTCAGCTGAAGTCCCAGTGCACCCCTGTTGTGGTTCCTCATTACATCAAGTAAGTCTAGGACGACAAGATTTCAAAAATCCCGGGCCAAGGAGCAAAAATGCCGGACATCTCGAGGAGCTTGTGGCTCAAAGGTACTCCCAAAGCTGCCGCATAGGATCTACCGCAAAGAGACCTCGCTTTGTGTTAAAGGGGCCAGCCCTCAGCATGAGGACTGTTGGCCCATGTTGGAAGGTCAAGACCTTCATTTGCCAAGGTCCTGTGTGTCTGTGCCCTGTGTCCTCTGGGCAGACAAGGTCTCGGTGAGGGCTGAATCCCTCTGAGATAGCTGCTTTTCACCATTGACACCCTAGATTCTAAATGCCAGATGTACCCCAGAATATCTGAAAGAGAAGGTGCAGGAACAACAGGAGGCTGGGTCGAGGACTCATGTAAATGGGTGCACAAAAATACTCGTGCTACGCTCAAGTACACCTAAACCTGCATATGCTTGCCCTCTGGAGTCACGATGGTCTGAGATGCCCTACATAAATGAGTTTTCCGTGCGGCTGAAACAATGCTAACCCCTGACTTTTCTAAAGGATATTTATGAACGTGTTTGGTCAATAAACAATTTTAACCATGCCTACGAAGGTAAGACAATGCTACATGCAGTACAGGAAGTAAAGAGGGAGGAGCTTCTATCTTTCCTAGGAAAAGCTGGCAAGCCACTTGAGGAGCTAGGAAGGACTCGGAAAAAAGAAAACCAAAAAAAACCAGTCATTAACGGAGAAGGCCACACATAGCTAAATGCTAAATGAGCAGCTCAGACAGTGAAAGTCATCACTTAGTGGAGGATAAGCTCTCAGAGGCTGAGTCAGTAAAAAGGACCTGACAGAAAAGCAAATTCTTGAATTGGGCCTTAAAAGATAAACGTTTCAGGGGCGCCTGGGTGGCGCAGTCGGTTGGGCGTCCGACTTCAGCCAGGTCACGATCTCGCGGTCCGAGTTCGAGCCCCGCGTCGGGCTCTGGGCTGATGGCTCAGAGCCTGGAGCCTGTTTCCGATTCTGTGTCTCCCTCTCTCTCTGCCCCTCCCCCGTTCATGCTTGGTCTCTCTCTGTCCCAAAAATAAATAAACATTGAAAAAAAAAAAAATAATAAAAAAAAAAAAAAGATAAACGTTTCAAAAATCAAGGGCACCCCAAAAGAGAGCAAGCCAAAATCTCATTATGTAGTGCACACTGACGTCTCCCAAAGGAACGGAGACTGGCTTGGGCACGTCTGTTGGGGTACAGAGTCACTGGGCTCACAAGTGTCTACTGGCATGAGTTCTTGGGTGCCAGGTCGGAAGCTGGAGTGTGGAGGCTTCTGTGTGTGCCCAGGTGGAGGTCAGGTGAGTAGGGCATGCACAGAGGTGAGCAGTGGGGCCGCTGGCTGTGTGAACAGGCCAGAGGAGCTGTGTCACAAGGGACTGTCAGAAAAATGGCAAAGAACTATTCCCCAGAGGCCCTGGTTAAACACTGTAGGAGCCCAGCAGACATTCCAGAAGGAAGGGAGGGAGGAAAGAGGAAGGATTTGCAGTGAAGGGAGTTCTCCCTTTCAAGCCCCTGCCCCAGCCCCAGTCTGGAGAACTGGTGGCCTTGGGATTACGAGACAAAATGTCCACCAGGACGCAGGCATTCTCACAGCAGGCAACCCCAAAAGAAAAAATGAGCTACCTTACAGGTGTTTGAGGAACAGGAGGCCTCTGCACAGAGAGGGAAAACAGCACAGAGGCTTCGTGGTGATTACAGCTGCACTACTTTTTGGGTCGCAAATGAGACGCCTTCTGGGAGCCTTGGGGACCCTGGATGGGAAGGTTACCGTGCAGAAGACTGAGGTCTTAGTGGGTAGAGAACAGAAAGTCTGTGTTACTGCTGCTCACGTTACTCTACCTGTATCTACAGGCTAGTTAAACTGGAATCTGTACTTGGGTAATGGTTGTGGGGGTGGGGAGGAAACATGCCAGACAAAATTGGGGCCAGCAAGTAGGCCAGTCTTCCCAAATAGAAGTCCCGGTTAGGTGATGCAGATCAGGCTAGAAGGGTGAGCCAGGAAAAGACTGCTGAAGTTCTTAAATCTAGGCTGAGAAACACAAATTTTAATCTAATGGGCAATGGAATACGGACAGAGTTGTTGAGACTAAAGTGGCCAAAAATCATCATTTAATCTGGTCGCATTAGGTAGCACTACCCGAAAGCAGAAGGAAGGCAAAAGGAAATGAGAGAAGTAATTTATTAACAGGGTCAATCAGTAAATGTCAAGCACCTAGTAGGTGCCAAGCACTGGGAATACAGCAGTGAACAAAATACTAACAAAAATTGTTTTAACCTCATGGAGATTACTGAGTCCTAGTAGAGACAGACAATAAAATGATACATAAATATATATATATGAAATACGATATATATGATACATAAATATATATATATGTATATATATATCATTCATATATATATATATATATATATATATATATATATATATTATGTTGATGGAAATAAGTGCTAAAGAGAAAAATTAAAGAGAGAATAAGGAATAGGAGAGATACCAAGAGTAGAGGGAATTTGGCCAGGAAAGGTCTCAACAACCAGATACATTCTGCGAAATGCCAGAAGGAAGTGTACGGGTTTGTCATACAGATATCTGGGGAGGAAAGCATTCTGGGCAAAGGGGTCAACAGCAAGTGCAAAGCCCAGAGGCATGAGGGCCCTGGGATGTTTAAAAAGTGACAAAGGGGCCAGTGTGGTTGGAGAAAACTAGGTAGAGATGAAGCCAGACAATACCAGAAGGCCAGATCATACGGGATCTTGCAAATCATGGTTAAGACACACGCTTTCTCTGAAAGAGAATAAGTAATCAGAGTCTGCAGCGATAACTCACGTATTAGGCAATTAGAGCCTGAATGAGAGTGACACCAGTAATACGGAAGGCTGAGGCACACGAGTGATCAAGTGATAAAGGAGACCCCTCTCCGGTCACACGCAGACTTCCATTAAGCTTAACACGCATGTCTTCTACGTGGGCCTTAGGCGTCCGAATAGCGTAATTGACAGCCCAGGATGGCTTCACACCCACATGTTGGCCAGCCTGCTGCTTGTGAGTACCGGCTGACTACACATCCTACAATCTCATACTCTGTTACAGTGGAGATGCCTCTAACGTCCTGCAATAAAACTCAATATGCTTTTCAAACAGCATATTTTGTTGTGTTCTAAAGAACACGTTTATGTGAAGCAATGTGTACGTGAAGTGTTCATGTTTCTAGAGACACCGTCCCCCGAGGAAGCTTGGATATGCCTGTAAATCTAGAGGGTAAACAGTAGCCACCTGAGCTAAGGCACAGACGTGTTGATTCCACAGCTTCTCTGGAGACACATAAAGGAGAAAAGTGCCTTCTCAGGACTGTTTCTACATAAATAAAGGTTCTCTATTTCCTCAACAGTTGGTGTCCATTTTTCATTTGAAGAGAAAGCAAGCCCAAATCTTAGAGCAGAAAACTAAAGGAAGGGGACAGACTTTGCAAGCCTGAAGAGGAGAACAGAAACATCTTACAAAAACCTCTCTTCCTCCTGTGAAACAGGCAATCGGGGCTCACCGGAGAAACCATTTGGTAAAAACCAAATTGCCAGAACTCGTGTTAATTCAAAGCTCAAGTTGATGGTTGGTTATACAGAGTGGTACCTCATCATTTTTTGAACATTATCTTAAGACTGGTAAAAACTGTGGTCAGAATGGCACAAGATTCATTTTAAATGTGGGAGTAGAGGGGAAGATACTTGGCTGAATCTCAGTAGTTCACACTTACAATAAAATCTGTACCAAGTTCTTCTACGAGTGGCTTACGTTCGTGATTTCAAGGCATTGTTCTCTAATGAAAAAAAAAGTGATAGGTACTGATTGGTTGCAATAGAAAGCTACATGAAAATCTTAGGTGGAGTCTACATGTTGGAACTCAATTGAGTTTAACTGGTGCACACCACTACTATCTTTTATAAGTCTGTGTAAAATTCAGGTGTAGTTATTGAGAGTTGACACAAATATATGTCGCAGCTGTCACTTATGGAAACCATAATGTGTGGTCTGAGAAATGTGCACAAGTCTGATGGAAAGATGCCAATACTGCGCAGCTCTGGGAGACCACTGGACTGTGGGATACTGAGTGTGTGCATCCGGTGACGGGCACGAGACGGCTACGCTGCTTAGGCATTCTTTCTGCCACCTCTTTCATGATCCCGATGCATTAAAAAGGGATTTCAGAGGTTCCTGGGTGGCTCAGTCCGTTGAGCACCAACTCTTGATTTTGGATCAGGTCATGATCTCACAGTTGGTGGGATTGAGCCCTGCATTGGGCTCTGCGCTGTCAGCATGAAGCCTGATTGGGATTCATTCTCTCTCTTCTCTCTCTCCCTCTCCCTCTCTCTACCCCTCCCTTGTGTACATGCTCACCCTCTCTCTAAATAAACATTAAAAAAACAAAAGGATTTCAGCCTAATGAACTGGAAGAACTCTTTGAAAATCCTAATTCTGTTTCTTACTCTTGGTTGTTATTTTACTTTCTCTGTGCTTTGTTGCCCTCAGCTCTTGTTTTTCCTTCTTTTTTTCCCCTTCTGCCTGCTTGTCTTCTCTCTTGTATCTTTCTGTCCCATTCATTTTCTCTATGCTTCTCAGCTTAGATGCAAGAAGGTCCTGCTTATATGACCGCGGCCAGTCAATGGCTTTAACTTTATTGGGTGCTATCTTCCTATCTTTGGTTCTTTCCAGACGATTTTGTGACCTGTTGAATTTTTATACTCTTTTCAAGGGATCTCAGGTCAAAGTTTCCATGTATCTCATAGATTACCTGAAGTGTTAACTATATGTGCAAAAAAATGTACATAAATAGGATTATAAGTACACAGACACTAATAAGTATTCATGCAACTAGAGGCCTACATAGCCAAAGAGATGTACATTTATGAATTTCAAGCAGACAGATATAAAAATGGACTGGATATACTACGAAAGTCATAATGAAGACAAATTAACAGGAAACGGTGTACCTATGTTATCTTAATGGCTCTAATGCTAAGGTAGTATATCAAGTGTGTAGAGAACTGAGGCTCACTATAAACTAGAAAACACCAAGGCTTGCCTTTCGGTCCTTGCTGGTGTGATGGCACCATATACACTCCCTAACCCGCAGCATGCATCCTAACATGTCCTCATTATCAGTTTACTTTGTAGAAATCAAGGAATTTGTTATTTATAGTTCACAGCTTGAGGTTTCTAAAAAATAATTTAGATACATTTGCTTTAATATGGAATACTCTACTCACTTAAGAAGCCGTATCAAGCTGTGGTAAATGAGCCGTTCTTTCGTTGCCATTTCCTACATCCCAAGCTCTTGGTGACATAATTAAGAGAAAGTCTTCCCAAGTCCAGCCAAGAAGACCACCGTTTCAGTCATGGTACACTCAGAGCTAGCTACATCCCCAGTTTGCAGTATGATTTCCACTCACATACACACACCCACCCATACCATTTTTCAGTGAGGACATCACTACCGCAGACAGTATTTACCAGTATGGCTGCTAGTAGGATATCCATATTATGTATACTGTAAATACAGCTCATTTCAGCCATACAACCCAGGTACTTCACCCATTTTACAGCCAAGGAGCTGAGATCCTAGGAGATTGAGCAACTCACCCAAGATAAATTAGCTAGGAGTGAAACCCAAGTCTTTCTGACTCAAAGCTATCTCTTTCTATTACAACTTACTACTTCCCCCTCACTTTCCTTACTAGTGAAAAGTTAGGGGGACAAGACTGATGAAAATAGACATAATTGACATGATTGCTTCAGGTGATCCATTCTCGGAAGAGCCCATAGCGACGGACTACAGACAATTCCATGACCCCCTGTGCCAAGAATGGTAAACAGCAGTCTCTATCCTCCATGAGAATCAAATAAGATGGGCCACAATAGGCATGACACTGGCTAGGCCAGGGCTTAAAACCCCACAAGAGCCTACTAGCAGTGAATGTTGAGCCTCCCTGTGAAGAGCCTGAAAAGTAAGGCACGAATTCAAACATCCTGGATGCTAAGTATAATGATACTTAAATACATGGCAGAGTTTGATCTGGTGACAGGTGTCCATGTGTGTATGTGTGTCTCTCTCAACAATCACATCCCTGAACTCATTCATTCATTCACTCATTCCATGAAAAATGGCAGGATAACTCCTCACTGCATTCACTGTGCTGAATGCTGAGGATCTAGGACAGTACAACACAGGCACAGTCCCTGAACTAAATGGAACTTATGTTCTAGTGGTGGAGACACAGGTAAGCAGGCGAGCAATTTTTTTTTAATAATAGAAAGTGATGTGTGCTATAGAAGATCAAGAGAATGGAGAAGGGCCACAGAGTTGAGGGACAGCCTGTGAACTGGGCTAGTTGTTTCACTCTGTGAGACCCATCCTCTCTTTTATTCACTGAGCGAGGGGTGCTGGTTATAAGGTGCTCCAAGGTCTGTACTCTGGCATTGCCTTTTGGGGATCAGTTTCTGACAATCCATTGCAGTCACTTCTCCCTGAAGGAGAAACATCCATTGCAGGGGCTGCTTTTTGGTATGTGTTTGTGACTTGCCAAGCTGTTAATTGCTGTCTATACATTATCTCATTTAAGTTTCACAGCAACAGTAAGATGCAGGAATTGCCCACACTTTGAAGATGCAAAACTGAACCTACAAGAAGTTAAAACGATGATCAACATCACACAATTAGAAAATCCCAGAGCCTGGATTCAAAGCCAAGCCACCTTTTGATTCCAAAGCCCACACGCCTCCTCAAATGAAGGCATCAAAGCAGGTTTTTCCATTTCCTCATGTTCTTAGGGCATTACCCTCTAAAATCTCTATCTGCCTCATGTGTGAGGGAGGAACCAGAAACAACATTAAAATTCTAACAAACAGAGACAATGTCCACGTAGGGGTCAGCAGTAGTTCTGGGTAACTGCTAATGCAAATAATGCTTCAGCCAAGACTGGGGCCTTGGAGCAGCGAGAATGTTGGTTAAATTCTATTGTTCTAGATCTCTACACTAGGGAACACTGGAAAAAGGGAAAACATTTCTATATACCTGGGCATTGCCTAGGTGAGATGTAAACCCTATATTCAATCAGATGCAAATTATTTTCATTAAGTAACAGGACTGTGCCAATATTTAGTAACAACAAAACCTCTCCACACAAACATATACCCACATACAAACATAGCCTCAATCTAAAATTATTGCAGAAGAGAAGACAATTATCTCAGAGGCTCAAACTCTAAGAATAAAATACACGTGTGCGCGCGCGCGCGCGCGCACACACACACACACACACACACACACAGCTTGGCTCAATGAAAGTTTAGTATAAAGGCAACATAATTGCACAAAGACAAAGAAAAGGTATGAAACTCTGGGTGGTGATTAAGCCTCTCTGACATTCCTTTACCTTTAGGTGGGAGGAAACTGCCTCTTCCTGTTATTGACTTGACAAGGCCTAGGAAAATGACATTATGTGAGCATTTCTCAAACAGTTTTCGACTGAATACTGAGATCCCATAAGACGCCAATAGATGTTCTGTGGGACTAATAGTAGATTCAACAAGCATCCCTTCCCCGAGGAAAAAACTAGGAAATCCTGCATACCTTATGTCTTTCTTACAGCTTCATTACACATATTTGTACATTAAAGGTGTTCAGTGTTTTCTAAACTTATTTGGTCATAACACCGCTTTAATGAACAATACCCCATATTGTTAGTGGTCTCCAGAACACGACTTTTTTTTAAAGTAGACTGTGCAAAAAGCCAACGATACTGTTGATCCAAGGTCACCTAGGAGTACAGAATCCTCAAGATCCCTGGGCTCCGTGACCCATCGCCAGCTCTGCGGCACAAAGTGGGCAGGATCGGTATTAAATTCCCCACAAGTGTATGGACAGCACTCTGCACCAAATAAGGACACTCACAACGACAACAATAGCTGTAAAGTAGCAATGGCTAACATTTACCGAGGCCCTGCCACACGTGAGACACAGTTCTAAGTGTGCCCTTGGATGATCTCAAGCAAATGCCCAACCGTCTGGCCAGACACATACGGAGCACCATCACTTGCACCCACGGGAACACCCCAGCCCCTTCCTCCACTCACATCCGCTGACGAGGGGGTCAGGAGCAGAGAATCTGTCTACGCCAATTTCCGTTCATGGCTCTGTTCTCCCTGAGTCATCTTGGTTCGTTAGCTCCTCAATATCCTAACAGTGGGAGAGACCTCTGGCAGAGCACAGCTTTGGCAGCTCCCTGGAGATGGCGTCTTCAAGGCTGGCACCCAAACAACAGCAAGCTGGCTTAGCCTCTGGGGCTTTACTGCCACACTCATCGTTCCCTCTGACAGCCCACACCCCACTCAGCCAAGTGGCCATCTGGGGTGCGGCCCATCAATCTGCCATGCTGGACAACTGGCATGCGAGGGATCAGCAAGCAGCCAGTCCTGATGCAATCTGAGGCTTGAGTCCAATGTGGGTGCTCTGTGGTACACACCTGCCAGACCCGCACGCACCGATGGGCACAAAGTCCCCAGCAACATGTGCGGGGCACTGACTTGCCTGTCCGCCCACAGCACAGAGATACACACGAAGCAGCACCCGCACAGGCTGCCGTCCAGGGCATCCATACCCCAGAGATGAAACAAACAACGTGTGACCAGGTTCTGCATCTTGTTTTTTCTTTTAAACAACAGAAAGCTAAAAGTTTTCTTCAAATAGGGCAGAGAGAGCTACTGCCCTTGTACTCTTACAAGTCTCTCCCAAGGATCCAGCGATGATGTGGCCAGCCTCCTTATGAGCAGAGGCTGTGATAGAGCAATGAGGCTTCTGACCCACCAGTAAAAAGATACAGCCTACAAGATGCTTTCCAGAACGGGTTACTTCAATTTGCCGCACTCACTTGGTCCCACCCATGACCTAGTAGACGATGGATATCACACACAGCAGTAAAATGATGGGTAAAAGTTTAAGTGTCAGCAGTGGGGTTAGCAGAAGAATCCCAAACATAAGGTCTTGTTGAAAGTAAAGTCCAACCAAAGTACTAATTAGCTCATTCAGCTTAATGACACTGAAATGGAAGTTAGGAACAGGATAAAAGAAGAAAGGACGTTAATGCTTGTCAACTAATTTAATCCTTCTACCAATTCCGAGAGGCAGACACAATCATCACTACTTTACGGAAGGACCTGAGGCTCAGAGAAGCCAGGCAGAGCCAGGATTTTTATCCAGATCTCTTGGCCTCTGGATCTGCATGGTTTCTCACTCTCCAGACTGCCCACCCCCATATGGCATGGCCTCCCTCATGCAATTCATTCATTTACTCAATAAAACTAGATTTGTTAAGCTTCAAGCGGTATTGGAAGACATCACAGAAGTAAGAGGTCAGGTGGGGTTGGCCAGATTTGCCAAACCTTACCCGCAAGGAAAAGATGAAAGCAAAACACATGAACAAAACAATAACAAAAGGAAAACAGTATCCACCAGCCTACCCACACAAACAAGGTGACATAAGCATGTTTAGAAATAGAAAAGATATCTGGTAACAGCACTCTGAAGTCTGACGGTTCCTTTTTTCTCTCACCCAACCTACACATTCTCACTCACCTAACCATCTAGCTACTCCTTTCCTCACACTTCTCAGCTGCGGGTGCCTCCCTGCCTGTCTGCTCACTTATACAGAAAGCCACAAATGTCTCAACGAAATCCTCAATCAAGGCATTTTCAAAGATACCTCTGGGTGTTTGTGCATCTGTGAGCCTCGTGGAGGTAGCCATGTGGCCAAGATGAGATCACTGACCTAACAGGACGCGACTGCACTGGTCTCACAGGGCTGCCCTAACAAAGTACCACAAAGTGGGTAGCTTAAAACAACAGAAATGTATTTGCTCACGGTTCTGGGGACTCGACGTCTGATATCAAGGTATCCACAGGGTTGATACTGTTCCCAGGGCTCTGAGGGAGAATCTGTCCCGTGCCTCTCTCCCAGCTTCTGATGACGGCCTGTGGTCCTTGGCGGTCCCTGGGTTACAGCTCCATCGCTCCAGTCTCTGCGTCCTTCCCTGTGTCTTCCTCTTCCTAGAAGTCCACTTGACATATTCGAGTAAGGCCCACCCCCACTCCAATGTGACCTCATCTTAACTGATCATATCTGAAACAACCCTATTTCCCAATAATGTCATATCCTGAGGGACTGGGGTTTAGGGCCTCAGCATCTTTCTGGGGTACACAATTCAACCCATAACAGCCACTATGCTCCAGGCCCTGGGACCAGTCCGCTTGGTTGGGTCCTGACACTCTTTGTGAAGTAGAACGGTGTCCTCTGTACCTATGTGTGACAGCAGAGTCCATCTGTAGAGTTCTGGGTCTTTTTATTTATTTTTTTAACATATTCATACCTGGTGCCACTCAACAGAGACCCTGATGTGGCAGATCCGGGCTGGGACCAACCACTCTAAAAAATAAAATGGAAAAGTAAAGTGTTCTAAGTTCACCATGCTCATCCAGAAATAAGAATCACTGAGTCTGATCTTAATAACAATACTTTAAATGAGGAAATGGGTGCAATTTGTCCAAACTTCACTCAGTACACAAACGGCAGGCTTTCAAATCCAGGTCAGTCTCCCAAAACCCACTTCCTTCCCACTTTCCAGGTGGCCTACCTCTGTCTACACGTCTCAAGGCAGGTTGCAGACAATGGCCATGGTTGTTGTGTGCATCAATACAGCGACATAGACAAGTGTCATTTCAGCATAAAGATACGTGGGCACTGGTATGTGCCCGACTGATTATTAATGGAGGCAAGAATTTCTTTAGGAGCAAACATGTGGCTCAACATCTTTGCATATACTATCAAGAAAGGCTGAGAAGGGTTTCCACAGAGTGCACCTACCAAACTGATACTGTCACTTACAATTCAACGTCATTCTCAACAATGTCTGCACTTTGTGGCACAGGGCACTCAGCCCATGAACACTTACAGAATAAATGAAGTAATCTCCACCCCAATAAACAGCACCAAATGAGAGTGGTCCTAGTTGGAATTTTATTTCAGTTTTCCTCCCCATAATCATGTTGGGAAATGGTGACCCTTCTGCTCCAATGTCATTACTGGTGCATCCCATTCTCCTCTCTAGACCAGAAAAAGAAACAGGTACTAATTTGGGGACTGTCTCTGATTTAGGAACAACTTTAATCCCATTACATTTCTGCTCACAGACATTCTACCGTATTAAATGTTGCCACCAGAGAAATGCAGAAGAGGAAGGATTTTAAAGGTCATCTGGTTCAGCCCCAAGACTTTGGAGCAAACTCTCCTACAAATATCTTCGTGTCCTGTGATGTCACAGCCTTGCTTTCAATCCCCTTCAATACAGGCCCCAAGTATCAGTCCACATGGCAACAGGAAGTCCTGGATGTGCAGGTTCGCCTTGGTTTTCAATAGATTTTTGTAACATCCCTCTAAGTTAGGGTGACTGTCTCAGTGTCCCCGATGCAGCTCTGGTTTGTGCTTAATGTCACAGCACTATACCTACCAGCAGCCTCTCCCTCTGAAAACTGTCTTGCTTGAGATGATATATTATATGGCCATGCTTCGTAAGCACACAGGCATTTATAACATGCACTCTGAGTTTCCGTTCAGAGCACATGGACACACACAGCCCCCATCTGTCCTTATTTCCATTCTTACCTAACACATGCCCTTTGGTGTGTTCATGCGTGCCTGGTGCCTCCTCCCTCGTTCAAAGCTTGCTCCTGACTCTGAGTTTGCTAATGTTCCTCTCCCTTGCTGAAATGTTCTCCTGCCCCACTCCCTTTATGTAAATCTTAGCCATCTTTCAAACTGTGCTCAAGCCCCACTGCCATGAAGCCGCCTCTGTCTACCTCAACCCACACTGATTTCTCCCTTCTCTTAACTTATACCCATGACATTTGCTTTGCTAAAATAAGGTAAGAAGTGAAAGGCATATCTTTGGTGACGGATTCACTCCTCCTCCAAATGCCTTGCCTGCCCATTGTTTAGAAGCCTGCAGGTAGTACCTGGTAATGTTAATTTGGTCCTTATCTCAACAGGTTGGCTATCTTCAAAGGTGCTTCATTAAAAGAAAGGAGGATATAATGCATAATCCATTTGCACATGCTTTTTTCTTACAAAACTGTTGTTCAATTCTAAGAAAGCTGCAAAAAGAACATTTAAACTGGAGGCTCTCCTGGAGATTAACTTGCCTGACCTGTTACCCAAAGCAGGTGTGCATCCTCCCCCATCCCCCCCCCCCCCCCCACAGCATCCTTGAAAGATGGCCATCCAACTTGTTGGCAAACGCATCTTTTATGCCCATCTCTCCAGATACCTTGATCTCTTGCTGGACAGCTCTAGTTGTTAAGGTTCTTCCTTATAATAGAGCCTTTCTCAAAGTTAAGTCTGTGGACCATCTGTACCATAGTTATTTGAGGTGCATGCTAAAATCACAGATTCCCAAGTCCAGCTTTGGCATATTGAATCAGCATTTGGAGCAAGGAGAGAAATAGTAATCTACACTGTTAACAGGCTTTCCAGGTGATGTTTATTATACATGTAAGATTTGATGCTAGAGGCAGTGGATTCTATACCTAGAACTTAATTCTACCTTCCTAACTATGGAGAGCAAGACCCTTCCTTTTCTTCAAGGCAGTTCTTTAAACACTGGAAGATGTCAGTTCTCTCTACTTCCCCTTGTTAATATTCTTTTTCAACCCAGGTTACTTCACTCTTCCTCCTACTACCCTGAATCAAGTTGAGCACACTTCTCCCCGTTCTCTCCTGCTTGCCAATGTTCCCACCCCACCCAAATGTGATGCATAAATTAGAGACAGCTAGATTTGTAATGCTTTACTACATACTGACAATTGACCGTTGGACAATGTGGATGTTAGGGGACATTGACCCTCTGTGCAGTTGAAAATTCAGATATAAGTGTTGACTCCCCCAAATTAACCGGAAATTGACTACTCCCAAAATTGACCGGAAGCCTTACTGATAACATAAACAGTTAATTAACACATATTTTGTATTCTCTATTATATACTGTATGCTTATAATACAGTAAGCTATAGAAAATATTAAGAAAGTCATAAAACAAAATACATTTATAGTAGTTCTTACCAGAAAAATTCCACATATAAGTGGACCTATACAGTTCAAACCCATGTTGTTCAAGGGTCAACCGTGCATGCATCAATTTACCCTCCTACCAGGTGGCAACGAGAATACCACTTAGGCTTAACTAACCAGCAGGTGGTATCATTTTGTAAATCTTTGCTATTTCAAATAGGCACATGATGCTGACTCCTCGTAGTTGTTTTATTTTGGGTGCCTTTAAAAAATTTGTTTTTAATGTTTTTATTTATTTTTGACATAGAGAGAGAGAGACAGAACACGAGTGGGGGAGGGGCAGAGAGAGAGGGAGACAGACTCCAAAGCAGGCTCCAGGCTCTAACCTGTCAGCACAGAGCCCGATGCGAGGCTAGAACTCATAAACCACTAGATCATGACCTGAGCTGCAGTCTGACGCTTCACCGACTGAGCCACCCAGGCGCGTCCCGGGTGCCTTTTTAAAATATTTTTCAGATCTATATTGGCCAATGGTGGTTCTTTCATGAATGGTCTGCTTCCACCTTTTCTATGTTGGTTTGTTTTTCCCTTTTAATTCATTGTGCCAGTTGCTGTGGCAAGTAAATTCTTTCAATGCATTATCTCATCTAATGCTCCCAACATTTGCCCCACTTCATGGGTGAACACACTGAGCCTTTGGGAGCCTATAATGAGCCAACAGGTCTTCTGCTTCCTCGCTGATTCATTCCTTCTTTCACCGACCTTTCTTTGGAGGAGAGCTCTTCATCTTCCAGACACTTTGTGAAGTGAGTTAATAGAGCCAAGTATTGGGGATAAAATTAGCAGAAAGATTCAGAAGGGCACCGGGGGTTGTCACAACTCTGTTGCATCCTACTTATAAATTTCCCTTATTCTTTGTTGTTTTTCCCTGTCTAGAGGTAATAGTGACCCAGGTATAATCAGTCAGTAAATAGTGATGCCATTTGCTGATACAAGGTTTAAAAAGAGTGGATGTATCTGTATATATATTTGCCAAGAGAGGTAGTATGTGACTGACAGTAAAAGACTACCAGAAAAGGATCAAAGGGAGTAATCTGGAAATAATGCAGAACTCTGTAACAAATTACAGTCCATCAGATGACAGCAGTATCAGCAGAAATAGTTCAAAAGCATGTATGCAAGTAAAATTGGCTTTCATTTTTTCCATTTCATATTATCTGATATTCCACGACCAGTGTTTATGCAATTAACTAAGATCCTAATGTTAATTCATTATTTATAGCATTTTAGTCCAAACAGCTGAGCATTTCTTGGTCTTTGGTTAATTTAATCAAATTTTATGCAATTATACTTTAATTAAAAATACATATGCATAAAGTGGAAATCCTGATATTTAGATCAAATGAATCTACAAGATTAAGAGAAATGCAAACAGCTAAGTACAGACCTGGGTTGGAAGCATAATTTAAAATAATTTCATCCTATTCTCTTTTTCGAAGAAGGTAGCCAGCACCCAAGAGACAGGAGTTCTCAATATCAGTGAGTGGTAACAGTGAGATTCAAACCGAGACCTTGTACAGCTGGGCCTTTCACTGATCTTTACTCCTAACTTCACTCAAGTACACCCTGGTCTTCTAAACTCTCATGAAGTTTTCCCAACAAAACCTATAAACCAGTCGTCAAAACAGCTAACGCAATTTTTAAAGTTTTGTTCCATGAGCTTTGCAATTCTGGCAGCCGGATAAAAGTCCCTGAGGGCTATATTCTTCCGTAAGCTTTAGTGGAAATTCAATTTCTTTCTTATTAGTTATTAATAGAAAAATATTCACTTGTAATTCCAAAGTCCTGCATTCTACCCCAAACCTTTCTTTCACATAATAAACAAATATAATGAAAAAGGAAAAAAATGCATTATGTCTTTACAAGGCTCATTTCCCCAAGTAAGAAAGAACACTTCTTTCTTCTTTACTATTCTATGTTTCCCATTACTCTTTTCAAACCAACAATTTTCAATTACACAAAAATTTTAAGTTCACTTTCTCAACAATAAAATTTTAGTTCCTTACGACTCAACGCCTGGCAACTGTGTTCTTTTCACAGAACATAAAGACAATTTTGACATTTAAACTGGTGGTTCTAAATAGCCATACAAAGCAAATTTTAAAAATCAAGAGAGAGGTGCCTGGGTGGCTCTGTTGGTTCAACGTCTGACTCTTGGTTTTGGCTCAGGCCACGATCTCATGGTTCATGGGTTCGAGCCTGCTTTGGATTCTCTCCCCCTCTCTCTCTCTGCCCTGCCCCGCTCACAAACACACACTCTCTCTCAAAATAAATAAAATAAACATTAAAATAAATAAAAAGCAAGGGATATTCCAATGTGCTTATTAATTGTCTAGTTTCTAGAATTTTATCCTCCACAACTTGATCTGAATTGCAGGCACACCCCAGAGATATCGTGGGTTCGGTTCCAGACCACTGCAACAAAGTGAGTATCACAATAAAGCGAGTCAAATGAATTTTTTTGCTTCAAGTGCATATAAAAGTTACCATTTATACTATACCGCAGTCTAGTAAGTGTGCAATACCATTATGTCTAAAAAAGTGCATACCTCAATTAAAAATTACTTCATTGCTATAAATGCTTACCATTATGTCCACTTTAGCCAGTCATGTTCACTGATCACAGATGACCATAACAAATATAACAATGAAGCAGTCAGAAATATTGTGAGAATTACCACAAAGTAAGCAAATGTTGTTGGAAAAATGGCGCCCGGGTAGGGTTGCCACAGACCTTTAATTTGTATATAAAAAAAAAAAAAAAAAAAAAAAACCACAGGGTCTGTGACATAAAGCAAAGCATCAGAAAACAAGGCATGCCTGTATTTGCTAGCCCATGCCAGCACCAGACAGGTGTTTCACCACCCCCATTCTCACGCACCAGCAATCCCCTCCACCATATGCGCTCTTCTACAAGACCAACTTGTCTGACCGACTGGTCTCTCCCACAGACGCACCTCCCCCACACTCAGACCTCCCCCCACACAGACAGCCCCTCCGGAAGCAAACACTCATGCACATTTACCCTTTCCCTTCCCTCCAACACACAAATAAAAACCGACGCTGGGAATCATCATAAAGTGGCACATTATACCAAAGTTCAACCTGCATAGCCAAGCCCTCAAGCCATTAAAACCAACCCCCTTGAAAGCCATGTTAACTGTCAACTGTCTCACAAGGGACAGGCCCTTTCAAACCTCTCCTTGTAAATTCAGGCACGGTGGCCTCCTTGGAAATTCGGGCCTCCTCAGGCTGTCAGACTCAACTTGGAAGCCTTCCCCAGGGAAGGGCAGAACCCAGAGATCTGAGGAGCACACTCACTGCAAATCTGACTTGGCAGTTCTCCTCTCCCAGGTAACACAGGTCTCCTGAGACGTTGGTCTCCAGCCACAGGTGCTCTCCATTCACGGCATTCTCCTGGAAGGGAAAGACCCACCTGGTTTAAGTTTTCTTTTCAGGTATGAAAGAGGGAGATCTCAAATTTAGATTCTGGAGGCAAGAAAGTAAGTGAACCCGCACAGTTTAAACACCTCTCATTTTACCCCTGAAAATACTGTTGGCATAGATCCTACCAAAGTTCTAGAAACAGAATAAGGTGTTTGGGAAAACTTTGTCTGAGCCATAACCAAAATGGACATTAGGTCTATAAATGCTTTATCCAGAGATGTGGTAATCTGTGAAACATATATTAAACAAATGAGGAAAAAAATCCCTCAGATTGTTCACTGTAAGGCCATATTTATCTAGGCCCAACACTGTAGATTCCATGACAATTGAGACTAAAATCCTATTAAAAGTTGCCTTTACTTAGCAAATTAGCTAAGAAGAAGGATAGTGGTATTAAAGCACTTTAAAGACTGAAGACATATTTACATTTATATCAGTAATGGGTAAATTATATTCTAAGACAGCGGCTTCTTAAAACTTAATTCAAGTCACTATGTACTCAAAGCATAATAAATTCCTACTAATTCACACTTGTCCTGCTTCAGTAGGGCCTTCACCCATAGAATTCTAGATTTCTCTAACTGAATGATTTCCCTGCTTCCAAAAAGAGCCATGTACTTCTGATGGCAAACAGACATGCTGTGCCGGGCGACACCAGCGCAACAATCTGATGTTCAGGAACGCACAATGTTTCGTTGGGGTCGGGGGAGGAGTGGAATATTGCTTAAACAGGATGATGAATAGGATTCCATATTCCTTCTTCTGACACACTACCTTGGAAACATAATGGATTTATGTATTAATTGTGTATTTTGTTCATTGGCTTGAAAAAGACCCTGAGCTCGTAAGGAAAGCACTGTATTGGGTTAACCATAAAGAGATGACGTCTACTGATCTTACAGGAAAATTGCTCTTGTTTTTATCTGTTTCATCAGCGGGGCATGTAATCGGCTTCCGTGGGAGATGCTACAGACTGAATTGTGATTCCCCTCAAATTCATATGTTGAAGCCCTACTCCACGGTGTGATGGTATTTGAAGATGAGGCCTTTGGGAGGTAATTGGGTCACGGGGACAGAGCCCTCATGATTGGGATTAGAGTGCCCTTATAAGAAGAGACATGAGAGGGATCTTTCTCTCTCTTCACACATACACTGGGGAAAGGTCATGTGGAACACAGCAAGAAGGCAGCCGTCTACAAGCCAGGAAGTGGGTTCTTATCAGGCACTAAATCTACCAGTGCCTCGATCCTGGACTTCCCAGCCTCCAGAACTGTGAGAAATAAATTCCTGTTGTTTAAGCCACCCAGGCTATGGTGTTTTGTTAAATGACTTTAATAAGGAGCTTTATAGACAAACCAAGCAATTTAGAACTCTATCTTATATGTGAGTCATCTTTATAGTAACCGACTCCAGAAATGTCCACATGACAGCCCTCTGAATCCCAAAGCTGAACGCAAAGTAGCAGAAATGTACACCAAGGAGAAAAAAAAATAACAAAGTGTCATCTATTTCTTAAATGTATTTCTTCAGATTCCAATACTTTTCCTTTCAGATCCTTTAGGCTCAAATGATTTTCAGGTAAGAATAACCAATGGTTATAGGTGCTTCACAATCCAGGAAAGGTGACACCAACTCTCAGAACACTCAAGGAAAGTGAGGGGCAGGAAAAATTCACAAGTTATACAGATATCGAGGGATCACGAACAATGGAGAAGGAAACTCTCGGGGCGGGGGGGGGGGGGGGGGGGGGCAGGGGTGCCCTGCATATCTCAGAGTGCCTCAAAACCATTCTAAAAAAGAAAGCAATGTTAATGAGAATCATCACCCTCCATGTCAAAGGGTGACTAATGATCTTTTCACCAAAACTTTTTCTTCTCTATTAGTCATTTTTTCCTGTAGAAAGTCATGTTCATCATTTTTTATGGAAGTCAATGGGAAAATGGGATTCCCCTCATAGTCAATCTTGTAGAAAAACAACAGAAGGAAGAAAAGAACAGCTATAGGTTTAGACCCTAAAAATTTTCAGATAGGAATGGATGAGGACAGTATATATACATTTATCTTATACATACATATATACATGAATACATACATATATATATATATATTCATATATACATGCAAACTAAACATGTAATTATAGCATGAAATGTTAGGGAAACCAAAAATGCTAAAATCCTGCCAAAAGTTTTAGAAAGTGACGAATAATATGTTACAGCGGATCATATGGTCAAAAGTCATTGATAACAAACACCAAAAACTAGGCTGGCCAGAAATTAATTTCTGGTAGGTCAACAACAGCAGGCAGGAACAGTCAAGACCCAGGGACTCAGATTTGCAAGCACCCCACTAACTCACTGGGCTGCCAGGTAGGCTTCCTCTGGGCTAGGGGCTATTTGCCCCCTGAATACATACCCAGCAAGCGCTCAGAGCCTTGCTGATCAACCTTGACTCAGAGTCAGGCACAGCAGGGCTGCTAGGATTAGCTCACCTCACTCTGCAGTGGAGATGTGATTAGAAAGACTGTCCTTTGTAAGGGAAGAGGGAAAAAAAAGACTAGAGGCTTCCTGCCACAGTGGTTCTGACCTGCTGGTTCTCAAGTTTAACTGCTCATTAAAATCACCTGGTGAGTTTTTAAGACTACCTGGGTACCACCCCCAGAGAGTCTATTTTAACTAACATGAAGTGAATGAAACCTGGACATCATGAGTTTTCAACGTTCTGAAGTGACTCATGTGCATAGAGTCTGAGGCCCCGTAATCCAGTGGACCCTATCCTACCCCATCAACTTATCAAATAATAGATTCTAGAACGTGTCTATGACTGATCTATCAGACTTGATACTTTTCTACCCTTGTACAGTCACCAGAGAAAAAAGGTAAGAGAAGAAGGGAGATGAGGCATAAGGTAGCCCAGAGAGATTTTAAGCAAATAGACATGAAACTATGGATACATAGTGAGAAGGCTCAAGGTCAACAAGATAGATCCTGGGGATAAGGGGAAAGTCATCAACACATAAGCCTTTAAAGAAGCAACAGAATAAATTAAAATTTCATACACTTATCTAATAATCTCACTTTAGGAATGTACCCTAAGGAAATAATCTTAACGGCAAGGAAAAACTATTTACATTAAGAAGTTTATTTCTACCTTGCAATAATCAAAAATTGGAAATATGACAAATGCCCACTGGAGAAGAATGTTTAGTAGAATAATACATGATATGGAATATTATAAAGTCATCAAGAAGTACAATTATGAAGACTGGCCACATGGAAAACTATATGATGTAAAGTCAAATAAAAATAAAATTCAAAACTACCTGTATATTATGATCACAACTCTATATACAAGTAAGAGCTGAAAAAATTATAATATATCCGTAGTTTGATTTCTGGACCCACACATTGCTTTTCGTTATTTCTACTTGTTCTTTTCCTTTACTGGCAAAGTTCAAAAAAGAGTTTTATTTGCTGCCTCTACTTCCTTTCTACTCATTACTTCTTGAACCCAATTCCATCAGGCTTTCTTTCTTCTCATTCCACTGTAACTACTTTTGTCAAGATCATCAGTGACTTCACATGGCTAAATCCAGTGGCTGATTCTCAGTCTTTATCTTAATCAACAGCTTTTGACACAGATGATCATTCCCTTCCTTTAGGGACACTTGCTTCCTGGAAACCCTATATACTCCTTTCGTGTTTTTGTTGTACCTCAATGGCCACTCCATCAGTCTTCATCCTTGGACCTTTCCCAAATTCCCAAACTCTAAATATTAAGAGTGTTCCACAGCTCGTTCTCAGATCTTTACTCTTCTCCATACACCCAGTCCCAAGGTTATTGCATTTAGTTCTCATGGTTTTAGATTCCATCAATTAATTGTTATCCCCCAAATTATTCATACACTACAAACCCCTTCTTTGAACTTCAGATCTATAAAAAAAAAACCTGCCCTCTCAATATCTCCACTTAAAACCAATAAGCATCTCAAAATTTTAGTCTCAAACTCAGTTTGTGATATACTCCTTAAATCTGTTCTTACTCTAATCTTCTCCCTAAATTTTCAGCAAATGGTATTTCCATTCCTACAGCTGCAAATATTTGCTAAAAACATTGGAGTCATTCTAGATCTCTCTTTCTCATTCCTATCCATCAGCTAATGTTACTGACTCCAGTTTCAAAGGGGGTATGAAACTCAGTTACTTACCATTTCCACTTTACCACCTGATCCTCCATAATCTCTGGCTTCGAATGTCCCAATAGCCCATCATCAAAGGCCATTCACTGTATATGATGTTTATTATATCTGAATTGTTTATTCCTCTCCATTCTGATTCTGTGTGGTTCATTTCTATTCACTTTCTGGTCACCAGATCAAGTGTTACTTCCTCCAAGAAGCCATCAGTGACCCCAAAGTCTAAGTCAAGTTATTTTGTTAGTTTCTCTCATAAAACCATATTCCCTTTCCCTCTGTTGGCAACTATCCATTAATTGGCATAATTATTTGATTAATGTTTCCTCATTTACTAGATTCTAAGCTCTATGTGAACATTGACTGTCCAGCACTTGACTAAGAGTCTGGAAAATAGATGACAAATAAATTTTAGGAATTGGAAAGATTAAGGATCAATGAATAAATGAATGAATGCACATTTTTGTTACATGCAATTCCAAAAGGTAGAAAGGGATAATTATATTTATCTGTCCATTAGTCTGGAATAATAAACTGTGATAAGTCTACATGGATGCTTAATAGAAACATGACAGTCTTGTAAAATCACAAACAGAAGAGAAGCCTTTAAAAAAAAGTCACATGAAACAATGATGAAGCGTACCTTTTGCTACACTACATTTTTCCCGTGTGTCATCCTTTTCTTGCACATCTATCTTGTCTGATGCTTAATAAAGTACATAATAAAGAAGTAAACTTACCCAAAGGGAAGTCTGGACTTGGCCCTCAACTCTAGGAAGGTCATCTCTCTAAGTGCTTGGAATGTCCTGCCTGATAAGAGTATCCGTTTACCTTGGGGCCTTGGGACATGCCAGATGGTCTAAGAGAACAATGACTTATGGTGGGTCGGAGAGCCGTGTATCAGCTCAACCTCCAGAGAAGCTTGAGATTAAGGTCAACCATGTAGGAATCGGCCATGTCTACATGACCCCCTGTTAATACTCTGGACGCTAAGGTTCAGATCCATTGGCAATATGCTATATGTATTGTCACTTATAGTTGCTAGGAGGGATTAGCACTGTCCACAAACACACTTGAAAGCCCCACCTGTGAAACACTCCTGGGTGCTGCACCTCTTCTGTACCTCTTCTGTACGTAGGACCTCTCTAACTCTCCTTAACCTCAGTTTACTCACCATTAAAATTATAATAATAATTGTACTTCACTCACAAGATCATAGTGATATTTAAATGTGAAAATGCATAAATTTCAATGCCTTGCACACAGTAAGAAGTTAATAGGTGTTCAGTACAGTTTGTATTATTATTGTTGTGATTACTTTTATGAAACTGAATAAAGGAAACCTCATTTAAAATGGAATCAGGAGGCCTGATGGTCACACTCTACCACTTGCATTAATTGCAGACCCCCAAAAGGAAGAGACTTACCTTGCATTCTCAACAGGAAGAAGCCTACATTACTACTCCAGCGGGAGGAAAGAATTTCTTCTTGCCCAGCAACAAGCTCAGCCAATATGAAAATACCACAACTCAGCTAACAAGAAGTCATCATCTCCCTGAACCCTCACTTTCCTCCAATGGACTTCCATTCAAAGCAGCCCCTCCCAACTTCCTCCTTTCCTCTATAAAGTTGGGGCGCCTGGGTGGCGTAGTCGGTTAAGCGTCCGACTTCAGCCAGGTCACGATCTCGCGGTCCGTGAGTTCGAGCCCCGCGTCGGGCTCTGGGCTGATGGCTCAGAGCCTGGAGCCTGTTTCCGATTCTGTGTCTCCCTCTCTCTCTGCCCCTCCCCCGTTCATGCTCTGTCTCTCTCTGTCCCAAAAATAAATAAACGTTGAAAAAAAAATTTTTTTTTTTAAAAAATAAAATAAATAAATAAATAAATAAAGTAATGTTCCTTTCCTTTGATCTCCAGACTCACCTATGGTTAGCCATAGTTTACATGTCCCAAGTTGCAATTCTTCTGCCAGTCTCAAATAAACCCACTTTGCTGGTAAAATAACTGGCAGTTTCAAGGTGGACACTTTCTAGTTTTCCTTCCCTTCTAACCCACAGATGTTAGCATTATCCAAGTTTCTCTCCTTGGTCTTTGTAGACAAGACTGCTAGCCATTCATCAAAATTATTATTTTCTTCTTCCTGGACATACAGCTAGACCATATAACCCAGCCTCCTGTGTACTTAGATGTGGCCATGTGACCAAGATCTAACCAATGGAACATAAGCATAAGTGACATGTACTGTTTTCAGACTTGGCCAATTGAAACCTCCCACATGCACTCCTCCATTCTCTTTTCCCGTACTGGATACTTGAGAAGTGAACCTTTGGGATGATTTCAGAAGCCATCTGGTGAAGATGTAAGAGCAACTATCTGGGGCATTGAATAACTGTGGAACAGGACCCAACTCCCACTCAACCTACCCGGAAGAGTCCTGGTCTGTTATGTGAGGGGGAAATATACTTCTATAGAGCAATTATAGGTCTGTTTTATTTACTGCAGCCTAGTCTACCTCAACTAATACAGGCCTCATATTTTTGTCTGGATTTCCTTTCATTATCTACCTGTACCCCCCGCCCCCCAGCTACTTATCATGTACTGAAGAGCATGTCTAATCTGAGTCCTAGGTTTCTTCTGCTCTGAACTCGTAATTCTGACATTCTCCCTGATATTTTACACTGCTGCAAAATTAATTCCTCTAGAACATAACTATGATTACGCCTCTCTCTCTTGCTCAGGAGGCTTAAATATGCCCTGTTATTTATAAAATGAAATCCGAATTTAATCTCACATACTAGACCTTCCATTGATGACCCCAATCTACCCTTAACCTTCCTTGTATTCATCTTTGTACAATTTCTTTATTCTTCTTTCTTCTCTAAATATAGCTGTATCTTCCTTCTTTTGTGCCATGTTTTTTGTTTAGTCCATTCTCCTCACCCAGGAGCCTCTTTCCTTCTCCTCTACACAACCACCTTGAAATACCATCTCAAACAATATACAACTAGAGAATCCATCTATGCCAGACAGAAAAAAATAGATAGCTCTCGACCATTTCTAAATGAACATAATATTTCTTCTGTATTTGTGAGTGCTGAGACAAATTTCATGATATACATACATACAGATTGATCTGTATATAAAGACAGATCTAGCTACCTAAGAGTAGAGATTCATCTAGGTAGATACAGAAATAGATTTATACATACATATATGATTCCTTGGTCTCAAGTTCTACTGAAGTCCTAGTAATGGTTATAGGTAAAAAGATAAAAATGTATGTATTGATATGGAGGAGTTTACAGACTATGAATAATACAGATAGAGTATACTGACACTAGAAGAAAATAATCTACACAAAAGGAAAGCATTTGCTTATAAAAATATTTTGAAATAATAAGAAAGTTATAAATACATACCTCATGTAAATGTCCTTACAAATTCAGAAAGGAAAAGAAATCTGGACTATCTCTCCCTAAAAATCTCCAAGATAATAATAGGTAGAAGTTGTCTAAGATGGTTTAGATCCGTGCTGCCCAATAAGCATATGGCTATTGAAAACTTGAAATGTGGTTAACACTAACTGAGATGTGCTGTCAGTGTAAAATTCACAGCAGACTTTACTCACTGTGAAAAAAAAAAGAATGCAAACCATCTCGCTGATAATTTTTGTACTGATTACATATTGAGATGGTAATATTTTTGATTTATTTGCTTAAACAAAATATGGTACTAACATTTTTGATTTTTAAAAAATTTAAAAAAATTTCTTTAAATGTGGCTACTAGAAAATTTAGAATTACTTTATGGCTCACATATGTTTCTTTTGGGCAGTGTTAGTTTAGATCAGCACTTACTTAGAGGCAGAAATTTAGACTTGGATGTTTCTCAGTGTCCTGTGAGATTACAGGATTCTATGATATCCCCCAGGAGCCCACGTGACTGAATTTAAAATTCTCACAATTTGGGGAAATAAAGGACTAGTGCAGGTGCATGAAATCACAGCATGAAGCTATATCTGTCCCACTACTCACAGGGCTGACCAGGGGCAAGACCTCCACTGATTTATAGGAAAAATTTATAGGTCGTTAGCTCCTCATGACCTCTCAGCCATCTGACACCTTGATTAACCTGACTTAACAGTGTTTGAAATGGGGCTAGGAGTGGGAAAAACACTGAGGTGAGAGTCCCTCTCAGGGACAACACCCAAACCTGAAGGTACAAGAGCTGAAGCCTGACGGCACAGGACTGTTAGGACGTGCCACCTGAAATAAGACTGAAATGAGAACACACGCACGCACACATACTCACCTGGCTCCTCCTGGCTCTTCATTCAAGGTTTCTAAAGATAAGATGACCTAGTTTCATAACCCAGTTTAAACCAATCTCGCACAAAGACTCTGTTTCCCTAATCTTGTCCCCGAACCAAATGGTGAGGTGGTGTATAACTATGTTATGTTTCTACCTGCCTAGGAGAAAGCACTTCTTTTCTTAGCATCATCAACTAGAGGAAAGAAAATGTGGTCTGGATTTAGAACCTGGCTTTGTTTGTGTTGAAGCTATTTTCCATAGCCCTCAGAACTGGAGGAAATTTTCAAAAGAGGGAGGAAAAAAAAAAAAAATGAACTGAAATTAAAATCGATGTGAAAACCAACATGCCCTTTAAGAAAGATCTGGGTGGCTTTTCCACCATTGCTTTGAAAGTTGTTTTAGGCAGTGTAATAGGCAAAAACAAATTATACAACAGCAGAGACAGAGTAAGGCCTATCTCCTATGCTCCCTGCTATAACACTGAAAACAAGGAAGAAATCTCTTAAATCCAAATTAAGTCTCCATTGTGGAAAAGGCATGTGACATTTAAGAGAAGACACACATTATCTATGCAACAGACACACTTCTAAAGGGGCTAATTCACTCTAAACCGGAAACTTGGATTCCAGCCATGGAGATAAGATTTTTTTTTTTTTTTTTTTTTTTGCCTTTTTGAACATTACTCCCTTTCTGGCAATTTAGCTTATTTTCCCCCAAAAGTGGCTTCGCTAACACACATGGCATGGTGTCCATGGGAGCAGCCCCCGCAGGTTGTCACCGAGAAGGTGAAAGAGGGTAAGTTGGGAGGAATGAGATCAGACCACTGCTGTGCTTTAAGACTTAACACAATACACCGTACTAGGAAGGAAATTTTTAAAGATCCAAATAGCATAAATCTATTTGTTTTTCAAGCAGGCTATGGACTCTTGCCTACCAAGCCTTTCAGGAACTGGAGATTATCTGAGTGCCAGTCAACTCCCGGTGAAATATCCCCTTCTCAGTGACTGAACGGAAAAGCTACAATCAATTTGTCCCCTAGCATCAGTAGCCAGACAGCGGGTAGGCCCACAAGGCCGTCCTCTCCACTGTGAAGAAGAAAATCTAAGCAGAAAACATTGCCCCTCCCTTCAAGGAGCCTGAAATCAAACTGAGGACCTAGAATTTTAAAAGCGACTAAATACCACCAATTCGGTTCTAAGATTTATAAGACAATGCACCGCATGTAGAGATATTGTGAGGAAACAAAGCAAAAAGTGAATAAAATAAACAGAATTAGTTCAGCTGAAAAGATGAGCATGACCTGGCAGAGAGCCAGAGGAAATCTCGACAGGAAACAGCAATTTCCACGTGTCTACTGTTGTCAACCGGAGGCTGGGGCGCCATTCTGAAGACGCGACTCCTCCCCGCACATCAACGTTCAGGCTTCTATCCCAGACATGCATGGAGGGGCAGGCTCGTGCTCAGGCGGCAGGAGTGAATGTTGATGAAGGGTCACCGAGAAAATGAGATCATGTGAGACAGGGAATCCTAGACGTCATAATAACTATTTGAGCAAATCACAGCAAGAGAGAAGTTTTAGGACCTTGAGGAACAGCTGAAAATAAGAGAGAGATAGCATGTATCACTGAGCAGGGAAATGAGAACATGAATACTTGACAGAAACTATTAAGTTTGTGCACCTAACACGTAAAACTGACTCCTGCAACAGTATACACCTGGCCGAAGTGCACAGGTGCCTATGGTCTGGGCTCACCAAGCCAGTGCCCTCCTGCGTCTCAGGCACCCCGACAAGCAGGCTGCTCTTCAAAGCCCTTTGCACAAAAATCTTTAGGAAAGATCTGTGCCTCTTTGAAAGACTTTGGCACATATATCAGAGTCAAAACAAGGGCCCCTTTGGGATTCTGTAACAGGTAGGAAACATGGGGACTAAACTTCTAATTCCAGCTTTAATTCACCCTGATTTGTCTTGCGTCTTCTGATGCTCCATGAACAACTTCTGTATCTGTTTTCTGACTGGTGACACGCAGAGAGGGGAGTTGACCTAAGTCAGGGGGTCATGGTCCTACAGGACTTTGAGATGACCCTGGTCCCCCTAAACCTGCCTCCTCATTTGGGAGACTCGTACAAGACTCCAAGCCAAAAGCAGAGTTCAGTGAATAGTAAGAGTGAATAAGTGAAAACTGATCCTTTCAATGACTTTAGTCCAGAAAAGTGAGCTGGTAGAGGGAACAGACAGTCATGCCGCTTTTCCACAGAGAGCCAGGCAGGGCTTGGGACGAGGGAATGGCAGGACTGGTCAAGCCAGTGGCCCGGGCTTCCACTTTCAGCAGAACAAAGAAAATCCTGGCTCAGCAACTTGAACAGAACGGCAAACTACGGTGACCTAAATGAAACTGGTGAAAAGCATATTTGTTAGGAAAAGCCAAAAACTGTGAAGCAAGGGCAAGTCTTAGCACAAAAAAAAAATAAAGGTGTCTAAAATGTTTTTAACAACCTGCTTCTTCCTCCCTTCTGAGAAAAATGTTCTTCATGATCATAACAAGGAGTTGTAGTGTTGGTCACTGTTTGGCTTCTGTTCACTAATAGCAATAACAGCCCACAGTTCATTAATTTTTTTTCAGAGTCAACATCTTTCCAGCTCCTTACATGTCAGATCTTCAAATATGCCCTCAGATGAAGTGTCTAAAGAGGAGGATTTCAGTGCTCTCTCCGTTGTTAAACATCCCCAAAGTGTTTCCTGCCATGCCATGATTTCACCAGGGCGCCATGACAGGGCGCCCACAATCAAAGGGGACAGAGGAAGAAAGAATTTAGTTCCTACTCGCTCTTCCCCCGCTGTGTAGTGCAGCCTCCCACCACTAGCCCAAAATACCATTTTGATGAAATATTAGAGTGCATACATCTCTACAGGAATCAGAAAATAATACCTTCTTGCCAAGCTTCGGCTCAAGCGGGACACTTCTTTTTAAAAGCCTTTTCTGGTAACTATTTCCACCATCAAATAGGGATGGAGCATCCTTCCTGGCACTCCCTGATGCTGGGCTCCTCTATTCTAGGTATTTTTGCTGTTGCTTTCTTCTCTGCTGACTGCATCCTAAGCTTCTGGAAGGCAGAAACCCCATTTTCCTCACCTCAGAATCCCCAGGAAGCAACAGAGGCCCTGGCACAAAGCAGGGGCTCAACTCGGTGATGAATTAATGAATTCATTGATTATTTTTTTTTCTGATTAAATAAATCTGCAGGCTGCACAGTTTACAAAGAACTTGCACACTTACTTCCACATCTGATCCTAATAACACCAGGAAGTCCCCCTTGGGGAGGGGCCACAATTGTCCCCATCTGTAGATGAGGATGCTGAGGGCGAAAGAGATCAGTGACTTCAGTGATGTCACACGAGGGGCAAAAGGATTTAATGACTTTTGCCATCTAAATGATTTAAACTCTCCCTCATTAGAATCTTGCCCCGCATAGGGTCCTGCTACTTTAGGTCAGAAGACTGTCTGGGTATCATGAATGTGAAACTAACTGACTTGGGTCCCTGATTCATAACATTCTCATCATTAGTCCAGGAAATGTTGTTCTTTGATCTTCTTCACCTGCTTGTTTACACATTTAATTCTTTTTAATTATGTAAACACTGGTACCAATAAATTCTATACTCTCTCCTGGTTTAAGAGTTTATTAAGTAATTTTCCTAGAATAAAGGGAAATTCCAGGAAAGGAGCATTCTTCCTGAGTGCCCATTCAGCACGCACAGGTGATACTGGAGCATTCTCAGGGCTGTATCAAGGAAGAAGCTGCATCTCAATCAAGCCCAGTCTTCTGCCTAGTACTTCATGAATGCAGGCAGCCTACATTGGCATGTGTCCAGAATGTCAAATAAGAATGTCAGTAAGTGTGTTCTTGGGAGAGACAAAGAATTGTTTTAATATAAAAGGACATTAAATCATGACATATGGGCTAAAAATAAAAAATTAAATGAATGAAAAACAACTCTTCTCCTTTCCCCCATCCCACCATGCACTTTCATATGGGAGAACGTGAATTATCCCCATTGTTCAACTCAACTGAAAAATGCTAAACAAAAATCACCATCAAGACCAGACTGGAAGAATTTCAGGGCAGCCTTCCTCCACCTTCACGCTGTTCCCTATACTCATTCCTTCAGGAAGAGACAAAGCCTTTCAGGCCACAGTTATAGATGTTTTCACCAAGAACTTGAGTCACTGAACACCCTCAATAAATGTATTCTAACTAGCTTAAGAATTTCAGAATGCAATCTTCAGCTCAAGGTAATAGTTTCTGTGGATGCATTTTTGGTTAAAATTGGCTACTACACCCAAACCACTTTTACAAGACCAATCTACCTTTGTGTTAGGGGAAGAAGTATATCAGACAGGAGGGCATGAAGTGCCTAAAACATAAAGTGAAGTCATCTTTTGTCAGGGGGGAAAAAAAAAGCACCAAAAAAGAAAAGAAGGTAGCTTGATCTGAGGAAATCAAGCTTAGATTCCAGGATGTTGCTAAGGGGACGCTCTATTCATCATCAACTTGGCAAGAACCAATAAAGCATGTGCACAGAGGTACTTTTCATCGCACAGCTGCAAACCCAGGCAGTAACGCTTCAAATGATTCATGAAGTTTTTATTTTAGTCTGAAACACATCTGATTTCATATAAAGGAACTATGTTGCCGGGAGTTTGAGAATGGAGCTCTGGGCTAGGTATCTGAAGATTGATCAGTGAGCGATACTGAAAATTATCAAGTCTTGCTTTGTAGCCACAGGGATCCTAAGAATGAGAAAGACACACATGCAATTGAATTATGTTTAGATGAAAAAGCCAACACCTACACTCCAGTCCAGAGTCGCTCTGGGCTCCTTCGCTGGACCATTTGCCACAGGAAGGCTGAGGGGATGTGCAGGAGCCAGGTGCTGCAGGCCTGCCCGGGAGATTGCTTTCCTGCAGCCAGAAGAAAAAACACAAAGAAAAACCAACATCAGAAGGTAAACAGAGCTAAAAATTTCCCCTGGAGTAAAAACAACGCCTGAGTTAGTCTTCTGCATGCAAAAGCCTTTGCAAATGTATTGGAGTCTATGTCTCTAAAGTGTATGGTGTATGGTGAAGATACTGGGTGGCAAGTCTCAAAAGACAGGGAGATTGAGGGGACCATTTGGGGGGCAATGTTGCTTCAGGACCAGAAATGGAATTTCTAGATGCCCCTATTCAGGGTAGAGGGCAGAATGCAGGTCTCTCCGTTTACAGAAAAAGACCTAGGGCTTGGATGGTCACAATACTTGGACAATTTTAAAGCTGCCAGAGACTAACGGCAACAAAAGCAGATTCAGGGAGTCTTCTACTGAAATTCCTCCATTTCCCAACAAAGTGCTCTCCAAGTTGGTCACGGCTCCAAATTCAGCCTTGCTCCTCTTAAGAACATCCTCCCTCATCCTTGCAGAGGACTTCTGCAGATAGCTTGAGATTCCAAATGGGAAAAGATTGATTTGTATCTGGCAAGAAATGGCACACGCTGAAAGACCAGTATCTCACCAAGGCCCATGGAACAATAAAATCAAAATATGTTGCTTAGATTAGGTTTGTTGAATGGAACATAACAAAGTGCAGGTCAGAAAGGAGGGAATAAATCAGGAGAGGTTGAGAAAGTCAGCCCTGACCTTGGTCTTCAAAGATAAGAAATAAGAGGAGTTGTTTTAGCTTTAGGGTGAAGGGAAGGGAGGGTAGATGAGAGCCTGGTGGAGAGAATGCAAACAGCAAGAGAAAGGAAGAAAGTGGCAAGATCTTGTGGTATCATCATTAACAGTATAGGTTAAGTTTCTGAACAGCTCCATGAAAAATGCCAGACAAGGGTCTCAAGCTGAAATATAAGTGCTGATTCACAAATCAACTAAGTGGCTTCCTGGAAAGGAGAGTTTTCCCTTTACTGGAGTGTCTACATGTGCTTTAAGAATTACCTGAACTAGAATCAGGTGGGTCTTGTGACCCTGCAGCTGAGCCTTGAATAGGTCTACGGGTGAGGCCCGGGAATCTGCACTCACACATGCTGCCCATGTGCTTCCTTCTGTGAGCTCAAGTTTTCAAATTGCTCTATTGGAGTGTGGAAGGGCTTTAATCTAAAGAGGGTATGAAATGAATTTCCCTCAGGCAAGTGAAACTTAGAACTTAAGAGACTGATTCGCTGAAGACTGGAAACCTATCCTTCAACCAATGAACAAACACCAAGATTGTCTCCCCATCCTCAAGCCAATGAACTTGCTGCTCGGACTCAGGCTAGACTCCCTGCTCTTTGCACTCCTGGCCATAAAAATAGCCTACTCCAAACTGGTAAAGGACTCACCCGTAGCCTGCTACAGTTTTCATATCCTGAGTTGCAACTTCTCTCCTATTCCCAAATAAACTCAATTTCTGGTAATTCAAGCTTGCCTTGGTTTACCTCTTTATTTAGGTTGACAAGAGCAAGTACATTTGTGTAGGTGGGGGAGCACTAACTTACCCAGGCCCATTGAGGGGGAAGCCCTAAAGAAAAGCATCAGCAACTTCATTACGCACTTTACCCCCATTAGCTCTCAGCATCCTATCTCACAGGACGTGAACACTGTAGTAAGAATCTGCCATCTTGGACACTGGACCTGCAGACACATGGGGTCCCCAGGGAGCCCCGGATCCTCAGACTCCTTTACCCATCTCTCTATACAGAGGAACAAGGCTACAGATGGGGAGATGGGGAAAAGGAAGGCAGTGATGGCCCAATGTACAGTGAATCCCATAATGACGGAGCCAGTGGAGGGAAGGGAACTTGCCTGGGAAGGGGAGAGGAATAAGAGCAAAATGTAAAAGCTCTGTTGGAATCTAGAAGCAGATGATATCTCTTTTCTGTTCACTGATCTCTGCAAACTCCACCCAGAAATGGAATTTGTAGTTGACCAAGATAAGCAGTAGCCTCAAAACCCAACGAAAGGCTTGGTAGAATCAACAAAAGAATCTAAGATCTTGCAGACACTGATAAATGGCCAAGTATGTCTAAGAGCTCAGCAAGTGCCTAGCCCTTTTTCCCCCTCTCTTATATTCCCACACAGGAAGTCTTAGAAATAACGTAAAGGGTTTCAGTAGTCGGAAGTCATCACATGAAGCTTGCCTATAGCCTACTTTCAGAAGCTCCGCCTGGATAGCACACAATGTAGTTGCTTTATGGAACCCCCCAAAGAGTCATTACAAGTATGTAGACGTTTAATGAAACCCTCTGATGACACAATATTCCCTTTCCTCCCTTTCATCAAGGCAAATAATTAACATCAATTTTGGCCTCTTCACTGACACCAACTTTTTTGAGTTCCCAGAGCTAATTCCAAAGATGGCACATAGGTTGGGGGTAGGGAGCGGGAGTGGCTGGGGTTCCCCCAACATCAAGCGATTCTCGGACACCAGCAGGGTGCCCAAGAATTCAACACAATTCTGACACTATCTACCCAGAGCTAGCATCAGATTCCACAGGTTCAGAGTTCAGGCCTACAGGACTGCACCCATCCCCCACTTCAGATGCCAGTCTCAAGCCCCAGGCTGTGAGGCTTCTGGCCAACCAGCTACAGATTGGAGGGTCCAATGATGTCCTCCTTAGGTTTGATTAATTTGTTAAAGTAGCTCACAGAACTGATGCGAATGCTTAAGTTACCTGTTTATTAAAGGATATGATAAAGGATAGGTATCAACATTCAGATGAAGAGATACAGAGGGTGAAGTATGGGGGAGGGGTGCAGAGCCTCAGTGTCCTCTCCAGGGGCCTCTCTCACACCTCCACACACATGCTCACCAAGCCGAAAGCTCTCTGAACCCCATCCTTTTGGGTTTTGATGGAGGCTTCCTTATATAGGCATGATTCATTAAAACATTGGCCAGTGGCAACTGATTCAACCTTTGGCCCCTCTTGCCTCCCCAGAGGACTGAAATTTCCAACCCTCTCATCACAAGATTGGTCCTCCTGGCAAACAGCCCCCCACCCTTGAGTGGGGTACAAAGTCACCTTCGTTAACATAACAAAAAATACCTTTTTCACCCTTATCACAGGTTCCAGGAGTTGTGAGCAGAGATCCATGGATGAAGACCAAATTCATATGAGAAATATATATCTAGTCATTCAGATGGCTAGATATATATTTGTCATAAATCACAATATCTCAGCCCTTCACCCCAAAGTATTTTCCATTCCACCAAGCAATAGGAGAAGAACACTCAAGATTCTTATACTGTGCTCCTTCATGGCCCATGCATTTTTCTCCACCTGGGTTCAAGGAACTTCTGCAACATTTTTCTTTAGGACTTTTCTCTGGCTTTGAGGGAGCTGGTATGTGATCCTAAGTCACAGCTTTCGTCCCAAGAAAATGACATCTCTGCGGAGTCAGAAATTACAAGTTCCACCTTGGATTCTGAAAGGGCAGGCCTACGCCAGCCGACTCCATCTTGTTCTGTGTCCTTCACCTTGACCACACCTCCTCCCCTTGAGTAAACCCTCCCTCACCTGCCTAACAGGACTCGGACCCTTCCCCAGGACCCTTCCCCAGCCAATCGGCTGAGGCCATAGCCATTACCTCACCAACTGCCCCCAGGCCCCAATAAAACCTTTGTCCTTTTGAAACTCGCTCTCTTTCCCTGGTATCTCACCGCTGCGTCCATGCAGGTAGGGGATTGAGCTCGAGCTAGCTCGAATAAAGGCTCTTTGCTTTTGCATCGGACTCGGCTCCCTAGTGGTCTTTGGGGATCACGAATTCTGGGCATAACATTTGGGGGCTCGGCCCAGGATCCCCAAGACCTCCAAGGGACCCCCGACCCGGAGAGCCTGACTGGCCACGGTTAGTGTCTGTTTGTTCTGTCTTTTCTGTGTGAGCTCATTTCTGGAATTCTGGTAGTGCCCGACGTGGTCTAAGTGGACGCACTGGAGGACCACGGGCCGGGAGTTTCGGAAGACGTTCCGATTCTCCCTTCTGGAGGGGCGTGGAATCCCCTCATCTGTTTCGGAGGGACGTGGAATCCCCTCAAAGGTCTGAGATGAGGCGGGTCGCTCCCACTGGTCGGCGTGAGGCCGTCGTCTTTGGAGGGACGTGGAATCCCCTCATCGGTTTTGGAGGGACATGGAATCCCCTCAAAAGCTAGCTTTCCGTTTTGCTTCCATGGAGTTGGAAGACTTTCTAGGGGCCCTCTGTTTGTCTGTTTTTGTGTTTCTCTGTTTTGCTCTGTGGACTTACTGGACGGACGTTATGGGACAGACTCAGACTACTCCTCTAAGTATTATGATTGATCACTTTAAGGATGTGAGGGGAAGAGCTAACAACCTCAGTGTGGAAGTCCGAAAGGGTCGGTTGAAGTTTTTTTGTTCTAGCGAGTGGCCAACTTTCAATGTCGGATGGCCACCAGAGGGGACCTTTGACCTCCCTACCATCCACCGAGTCAGGAGTATCATCTCTCAGCCTAAGACGGGCCATCTTGATCAGCTCCCTTACATTATCACTTGGCAGGACCTTGTAGAAGACCCACCCTCTTGGCTTAAGCCCTTCCTAACCCTGATCCCTCCGGAGCCAAAACCCATTCTTGCTTTGCAGGAGACAGAGAAGAGGAAACGTCTCACCCAGCCTTCAGCACCCCTCTACCCTGTCCTACAGGGGGGTACTGAAGAAAAATTAATTTTTCCTCCCCCGTATAACCCCTCTAGGATGCTGGAAGAACACCATCCTCCCCCTCCGGGGGAGGCAGACGCTGTTCCGAGAGCGGGAGGCGGAAACACTCCAGGGGGAAGCCCGCCCTTTACCAGACAAAGGGCTCAGAGGGAGCAATCCGCCTCCGCCGCTGACTCTACTATTCTGCCCCTGCGAGCCACCGGACCCCCAGACGCGGAGGGGAATCAGCCCCATCACTATTGGCCTTTCGCCACTAGTGACCTCTACAATTGTAAAGCTCAGAATCCTAAGTTTTCCGAGAAACCGGTAGGGCTTATTGATTTATTAGCCTCTGTTCTTTTTACCCATCAGCCCACGTGGGATGATTGCCAGCAGCTTTTGCAGGTCCTGTTCACGACTGAAGAAAGAGAAAGAATCCTCAATGGGGCCCGAAAACTAGTTCCGGGCGCAGACGGGAATCCCACCACCAACCAGGCTCAGATAGATGCCTCCTTCCCCTTAACTCGGCCCCAGTGGGATTTCAACACGGCAGAAGGTAAGGAGAGGCTCCGGGTCTACCGCCAGACTCTAATGGGGGGTCTCCGAATGGCTGCTAGAAAGCCAACCAATTTGGCCAAGGTAGGAAATGTACAACAGGGAAAAGATGAATCTCCGGCTGCCTTTTTAGAAAGGATCATGGAGGCATTCCGTACCTATACCCCCATGGATCCAGAGGCTCCGGAAAGCAAGGCAGCTGTTATCATGGCCTTTGTAAACCAATCGGCCGTAGACATTAGGAGAAAACTACAGAAAATAGATAGACTAGGAGAAAAAAGTCTGCAGGACTTACTGGTGGTAGCCGAAAAGGTATATAATAACCGGGAGCCTCCTGAGGACAAGCAGGCTCGCGCCATGGCGGCTGCCAGCAGTAAGCAGACTCGAGACCTGGCCAGAATACTGCTAGCTACCATTGCTGACTTCCCCGAGGAACGAGACTGCCGTCTCCGGCAGCTGGCAGACGACGCAAGAAAAGGTAAAAGCACCACCAAGGGGGGGAAGCAGAGGCTGCAGAAGGATCAGTGCGCATACTGCAAGGAGATAGGGCATTGAGCCCGAGATTGTCCGAAAAGGGCCGGCGGGAAGGGAAGCAAGACTGATCGAGTAAAAGTCCTAGAGCTGGATGAACTAAGTGGTTAGGGGAGTCAGGGTTCGGACCCTCTCCCCGAACCCAGGGTAACTCTTAAAGTGGAGGGGACCCCTACTGACTTCCTTGTCGACACCGGAGCACAACATTCGGTCCTCCGCACCCCACAAGGAAAACTAGCCAACAAGAAGTCCTGGGTACAAGGGGCAACTGGTATGAGCCAGTATTCATGGACTACCCGAAGAACAGTAGATTTGGGAACGGGCCGGGTATCCCACTCCTTTATGGTAATACCAGAATGCCCCTACCCGCTGTTAGGACAGGACTTACTGACCAAGATTGGAGCTCAGATAACTTTCAGACAAGGGGGGCCTCAGATCACCGATGGCAAGGGCCACCCCATCCAGGTCCTGACCATGAAACTGGAGGATGAATACCTCCTCCACCAGGAGGCGCTCCCGAGAGAGGATAATATAGACAGATGGCTACAAGAATTCCCCTCGGTTTGGGCAGAGACAGGGGGGATGGGACTAGCCGCTCATAGGACCCCAGTCCTGGTAGAGCTCAAGCCAGGAGAGAGTCCGGTAAGGATCAAACAATACCCCATGTCTCAGGAGGCCTGGAAGGGGATCCAGCCACACATCCGGAGACTACGAAGCCTAGGGGTACTAGTTCCTTGCCAGTCTGCCTGGAACACCCCCTTACTGCCGGTCAAAAAGCCTCACACAAATGACTACCGACCGGTACAAGACCTCCGGGAAGTAAATAAGAGGGTCGTGGACATACACCCAACTGTTCCCAACCCATATACTCTCTTGAGCTCCTTAGCACCCTCCAGGGTCTGGTATACTGTACTAGATTTAAAGGACGCCTTTTTCAGTCTGCCGCTGGCACCCCAGAGCCAACCCTTGTTCGCCTTCGAGTGGCATGATCCGGAGGAGGGCTACAGTGGACAACTCACCTGGACACGGCTACCTCAGGGATTCAAAAATTCACCCACCATCTTCGACGAGGCACTACACGAGGACCTGGGTGAGTACAGAAGGGAGCACCCTGGCCTCACCCTTCTACAGTATGTAGATGACATCCTGATTGCTGCCGACACTGCCAAAGACTGTGAGCGAGGGACCCAGGACCTGCTGGCTACCCTGGGGGCCTTAGGGTACCGCGCATCCACGAAGAAGGCTCAGATATGCAGGGAGAGGGTAAGTTACCTGGGATATATCCTGGAGGGCAGACAGTGGCGGTTATCAGAAGCCAGAAAAGAAACTGTCCTAAAGATCCCTACTCCCACCTCCCAAAGAGAAGTGAGGGAATTCCTAGGATCAGCCGGCTACTGCCGCCTCTGGGTTCCAGGTTTTGCTGAGATCACCAGGCCCCTATATGAAGCTACCAAAGAGGGGAAAACATTTAAATGGGCTGAAAAAGAAGAAACTGCCTTTAATCAGTTAAAAAGGGCCCTCCTAAGTGCCCCAGCCCTGGGCATACCGGACATTACGAAGCCCTTCCACCTCTTTGTAGACGAGCATAAGGGAATAGCAAAAGGAGTTCTAACTCAAGCCTTAGGCCCCTGGAACCGTCCAGTGGCTTACCTGTCTAAGAAACTAGACCCAGTGGCTGCCGGCTGGCCGCCATGCCTAAGAATTATTGCAGCGACAGCACTCCTAGTCAAGGATGCAGACAAACTCACCCTAGGACAGGAGATCTGGATCATGACCCCACACGCCATTGAAGGGGTCCTGAAACAGCCTCCAGATAGATGGATGAGCAATACACGTATGACTCATTACCAGAGCCTCCTACTCAACCCTCCACGAGTGCGGTTCCACCCCAGTGCAGCCCTCAATCCCGCAACCCTGCTGCCCGACCCTGACCTAGGTGCTCCATTACATGACTGTGCGGGAATCCTGGAACAAGTACATGGATTCCGGACGGACCTGACCGACCGGCCCCTCCCCGATGCTGAGGCTACTTGGTTCACTGATGGCAGCAGCTTTGTGCGAGGCGGACACAGGTATGCGGGTGCAGCGGTGGTCACCGAAACCGACACCGTATGGGCGGAGGCTCTACCCTCCGGAACGTCAGCCCAGCGAGCAGAGCTCATAGCCCTCACCAAGGCGCTGATGCTGGGAGCTGGAAAACGGCTCAACATCTACACAGACAGCCGTTATGCATTTGCCACAGCTCATATTCATGGGGCAATTTATCAGGAGAGGGGGTTACTGACGGCAGAAGGACGGACTATAAAAAATAAGCAGGAGATACTTGACCTGTTTATGGCCTTATGGCTTCCTGCCAAGCTAGCCATTATCCACTGCCAAGGGCACCAAAAAGCTGATAACCCAGTAGCTAGAGGTAATCAAAAGGCTGACCGGGCAGCCAAGGCAGTAGCCCTTACTCCAGTCCCCACCATGACCATACAACTACCAGACCCGGGAGACCCAGTTTTACCAGACCAGCCCAAGTACTCCCAGGAGGAATTACAGCGGATCAAGAAACTCCCCATGGCCCAGGAGATAAAGGGATGGTGGTATACACCTAACAAGGAGCTCGTGTTGCCAGACCAGCTCGGAGTCTCAATATTAGAGCACATGCATCGGTCTACTCACATGGGGGCCCGAAAATTAAAAGACTTAATCCGACATGCCGGAATTAAGATTCACCAACAGGACACCAAAATAGAGCAAGTTGTATCTGCCTGCAAGACCTGCCAACTCACCAACGCGAGGGCCACATCAAATAAAAAAGGAACCAGGCTCAGAGGCACCAGACCGGGAGCCCAATGGGAAGTCGACTTCACTGAAGTCAAACCAGGAAAGTATGGTTTTAAATATCTTTTAGTATTTACAGACACCTTCTCTGGCTGGGTGGAAGCATACCCAACCAAGCATGAAACGGCTCAGACGGTAGCTAAGAAGCTACTAGAAGACATCTTACCCAGGTATAGTTTTCCTGCCCTGGTAGGATCAGACAATGGATCAGCTTTTATCTCGCAGGTAACACAGGCAGTAGCCAAGGCGGTGGGGGCAAACTGGAAATTACATTGTGCTTATAGGCCCCAGAGCTCAGGACAGGTAGAAAGAATGAATAGAACCCTAAAAGAGACCCTTACCAAATTAACCATGGAGACTGGCGGGGACTGGGTGACTCTCCTACCGTACGCCCTTTACCGGGTTAGAAACACTCCTTACACTCTGGGTTTTACTCCCTACGAGATCATGTTTGGCAGGCCACCCCCTGTTATTCCCAGCCTTCGAGCTGAACTTATTGCTGAGTTTAAAGATCAAGAACTTTTTCTTTCCTTGAGCGGGCTCCAGAGGGCGCACGAGGACATTTGGCCGCGCCTCCGTGCCATCTACGAGGCTGGCCCGATCCCGACACCTCATCAGTACAGGCCGGGAGACTGGGTCTACGTCAAGAGGCACCACCGAGAGACTCTCGAGCCGCGCTGGAAGGGACCCTACATCGTGGTGTTGACAACCCCCACCGCTCTCAAGGTAGACGGCATCGCGACCTGGGTCCATCACACTCACGCCCAGCCAGCGGACCCCTCCTCGATCCGGAAGGACTTCGTCACACGATGGGCCATCAGTCGGGACCAACACAACCCGCTCAAGCTCAAGCTACAGCGCATTCAACCTACCTAATATTGGTAACTCTGTTAACTCTGCTTGTCATTGCTCATGCTGCCGGGAGTCCCCACGCCCCCCAAAACATCACCTGGCAGATCATAGACACCAGCTCGGGGACAATACTTAATCAGACGTCCCAGAGCCACCCCAGGGACACTTGGTTCCCAGAACTTTGTGTAAACCTCCAGACTCTGTTCTCCTTGTCACCATAAATGCAGCCGGTCCCATGATTGGGTCCGTAAGCTACATGACAAGGGGGGAATGAAAGGGCAGGCCTACGCCAGCCGACTCCATCTTGTTCTGTGTCCTTCACCTTGACCACACCTCCTCCCCTTGAGTAAACCCTCCCTCACCTGCCTAACAGGACTCGGACCCTTCCCCAGGACCCTTCCCCAGCCAATCGGCTGAGGCCATAGCCATTACCTCACCAACTGCCCCCAGGCTCCAATAAAACCTTTGTCCTTTTGAAACTCGCTCTCTTTCCCTGGTATCTCACCGCTGCGTCGGTGCAGGTAGGGGATTGAGCTCGAGCTAGCTCAAATAAAGGCTCTTTGCTTTTGCATCGGACTCGGCTCCCTAGTGGTCTTTGGGGATCACGAATTCTGGGCATAACAGATTCCTTAACACATAACCTAAATTTAAGTGTTCTAACAAAAAATAACAAACGGTGCCGATGCTCAAGGCCTTGGAAGAGCTGAAGAATTCCTAAATCTTGGGTAAATGAGAAAAATACAAGTCCTTCATCTTTTCACGAACAGTCCCAGAGCTGGGATCAGAATAAAAAAGAAGAAAGGGAACAAAATTCTCCTCGCACAGTAGAAACCACAGGACAAATGAGTCTAACTCACCAGAAGTTGCAGACTGACTGACCACCAAAACCTACGTTCCTAATTAGAACAGACAGGAGGGCAAACTGCTGAAGTAACTAAATCAGGGTGCAAGGGAGGCGCGCGTCTCTTGAAGAGCAACGTGGCAGTAAGAAGACATCCAAACCTTCAACCCGACTAAGCCCTGCAGTGAAATCACAGCCAAAGTGACACTCTTCCCCAGCCTGTGAAGAGAAACGATTAAATAAGGGCTTTTGCTGGTTATCTATTCCTCACTGTGGATGCAAATTTAAGGTTGGTTTTCCGTAACGTTAATAGAGGAAAACTGTGTAACTACGACACAAATAAACACTTAGTAGAAGGAAAATAAGTAGGAAACATCAAAGTGGCTCCAAGTTCCTAACTGTAAATGGGCCTTACAAGAGGATATCACATAAGAAGAACAGGGAAAATATCTGTAGGTGCCAAACCAGAGTAGGAAGTAACTTCTGATTGTAGCTTTCTCCATATTTCTCAACAACCACGTGAGAAAATCCTTTTCTCTAATAGCTCATGTAGGTATACACATTTTGTTCCAAAACACAAAAACAATTTCATCATTTATCAGACCTCAAATACAATTAGTGTAAGTTATTTTTCTGTGTGGGTTCGTCCTGGTTGTAGAAAATGACATTTCAGAGGGGTAGCATTTGGGGTGTGTTGAAATGGCAGCGGTTCTATGTTACAATATGCTTCATTTTTTTGCTACAATTTTTGTAGCAAATATGCTACAATTTTTTATGATTAAAAAAATCAATGGGGTTTCAACGTATTCTTTGCTTCTGCCCAGAATCCTCCCAAGCCTACAGTCAGTGAAACAGTGAAATGCCAGCAATCCTTCCTATTAATTTTGCAACAACACTTTGTTGGGATGGCAAAAGAATCTTTGAAAAGGAGAACTGCAATATTAACTGTGAAATAGATACGAAAAGAAAATACTCTATAATGCAGTTTCAGGCGCACAAAGTCACAGTTAATGTCAATTACCTGCCGTGAAAGACCTCTAACATATTTAAAGTATAAAAGCCATCATACATTTTAAATAGCATTCTATTATTTCCTTTACTTCATTCAATAAGACTACAAACTCCTAAAGGACAGGGCTCAATTCATCTACTAATCTTATTACATTCTAGCCCAGGGGTAGACCCAGCATATATTCAATAAATGCTTTCTGAGTTAATGAATGAACTTGACCAAAAAGCTAAGCAAAACAGCTTGCTGATTAGATCAGGGATTGAGAAATCTGATTAGGAAGATTTGAATTATATCCCAGGCTGTGCGTTTCAGTGATCTACTTTCTGGAGAGGGCCAGAAATCCTTCAAAGCTGCTCTTGAAAGAAAAAGGCAGAAGAGGTAGAACTCAGGGTTAAGAAGCCTAAGAGACCTCAAAAAGGCTTTGTGATCAACGTAAAATAAAACCCGAATGGTATAACATTTGTAAAGGGCATAGGAGAGTGCTAATATTTTTGTCATGTATTCATTGAAAGAAACATGCAGCACAGGCTCTTCATGAAGAGAATTTTTAAAAATTTACGGGAAAACATGTAGGTGGGTATTCAGCCGGGACAGCCTCTAATTATCCATTTTGCAATTTTGTCTCAACTGGCTCTGGTTCCACTCTGATTCCAAGTTTATATGGCTCCCATATTCAATCCATCCCCATCTTGCCCACTCCCTTTCTGGGAGATTCTATGAATAGAATAGCATGAGGCCCCCTTCCTGCTGAGCAAAGAAGCACCAGAGAATTAGGAGGTTCCCGTAGCCAGGAAGTCTCCTGAGATAAGCAATTGACACATTAGAAACTGGTGAAGTCATCTCTTCGTTTTAGAAAAGGCAGCAGCTGTCTAAAAAGGTACTCTGTACCTTGGTTTAATTCCCCCAAATGCCTCAAGAGGGATCTTAATCATTGTGTATGTGTTGGTGTGCTTTTTTCCATATGCTATTTTGGCACTAACTTTGTTTATATTCAAAGCAGCCCACAGTGCTTCTTGGTTGATTTACACAAGCTGCCTGCAATGTTAAGGATAGTCCACATGATAAAAAGAAAATTGTCCCAAGCCCCACACAAACTCCAAGTATCCCACCAGAGATTTACTTAGGGGAGCAAACCTTTTGTAATTATTTGAGCCTAAATCCCAATCCATGTTACATATGAACTCAAAGTAGTTTTTGACAATTTTAATGTGCATTGAAGTTTTCAAGAACGTAATTACTATTGAAACAGAGGTTCTTTTTCGTTTCCTAAGGGTTCTAAGTCATTTTAAAAAATTGCTTCTGGTATTGAATCTTCAATACAGCATGCCTGTATCACTTTATGTTTATAGCAGTTATTTTCAGGGTGATTCTCCAAGAGTGGTGTTCAACCTTTGCCTGTGGTGGAGCTTGACATCACTCTATTTAAAAGCCTTCCAGGTAGTTCTAATGAGTATCCTGGGCTGAGAAACACTGTTCTACATAAATGTGCAAGCATGTGAGTACTTCATTATGTCTGCAAATGTGACTAAGCCCTGGCATTTACACATTGAAATATATTCATTCATCCAACAACGTATTTACTGAATGTCTGTTTTATAACCAAGCACTATTCTAAATGTGTAAGATGCATGAATGAATAAAACAGACATAAATCGCTGCCTTTGTGAAGCTTATATTCTAGCAGGAAATACATTTTGCCAGGTACAGAATCATTTTACATATCTTACGTACTCCTCACAACACTGAGGGAGGTAGTTTTATTATGCCCTATTTTATAATTAAAATAAAAATGATAGTACAGAATGGTTAAGCTGTATGTCCCAAATCACACAGATAGAAAGAAGTCCCAGTGGAATTTGAATCCAGGCGTCTAGGGGTGCCTGGGTGGCTCAGTCGGTTGAGCAACTTGGCTCAGGTGGTGATTTCATGGTTTGTGGGTTCAAGCCCCGCACTGGGCTCACTGCTGACAGTGAAGAGCCTGCTTTGGATCCTCTGTACCCACCACCCCCCCCCCCGCCTCTGTCCCTCCCCTGCTCGCATGCACTCTCTCTCCCTCTCTCTCAAAAATAAATAAACATTAAAAAAATTATGGATCCAGGCATCTAAATCCACATTGTACATACTTAACTACAACACAGCTCATACTTTTACAAAATTTTGATAGCACACACTACATAGCAAAAGAGACTTACAAGACAGCTAGGCTCTTACTATGTCAAATCTCCAATTGCCTCACTTATAAATGTCCCATCTCCACAAGAACATAAGCTTCTCCTAGAAAGAGGCCGGTCTGGGAGGATTCAAGTGTACAGATTAAGAACACACTTTACCTTACCAATCACCAGCTATGTAGTCAAATTGCTTGAACTGTCTTAGCCTTGGCATCCTTTTATGTACAATAAAAACAGTATTACCCAACTCAGGGAGTAGCTGAGATAGTTTTAAAAAGCAGTATGCAGGATGCTTGGCACATAGCAGAAAGAAAAGGAAACATAAGATAAAAACAGAGAGGGAGGAAACCGTTAGAGACTCTTAAATACAGAGAACAAACTAAGGGTTGCTGGAGGGGAGGTTGGGGGGTGGGGGGGATGGGCTAAACGGGGGATGGGCATTAAGGAGGGCACCTGTTGGGATGAGCACTGGGTGTTATATATAAGTGATGAATCACTACATTCTACTCCTGAAATCAACACTACACTGTATGTTAGCTAACTTGAATTTAAAAAAAAAAGCAATGTGCAGGATGCTTGGCACATAGTAAGCACAAAAAATAGTCACTGCTATTATTATTCTCACACATACTGGCAGCCCCACAGCATCTAGCCAAAGCTAGGTAGATAGTAAATCTCTGAATAAATATGTGCTTTTTACTTGATTCCTCTCAAATATTCCAAGTTCCCCGGACACTTCTGTTCATTCAATAAACATTTAACAAGCTTCCATTATGTGTCAGGCAGTTCGAAGGGGTTATTTAAACAGAAGGTTCTTCTTCTAGTCATGGTAAATAATTCCACGTTTGCCAAAGGAATCGTTCTTCCCCCACAACTTGCCTACCTGCCCAGTGCAAAATTAAAAAGCACCACACTCTCCCCTAAGACGAATTTACCAACATATTTTTTAAATGCCATTAAAATTATTTATTTAATTATCTTCATGTAAATGAATGCAATGCCAAAAAAGGCATTTTTGTGTGTGATTGAATCTGTAAAGCACACTGGTTGCTAAATGCCTCTGAGAACCTGGGAACTCCTCTATTAAACAGGATTTATTTCCCAAGCCTAATTCATCGTAACTACATTCCTAAGGCAATGCCAGCATGGACTTGTCATGAGATGTGGCAATAAACCTCATTTTTTTTTTTTTAATAAACCTCATTTTCAAACAGGGAGAGAGATTTCTCAACTGGGATTCATCAGCAGTTAATGGCATTCTTCTGAAGGTATCAGTTGAGGGAAAAAAGTAAACCTGTGCATGGAAAAAAAGTAATCGTACTGTTATGGGGTGAACCATGACCTTATTTGCAGACCTCAAGTTAAAATGAGGCCATTAGGGCGGGTCCTAATCCAATAGGACTGATGCCTTTATAAAAAGGGGAAATGTGGACACAGACACTCACACGGTGAGAAAACCATGTAAAGATGATGACAGAGACCAGGGTGATGTGTCTACAAGCCAAGGAAGACCAAGGTTGCCAGCCAACCAGCAGCAGCTCAGGGAGAGTGGTCCCAAACAGATTCTTCATCACAGACCCCAGAACGAACCAACGCTGCCAGGACCTTCATCTCAGACTTGTAGTCTCCAAACTGTGTGACAATATATTTCTGGGGTATTTTTAAAGTTTATTTTTTTATTTATTTTGAGAGAGAGAGAGAGAGAGAGAAAGAGAGAGAAAGCGCATGCTTGATCAGGGGAGAAGTAGAGAGAGAAAGGGAGAGACAGAGAATCCTGAGCAGGCTCCACACTGTTAAGTGCAAAGCCTGACACAGGGCTCGAACCCACGAACCTTGAGATCATGACCTGAGCCGAAACCAAGAGTCAGATGCTCAACCAACTGAGACACCCAGATGCCCCTAAATTTCTGTTGTTTAAGCCTCTTAATGTGTTACTTCATTATAGCAAATACACATACTTCAAATACACATACTGGCAAATACACATACTTCAAAACTAGACCCAAAGTTTGGATATAGTATGATAGGGTTTGGCTAACTTCAAAATGTTGAGTTCCCTTTTCCAATTGTCCCCATGGAACTTTAGGTACCTTCCTATCATAGTGCTACCCTTCAGAAACTAACAATAAACAGATACACATTCCTATGAAAAACCACTGTTAAGGACAACATTCTCCTATAAATACTAAGCATCTGATGAATTTTTTAAAATTTTTTTAATGTCTGTTTATTTTTGAAGGAGACAGATACAGAGCATGAGCAGGGGAGAGGCAGAGAGAGAGAGGGAGACACAGAATCCAAAGCAGGCTCCAGGCTCTGAGGTGTCTGCACAGAGCTCTACGTGGGGCTCGAACTTAAAAAGTGATATCATGAGCTGAAGTTGGACGCTTAACCAACTGAGCCACCCAGGCACCCCCTGACAAAGTTTTATTTAACTCATTAAGGAGGTAGCCAGCAATGAAGATAAATGCAAAATCAAAAGTGTGTCTAAGAAATTGCAGCTTATGAGTCAGAAAAGAAATACCTAAAAAGACTGTTAAATAAAACAAACGAGCAAAGAGGAAAAAGGGTGGGGGGGGGGGGGCAAACCAAGAAACAGACTCTTAACTATAGAGAACTGATGGTTACCAGAAAGTAGCTGGGTAGGGGTAATGGGTTAAATGGTTACCAGAAAGGAGGTGGGTAGGGGGTACAGGGGGATTTAGGAAGGCACCTGTTGTGATGAGCACAGGATGATGTATGGAAGTGTTGAACCACTATATTGTACACCTTGTGTATCTCTATATATGTCTGGAATATTCTAGAAAGTCTCCTAAGATAAATTATCTTACTCTCCAGACAATAATAATAATAATAATTTGTTCCTACCTCCTTCAATTTCCACAATTTTAACTCTTTTCTCTTAGGTTGGAAAAGATTCTCAGCCAGGAGTGTTCAGGGTTACTGGAAAGTATGTGGGGAGAGTTTGTGAGGGAAGCAGAACCAGCAAAGTGAGAAGTTGAACCATGATACAATTGCCACAGAGGCTGCAGGTGATGGAACATGAGGTTCTGGAGCTGGAATGGCCTCTCAGAGTTGTTCTAATTTCAGGCAGAGATGAGATCTTACAAGTCCACACCCACCAGTCTTTGGATGGGCAGCCCCTTGGGAGACAGTAGCCACCGGTAAGAGATTCTCTTTACATAGGGGCCATGCCTGAGAAGGGGTACAGCTGTAGACCATTGGCAGCCAATGCTCCTAGAAGCTGGAAAGATGAGCACTTTGGTCCCGAGAAGACATGAGGGCAGCAAAACACAGCCTCCATTACACGCTTCTAATACTCATGACACACTTACGAAACGGGTAATTTTATCATGCCCATTTTGCTAATGGAAAAACCGACATTACACAGTTTGAATAACTTATATAAGCCGTACAGCTAATAAGTAATAAGGCCAAGACTGGAGCCCAGATGTCTGGCTCCAAAGACCATCACTCTGCATTCTCTCTGAAAGGGAGAGAGAGAGAAGAGAAGGATCCAGACACAGCACAAGGCCTGAGTGTGCAGTGGACTGAAACGGCCAGTGAGATGTCCTGGTGTCAGCGTGGCTGAAGGACATCTTAAGAATACTGTCTGATGTGCAATTGGAAGTTGTTATACGCTGTGATGGAAATGCTTTCTTTGTCTCCTCCTCCATATTTCCCACCTGCACCTAAATCTTCAGGGAAGTCTACTCCTTGCCTTAAAGGCAGTGGAGTTTTATGAATGTGGAAATCGAAGCGGCTGAATTTTACATCTAGGTCAATGAATACAAAATAGACATTGCCTACTGGAATAGAAAGATAATCCGAAATTGAACAAATTTAGAAAAAGCATGAGCCTGAGAACAGAAATAACCTTAAGAACATAAGCCCTCTGGGAATTCACAGAAATTTTAGGCAAAAGGATTTGGATTTCCATAGGGTTCTTCCCAGTAAAACTAGCGACAGGAAAAGTTTAATGTTAGAGCCTCACTCTCCATTTCCGTCTAGCACACCATTCCCCAGCTCCTTCGATTTCCATAGCCCTGGCACGTGCGCTGCCTCAACCACAACCCTGCTTGACTGGTGGTATTACTGAACAGATCACCCAGCACAGTTTTGTCAACTGAAGGCAGTTTAGGATATGTTCCTCATAAGGGTATCTGCATTCTCAAAAGGGACTCATAAAAATGCAAAAACTTGCATGACCCAAAGGAATAGAGTCAAATGACATTCAAAGTAGTTAAAATAATTTTCCTAAGGCACAATCCAAAATATCGTAAACACAGAGGAGGTATGTGTGGGTTGTCAGGGTCACAAGCAGAGACCTAACTACTTACCCTGAGGTCAGCCTGAGACATAATGGTTAGGTTTACAGAGAGACCCAAAAACATACCTAGATGTTAAGAAGACATTGCTAACTTGTATCAGTGGGGGAAGGGTCTTGGCAGGGAAAAAAAATTCACCTCAGGTTGTTCCAGTGAAGAGACTTTAATAAAGCAAGTAGTTAAAGGTAGGATTAAGGAGCAAACCACTATCTAATCTCAAAACCTACAATAAAGCTAAAGAAACCGAGAGCCTGTGGTACAGGACAAAAGGGATATCAAGGCACCGTGAAACCAGAGAATAGGCAAATGGTGGTCTTGGTGCAGTAAACCAGAATTAGTATAAAACTAATCCAAATCTTAGCCTTCTCTTTGGCAGACAAAAGAAGCTGAGGCACATCAATCCGTTCTGATATTTCTTAGTTTTCAAATCTTTTTAGTCACATTTGCAACTCTACTAAATCCTCTCTGAGATCTACTTGGCTCTCAGCTGTATCTCTGAGTGCTAAGGTAGAGAGGGAAGGCTGTATCTGAGGGTGGCAGAGTCAGGAATAGAAATTCGATCTCTTCACCCATCCCAGTTTGTTTTTTTTTGTTTTGTTTTTTTTTCAACGTTTATTTATTTTTGGGACAGAGAGAGACAGAGCATGAACGGGGGAGGGGCAGAGAGAGAGGGAGACACAGAATCGGAAACAGGCTCCAGGCTCTGAGCCATCAGCCCAGAGCCTGACGCGGGGCTCGAACTCCCGGACCGCGAGATCGTAACCTGGCTGAAGTCGGACGCTTAACCGACTGCGCCACCCAGGCGCCCCCCCCAGTTTGTTTCTATTATCATTCTATGGCTTTTGTCCATCGTATCCAGTATGGCCTACAGGTGTACATGTTCTTTCCATTTCTCATCACTACCCAGATATTCATGTCTCATTTGTGTCCTGTAGAACTATGGTAGGAAGGAAGGAAGGAACGAACGAACAAACGAACGAACGAAGGAACGAAGGAAGTGGGGTGGGGGGAAGGAAGGAGGGAGGAAGGAGGAAGGAAGGAAGGAAGGAAGGAAGTAAGGAACAAATGAAGGAATGAAGGAAGGAACAAACGAAGGAAGGAAGTGTGGGGGGAGGAAGGAGGAAGGAAGGAAGGAAGGAAGGAAGGAAGGAAGGAAGGAAGGAAGTGTGGGGGGGGAGGGAGGAAGGAGGAAGGAAGGAACGAACAAACGAATGAACAAACGAACGAATGAAGAAATGAAGGAAGGAACGAACGAAGGAAGGAAGTGTGGGGCGGGAGGAAGGAGGAAGGAAGGAAGGAAGGAAGGGAAAGGAAGAAAGAAAAGAAATAATGATAAAAACATGAACAAGCCAAAGAGAGAAAAAAAAATCCTCAATGTGATAAAGGTATGTATGAAAAATCTACACATAATATCATACATGATAGTTACAGACCAAACACTTTCTCCCTGAGACTGAAACAGACTAAGGATGTCTGCTTGCACCACTTCTGTTCAGCATTGCACTGGAGGTCACAGCCAGTGTAGTAAGACAGGGGGAGAAAAAGCAGAGAAAATAGAGCATACAGACTCGGAATAAAAAAACAAAACTGTCTTCATTTTCAGATGATATTACCATGTAAAATCCTAGTAATCTACAAAAATCTACTAGAATTAATATGTGACTTTACAGTCACAGTACATGGAAGCTCTTTAAAAAGTTCAACTGTATTCCTATAATAAGCAACTACAAACTGAAAAATAAAAATTTCAAAATATCACTAACAATGGCATTTAAGAACATGAAGTATGAAGGGCTAAATTTAGTAAAACAGGTATAAGACCTTACACTAAAAGCTAGAAAACATTGCTGAGAAAAAGTAACGAAGTTGTAAATGAATAAAAGTATTGTATTTGTGTATTTAAGGACCTGATATTGTTAAGATGTCAAATTTTCACATAGATACAACACAATCCCTATCACAACCCAGTTGATTTTAAAATTTTACAGAAATGAAAATGACACAAAATAGTCAAGTAATGTTGAAAAAAAAAGTTGGAGAACTTTCATTGCCCAATTTCAAGACTCACTATAAAGACAAACAGATCCAGTATATGATTATTGAAGAAAAAATTGACAGGTCAATAGAAAAAAAAAGAAGGATTCCAGAAACAGATCCACACATATACAGCTTTCAAAGAGATGCTGAAACAAATCACTGGAGAAAAGAATATTCTTTTAACAAATGATGCTGGGAAAACTGGTTATTCATATTGGGGGGAAAAATTAATCTTGACCCCTAACTCACACTGTATACGAATAATGCTTCAGGAGGCATCACAGATACAAACCTAAAATCTACAACTATAAATCTTTAGAAGAAAACAGAAGAAAATAACTTCATGCACTGGAGTAGACAATGTTTTTAGGTAGGATGCAGGAAGTTCTAACCATAAAAGAAGAAACTGATAAACTGAACTTCATAAAAAATAAAAAACCCACTTATCAAAAGACATATCAAAAGATACCACCACGACTCACTCTGCCACTCCCATTCCCGCACCAGGAATTCTGAAAAGATGTTCCTTCGTAAAAGCAGTAAGAACACTAGCGAAAATCGTCAAAATTGCTTTTTTCAGAACTCTGGAAATGACCATTTGAGTGGAAGAGGTTGGCAGCAGCTGGGTCTCAGCCTTCTAATGCATCAGGTTTTGTTGTTGTTGCGTTTGCCTCCAACTCACGCAAAATTGTGATGATACTAACAAGGCTAGATTCCCCTCTTCTCCGAACCAAAGTCTCCGCTAAAAATCAAGTCAAATCAAAGTCTCTACCTGGGCCTTAAAGCATGGGTGGGATCAATCTTCCAAAATGTGCGGTAACTCGGAACTTGAGAGAACCCAGCTCGTGCTTCGTTTGTGCCTGGGAGTATCCCACCAAGACATCTTTTCACCATTTCTTTCCTTCTACTAGATCGCCAGGTGGCCAAGTCCACAAGCTGAGCATATGCCCTAATGGGAGCTGAAATGTCTATGGTACCTTCTAGCAGCCACCCCTAAGTTGTGGGATTCTTCTCTTTGAGCCTTCTGCCTTTACCCTTAGGGGAAGCAACAGAGTGTGGGAAGCAAACAAACTTTCCTCACCAACACCCTATTCCAGATGGAGTGACATCTTGTCTTCCACCCTCCATTTATAATACACTTGATTTACAAGGGTGGAGGTGAAGGCTTCACAGAATAATTTTCTGGTCATAGGTGTGTGGCCATAGCTACTGGCAGCTCTCTAAACTTAGAATGTGGGAAACTTAATACGTTTGTCCTCTTGAGCTTTGGAACTTGGCTGTAATTCCAAGATAATGGGAAAAACTCTAATCAATAAGGGTTTTTAAGGATTGAGGAGGCAGTGTATTTAGCAAACATAAAATGAGTTTCAGAATCAGACTTCCAGGCATTCAGTATTTTTATTCAATGCCTACTACATTTTAGGCTCTAAACTAATTGCTGGTTGTGCAGAAGTAAATAAAGTACACATTATCCCTCTTCTCGTTGGGCTTATGATCCTGACGAAGAAAACGGACAATAGATAAATAAGCAAACATACGACGTATGGCCGATAGCTGTAACTACTGTGAAGGGTACAACACGAAGAAGTGGCAGACAATGGGAATTACGGTGAATAGGACCGGTGACCCCGAGCAGGCAACAGCAACAGGGTATAAAGTGACCTGGATTTGGGGCACCCGGGTGGCTCAGTTGGTTGAGCCTCCGACTTCAGCTCAGGTCATGATCTCACCGTTCATGAGTTCAAGACCCGTGTCAGGCTCTGTGCTGACAGCTCGGAGCCTGGAGCCTGCTTCGGATTCTGTCTCTCTCTCTCTCTCTCTCTCTCTCTCTCTCTCTGCCCCATCCCCACTCATGCTCTGTCTCTCTCTGTCTTAAAAATAAATAAAACATTAAAAAAAATATTTAAGTAACCTGGACTGGACGCTTCACTCTCTCACTTAATAAAGACATCGTGATCTCCCTATTACCTAATGTCTCGGTTTCCTCATCTGTGAAACAGGAAGAATAATTTTTACCACACAGGGCTGTTGTGAAGATTCAGTTAAGTAAGAATATGAAAGGCATCTTTCTCCTATTACTTTCCTGGAACACAGTAAAGGTTTTTAAAAGGCAACTGCTACCGCTAAATACAGGATTCACTAAATGCGAATCCTGGACAAAAACAAAACAAAACAACCAGATTCAACATTTATTAGCATCGTAACTCTGCGGAAGCCATGTAACAGCTCTGAGCTTTCTTTTCCTCTACTGTAAAAGAAAAGACAGCAGCTTACAGAGCATAAGACTATAAACTACCTAATAAAATAAAACTGTTTATTTGTAAAGCTCCATGGGGTCTACAATAAAAAAAAAAATCTGTCTTGAATACTGGCACTATGCGGTGGAAGAAAATGAAGACTTCCCTTGGATCTTTAACTACAAGGTAGCCTTTACCTGAGTTGGATCCTGAGTTGTCCAAAAGACTTCAATCCAAATATTTCGTATAAAATGGCTATGGTTCAGTAACTTTCCCTGAGTGCTTAAGAAGCAAATACAAATCCTCCTTCGAGAGACCAATCTGCAAACCAGGTCTTAGAGAATTCCAAATAAGTACCAAGAACATAGGAAATCTTCGTCAAAAATCTCAAACACAGGAAAATAAAAAGGACTCGATGAGTACAAGCCAGCAAAAACTACAGATTCTAGAATATTAAAACTGTCATAAATAGAGTATAAAATAATTATGTTTGATGGCTTTAAAGGAATAAATGATGGAGTTAAAATTGAAGAACAAGAGACTGCAAGTAACTGTTGTTTAAGGAATAAAAATAACTTTTAATAAACAAAACAATAAAATTAAAAGAAAAGTATAAATGAGTAGACGGCATATAGAAGAAACAGAAAAGAAAAATGAGTAAACTACAATGCAGATCTAAAGAAATGACCCAAGGGGGCACCTGGGTGGCTTGCTCAGCCAGTTAAGCATCCCACTTTGGCTCAAGTCATTATCTCCCCATTCATGAATTCAAGTCCCACATGGGGTCACTGCTGTCAGGCAGGGAGCCTGCTTTGGATCCTCTGGCTCCCTCTCTCTCTGCCTCTCCCCTACTCACGCACATGCTCTCTCTCTCTCTCTCTCTCAAAAATAAATAAGTATTTGAAGAAGAAGAAGAAGAAGAAGAAGAAGAAGAAGAAGAAGAAGAAGAAGGTGGTGAAGAAATGACCGGAATGCATAATAAAAATAGAAAATATGAAAGGAAAGGAAAGTTAGGAAACATAGGGAACAGTGAGAAACTAAATCTAACACATGTCTGTTAGAGTTTCAGAAAGAGAAAAGGAAGAACTGAGTAGAGGCAATATTTGAAGACATATTAGGAAGCCATTAAAAGCACCCCAATAAAAGGAGAGCTCTGTTCATGTGCTGGAAGACAATATTGTAAAGATGTTAGTTCTCCATTGAATGATCTATGGATTCATAAAATTCCAATCAAAATTCCTATAGGCTTTTGGAAGAACTTAACAGGTTAACTGTATGACGTACATAGAAGAACGAAGAACAAAAGTAGCCAAGACTCCTGGAGAACCAAAAGAAGCAAGTAGGGCTTGCAATAACAGATATCAAGACTTGTTACAAAGTGCTAACAATTAATACACTGTGGTATTGAGACAGTAATAGACAAACTGACAGATGGGGGGGTATAAAAAAAAGGAAACAACCAAAAAATATATGAAAACTTGACTTATGACAGAACTGGCACTGAAGAATAGTGAGGAAAGATATATTTTTCAATAAATGGTCCCAGAAAAATAGATTATCCTTATAGAAAAAAATGAAACTGAGCCTACCTCAAATGATACATAAAAACTGATCCAAGGGAGATGAAATACGGTAAAGTGAAATTAAAACCTATGTAACTTTTAGAAGAGAATACAAGAAAGTGTCTTTTTTTATAAAAATGGAAGCATTTAATTAATAAACACACACAAAATGCAGATATCCTAAAAGGAAGGAGTTATAAATTCAATTAAGTTAAGTAATTCTGTTTATCAAAACATTTTGAAGAAAGTAAAAAGACAAGGCACAAAATAGAAAAAGTTATTTTCAACAATTATAACTGACAAAGAATTAGTAGAAATCAATAAGCAAAAGAAAAAGAATCCCCCTCCCAAAAAATGGACCAAAGATTTTAGCAATGGGGAAACCCACATAGAAAAAGGGGGGGGGGGGACATGATCAAATTCATTAGTAGTCAGAGAAATGGAAATTTGCCTCCTCGCCACCCCATTTCTCTCTCTACTACAAAACCGACAGCGTGGCAAAAATTAAAAAGTGTGACAATATTAGCTCTTGGAATGATGGGGAACTTACATACTGTTCGAAGGAGTACAACAGGGCACAATCACTTTAGAAAACAAACTGGTGTTACATGGGAGCGCGAAAGGTGCACAAAGCAAAAGAATTACCAGTCACGCTCCAAGTTACAGATAGTATCTCTGGCACACATGGATGTCAAAAGCATCATATCTGCACTGCTTATCATAGAAAAATATGGAAACTGCCCAAATGTCCAATGAAAGCAGAATGGATAAATACATTATAGTCGTGCAATAAAATGATACTCTGTAGCAATGAAAACAAATGAACTTCAGGTGAAACTCCAGAACAGTGGCGATTGAGAAACACCAATTACAGAATACCTTAGTTGTATTTCGTGTACGTGACATTTAAAAAATGCAAACAGAGCTACAGTATGTTTTCTTTTGTATATGTGTGTATGTGTGTATTTAGTTCTATACAATTTTATCACACGCATAGGTCCACACACTCAGCAACAGATATAGAACAGTTCAATCACCATGAAGATGCCTTCATGTTGTCCTGTTATAAACACATTCACCTCCCTTCATCCTACTCCAGGCTTAACCCCTGATGACCACTAATCTGCTCTCCATCTCTAAAATTTCATTGTTGCAAGAATGTTATATAAATGGAGCCATACAGTATGCAATCTTTTGGTAATGGCTTTACTCATTTGACAGAATTCCTTTGAGATCCATCCAAGTTACTGCATATCAACAATTTGATCCCTGGTACTGTTTTGTAGCATCCCATGGGACAGATGTCTCTCAGTTTATTTAACCATTCACCTTCTGATGGACATTTGGGTAATTTCTGGTTGGGGATTATTACAAATAAAGCTGCTATTAACATTTCTGTACAGGCTTTTGTGTGAACATAAATTCATTTCCCTGGGATAAATGTTCGAGAATGAAATTACTAAACTGTATGGTAATTGCATGTTTACTTTTATAAAAAACTGGCAAACTGTTTTTCAGGATGGCTGAGACATTATACATTACTGCCAGCAATGTGTGAGAGATCCAGTTTCTCGGCATCAGTGCCAGAATTTGGTGTTACTGCTAATGTTTTATTTTAACTGTTCTAATAGGTGTGTAGTGATTGTGATACTGTGGTTTTAACTTGCATTTCCCGAATGTCTAACGATATTGAACATCTTTCCATTTTCATATTTGCCACCTATATGCCCTCTTCAGTAAAATACATGTCCGTGTCTTTTCTCTGTCTTCCAACTGGATTCTTTGTTTTCTTATTGTTGAACTTCAAACACTCTTTATATATTCAGGATACAAATTCTTTATCATTGATTTATTGTATATTTTAATGTCAAAAACACACCGTCTTGATGACTGCAACTTTAGAATTCCTGAAATCAAATAATGTTAGTCCTCCAAATTTGTTAATCTTTTGCTGAGTTATTTTGACTACTGTATATATTTTAGTGTTCTACAGAAATTCTAGAATCAGCTTGTCAACTTAAACACACACACACACACACACACACACACACACACACTAGCCTGCTAGGATTTTGATTGGGATTGTATTGAATCTATGTTAAATCTGTATTTCTGAAGTATGGTATCTTTTTTTTTTAATTTTGTATATGTTTATTTATTTTTGAGAGAGAGAGTGAGAGCAGGACAGGGACAGAGAGAGAGGGAGACACAGATCCAAAGCAGTCTTCAGGCTCTGAGCTGTCAGCACAGAGCTTGATGTGGCACTCGAACTCACAAACTATGAGATCATGACCTGAGCCAAAAACAGATGGCTAACTGACTGAGCCACCCAGACACCCCTGAAGTATGGTATCTTAACAATATTGAGTCTCCTGACCCATGTACAAGGTATATATATATATATATATATATATATATATATACACACTTCCGTTTATTTAGATCTTCTTTAACTTATACCAGTATCTCATAGTTTTCAGTATGTAGCTCTTCCACATTTTTGTCAGATTTATTTCTAAGTACTTTATATTTTTCATGCTACTGTAAATGTTACTGACCTTTTATATATCAACTTGTAGTTGTTCATTGCTAGCATACAGAAATACAATTGATGTTCATACATTGCTTTGTATACTGCAACCGTGATCAACTCACTTATTAGTTCTAGTAGCCTATTTGGAGATTCCACAAGATTTTCCACAAGGATAATTATATCATCTGTGAATAACTATGGTTGCTTTCTTGCTTTCATTTTGGTTAGTTCTTGCTTTTCAATCTGGACATCTTTTATTTCTATTTCTTGGCTGACTGCAAGAAATTCTTGAGAGGTGGCATGACATAGAGGTTAAGAGAACACATTCCACAGGGTTGGAATTCTGGTTACCACACTTACTAACTATATGACTGGACAGTTATTTAACCTCTATATACTTCCATTTCCTCATCTGTAAAATGGGGATACTGGTCTACCTACCTATCAGGATTGTTACAGGGTTAAGTAAGAATAGGGCACTTAGGAGTGTCTGGAACACACAAAACACTATATATCAAGGTTTTACACTGCCATCATCATGTAAGTTATAAATATGTGGTGAAAAAAATAATGAAAAACAAGGGAATAAGGAAAAATTTCAGGCCAATTAGAGGAGGCTAAGAGATGGACTAACGAAGATACCTATGTGGACTTCAGAGGTCATGGTAGCACCCTGTGTTATTAAAATGGATAATGAATATTCAAATATTTATTGGTTATTATTCCCCATAACTTACATTTTATACATATTTTGTTATATTTTATGTCCTCTCTCTTCAATAAGAAGCATTTTTAAACAATTTTTTGATGTTTATTTTTGAGAGAGAGACAGAGCATGAGCAGGGGAAGAGCAAAGAGAGAGGGAGACACAGAATAGGAAGCAGGCTGCAGGCTCCAGGCTCCGAGCTGTCAGCACAGAGCCCGATGCAGGGCTCGAACTCAAGAACCATGAGATCATGACCTGAGCTGAAGGTGGACGCTTAATCAGGCACCCCAATAAAAAAGCATTTTTAAGCCTTATAAAATTAGAAGCAGAAAAGGGACAGGAGAGTCCTTATACAGTGAGGTGACTACTGTCCACTCGAAGTTGCCACCCTAGAAAATATGCACAAAATTCCCCTCAATAACACATAGTATTTTCCAGAGATTCTCATATCTTGTTCACAAGTTTAGAGATTCCTCTTTTTTTGGAAATGTCTTCTAAACCTGCAGCCGTTCTTCTGAACATTCTCACTGGTGACAGTCCTTATCCTTTGAGAATAGATTTTATTTTCTTCAAACACCAACAAGCTACTTGAAATCAAATGTGATGGATGAGATGGGAGATTTAGTTCTATAATAGATAAGTGAGGTAACAATGTGCTTCATAAAACAGCTTCTCAAAGTAATTCCAAAGAATAATAGACTTTTGGGGCAAACCAAGTAATCTAATCCAACTTTCCTCCCAACTCAGAAACTAGTTGTACCAAGAATCCTGACAAATGATCACCAAGCTTCAGTTTGGAATTTCCAAGTAGCACAAACTACAACAAAATACCCTAGGACACCAGTGGTAATGAGCGTGAATATTTACCAATTAATCTAATTGCCACATTTTCTAAATGTATAATCTTTTGTTATATTTTGTGGGTTACTGTTGGTCCATTATTCCAGTTTATAGGTATCTAAATCTGATTTCCATCATCTTGTGCACTGACTCTAGTTCCCAGAGGAAAAAAAGTGCAAGGCAATAAGTTGATAAGCATGCCTGTATGATTCACTGAAGTCATCAATGAAAGAAGCAACCAGGACATGACCAAGTAAAGAAGTCCTCCTCAAACAGAAACCTGCTTCCAGCTTGGAATTAATTAATAATATTCATGGGGATGGTTTCCATCTTGTCCATAGGGAAATCAGGAAGAACTATCAGATGCACTGCTAAAATCTAGATATAATTTATCTATGGAATTTCCCAAAGCTATCACTATAGTAACCTTGTCCAATAAATGAAATGAGGCCAACCTCATATATTTCTTTTAGGGAACTCATGCCTAGTTCATTGTGATTTTTCCTTTCTAAGTCTACATAAAACATTCATATAAGGACTCTTAGAGGAATTTTGTAGAGGTTGCTGTTAATCTTATTAAGTTATAAATTCACCTCCCCAATTTTGACAATAAGAGTATTTTCCTATCACCAGTCTTCCAGAAACTCTACCATTTTCAGTATTTCTCAGACATTATTGGTCCATGGTCCTATGATCAAATTTTCAAGATCTCCATCTATCTGTGTATAATTTACTTGAATGTGGAAAGCTTACCTCTTCAAAAAAATAGATTATTTTGAAATACATTCTTTTTGATCTTGGATTTTTCATATTATCAATATTTATTCCTCTCTTCCAGTTTTAAGATAATTCTCCCTAAAGGAATTATCTGAAGCAATACTGGACAAAAGTTCATGTCCATTATAGATATAAAATACTAATAATATTACTTTCCTTAGAATTTAGGATTCTTTCTGGTGTAGCCACTCTGGAAAACAGTGTGGAGGTTCCTCAAAAAATTCCAAATAGACCTACCTTATGAACCAGCAATAGCACTGCTAGGAATTTACCCAAGGGATATAGGAGTACTGATGCACAGGAGCACTTGTACCCCAATGTTTATAACAGCACTCTCAACAATAGCCAAATTATGGAAAGAGCCTAAATGTCCATCAACTGATGAATGGATAAAGAAATGGTGGTTTATATACACAATGGAGTACTACATGGCAATGAGAAAGAATGAAATATGGCCCTTTGTAGCAACATGGATGGAACTGGAGAGTGTGATGCTAAGCGAAATAAGCCATACAGAGAAAGACAGATACCATACGGTTTCACTCTTATGTGGATCCTGTAGAAACTTAACAGAAACCCATGGGGGAGGGGAAGGAAAAAAAAAAAGATGTTAGAGTGGAAGAGAGCCAAAGCATAAGAGACTCTTAAAAACCGAGAACAAACTGAGGGTTGATGGGGGGTGGGATGGAGGGGAGGGTGGGTGATGGGTATTGAGGAGGGCACCTTTTGGGATGAGCACTGGGTGTTGTATGGAATCCAATTTGACAATAAACTTCATATATTGAAAAAAATAAATGAAAAAAATAAATTTAAAAAATTAAAAAAAAAGAATTTAGGATTCTTTCAAGGGTACTGAGTGTTAAAAATATCCAACACAAATGTCAATACTACCCAAAGCAATCTACACACTCAAAGCAATCCCAATCAAAATTGCACCAGCATTCTTCTCGAAGCTAGAACAAACAATCCTAAAATTTGTGTGGAACCACAAAAGGTTCCAAATAGTCAAAGTAATATTGAAGAAGAAGACCAAAGCGGTAGGCATCACAATCCCAGACTTTAGCCTCTACTACAAAGCTGTAATCATCAAGACAGCATGGTATTGGCACAAAAACAGACACACATACCAATGGAATAGAATAGAGATCCCAAAACTGGACCCACAAAAGTATGGCCAACTAATCTTTCACAAAGCAGGAAAGAAAATCCAAAGGAAAAAAGTCTCTTTAACAAATGGTGCTGGGAGAACTGGACAGCAACATGCAGAGGAATGAAACTAGATCACTTTCTTACACCATTCACAAAAATAAACTCAAAATGGATAAAGGACCTGAATGTGAGACAGGAAACCATCAAAACCCTAGAGGAGAAAGCAGGAAAAAACCTCTCTGACCTCAGCTGCAGCAATTTCTTACTTGACACATCTCCAAAGGCAAGGGAATTAAAAGCCAAAATGAACTATTGGGACCTCATGAAGAGAAAAAGTTTCTGCACTGCAAAGGAAACAATCCACAAAACTAAAAGGCAACCGATGGAATGGGAAAAGATATTTGCAAATGACATATCGGACAAATTCCCAATGTTATAGTATTTGAAGGTGGGGACTTTGAGAGGTTTAGATAAGGTCCAACGATGGCATTAATGTCCTTACAAAAAATGAATCAAGGAGCACCCTGACCTTGGACTTCCCAACCTCCAGAACAATGAGGAATAAATTCCTGTAATTTAAGCCACCCAGTCTCTGGTATTTTTTTATGCAGCATGAGCTAAGACACACCCTACCCATAGCAGTAAGATATCTTGTGGAAATGAACTGCTATATGTAAAATTACTTCCCTGCTGAAAAACAAAGTAACTCTGACATTAAACCTACATTCTCAACCCAGACTTTGAGTTTCCCTGCCGACTGCATCCCTGCATCCATTCATGCAAGGGTCTACCTCGCTAATTCACATATTTAGTTCTTCCATCAGCTGAAGTGAATCGCTCGTTTCCACACCTTCACAAATACTAATTTTGCCACCTGAAATGGCCTTATCCTTACCTTCTTGCTGTTCATATTGTTATCTTCCATTTCTCCTTCCTACAGAAAACAAAAATTAAAATAACCACCATAAAAACTACTAAGAATAAGCCTCTGTGGTTTCCTATAATAAAATCACCCCTGTCTGGTTACTGCTATGCTCCTTTCCATATCTTCTTTCTTGGTAGAAAGGAGGACATTTAAAACTAAATTTTAGGGGTGCCTGGGTGACTCAGCTGGTTAAGCATCCGACTTTGGCTCAGGTCATGACCTCACAGTTTGTGGGTTCAAGCCCCGTGTCGGGATCTACGCTGACAACTCAGCGCCTGGGGCCTGGATTCTGTGTCTCCCTCTCTCTCTCTGTCCCTCCCCTGCTCGTGCTCTCTCTCCCTCCCTCAAAAATAAATAAACATTTTAAAAATTATTTAATAAAAATAAATAAATAAAAACCAAATTTTAGATCAGTGGTTTGGTTTTAAAGATTCTAATTTAAATGGTGTGGGTAGGACCTGATATTTGAAAAACCTCCCTGTGGGGATCTAATATGCAGCCAGGGATAAAAGTCACTGTGGGATCAATGCTCCTCAGTCCAGCTGTGCACAGAGTCTCTAGTCAAGCTTCGGAAACATGCTCTTAATTAGGGGTCATCCATAGACCTACCAGATTAGAAGTTCTGAGGCCTAGGCATTTGTATTATTAAACAGTTCTTACCAGGCCTAAATTGAGAACCCTAGTCCCAAACAGTATGCTAGTCTCATGATGAAGGGTGGAAGGCTATGAGGCCCACTCACCTCTTCCCTCTCATTCTGAAAGTCCAGAAATAATGCCCTTTTAACATCTTCCAAAACATGTGGGTATTACATGGTGCCCTATTGGGTCATTATTTTTTTTTTTTTAATTTTCAATGTTTATTTATTTTTGAGACAGAGCAGGAGCAGGGAAGGGACAGAGAGGGAGGGAAACACAATCTGAAGCAGGCTCCAGACTCTGAGCTGTCAGCACAGAGCCTGACATGGGGCTCAAACCCACAAACCGTGAGATCGTGACCCGATCCAAAGTCAGAGGCTCAACTGACCAAGCCACCCAGGTGCCCCCCGCCAATCAAGTCATTATAAAGGCCCAGTGAGGGGTGCCTGAGTGGCTCAACTGCTTAAGAGTCCGACTTCAGCTCAGGTCATGATCTTACAGATAGTGGGTTTGAGCCCAGTGTCAGGCTCTGTGCTAACGGCTCAGAGCTTGGAGACTGCTTCAGATTCGGTGTCTCCCTCTCTCTCTGCACCTCCCCCGCTCACACTCTCTTTTCCTCTCTCTCAAAAAAAAAAAAATAATAAACATTAAAAAAAATTTTTAAGGCCCAACTTCATTTAAAGTGGCACTGTGACAGGGGCGCCTGGGTGGCGCAGTCGGTTAAGCGTCCGACTTCAGCCAGGTCACGATCTCGCGGTCCATGAGTTCGAGCCCCGCGTCAGGCTCTGGGCTGATGGCTCGGAGCCTGGAGCCTGTTTCCGATTCTGTGTCTCCCTCTCTCTCTGCCCCTCCCCGTTCATGCTCTGTCTCTCTCTGTCCCCAAAATAAATAAACGTTGTAAAGTGGCACTGTGACATATGCTCAACATAATAAGCAAGTGTGGGCGCATGCAAAAGCGCCCTGTTTTGTGCAAAAGAAAAAGAGGAGTAGGGGCACCTGGGCAGCTCAGTCAGTTAAGCATCCAACTCTTGATTTTGATCTGGGCTCAGGTCATGACCTCACATTTCATGAGTCTGAACCCAGAGTTGGGCTCTGCACTGACAGCATGGAGCCTGCTTGGGGATTCTCTGTCTCTCTCTCTCTCTGTCTCTCTCTCTCTCTCTGTCTCTCTCTCTCTGTCTCTCTCTCTCTGTCTCTCTCTGTGTCTCTCTGTGTCTCTCTTTCTCTCTCTCTCTCTCAAAATAAATAAACTTAAAAAAAATAATACAAAAAGAAGAAGAGTAGGCAGAGCAGCTAGGAAAAACATGCATTACCCAGAAACACTCCATACTCTCTGAAGACGAACCGCATAACTATGACACAATCCCTAAGCTGTTACATCAGTGGTATGGCTAGTCTTCAAGGACCACAGAAGAGGGAGTGAAATCTGCCGGGAAAGGAAGTAGGAAAGGTTCAGGGATGAGATGGCATTTGAGCTCAGCCTGAGAAGAATTTCACCAGATGAAGAATCAGGTTCAAACTTTGGTATGAAGTGGCGAAAGCATAGCAAAGGCCCAGAGCTGTGACCACGAATGTCTTGGGCTGGTACAAAGAGTCACTGTGGGGACTCGTAGGGAACATGAAGGAAAGAAACAGAGCATAAAGCTGCATTACATGGCTGAGGGCAAGAGAGTGAAGCCTTGAATGGCCTACTAGGGAGGTCACAGACAATGGGAATCACCAAATAAGAGAACCCATTCTCACTCTGGTCCGCCAAATCTTTCTTATTAATAGAACTTCAATGGAACCGAAATAGGATGTTCAATGTTATAGCTTCCTGGGGATCACGGAACATTCTTACAACTGTCTTAGTATAAATTTGCAACATCTTCAGACAACGTGAACATTCATGAAAAGGTTCGTTGTCAGAATAAAAGCTGCAAGAAAGGACTTTAAATGACTGTAAAATTTCCTAAGTGAAGCTCGCACACTGTTCAAGCTCATGATCGATTCCCACAGGTATCCCCAACTGCTCTCACATTCCGATGCTATAATAGCCTGCCACTCACTTCTGCTTTACACCAGTAACCCAAAGACAGCTGGATCCAGAACAGGTTAACTCAAATGTAAAGCACAAGACGCTAGTGGAGGCAAACTCAGCAGGGAGGTAATTAAAAATGAAATCACTACTCTCTTAATGGTCTTTAAAAGCAAATGATAATGTAGACTCTTGAATACATACAGCATGTGTTGGAAAACTGAAGGGGACACTGAGAGTGAACATTTGATCACTGACCGAGAAAGGTTCTCTCCTCCAGTCCCAAACTTCATCCCTGCCCCCCACAAAAAGGCTCTGCACAAACTCCCAAAGGTCGAGTGGATGCCTCCCTAATCTTTCCCTCCTCAACTTTGAACATGCTTCAGCACCATTATTGACCTACTCCTTTGCCTCTCCTTCTGAAAAAGCAAAGCAGAAAAAAACAAAAACAAAAACAAACAACCAGCTCTATCTCCCAGCTTAAGCAAAATTTTCCACTAATGTTTTTATTCCATTTCTGCCTGCCTCTTGCAAAAATTATGTCAACACCCTTTACTCACTGCTAACTTGAGTCTCTCCTTCAAGACCAGCTCTTATCTCTTCTTGTGGAACTCGTGCTATCCCACTTAGACTATAAGATCAATTCACTTTTTCTAACCTTTCTTATTAGATTATAGAATCCTTGGGGACAGGGTCTTGTCTCATTCGGGGAAATGAAGTGAGAAGCAAATACTAGGTGGCCAACATTTGTGAATGCGATTGGAAGTACAGGAAGAAACTCGCCTTGTACACAGAGAAATTCCAACAGGGATGCCTTCTTCGATGTGGTGGTTTAGACTCTGTGGGGTGTGGAGGCCCTACTACTAAATCATGGCCAGAAATGGCTCAGACATGCGTTTTGGGCTCTCAAGAAGAAGGAGGAAAAGAAACATTGTATTTTTTTTCTTTCTGTAACTTAGAAGAAGAAACCAGAACCCTATTTAAAATGAGTACTTGGGGGCGCCTGGGTGGCGCAGTCGGTTAAGCGTCCGACTTCAGCCAGGTCACGATCTCGCGGTCTGTGAGTTCGAGCCCCGCATCAGGCTCTGGGCTGATGGCTCAGAGCCTGGAGCCTGTTTCCGATTCTGTGTCTCCCTCTCTCTCTGCCCCTCCCCCGTTCATGCTCTGTCTCTCTGTCCCCAAAATAAATAAACGTTGAAAATAAATAAATAAATAAATAAATAAATAAATAAATAAATAAATAAAATGAGTACTTGGCATTTTGGTTGCAGGGATGAGTTCTCAGGAAAATGAAAAATGAAATAAAATCAAAGAGTAGACAAGCACATTTTAGGTGACATCAGCATTTTAGAAGATGCCATGGAGCCTCTGCAAGGCTTAAAGTTGCTCATTTATTATCAAGCATGGGTCCACTCAGTAACAGCTGCGTTGTGTGTGTGTGTGTGTGTGTGTGTGTGTGTGTGTGTGTGTACATGGTCATACAGAAATATTCTTTATTTCCTTGTTTTTATTTTTTACATAGATATTTGGAAGTGTTAAATTAGGTTTCCATGAAAATTAGGGAGAAGAGAAATATCATGTGGGGTGGCAATGAGGCAGGAAGGAGGAAAGGAGGAAATTCTGACAAGGGAATAAGACAAGCAGGGTTCACACCCCCCTTCGCACTTCATGAAGCCTTCTCACACAAAGCCTGCTGCCCAACAGCCATTCCTGGCTGAAAAACATCTCAGCATCAAACTGTTTCCATATGTACCACTTCCAATGGCTTTAAACTTCCCCTTAACATCCTTGTTGTAAATGATGCAACCCGCCAGTGGACTGTGAGCTCAACGCCCTTCCACCAGGACAGAGGTGCTCCTCAGAGGCTGCCTTCTGAGAATGTGCTCGGAGAGCAGCCCCATATAGAATGAGGAGTGAGGACTTAGTCATGTGCTGCCACCCACTCGTGGCACCTCAAGTGAATGAAAACGAGGGGCGCCTGGGTGGCTCAGTGAGTTGACTGGCTCAGGTCATGATCTCGTGGTTCACGAGTTTGAGCCCCGTGTCAGGCTCTATGCTGACGACTCAGAGCCTGGATGCTGCTTCAGATTCTGTGTGTGTGTGTGTCTCTCTCTGCCCCTTTCCTGCTCGCACTCAGTGTCTCCCTCTCTCAAAATAAATAAACTTAAAAAAAAAAGAAAGAAAAGAAAACTCTCTGTACTTGTAGAAAATGTGAGACAGGGATAGCTCTTGATAAGATACAAATAAACTAAAAACAAAACAAAAAACCAAGAGCCAGCTGGACTGGCGATGGCTCCTAGCCTTGTAAGGATAATGATGATGAGCAGTTGAACATCTACCTTCTATTCAACACTAGGAAATGGTATCATTCTTGTTAGAGCAGCTTTCTGGATGAGTTATGATGATGCCCAGGGAGGTTACATAACTTAGCAAGTTAAAAAAGGATGGAGTGGGGATTTGAACCCCAAAGACAGCCCCTTGGAGAAGACAGGCCACCCTGCCAGCAGTTGCTAAGAAAGGAACCAAGGCCAGTGAGGAAGAGGCACAGTAACGATGCCAGTAAAAATGGGAGGGCACTCTCTCTGACTCAGGACAGTCTGAGGGACCTGAGAGCTTCCTCTGTAAAACACACAAGGCTCCAACCAACACGTCTCTAGTCATCAAGTCAAAGCCTCAGGAAAACAGGAGACTTGCTGAGGCCAGACTTCCCCACCGCCCCTGGAAATCCTCTGAAAACCCAGAGTGTCCAGGGAGGATGGTGGAAAACATGGGAAAAATCACAGTTTCAGGAGGCTCATAATTCCTCCAAGTGAGAACAGTGGTCTTTAGGACTTTGGTAGTGGTCTCCCCAGCCCTAAGCAATGAAGAAGCAAAGAAGCTTCTAGCAGAGGCACCAGTGACTCTAAGGGCACAGAGCTGGTGATGTAAAAATTTTCCTGTTGGAGGGACTTATAACAAGTGTGATCACAATATAAAGGGCCAGATTTTTCACTGGGATGGATTTCTTGTGTATAAAATACACAAGGGACATGGTCTTTTGTCAATTTTTTTTTTTTTTTTTTGGTCAGCAGAGAGTTCTTGGTTTCAGCGCATAATATTTTAACATCTTAGATGACTAGATTAGCTGTATCCAGTTGCTACTCTATACCTACCTTTACTAAATGCCACTGAAATTTAAACAGGACCTAAAACCTGAATCCACACCAAATGTACCCTAAAAGGCACCTGACTGTTGTTTGCAGCCCAGCTAGGATCCTTGGCACGCAAACACTTTCTGTAAAAAGGGGTGTGCTGCCAGATCCCTTGATGGACTTAGAGCTGCAAGGGGTGCAGTGGGGACACTGTCCCTTCAGGGAGCTCCTCCCACAGCAAAGTGTCACAGCAGCCTCCTCAGCCGAGGACCAGTTACAACCGTCTCAACTCTGCCAGGATTATCTCTTAAAACCAGATGATTTTCTTGGTGAGCCCTGCTGCATCTGGTCAATAGATCACAGAGTTTAAGAGTTAATATGTCTCCATTTCCCCCTGAACATGAATCCATCACTTTCTGAGCTGAGTTCACCCAGGTTTTCCAGTGGAGCTCACTCCTCCGGGGACCCCAAAATGGAATGTGCCATAGAAAAAAGGTGGGCAAATGAGACCTCGACAGGATTCATCTGAGGCTGGTTGGGAAGGCATCACCCCTTAGCACCAAGGTCCCCAAACTATTTCTATCAGAATCCCCAAGGGAGCTTGTTAATCCAAAATTCCCAGTTCCTTAGGGGAATTCTGGCCCAGTGGCTTTTGGGTGGGGGATGTCCACAAACTGACATTTCCAATAAATGCCTCAGGAGGTTCTGGTGCCAGCTATCCACAAACCACATCTAAAAAACACACTGCCCTAGTGGGGGAAAGGAGGCGGCCAAAAGAAAGAATGAACACTTACTGAATGCCTACTAAATGGGACCACTTATATATACTGATAGATAGATACACATCCGCTCACTCAGTCCTCAGACCTCTCTGACTTAGACAGGATTATTAACCCCATTATACTCATACAGAAACTGAGGTTCACGTTAGTTTTGGAACATGCCCAAGTTCACACATCTGATTAGGTACAAATAGCATTTTGAACCAGGTTTGTCCATGTAATCCCCAAAGTTGAGCACTTTCCCCCACACAGCATGGGTTCCAGAAGAGCAAACTCCACAGAGAGGTTGAAGAGAGACCCAAAAGGAAGCACTGGAGTTTAAATTTGGGGGTAACTTGGATGCCTGGGTGGCTCAGTCAGCTGGGCATCTGACTTCAGCTCAGACCATGATCTCACAGTTCATGGGTTTGAGCCCCACGACGGTTCAAGCCCCGCGTTGGGCTCTTGGCTGTCAGCACAGAGTCCACTTCGGATCCTCTGTGCCCCACCCCCTCGTTCTGCCCCTCCCCAGCTCTCCCTCTCTCTCTCAAAAATAAACAAACATTTTTTAAAAATTGGGGAGTAACTTAAATATCCTATACCCTTCGAGATTGTTGCATTTTATATTTTTGAGTTCCTTAAATGTCCAAGTGTCTGTTTGTTTGGTCTTCACAGGAAATAGACCCTGGCCCATCGTTTTCTCTTTTTTTTCACTCAGGTACACCAAGTTCCCCACCACCTTTTATCTCATGCCACCCACCATCACTGTTCTCATTGATTATGACAACAAGTACCAAGAGAAAGACCAACCAAGAGATCTCAAGAGAGAAGAATCGCTAGTGAGAAGCTGAAGACAGGAATTTAGAAGTTTGTGCATTCTATACGGACTCATTGTCAGGACACAAGGAAAGACCCTAAGCTTCATTCCTGCTTCTCTCTGCATTTAAAATGGCATAAACCACCATTCTTCAGAGACAATTATGCTGATAACTCTGACAAGGCCATCACAATGTTAGGACTTTTGTCTCTGAAAGGATGATTAGAGAGAAATGATACTCAGACAAGTATATTTATTTTTATTATATACATATATTTTTCTCAATTGAGTTTGAGGAGAAAAAATACTTTCTAATGGGAATTTGCCTTTAACTGGTCATTCCTTTTCCTCAAAACTAATTTTAAGGTTCTCTGACATCTACATAATGACAATAGGGAATTTTATTACTGCCACCGTAAAGTTTTGCAATTCCAAGTTCACCCAGAACCCAGGTAAGTTGTGAAAAAAGTCACCAACCTGGTCCTAAAGCATTTTTGTGGATACACAGATAAGGAGGGCTGGTGAACTCTGAACCTTCTCAAAAGGCCACAATTACTTACAGGATAAGAATATAAAGAAATCCAGAATGGCAGACATGGTCTAGTACTCTGGGCCTGCTCACAGTACTCTTCTCACTTACGATGCACACTCATCTTGCAGAAGACTCTCACATGCCTTGGTGAACACGGCAAAGCCTCAAAGCTCTGATAGCAGCTGTGTACCTAGTGCAGGACGCTGAGCTCTGCACACCTCCCAAGGAACTACTGTTATCTTAGGCCTGAAAGTACAATCTCAAATTCATCAATCTTAAGAATCCTCACACTTAAAAGAACCTCAAGTCCCTACAGTAATTCGCAAAGTGGGCTTTCTGGTGAAATTATTAGACACTTAAAGTTTCTGTGATGGTATTTCTAACTCCAGCTCTTTTCTTCCCAATCTTAATCCTGTGTGTGCACCTGAATCCTTAAAGTCAATTACTTACATTCACATGCTATAACAAATGTTTTATATTTATAATTTTTGTTACAATTTATTATATACTTCAAAATTTCAAATGCTGCCCTTCCCCCCACACTATTTCAAATCCCGTATTTATTACAACCATATTTAATTTTGCTTTGAAATTTATAATTAAGGTTTAAATTTTAATTGTGTCAGAGGTTTTTAAATAGAAAAGTGGTTATCAACTAGTAATAATGTTTGCTTTATTCCCATTTGCTTAATTATTTGTCAGTACATTATCATAAAGTCTCTATTATTTGTTTTTAAATTTCATTATTTTAATAGTTAATACCTATAGATTTTGAAAAGTGCAAAGGGGCACCTGGGTGGCTCAGTCGGTTGAGCGTCTGACACTTGATTTTAGCTCAGGTCATGATCTCGCAGTTTGTGAGATAAAGTCCCATGTCAGGTTCCACACTGAAAGCACAGAATCTGCTTGGGATTCTCTCTCTCCTCTCTCTCTCTCTCTCTCTCTGCCCCTCCCCTGCTCACACTTTCTCTCTTCTCTCTAAAAATCAATAAAAATTTTTAAACAATTTAAAAAGCACAAAGAAGTTAATTTCCTTCCTACTATTATCCTCCAATCCCTTTAGAGTTTTATATAAAACTTTACATTAAAAGATTTTATGTATCTTTCCAGAACTACATTACACATTTATAGGTATACACCTGAGTATGTACAGATTTTTATAATATAAATCAGAGCAAACTAGTCATTGTTCTGAACCTTTTTTTTTTACTTAATGATATTATCTTGCAGGTCATTATTCATCAATACATAAAGAGTTGCATCCTTTCTTTTTAACTGCTGCATCATATATCATTGTTTGGATGTAACTTAGCAATTAATTCGCCACTTGCCCCAATTCAGGGAGCCCTCCACATTGTCTCCTCTGTGAATGGCAGTCCTTGGAGTCACGCAATTGTGTCTAATTCTATTACAAACAGTCCTACAATGAATATCCTTGTAAATACAGCCTGTGTACATGTACCAATAACTAGTCCATCTGTAGAATAAAGCCCTAGAAGCAAAGTGATTAACTGGTCCCTCTAAATGACACTACCTACCTACCTCTTTCTCACCCTATCACTGAGCCTGTTGGTTCAACCTCAAATCTACAGTACCTCTCCATGGTCTCCACCATCACACTAGACCAGGTATTGATGATCCCTTCTAGAACAATTGCAAGACCTTTCTAACTGGTCTCTATGCCTTCCACCTGCCTGCCATCCATCCTATCCTCCACAGAGCCACCAGCGTGACTATTTAAAAGGGTAAATCTGTATACCTAACATTTCTGCTTAAAATCACTTAATGTTTCTCTTTGCCAAAGGTAAGTCTGAACTCCTTCCACAGCCTAGTGGGTCTCCACAATCTGGTCCCTGCTTAATAACAAAGCTCATCTCTTAGCCTCTTGCATGTCTCTGTTATGTACTTAATGGAACTGGTCATGATCTGGCCCTTGGTACATACTATTCCATTTGCCCGAACACTAACTCCTACCTAACTGCAACCCTCCTTCTAGCAAGATACTCTTCTATTCTGTCCTCTGCTTAGACATACAGCACCACAGTGAAGACTTCAGTCTCTAGAACTAGACAGCCTGGGTCTGCCTCTATCAGTTACTAGCCATAGATCTTGAAATAAATCAGTCTACTTCTCTGTGCTTTATTTTCTCCATCTGTAAAATGGGACTGATGATAAACTGGTTAGGGCACATAAGACACTAAGCACAGCAGATGGCTCACAATAAGCACTCAGTACGTGATAGATTAAGAATGCTATTATCTACCCTCCTTAAAGAGGTCTTCACGGGCCCTTTAGACAAGGTTGCATTCCTTTGCAATACTAACCCTCCCACAATGAATGGATCTAAAGAGCAGACGAAGATGTTCTGGTAAGTAATTTACCAACGTGACTTCATCCACTCACTTAATCATTTGTTCACTTACTCAACGCATATTTATATGTGCAAACTTTGCTCCAGGCACCATGCTAGACACCTGCAAGCACTGGGAAGGCTTATCTTTCCCAGGGGCTGCCAAAATAGGCAGTCACACACATCAAATCCTATCTCCCTGGTTATCGATTTTGCTGTTCAGACAGCTAATATTTATAAAGCTAACACTTATGCTTCATGTGCAGGCAGTCTTTTGAATATGACACATGAAACAGGAAAGCCTGACCAAGCCCCAGGCTCAGAGAGCTTACCACCGGCTGGAGGGTCAGACAACAGAAACACACTTGGAATGTAGACTTAAATCCTAACGGCAGCAGTAGCAAACAAGGATGAGAGCGGAGTAAGAAAGGCTGTTCTAGATAAGATGTGAGCAAAGTTCTCTCAGAGAAGGAGAGCAGAGCCTTAGATGAAGTGACAGAGAGCCAGAAGAACACCAGACAGACATAACTCAGGGGGGCAAAGGACTTCAGATTTCTGTCCTGTTCGAGTAAGTCAGTGAAGCTAGACCTCAGTGAGTGAGGAAGAGCCACGGGAAGACACTGAGGCAGCGTCTGGGACCAGAACACATAGGGCTTCCTAGGCCATGAAAAGGACTTTGGATTTTCGAAGTATGGAAAGAAACCATTAAAGATTTTTGAGCCAGGGAGTGGTACGTACAGAATTATGTTTTAAAGAACCACATTTGCTGGTTCGTAGAAAATAAATCTGAGTGTCTGTGGGAGGGAACAGGTGTCGTCAGAGAAAGCGCGTAGGAGGCTACCGCAATAGTCCAGACAATGATGACTTGGATTAGAATGGTAACAGCATCAGTTGCAAGAAGAAGTTGATTCAAGATATATCTTGAAAGCAGAACTGTCTGCTAATGGACTGAAGGTGGATTATGAGTTAAAACACCAAACCAAACAAACGAACAAAAAGAAGTCAAGGATGACCCAAGGTTTCAGGACAAAGGGCAGGACATTTACTGAGATAGGAACACTGAGGGAAGACCAAGGGCTGGGAGACACGGAAACCAAGAATCTGGCTTTGTACAAATGAAGTCTAAGAGGCCTGTAAAACACATAAACAAAGATGTCCAGTAGGTAGTCTGCAGTTCAGGAGGCAGATAAGGACTGGAAACAAACATCCCGTTGTCCTCAGCACATAAAGGTGAAGTCACTGGGCCAGGTGAGGTCCCAGGGGGGAGCATCTGAGGACAGAGAGGAACAGAAGTGCTCATGCCACTCCTGGGGCTCTGAACAATTATAAGTTGGAAAGGCAAGACTGCCCCAGCAAAAGAGGCTAAAAGCAGCAGCCGGTGATGGAGGAGGAAAATCAGAGTGGAAAAAAAGTGATTAGTATTCACAAAGGTAAGAAGCAGGTGAGAGGTGAGAAGGTATGGAAAGGTTTCCTGGAAAACCTCACCATGGGTATTCATCACACTCCCTCCCATAGTCCATGGTTTCTCTCCGGTGCATACCCCATACTTCTTCCCTTTCTCCATTTTTGCTGCGCTAAATATGTATGTATGTGTGTGTGTGTGTGTGTGTGTGTGTGTGTGTGTGCGCACAAACATGCACACACCAAAGCCAAGAATAGAGCTGATCAAAAAACTCAACCTAGAGAAGAAATGATAAATCAGTGGAATTGTTGCTCTTGGAGTTTGTTTTTTGTTTGTTTGTTTGTTTCTGTGTAAGAAGTCTATAGCTCAAGGGGCGACTGAGGGCTCAGTCAGTTGATCATTGGACTTTGGCTCAGGTCACGATCTCAGGGTTGGTGGATTCCAGCCCCACACCAGGCTCCTACTGACAGCGCGGACCCTGCTTTGGATTCTGTGTCTCCCTCTCTCTCTCGCTCTCTGCCCCTCCCCCACACATGCATTCTTACCGCTCTCTCAAAAATGAATAAACATTAAAAAAACTTTTTTAAAAAAAGAAGTCTATAGCTCAAGATATTTAAAATATATGCTTCTGGGCAGAGATACAAGCAGGACCACCTTGGCAAATGGTTGAAATAACCATAGTTTCCCTACACCAATAAATCTTCCCCCAATTCATTACATTTTTCTGGCCTATAACATCCTCACTTTGGTTTTTCCTATTATATCACTATGTCCCTGAGGTGACCCGGTGACATCACAGGATACCATTCAAGTCTTGAGGCTTGCTGAGAAACTTCCTCTCAGCTAGAAAAAGAGACTCTAACAGACGTATTTCTATTTCAAATAACTTAAAAATGGTTGTGTCATTAAAAAAATAACTTTTGTTACATTTTCCTCATTATAAAACATAAATAGATTTAATTAACCTTAGCAAAACAAAACTGGTGGTAAAGCAATCTGTTTAATTGCTCTTCCTCTGCTTTTGTTTCCTGACTTCTGATAACAGCGTCTATTTCCCATTCAAGCATGAATTTCTATGTAAATCAAACCAAAAGAGAACAAAATGGTAAACTTTTACATTTCTCTTTGAGCCTAACTCTCTTACTCTCTTCAAGTCCACTTGACCTATTTTTATTGGAACTGACCTGAGGTATTTCTTTCTTTTCTTTTTTTTTGGGGGGGGGGGGGAGGAGGGTATTATCAACTATATCATCTCTTATTTTTATAGCTGTCACATAGTACCTAAAATCAGTTACTAAATAGAATACTCAAATCCTCACTGAATGTCAGCTGTTGTAACTTGCCATATTGGGGGTCACATAGATTTTTAAGCTCCAACTCAGTTTCCACTGTGTGCTGTGTCTCACTCTGAAGATCCTATATCGATCATGCCCCAACTTTTGGTCCTTCCCTGTCTCAGTTAGTGATCGTTTCACCTGCTCAATTGCTAGGAATCCTCCTGGAGGACTCTAGCACGTTCAACCTCCACAACCAATCATCACTAAATCCAGGCAGTTCTACCTCTACAACAGGTCTTGAAGCTCTCCATTCCCTACACCTCCTCTTTCCACCCCCCACCAATCCATGCCATCGTCACCTAGATTACTGGGAAAACTTCCTAACTGGTCTCTCCTCTTCTATACTTTCTTCTTCCAGTCTGAGTACAGTCTCAAAATATTTTTCTCATGGACACCATTCTGAGAAATAACATCAAGTAAGCTAATAACGTGGTTACCAAAAACAACTCTGCCAGACCAAAATCATTCATCAAAATATAATGATACTACATTACAATGTTAATTGCTAAAAAGATCTGAGAATTCCACAAATCTGAGAAAAATGCAGATTTTAATTTAATAATTCACACATGATATGGTCATGAGCTTTGTCCTTCCAACTATGAGTTCTTCAATGGGGGGGGCGGGGGGTGGAGATTCACATATCAGGCAAAATCAACAACCCTTACTTCTTAAAGAAGTCACCTAAGAGTGAGGTGATTTCTAAAACTTTATCCCTTTAAAAAATATCTTTTAAGGTTCAATAATTGTTGCTATATTCCTATTGACCTCTACCATTGACCAGACACATTTATGAAAGATGATGATGGTATATCACTTCCTCTGTTTTAATTTCCTCAAAAACCTCTTATCTTAAGCATACTGGTAAAGCTTTTGTGACTTCCCCTGGGAGTCCATTCCTCATTCCTAAATGATCTTGCTACTTTGTTATTACAGGTCTGATATAAACTCTGATGAAATAGTTTTTATATATTTCTATTTTATGTGTCAAAGCATCTATTTACGCATATTCCTAGTTAAAGGTACCACTGTTTTCAAGATCTGCAAAAGAAAACAAAACATTATCTCATGAAGAGATGTTTAGCTCCCAAAGCTCCTTCCTAATGCCACTTCCATGGAAACAGGACTTTTATCCTTGCCAGAGATGACATTAATAATCAGGTGTCTAAAGTCATATAAAAGAAAGAAAAGGGGACAAAAATTACTAGCTACTCTTTCCTACATGAGCCTCATCTAGGAGAAGAGCAGACTTCAACTAGTTGGTATTTCATCTTATTTTCATTTCTAATTACATCATGTGAAAAGGACAAAAAGGTTGTCATCCAGAAAAGATTTTGTTCCAAACTGCCCGGTTAGGTAACACCCATAAGGTCCAGGCTTAACCCCACTGCTCCTCTACAAAGCTCTCTATACCCACCCAGAATCAAGCACAGAGGGCATTCTGATCAAATGCAAAAAAAAAGAAAAAGAAAAGAAAAGAAAGAAAAAAAAGAAAGGGGGGGATATTTGGGCAAAAAATTACTTCCCTCTCTCCTTCTCTGAAGGGCTCTATTTATATAATGACAAATGAGCAGATAAAGAAAGTAAGGAAGGGGCACCTGGGTGGCTCAGTCAGTTGAATGTTCGACTTTGGCTCAGATCACGATCTCACTGTGGGTTTGAGCCCCGCGTCAGGCTCTGTGCTGACAGCTCAGAGCCTGGAGCCTGCTTGGGATTCTCTGTCTCCCTCTCTCTCTGCCCCTCCCCCGCTCATGCTCTGTCTCTCTCTGTCTCAAAAATAAAAAATAAACATTAAAAAAAAAAGAAAGTAGGGAAATAAATAACTCAAAGCAGAATGTTTACAAGTGTGTGAACTTTTCCAAATGTATGTATGTATGTATTCAAACTCTCAAATAACTATATTTTTAAAAATTTCCCCCCCAAATGTTCCATGTCACGTCAACAGCCTTGAGCCTCAAGAGTGAGATAATCTGAAAACCATGAGGAAAAATGCATATAATTTTTTATAGCAAAAACTTAAAACATTTTGTGTGTGATAAGAACTGGGTATCTAAGAATAATCTTGTTATGATTATACCCTTCTCTACCCACCTCCTTCAAGATCTGCAAGACGAATAATCTGTCAGAATTAAGGACAAAGAAAGAGGAACCAGCTTGGGGTTATCACCACAGAATAATCCAAAATCATGTGAAAAAAATTATGTGCAAAAAGAAATTTACAAAAGCTTGAAGCTATTCTCTATAAGAAACAATGAAAAAAAAATTTTGACTGCAAACTAAATGCCCAATGAAAAATGGCAAATGTTAATCTTTAACACAATTTTCTGCAGAATGCCTGGTCAATAAACATTCTATTAATTTGGTATTTTCTTCTAAATGGTAATTTTGGGGGCGCCTGGGTGGCGCAGTCGGTTAAGCGTCCGACTTCAGCCAGGTCACGATCTCGCGGTCCGTGAGTTCGAGCCCCGCGTCGGGCTCTGGGTTGATGGCTCAGAGCCTGGAGCCTGTTTCCGATTCTGTGTCTCCCTCTCTCTCTGCCCCTCCCCCGTTCATGCTCTGTCTCTCTCTGTCCCAAAAATAAATAAACGTTGAAAAAAAAAATTTTAAATGGTAATTTTGGAGGGAACTCCAAAAGAAAAATTATGGCAAGTCACAATGTAGTCCAAAACACTGGCAATGTTTCCTTCAGATATACACCCAGGAGTAGACGGTCTTCCATCATGGCAATTTACATTCCCCCCAACAGTGTATAAGGGTTCCCTTCATCACTATCTTGAAGAGATATCTCCAACCCCACGTTGACTGCAGCATTACTCATAGTAGCCAAGACATGGAAATAACCTAAGTGTCCCCTGACAGATGCATGCGTAAAGAAAATGTGGTGTGTGTGTGTGTGTGTGTGTGTGTGTTTATTTATTTACAGTGGAATATTATTCAGCCACAAACAAGGAAATCCTGCCATATGTGACTACATGGATGAGCCTGGAGAGCATAATTCAAGTGAAATAAGCCAGAGAAAGACAAATACTATATATAGTATCACTTAATATGTGGGATCAAGAAAAAAAAGTCAGTTTCATAAAAACAGAGAATAGAATACTGGGTGCCAAAGACAAGAGGAAGGGGAAAATGGACAGATACAGGTCAAAGGGTACAAATTTTCAGTTGTAAGAAGAATGATTTTTCAGGATCTAATGTACAGCATGGTGACTGTAGTTAATACAGTATTGTATACTTGAAAGTTGCTGAGAGTATATCTCACATTTTCAATACACCCACGAGTTAAGTGTGTGAGGTGATGGGTATGTTAATTATCTTGATCTTGGCCATATTTCTACAATGTGTATGTATACCAATGCATCACACTGTACATATTAAAAAACATATAATTGTATTTGTCAATTTTCCTCAATAAAGGTGGGAGAAGAAAACAAAAAAGTAACAGTGGTGACACCAGAGTTTGTTCCCACCTGGGGAGTTGCAGCTCAGAGTCCTGTTGGCTGATATCACCAGAGTCTCACCCCCACAGGCTCAGGAACCAGACTTTGTCAGCACATTAAAGAATTCTTTTCCCATGGGTGAGACTGAGGGATAAATCCAGAATGCCAGTTTATTAATTTCTATTGAGGAAAGATCCACACAGGGCCTTGAATTGTCAGTCTGTTAGGGAAGCAATATCTCACCCCCTAGCACCATAGCATTCTCTTCCTACTTAGAAAACTAGGAAAAAAGAGGGTAGAAATAGATGAAGGCCAGTTAGATGCAGTTACTGGGAGGGTTGACATCAGGCTCACACAGCCCAGCCTCTCTGACCCAAAGCACCCACAGAGTCTCTGCCAGTGTATCTCGTTCCCAAAGACATGCTCTTGTTGTCTAATCAGTGTTCAGACAGGCGCCACCAGCTCTGTCCCAGTGGCTTCTGTATGTTCCCTTGGCCAATCTGCCTCATTGCTCATCAAACATTCTTCCATTAAACATACTAATAGTTTTAATCAATTAAAGTCAAGTCTGGCTGACAGGGGAGCCATTCTGAATCTTTAAGTTAACTTTCTCTATTTCTCTATTACTCTATTTCTACAGCTACTCTACTTCTCCATTACTACAGCTTTTGAAATCCAATTTCCATGGGTAATCTCATATCCTTTATTTTGAAGGTCTTGGGAGCTAGGCTACATGTCAGTAGCTCTCAAGGACTAATGATTTCATTACCCCAGCTAGTTAACTTTGTCCAAATTAATTCTGGCCCAGAAAAGATAAGTATGTTTTAAAAGATGGCTATTTACACGAAATTAAAATCACTGAGGAAAAAAGTAAGATGACCGATCAAGGGTTGTCAACTTACTTATTTTGCTAAATAACAGCATTTAAAAGAACAAAAATAGCATTGGAGCGCTTGGGTGGCTCAGTCTGCTAAGTGTCCGACTCTTGGTTTTGGCTCAGGTCATGATCTCATGGTTCATGGGATGGAGCCCTATGTAGGGCTCTGTGCTAGCAGCATGGAGCCTGCTTGAGATTTTCTCTCTCCCTCCGTCTCTCTGCCCCTTCCCTGATTGTGCTCCGTCTCTCTCTCAAAATAAATAAATAAACATGAAAAAAATTAAAAGATAAGTAAAAGAACAAAAACATCATCTACTAATATTAACTGAAAATATTTTAACCCGAACAAGAGAAAAGACAATCTAAGAATCTGGTGGTGCCCCTAGTTTTCTTCCTTTTCTTTGCACCACAAGCACCTCTTGCTGTTCCAGTATGATCTGGGGTGGATGCAGGCTGGCAGACCAGCATTTGGGAAACCATTCTAGTGGCTCTGCCACTCAGTCTCCTCCCAGACCACAGGGCAGGATGTTGCCCAGATAGAAGGGCACCTGCCTTGTGCTCTCAAGTCTCCTAACAGAGAGATTCCAAGGATCGTCCTAGATTTAAGAAACAAATGAGATAATCTACAAAAACTAAACTAATTGAACTCTTTGGGGAAGAAATTTACAAAATTAATATAGGCTATTTCAATAAAATGCTTACTTCCTTTCAGTGCTGAGCTTCTGGGAGGAACGGTCCCTTTCATGCCTCCTTCCATTTGAATCTGGCCTCTGCCCTCACATGCCACTGAAATGGCTCTCAACATGGTTATTACCCTTCTAATGGCTAAATCCAATGAATACATTTCAGTTCTTATAGTATTAAGGTCTATGCTGAAGATTTCCTATTCCTTGAAGTTTTCTTGGCTTCCAGGGCACACTCCTTCACCTCCCTTAACGGTTTCATACTCACTGCTTAAACCAGGGATGGAAAAGAGTACTCATCTTCCTTCCTGGCACTGATCAAATGCACTGGGTTCTAAGAACACCCTGCTGAGAGATTTCTAAAGGACAGAGTGTTATGACTGATGAGCAGTGTTTCTCATGAGCATGAAAAAAGGCATGGAGCAAAATGCACGCCAAATTTTTTTTTTAACCTCATTTTAAGTATTGATATCCTTCAGAGCCTCACCCTCCATTTCTTTCTCATCTCAGAACCATGTCATTTCTGCTTATGGTTTAAATTTTTTTTAATGTTTATATTTGTTTTTGAGACAGAGAGAGACAGAACATGAGCAGGAGAGGGGCAGAGAGGGAGGGAGACACAGGGTGGGAAGCAGGCTCCAGGCTCTGAGCTGTCAGCACAGAGCCCAACACGGGGCCCGAACTCACAAACTGTGAGATCGTGACTGGAGCCAAAGTGAGACGCTCAACCGACTGAGTCACCCAGGCGCCCCTCTGCCTATGGTTTAAATAACCTCACATACTGACTCCCAAACCTCTATTTCTAAATTAGAAGTCTCCCCAAGTTAAACTATCTATTGGCCTGCACAGCTAACAGACACCCCAATTTCAGCATGTCTACAACTGCCACCATCTTTCTTCAGAACATCCAGAGTTTTACATTGTGATTAATGGCACCACAGTTCACTTCGGACGAAGCCCCCAAATTGGAAGTCATTCCGGAATCCTTCTCTCTCTCTCCTCATTCCAAATAGTCTCCAGGTCTTGTCAACATTACAGTCAAGCCCTCTTCCTCTTCCTCTCTATATTACCTTAGTTCGATTCCTCAATTTGTGGTGGGTCTCTGATTTCCAATCCACCCTTCACAAAATGTCAATGTAACTCCTGTGCTTTAAAACACTTGAGGGTCTCTCCCACATTTTAAAAACATTTTTCTTTACAACTTTACTGAGGTACATTTGACTCACAATAAACATCACATATTGGAAGTATACAATTGATGAGTGTTAACATACATCTACATGCATGAAACTATCGCCACCATCGAGATAACGAACATATTCACAACCCTCAAAATTTCCCTTGCATCTCCTTGTAATCCCTCCTATGCAACCTGTACGTGCTCTAAAATCAGACCGCCTGGGTTAACGTCCTCATTCCAAACCTTCGAAGCTGCTTTGGCAATTCACTTAAGTTCTCTATGTCTCAGCTTCTTTAAAATAAGAAGGGGGTAATAATGTTGTCTATGTCACACAAGTTTGGGGAGGATAAGATAAAGTTTCAGAAAGCTTAGAGAAGCCTCCAATGGCTTCCTGTTTCATTAGATTAAAAACCAGAGCCCTTAAAATGACCACAAGCAAGGCACTGCAGGATCTAGCCCTCCTTTCCTACTGGTTCACCTCATCACAGCTCCTCATATTTGTCAGCAATTCCCCACCGTAGGGTCTTAATGCCTGTTCTTCCCTCTGTTCAAAACATGCTTCCCCAACCCTGTCTGGCTTGTTCCCATACTAATATTCTATCTTTGTTCAAAATGCCAGGCTTTTCCTCAGCATCCTACATGAGATTATTACCCCTTCCCCAGCCCTGTTCTGTTCACTCTGCTTCATCTGGTTTTCAAAGTGCTTACCACTCTCCAATTTCCTATACATTTGCCTATGCATTTATTGTCAATCTTCATGAGAACAAGAACCCTATTTATTGTTTCTTCAGCACTAGGCACAGACTAGGTACTAAAAATATTTGTTGAATTAGCAGTGCCTGGCACAGGAAACAGACCTAAGAAATGTCAGACGTTATCAGTAATGTGATGGTCATCATCGTTATCCTCAGATGTGCCCCAGCACAGCCATACCAACTAAACCCCCAACTCTAAAATAAACTGTGGGCCAGTTGCTTTCCTCCCAAATTCAGGCCAACATCTGTATTCGGATGTCAATGCCATTATCTCAACTTACATTTTCTCCTCAAGTCCTTGATCTTGCCTAACCTTGATTTCTGGAACTAGTTGTTCCCATGATGTTTCCTTTCTCAGCTTCCTAAGTCTGGCCACTGAACAGACCACAGATCTTCTACGTGGAGTCTGGCCCATCTGACCCTCCAGAATCTGCTGAAATTAACCCCAGGGTCGCTGGTCCCCCAATAAAAACCCAGACCATATCTCTATTATAAACCCTGGTTGATCAGGCCTTCCCTACAACTAACTGCTCATGCTCTAGTCGGACCATGTAACTCTAAATGAACCGTGCATGTTTACCAAACAGTCTTTAATATTTCATGTCTTAGTAAAAGTTTCCATTTGTTGACAACAATACTTTAAAAACCTACTCACAGTTCTTAAAAACCTGTAGTTCTGCCATTTGTCATTCCATCGCATTTGGCACCTGCTAAGCTAATGCTAGTTATGTAAATACTAGTTTGTAGGCCAAAGAGTGATCTAGTCTCACAATAGTATTTATAACTGCTTTTCAATGGACACTTGTAAATGTACATTTTTATGCCTTTCATACCGTGGAGTCTTACAGCTCTTCTACGCAAGACATTTTAAATTGAGTTTGGTCATGTTGCAGTCTGTGTGGTAGAGACCAGGAACATAATCCTGACTCATTTTAAACCTTGCCTGATTTGCAACGCCTGAATACTTTGCATACAATGAATGTATTTGTTATGGTAAAATATTTTAATTCAGAGGCTCTCACAAATATCACCTACTAGAAGAATGATCAATAGGTTATTCACTTCTATCAATGGCTTTCACTATGACAACTGCCCTACCACCTGTGGTCCTAAAGGCCCTAAACCAATGGCCTCTGTCCACAGTGCAGTGGCGCTTAGACTTAAAAGAAGTTCCTGGGATCTGACAGACACCCTCTGAATGATGCAGACTGTGTGACTCATCTGAAGTCACTATACTATTTGCTTCAAACCTCCCCATGTACCACATCTCTAGCTATTCGGAAAGCTTGGACATTGTACAAGAGGGTGGACGTGAGAGGTTGCTTTAGTATCCTTCCACGCTTTCTCTGACCCACCTTTAAATTATTGTTCATTTATGATTTAGTAGATGAATCTCCAAGTGGCCTCCCAACCCTTCACTGATTCTCTCCATCTCACACACACACACACACACACACACACACACACACTCTGCCACTACTCCCCCCAGGCTGAAAACATTCTCAAATCTCACTCAACCTTTGTAAAGAAGGCTCCTGCAGCTTGTATCCCCCAGCTTCTCAATCCCTCCTCACCCACTACAATCTAGCCTCTACTCTGAGCACCCACTGAGCCTGTTCTCATCAAGGTCCCCAGTGGTCTCAGTGTTGGTAAATCCAATAGGCATCCTTGGTGCTTATCTAAGTACATTTACAACTCTGAAATTTTTTTGTGCCAAAATATACATAAAATGTACCATTTAACCGTTTTTAAGTGTATAATTCTGTGGTATTAAGTACATTCACATTGTTTGTGAAACCATCACCACTGTCCATCTCCAGAACTTCTCATTTTCCCCAAATGAAACTCTCTTACCCATTCAACATTAATTCCGCATTCCTCCTTAGCCTCAGCCCTGGGCGATGCTCATTCTATTTTCTGTCTCTGTGAATTTGATTACTCCAGGTACCTCAGGTAACAAGAATCACCTAATACCTGTCCTTTTTGTGAGTGGCTTATTTTCACTTAGCATAGCATCTTCAAGGTTCATCTATAACAGGTGTCAGAATTTTCTTCCTTTCTAAGACTGAATAAAATTCCATTGTATGTAGGTACTACATTTTTTTATCCATTCATCCATCAGTGGATACCTGGGTTGCTTCCACCTTTTGGCTAGGATATTGTATCTGTGGAAAACTTTATCCTTTGTTCCAGAACTATTGTTAACTATACATCAGGTACTCTACTAAGCACTAAGATATATCAGTGTACAAAAAGAACTCTGCTTTCGTGGAGCTTGCATTCTAGGTGGGAGGAAAAAGACAAAAATCAAATAATTAAGCATTAACATGATAGAAGATAATAAGTGAGGTGAGCTATTGAGAGTGAAAAAGAAGGGTTACAATTTTAACTTGATTAGTCAGGAGAGACATCATTGGAAGGGTGTCCTCTGGGCAATGATCTGAAGAAGGTACGGTGGTCACCACTTTGACAGCTTCAAATCCACCTATAACATAATTATTACCCCTCCCCCCCCAGTCTACATGTCCAGTACTAATGTTGCTGCAAATGTCCACTTGAATAGGCAACAGTTCACTTATGAAACAGAACTCATTAGCCCCCTAAAATCTACTTTTTCAATTGTATTCCTGATCTTGTTAATGCCTTGCCTTGTACTCAGACAGGTGTGATAGGCAGCCCCTTAGATGGTCCCCAGGGATTCCTATCTCCTGGCATTCAGGCCTTTGTGTGATTTCCTCTGTTTATGTGTGAGCTGGACTTATGGACTTCCTTGTAAGAGAATACAGCCGCAGTGACAAGATATCATTTCCAAGATGGCGATTATAGTTTCTGACTTGGGCACTCTTTCTCACATCTCTCAATTGCTTCCACTGTTGGGGAATCAGCTGTCACATTATGATGCAGCCCCATGGGAAGGCCCCTAAGACAAGAAACCAACCATGGTCTGCCATTAGCCACATGAGTGATATGGAAGCAGATTCTCCAGATCCAGCTAAGTTTTGAGATGACTTTAGCCCAGTCAACGGGCTGACTACAACCTCATGGGAAACACTGAGACAGAGATCCCCAGCTAAGCCATTCCTGGATCCCTAACCCACAAATAGATTTTTTTTTTCAGCCACGAAGTTTTGGAGTAGTTTTTTTAACTTAGACCCTTTGAATATTATGTTATGAGATTTTGGTTCTTACTTGAATCCTGTGGAACATAATCAGGTTTAATGGGCAATCAACCTGATTAGATTCTTACCCAAGCTTGTGTCTTCTGTGTAATATGATTCAATGTTAGTTCAATTAGTTCAGTTCTCAAAACGTGTGCAGCACACTAGTTAGACCTGTCTCAAGTGTGTGCCACCCAATGGCTGCTCTGACATTTGAATGGTGCTCTGTCGGTGAATTCAGTTCTCAAAGACTTTGACGTGCTGACTAGGGTCAGACACCTTCATTCATAGCTTGGGGGTGAGCCTGAGAGTTTATAAACAACTTTGTGGTGCCATTTTTTTTAAAACTTCTCCCTTTTCATTGTTTCCTTACTATTTTCTGGCTATACGGGATTTCCTTTTTCAGTGAACTGGCCAGAAAGCTGAGAGTTTAATTATTCTACTCTGCCATGCATGGAGTTACTTCTTATGAAGCAATAGATAACTCATCCATAAGGGGAGATGTTGCAACTATTCTCTAGGTTTTTAGAATTCCAGACTTCTACATCCCAAGAACTTTAAAATGCTTGGCACAAAGGAGAATGGTCAATAAATATATGGTAATTACTCTCTCTCCTTACACATCGCAATCAATCATCAAGGCCTGTCAATTAGTCCTTCTACATAATCTGAAATCTTCTGCATCCCCATGACCACTACTTGGGTGGGCCCTTTCTCATCTATCTCTTAACTAAGTCTCTCTGCCTCTACTCTAGCTACTGCTCCTGAAATGCATCTTTTACGCTACCATTAGAGTTATCAACATGAAAAACATATCTGTCCCACTGACAACCCTTCAGGGTGTCCAATTGCCTAAAATAAACTTCAGTCTCATTGGCATTGCATTTTAGGGCTCCATATCAGAACTTTTACCATGTGTTCAAACCTATCTGCCATCCTCTACCACGTGTTTTGTGCTTTAGTGATATTAATCTATTTTGATTTTGTTTTACAAACCATCAGTTCGTTCCTCTTTTTCTTTGTTCACACTGTGCTCTTACCTGAAAGCTCTTTCCACCTTTTTCTACCTTGTTTAATCTTAATCATTCTTCAAGACCAGATCAGAAGTCATCCTTCCAGAAAGCTCTGTCTGAGTCCTCCAGATTTAGTCAGGGGGCCCTTTCTGAGCTCTCCTGGGACCCTGATATACCTGTGTGCCAGCACTTTCTGCTACACACTTATAGTATCTATGAGGTAGAGGGGCTCTTCCTTTAACTTTTTCTTTAAAAGAAATTATATTTTCTTGGTGGCACAAAGCCGCCTCTTAGGTATTAAAATGTCAATTGAACAGCAAGCCGTTTTCGTGGGATTAAGAAGTGCCAGTATGTAAAACCGGTCCCTATGAAGAAAGTGGACCAAATTATGTATGAAGCCCAAAGGAATTCTGGGAAGGAAGGAAGCAAAAACCCTAACTCCCGGTCCTCCAAATGTGACATTAAAGACACCAGTCGGAACAGACACTATGGGTCCTTCCAAGCCCAACAACAGGAAGGGCAACAACTCCTGAAAAATGAAGCGACTGGGAGCCCAGGATAGTGACCCATACTGAACACCAATGGCTGCAGAACACCACGTCAGCGATGCTGGACGCTCTCCTGGCCCCTGCCTCTGGCACAGCGATCACAGCATAGAACAATGGCTAGAAACAAAGAATGACCGTGTCTGACCACACTACACAGGGCTCTGCACTCAGATCATATGTGCTGTGTGTGGGGCCAGTCAACTCTGGGGAACACGGTGTTAACTTGTTTAATCCTGCCACACACACACACACACACACACACACACACACACACACGCACTCCTCCCGCTTCTCCTTCCCTGCTTGGCTTATTCTAACTTCTCCCAAGATAAGCCAAGGGAAAATTCAGAGAAGACATCATTAATTTGGCTTCACTCTCTTAATAAATGTCCAAACAGATTTTGCAGCCTGACCAATATAAATGCCGAGAACATTAATAAACCATTTCCAATATTAAAACAGAATATACCCAGCATGCAATCTCTGTTAAGCTAGGTTTCTGTAAGAGGCTAGGTTTCTATCTTAAGGCTTAGGCAAGGGTTTTGGAGACAAATGAATCCGAATTTCAGATCTGGCCCAACCTCTTACTAGCTGTTTGACAGTGGGAAAATTATTTAGTTCTTCTGCAGTTTATTTTTGAAAAGGTAAAATAGGATTAACAGTCATTCTTACCTCATCAGGTTGCTCTGAAGAATAAAGGAGAAAATACACCCAAGAGCTTGGCAGTCAATAAATTTAACTTTTAAAATAGCGGAAACAGAAAACACTTAAAACCTTTTCATATGAGAAGGTCAAACAATAAACCCACAAATAGCATACTACTTGTCCTAAGCAAAACAAACATCTAGGACAAATACTGGAAGCAAAGGGAACTTGAGATTGACCACATAGGATCTTCTGCAGGTTATAAAAATAGCTTATTTTAGGAGTGCCTGGGTGGCTCAGTTGATTAACCATCCGACTCTCCATTTCAGCTCAGGTCATGATCTCCTGGTTCGTGGGATCGAGCCCAGCGTTGGGCTCTGCCCTGACAGCGTGGAGGCTGTTTGGGATTGTCTCTCTCTCTCTCTCTCTCTCTCTCTCTCTCTCTCTCTCTCTGCCCCCTCCCCCGTTCGTGCACTCGCTCTCTCACTCTCTCTCAAAATAAATAAACTTTTTAAAAAAATAGCTTAATTTAATCAGAAGTCCCTAGCTTCCAAGGGGCCTGAATGAATATGAGGAGGAAATAGATTTTGTCAATCAAGACCTTGTGTCAGGCCCTTGACATTAGATACAGAGCTGTGATTAAATTAATCAGAGGTCACATGGATCACGGGAAGCGATAAGCACCCTGTCTGGTTTTTTTTAATACCTGCCCTCACCTCGTCAATAATAGTGCTTTTAAATGATCTTTATTTGTTATCTCTTGTAAGTCAGGGTGAACCAGAAGTTGGAGCGATCTGTGAACCAACTCCAAATACTAGAGGCCCAAAAGACTTGGACAGGAAGCTCCATGCTGAGCAGGAGCAGAACTGGATGGCAAGAAATGTGACAGTGTTTTTTAAAAAATGTAAATCCCCAAATACTTAGCTTCTTACGCTGGTCATGTATATACTCACTAAGTGGTGTTAGATTTATTTGAAAACATTTAGATGGCTTTATTTAAGAAAAAAAAACACAATGCATGCAAATTTTCAAAGCAGAGACATTGGAAGAAAACTATTCACATTAGAAAAGATTCTTGATTGACAGGAAATATTCATGGAAGGATTCCTCAGAATATAAAGAAACACTATTTGAAGAAACCGAATCTGCATTCTATCTGTTATTTAAAGCTGTATCTGTATCAGTGCACTTAAGGAATTAACAAAAATAACTAAAACCTTAGTATCATAAAATATAAAAACAAGAAAAACCCTTGAGGATCATACAGGTTAATCAATCCTTCATTTAAAAAATATGAACGATGGGGCGCCTGGGTGGCTCAGTCGGTTGGGTGTCCGACTTCGGCTCAGGTCACGATCTCGCGGTCCGTGAGTTCGAGCCCCGCGTCGGGCTCTGGGCTGACAGATCAGAGCCTGGAGCCTGCTTCCGATTCTGTGTCTCCCTCTCTCTCTGCCCGTCCCCCGTTCATGCTCTGTCTCTCTCTGTCTCAAAAATAAATAAATGTTAAAAAAAAATTAAAAAAAAAAAATGAAGGTATGTTTGGGGCGCCTGGGTGGCTCAGTCAGTTAAGTGTCCCACTCTCGATTTCGGCTCAGGTCACGATCTCACGGTTCCTGAGTCTGAGCCCCACGTCAGGCTCTGTGCTGACAACACGAAGCCTGCTTGGCATTCCCTGTCTCCCCCTCTCTCTCACTCCCCCTGTCTCCCCTGCTCACTCTCTCAAAATAAATACATTTTAAAAATTTTAAAATAAATACATTTAAAAATTTTTTAAATTTAAAAACTAAAGTTATGTTTAAACAGGTGAAGTGAAATCACTGATGATCTTGGGACTGCGACCCAGAATCCCTGATTTGGTCCTTTCTCCAGCACTTATCAGCTCAAAACACATCTCCTATTTCCCTGCATATTATTTGGATACCATATTTTGAAATACCTCTTAACAATAGCTGTCAATTTTTAAGAAGCTAAGAACCAGAGCTCCAGCTCCCTATAGATTACTGTCTTTATGTGAGGGCAGATCAATCTGGAGTTAAATGAAGTGTGACAGAATAGATACACCAACCTCGGAAAAGGCCCAGCCACATGGGAGCTAATTTCACACATAACATTGTTGGCAATCTGAGGCTTCACTGCACTAGAGCTACGAAGAAATGAGACCATTAATTTATTCAGCCAAATGTTTATCTATGTGCCCCACACTCTGCAAGTAACAGAGGGCCTAAGACAGAAACAGTCCCTTCCAGTTCCATCAACAGTAGCAGCCGACACTTCTGTCAGGGACTTCCACATTCCGGCCATGAGGCTAACAATCACAGGACGGCCTCATTTAATACACCCAGTATACAGCCCTATGAAATATGTCCTATGAGGATTACCATTTTGTAGGTGCAGAATGAAGCACAGAGAGATTAAGGGACTTAACTGGTGTCACACAGCTGCTAAGTGACAGAAGTGGCTTTGAAACCACCTCGAAGTCTAAACCCTTAGGCACTGCGCTGTTCTGCCTTTCCAGGCTACTGTGGGAAACACACACTAAATGCATACCTACAAATAATTGTTGACGTTAAAAGAGTAACGAGTTATACAGAAGGGAACTTTGGGCTACTCGAAGGCAGTTTACAAGAAGGGTCTAGTCACTCTAATGCGGGGCTATTTTCACCCCCAAAGAATGATTCACTACTGGGAAATGTTATAGTGACATCTGTCTCCCAATATAAAATGTCCTATTAGTAAAATGTATTTGTAGTAATGTGGGTGGAGGGGAGGTATATTGATAAGGTTTCATCATGAACCACTGACACCAACCTGACTGTCCATTCAGATTCTGGCCCCCAGAGAAAATTCTCTGGTGTTGATAGAAGCTTGGAAAATAGTTTTTCAAACTTACCAGCCCTGTCTTGCATGAATGCTCTTTTTTAATACACTGAAAAGGTGAAGGTTTTTTCCTTTCCTTTTCACATCCAATTCACTAGATATTCATTGTGAAGTTTGCCAGACTTTCATTAAGTCTCTTTTCTTTGCTACAATTTGAAAATGTCGATCATCAGTCAAACCAGCACATTCAGGTCTGGTTTCATCCTCATTATTCATGCCTATAACTGCAAAGAAAGAAAGATTCACCCCTTGTGTCCCGGGTCTGATTGATTTATACCAACTGAGGGCAATTAGTAGACATATGGACACCCACATCTACCTAATGGAAAGCTTACTCCCTCAGCCAGTATTGTTTTCCATCCAAATCTGTTTTAAATGAACTGGGAAAACGATGCAGAACCACTTGAGACAGTATGTGCAGTTAGTGCATCTCAAATCAGGGATCAGGAGCTGAGATCTGTCCCATTGCTCAGCCATCTAAGCCACATGTCCTGCCCGGCTCTGTGTCCACCTGAAAGAAGGGCATCTTTTCCTTTGCACAAAGACACCTCAGCTTGCCAAGCCACGTGCCCCGAAGGGCCGTGTTCTCCCATGGTGCATTTTTGTAAATTCACACCAGGTATTTTATAGACTAGCTGGGACCTCAGCATTGTTCAACTCTGTAAAAGTCACATCTCCCTGGGTCTCATTTTCCTCATTTCTAAAATGAAAAGATGAACAAAATAAGTTCTAAGCCCCCTTCCATGTTTAAAACTCTAACTCAAAAAAGCTTAGTCTTCCCTGGATTTTCAGAGCTGCAGTGTGATTTAAGAGAAAAAAATAATAAAACAGCAGGAATTAGAGATCACAGAGGCTTCCTGTGGGACCTCGTGCAGGACTTCTCTGGGGACTGATCTCTGGATCTCCTGCTAATTTCCCAAGGAGCTGCCTTCAGCTCTCATCCCTCTTGCCGACAGAACAGACAGAGTCAGAATGGCCAACGAGAGGTGGCTATGAAGGTTCTGGGCACATGTAAAATGTGCGATGTTTTCACAGGAATATGTGTATTAGGTCCTCCCGGTGGCTTTTATCCTCCAGACTGTCCGGAGAAAGTTAGTTTGGGTGATATGCCTCCCAAGTCCCTTCTTTCCTGTTTTTCCTATTTGCCCATAGAATATATGCGAGTGGGCATCTGCTTTCCAGTCTGTGTTTGCGACTTGCAGCATGGAACCGACAGTCCAGAGAAGGCAATGCTGCGGTCTCTCTCCGGTTACTGAGAACTAACTACTCTAATTTTGAATTCTTCCTCCTGGTGTGGCCCAGCAGCTCCACTCAAACACAACTTTCAAGGTTGGGCAAGGGAAAAAGAAGCATCTCACTGCACAGACAACATCCACTAAGCACTTGCTGTGGAATAAAAGTCAAAGAGCAAACCCATACGGCATCGCACAGCAAGTTAAATCTGGCGATCTCCTCTACTTAAAGCCCCATGAGACAATTTAGAAATGAAGGACTCTGAGAAATTGAAGCACAAATTCTGTTTACGCAGACCTGAGAGACACGCCGTAGAAATCTACATTCTTGAGAAACAAATTTATTTGGTTTATTAATTCTGGATGAAAGACCAGCTTCCTCTATCTCCTGCTTCTGCTTTTATTCCCATTATTCTTGGGGGGGAAGGGAGACCGAATCAGTATTGCTTGGCATGAATGCGAGATGTCTGACGTGAGGAATCTGCACAGGGAGGATGCCTGAGGTCAGGCTGCATAAGAAACTCCCCGGGGGCATCAGCCTGGCTGCCCTGTGTCTCCACTTCAGCCCCCAGCAAAGCGGTTCAGCAGCGGCAGGTGTAGAGGGAACGTCCATCAAGTTGTCTCCTGGGATTCACCGCAAACACTCCTCCCTGCCTCAAAACTAAAGAATCAGAGAATGTCTCACCGTAAGAAATGGAAACTAGCAATTACCTTGACCGGCCCAGTCCTTCTCCACCTACACAACAATCAGCCCCAGGCGCGGTTGCTCAGTGTGTTCAGAAGTTGTGCAAATATTCAGCCCAAGGAAACATCTCTGGAAAGCTTCTGTGACTTGCTGGTATTGCCATGCTCAGCTGATGACTGTAATTTTAAATAACCATCCAACATACACTAAATCCACGTAGAATGAGGCTTCTCTCCTGCAAAAGCTGCCTGGACTACCCTGCCACACTGTTTGTCAGGCAGCTATGACACTGGAAGCAGAATGGGCTTCCGGAGTCGCCTGGAGGGCTCAGTTAAGCATCTGACTCTTGTTTTTGGCTCAGGTCACAATCTCACGCTTCACGCAATCAAGCCCCACATGGAGCTCTGCACTGACAGGACAGAGCCTGTCTCCATCTTTCTCTGCCCCTCCACAGTCTGCATGCTCTCTCTCTCTCTCTCTCTCTCTCTCAAATTAAATAAACATATAAAAAAATAAAGAGAATGGGCTTTAGAAGTGGCTCTGAGTCCAAATTCCAGTCTATCACATTCTGCATCATTGGGTGAATTAGTTAACCTCTCTGAGCCTCAATTTCCTCATCTATAAAAAGGGCTAATAAATCCCCACTTGCAGGGTTATTTTGAGATAGAAAAATACACATCAGCAGACCAGTGAAGAGTTGTCCCAGAGTAGCAGGACATCACCACTGCAGCCTGCTGCACGCCATTCGACAATCTTGCCACCTCCCTGATCAGAAATGCCAAAAAGGATGGGGTGCCTGGGTGCCTCAGTCAGCTGAGGATTCGACTTCGGCTCTGGTCATGACCTCACGGTTTGTGAGTTCGAGCCCCGCATTGGGCTCTGTGCTGACAGCTCAGAGCCTAGAGCCTGCTTGGGATTCTGTGTCTCCTTCTCTCACTGCTCCTCCCCCACTCACGCTCTGTCTCTCTCTCTCTCTCTCTCTCTCTCTCTCTCTCTCTCAAAATAAATAATAAAAACAAGTTAGAAAATTAAAAAACAAAACAAAAACCAAAAAGGAGAAAACCAATTCTGCACATCAGAGGTGGTGTGCACATTAAAGGTCTTGGTACGCTATCTTCTTGGTTCTAATTAGTAAAAGATAGTAAGTGTGTGAAAGTCAGCCCACCACAGGCACTCTCTCCTGCACATAAATATCAGGGGTATTATTCATGCCAACAGCTTTACAGATGCCTCTTCACACAAACCTGACATTTGCAATAGTTAGAGAAAATGCAGATGGACAAGTGAAATGCTGAAGCTTGAAAAGAGGGTATGTAAAAAACATTACCCAACTTAAAGAAGAAAGTTAATCCCACAAGATTCCTTCTGGCTTATCCCAGCTTCTGATTCTTAATACGTCACATCCCTCTGTACACGGACTCCTTCTTGTTAGGATCGTGGTGAGGTCGTGGTTTCCGCAAAAAGGTTTCATCCGCAAGCACGATGCGGTCAATGCTCCAAGAGGCATCTGTGCCTGCCTGATAAGACCAAACAAACCACAGGTGCAGAATCTGCATGGCACCTGCTTACCACACATGCCCACCTGTACCCAAATATCCATTTGAATCACTGAGAACGACAGGCCCTTATGGGCTCAGGGGTTGAATCCAGTTACTCTAACTCTCTTGACAAATGTGGAAGCTCATTCCAATTTCATGAATCTGAAACATTGGATGACTTGGGAAAATACAGTCAACAGTTAACGCAAATAAAACCTCTTTATTCCAGCCATGCTGAAAAACACAGGGCTGCCATCTAACAACAAAGCCCTATGTTTGTTAGTGCTTTTACACCTACTAATGCAATACATAAGCATTATCTTGATTCTCAGAAAAAGATTCCTGTCGAGAATTTAGATTTGCCTTAGGGATAGCTGGGGAAAGTTACCAAGGAACAACAGTTCTTAGTGGCCCAACTCATTATCTCACCAAGCCCGTACTAATTGAAAAAGCAGGTATATGTTCTTTAATAATGATCTCCCACAAACAGTTCCTGGCTTGAGTCGGATTTATAGCATAGCCCCTTCCAAGGAGGCAGAGACAAACTCTCTCATATTGTTCTTATATGCCAAAGGCAGTTCTCTGGCTCAGAGATTGTTCCCAGACTGATGACTGCCATTTCTCTTGTTACCCCCACACCCCTCACCCACCTACTGCCATTCCAATTCTGTCAGCTCTGGCAGTGGTGGGTGAGCTATCACCTCCAAAAGGGGTAAAAAGCAGAAAGAAATAGGACTTTAAAATCCTTCTTAGTTAGGGTCTCCTTGCACTAGAAGCAGCAGCAGAAAACCTGAGAGTCGCTCTGGGCAGAAACAGAGCTTCAATTAGACAAGTGCTGGCAAACCCAAGTGCTGGAACCCAGCACGGTGGCCAGATGTGCACGAGAACATCTATGGGAGCTCTGCATTGCCTCCACCCTGCCCCACAGACACACAGGACCTTCGCACACAGAGCCGGGTGCAGAGGCAGGCTGACCCACGTGACAAGACTGAGAGGCAAACCACAAACATAATGCTCATGGAATGAAGACCCCGGGATATAAATAGCTTATGTTTTACTCAATATTACCACAAGAAAGGGGATTAAGTTACTAAGAAAAAAACTGGAGTTGAGAAGAAAAAATTAAGTGTATGTGTGAGCAAAAAGGGCCCGACCCCAGAAGTAACCACTAGCAAGACTAAAATTCTATATATAACAGAGTTGACTAAATAAAGTGATGCAGGGAAAGACAAAGAAAGAAAAATGTAAATCTGTTTTATTATAATGATAATACCTAATGTAAGGGAGTTCTGGTACAAACGAGACTAAAATTGACATGAAGCTTGTAAAAACATCCATTTTGGGGGTTCTCCCTTAGGAAGTGAAGAATGTTGTTTTGTTTTCTTTTTTTTAATCTTTTGGGCAGCATGCATCTTTGTTACAGAAAGGATTGCTTTGGTGAGCCCTTCATAGACACAGATGGAAGGCAACACGTACCTTCCCATTCTTCTTGGGAAAGCCTGAATCCAAAGAAGAAATCCAGGGTGAAAACTCACTCTAACCTATTAGGCATCTATTTAATAATGGTAAATTGGTTGCATTAACAGAACTGTGTCTGCAGACACAGAACTGGTTTTGTTTTTTGTTTTTGTTTTTCCCAAGTTTGGTTTAGAGCTGACCAATCCCTGAAATTCTGGTTTGTTCTTGAGATACCATGCTTGTATTGTCCAGGTATCTGCTTTCGGGAGATGAAGCAGAAGTCAGGATATCAGGACAGGAGATAAGGCCCCACCTTCCCTCGTCTGGCCCCTGGAGGAAAAGCCACGGCAAGATAATACAGACGTAACCAAGAACAACATGGATAGGCTGTTGGATTCCAGAGTGACATGATTTGAGTGCAAATAACCCAGATTTGGATTCATGCACTGTGAATTATTGCATTATATTCTCAGGGATATGGGGGCCAAGCCACACTGTGAGATCAACCCTGACGGGAAATGAGTTTCTCACTGGCAGCCATCCTGGGAAGAATACGGTTTTTTGTTATTGTTGTTAGTTTGGTTTTGTTTTAATGCCTCGAAATAGGGCAGGGAAGTCTGTTAATTTGGTCCTCTCCCAGGCCACTAAGGGTCTGACTCTCAGGCATGAAGAGGCTTAAACTAGTGAGAAGAGGTGGAGGCGAGCCCCGAATTAGCATAACACGAGACTCTGAAGTTAGGATTAGGTCAGAATCTCCGTGAGTCCAAAGACGTCCGGTAACGAGGATGAGCTACTCTCTGGGTCTTGCTTGTTTTACCCTCAAGGCTTCAGTATGGCCCTATAAACCGGGCCTCATCACATGAAAAGATGCTCAATGTCACTCCTCATCAGGGAAATACAAATCAAAACCACACTGAGATACCACCTCACGCCAGTCAGAGTGGCTAAGATGAACAAATCAGGAGTCTATAGATGCTGGAGAGGATGTGGAGAAATGGGAACCCTGTTGCACTGCTGGTGGGAATGCAAACTGGTGCAGCTGCTCTGGAAAACAGTGTGCAGGTTCCTCAAACAATTAAAAATAGACCTACCCTATGACCCATCTGTAGCACTGCTAGGAATTTCCCCAAGGGATACAGGAGTGCTGACGCATAGCGGCACTCGTACCCTAATGTTTATAGCAGCACTTTCAACAATAGCCAGACTATGGAAAGAGCCTAAATGTCCACCAACTGATGAATGGATAAAGAAATTGTGGTTTATATACACGACAGAATACTACTTGGCAATGAGAAAGAATGAAATATGGCCTTTTGTAGCAACATGGATGGAACTGAAGAGTGTTATGCTAAGTGAAATAAGTCCTACAGAGAAAGACAGATAGATACCATATGTTTTCACTGTTATGCGGATCCTGACAAACTTAACAGAAGACCATGGGGGAGGGGAAGGGGAAAAAAAAAGTTAGAGAGGGAGGGAGCCAAACCATAAGAGACTCTTAAAAACTGAGAATAAACTGAGGGTTGATGGGGGGTGGGAGGAAGGGGAAAGTGGATGATGGGCATTGAGGAGGGCACCTGTTGGGATGAGCACTGGGCGTTGTATGGGAACCAATTTGACAATAAATTTCATATTTTAAAAAATAAATACATAAATAAACTGAGCCTCGTGGTGACTGTCCTAAAGGGAGCCAGGGAGAACATGAGAAGAAGACTCAGTGGCAGTCACTAGTGCAGGACAGACAGGCAGGCACAGTCCTCTCAATGGTAGCAGAGTTAGCCAAAGGGTAAGAGGAGGCACGAGGACAGGGAAATCTAAAAGACCTCTTAGAAAATACCCGGGAGTAGGACCCCGAGAATTCCTCAAATCACTGAAAGGTATTTTGAGGAGGGTTAATTTCTAGCAATTTGGCTAGTGAGGTTCCTTGTCATAGTAATTTAAGATTAAAAACCAAAGCATTAATCTTCTTTTTCTTTTTTTTTTAATTTTTTTAACGTTTTATTTATTTTTGAGACAGAGAGAGACAGAGCATGAACGGGGGAGGGGCAGAGAGAGGGGGAGACACAGAATGGAAGCAGGCTCCAGGCTCTGAGCCATCAGCCCAGAGCCCAACGCGGGGCTCAAACTCACGGACCTCGAGATTGTGACCTGAGCTCAACCGACTGAGCCACCCAGGCGCCCCTTAATCTTCTTTTTCAATCACAGGCTGGTGAAGGTTTGGATTATACCAACATTTGTTGAAGGTACAGCTATTAGGTTCTGTTGCAAAACCTACTAGCGCTCGCCCATGCCTGGGTCTCCTTTTCTTCCTCGGCATCTGAAAACTTTACTTCCGGTTCATGTACTTGAGTGCGGCTCTATGCCTAGATCTATACAATGACATGTGAGCAGAGATGATACCGAATGTGTAACTTTGATGTTGAGACAGCTCAGAGCTGGGTGCCACACCAGGCCCTCTCCTCCTTTGCTGCAGAGACATTAAAGGTCACATGCAGAGATGGGATGGCAGCAACACAAGAAGAAAGTAACCTGGATCCGGAGCCATTCGAAAGAGGAGAGCGTTCCACCCCAGCCTCCCTCTCCTCACCACCTGCCCAGACCTGACTCAGACTTGTGTAAGCGAAAAATACTCTCATTGTCCTGAACCAATTCGATTCCAGGGGTTATTTTTTTTAATGGCAACATACTCTAGCTAGCCTATCTAATAAATGCAAACCCATGTTACAGACAGGGAAATAAGGTTTATAAAGTGCAAGACACTTGCCCAAGGTCACATAATCTCGTCCTCTGGAAGAGAAAAATTTCAGATCTAGGTTTTTCTGACTTCAGAATCTGAGCTCTTAACTTTGCCTATACATCACCAGCTCACCATCATCGTGGAACAGTAACTAGCTGCACCTAAGTAAGGATTCTACAAACACAGTTGCATAGATGGTGAAGTAAAGCCCAAAAGAAAAGCATCAACTTCAGATTTCTTAATCACCAAGAGTTGAAATATAAACAAAACATTCTTAAATCATTCCATATGTAATGCTATTTTCATTGTATTTTCTTCGGATCCCTCAAAGACCTCCTGAATATAAACACACCCATGGTTGGAATGAAAAAAGGGAGATACAAAACTGAAATACACAGTATGATTCAAAGATGTAAATGTAATCATTATTATATAATCTTCATACATATGTATATAGAAAAAAAGACTTGAAGGAAATACACAAAACAGTCATTTATTCATTCCACAAATATTTACTGCATGTCTGCTGTTTGCCAAGCACTTCTTGGCACAGAAACAGAGCATAATAAGACAGGCAATATCTCCTCCTCACGTCCTCTTACGTTCCAGTATTATTTCTTGGGAAGGGGCAAGGCATGGGAAATTTTCTTTTCCTCTGTATGCTTTTCTGTGGTTTCAATTTTCTCAAAGGAATATACTCTTTACACACTATCAGAAATTAATTTAAAACCCACCATTCTCCACCTAATCCCATCATACAAATCATGATCCCGTCCTTTAAAAACCTTTAGAAAAATAGTAATCAGAATTGATATAAGGCATCTTAAAGACACCTGGTAAAGGAAGAAATTACGTCTGGGATCATTAGCCTTTTATGATTTACAAGTTACCAGTTTCTTCCAACAAAATTGCCAAGGAGATAATGATAAAAATTGAATTGGATGACAAGATAATTTAGTAGCATGCCTTGTAGACAATAATAGCAACCAGTCATTATACTTTCTGAACTAAATATTGACATGCAGGTTATGACGACAGGATTATTTATGGAGACAACAGAATATGCTATTTGAAATTGGCATGCATGGTTGCTAATCCAGAATGATCATCGAGTATTTATGAATTTAATCATCTTTTCCAGCTCTAGCCATTCTATTACCAACAAACTAGTAAAACAAGATTCTTAACTTCACCTAAGATAAACTCAAACAGCTCCTCTGTCTTCTCTTTCCTCTTCTCAAACCATAAAATGTGCACTGCTTGGGTTTCCTCCATTTGCAAAATGTGCAAGAGCAGAACACTAAAATAAGGTGAGGACCACGGAGCTCCCTGCCCTACTACACGCTTGCCCTCAGCTGTTACACCCTCCACTGTTTCCATAGACGCTGTTAATTTTTCCCAGGCAGAGTCCCCACTCAAATCACTGGTGAACCCCAACTCCCAGGTGTCAGAGGGCAATCACTTCCCACTTTGCTATCTACGTGGTGCCCGTCTTATCCAGGAAGTAAAGAATTCTCATTCTTCTCTCTTTCACTTCATTTAGGTCACCTTTAAAAACCCCAGTCAATTTTATAGGATTAACTGAATATAATAATCAATCAGCTGTAGGCAAAGGAAGTAAGAGAGCAGGAAGTAAGAGAGTGAGTGACTGAAAAGGAGAAATTGTTGAGCTGAAAAGGATGGATGTTTGAGCTAAAAAGGATGTTTATAAACTCCAAACTCATCATTTTGCATATGAGAAATGAGTCCCTGAACTTAACCAAAATTCAACCCTGATTTGTCATCCATAAATATGAGATCTATGAGAACAGGGATTTGACCTTCTTTGCCATTACGTCCCTGCCTAGAATTGTGTCCGATAAACATTGTTTTGTTTCTAATTTTTTTAATGTTTTTTTTTTCTTTTGAGAGAGACAGAGAGACAGAGCACGAGTGAGGAAGGGGCAGAGAGAGAGGGAGACACAGAATCTGACCGTCAGCACAGAGGCCGACATGGGGCTTGAACTCACAAACCACGAAGTCATGACCTGAGCCGAAGTCAGCCGCTCAACCGACTGAGCCACCCAGGAGGCCCCGATAAACACTGTTAAATGAGTGAATTAGTACACAGTGAATAAATACCGTCACAGAAGTGGAAACAGCTTGATAAAAGTCCTGATCACAGACAGCCAGGGATGGAGCTGTTCCCCGAGGTGAGCTGACCCTTGGGTGGGACCCTGGATCCAGAGCCAAACACGTTTAGCAGGGTTGGGTTGGTGCTGGAAAACTCGAGACAGCACAGCATCACAGAAGCCAGCACAAGGGCACACAACTGACATCAGGGCCTCTAGCAAGAGATGAAAGGAGAACCTAACAGGAGAACCCAAGGTCAAGCAGAATGAGTAGAACCAGGAAAGAAGGCAGGGAGGAGACATTCCTAGAGGAACAGGGTGAAGATATTATAGAGACAGACACTCAGCAACAGGGAAAGGACATGAGGAGTAAAGAGATGCACAGACTTATGGAGATGGCAAAAAGATGATGCTGTGCTCAGACCCAGGCCTTCCTACTTCAGGTTCAGCACATCAACTTGTCCACATTCCAAGTTGTATCCGCATGAAAAACGTTCTCCCATCGTGAAGCACCCTTGAATGTGAGACCCATAAAGGGAACATCCTTGTCTGTTTAGACCACTGTTGTATCCCAAGTGCCTAAAACAGAGCCTGGAATCAAGTAGGTGCTTAATAAATACTTGTCAAATAAACACACAATGAACACTAGTTGGCAGTTAATAGAAGATCAAGCCCTCCCCTGTTACTACCTGTGGGTCATTTTCTCACCTACCCACTCCTATCCTCCTCCTCCATAATAAACCCTGATGTGGGTGTCCAATCAGCAGCAGTATAAAACAGATGGTGCCCCAGTAGAGCAGAACACCCAACCCAGCCTGGAAAGGTCTGCCCAACAAGCAGTCCCACAGGGCAGCTGGGAGCAGGTAGAGTCCTAAGGGGCTTTGTCAAGACTTTACTCCCCCATCTGTGGTTTGGGGATTCAGGAGGATCAAGGAAAGAACAAGCATGTTAAAGAAGGTGTTTAAGGCCATAAAGACTTCATGCAGATAATTCTGAGATGTTCTCCACATCCACAGAGAATCTGGCTTAAAAACTGGAAAGAAAACTACAGTGACATTTAATAAAGACCTAGATGTCAGAAATCCTAGGCTCCGGAGACAATTTTGTACAACTAACTAGATCTCTTAGCCTCAGTTTCTTTAGCTGTAAAAGGAGTGGTGTATCAGTAGATGATCTCTACATATCACTTCTAGGTCCAGGCAAACTTTGGTTTTAATCATATTTTTGTTTCTATCTACTCCCTAAAATGAGGCATCTCTGAGTCTATTATAACTGTGAATCTCATATCAAATAACTAAGATTCTTCCTATCCTTTCTTTGGAAAACCAAGGCTCCCCGTACTAGAGAAGCAAAGGTCTACTTCAGCAAACAGCTGGAGGCTACAGATGAAGATCTCCTTTGTTGTTACAAGAAGCAATCATCACTATCATTTCCAAACTTCCCTTCCAAAGTTTCTACCTACTTACTAGACTGGGTTATAAAAGCCATTTACCTCCTTTGAATCCCATTATGATGTGTCTTTTTCTACAGCCACTAGTAAAGCCTGTCAGACACTCTAGTTATGTTAGCAGATCTCTCCTATTGAACAGTTAACTCTGAGAATAGGACTGTATTCTGTTCACTTGAGTATCTCTCCTAGCCCCTGACAGGCTACTTGCACTTGGTCAGTCCTACAAATATCTGTTGAGTAGTTTTTCATATATTTTTATCATATGTGTTCCTATACATGTTTCAGGCATATCTTTCCTCCTATTTTGATTGGTTTAAAATCTCCTTGGGGCGCCTGGGTGGCGCAGTCGGTTAAGCGTCCGACTTCAGCCAGGTCACGATCTCGCGGTCCGGGAGTTCGAGCCCCGCATCAGGCTCTGGGCTGATGGCTCAGAGCCTGGAGCCTGTTTCCGATTCTGTGTCTCCCTCTCTCTCTGCCCCTCCCCCGTTCATGCTCTGTCTCTCTCTGTCCCAAAAAAAATAAATAAACGTTGAAAAAAAAAATTTTAAATCTCCTTGAGTGCAGCTAGTATTCATTCTTCCATTAAAGACACCCCATTTAATATCACTGTAGATCTCTTGAAAGTATGCAAAAGAGGAAATCAAACTAGAGCATGGGTCAAATATGAAATATTTTAGGCTTTGGGGCCATAGAGTCTCTGTCACAACTACTTAACTCTGCAGTTGTAACACAAAAACAACCACAGATAGTATATTTACATATATATGAGTCTGCCCGTGTTTCAATAAAACTTTATTTATAAAAACAGGCAATGGGCCAGAATGACTGTGGGCCACAGTTTTCCAACTCCTAAGTTAAATCTTGGAACAGAAAAGCAAGTGTAAGAACAACTTATTACCATTTTGCCAATCTCAACAAGAAAGATTCGATCTGATATGGACTCTTAATGAGCAGGTTAAGAAAAGAGACAATAACAAAACAACAACAAAAAAAACCAAAGAGCAACATCTCTCAGTTTATTGATTATATCTAGGCACTAGCCAATCATTCATCTGTATTTTACTACAAGTATCTACGATTGACCATGGATTTAAATACATCGCTCTACACAATTTATCAACATGTGGCAAAATCATAAGGCCTGCCACAATAACCTTCACACTAAAAATCTGGCTATTTCCAAAACCTATCCCCAGAAGAAACCTCCCCTAGCCAGAAATCTTCAAATAGATTTCCCCCTGGATAGTAAAAGCTGGAGGAAACAACGAAGAAAAGTTGGGTGAATAATAACAATGCAAAACTGTGGGTGGTGAACTCCCACCACTCGAGAAAAACTTGATCAACAATTTAAAAAAAAAGAAAGAAAGAAAAACTCAGATTACACAATCGCACACAAGTATAAATAGGGGGTTCTGGTTCACAAACTTCCATCTGTGAAGAGGAAACAGGAAGATCTAATATTTGTCAACTAAATTTTTTGCTATTACCTGCAACAAAGAACGAAAAGGAAGAAGTTCCTCTTCACTTACCGGCCATCCGAGGCCTGTGACACTGGTGTTGTGCACCTGTCTTGGTTCCGGCAGCTTCTACAAAAAACATCCATCCATCCTGGACTCATCCTTCCAAGACAGTCAAGAGCACCCCCAGTCTCCTGGGTGCGTTGCTTGTGCACACGTGTGCACAGGCACACACACACACACACACACACACACACACACACACACACACAGAATATCTGCCTGGAAGCTTAGTACTCTGTGCTCAGAGTGATTGTCTCAACTCCTCCCCATCAGGTCCCTAAATAATAAACCAAGTTCAATTTGAGTGGTCTAACTCCCAAGAGGAGGAGAAAGAAAAAGATGGGGCAGCTCTGCCAGAAGATAACAAAGGCTGCAAACTGATCCCCGGGAAGCTGCAGTCGGTTTAAATGGCACCAGGACTCTCGCAGCCCCAGACACTCTCTGGTGCTAGACACCAGCCTGGAAAGTGGATTCGCTGGACAGATGGTAACAGAGCCGGAGCCGGGATCCCTGGGAGAGGCTGCCAGTGACCGTCACAGTGCCCACCACATAGAGTTAGGAACCTCGCAAGGATTCCAGGGCCCTTCAAGACCCAGCCGCTGTGTCCCCCAGAAATCTGCGAGCACACGCGAAGGAGACGGTTTAATCCCTCAAGGTCAAAGGAACTGGTAGGGAGGCGGGAAGAAGAAAATCACGAAACTTTAGAGAAGGATGGGCTGTAAAACCGGAGCCACTTTATACCTGAAGTCGAGGCTGACAGAATGGTTCTGCAAACTTGCTTCCCATTCTCTTGGACTCCAACTCAGTCTTTCTCTCATTCAGATTCAAAGTCCAAGGTGGGCAGAGGGCAGGGACTAAAAGGCTGATAGTGAGGGGTTACAGAAAAGAAGCCCCCCTCCCTGCATGTCGGGGAGCAACTCAATTCCTGGAGCTAAAGCAATGACGTCAGCATCATCAGAACAGCTCTGGTGGCATATTACACGTGCTCCTACAGCACAGCAGCCCAAATGAATGGCAGGTGAGTCAGTAGACGACACCAAGACAGCCAGTCCCACTGAAATGGGGCAATCAATGTTTCTGTTGCAATATTTTTTTAATTTTTTTTAATGTTTATTTATTTTTGAGACAGAGAGAGACAGAGCATGAACGGGGGAGGGTGAGAGAGAGAGGCAGACACAGAATCCAAAGCAGGCTCCAGGCTCTGAGCCCTCAGCACAGAGCCCGACGCGGGGCTCGAACTCACGGACCGCGAGATGGTGACCTGAGTTGAAGTCGGACACTTAACCGACTGAGACACCCAGGCGCCCCTGTTGCAATATTTTTTTAAAATGTTTATTTATATTTGAGAGACAGAGACAGAGACAGAGCACGAGCAGGGGAGGAGCAGAGAGAGACAGAGACACAATCCGAAGCAGGCTCCAAGCTCCAAGCCGACAGCACAGAGCCCCACACAGGGTTCGAACTCACAAACAGAACCGTGAGATCATGACCTGAGCCGAAGTCGGACGCTTAACCAACTGAGCCACCCAGGGGCCCCTCTGTTAACAATATTTTTTTTTTTAAAAAAAGGAGGAAGAAGAGGAAGAGAAATTGTTTCCAAAAACGTAATCTAAATTGTCAGCGAGGAGAAACAAAACAAGAGCAGCGAGAACAAAAACAAACAAAAAGACAAAACCGAGTCTAGAATCCGAGAGGTCAAAGGGAGGGTGTAGGAGGGAGGTGGGGAGCCACCGTGGGCCAGTCTTGGCAGCTCAGAGAGCAGCCTCTGGGCAACTCCTGCCTCGGTTCCTGGTTCCCGGCTGCTGCCTCTCACCAGAAATGCTCCAGGGGAAGGGAGGCTGTCCAGCCCCTGCGTGACCCACTCCAACCCCCACCGCCCAGCTTCCTAGCTGGGGCCTCTCCACCCCTCTGGGGACTGGAGTGTAACAAAACGACCTCTGGAAGGAGATCACCATGTCTTCGCCTCCCGCTCCTTGTAGTTTTCAAATGGGCTTTTCAAATGTAAGCAGACACAGGTAAGAAGGGCAGAGTAAGAGTCAGCTGGGCTATCAGCTCAGGATTTCCGTCCCCCACCCCAGCTGTCTGGAACCATTCACTGGCTTAGATACGGCAAGGAATATCCATTTTGCCCTTTTCATCTGGAGCTGTCCCTGTGTGACCCCCGCCCCCTCTATCTCTCACCTCAGGGCACCTGCCTCAAATAACTTCCCTGGTGTTGTCATTCACCTCATGGATAATTGATGGCATGTCAAGCTGATGCTAAGAAAAGAACAAGGTGGTTAGACGTGTGCCTACTATAAATAGACCCACGACATGACCAGCATTTGCCAACTTTTGAGCAAAGAATGGCAGAAGCAGAACCAGGAGCTCCCCCTGGGTCCTTGGGAGAGCCCGCTTCACTCTGGCAACCGCAGCCCTGCCGAGTTGCTTTGGTTAGCAGCAGAGGGCTGGGAAGACGATGCTTCTCCCCATTTGGGAGCAAAATTAAAAATACCACACGTGCGGGAACTTGTAGGCTTGTTTGACAGATGCAGCAGAGAAGCTCAAACAACACATGTTTTAAAACGTTTGCCTTCTTCCTCCCATATTCTCTTTTTTCTCTTTTGTGTGTGTGTGTTTAGGAATTTTATTTCTATACTTTGCTCTCAAGGGCATATATACGTTCATACAAGTAAACAAATACATAATCGGGGGGCTCCTGGGTGGCTCATCGGTTAAGCGTCCGACTTCAGCTCAGGTCCTGATCTCACGGTTTGTGAGTTCAAGCCCCGCGTCGAGCTCTGTGCTGACAGCTCGGAGCCTGGAGCCTGCTTTGGATTCTGTGTCTCCCCCTCTCTCTGCCCCTCCCCCACTCGTGCTCTCTTTCTCTCTCTCAAAAATAAGTAAAACATTTTAAAAACTTTAAAAAAAATACATAATCGGTACCCGGGGAGACTATGAATGAGGTACATGTTAGACGCTGCAGATAAAAGAGGAAAAATAAAGCCTCCAGCCTCATGAAGCATTCATCGAGAATCTCTGTGTTGCAAGTAGCAAAAACCCATTCAAAATTGAAATATAAATGGAACAAATTATAAGGATGCAAGGCCTTTCTCAACACCTCCTACGACAAGCTCATCACCAAACAGGGAGCCAGCCCAGGGCTCTGAAGGTGTCACCTTCCCAACCAAGCCTTTTTTTTTTTTTTTTCTCAGATGGCCTCAAGATGGTGGCCTTTAATTTGAGAGAGAGAAACAAAGGGAAAGCAACAGAGAACAGAGGCAAATGAACAAAACTTTCAGGCTTAAAAATTACTTCTATGTCAACACTGAGATCTTCGGCTTGGCTACTCCCACATGGAACAAACTGGAAACAAATTGATCTGAAGCCTTTTAATTCTCCGAGGGCACTGAGTTGCCAAATAAACAAGTCTAGTCTGGAAAATCCCACCCCCTAAAGTAAACCCAGCTTCCCCAAAGCTCCACCCACAAGGAGGAGGCAGTGAAAGTTGTGCATGCCTTGAGAAGGTGACCCTCTCCTGTGCTCACTTCAGGTCTGTCTGGGAGAATAGTGGGGAAGTAAGAAAGTGGACAGAAATTGTAGAAAGTTGACCAGTTCCAGTCTCTGTAAGGATCCCCACATGTCAGGATCACTGATACTGACTACATAAACTCTAAGTGTTGGGGTCTACAAACAAAGCAGCCAAGTGGAATACGCTGAAATTTGAAGGAAAAGGCTTGGGTCCACATGGCTCCGTTCCTGAAGGGTGACTGAGAACGCCCCTGAACTCCTCCTAGCAAAAGAGATCAGTCATGCAAGGGTCTTAGGAGAGGTATACTTCAAGCCAGACATTTAACAAACACATCAGTTAAACCAAATAAAAAGTTCTTCCTTAAACCAGCCATCAACCATAAGTGAGAGGGAGGAATCAGAGCTGAAAACACAACAGAAACATTAGTGTACCTATATCACCAATACACCTGTTTCCTGCAGAGGCCTTAATAACCAAGCAGATAGGCGATCTCTGCCCTGTTTCCAAGCAGAGCATCTCATCAATAATCCAGACAGGAGATAATATGCCAAGACCTGCTGTGTCCTCCCAGCCAAGCATGACCTCAGGGGCCCCTGGTTATCATGGCCCCAGTTCACACCTAGGAAATGATGGAAATATACCCTTGGCTGCACAGCCCTTTCTGATTCATTTGTAAGCTACACTAATAATCCCATGATGCAAACACAGGGGGAAAAAAATCATTCGGGAACCGTCAGAAAGGTTATTTTTGCAAGACATAAGGGAATGATTATAATGATTTATTAAAATCTTACAATGTGAGAAAGTAAGATCGGCAAACAAAATCCAATTAAGGAATTCACCAAATAAAAAGGAATTGAACTCCTCCAGCCTGAGGTTGACAAAGAAGCCATTCAGTAAAGAGCTTTATATGCTAAACTTAGCTGGGTAAACCTAGTTATTTTCCATGCAGTGCTGTTCTTAAAAGAGCTATTTAACTTCATCCATCTCTAGGATCTAAAAGACTAAGTATTTAGACTTGTGGAGGTTTTTTTTAATTTAAATTCCAATTTTAAAATGAACTTGCCTCAGAGACTATATTGGGTAGATTTAAGAGTTGACTTGTACAGTGTTCATAACGCTCAACATCTTCCCTTCCCCCTTCCCCTCTCTTTCCTTCCCTAAGACCTGCGACCCCCTTCAGTTTTCAGCTTCTTTCTCCCCAGTAGATCTACTTGCCTTCCATCTTTCTCAACCATGTGGGTGCCATATATTTTGAATATATTTCTGCATATATAATGTTTTCTTAATATTTCCCTTTTGTATTTGTTTTCTCCTCTAAATCGTATCAATAAACATTCTCTAGGAGCCCCTTTTAACACAAAGGAAAGCTGTCCTTTCACACTTCAAACTCTGCTTTCCTGGGTACCTACACTCTATCCTGCTGCCTTTAGAACTGGATTCACTCCTTCATAGGAGGTCCTCAGACTCCCCTTCCCCTCCGTCCTCCTCCTCCTCCGCTTGAGGGAAACTTCTCACCAAAGCCACCAGTTCTGCCTCAAGGGCCAGATTCTATTGACTTCTCTCTCAGTCCCATCTGCAGCTACCAACACTGGGAACCAAATCCTCCTCCTGACCACAATATCCTCCTCTGACTTACAGGCATGATGCATTCCTGATTTTCCTAACCCTTCTCCTTCCCAGGCTTCTCTTTTTCCTTCCTCAGCTGTGGTGCCCAGCCCTCCTGTCTCCTCTGCATCATTTCCTATCCTCATGCTCTGGCTACTCCCCTATGCCAAGGAGGCCCCCCATTTCATTGCTGAGACCTCCCTCCTGGCCAGCTACCTGTGACCAGCTCATATTCAAGCTGTCTAGAACTACACTCATCCTCTGTCCCTCCACACCTGTGCCTCCCCCCACCCACCCCGCACCCCGGCCCCGTACTCCCTATGAGAACAAATAGTTCAAGCCAGGACAGCAGCTTAATGGGTGTAACCCTCCACTCTTCTTCATTTCTTACATCCAGGCACCAAACCCAGCCAGTCCTCCCTCCCCTCTGCTGCTGCCACACTAACGGGATGTTGTCTCTTCCCATCCCACCTGTCTCTCTGCTTCCAGTGAGGCTATACATGCTGCTCCCACCTTAACATGAATTAGTGGCTCCATATCAATTACAAGGTAAATGGGAGCCCTTTGATATGCCCTTACCCTTTCCCTTTCTACCTTCCATATATCTTAAAATTATTTATAGTCCCCCCAAAATGCATAAAGTCATTCCATCCCTTCCTGTCTGTTCCTTTTCCAGGGGGAGGAATGCATCCCCATTCTCCTTCATACGGGTAACTTTTTAAAATGTTATTTCAATTGTCACCCGCTCCATGAAGCCTTCTGTTACGGAATGAACGTTTGTGTCCCCTCCCCCCATTTCATATGTTGGAATCCTAACCCCCAGTGTGTCTGTATTTGGAGGTGGGGCCCTTAAGGAAGTAATTATGGTTAAATGAGGTCGTAAGGGTAGGGCCACAATCCCAAAGGATTAGTGCCCTTATAAGAAGAGACACTAGGGAGTCCCCTCTCCCTCTCTCCCTCCCTCCAACACACATGCTTTGAGAAAGGGCCATGTGAGGACATAGCAGGAAGGTGGCTGTCTGCAAGCCAGGAAGAGAGCTCTTATCAGAAACCAAACACGGCTGGAATCTTAATCTTGGGTTTTCCAACCTCCAGAACTGTGAGAAAACAAATGTCTGCTGTTTAATCCACCCAGTGTGTAGTATTTTGTTACGGTATCCAGAGCGGTCTAATATGCCTCCCTTAATCCCTCTCTTGCTCACCCCACAGAGCTGATCATGCTTTTTCATAGCTTGTACAACTACCCATCTATTATAGCATCCACCATCCTGTGATAAAACTACATGCTTGTGGCTCCTTCTCACCAACTAACCATAAACTCCTGGGAGCGGAAACAGTGTCACCTGCATCGTCATGCTTTCTCTTGGTCTAGCTCAGGATCCACCCTTAGAAAATGTCCAACAAATGCTTGTGGGGTGAATTAATGACCTGGTAAATGAAATGAGCAAAACTGAATTTCTTGTTGGCCTCTGGATTTACACGCAGGTGTTCATGAGCACAGATATGTGTGTTGGTTTGTGCGTGCATGAGTGTCTATACAATGAGATTTATTTGCAAGTGGGGACAGTGGAGTAAATCAATGCACTTTTGACTCTATTATAGAACCATTTCTCCATTCCCTCCCAAAATCCTCCTGAATTTTTCTAATGTAGTTCCCACCCAAAGGGGATCACCTCGTATCATTTCCTAACAGTGCCGTCCTTTATCCTCCCTCAACTGGGAGCACATAGCCAGTTACCTCCCACTGCATGTGGCCCTGCTTCCCTTGACCGGTACTGACAACATGAGGCCAGACTGAAGTCACTTGTTCTGGAAGTCCCTCAGAAGCACTGAAATCTCAATGTGGAGCCTGTTCCCCAGGGGGCTGGGAACTCTTTGGATCACCTCTGAACAGATCTACACACATTTACAAGTTACAATGGAGCCAAGAAGAACAAGATGGCTCTATCTACCTGACAGAAGTTGGTTTCTCAAAAAAAAAAAAATTTTTTTTTTTTAAATGGGGAGGGCCAGGGGAAGCTTTAGGCTTATAGCAAAACTGGAGAATTGTGCACACTCTTTTCAGCTCTGAGAAAGATCTTTGCACCCTGGGGAAATCAGTCCTCTGTTTTCTCTTCTCACAGCTATTTATGACAGCTTGGAACAAAGAGCTCAAGTCCTGTGTCTCTTGTTTTAATTTCCCTTTGGGCAAAAGAACCTTCTTTTTCCAATGGCTTGGGCTATACATGCTCATTTGGAGGGAAAGAGATTGGGAACTGGATACGAATCCACTTTATCACCTCCTTCCCTGTCAAAATTGCAAGATGTCAGAAATGACATCGGTGACACCTACATCCACGTCCCTAACATGGTTCTAAGAGCCCCTGGGTGAGGCATGGGCTCCAATCCCCCGGCGGTCACTCTGTACCTCAGAACATGGCCCATTCCATGGTGGGTCCAGCTTTCATCTCTGTAGGGGAAGACTTGGTTGGAAAGGAAGGAAGGGAGTGGACTCAAGGCCATGTTTGCAAATCGCTTTAAAGGTGCCTAAGAGAAACTCTGCCATGTATATCCTCAACAGTGCTACTGGTACTACTTGGGGCTGAGATCTCACTGAGGTGCGATGAGGAGATACTCAGGCTAAAAGCATCATTTGGGGGGATCATGGCCATTTCATACATTTCCCATTCAAGCGCTTTGAGCTTACTCAGAAAGGAACTGCATTCACGTATTTTAAAGCATCTACACTCTATATTGATAGAGATTCTCCAGCAGCTTTAGAAGTGGTTGGCAACAAAGCAGGGATAAAAGACTTCCACGAAGTTCTTAGATAATTACAGGCCTGGGCTGTATGAAGAGCCTGCATTAACATGAACTCACAGGACTGAATGAGGCACAGACTAGATGGCACAGCATAGGGAACGGTCAACGGTATGGTAATGGTGATGTATGGGACTGATGCTAGCTACCCCTGTGAGCACAGTATAATGTATAACCTGGTCAAATCACGAAGTTGCGCCCCTGAAACTAAGGAAGCATTCTACGTAAAAAATATGAACTCACAAACCTCCACACATGTGGATGTGTGTGCACACGCACTCACACACACATGGACTTTGAGTGGCCTCAGCAAAGAGTCTTGAGAGGCTTATACCTCACTTGTTTAGAAGTGGAAAATGTGATATCCTGAGAAGCTAAAAACAAAAGGCATTTTGGTCTGTGCCACCTTTGCTACCACAGCGTAAGACATGAAACAGGACTGGATAGTGCACCTGTGCCTGGAAGACACAGGGGTAGACTGAGGCACCAAATAGCGACCACCCCAAATCCTCTTCTGTACCTTCCATCAGGAACCCTGCTTAGTCCATGTGGGTTACAGTCCTCTTTCTTTGAGTCATCTGGACCCATCGCACCTGCTGATCTTTCCCGATGGACTTCCTTTCCTCCCTACCAGCCACTGTTGGTGACTACGGTGATTTCTGTAACTGCCAAGGGCCCTGAGGGAAGAAATGGCATTTTCCAAAACTCTAGGTTTATACCCAGCCAACAACTTCCACCTCCCCTCCACCTCCCTCCTTCTTCCCCAATTCCTGAGTGCCTTAGCCAGAAGGCTGTTGTCATGGTTACTCTAATCTTTATCTGCTTTGCTTGTTAAACAAGCTGCATTCACTCCAACCCACCTCCCGGTTACCCCCACCTCCTTGTCCTTCATTGCTTCCCTCCTTCCCTGTCCTCATGTCCTTCCTTTCCTGGGGAATAAAAAGAAAATGCAGTCATCAACTACTCCCTTGCCACCCACCACCCCCCCCCCCAGTCTGCCAGATCTTATCAGGAGAGTTTTCTATTACCTTCCTAAGTGGAAAAGTGCCACTCACGTCAGAAACAACCAGTGATTGGAAAGGAAGGTTCTACACAAGTTCTAGAAAGAGAGGGGAAAAAAGAAAAAGGAGCAAGAAGGGGTCAGTCCGGTGAGAGCTATTTCAGTTGGCAAAAAGAGGCTGACATCTAGAAGACTTACATGCTTAGCCTACTGAGGTCCGATCATGCCGCTCTACCCAGTGGGCTCCCCTCGGAGCAAGACCTTGTATCCTATTCTACAGAAACCATCTCTTCACATTGTCCCATTACATCCCTCCTTCCTCCAGCCTACAGGGCTGACATTCCCTCCTGTGGTCCAGGGCAATGCCCTTTCTGGATGCTCTGGATTCTGTTACCTCCTGCTTCCCTCGGGACTTCTTTTTCCATTCCAGGTTTACTGAGAAACATTAAAAATTGTACATATTTAAGATGTGCAACTCAATGTATAGACATGTGCATACAATGTGAAATAATCACCACAATCAAGCTAATTGACATAGTGATTTCACATAGTTACTCTTGTCTTTCCTTCTTCCTTCCTTCCTTTTTTTCCTTTTTCTTTCCTCTTGTTTTTTGTTTGTTCATTTGTGTGGTAAGGACACTTGGGGATCTAATCCAACCAAAATGTCTCAGCCTCCTGAATCATAAACCAATTTCCTTCTACTTATTCTTCCCCTGCAGCATGTAAACACCATTTCCCATCTTAAAACACAATCCGCTGTGACCCCATTACCCTCTCAGTAAAGCCCTCTCATCTTCCTTTCCCCGTATTTACTCCCTTGTTTTGCATCAACTCACGCCAGTGCCATGGCAGAGCCCAGGTTATGATGAACTTCACTGTCGTTAAATTCAGTGGACACTTTTTAGCCTCCTAGCTGCTGTACTCCCCAATAAGTGGTTGTGGTGGTTAACAGATCGGCCCCTGGAGCCCTTTTACTTATGTTCAAATCTTGGCCCTAGTGTTTATCAGCTGGGTGATTTTTTTTTTTAATGTTTATTTATTTTTGAGACCGAGAGAGACAGAGCATGAACGGGGGAGGGGCAGAGAGAGAGGGAGACACAGAACTGGAAGCAGGCTCCAGGCTCTGAGCCATCAGCCCAGAGCCCGACGCGGGGCTCGAACTCACGGACCGTGGGATCGCGAGATCGTGACCTGAGCTGAAGTCGGACGCTTAACCGACTGAGCCACCCAGGCGCCCCTCCAGCTGGGTGATTTTAGCCAAGGTATGTAACCATTCTATTGCTTCAGTTTCTTCCTGTACCACTGAGATAATAACAGTACCTACCTCAGTGGGTTATTGTGATGATTATGTGAGGCAACATGTGTAAAACGATCAGGAAAGTGTGCACTCGCAAGAAGCACTAAAAAAACCATCAGTGGCATTCTATAATCCAACAGCAAAAAAGTGAAGAAACTGTAACACATCTTTCTGTTCTGGATCCCTGCCAGTGACAACCTTTGTTTTTCTTTTTGTTTTTGATTTTTTTTATTATTTTTTTAAATGTTTATTTATTTTTGAGAGAGAGAGACAGAGCACGAGCCGGGGAAGTGCAGAGATAGAGAGGGAGACACAGAATCCAAAGCAGGCTGCAGGCCCTGAGCACAGAGCCCAACGCGGGGCTCGAACCCCAACCGTGAGATCAGGACCCGAGCCTAAGTCGGACACTCAACAGACTGGGCCCCCCGGCGCCCCTACCATTGATGACCTTTGTAAACTGGTTTTGCATGGTGTCTCATACCCAGTCCCTACTGCTCCTCGTCACTATACCATCATTCATGCTGTTCCCTGAATGTGGAACACACTCATACCCACATTGATTCCACAGCCAACAACTCCTCATTCTTCAAAATTGCTGTGATAACCACCTTCTCCAGGACTTGCTTGGTTGAGGAGCTCCCCCAGGCTTCGTGGGGTTCGTTGAATCTCTGGTCCTCCAGCATCCTGGGTCTACCTCCACCAAAGCACCTTTCTAGGATACTGTCTGTGTCTGGTTCTCCCTTCTGTTAACTATGTATTTCTTTCTTTTCTTTGAGAGAGAGAAAGGGAGGGAGAGAGAGACTCTTAAGCAGGCTTCATGCTCAGGGTGGAGCCCAGTGCAGGACTTGATCCCACGACCCTGAGATCATGACTTAAGCCAAAAATCAAGAAACGGTTGCTCAACTGACTTAGCCATCCAGGCTCAGCCAGCCACAGCCCCTATGGCTGCGTATTTCTTAACCCTAGATTCTGGTCCAATTCATAGCAACCAGCAAACTTAATATTGATGAGTAAATGACAAATGATCTCATAGGATTTAGCTCCATCGTCACAATTGTTCATATCTGTTTGAAACCTAATCAGCTCATCAAAAGTATTCACTGCAAATTCAGATCACCTAAAACTTTGGTATCATGTTCTCTTTATCCTCATTTAAGTTATGATTATAAAGTTTCAAATGGGGGACCCAACGCACAGAATCCACCTGAGAAAACTCTGTGCATCAGTGAGGCACTGAATGTAAGGACCCTGGAGAAGTCATTCAAATGGGGATGATGTATCTGACTGTCCTTTTATACAGTTCATACTTACCAATCTTGTCCAGGAAGTTTTGGGTATGAAATGACCTGACACAGCCAGTGTCAAATGCCTTGCTGAACCCCACCTATAGCATATCTATTGTATTTAACTCTATTTAGGCTTTGCAACTTTAAATTTCTTAAAAAGGAGTCATGCAACCTGGATAAGAAGTACTCTGTGAGCCAGTATTTGCATTTGGGTTTACTTCTTTCCCATCCAAGGACTTACAAATTGTTTCATACCCTGTTCAAGAATGCTTTGTGGAAATGATGCCAGACTCTCTCATCTGAGTCCTCCCGTTTTTGAAAACTAAGAAACATCTATCTCAGTTTTCCAGTTCCTGTTCCATTTATTATCCACGGTTCTCCAAAGATTCTAAATAGTAATTCAATAGATTCCCTACATTATCTAGAATGTAATTCATCCAGGCCAACAGGCTTGAATCATGTAGCTCATCCGGGGAGAATCTGAGAAAAAGGACTAGGACCAGTTTTCTTCTATGGTTACTTCATAGAGTTGGGCAAATCAATCATCCATTGATTTTCCCAAGCAGAGTGGTATAACCACATGCACACACACACACACACACACACACACACACACACAGAAAGGAGTGGAGTCAGAAAGACCAAAAATAAGAATCAAAGCTTCATTACCTTGTGGCCTTACATCTTACACCGTGGGCAAGACAATTAACCCCCATGAGTCTCAATCTCTTCATTTTCAAAATAAGGAGAACAATAACGCTATCTTTGGGGATAGCTTTAAGACATCAGTACAAAGGCTCCTAGAAACGGCGCCTGCTACCGAAATTGCCACCAGGCCTTCCTTCAAGCCATAGGAGTAATTTGGGGCACATAATTCCTGATGCGAAAGGGTCTAGAATAATGTCAGGAGTCAAATGACAGGAAGAATTAAACGCATCAAGCACAGCGTGGCAGACTTCCCCGAAAGAACTGCTGGGAACGACCTACCCGTAGATCTTAACTTTCTTAACACGTTTGATGTGAGGTTCACAATGAACGCCTGAGTAAGGCAAACCCCCTTGCATACTGGAAGGCTCTGTAGAAAATAAAGAGAAAAAAAAGACCAACACAGACTACCTAGAATGGAGCTAAGCAATGGCAGAAGGAGACCGTGAGGCTCAGACCCCACTAAGAGCTCTCGGATACAGCCACAAGCCAAGAGTTTAAAGAGCAGGTGAACGGTGCGTAGTTCCTGGCAGGCAAATCCTGCTGTACTGAGCTCTTCCCTCCTCGGGGGCCATCACATCAGCTGTGCGTTCCTGAAACACAGATCCATCCACATCTGAAGGCATCCTAAGGAGGGACTGTGACGGAAATGTTCAAAGCTTTCTGAACTTTTAATTCCTGCTTCAGTTTTCAGAAGTATTTTTCAGATACAAAAATAGCTGAAATGTATATTAGCTGTTGCTCGGGTGCCCAGGGCTTCAGCGACCTTGCTTCTTAATGAGCCAAGTCAGGCTGGATCCGCTAAAGTGTGAGATACAGGAAGGAATACGAGTCCTTACAGAAGTCAGCTCGCCAGCCATTACTTGGGTGGACCGTGAGTTCTTAAGCCTTTCTACATGCCTGTGGTCACTGAGGTATATTCAAGTTTCGAGGAAAAAAAATACCACTTTTTTTTTCCCTAGCCTTCTGAAATAGAAACTGTATTATAATTAGTCTGGGAATTTTGATTTGCCTTTCACGGGGAATTGTTCTTTTCTTCAGCAAATTTGACCTTTTTCTCTAATTTCCCTTCACACTCCTTTCTAGGCTTTGAGATAAAATCCTTCTATTTGAAAAACTAGAAGGTGTAGAATTCTTAGGTCCAGTGTCACCCATCCTCAAGGGCAGAGCTCTTCCTTCTCAAGAAAAGTCCCTTTCGCACGTGCAAATGAAAGGCAAGAGAAGATCACATAGGATCTCTTGGACTGAGGGAACCCCGCCTTTTACCAGGTCCGCTGTCCGGTTCATGGACACGGTAATGACTTCAGTGCTCGATGGGAGAGAAGTCGTGAGAAGGCCAGTGTTCCTCACTGACCTGCTTGGATGTTTACGTTCCTATCAAGGCGGCGCAGAGGTCCAGGTCCCTGCCTCTGTAAGAGGAACTGTTCTGTGTATGAGATCTGCCAGCACCACAGGCCGTGCCTGCCTGCTCCTGGTCCCCGGGGAGCCCTCCCCACCCTTCATGGAGCACTCTTCACTGTCAGGTAACAACGATAAAAGCATGCCGTCCTACCTCTAACCAGTAAGGACACAGTAGCCGGGGCCTAAGAACCACTGTGCTGAGTAAGTGACAGGGTGGTGTCCAACTGCTTTGGCATTTGCTCAGTGTTTGCACCTCATCATAATATTTATTTTAAGCCTGTAAAGGTGCCAAGTGATGGCTCCTGGGCTGACTGATCAAATCCTGTCACAGATCTAGCAAATATTTAGTAAATATGTTTTGCTGCTCATCCCAGATGGGAATGGTGTCAGTCTAGAACAGATGATGCTTCCCGATGTGACCCACCCCTACTTTGACTCTGTGAGTCCAGGGGGGCACCCTGGGAATTAGTGTTTTTAAGAAGCTCCCTGCAGCACGCTAGAATGATTGTTCAAGGTGATCAGACTCTGACACTTGAGCTCCATAATTCAGAATGGACTGTCTGCCCTCCTTTTGCCAAATATACACGTTTAGAAAAGTTGGGGGCGGGGAACGCGGGCAGGATGGTTTCAGTCTAAAGTGCTTCGTGCACCCCCAACTGAGCATCCCTTGTAGCAGTAGTTAAAAAGGATCTTGAGTTCATTTCGTTCATCCCCACCTAAAGCAGAAGTGCTGAACCAAAACACACGTCCTTCTGCTCCGTTTAAATGCCTCCAAAGGCAGGTCATTTACATCCCAAAAGACAGTCTTCCCCTCCCAATAGTGCACATTACCGTTTCACCTGGGGTGCCTTTGACCATTGCCAGTAGCATTTTATATCTGATGTATTCAAAACTTAGGAAGCCGCCCCCCCCCCCTTTACTCTCAATGTCCTGGTTTGGAAGATAATAGACAAGATGACCTTATAATTTACTTACAGCACAAGATAAACTTTAAATCCCTTGTCCTGAGATACAACAGTGTCCCCACCTCCTACCTCTCCAGTCTCATTCAGGCATTCCTGCCATGCACCCCCTATTCCTACTACACAGAAATGCTCTCCCTTCCCCCTTTCACACACAAGGCAACTGAGGCACAGGCAGCAACTTGCCTGAAGTTTTACAGCTAACAAGAAGTAGGCAATTTTCTTATCCATCCACATATACCCAGTTCCATCAATGGTTTCTCCTGAGACGCTGATTCCAGACCCTCAGGCTCTTTGCTAATTGCTCTTCTCTGGCAAATTCTTACTTGCTCTGTCTAATCAAAGGTACCAGTAAACACAAGTCTCCGGGTGCCGTCTAACCATTGAAGGAGGTGTTTCTTCCTGAGATCGATACATTATGGTTCCATTAATGCAGCTTTTTAGTTGCCTCATCAGATTTAGCAGCTTATATTGAGCCTTCAGTCAAACAAAACCTAAATGTCTTTTTCTCTACCAGAACTACTGCCAGTAGATTTTTTTTTCTCCCATCAGTACCATTGATTTTTTTTACCTTCCAAATCAGATTTTACATTTATCTCTTTGAAATGTCATCTTGTTATTTTTAACCCAGCATTCCAGCATATCCAGATCATTTTGAAACATATTTTCGTTATTGATTACATTGGCCATTCTTTCCAGCTCTGTTACAAGTTCGATCAACACGCCTCTAGTGTCTTCTTCCAACCTGCTGGTAAAGTTACTGCTCAGCATAAGCCCAAGAAGGAGAAATCTCAAAATGAGTTTACTGGTGACATTCCTCATCTTATCTGTGCCAAGCAATGTTCCTACAGAAAGCACTTCCTTGTCAAAGGTTAGAGCCATCTCTCCCCAGTTTTCTGCAATGAAATGTGAACAGGGGAATCTTCCTAGAAATGATGGAGCTGAATCGCACCATTGAATAATTCACTTATTTTCCAAAAAGGCCCTGAAGTCCCAAAGCAGACCAGCCCTCCAACTGGCTAAGAGAGAAAAATTCATTATCGGAGTTTCATCCCCAAGACCTTATCCATGTTCCCAAAAGAAGTTACATTTCTACCTTTTCTACCTTAAGCTGATAGCTGACATTTATACCTCAGTATGATACTGAAATGTTTTCAGAGCATGTCCTTGAAAGGAAAAGGCCAAGAGAATCCTGTTGCACAAGTTTCCCTGAATGTTGGATCTGGTTCCTGAAACCTGATGCTCAGTCCCCTTCATTTACAGATGAAGATCTTTAGGGAAAATTGCTAAGGGATCCTACAGGATTTACAGACCTGAGAAAAAAGGAAGAAAGGTATACATTAGGAAAACTCAACCAGGAAGGAAGAAAAGCAGACCCACCCTATTGTCCTGAAACAATTACTGTGGGGGTCTCCAGCCTAATACAAAAACGAAACAAATTTCCCGAACAGTGTAAGGAAAGTGATTAATTTTTTTTTTAATTTTTTTTAATGTTTTATTTATTTTTGAGACAGAGAGAGACAGAGCATGAGTGGGGGAGGGGTAGAGAGAGAGGGAGACACAGAATCGGAAGCAGGCTCCAGGCTCTGAGCCTGGGCATCCATCGTGCTTGTGTGCGTAAGCTTGGTTGTTAATATCAATGAGATAATATAAAGGACTAGGGAGCTAATCAGAAATACAATTATCAATGTATGGTCGTGGAAATGTAAGAGTTCCTCTATAATGGGAGATGTAGCGTCTTGAAAACCTAGCTGGAAGGGGTATGCCATAGAAGTATATAGGATTCAAGCCTATAATTTAACTTCGACAAAGTTATGTAATTGTTTTACTAATACTTCTTAATTGAGAAAGACATAATGGTTATGGCATTGGCTTGAAACCAGTTAAAGAGGGTTCGATTCCTTCCTTTCTTATTTTAATAATACGTAAGTTGGCTCTTCAAATGTGTGGTATGGAGGGGGACATCCGTGTAATCACTCAAGATTAGTTGTGGTTAATTCTACTATGGCCACTTCTCGTTTGGATGCGAAAGCTTCTCCTACTATGAAGACTATTAATATAACTGCCGTTAATGAGATGAAAGAGCCTATTGAGGAAATTGTATTTCAAGTTGTATATGCATCTGGGTAGTCAGAGTAACGTCGTGGCATTCCAGATAGGCCTAGGAAGTGCTGAGGGAAGAACGTTATGTTAACACCCACAAATATAATTGTGAAATGAATTTTTGCCCAAGTATTGTCGAGAGTATATCCTGAGAATAGGGGGAACCAATGGACGAAGCCTCCTATAATAGCGAATACTGCTCCTGTTGACAAGACATAGTGGAAGTGGGCTACTACGTAATATGTATCGTGAAGAACGATATCTAATGAGGAGTTTGGCCATCAGCCCAGAGCCTGACGCGGGGCTCAAACTCACCAACCATGAGATCATGACCTGAGCCGAAGTCGGACGCTCAACCGACTGAGCCACCCAGGCGCCCCGGAAAGTGATTAAATTTAAAAAGCTCCACAAGGACAAAGAGAAAAGGAAAGGTGGAAACAGGAAGAAAGACATGTCAACAGTCTTCCAGACGATGGAAATCGAATAAACAAGGCACAACTTACCTATTACAACAAAGAAAGCTAAAACTCTCCAAGAGCCAAGTCAGAAAGGCAAGCCAGTCAATACTGCAGGTCCTTGAAGGGCCACATAATTAGAAGTAGCACCATGAACCCCTGCAAGGTGCAAAGAATCCTCCTGACCCCCTCGTGCTCCCCACTCAGCAGGTGACCAGGCCTTCCCCATCAGTGCAGGAGAGGAGGGATTTTCTTTCTATAGAAACTGAAAAGGCAGCCCTTAGGAACCAGAGACTCAAATGGGTAGGGCTTATATGATGGTGAGGGTGGGGTGCACTGGTAAGTATGAGCCTGAAAAGGGAGAAGTGAGTGAAAGTCAACACCCAACTTGGTTCCCACAACACCTGTGCCAGAATGTGTTCCCAGGAACAGGTCTGGAAGATTCTATTCTGGCTGGTCTGACCTGCCCATGGGAAAAGCTTCCAGATGACAACTGAGGATTCTCCAACTGAACAGACGTGGATTCTAGTTCACTTGGCAGTGAGGCCAATGGGCTGATAAGCCCAGGCCACCCTCAGAGTACATCCCTTCAGCTCCTTAAAGCCTCACTCGTCTATACGAACTGATGGCCACAGATCTCCTGACACTGAAGGAAAACCACTAGTACAGAGGACAGGACCAAAATACAAAGTCAGGAAGAAGGACAAGAAAAATAAAGGAACATGCCAAAAAGAAACACCTCTTGGGATTTAAAAATATCACGGGATGAAAAGTCAACAGACGAGTTAAAAGACAAAGTTTAGGCAATCTCCCAGAATATAGGCCAAAAGATATTGATGATGCAAAGATTGAAATATCGAGGATTAATTCAGGACACACAACTTCCAGCTACTAGGAGTCCAAAAAGAAAAATAAAACAAAACAAAATAAATGAAGCAATAGTGAAAAAAACATGAAATGATAATAAATTAAATGAATTTTTTTAAAAAGTATACATATTGCTCCTCTATGAGTCATATTTAAATTTTTTTTTCAACGTTTATTTATTTTTGGGACAGAGAGAGACAGAGCATGAACGGGGGAGGGGCAGAGAGAGAGGGAGACACAGAATCGGAAGCAGGCTCCAGGCTCTGAGCCATCAGCCCAGAGCCCGACGCGGGGCTCGAACTCACGGACCGCGAGATCGTGACCTGGCTGAAGTCGGACGCTTAACCGACTGCGCCACCCAGGCGCCCCTCTATGAGTCATATTTATAAAAACTTAGTAATTTAAGGAGTACAGCAGTTAAAAACAGATTTTAGAGCCAGATTTACTTTGCTTTGAAGTCTGCCTCCACCAACTACTACCTGTAGGACTTCAAAAGAGTTATTTAATCTATGTCTCAATGTCCACATTTGCAAAATGAAAAAAAAAAAAATAGACCTAGTTGATACTGTTGTTATAACAGTAAGTTCATATGTATCTAAAGCACCTAGGAAGTGACCAATTAATGTTAGCTAGGATTTCAAATGTTATAAAATGTCACAGTGCAAATAATACAATCACTAATTTAACCCAACACTTTGATGCATATATATGAGGAAGACAGAGAAAGAGGAAGGACATCAGATGACGCACAAGGCTGTCAGTCTGAAACCTTATCATTCCGAGGAAGAAGAGACTATACACCGTCTACAATGGCAGATGAGGTCACAGTAACACGCACAGTATCCAAAAATGTAGAGATAAATGGATACCAGAGCGAACAGCCAGAAGAACTGAAAGTTGCTGCCGCGGGAGAGCAAGACTCAATAGTGGGGAGGGGGTAAGCCGCACTGATACCAACAGTTTATTTTCATAACCATTTAAGAACACACACATATTTAAGTAACCTTATCACACTGAGCTGACACCCAGAAGGATGACAATAGGTGACTTTAAAGAAGCAGCTTCTCCAAAGCTAAGCACTGACTCACAGCAAAAAAAAATATCTTTCCAGCTGCTTCAAACAAAAAGTAAGCAAAGGGAGTGTTTCCAGGGGAAAGGGAGGGCCTGGACTTGGTGTGCAGCCCCCTGGGAAAATCACGCGGTCCTTAGTGTACCAATGTGCCTTGATTCTTCCCTCCCTTCTCAGGACCCACTCTTGTATTCCTGCCTTCCACCTCCCAAACCAAACCTTCCCTGGGTGCCTCCTTCACACTGAGGGACAAAAAATTGCTGCAGCTTGATTGAATGGCTGCTAAATTGTGCTCTCAAGACTTTTGAGTTTTCTATTAAATGATCCATATGGTGGTTTCATCAGAGAAACTAACTCTTGCAGAAAAAAGTCTTTCTTTTATAAGATAAAATGTGGCTACTCTGTACTCGGAGAAGCACATTGTAATAGTTGAGGTGCCAGCTAACGAAAATACAAGTTAATATAAGAGATTTCTGAAGAAGTCAGGAGGGCAAGAAAGACAATTTTGTCTTCTAAAAAAAAATGGAAAATGGGTCAGGAAATTCTGAGAAAAGACAGCATTTATGCAGAGGGATTATTCATTCTGATTATGGGGCCCAACAACACGATAATAATTCCATTTTCTGCTTCTGCCACTTTCAAGAAGAAAGAGAAATCTAGAGCAAGTACAGAGAAGCCAGAGCACATTAAACATGGTTAGACTAACTCTGGCTGAGGGAGACTCCAGCCACGGCAGCTGAAGGCAAAGTTCAGTAAAAAAAGATTTTGGCCCCAAATGTACCTGAAATTTTGGAACGAAGATTATCGCAACCAAAAAAAATGGGTTCAAGATGAACTGTGTGACCAGTTATTCTAATTAGGGAAGATAAATCCAGTACTATTAACTGCCTAGTAATAATTAAATATTAGTTTTTAAAAGTAATAAATTTTACCCAAGTAGATTTTAATTATGTCAGGAGTTTTTATTTAAAAAAAAAAAGTGTTAATGTTTATTTCTGAGAGACAGTCAGAGCATGAGCAGGGGAGGGGCAGAGAGAGAGGGAGACACAGAATCTGAAGCAGGCTCCAGGCTCTGAGCTGTCAGTCCAGAGTGCAATGCGGGGCTTGAAACCCCGAACCATGAGATCATGACCCGACCTGAAATCAAGAGTTGAATGCTTAACCAAGCAAGCCACCCAGGTGCCCCTATATACGTATTGTGAGTGGGGGGGGGGGGGTGTATTACTCATTTTTGAGAGAGAGAGAGACAGAACGTGAGCAGGGAAGGGGAAGAGAGACAGGGAGACACAGAATCCGAAGTAGGCTCTAGGTTCTGAGCTGTCAGCACAGAGTCCAACATGGGGCTTGAACCCACAAACTGTGAGATCATGACCTGAGCCGAAGTCAGACCCTTAACCGACTGAGCCACCCAGGTGCCACAGTATGTTAGGAGTTTTTAAAGTTTATTTATTTAAAGACTTGGTATCATATAATCTTAGGGCTGATAAAATACCGATAGTTACCTACTGCACTTGTGATGTTAAGGCGACCCTTGAATGAAATAAGTAAAGGTTAAATCCACATGATCATTAACTTCCATTTTGGTACAATTCTGCTCTCTATTCCCCATCTGAGTTTACGTTTTATCTTTGAAATTAAAAAAAGTCAATTCATTTATTTTTGCACAAATCAAACTCTTCCTTAAATCTCTAACAAAGCCTTTACCTACCAGTGAGTGGAAACAAGAGTCCTACTACATCAGACACATTGCAGATATTTTTAGTTTTGTGGAAATCACAAACCGATAAAACTAAGTCGGCCAAAAAGCATTTTTATACAAAATTAAGTAAATTTCTCTTGAACAAGACAGAGGGATAGACACCACAAAACATAAATCTTTATCTGAATGACACTTTAATGATAGATTCCAAAATGCCTTGGTACACTCTGATGATATGCAGAGTGATGTTGCTTTGCTCTTTGTTCATCAACTCCTGAACACTCTGATAGATTGAATTAAATGTGTCTAACAGACCCTGGATGAACTTGGAAGCTTTGTCGGGAAAACCAGAAGTACTTAGCACCCGAAACAGCTGCTCAGCTTGCCTCCAACTCAAGCTGGAAACACTTTCTAATAATAAGATGCCCTTGTTCCTAGGTGCTCCAGAATCATTGAAAAGTGGTGGAAACCTCTGGGTGTGGACACAGGAATTGGCAGCTGTGTGCTTCAGGAAATAAAGTGTCCTGGTACTTACACAGTCTCATTCTGAATTGTGACATAGGGCTGCTCTACACTATTGTGCACTTGCACCCAGAAAGAAAGTAGCAAAATAAACTTGTGATGGGTTTTATGCCTCTCTCTTTGCAGTGTGCCGCCTCATTGTAGAATCTTCCATGTTGGGGAAGTGAAGATAAGATCTCATCTATTTTTTTCCACTAAAACCAAAATGGTGATCATTAGATCACTGTCGAGATACACTCATCGTAAAGACAGAATTTTTTTTAAGTATGAATAAAACATCTGGGGAGGAAGATACTTTTATGGTTACCCCTCTCTAAGTCAGAATCGTATCTATTTAAATATGCCTCTGGCCTGTTCTGTCTCTCCAACTAGAATGTGAATTCACAAGCAAGAGGTATTCCTTATTCATCCTTAGGTTCAGAAGACCAGCACAATGTCTGGCACAAGGTACTCAATAGATTTCACTTTAAATGAATTGAGCCTACTTAAGGGAGGTATCCAAAAAAAAAAAGGTAATACATACAAGTGTGCGGAATGGTTTATCATGAACAGCCTAAGTCCCCAGACCTATTCCCTGTCCTAGTCCCCAGAGGCAACCATTCCTTTTTTTTTTTTTAATGTTTTTATTTATTGACAGAGAGACACAGCATGAGTGGAGGAGGGGCAGAGAGAGAGGGAGACACAGAATGGGAAGCAGGCTCCAGGCTCTGAGCTGTCAGCACAGAGCCCAACGCAGGGCTGAAACTCATGAACCACGAGATCATGACCGGAGCCAAAGTCGGACACTCAACCAACTGAGCCACCCAGGCGCCCCTGGAGACAACCAGTCTTAACTGAGAAAGTTTTTCTTTAAGGTTTCATTATATTTATTGATAACACAAAAGAAAAAGAAGAAGGAGAAGGAGGAGGAGGGGGGGAGGGGGAGGAGGGGGAAGGAGGAGGAGGAGGAGGGGGGAGGAGGAGGAGGAGGAGGGGGGAGGAGGAGGAGGGGGGAGGAGGAGGAGGAGGAGGAGGAGGAGGAGGAGGAGGAGAAGAAGGGGAAGAAGAGGAAGAAACGGATGCCAGTTTCAAATTATTCATGTCTCTACTTAAACAGGCCCAAAATATTTGGAAACACTGCTGGCAGTTGTTCCAAGTTGTTGTATTCATGTATTCAACAAACATATATTGTTCACATCAGAAGTGGTGGCATTTCTGTTTTCATACTTTTATTAGTAAAGACCAGCTTTTGCCCCCTCAGGATGCAGAAGGCATAAGTCACTGCAACCCTAGAATTAGTGGGGACAGAGCACATCAGAACTAGACAATGGGGGTGGAGAGAAAGGGTGAGTCAGTATCATAATGGGATAAAGTGCTTGGAGTTAATGGTGCAGGACGAGAACTGCCAGATGCACAGGTCTTCTCCCCTTTTTACTTTCTCCCAGCAGGTGCCATTCTGTACAAGATGGAACCCACAGGGCAGTCGTACTGTACCCCGTTTCATATCTGCAAACTGTCAACCATAGCAGCTCCACATTCCAGGGAACGGTTCTCTTATTTTGAACCAGTAAAATAATCTGCAAAATCTCCTGGAATTATTTATAATGGGGTTTCTCCAATATTAGCAAAAACAAGTAGGAACATGAAATGATGCCACATTTATAGCACATAATGGTAGGAAACACTCTGCAAAGACATGACAATTTGGGGAAATCCTCACTGATCAGAGTGAATAAATATGATTAACTTGCAGAGAAGACGCTATTAGGCTCTATGCCAGACAAACAGATTACCGTTTTACAGAGTCAGCCTGATAAGGTGACCAGACCCCAGGAAATGCTGGAGCCCTGCAACGGTGACCCAGAGGGACACCCCTATAATGGTGCCTCCATAGATTCAATGAGGCACACAGGAACTGAGGAACTAGATATTGATCAGAGAGCTGGGCTGAATGGGTGGCTATTTGTTGAGAGAAGACAAGAGACCAGTTCAGAAAGATTCTGTTAGCAGAATCCAGATTTCAATACTACAAGAAAATCACCTTCTACCTACACTGGAGAAGAAACGCAAGGCTCAAAAAAGACAAACAAATTATGACAACCAAGGAACAAGAAAACATAGTGGAACTGAGGCTTACTATAACCCTCACCCCAATACTAGCCTATAGACATTATTTCCATTTTGTAGATGAGGAAACTAAGGCTTACAGGGCTACAGAAGTTAATAGTGACTCAAATCCAAGACTGTTTGGCACTAAATCCATGTTCTTTCTGTCATGGCAAGGCAGACGTCTGGAAGGTGAGAAAAATCATATACCTAAGTGCATAGACATCCTATATGGTAATACCTCTGAGGTTTATAAACAAATAAGCAAGTCTGTCTCCATGAAACTTTACCAAACAACTTTCAGTCCCTTAAACTTACTTTCTTAACTGAGTGCCTAATAAATACCTCCCGAGTGACTAATTTGGGCCAATGTTTTAAAATTCTGCTAGATTCTGGCTAGAGGATCTTTGACATTCAAGTGCAATTTTAGTTCTAAAAAAAAAAGTGAACTTTGTTTTACAGAGCATTTAATAAGAAGAACATGTACGATTAAGCCTTCTGGGGGGTCTGTGCCCTCGGCTGGAGCCTCCACGTGTCATCTAATGGGAGAGGTGGTAACACACACTCAACTACCCCTTAAAGACAAACTAATGAGGAATGACCCAGAACCTGACACAGCACACTGTGCTGGCTAACATTGGAGGGGAAAGTAACCACCAATTCAAACAAGATAAATTCCACTTTTCACAAAAACAAAACAGTGAAGCAGACAGCATTTAATGGAGGCCCTCCATGTGGGCTGTATTTAAACTCTCCCACAGACTTAATATGGAATCAGAAAGAATTGATGGTCATAATTTGGGTAACATGAAAAGCACATTGAAAGCGTTTCACTGTTTCAAAAGGAGGGATTAATTTGCCAAACTGCTTTCTTAAAAATCAAGCTTTCAAACAGGTCAGTCAAAAGGGACATTTTTCTCAGAAAGTTACTTGTTGGTGAAAACAGAGTGAAACTAGGAACTTCAATGCAATTTCCACATCACCAAATCTTCAACTCTGAAGGGTTTTTTTTTTCCTCTCCTGTAAATAAAATTAGAACGTTCCCATTTGTGTGCATGAATATAATAAAGTCGCAGCCACTATTCTGCTGCGTGTTCATGCATCCACAGCAGATATAGCTACCATTGCCCTTCCCCCCCTCCCTCCCCCACACAATAAAAACACAAAATCCAACTCAACCTTCCCCCCATCCAGGGGTGTTTTTCTTTCCAGCGGTCCCACATGTCCGAGTTGCTGGTAGTCATCGAGTACTCACAGATCACTTTTACCAAAGGCCATGGCCTCCGAAATAAAAACCACCTGATTTGTGAGGAAACCTGGGCTGCCAGGTAGGATAGCAGCTGCACCTGCCTGATTCCCTCCTCTTCTCTCCCTGACCCCTTTGTGCTGAAATCCTATATGAAAAGGAAGTGGGATGGGCTTAATAAGAGCATGAGAAGGACAAGCAGGAGTCAAGATTTCTGTGATGTCATGGAGCGTTATTAGTGGCTGCTAACCATTTCTGAAAAGACATCAAAATTCGCCATCAGAGTCTATAAGCTATGCTCAAGTCTTTCCATTCAGCAGTTTTTCCAGGCAGGTCTCTGCATACAGCTTTTTTTTTTTTTCTTTTTCTTTAACACACTAAGCTGACTCAGACACACAGCAGCTCTCTGACTCACTTCTCTCTCTCTCTTTTTTTAACTCCTTGACTCCTGAAAATGTATGCTTCGCTGAGGATTAGTTCTTCTCACATATGGGAGGAAAACCAGTTGAAAAATCAAGGAGAGCAGTTTGTGATCTTTAATGCTGAGAGAAAAAAAAAAGAGTATCCTTGGAAGGACAATGACAAACAACAACAATACTCAAGAAATTTTCCCAAAGTTTAACAGACTCTCATTCCCAGCAGGTAAATACTGACACTTGTGTGCACCTGCAGTCTTTCTTCTTCTCCCTTACCTTCTGCACAGGTTGCTTTGCCATTTCTATTTCTGCTCCTGATTTGGGGTCTGTGGATGCACAAATGCTTGTGTACACACACACACACACACACACACAATTTAATACATGTAGAATATACACAAGGTTTATATAAAGATTATACACACTGGTACAACCATACCAGTTGCCCATTTGTTTAAATACTTCATGTCAATTTAGAAACAGAAATCCTATGCTTATTGAGTTTACAAATCACTCAGTGACACAGTCCAGTGGTGGCCACGGAGGCAGGTGACTGGGCCAGGTCCTGGAGACCAGCACTAGTGAGACAGAGGGGCAGGCAGTGCCCAGGATGGCACTTCACTGGGGCTAAGACAGCAGCTGCACAAGTCCCTGTATTCAGGCGCATGTCCAGCCACCTTCTGGCTCTAAGAAAACTCTAGGCTCAGGGACCTGATGCTTATCAATGCAATAAGCACATTGCAGGATAGATTCATGTGCTTCCCTGTTTCAAATCATGGTTCACGGAGCATTGGCACTTAGCTACAGACAGCTGCACCATACCTGCTACAAATCAAGAAATGCCATTATGGAAATTACCATTATGATTTCATGAATGATTTGCCCTCTAACTTACAACTCTTGGCAGCCATATACAGTTTATATGTAGTTAGTTGACTTAGAGAATAGAAGAGAACATGTTTTTAAGTGCTGAATTAAATATATTTATTATACTACCATACCAGTGGGCAAGTATTTTCATTATTATCTTCCTATACGTAAGTATGTGTGCATTCACAGATGCTGAGGAAAAGAACATGGAAAGACACACAATTGCAAAAGGTAATGCAGTTATCCCTGGGGGTGGGGGAAGAGATATATTTGGGGCAGGAGAAACTTTCCATTTTTACTCTTTATTATCTACTCTATATGAATAATAAATTTGTTGTTTATGTAATCATAAGCTTTTTTTAAAAGAGCATACACCCCCGTACACACTTAGAAACAGGCAATCAACAACTTATGATCAGTGCAGGTGAACTTAATGGAGGAAGTGGGGCATCTGCGTTGTAAAACTCGATGAAACAAGGGTCACCTGAAGGTCCAGGTGTACTGTGGGAAGGCTTGAGGGAAAAGTGGAATGAACATAGAAAGGTAATTTTCACAGATTAATCTTAGGAGAGAAGAAGGGGAAAATGCCAAAGAAAAGGGGGAATAATGAGATCATATCTAATTGCAAGGAAAGGCCTTTGAAAAACTGGGAGAAATTCTCAAGTTAGTTGTTGCACAAGATGGTGATATGGAAGGATAAAAAATTTTTAAGTGGAAAAGTCACTGCCCACCAAAAATGACTTATACAAAAGCAGTATTTTTTATTTTAACTATTTTAGAGAGAAAGAGGGCTCCTGCACAGTGAGAGAGAGAGACAGGGAGAGAGAGAGAGAGAGAGAGAGAGAGAGAGAGAGAGAGAGAGAGAGAGAGAGAGAGAGAGAGAGAGAGAGAGAGAGAGAGAGAGAGAGAATATCTCAAACAGGCTCCACACTCAGCACAGATCCTGACATGGGGCTCCATCTCACAACCCTGGGTCATGACCTGAGACGAAATCAAGAGCCTGATACTCAACTGACTGAGCCACCCAGATGTCTCATGAAAGCAGTATTTTAAATTGGGATTCCACCAAGAAAGAACCCATTTGAAAGTAAGTAATGCCGGGGCACCTGGGTGGCTCAGTCGGTTGAGTATCCAACTTCAGCCCAGGTCACGATCTTGCAGTTCACAAGTTCAAGTCCCACATTGCGTTCTGTGCTGACAGCCTGGAGCCTGCTTCGGATTTTGTGTCTCCCTCTCTCTCTGCACTGCCCCCACTCATACTCTGCCTCTATCTCTTTCAAAAATAAATAAAAACATTAAAAAAATTAAAAGTAAGTAATGCCTATATGATTATGTAGCAGTACAAAAAGAAAGAGAAAAGGAAAGAATAAAGATTGAAAAGGCAAGTTAATGTGCTCCTGTGTCCCACAAGACTGTCAGCTATGGTTAAGCTTCTATCAGTGTTCCCCTGTATCACATGGCTGGCCATGTAGATTAAAGCTTAAAGAGCCACTTTATTTCTGAAATCATTATCAATCTTTTTCTTTCTGTCCACAATAATTTAAATCATATTTCAACAGGCAAAATATTTTGCATCATTGGCTCTTTATTTTGTCACTGCTTTCTATTCATAGATGTCCTTTATTCTCTTTAAATATATATATTTATAAATACATAGTTATATAATAGTGATATATCATTATGTTATATACCCTGTATCTATATAATATATTATTGTATATATTATTATTGTATATAATACTGTATATATTATTTATATTTATTGTTTTTGTAATTAAAGCTAAAAAAAGAGTACAAACCCACATACACACTTACAAATGTGTAATCAACTGTATGTATTTTTTTGTTTATTTATTTATTTTTGAGAGAATGAGAGAGAGAGAGAGAGAGAGAGAGAGAGTGCAAACAGGCGAGAAGCAGAGAGAGAGGGACAGAAGACCAAAGCAGGCTTAGTGCTGACAGCAGAGAGCCCAACATGGGGCTCGAAGTCATGAACCATGAGATTATGACCTGAGCTGAAGTAAGATGCTTAACTGACTGAGCCACCCAGTGTATGTATTTTTATATATTTTTTCCTCTGGATGTATACACACACACACACACACACACACACACACACACACAGGATAATTGAGGTACAGTAAAACCTTGGATTCCAAGTAACTTGTTCTGTGAGTGTTCCACAAGATGAGCAAACATTTCTAGTAAGTTTTAACTTGATAAACGAGCAATGTCTTGCAATAGGAGTAGTACGTGATGCCGAATGTCACGTGATCACAACTGAGCCAATGGTTTTTCTTTGTCTGACTATCTGTTTCTCTCTCTCACTACAGGATTATGGGTGATTATCTCCCATGCTCAGGTGCTCAGTCTCAGGCCGTGGTGTTTGGCAGAAATAAATGATTTCTCAGAACACTGGAAAGTGCCCACAACTGGCACTAGTGAATTTTTTGTCACTTCCAAGCACCCATGGATATTCCGTCACTTTTCCATATAAGAATAAGCTTCGGAATGCTTTGCTTCATTCTGGGTCAGGCTGCCTGCAGATGTAGACCCTTTGCTTTGCTGTCCTATTGCCAGTCACATTAAATACAGTCTATGAGTGTACTCAATATACCGTACTTAATAATACTGTACGGTACTCAACATCCATGCGAGTGTATACCATGGCCCCAATGCAGAAGAAGATTCCATTGAGCCAAGAGATAGCAGTGATTCCGTTAGTGATGGTAAAAGCCGCCCTCCACAGTAACCCCCTCTCTCGTCTCCCTCATACCAGCCATGAAAGTTTTCGAAGGTAAGTGCAAGTTAATTTGTTTATTTTTCTTTATACTTTGTATTGTAATAATTTTTATATGAATATTTTTGGGCTGTGGAACAAATCATCTGAGTTTCCATTATTTCTTATGGGGAAATTCACTTTGATATACAAGTGCTTTGGATTACATGCATGTTTCTGGAACAACTGGTTTCTCACAAACCAAAGTTTTACTGTATTTTTGTCATTCTAACTTTATCTTCTTAGTATCTTATTGACATTTAAATATCCAGACCCATGAGCAAAAGGACAGAGGGGAAATATTTGGAGATGGTCAGTTACCTACAATTTATATGCAACCATAATTTAATTATTAAGTCGATCCATTCTCCTGTCTTTCCTTCACATGAATGCTAGGCGATGGATAATCAAGTGTGAGTAAAACCCTATTCTCAAAGACCTCAGAGCCTTGACGGTTGGGGTAACAAGTGATTAAACAATTAAATACAAGTTGACAAGCTTTGTGACACTAAAATATAACAAGAACAATGGGAATGTAAGAAAGCATGAGTAACCCAGTTTGAAGAAGCTTTTCTTAAAGGTTGATGCTTTGAGCTGACTTTTAAAGGATCTTAGGAGTTAGTCAGGTTATGAAGAAGGTAGAGGCATTTCAGTCCAGGACCATAACATGTACAAAGGAGGGGAGATTTTTAAGGGTAGGATGATGTGTCTAAGGAATGCCAAATGGCTCAATAAAGTCACAAAGCACATGGAATAAACATGGATGAATCTAGAAAAAGAAGATAGGAGGGGTGCCTGGGTGGCTCAGCAGGTTAAGCACCAAACTCTTGATTTCCTCTTAGGTCACAACCTCATGGTTCGTGAGATGGGAGTCCCTGGTCAGCACAGAACCTGCTTGGGATTCTCTCTATTCCACCCTCTTTGCCTCTCCCCTGCTGTGCTCTATCTCTCAAAATAAACAAATAAACTTAAAAAAAAAAAAAAGATGGGAAAACAATGAGGAACAGTGAAAGTAATGAGGAGCCATTGATGGGCTTTAAGTCAGGGAATGGTTTGCTCAGGTTTATATCTTTGAAAGATCACTCTGGGGACCACGGACAAGTGGATTCGTGGAGGTAAAAAAGGAGGCCAGGAAACTACTGTAGCGCAGTTGAAGGGGGTCGTCCCCTGCACACAGCACACAGCACCTCGGGCAAATAGCTGTTCCACAGACAACAATGACAAAATTTGGACTATTAAAAAAATATTACCTAAAAGCACTGAAAAGTGACCAAGGTCAGGCAAAAACTGGAGCAAAGATAACTATTAAATGGCAAACTGCAATGGATAAAGGTGCAAATTTGCAAATTCTTGCTTGAGGGCACTCCCAATTCACACAAAGATGGGGCTGCAGAAAACCACAACTTCCTTACTTGACTGAGATGTCAGATGATTTCAGGGAAGGCAGAACTGTCAGAAAGTTAGGAGGAAATGTTGGAAGGGAGGAAGTCAAAGGGAGTGAGCCCAAAAGTCTGCAAATAAAATTCCCCCAAATCCCTGGCTAACCAATAAACTATGCATGCAAATTAACCTATGGAATCAATGCAACACCAATCATAATCCCAGCAGCGTATGAACTGTTTTTTTTCTTCTTCGCTAGCAGTGCCTTTTAAAATAAAAATTGACATGCTAATTCTAAAATCTAATTTATAATGTAGATACAAAATGGGGCACCTGGTGGCTCAGTTGGTTAAGGCTTGACTCTTGGTTTTGGCTTAGGTCATATTCTCATGGTTCCTGAGTTCAAGCCCCACATAGGGGGATTGAGAGATCCCCCACATAGGGATTCTCTCTTCCTCTGTCTCTGTTCCGCCCTAGCTCGCTCTCTCTCTCTCTCTCTCTCTCTCTCTTAAAATAAAAAAATAGACTTAAAAGATATAGATGTAAGGAATCTAGAACAGTAAGGCAGTCTTGAAGAAAGAACAAAGATAGGAAACTTTGAAACCAAAGCAAATTATGCTGGAACAGCTAAATATCCTTTGTGGAAAAAAGAATGAGACTCTACTGCTACCCCATACTATGCACAAAAATTAATTCAAGGTGGATCACAGATCTAAATATTAAAGTTTATATATAAAATCTCTAGAAGAAAACAGAGGAGAATATCTTCATGACCTGAAGATAAGGTAAAGTTTTCTCAGATAAAATATGGAAAACAAAAACAAGAAAAAAAAAAAATATATATATATATATATATAAAGCAATACCATAAAAGAAAAATTTAAATTATCTGCTTATTAAAAATAATGTTAGGGGCACCTGGGTGGCTCAGTCAGTTAAATGTCAGACTCTTGATTTCAGTTTAGGTCATGATCTCACTGTCCTTGGGTTTAAACCCCATGTTGGGCTCCAGGCTGACAGCATGGAGCCTGCTTGGTATTCTCTCTCTCTCCCTCTCTCTCTGCTCCTCCCCCATGCACATACATCTCTCTCTCTCTCTCTCTCTCTCTCTCTCTCTCTCTCTCGATAAATAAATAAAATTAAAAGAAAATTAACATTAGGAAAATGAATGAATAGGTATATATATCAGACTGGGAGAAAATATTCACCAAATATATATCTGATAAGGGATTTATATAGAGAATTTTTTTAAAGATCCTAAAACTCACTAATAAAAAAAACTTTTACACAACTTAAAATAGGCAAAAAAATGCTTCAGAAAAGAAATTGTGTATGTGAATGTTCAATGAGAAATAATGCTTTATATCATTTATATTACCAGCAAAATGCAAAATAAAGCCCCAATGAGATGTTATTAACACCCACCAAAATGGCCAGGTTTAAAGACTGACAACAAATATTGGTGAGGATGTGGAAAATCTAGAACTCTCATACCTTGCTAGTGGGAAGCTAAATGGTACCTTTGGAAAAGATCTAGCCATTTTTTAAATAATATCAACATTATTCCTACCCTTTGACTTCCAAATTCCACTGTTAGGTATTTATCCAAAAGAAATGAAAACATATCCCCACAAAAAGACTTCAAGAATGTTCAGGGACACAATATACACAAATTGTTAAGTTTATTTATTTTGAGAGACAGGGAGAGAGAGAATGCAGATGATGCAGGTGGGGGAGGGGCCGTAGAGGGAAAGAAAGAATCCCAAGCAGGCTCCGTGCTGTCAGCACAGAGCCTGATGCAGGGCTCAATCTCACAAACCCTGAGATCATGCATGACCTGAGTGATAATCAAGAGTCAGACACTTACCTAACTGAGCCACCTAGGTGTCACAATATACAAAAATTTAAAAATGTCCATCAATAGAAGATCCACAAGCAAATTGCAATTTATTCATATAATGGAATAGTATTCAGCATTAATAAAGAATGAACTACCAATACAGGCAGCAACATAGATGAATCTTGCATACACTATGCTGAGTGAAAGATGTTGAAAACAAAAGAATATATCCTGTATTCCACTTGTATGAAATTCTAGAACAGGCAAAACTAAACTAAGATTAATATATATATATAGATATACATACATATATATATGTATACATACATATATATATATACATATATATATGTATGTGTGTGTATATAGATATAGATATAGATATAGATATAGATATAGATATAGATATAGATATGTCAGAGCATTTCCCTCTGAAGGGCCAAGCACCTGGGTGGCTCAGTCAGCTAAGCATCCAACTCTTGACTTCGGCTCAGGTCATGACCTCCTAGTCATCAGATGGAGCCCCACAACAAGCTCTGCACTGAGTGTAGAGTCTGCTTAAGATTATCCCTCTCTTCTCTCTGCCCCTCCCCTTCTCACGCTCTCTCTCTCTCTCTCTCTCTCTAAAAACAAACAAACAAAAAACTTATAAAATCATCATCACCATCATCAAGCAGTAGTGGAAAATGGGTTGAGGTATTATGTTGATAACTATCAAAACTGGGTGATGGTTATCTGTAGGTTTATTATACTATTTTGTGTACTTTGTACATATTTGAAATTTTCCAGTATAAATTCTTTTAAAAATTTAACTGCAGCAATTCAAGTGAGAGATGATGAAGGCCTGAATGAAGAAAGTAGCAGTAAAGTGAGACAAGATGAAATGAGTCTAACCGCTACCCAGGTGACTGGTGGCTGAAACTAAACCCATGTGAGAGGTAAAAGAAAAGGGGAAATTCATAGATTTCAAGTCATCCAAAATAGAACTGTATTTTCATATCACCATAATGGTTCTCTATATTTAAAAACATGATTTTGAAAAGTGTCAATAGATTTCACTAGATTGCTAAAGGGGGCACCCATGGTGGATAAGAGCTTAAGAACTTATAGATCATTCCCAGGTTTCTGATTTGAGCAGTTAAGTGAGTTTTCTAGGGGCTATTTGTTAAGACTAAAGAGAAATTTCATGAAGATGAACGGGTACTCAGGATAAAGAGTGAGGTTCATAGTAATGATGTGAGTTAAGTCTGTAACATTTTGATCAGAGAAGCCCAGTAAGCTGTCAGATAAATGGGTCTGCATCTCAGGAAGACGTCTGGGCTGCAAAGAGATTGGGACCCATTAGCAGAGAGGAGGAGATCAATCTTGTAAATTGCATTCCTATTAGATGCACAGCTTATCATCTAAGGACGCCCTATCTACACGGAAGGTATGCACACAAGCCCCACAATGATGACCCGGTTCCAAACTTGTCATCCACTAAATCCACCACGGAAGCAGTCAATCCTACGTCTGTGTAACAAAACTGTCTCCACAAGATTGGAAAGTTTAAAGGAAACACGGAGAGAGCAGTTATATATATGCAACAAGATGTTTCAATGAATATTCTCTCTGAGAGGCATCAAGAAATAATAGATAATAGATCCTAAAAGAGGATGCTTGTGTGTCCCATGGAGCAAGGTGTGGGCTCTGTGCTAGAGAAGTCATATCAAGATTGGCTTAGACACTACCTAAAACACCATAGCAGTTTGGCTAGTAGCACTACCAGGATCCTAAGGGTTGAGAAAACTGTAGCCAGGAGAGCAATGCACTGCCCTTGTCTCAGGGAACTGCAAATAGGAGATTGTCGGCAATAACAAAGGGAAGACTGTAAAAACTCTGCAGAAGAACTCCAAAGAGAAAAAAATCAACTTACGTATCTGCAAGATTCAGACAGCACTGACTGTACGGGGACAATCCATCACTAGCCAAGTAGAAACTTAACCGTCGCCTCCCTCCTCCTCTCTGCCAGTACAGCTTCAGCTAGAGAGGGGTCTGCAACTGACACTAGCAAATAGACAAAGGTGAAAAGGCATCGTGGAGAAAGCAAGAAGCTGACCACGTTTCTCTGTTTAAAGAAGGAATGGAAGGAGAAAGCTAGCCTGTTTTATGGTTATATCTCATGTGTTGAGCTTAGAAGTCCCAAGTGAATCTTGAAGAATTGTGAATCTAATGACTCTTCTTCTTTTGGTCACATCAGTCCTTCAGAATCTTTTTTTCAAATGATTAATCTTTTACTCAAAGTACAACACCGAGTTAGGCACTATGAGGATACAATAATGAACAGCTCCTGTTCTAGCTGCTTCCGTCCCACCCACAAGCCTCTGACAGCACCCTGACAGGTCTCTGGCTCCCACTCACATTTCCTTCATTCTTGGACCCGTATTTCCAACTGCTTACTAGACCGTCCAATTTGGTGGGGCTCATCTGAAGCTCACCATATCCCAAGAGGAAACCAGCGATCTTTTCAAATCTCCATGTTTTCTATCCAACCCAATATGTTCCGTTCCCTTCATTATCTACTATCCCACCCACCACTAACAAAAAAAATCTTTTTAAACCAGAACATTCAATTTGCTACTCTATCTGTACTTTTCAGTGGCTCCCAATCTCCAAAATCCAACGTTCCAGACGTAACATCTCTTGATGGGTCTAACCCCCACCTCCAGATTATTCCAATACCATTTGTCTGCATGTTTTTAAACATCTACACACTGCCAAGGGCTCCCTCACCACCATACTCCCATTCTTGCTGGTCCAGAGTTGCTTGGAATGCCCTACCCATCCCCAGGGCCCTAACTGGAAAATGTCCATTTGTCTTTGAATCAGCCCAAATGTTACCTCCCTTGCAAAATCTTTCCTCTGATCTCCAGGCTGGAGAGTTAAGTGGATTACATACTTCTGTGTTAGCACTGATCAAATTTTATTTTAATCACCTCAGTGCATAATGGTTCGCCCTTCCTCGTGCTGCCCAACAAAACAAAACAATGTTCCTTGACCAAACCCCCCTTTTTTTTTATATGCCAGCATGAGGCTTGGTTTGGAATATGTCCTCATAAATATTTATTTAACTGAATTAAAGCGAAGTGAATTAATGACTTCAAGGAATTTGTAATTTAAAAGAAGAAATGAGAAGAGATTCTGTCTTATTCATTTCTATCCCAGAGTATGCCTCAGTATAAAGAGTGGTGAATAAATGAAGGCATAAATGAATAAAAGATCAGATAGAAGGCAGGGTATCCTTACAAATGGAGCAGATAAAGACTACAGAAATTTAATGGAGACAGACAGGACACCCTTTTTTTCCTGTTCATTTCTCATTCCAGTACCCTACACAGCAAAGCTTAAAATAAATGAATGCAAAAGAGTTGGAAGTGGGAGCGGTTTTCTTAAAAAATATATAAAATAAAAATAAAAAGACTACCACCCACTATCCATGCTGCCTTCCCACCAGAATGACTATAGTTTTAGCATCCATAATAGGATTGTTGCAGTTTTGAGAACGTTGTCATAGTAACCAACCAGCCCTTCCCCTAATATAAGATAAAATTTAGCAAAAGAAATAAATAACAGACTCCCATAGAAACATTATCAGACCTTTCCATATAAGTAACCTGGGTAATTAAATGTTTCAAAACAGAATATTTAGAGAGCTGTGAAAAAAAAAGAAAAAAAGATTCTACAAAGTTTATTTTTAAACAAAGGGGGGAAAATCACAAAACATCAGCTGGAATACTTGGCTTCCTACATGGTTTCAAGGAGTCACAGTTTCCAAACTTGTCTGGACAAGAACCACAGAACAGAGCAGCACAACTCCGTATTTTGTTGTACAAGTAACATTTCTACTGGGGACTCTCGATCCTTAGTACGAGGGCATAGCCAAGAGAACTCTCCCTTTTGGATTCCCCCAAACAAACAGGGGCACCTTCAAAACATTATCAGTAGCAGACTCTCATCATACTGTGGCCTAGGTAACATCCAGGCTCCCTTTTCCCTTCAAGAATTCTCTAGATGACTTGTTAATCAATAGCAGGGGTCACAGATTTCTTCTTTAAAGGCAAGTAATATGTATTTTAGAATTTGCTGGTCATATAGTCTCTGTCACAACTTTAAACTCAGTTGTTGAAGCATAAAAGCAACTGTAGACAATACACAAATGAATAAGCACAGTGTGTTCCAATAAAACTTTATTTGCAAAAACAGCCAGCCAAATCAGGCCCAAGGGTGACAGTTTGCTGACTCATTATTCACACATATTCCTTGTAAACTCACAGTTTCTGTGTGTCTGGGAAACACCGTCCCACCATCATTAGCCCAGCAGGAAAGCCAGGCCCACACAGTGTGCCACACTCAAAGGGAGGAACAAGGGACTGTCGTATTGATGATCCTAACACGGACTCTGGAAATGACTGCAATAAGCTACAGAGAGAAACTGTGAACTTCCCTCCCAGAAAAATTTCAAAAGCCAAATCGAAAGCCATCTGTCAGAGAAGGGTAGGTACAATACTCCCTACAACCAACTGGATGCTGTTCTACTTTAAATGGATAAGAAGCCCGACCAGATGGCATGGGGCCCAGTGATGCATCTCTATTCAATAACGCAAATTATTATCAGTGTGAAGCCTGGAGAAATTTCAACCAATTTGCCAATCTGGATGCTTTTCTCAAGTTCCTTTAAGTTCTAGAAAGACACTTGGATACAGCTGGTAAAAACAGAAAGTACAGGACTCAGGAGACGGATGGTAACGATTCCGGGTCCTCCTTCAAGTAGTTGTGCTACCTGCCAAATCCTTGCATGACTGACTGTCTTATCATCTGTAGAATGGGTATATCAATGCCTGTTGCTGGACTCACTGAGGATTAAATGAGATAACCTATGGAGAACATGTGCTACAGAATAAGGGTTCAACTGTGTCACTTGCGTTCCCTTCAAGAGAGCAGACAAACTTTCGGCTCTTGGCTTAATTTAATTTGTTGTCTTAGAGAGACAGCACTTGGGTCCATGTTGCCACAGTCCAAAGAACACTTTTTTTTTCCTCCTGGCAAACTGCTGTAGAAGGAGCTATAAGCAATGTTTAAACAACTCATTAGCACAGAAATCAGTCCAAGTGAGCAACGGCATGGGACAAGCATCTCACCTCAGAACTCACAGAGCCCCTCCCTTCTTGCTGTCCCTCTCTGTAGTTATGGGCATCTGTCTACTTCTGAGTGCGTATTTTCCTCTGCTTTTTTCCTTCTTCTGATCCATTCTATTTCTTCCCTTATGTTTCCTGCCTCACCTTTCTCAATTGGACATGATACAAAGTATATCTATTTAATGATTTCACATTTCCTTTCAAATAACCTAAATTAGGTTGCTCTTTCTTAAGTGCACCTAATTAATCTTTTTTGGTGAGTCGGTTTCCCTGATATAGATGCTCTACCCATGTTCAAAAATCTCCATAGCAAATCTCTTCAAAAAGCTCACCATTGTTAAGCATTAAAGAAAAGGCTTGTTTAATGGCAAAAGGCAAGCCAACTTTAAATGGATCCAAAGAGATCAGAAGAGCTGGACTTCAGGTTTCTGTAGACTTCCGGTGAAACTAAGTCCCTTCAAAGTTGTAAGATCCTGTAAGATTCCTCACGTATGAAAATCAGCCATCACCACATGTGGAAACCTCTTTTTTATCACAGAGATTCTCTGGTGAGGCATAAAAAGAACTTTTAGCTTCTTGGAAAAGGTTGCTAGATAACTCTATTTTAATTCCACGCTCCAACTTGCCATCATACAGTGATAGGGGTGGGAAAAGTTCCTGACTTTTGCTCAGGAAAATATTTTATTTTAGTGGCGGGTGAAAAAATATATGCAAAAATGAGCCACTCAGTCCTTTCCCTTTTCTTCAATTATCCTGTCAAGTAATCATGAAACTTCTAGAGATTCAGGCTCATGCACAAATGTGCAGTTCAACGTATTCCAGCCCCATGATATAGAGGAATTTAGTCACAAGTCATTAAGTTGGTTGTACCAAACATTTTACTGATCATTCAGAGAGGACAAACTATTTAAAAGGGCTGGATTACATATGGCAAAGAAACGAGGATATCTTTCGCATTGATAGCAATGCTGTCAGGGGTGAGCCACAGGTCTAGAAAACATTGGTTTACCAATTAGCACAAATATTTACTGAGCACCTACTGTCACACACAGACAGACAGGGAAAGCTGGCTTCCAGGAGTTATGGGTATTATGACAGGAACCATTAGGATGGGAGTAGACAAACAGAGAAAGAGAAAGAGACAAAGTTGGTTTGGAGAGCAGAAGATGAGAGGTAAATAACCACCTTCCCCCAAACCTACACTGGGGTATAATATTTTATAATAGATATCAACAGTAAAATGTGTCTTTATTTGGAATCAATATATTTAGTTCCTATGTTAACAGATATTTTTATTTCCCATTCATCAAATATTTATTATGCATCTATTACGAATAAGCACTGAGCTGGGTGCTGATTTTGAGGAACAGACGTGCTACTTAACAGCACCAGGTGGTCCCTTCTTTCAGGAAACAATAGGTAAGACCTAAAATTTACATTGAATGCTTACCCTGTGCCAGGCTTTTACCCAGGCAACTTACAAGAATTAGCTCATTCAATTCTTACCATTTCCTTATAAGAATGGTGAAGAAAAGTGGTTGTGACTCGTACTGCATCAGGTAGTTTCTCTCTTTTCTCCTTTCTTCTTTCTCTTTAATATAAGACCCAAACTGCTTGATAAGATTTGTCTCTTTTATAAAACCAGGAACTTCCAGTAGCAACTATCCTCTGCCCTGCAGACCTTGGTCTACATCCACCTGCCTTCTTCCCTAGTTTCTGAAAACAGTCCTCTAGCTGATCCGTCTGACTCCATTCTCTTCCCATTCCAATCCAGCTAGCATTGTGCTGCATTTTAATCACTGCCAAACATCATTTTTTCACATTGCATCCCCCGCCTAAGATCTTACAACACACAAAAAGTCGAAATGTGCCACTACTGTCTACCATTCTTCTCCAATTTTCTTTCTCCTAAATGGGTGATTCCCATTGTACATTCTCACTCAAATCTATGCATATCTAGAAGAGCCAAGAAGATTTTAGAAGGCTTTATTTTCTGCAGTTTGAATAGAGGTTTTTTTTTAATTTTTAATCATTTTTCTAATAAGCCCCAAATAAGCCTCCTTCCATTTCCACATGCCTTATTGAAAATTATCCAACAAACATAAATACAAACTCCTACCAAGCTTTCAAGGTCCCCATCACCTGGTCATATCCTAAGCAAGTTGTATCAGTTCCCATAATTCTTACATAAATCCTCACCTCTGGTGATGCCAATCTTCCCACTGTTTAGTTCATAAAGAATTCATAGAGTGCCTACTCTGTGCCAGTCACTGAGGACGTATATATGAACAAGACATAATCTACGCCCTCCAAAATGTTGCAATTTGAAGATCTACTACCTATGACAGGTAATTCCCACCTCTGTAGGCTAGCCCATGTTCTGTCATCCCCTTGATATGCACTCACCTCCTCCCCTTCCTTTCCTCAAAGTCCAACTTAAATAACGCTTTCTGGACCACTCCAGCTCACACACATTCTGCTTCTCTGAGATCTTGAAGTTCAACTCTTTATCTTCACTATAAAAAACTACAAGGACAAGACTGTGTGAAGACTGGTATTCTCTGAAGTTTTAGGAAAGCAGATGACATACATCAGGGATTGAGGTTGATAAAAATCACATGAAATAGATGGTGATTGGCTCCCCAATTACAGGAATCTTCCCAGGACAACCACAGAAAGATGTAAATATGCTATAGGCATGTATTCTCAAACTTAAGTAGGTACACAAATTGCCTCGTTAAAATGCAGATTCTGATTCAGCAAGACCAGAGTGGGATTTGAGATTCTCCATTTCCAACAAGCTCTCGGGTGCTGATGATGCTGTGGTTGCTGAGCTACACATCAAGTAGCCAATCAACAGCAGGCACATCTCAAGGGTCCCCAGTCAACAGCTCACGATCAGCCCGTCAGTTCCAAATCCTCACTGCCACAATTCTGTTCTGCTGCCTTATTAGGGTTCCCAGCTGAGACTTCCACTCAGACTTTCTCAGCAGCAGCAAGTGCCCCTCCTCCTCTTTTGTGATCTCAAGGCTTAAGGGAAATAGCTCATCATGGTGGCTCTTGTACACAGAAAGATGAGGTACAACATTCCCCTGGAGACATAAATATCAATCTCCCCAGAGTGGAAACAAGAACCAGACTTAATCATCCAGCTGTACCCTGCTAGTACACCCATTTCCATTTTTCTGGCTCTGTACTCACCAAACAACTTTCGGGTCTGAAATCTATGTCTCAAAAGCAGCCCTGATATCAAGGTCACTCCGGAAGAAAAACACTTCCAGGATGGTGCTCCATCAAAACAATGAGAGCAGTGGCAAAACAGTCAAAATAAACATTTTCAGAATTCTATGAGTTAACCAAAGGATGGAAAGAAAAATGGCTGTTTCTATAGAAGAACAGCAAGCCCTGTGGCATTTAAACTTGCTCTTTTCCCATCTCCCTCTCCCCAGCATTACTGTAGCCTTGAAAACCAGCAGCTTTACAAACATGGTAGCTGTGAAAAACAGTGTTCTACCACCCGTTTGAGAGAGGAGAACAGGTCTGAAGCTCCCCCAAAAGCCCCATCTTCAGAGAATTATCACCATTGTCTGGCAGCTCCCTGGAAAGTCCCACCCATAGGATTTATCTTAATTAAAAAAAAAAAAAAAAACTTAAAATAAATATCCAGGATATGAGATGTCCATAGAGGGATTTGTAAAGTTCTGACATATTCCTGGGAATCTAGAAAGCCATATGTGTGTGCAGGGATGTGCATATTCTCGGGAAAGACCTGAGAAGGCTTTAATCTCTCACCTATGGCTGGCCACGAAGTAGGTGAAGGCTAAGGCAGAGTTGTAAACTGCCAGAAAATTGAAGGCATACCCCAATTCACACATATATATCTGTAGCAAAAGGGTGGGAACTTATTAGTTAAAGGAATTTAAGGAAATATATGTCCACTCATTAGCTGACCTCTAAGCTAATTAAACAGATGCTTTAGATGGTGCATAGAACAGCAAATATCGACTTTAAAAATTAATAAAGTCATTAAATCAAACAAATAGCCCTGATAACAATAACTGCTACTACTACATGCAGCGACAAAACAAACCGAGTATGGGGGCACAGAGATAATCTGACTCCTAGAGATGCCCCATTAAATTATTTTAAAAGCCCAATTTCATTAACCAAAAAACAAAAAACAAACATAAAAAAAGACACATATAATGAAATAGGAGAGTGTGGCCCATAAATAGGAAAAAAATCAAGAGAAACTACTGAAAAGCTCAGACGTTGGGAGTTACTACAGCAACTTATAAATGAACTATTAGAAGTATGTTCCAAGAACTAAAGGAAATCTTGCCTAAAGAATTAAAGGAAAATATTAGAATGATAATTCACCAAACAGACAATATTAACAAAGAGAAATTATGAAAGAGTCAAACAGATATTTTAGAGTTCAAAAATACAATCACAGAAGTGAAAAGCTCACTGGAGAGGACCAACAGCCCAACTGAGTGGGGAAAAGAAAGAATTAACAAACTTAAAGACAGGTCAGTTGAGGAACAAAAAGAGAACATAATAAAAACAAACAGAGCCTCAGAGACTGGGACATGAACATCATACCAGCATATGCAAAATGGGAGTCCCAAAAGGAAAGGAGGGAGAAGGGCATAGAGGGTAGTTGAAGAAAATCATAGCTGAAAATGTCCCAAATTATGGAAACATTAATGTACACATTCAAGAAATTCAGTGAACTCCAAGTAGGATAAACTCAGAGACCCACATCTAGAGATTCACAAACTGCAAAAGCAAAAAAAAAAAAAAAAAAAAAAAAAAAAAAAAAAAACCCCACCAGAATCTTGAAAGCAGCAAAAGAAAACTGACCCATCACATGGCAAGCAGTCTTGAATGACATGAACAGTGACTTCTCATCAAAAATGAAGAGGCCAAAAGCCAATGGGATGACACGTTATTAAAAGAGCTCTCAACAAGAATACCACATTCAGTAAAACCATCCTGCAATTTGAAGGAGAAACAAAGACATTCCCAGATAACTGCACACTGAGAGAACCCATCACAAGCAGACCTGCCCTAGAAACACTAAAGAGGGTCCTTCTGGCTGAAATAACAGGATGTTACACAGTAACTTGAATACACATGAAGAAATAAAGATCACCAGTGAAAGTAACCACATAGGTAAACACAAAAGATAGTACTAATGTATTTTTACTCATAACTCCCTTTCTATCAGATTTAAATGGGAACTGCATCAATTAATAATTCCAAGACAGTGTTAGTGTGGCTATAATGTATAGGAGGTGATTTGTATGATGATAACAGCACAAAAGAGAAGGCGGGAGCTGAGCTGCTACATATGAACAAAGTCTTTGTGTACTATTGAAATTGAATTTGTATTAATCTGAACTAGATTTCATAAGAAAAGATTTTAACTGTAATCCCCCGAGCAACCACTAAGAAAATAAGTAAAAAATATATCATTAAAATGGGAGGTAATTAAAATGGTACACTAAGAAATATATATTTAAATATATATTCAATAAAAAGAAGGCAGTAATGAAGAAATACAATAGCAAAAAATATATAAAGAAGGGTCTCAAATCAATAATTTATCTTCCCACCTTAATAAACTAGGGGGAAAATAAACCTAAACCCAAAGCAAGCAGAGGGAAAGAATAAAGTTTAGAGCAGAAATAAATGCAATAGGGACTAGTCAAATAATAGAGAAAATCCGCAAAATCAAATGATTTTTTTGAAAAGATTAATAAAACTGAAAATTCCTGAGCTAGACTGACCAAGAGAAAAGAAGGAAATTATAGAAAGCAGGAATAAAAGAAAGACATTACTACTAACCTCACATAAATATAGGAAATACTATAAACAACCCTATGCTAATTATAAAACCTAGATGAAATGGAAAAATTCCTAGAGAGAAACAAACTACTGAAAAAGACTGAAGAAAAAAGCAGAAAATCTAAATAGACCTATAACAAGTAAAGAGATTGAATTAGTAATTTAAAAACTTCTCACATACAGAAAAAAAAAATCCCTAGCCCCAGATGGCTTCATTGGTGAAATCTACCAAACATTTAAAGAAGAATTAATACCAGTCTTTCAAAAATCTTGCAAAAACTAGAAGACTAAGAAGCCCTTTCCAGCTTACTCTATTTGGCCAGTATTACCCTGTGTACTAGTCAGGGTTCTCCAGAGAAACAGAGCCAGTAGGAGATATACAGATATATACATCGAAATATATAGATATATAGATTGTCAAGGATGTAGAGGAATAGAACCCTCATTCATCACTAGTGAGATTATAAAACGGTGCAGCACTTTAGAAAGCAGTTTGGCAGTTCTTCAAATGAGATCCAGCAATATCACTCCTAGGTTTAAACCCAAGAGAAATGAAATCCTAAGTCCACACAAAAACTTTTACGTTAATGTTCATAGCAGTACATTATAGCCAAACAAAATGCAGAATATCCATGCAATGGAGTATTAGCTGACAATTAAAAGGAAGGAAGTCTCATACGTGCTACAACATGGAGGAACCTTGAAACCATCATGCTAAGTGAAAGAAAGAAAGCTACAAAATATCATAGATTGCATGATTCCATTTATTCCAAATGTCCAGAATAGGCAAATACATAGACAGAAAGTAGATTAAGGTTGCCAAAAGCTGCAGGAAATAGGGATATGGAGAGAGACTACTAATGAGTACAGAGTTTCTTTGGGGGATGATTAAAATGTTCCAAAAACAGATAGTGTGGATGATTGCCCAACTCTGTGAATATACAGTACTAAAAATCTACCGAAGTGTATACTTGAAAAGGGTAAATTTTATGGTATGTAAATTGTATTTCAATAAAGCTGCTATTAAAAAAAAAACAGCCAAATTCCTCAGAAGAACAGATTGAGATCAGTTATTCTGCCTCTAATTTATTCCTTTAAAAGTAATCACTTTGACATCATGGTTCATTAGTTTTGGGCTAGACTGGTTAGGAAGTTGATCACCTATTTTCCTAAGGAAAAGGGATCAAAATACATTTTGAAACCTCCAAGAATTAAAGTCAGAACATGAAGGCCAATGTGAAATGGTAAAGCAATCAGCCTCATCCATCTCAGTCAAGGGATGCTTGAATAAAAGAAGGACCAAAAGAGAAATTAGTTACAATACCTCCCATACAACATAAGTCCTGCCTACTCTCCCGTCAGATGCATCAAGTTTGACTCTTTAACTAGATTTTAAACTCACTGTGATTATGAACCATGTGCTTTAATTTTTTGAAATCTCCTTCTGTACTGATCAGTTCCTTACTGATTTTGGGTATTCAATGACATCAGAAATCACCGATCTCAACCGTTCAACATGCTTGTCTCCAGATGACTGCTGGGAATAAAGCAGGAAGAAAGTACCAGAGACAGCAGGAACACAGGGCATGGTTGTTTTAGATAAATAATTCCAGGACTTTTATAAGAGGGATGAGAAATCTCAGGTACCCAGGAGATAGGAGGGTGCCAGCTTCTCCATTAGAGAATGTGGCAGGATAGGGTGTGAGTTGTTGCTCAACAGAACTGACAAATATTTACTACCTCCTTAGAACAAGTTAGTGATACACTATCCAGATGGCTTCTCACTGGTTTCAGGAAAGGAATAAAACAGTTTGGTGCTCATTATTAATAAGTATAAATCTAGACCCGGACAAGAATGGAAGAGCAGAGATTCTTTTCAAACTTTCTGGCTTAAATCTTATTGATATTCAAGTCTTATTTTGGAATTGTACATTCTTTGATATCTCGCACTATCTTTAAATATTCTGCCCCCATCCAATGCTCATGATGCCTAATCAACTGTCAGTTGATCCTCAATAATTATACACCATCAGATTCTAAAGCAAGAATTTTGTGTAACTTGGAGCAAAGAATTGCTGCCTCACCTTAGATAATATTCAGTTTCAAGGGTTTCATCCTAAAATGCAAAGCTTAGTGGCAGCTAAGTGCTGATGCCCTTTCTGTAGTGCAAGGGTCAGTACTCTTTACAATTCTTCATTTTGCAGTGTTTCACTCTACTCCATCTAATGAAATCTTGTACTCCTCCTATCACTCGTACCCACTGATTTGTCATTTTTACCTCAGGGGCCTGGGAAACTTTTGATGAGGCATGACTCGTAGATGAGCGAGAGAAGAAAAGGAAGTACCAGCTGGTGCTTAAAAGGCTGGAAGGTCAAATGACCCCCTAACTTTCAAGTCAACATCCAACTTCCTTCTCTATGCTCTCGTACTGTGCCCCTCGCATGGAGGCGTCTTCTTCTTAACCTGCAAAGATATTCTTGATGTTGTTTTGAGTATACAAGAAAGGAGGCAAAAATAAATAAACAAAAGAAGAAAAGGAAAGGAAGAAAAAGAACAATGGTAAATGGATGGAAGAATAGCTAGAGAATGAAGGAAACTATCACCTCTCTCCAGGCCCACCTGGGCTCGCCTCTTTCCTACTCCCTGGAGCTAGAAATGGGATCAGCTTTTCTGAATCTCATGATTTAGGGGGGAAAATCAAGATTGGAAGAAGCAAGGGGGACTGGACATCAAAAAAGTAACAACAATGTCTTTTACATCATTCTAGCTCTAAAGTATGTGGCAAAAGCAGGGGCGCCTGGGTGGCTCAGTCAGTTGAGCGGCCGACTTCGGCTCAGGTCATGATCTCGCGCTCCGTGAGTTCGAGCCCCGCGTCGGGCTCTGTGCTGACAGCTCAGAGCCTGGAGCCTGTTTCAGATTCTGTGTCTCCCTCTCTCTGATCCTCCCCCATTCATGCTCTGTCTCTCTCTGTCTCAAAAACAAATAAACGTTAAAAAAATAAATAAAAAAAATTTTTTTTAAATAAAAAAAATAAAGTATATGGCAAAAGCAAAGAGCAATAACAACAAAAACATGAGCCCATTTGTCCTAGGAGCAGAAAGCTTTGACCCTCCAGTTCCCAACCATTCAATTTTGAAAAAGTCAAACTGTAGGTTTCAGCTCTCAGTTTCACCAACCACAAAATGGATAATTACTATGACTGACTACATAGTGAGCAACACTATCACCCTTTCAGCCACCTACTGCACAATGTGATTTGAGTCCTCACAGCGAGTTCTATGAACCGAACGAAGACCACTCTCCTTGATGATGTAGATTATTCCTAATCCTGAATGGTAAAGAATGAAGTGTGTTTACAGGCCCAACCGTGCACACACGGGGGGTGAGGGCAGGAGGAAGAGCATTAGTAAATGTTCTGGAAGAAACAAATACGGGTTTGTGGCTGCGAAATATGCTATCTGGAAAAACTGCAGGCCTCAGCTCTCTCTGTATAGGAAAAGCTTTAACTTTCAGATGTGCCCCTTGTCACTGCAAAATGTGGGAAACTTTATGCAAAATGTGTTTTTGGAAAGAACTCTATTCTAGTTCTAAATTTACTACATCTCTCTCTTTTGTTACTAACTTTAATCCTCTGTTGCAGTTGTTTTCGCACTTGAAATCATAATAATACTCTATTTGTGATACCATAATTGTTGCTACGTAACCACATGTGCTGTCATCAGTAGGGTTCCGGCTTTAGGGGGTTATGAGATTTTCCCGCTGAGTTGTATAAGATCCTGCCTCATGAGGAGATATTCTCCCTCACCAGATGAGTGAAGGTGCTTTATGGAGACATGCTGGTTTTCCATTGTAAATTACAGAGGGTCCTTCTTCTCCTGGCTTCCTCTCTCCTCCAACTCCTCCCCTTGCCGCAAAGCAAGTTATGCACCAGTCAGAGAAAGTCTGACGCATGGCTGTTCTGCCTGCATATTTTACTCTGGCCCTTATTTAATTGGGTTTCATTTAACTAATACCTACAGATATTCATTAACACAACTTGTGAAACCCTTTTGCCAGATGCTACAAAGAATAAAAAGAGATGAGAAAAACCCTCAAGAAACTTATAGTTTAGGAGGTTAAGCACAATGAATACTAAAAGCAATTAACACAAAGCAAAGCAAATAAGGGTCACTAGGTGAGTATCAACGCTTCAAACAGGAGTCCAAAGGAAAGGCACGTCAGGTCACTTGCAGTAAGGAAATAACAGCCAAGTCATCTTGGAGACAGAAGTGGGTTAAAATGTGTCTATGTTTGGAGAGAAAAGATGGAAGGGTCTTAGCCAAAGGAGGAACAGAGGCAAGACAACAAATTTCAAATTATGGTGAGAAGATGAGATTTTTGTAATAGTCAGATAAGGTATTCATACAAGGAAGTACCAAGACTGGAGCTCTATTTTATGATTCTAATATCAGTGAGTATATTAAATAGATCCTCAGAGGAATCCTCCTTACTAACTTCGAATTTTCTCAAGAGTTATGTATACTATTTATATCACCATTGGGTGTCTGAGTGGCTCAGTCACTTAAGCATCTGACTCTTGATTTCAGCCCAGGTCACAACCTCATGGTTGGTGGGTTCGAGCCCCACGTCAGAGTCTGCACTGACAGAAAAGACCCTGCTTAGGATTCTCTCTCTCCCTCTCTCTTCCCCTTGCTCACTCACAAGGGTGCATACTCGCTCTCTCTCTCTCTCTCTCTCTCTCTCTCTCTCTCTCTTTCTCCCTGTCTCTCCAAATAAATAAATATTTTTAAAAAGTTTATTTGTACGTTATGTTATTTCTTTTTGATGTCATTTTTTTATGTGGTCTACTAGTTAAGATAATCCACCTTTCACATTTAGGTGTCTTTGTCTAATAGAGTTGACACCGAGTGTCATTTTGATGACTCTTAACATTTTTCCCTGAGCAAAGTGATTTCCCCAACTTACCACCTATGAATTACTTACAAACGCCGTTTCACCTACAGGATCTCCTATTAAAATACAAAAAAATTCTGCAGGTGTAACATACCAAGTCCATATCAAATATCTTGGGAGAACTCAGTAAGCATTAAATTCATATTGGAGGGGCACCTGGGTGGCTCAGTTGGTTGAGCGTCTGACTTTAGCTCAGGTCATGATCTCGTGGTTCATGAGTTCGAGCCCCACATCAGGCTCTGTCCTAACAGCTCAGAACCTGAAGCCTGCTTCCGATTCTGTGTCTCCCTCTCTCCCTGCCCCTCCCCGCTCACATTCTGTGTCTCTCTCTCTCAAAAAATAAATAAACATTTTTAAAATTTTAACAAATAAATAAATAAATAGATAAATAAATTCATATTGGAGAAGAGCAAGAGTTGAGGTGTAGAGACAGCTGAATCCAGACCTCAGTTCTAACACTCATTCGCTGGATGATCTTAGCCGTGTAAGGTAAATGGTCTCAGCACGTGCTTTTCATCGCCTAAAAAATAAGCTAATAAGTATGTGCACTTTGCACAATTATCTACTGTGAGGCTTGACTGCAATATCCCTTTTGTGGGAGTGCCTAACAAAACAGCAAGCGCTCAATAAATTCTCTGTGAAGCACTCAACGGTAAATATTTGGTTCTTTTTCTCTTCACATCTCCAGTTCCCATCAAAATGGCTGGCACACAGTAGGTGCCTAGTGCCTAATTTTGATCTTGTTGTCAAAAAAAGGAAGCAAGGAGGCACTGGTGCTGTACTTGCACTCTACCTGCCTCCCTATGGGATATGGGAGCTTTACCAGTTATTTACCTTCTCTGAGCATCAGTTTTCTCTTCAAAAATGAAGAAAGTTACCACTTTAAAGTACTGTAAGGAGATCCTATAAGGAAAGTATCTGGTATGTTCTAGGCATATAAATAAAAGCAAGCTTTATCTGCTTTAATAAGATTTAATAAGACTTCATATTGGTTCTTTGCCCTTTTTCCTCTCTGGAAGAGAAGTCCCTTTCTCAGTCTATCATCCACGAGTCTCTTTGGCCCCCTACACATTCATTTAACATAAATAAAAACACATCTGCTGTTACAAATTATCTGTAAGAACACAGGCTCGGAAAAAAATCACAAGATTGAAACTTTTTTGGTGTTTCTGTGCTGGGTGTGAGCAGTGGTGCGGGCTAGGAGAAGACACAGAGGGACTCCTGAGCTAAGAGCCTGAGTGGACACCAGGAAGGAGAAAAAATGGGGTGTATTTTTCTTTTCATAAAGAATCCTACATTAAAAAAATTGTTCACGACATAGCTTTGCCTATCCACCAAAAGAAATGGAAAATGATATTTATCCTTTGAGAGCAGAGTAAAATTTCTATTTAGCCTAATCTTACTTTGTAGGCTTATGGAGTTGAATAGATATTCTTTCTAAATCTTCATCCACGTCTCCTTTTCTATGTTGAACTTAAATTACTCATTTTCTAAGTCTGTGCTTTCAGCTGTGTTTCCACCAACTCATTCTTAAAGGGAGCAGGTTAAGAAAAACCCCAGAAGCAGCTGGGCTGTATATTACCTACTTGTTTATACATCCCTGTCATTAAAAACTACAGGTTGACACACATGGATGACTCCACCATTGTACTAATGTGTATTCAGCGCTATTTTGCCAAGATGATTTAAAAAGATAATTTCACTCTGTATGCCTTTTCTTTCATTTTATTTATGTTTTTTAACACAATAGGTTCTGGTTTGTGTACATCTCCAGTAAATCCGTTTCTTTGTCTCTCAGCTGTGCTTGGGGGAAGCTAACGCTGACTCACGTCTGGTCTGACATCTCTATTGAGCATGACAGCATTTTCCTTACCTGCCTGACAATCCCCAGTGCCGTTCCTGGTGAGGGAGTGAATGGAGAGAAAACGCCTACCATCCCCTCTGGCGTCCGGGGCAGTGGGGAGAACAGGTCTCTGGCCAGAGAGGAGCCACCAGGAGTCATCATGAATTGTTGAGGCAATCTGCTGGCTTGAGAACTTCCTGGACAAGGATCCAAAGAGAAGCAGCCGCGCTTGCTTTCCCAAGCAGACGTGACACAACGATTTGTAACAATACAGTATTGTCCCCACTAGAAACAATGGAAAAAAACCAGGTTCTTCAAGGCCAAACAAGGGCAGTGCGTAAGTATGCAATCAGGCAGACAAATACAAAACCTGCCATAAGCTTTCCTGAGCCCCAAAACCGAGATGATTCACATCTATTCTTGCTCTCATCTCCAGCATTTCCCCCTGGAGGGCTCCCCTTCATCTCATTAATTCCACTTGCTCCCAGATGGGCATAATCTCTTAGAATTTTATAATTGGAAGTACCTTCGAGATCACAAAGGTTCACGGTCTCATTTTAAAGATAAGGAAACTGAGGCTAAGGAAGGTGAAGGAAATTGTTTGAGTCCAGACAGGTCAGTCAAGGCTAAGCCAACGTCAGCGCTGTGGCCCTGAGTTGGGGTGAACTAAACAAAGCATGAGAAGATAATTTCTGTGATGCTAAGTGATCATACAGGCAGGGCTTGAGCTGAGTAAGCATCAGGGGACAGGGTATTTCATTCCCTCTTCTTGGCCTCTACTGTGAGTCACTTGCGAGCAAGAGTAACTGCCCAGCCTCCCTTTTCTACCTGTCCTGCCCATTCTTCTTTAGCATTCTGACTTACCACATGAGGGTCCCCTACCTGAAAGACAGGTGAAGGGATGTCTTTAGAAGACAGAGCAAACGGTAACAATGAATATAGCAATAGTAGGGGCTCTTACTGAAGGTGAATATGTGCCAAATGACATGCAACTTGCATTTCATTTTTTAGAAGAGCTCTCTGAATCAGATTTGTTATTCCTATTTTACAAATGAAGCAAGTGAGTCTGAGAGAGGCTAAGCAACCAGCCCAAAGCAATGGAGACAGGTTTTGATGCGAGGTCTAGCTGATTTCAAAGTCAGGGCCCCACGAGACTGGGAAGAACCAGGGGCTAACACTTTGCATCTGCTAACACTCTGCTCAGGACCGAGATCACTAACACAGCCAAGCTTCTCTTCTGCTCTCTTCCTCACCAAGCATAACATCGTCCAAGCCAGTAACCCAACTGAGACCAAGAAGTGGAATGTGAATTGTATAAAATCCCTAAATTTCCACTCCCACACACCAATCATCACTACCAGCCTGACGGACAGAAGGCACCGGGAAAGGGGAAGGAATTGGACCGTGCAGGTACTTGCTTCCCCTATCCCAGGAGCCCTAGGAAAAGCTCACACAGTACAAGGCACAAATGTAAAAACTGTGCCAAACCCCTAAGTCCAGAGTCACTGGAGCAACAGGCTATGTGTTAGGTGATTTGTTCTCTTTCACGAAGGGATGCATTTCGCTTTTGATTCCCACGCCTGTCTGCGGAGACTCAAAATACTGTGCATCACACAGCACTGAATGTACATCCGTTTCCAAATACTGGTTTTCAAATACTGAAACTTCTTTTTAATATGAATTGTTTCAAAAACCTTCACTCAAGAGCTGTTTTCTTTTAGATCTGGATGCCTAAGAAACTACATGATGATGAAAAGCTACTAGGAACCAGTAACACTTCCAAGTGAATTTTGCATTTTGTCATAATAGCATCTAGGTACACTTGGAACAAAGAAATATTAGGTTTATGCCTGAACTACATAGTCTGGGCAGTTTTCAGACTGCACTGGAAGTGCAGATGGATTTACAGACACCCTATAATCTCCAGCACCTCGCGGGAGAACCCTAAATGAGCCGCCAATAAAGTCAAATTCCTGAGCATCCTGTAGGTCATTGCTTCTCAAACTTTCATGTGCTCAGGAGTCTTCTGGGGATGCTTTTAAAATGTGGCTTCTAATTGGGCAGGTCAGGGGAGGGGGGCTGGGGGGCGGGCCTGAAACTCTGTACTTCTAGCAGGCTCCCAGAGAATGCCGATGCCGCCCTGCACGGACACCCTTCAGTAGCAGCCCCTGAACCACACCTACCCAGTGCAGCCCAGCCTTTCACCTGCCTACCTGCCAGCTCTACCGTATTCCCCCTACTCATCAAGCCCTACCCCCCTCTTGCCACCATTTTTCCTAAGGGGCGAGTGTGGGGATGTGCGTGTGAATGTAGCTCCCAAAAGGGTGAATCTTGTCTCTGAGACCTCGCTGATTCTCCTTTCATTCTCAGCGCACTCATAGCCCAGGTGTGTTACACAATTAACCTCTCTGCCTAGGATTGCCTCGCGGCTATTTTGCATGTGTTTGTGTGGGTGTTGGTGGTGTTTAGTTGTATCTCTTTGAAAGCAGAGATAATGTAGAATATACTCTCCACAGCAACCAATATTGCTAAATCAATTCTTGGGAGTTGATATATTATCTGGATGAGAAAAATACGCATCCCGGTATGGGTATTAAGGTGCAGACAATTCAGCATATGAATGAGAGAATTACATACATACTGACTGCTAAACATTTATTTCTCAAAATTATAGGTGCCATTTATTGATCACTTACTAAGAGTCAGGCACTGGGCTGCCTTGTGTGCTGTCTCATTTAATTGTCACAGGGGCCTAGCAGGGGAACCTCCAAAGCTCACACTTCAACAGAGTGCTGCCTCTCATTAAGTACCTATCAGGTACCAAAACTCAGTTAAAATCTGTAGAAGATCACAGAACGAGACATTATTCTGCTCTCTAGGCAGCTGCAGGCACAAATAATGAGGTTGCACTTTGGCAAGTATAATAATGCAGGTCAATGCACAGTGCCACGAGAGGAGAGAGACAGCCATCCGATAACACTGGGAAAGGCCAAGAACTGACATTCAAACTAAATGTTTAAAAACAAAAACAAAAACAAAAACCATGGGCCCAAGCAGAGAAAGGAAGAAGAGCATAAAAGGAAATGATAATGCATGTGCAGAGCAAGGGGGTATGACAGAGCATGGTAAGGTTGAGGAGGCCCCCGAAGCTTGGAACCCACACTGCACGTGACAGCATGGTGGGAGAGCAGCGTGGGGGCAGTGGTTCTCTCTGGGGAGGTGGGGGTTGCTAGGTATGGAACCTTTCTCAAACTGCACATCCCCACCCCAGAAATGTGTGTCCCTTCCACATCACCCATAAGTTCATCAGAATCTCCTCAAGAAGACAGCTGGGGAATGGAGAGTTTAACAAGCTCCCTTAGTGTTTTCCAATATGGCCACCATGAGTGACAGTCCCCACTGAAAAAGTACGATGTGCTGAGAACTGTGGGCTTTATCCCCTAGGCAGTGAAGACCAGAGGGCTTTAGAAATGGGGAAATGACAGAAGTGGATCTATTTTTAGAAGATGCAGAGTATGGATTAGAATGTAGAAAACGTGGACACATGAGGCTGCCGAAATAGCAATAATACAGATAATAATAGCTTGTACTTACTGGTGTCCCAGGCACTGTTCTGATTTAATAGTGCAATCAACAGATTCGAGAGCCTGATCTGAAGTGATGTCAGGAGAAATGGAGAGAAGGAATTGCTTCAAGAGAGATCTATAATTGGGCAAGATATGTGCTTAATGTTAAAAAGATTGGTATTTTGTCCCCAGGTACCAGATTGAAGCCTTGGGCTGTCCTAACCCCTGTTCCTCTTCCTCTCAGTATGTCTGACAGACATCTCAGGTGTGTCCTAATGGGAAGAAGTTTAGAGACATGACTCTCTAGGGTCAGCATCGAAACTACACAGATTTGAACATTTAAAAAGGTGAAAATTCTCCCAGAGCCGGCCACAGTTTAGGTGCTGTGTCCTTGGCCAAAAATGATGCCAGAGTAAGGAATTTTCCTGCTTGCATGAGCAAGACTCCCATACATTTCCTGGGTTTAGGAACCCAGGAAGAACTTAGAGCTCTTAGAAACTGGAGCTTAGAAACTGGAGATGCCCTGTGCTGCTCTCTCAAGAGAGGCCACTGCAGCTACTGATAAGCCAGAGCAGGGCTCCTGTTATTGGGGGAGCCCTGAAAATGGAAAATAGTATGATTTAGGGTTGAATTGGTAACAGAATAATTGGTGACAGTAAGTTCAGAAAAGGCAAAGACTTCTATAATGCTAATGGCAAGTTCTCTTCAAATTAACAGATTTTTGTACAAATTCATTCACGATTCATTTATTGAGTGGCTGCTATGTGCCAGGCAAAATATTAGGAGCTGGGACACAGAGATACAGGAAAAAAAATTTTTAAGAAAAAGAAAACAGTTATACTATGAAGCAAGTTTGATTGCCCCTAAAGCATTTATTATCAAGGTGTTACATTTTCTCAGACCACTAGACAGATTTTATGGTAAAAGTAAAACAGAGAAAACAAATTTGATCAAGGTTATATCTTGACTGCCCCCAACAGTGCAAGCCCTTGACTATGGATCACTGCATTAACAGAGAGGAGTAGGATATCCTGCAGGCACATAACCAATATCTCATTTGTTCAAATAACCACAGTCAGGGTGGCCTCTCTATAAAGGGCTGGCTGGGGCTCTCTGGGACCAAGGCAAAAATCGAGAATGTTGTCTGTAACTAAGACAGAAGGAAAAGAGATCCTTGGATAGGCTCATGTTGGCAAATAAACATTCCATCCCCGGTAGGAGTACATTATGACTGAATGATGTACAATCACAACATATTGTCCAGAACTACTGACATGGCCCCACCCAAATATAAAAAAGCCAGGAAGTACAACCTACAATGCTCCCAGAGTGAAGAGAGACAGAATATTTAGCAAACAGCACCAACGACTACCACAGAGATGTGGGAGAGTTGGCCCTGTTTTAACTAACCACGATCCCAAAGATCAAGCTCACGCATCAGACTTGATCAGTCTAACATGTTCATTGTCAAGAAACTAAAATTGTTGCTGCATTTCTGCTTCTGAAGTAATGGTGTGCTATCCACAGATGAAATGATAAAGAAGGGGGATAGATATGTAAAAACACATGAAATTGAGCCTGAAGTGATTAAACAGAAACACCCCTGAGTTACTCCTTCCCTACTGATATCAGGAGGCTCTTTAACGGTATTACCTTGGAAGCGTTATGGGTTTCATAAATGGCAAAATCCATTCTAAGCCCCATTCTGACCAAGAACTGACAAAAAGGATTTAATACACCCCCTCCCATCACCATCACCCAAAATCACAGCCCACAAAACCAGCTTCCCCCCAAAATAATTTCCTGACCAACCTCAGAAGGAAATGATCATAAAATATTCTGTTAGAAACACTAAGTGCCAGCGTTTTTGCAAAGCCTATCAGACAGAACTGAAATCTGTCAGGTAAATTCCTTGACATTGACAAAGTCTGAGACTGAGTATAATGGCTGTGTCACAGCCTCCCAGATCAGTCAGACTGTGCAGGACAACTGTAACATGTGCACCCAGTTTGGACCAAAATCATTCCCCAGGTCATACTGTTTAATGGCCATTGAGCTCTGATTTCACTGTGGAGACAAATGCCAACTAATCTCAGGATGAGCGGCCCTGCCTTCATCATACACATTAAACCTGTATATAAAACAAAATCTTCATGATTTCTGATTGCCCTGGCAAAACCAGGTAGGGGGCAACTCTCAAAGTACCCACCTATTCTTGCTTTGTTACGTATATTGCTCTGTTCTACATCTCTCACAACCTACACAGTAATCGTCTTCTTCAGTATACAGCTGAAAACTCTGAACTTCAGGGAAGTTGAGCACCTTCCTCAAGATCCAATAGCTCCTAAGCTGTAGATCCCAGAAAGAACCACTTCTCTTCCCTTTCCCCCAGGCTTCTGCTTTGAAGGACAACGAGTCCACTGATACAAAAGAGATAGTTTATAATAATGGTTAATAATGGTTAATAATAATGGTTTATAATAATGCCAAAAGGCTTTGGGCAGAATTGACCTGGGTATGAACCCAGCCCCAAGCCTACACAAATTTGAGGATTTGAGTTGCAGCTTCCTCAACGGTAAAGTGGAGAGAAGCTTCCCACCATGTGGTTTTTATGAAGAATAAGTAAGATTATATATAATGTGTAGGATGGGTCCCAGAACATCATAAGAGTTCCATAAATGTTGGCTGTCATCAACATCATTATCATGTAGGTTCCGTGTAGTATAAAGGGGAGAGGCATTTAACTGTGGCAAAAGTTATGCCAAACCCCTTAAGCAGTTTTACATATATTTTCTGGGAGTCAATAAACAGTAAAGTTTCAGGGCAAAATGACTTAATGAAGAAATCCTGCTCTTCTAAAATTTGGTATCTTGATGTCTGAAAGATACTATACCAAGCCATTGGCATGTACTAATTCATTTAATCCTCACTCACAGTAACCTTCTGTAGCAGATTCTGTTAACATCCCCATTTTGGAGATAAAGAAGTTGAGGCCAAGAGCACTTAGATAATTTGTCCAACTCCATACACCTACAAAGTGGTAGAGTCAAGATCTACTTTCAGAAAGCCTGCATTCTACCTACTCTGCCAGACTGCCTCTATGCAATATTGATTAGGTGTATAATAATATTGGAGGCAATAATAATACAGGTTGTGAAATGCTGTGTAAAACAAAAGACTGCAGTTTATTTTTTATTTTTTTTTTTTATTTTTTTTTTCAACGTTTATTTATTTTTGGGACAGAGAGAGACAGAGCATGAACGGGGGAGGGGCAGAGAGAGGGAGACACAGAATCGGAAACAGGCTCCAGCCTTCGAGCCATCAGCCCAGAGCCTGACGCAGGGCTCGAACTCACGGACTGTGAGATCGTGACCTGGCTGAAGTCGGACGCTTAACCGACTGCGCCACCCAGGCGCCCCATGACTGCAGTTTCTTAAGCTGTTATTGCATGATGAAGTGAGGCATAACTTGTGAGAACAGTAGAAATGATCAAGAATTCTACACAGCAGAGCCCCAAACAATGACACTGTGAGGTATGGCAGGGACATAACTTGACACACACTCAAAAGGAAGGGAGCCTCCCTTTTTAAGCCAGGTAAATAGACCACTGACAATGGTAAGAGGCGGGATCCATCCACACAAGAACAGACTTCGGGGAACCAGCTACAGTGCCTGTGATGGAGGCAGTGGCACAGCTTTATCAGCATGGCAAAGCAGAGAGAAGAGATCGCTCTCAGGGGCGTCACCTGACAATACAGAACAACTGCATATGGGCCCACATTAGCGAAGAGGCCGAAAACCAATTCCTGACTTGGACTTTGATTTCTTATTTGGCTTTGGCAAACTTAAAGTCTTCTTTGCATGCGTTAGAGTCACTGAGTAAGGATGACTCCAAGGCTAACATTTCCAGGGCAGATGCAGGTCAGGAAGAAAGGATGAGAAGTAACCATGCTCATCACTGTGGGTCACATCACATGGGAATATGCGGGCTCTGAGCACTAACACTCTGGGAACCACGCTCTTGGGTGTTGAGTGTGCTGGTGCTGGCTTCACTGTATTAGAGACATCAAAGACATCTACCATTTAAGGAACCAAAACTGACCTCTACGCTCCACTTTGTCCTCCACGATGAGGACAGCTCCCAAGGACCTACAATCTTTGTCACACTATCCAGTGCCAGACCACTTTGCAAAGATGGCAGAAAGTCCTTGGCTATAAATTTCAAATGTTAAAACAGTTCTTACCCTGAGACAGATGGAAAATGCATTTTTGGCAATATTCTAACCCACTCAAATGTAGTGATTTTTCTCCAAATTGAATCTCAGAATTTCAAGCTGCATTTAATGCTGGCAATATACAACTTCCTGGTTCAAGATATTTAATAACTCTAATAGTTATTGAGTGAGATATGGACAAATGAGACTAATATATGGATATAATTTCCCTTGAAATAATCTCAGAAATGAAAGCCCAAGGGAAAATACGTTTATAATGAGGCAAAATTGATTTTTGCTAAATACAAAAATAGTGCAGGATACATTATTAAACCCCAAAGGGCAGCTTTGCTGCCTCTTTTGATCAATGGCTTGTTTTTTCAATTCTCTGCTTTCAAAGGCTCTCCGTAGTGGGATGGAAGGGTGGGTATGGAGGTACATGAAGGTTGGAGGAGAGGAATGAGGAGAAGCCACCAGTGAAGCATGATGACCCCCACTCACAAAAGCCTTCATGAGGCCTTTTCTAATATCAGGGCTTTCAGTTTAAGAGTTAAGAAAAACTTCTCAGCACCAGAATGGAACACTGCAAGATTGTGCGTACAAAGTGGGGAAATGGGTTAAAATTCCATCATCAACTTCATCGCTCTTAGAAGGGGGGACTCTCTTGCACTTGTTAACATTCGACAGCTTCTAGCTTCTCAGACCACAGGGATTTCAGCTGTTCCAAGCAACCTGGCACACAGTTGAGGCTCGAAACTAGACTAAGAAGTGCCCCAGACTAAGTGTTATTAACTGGTGCAAGCCTCCCCAGAGAAGACGTATGGAAAGAAATCTGAGCCTACAAACATTTCAGAGGCAGAACAAACTATATAGGTGTATCATTTATATTTAAAAACAAATGGTACGCTGCTCTTAGGTCAAATAAGCATATAAACTAAAACAAAACAATTCCTTGGGCAGCAGTTTCTCCAAGTACTGGATTACTTAAGACTTCTCCAAGTTTGGACAGTGGAAGATAAGCTTCTCCTTTGCTAGTCTGAATCCCACTGCAAACATGGAAATACCAATAATTACCCAAGAGACCTGTTCTCTTTTTGCCTCCCAGTAATAAACAGCACTAAGTAACACTGGCTTTTGGTTCATGAAGGTAGAAATATTTGTTTTATCATTACTTTTCTTGAGTATTTACAGAAGCTGCATTCTTTCCCCTAAATCTTTAAAAAGCCATTGCCTCTTTTGCCCTGGAACAAGTGAAGAAAAGACAATGGTGTACGCACCTGAAAGCTAGCTAGGAGACTGTGAAAGCCTTCTGCATATGAGAAACCAGCACACCTGATCCCTTCTAGAGGACCATTATTTTTGGGGGTTGCTGGTCCAGCTTCTGCCAAAGTCTATAGTACTGATCTAAACTACAGCACCAATCTAGCTAATTTCAGATACTAGCTAACTGGTTTGCTCAACTGGGGGTTGATTTCATTGTGAAATTGAGAGAAAAAAAAAAACACGTAATTGGTCCATAAATTTATTCTTCTGATGTGGGTTAAAAACAAATTCTCTAAAATGATGCATTCATTCTCTCATTAAACATTTTCTAATTCATGTATTTATTGAAAGCCTACTACTGCCCATGAGCCACTCAAGTTCATACTAGGGACATCGATAACAATGAGGATCTAAGCCTAAAGAAGCTTATAGGCAGCATGCATGAAACTCATGACACTAGCTATCGTCTAAAGTTTCTATAACATCACTTATCCTACCGTAAATTTAAAAAAAGATGGTAGAACAAAGTGAGGAAAAATTAATTCTATAACAGAGAGGAGAGACTCCAGACTGATGTGACTCTTAACGCTCTTTCTGTTTTCTGTGTGGGCTCCTTACAGGCTCTTTTATGTTGACGTGACTTCAGGTGCTCCCCATGTCCTTTTTCTACTCATCCTATAGACTATTCCCTAGACAATCATGTTCATTCTCGTGATTTCAGCTCCCACTGCAAATCTACACATCCAGACTAGACTGTTCTCTTGAATGTCAGATTCCTTTGCACGTTAGATTTTCTCATCCTGTTGGTACACAGGTACCTTGCGTGCAATAAGACTGACATTTTGTTCATTCGTTTCCCCATCCACTGTAGTTCATCATCCTCTACTCTTTATCTGAAGTGTTAGCTCCACTAACCAACCAAATGTGAAACATGGAAGTCACCTTTGATTCTTCCTTCATTCCCAATAAGTCTCACTCACTTGGTCCGTAAGTGCTCTTTGTTTTAAATTCTGAAGACTTCCTCCATACCCTCCATTTTCTAGCTCCGTCCTTGCCCCATTTCCCCTCAGCTACACTGGCACAAGATTCTCTATTGACCCATCCTCTGCAGTCATTTGAGTAATCTAACTGAGACATGAATCTGAAAGATGCACTCCTTTATCTAAACCTCGCTCTACCAGCCTTTTGCTATGTACAGCCACCTATACCAGCTGTAAAAAAGCAACATATCCTCCATTTTTCGTACTCACTGCTCCTCGCATCAGCCTCCAGGGCCCAGGACTTCTCATGAAGGGCTTTCCCTCTGCATAATTTTCTCACAAGAATTTCCCAGTCTTTACCTCCCAACTCTATTCTTCCAAACTTTCTGTCTGACAAACTCAGTTTGACTTAAGTCCTTGCATCCAGACATAGCTATACCTATAACTCAGACTGGAAGTCTCCCATGCTGCCTTCCACTGCTACACATTGGTTCCAGCCAGTCCCATAACGGCTCCAGTTTCTGGGGACACAACTTAGACATGAGGAAAAACCATGATGCAGAATAAACATCAAGACCCTTTCTGGGTTCAGGCCTAGCACGGTGGTCCCAGCTCACCACTATCACCTACATCTACATGTTGCCCCAGTTGAACTATTCTCCACTGGATGTAGAGGAGATTGCAGCTTTCAACAACGGAGCCCCAAGCTCTTCATATTCCAGTACCAGCAGCCCCCACTGATACAAGTACAGCCACCTCCCTCTTTTGCCCCTCCTCATAACCTAATAGTGCCCTCCAGTGTCACGAGGTCTAACTGCATGCGAAGAAGGTAGAAACTCAAAACCCAATATGCCCTGCCCAATTAACCCCAATAGCTAGAGGTAAAATGTATTAAAGACTCAGAAATCCCCCCCTCTTTTTCTCCATAAAATGTATTTACATCAGAATTCACTGAGCTCCCACTTGCAGTCCCACCATTGGCAAAAGAAAAGAAGGAGGAAGAGGAGGAACAGGAGGAGGAGGAGCAGGAGAAGCAGGAGGAGAAGAAGAAGAAGAGGAAGAAGAAGAAGGAGGAGGAGGAGGAGGAAGAGGAGGAGGAGGAGGAGAAGTAGAAGGAGAAGAAGAAGAAGAAGAAGAAGAAGAAGAAGAAGAAGGGGGAGGAGGAGGAGAAGGTGAAGGAGAACTGGAGGAGGAGGAGGAGGAAGAAGAGGAGAAGGAGTTGGGGAGGAGAAGGAGGGGGAGGGGGAGGAGACAAGGCTGTCATCTTCCTTGTTTCCAGGTAGTGGACAGCAGTAACCAACTGCCATCCTAGCAGGGCCACACTAGGCCAGCAGTGTCATCTGTGGAGATCAGATTCACGGCCTCCCGCAAAACACAGGCTGGGGTGCTCACACAGGAACTAGAATGAAATGACCCAGCTGTGTGTCCTTAGTTCTGAGAACTCCAGAGCCACCAGGACAGGAAGTGTGTAGATGCAAGCAGGGAGCGACCTCACAGTGATGAGAAGCATCCTCTGCTACCTAGCCACAGAGACCCTCCCAGAGGTTGCCTCTGAGCCAAGCTGGCATCCTAGTTATCTCTGTAGCTCATTCCTGACAGTGAAATGATCTGTAGAAACTTCTGATGGGCCTATGTCAGAAGTATTGCTTAGCATTATGCCACTACTTAAGACACATTTTTTCCCAAGCCCAGGATTGTCATGGATGCCAGGGCTCATGGTATCGGCCCTCCTAACCAAGGTATTCCTTTAAATAAGAGCCCTCTAGTGAATAGCTTTGACCTATCTGGGTCAGCAGACGCCCTCACTAGGGTAGCAAACTCCATCCTTGGAAAGGAACCAATCTTTTCATTATTAAATCTCCTATGTTCACCAACCACTCAACCCTCGAATTTCTATCTTACCTGGCATCTCTGTTTTGGGGCACATTATTTGAAACTCCTCAGATCCAATTCACAAGCCCCTACCCACCCCCTACAGCATACTCAGACTAATAACCATAAAGAGCTTGGGCCAATACACAACGATCACATGAGGTGTTATTCCTCCCTAGCACTGCTACGTCAGTATCTCAGTTTTCTCATATGTGGAATGGGAATAATTATAATGCCTACTCCTGAGGTTTGTTTTGGGAAATAAATGAGTTAATATACATAGAATGCTTAGAATAGTGCCTGGTGTGTATATATAGTAAAAATAAATGTTAACCACTGTTATTATTCCAGCACCACAGAATCTGCATCTAAATTGCTGCACGTCTCCACTCAGAACCCGCAGATACCAAACCTTTCCATGCATTTGCTTATGTGCCCCACACTATTCTAGGTTTGGGGGATATAGCAGCAAAGAAATTAAAGAGCTCACGATGTTTATATTTTAGTGGGAGGGAGAGGCAGATAATGAAAATAAATAAACATGTCATATAATATCAGACAGCATCAAAAGGTACCAAGAGAAGAAAATAGGGATGACAGACAGTGACAGAGAGGAAGAGGCAAACTTTCCTATGACAGGTGGGGTGACTAGGCAGACCCCAAAAAAGTAGCCTGGAGCTAAGACTCAAAAACTCAAGAAGATTCTGAGCTCAGAGCTAACACTCGAAGGAGAAGTCTTTGAGCTAAGACTTGAATGATAAAAGCCAGACATGAAAAGGTCAAGAGCAGGGGTGCTCAACCTTAGCACTACTGACATTTTTTGTGAGGGACTGTCTTATGCATTGTAGGATGTTTATCAGTGCCCCTAACCTCTAACCACAGATACTAGTAGCATCCCCAGGATTGTGGCAAAATCACACTCATTGAATAACAATTGCGATCATCTGGTCTCATTTATTGACCCAAGCCATTACTTTATATTCCTGGATTATCAACTCACTTGTAATTTTCTATACAATCATATCATTTCTAAGCCACGTTTTCACTTATGTTGACCATTTGACCTCTGTGGAAGACCCTTCCCACCCTTTTCAATTGAATCGTTCTTCCTCATCCTTTAATACTTAAAGTATCCCACGTACATATCTCTATCACTATAATATATATGTTATAACTGTTGGTCGACTTGTTTATTTCCCTCTACTAATCAGTGAGATTCTCCTGGTCTGGAAATGGATCTTATTCATTTATGTTTGATGCCTAAAACACACCGGGTTCTTGACACATCCTTGGTGCTTAATAAATGTTTGTTGAATAAATGAACTGCTGTGCCCTCAAGGATACTACAATCACTTAGAGGCCAACAAGATAGATGCAGATATAACCCTCAAATAATAAAAAAAATAAAACGTGGCATAAGAGAAATAACAACAAAGTGTTATTAGAGTTCAGATTCAAGAAAAGTTACTTTCCACTGAGTATTTACTCATTTGCACAGAACAAAGTAAATACTGTATGCTGTTAAATTGTGACTCCTTCAATCCCCCAACATACTCCTATAGTCACAGACCATGTGATCAATAAAGGCCTCACTGACCAGATGTGAGGATGTTTGTGGTTCATACGATCACTCCCACTGCACAGCTAACCTGCAGATATCAGCAAAGTATTTCAACGCTAAGAACCCTAAGAATATGGGGACCCGAGCTGTGTGTCTGAATTACGCCAGGGCCAAAAATTATCTTCTGATGCCCAGTCTCTTTACGATATAACATCTACTAAGTTTTATCCCTGTATGTGTGTCCCACACCTCTGGAGCCAGAGCAGGGCAGACACCAGACAGTGTGTATGCTGGTAGGAAGCCATCAGTTGTCCACAGCCAGTGTCCATGCCCACATTTTGCTGGTTGCTCCATATTTTGAACATCCTTCTTGGTTATACCCATATTTGGCTGTCAGATCATCAGTGACACTGTCTCGGAGCAGGAGGACCAAACCACACAGAAACGATTTATCCCTTTATTTACAAAGATGAGCTAACTGGAGAGTAATTTGAGAAAATGGACAGGCTAGTGACCAAAAAAATCTTCAGGCAAAATTGCAGAAAATACACCCAACTCAAAAGCAAACAGGCAACTTGGAGAGTGGGAACTGCTCTGGAATTAGGCCAAAGTATTTGTCATGTGGTTTCAGAAAATAATAATCCCCTGGGGTTTAAAGTTCAACAAGCATAAACTAACACTTAGGAGTCCAGGAATGTGTCATCAGCCACACAAGTACATTCCTAAAATGGCCCAGCTGGAACGCTAAGCTAAAGCTTCATGTGTCTGTATGGTTCACTAAGTTAGTTTCTGCAGTGCTGTTTTGCACATATTCCCATCTCCTTGCCCTAACTCCCAATGGATTCCTACTCTAAATATGAACCAAAACTCAAGAGAAATTCATCACAGGTGTCTTACACAAAATTCATGCACAGATAGCTTTTATATCTATGCTTACTGATAACTAGAAATACAATTGGAAATAATGCTAAACTTTTAAATAACTTGCTTTCCTCAAATGCCCTAAGCCACAGCAAAGTTATTATCAAATGCAACTATTCCAAAACAAAAAGCAAAACAAACAACAAAAAACCCTTCCAACTTTACTGAAGTGCCGTTTCACAAGTGGCCATCCTGAGGCACAGACAGGTCAAGGGCTTTAGCCAGAATCAAAGTCATGATCAATAAAGTAACACTTGGATATTTAAACTCTAGCTTAACTCAAAACCTGGAGCTCCACACCCCACTTGATGTTACCTCTTAATATAGCTATTGAGTCCAGCCCACATTTAAACACCTACTCACAGACGTTACACCAGATAACACTCTTCAACGAAGCCGTGTTCCCAGACCCACATCTTTGTACCCACACAGAGAATCCAAGGATTTCAGACTACAAGGGATCTTGATCTAGCCCTGCCTTCTCATTTAGTAAGTTATCTCAGTTCTCTGCATTCTCTGCAACCCACCACAGTGCCCTAACACCAATAAGGTGAGGTCCAAACTCCTTTAGCAAGCAGCACCCTCCATAATCTGACCCTATCTATTTCCAGACCCACCGTCTGCCAGGCACTTTGTACCCACACTCCAGAATCAACAAATAACCTGAATTTCCTAGAATATACCATGCTTTTTCAAACCACCATGACTATGCTCTGACTTCTCTAGAGCACACTTTCATTCCTTGTCCCTGTACAGAATGGAGCTTTAACAATCTGTTTGAACATCCCCACTGCTCTAGAGCATTCTCAGACCCTTTCAGAAAGCATTATCGCCCCTTCCTCCATCATTTGTGACACTCTTTACATGCCTCTAACATAGTGCATCTCTCATCATGTGTAAATCTATGTTATTTGTATATCTGTCTTCTGCCACTAGAAGGTGAGTTCCTTGAAGATAGGGCCTTATTTCATTCCTTTCTGTCATTTGTGTGTGTAGACTGACACCCAGTGAGTTCTTTATAAAGTCAGAAGAAATGAGATAAAGAGAAATAGAAGAAAAGGCAGCGAATGCTAAAATCAGAGAATTTAAGAGATTTGCTCAAGATCATCCAAATAGACACGTGGATTGCACATCCAGGGACTCTAATCAGTCACACTCTGTCATATAGCCCAGGAGGCACAAAGTCACTTTGCCATCTATACAACATCCCACATCCCACATCCACCCATCTCCCTCCATTTCCGCTCTACCAGGACACCGTTTCTGGTGCTGAGCATAGTTTCTACCCACAGCTCTGCCATAGCTCTGGTGGGAACACTTGCACGTGAAAATGGCTGTCAGAAGGCTGAACCTTCTAGGGCCTTAGAAGAGCAGCTGAAGAGGTCACTCAGGTGAGCAGTTTAGTGAATAAGAGTCTTCCATGCAAGATTGGTGGACAAAAGCTCAAGAACAACAGATACACTCCCTTCTCCCATCAGTTGCTCCCAGAACTGCTATTCCACTACCAAACCCCAACCTCCTAACCTTCCAGCATACCAGCCCCAAGGACAGTCTCTGGGACTGTGGGTCTTGCTGGCTGTCTCTCCATTGTCTGGGAAAGCCCCATGACTGAGCACGGCCTCTCCTACTTGCAAGAAAAGCCGGCCAAGAAAGCCAGCCAAGAGATTAGCCAGCTGGCAGCCGCTCCAGGGGTGTGGCTGTGTGAGCCCAGACCAATCTCCCAGCACTGTGTAAGGGCTTCCCGTTGCCAGGAATCAGTCTTTCCAGCCCACAGCCAGCCTCCTCTGCAAGTGTCGTAGCAATCCACCCCTCCCATGGGGCCTAGCCCAGAGAGAGCAGCCCCTCCCCAGCTACTGCCAATTTGCACCTCATTAGTAACAGCCTCTCCCCAGTGACAGTCCCTCAGAAATTCCAGACTGAGCACCTCCTTGGTGCTAAATGAAAGCTGGGTGTTTGGGGAGAATGGCATCTGAGCTGCTAGAATGACAAGTCTGAGGGCTTCCTAGAAAACTAGGAGAGCACAGGCTACCAACAGGAGACAGAGAATGTTGTGTCTGACAGTGACCTATGGTTAGAGGTTAGGAGGTTCTAGAAATCAAAGGGATATTATGAAACTCAAGTCGATGGCTCAAGGTGAATGGTGAGCTGAATGAATGCAGATGGACTGTGGCAAAATGCCTGAGGAATGTGACAGGAGGTGTCTCCTTTACTTGGATGCTTGAAAAATGATGTAAAACGACCCATCCCTTCCCCCATCACAGAGAGGTAGCATGAAATGCCTACTGAAACTTTTAGATGAACCAAAAACATTACTGTCTGCTCAAAAATTCTAAAGGAACATACTGATTTGTCAAATTTCCTATCGTCCTTATTGAGGAAGAACGGAGTGAACAACTTCCAGTTAGCCATGGTGAGGTGGACACATACCTCTATCCCAACTCCCTCTGGAAACTCCTGCTAAAATGAAAGTAAAGGAAATAAGAGACATAATTTCACAAGAACGGAAAAGGGATGACAACAAGATTTTTGGAAGATGGACAGGGAACTGAGTAGAGGTGACTGAGTGCAGGCAGGGCAGAGGCAAGAGAAGCAAATGGGAGGTGGGTTCCCCTGCAGGGCTCCAGGAAAGTTCTGGATGGGAGGTGCCAGATACACCTGAACATGAGGGTGGGAGAAGGCCTGAAGCAGGCTTTACAAAGACCATTCAGATCCCCACCCTGAGAGGCCTGGTGGCTACTCCTGCAGCACAAGGCCAGGAAGCTGGAGATTTAGTTCCTAAAGAGACTAAACCGGAGAGAACCAGGAACACCAATCATAACTGGGTTTGAGTCTGAGCCCTTCCACCTAGGGCAGAAAGATCAACCAAAAATCTACGCGCCGAATAGTGAAAGTTCCGGTCACAGAGAAACAACGGGTATCAACCTCTTAAAACGAAAGTAGACCATTCTCCTCAGAGAACTGTACAGAAAATATTAATGTTTACGGTTTTCCTAGTAAAACCAACCATGTCCCTCATCAATCACTCCGTAATGAAGATTAGTGGCCTCACAAGTCACATGCATGTACACATGGAGCTTCCATTCAGCCTTTTGGAGCCTCTCTCTTAAATATGAATGGATCATCAGATACTTGAATAGAAACTCCAACATGAAAAGAAGGTACTGACAAAAAAACAAAACAAAAAAACATTTTTTTTGAAAAAAAGAAAACAGTTAATATAGGCCAAACAAAACATCCAAAAATTATCATTAATATCCTTAGAGAAATAAAAGAAGATATTAAGGCCATAGAAAAAAATAGATTACTATAAAAAAAGAACTCTAGAAATTGAGAAAGAACTCTTAGAAATTAAAAGTAGGATCACAAAAAATTAAAAAATCAATAAAAGGATTGAAAATAAATGAGGAAATTCCCCAGAGGGCAGATAAAAGGAAAAGAGAACTTTTAATAGGAAAGAAAATTAGAAGAATATTCCACTAGATACAAGTAACTATATAATATAAATTCCAGAGAAAACCAACAGATAAAATGGAGGATCCCTAGACAATAAAACCAGAAAATTGCCTAGAACTAAAAGTTTTCAGATTGAAGAGATCTAAAAAGTTCCCACACCATGAATATATGCAGCCATGCTAAGGCACATATTCTCTTTAACCAGAAGGAGAAAAAAAATTAAATCCACAGAGAATGAGAAAATAAAGGCTATTGAGAACCAAATGGATTTGGATTTCTTGACTGCAACTTTTGGAAGCAGAGCAGCAACCCAGAAACACCCTCGTCACTCTGAGGTAAAAGTATTTCCGGTCTAGAACTCCATACCCTGAAAAACTCTTGATCAAGAGTGAGGTCAGGAAAAAAAAAAAAAAGATATTCTGGGACATGAAAGGACTCAAAATATCTACCTCCTATGCACCCAGTCCAAGGAAGCCACCTCTTGGGAAACTTTTTCCACTTGCTCATCTAAAAATATGATGGGGAAAAAAATAAATAAAAGATAAAAAAATAAAGAAAAATATGATGGGGGAAAAAAAACCCAACCAAGAATGTGGTGGGTACTGTTGCTCTTGAAATTTTCATATATTCCACCAAATGAGGCATAAATCAAAGACGAAATCTAGGAAAACTAGAAAATGAGGAAGAAAGAGAGCTGTGGTCCCGACCAGCCCAGAAAGGGGGAGATGTGAGGGACCTGGGAGGGTCATCTACTCAAAAACAAGGAAAATGATACATTTCTGGATATGTTTAAAAGCCACAGAAGTTGTATGGTTCTTTTAAGAAGTTTGGGGAAGGGGTGCCTGAGTGGCTGAGTCCATTAAGTGTTTGACTCTTCATTTGGGCTCAGGTCATGATCTAACAATTTGTGGCATCGAGCCCCATGTCTACCACTGTGCTGGCTGTGCAGAGCCTGCTTGGGATTGTCTCTCTCCCCTTCTCTCAGTCCTTCCTCCACTCGTGCTCTCTCTCAAAATAAATAAACTTTAAAAACAAAAACAAAAACAAATTATAAAAAAAATAGATGTTTGTGGAAGAATTAGGAACAAGTCCACATAAATTTTTTTTTTTTTAATGCGACCAATAATACAAGGAAGGAAATGTCTTCAGTAGCCCACTGGGTGGCCCAGACATACATAAGATTTACGAAGTCGGTAACAGAAGCATATATGAACGATTCAAATAAAATTGTAATCTGAGCATACTGGAGAGATGAAAGAAGGGATACATGCAGGTGGGACAAAAAAGAATGATATCCTCACCTTCTCAGAGGAAACAGTTGAGAGAGTTTACAAAACATGTTATTTATAAATAGAAATGTCGAATCTAGAAGAAACAGCTAACAAGTCATACCAGCTGTGGGGAAATGGGAATATGGGAGAAACACAGAGAAGAGGATCATGGTTTTGCTCTAAGCCTGTGCTAGCTGTGAACTGTGCATTAAGCTGTACTTATGTACCACTTGATTTAAATAAATATTATGTTCAAAAACTAAAGCAAAAAGTTGGCTAATCCTCACTACCTGCGTTAGCACCTCTCCAAAATGACGTGCACCATTGGCAAACCTATGCTCCGGAGCTGTCGTGAAGAAACGTAATTACCCTGGGAAGTTCACAAGGTCTTCCCATGTGTCCATGGCAGATGGCACACACATGATTTACACAGTGGTAGGGCAGCAGTGTCTTGCATCTCAATAGGGTTTATAATTTACCAAGTGCCTACATCGTTCAATGCGGCCTCGACAACCGTGCTGTGCAGCAAGTATCACCAGCCTCATTTTTCAAACGAGGACACTGGACTTCAGAGAGAGTGAGACCTCTCCGAGGGTTAACAAGTGACACGCAAACAATCCAACTCCATTTGTGAGCGTGCACACGTGTGCGTGTGCGCACACACACGGTAACAGGGGTAAACAACGTCACGTTAACAGACTTATTTTCTAATTTTATTTATGCCTCTGTTGATCTAAGAAAGTGAGGAATAAACATTTTTGAAAGAAGGCTATCAGGAAAAGAATTGAGGGTCATCTATATTTTTTTCATTTAAAACGAAAGTGGCTTCACTAAGTAACATGGAAAGGAATACGAAGTTTTGCGTCTTGGAGTTTACTGTTATCAGACTGAATTACGACACTGCTTGGTAGTGGTGGTCTCCACACCATTAATAACTGGGTCTGTTGAAAGGTGGACAAAGAGAGTTTTCTAATCTTAATTCTGAAATTCGTTTGCAGGTTGCATCCTCACGTCAGACAGGTCACGTGTGCCTGTGGGCCCAAGACTGCTCATCACTCCGGGGGGCCCTCAACGAAGCCCCTATTCCTTCTTGCATATTAAAGAAGTTGCTCAAAGTTGATCTCAAAGGTGATCTCTCTTCTACCCAATTTTCTCTATTTTCCATTTATATGGGAAAAATGGTTTTCCAAAATGTAGAGTGTGAGCCAGCTCTCAAGCCTTGCAATGCAATGTACATAATGCACAGAATAAGCTGGGCATTGTCCTGATCCTTCAGGAGCAGGCGTGAAAGCCAGGGGACAGAATTGGTCACACTGACTTTCCACCACATTGCTGCACTCCATTTACTGAAGATTAGGTCTGAAAAGAGTGTGCAGTTCGCAGCTGAAAGCAAATCTTTCCGAGCTGCAAAATTATCTGTATTTCTATTAACTGGTCTAGCCAATCCCTATTCATGTAATAGCGTTAGACAGTAACACAGCCCTCTGACAGTGAACAACGTTTAAGCTGCTCGACTACTATTTTCTAATACATTCAGAACACACATTACTCTATTAATTTGTTCAGTGACTTCTAGGTATTGGGATCTGGAAAAAACTTTCCACTTCATTAACAAAAGTTCAATGATGTGATTTGGGGAGTTTCTCTAAACAGATTAGAAAAAGTTCCCAGCTCTAAGACAATCTAAATTCCCCAATTTTCTCTATAGTTACCAGGTTAGAACTTAGGATAAGGTTGTCTAGCTACATTATTAATTAATGACATCAAATCTAACCATTTATTATACTATTTTATGTAAAAATTAGTTTCATGTTTAGGTTCTGAGGCTACCTCACATTCTCCTTACTCAACCTTTCCCAGATTCTTATGGATTTGAGATTCACCCTCCTTCCTCGTGTCCTCCTTCCTCCTTCCTATTGTCCCAGACGCATGAGAGGAACATGGCTCTCAGCCACCATGGCCACTGCAGAGAGAACAGGGATCTCCCTTCCCTCTTCATGTCCTGAGGGAGGGAGGGAGGGAGGGAGGGAAGCTCTTGTCCCCTCTGGAATGTTTCATGGCAGGGCAGGGTAGAGGTGTCACTTTTGCAGCAATGGCTTCTGTAGTAATAACACTGTCTCCAGAAAGATGAATTAGTAATGGATCCAGCAAGAACAAAGACTTTCTCACATTTGGGTACAGACCACCACCTCTCTTCTCCCAAAACCTCCCATGGCTCTCTGTTAACTACAAAATTCAAATTCCTCCAATGGCATTCAAGGCTTTCTATAAAGAGTATTAAGTTACCTCTCTTGCCTGACTTTTCACTACATATCTCCATGCTCAAAGCAAAATTATCCCACAATTCACATGGCTGCCCCAGTACATTATTCATTTCCATCCACCAAGTCCTTTCTCAGACAATCCCTCTGCCTGGATTGTCCATACCTGCTCTCCTTGTGTCCTGTCTCCTCTTGTTGGAATATTACCAAACCATCAAAGCCAACATCTCAAGAAAACCTCCAAGCAGAACTAACTTCTCTCCCCCTCTTTGGTTTTTCTACAACTCAGAAATAGTCATGTGCATTACTTTATGTCTGTTGTTTACCTTTGTTCAAGATCTGACATCTAAGAGGTATAGAGAAGATACATAACTCCTAGTAAAGACCCTTCATATGTGAATTTCTAGGTAGTTTAAAGCTAGAAACCTGTTTAAAGCTTCCACTCCAAAAAACTCAAATGTTTGATTTCAGGGGCTGTTGAAAAAAGAGAAGAAGCAAATGCACTGTGTTCCAAAATTGTTTCTAGTTTGCCATTTGGAACTTAGGGTATGTTTCCTCCACTGTATCAGTGATATGAATAAATACACTTATCTCCACCTGGCCATCCCCTCTTCTTTCTTGAAAGCATATTTAACCATTATCTACTCTTAAAGGTCTTTTTCCACTCTTCCATCTGATGTAGGGACCCTTCCTCTGGGGCCCCCAACCATCCCTCCACCTTTGAACTTATCACTCTGTACTGTTACGGGTCAATTCCGTCCCTCTCCCTCACTAGACCATACATTCTTCATAGCAGAACTTCTTACTTCTCTTATTTGTAGCACTTAGCATAACGTTTGGCACACAGTAAGCACTCAACACGTGTTGTTGTTGTTGTTGTTTCTCCAATAAGTTATGATCAATCTGAAACGATTTTAAGGTAGAAATCATATTATTCAACTTTGGATTCCTCAACAAGGGCGTGAAATAGTGATTTGCACATACGGCACGTGAGTATTCCACAACTATTCCTATGAAACTGGTAAGTTTTTATCCAGGGAACTGCTCATGTTATAAAACATAGGTGAGAAAAACCCAATGATTCTCCCCTTGATGCTTTTTTTTTTTAGTACTTTTTTCTTGATTTTCAATATCAAGACTTCAAAGAAAGCACTTGATGCGTGGGAGAGCCTCAGAGACCAGGGAGATTCATGTATTTCATTTCTCATGTTCTAAAGCTTCTCTCCTTTTCAATTTCTCATCATCCTCACAAATTATCTCACTCCCTTCAGCTGAGGAGGCACATTACTCAGGTTATTTTTAGAACACCCTTGTGTGCAATATTGGCAGTTCAAAGCACCAGAGAATCCACACAAACACAAGGATTCTCCTGGGGCTTTTGCTTTGTCCTTGAAGCCCTTTTCATAGACTCCTATGGTCTTTCCTATAAGAACCAGGTGAGCCACATTAAAGGTTCAAGTCCATGCATTTTTACTTCCATGCCTCCCTGGTGAATTTACACTAAATATTTATTGAACATGATGGGAACTAATATAAGAATAAAACAGGGAGCACAATAAGCAATTTCTGCCACATAGAACCTAAAGCTGCACATCCGTATTCCAAGTTCATACCCTGCATCCTGGACCATGCCTTTGCCAAATTTCAGGAATCTCCTCATGGAGAAGCAGTGACACTCTTCCCCCACCCTTCACTCTACTTCCAAATAACAACTACTACAAACTAAGTATTTTTGATGGCAAAACAGCCAGTCTACACCAAAGCTATAGAACTTGTTCCTTCCTGCACAGAGCCCCGTACGTCTGGCAATTTAGAGGAAGATGAAGATTACAAAGAAGACAAATTTCCTGTCCTTACCCTTATGGAAATCAGTCACCACTGTAGTGAGGAGGAACACACAAGCAAAATGAAGGAGAACACCAACAATGATTTGCCCCTGTCTTCAATGCTCTCTTCTTCCTACTTATACCTCTAAGGGGTAACTTTTTAATCAGAGAACTAGACTTCTTAATTCAAGAACTATATCTTTCAAGGTTGTCATTTAAGGATGGCTGGTTAGAAGTTTCTAGAGGTTTGATAATGACTCGACACTAATCTCTCAAAGAAGCACTGTTCAACAGACCTGTCTTCAGTGATACAAATGGTTTGTATCTGTGCTGCTCAATATGGTGGCTACCAGTCACCGTGACTATGAAGCACTTAACGTGTGGCTAGTGTGACTGAGGAACTGGATTTGAATTTAATGTATTTATTACTTTTGATAGGCACACGTGGCTCCCATCTACTGTACTGGGCAGCCCTCGTATCTGAAACAGTAGAATGCTATCCTCTGGACAAAATAAGTAATCTTCCTGGCCACCAAATATAGGTTTAGCCAAAGTACAGATGGATTTCTTTATAAGCTCTGTGTCAACTCACTAAAAGAAAGTTCACCAAAACCTCTCAAACAGCTTAAGCCAGTTTTAGAAGGGTTGACCACAGGCATTTCTCCACCAGCAGCAGGGTCAAGGGGAGGGCAATGAAGGCATAAGTCTGAAAAATAGAGATAACAGTAAATAGTTCTTAAGAGAGAGCTTGACATTTCTTATTTAGGAAAGAACAGAGAAAGGGAGGGAGGAAAGGAGGGAGAGAGAAAAGGAAAAGGAATCTTGAATATTCTAGAGGTGCTTGGTGTCTGAAATAAATATGAAACGTGACAAATAAACATGTAGCCAAACTGAAATCACAAACCTTAAGTGAAATGGCTGCAATCTAAGTAAGACACTGGAAATGTCATCAGTAACTTGTCAAATCGCCAGTCTAGAAATCTGGCTCTTGGAATGAGTTTTACAGCAATTGGCCTGAACCCTTGCTAATCCATATACTCATGGCAGCCGATGACCACAGCAAAGGAACTAAGTCCTGAGAGCCGTATATATATATATATATATATATATATATATATATATATATATATACACACACATACATATATATGTATATATGTACATATATACACACATATATATGTATATATGTACATATATATTGATATGTGTGTGTGTATATATATATATATATATGTATGCATATGTATATATACACACACATGTACCCTGCACTAGAACACCCAGAGGGGGTGGGAGAATGAACCCCATCCTAAGTGCCACCCACCACATGCTAGATCCTGGCTCCTGGGCTGACAGAGCTCAGGAGTAAGGGAAGATTTTTGTTAACTTGTCCACCTAGACTTAGAACCTGTTTCTAATTCAAACAAAGACTCCACATGTGCTAATGGTAGACCAGGGCCATGTTTTTAGTTTACTGCTGAACTCTTACGAAGAAAGCCATGCATAAACCAGTACACTGTCAACTTAGGGACAGACAGAACAATGGCTTTGCAATCATCTTTAGATAAGGGATAACTGAAGAATAAAAGTGGAAATGGTTTAGTTCAAGGAAAAGAGGCCCAAAGAGAAATGTGATACCGGACTTCAAATATTTGAAGACTATCATATGGAAACAAAGGGGAGGGTTAATCTGAATATCCCCCAGAAGTGCAAATGTAAATGCCAGTAGGTAAAAAATAAAGGAGTTGGGTTAAGCCTCAACATGGAGGCAGCACAGGATTGTGAGGAAAATGTAAGCCTTGGGCGACTTAGAACTGAGTCTGAATTCTGACTCAACTAATACCTCTTTGAGTTTAAGCAAATTGTTTCCCTCTGGAAGATTTAGTGTCCTCGTTTGTAAAATAGAAATAACTAATTTAGACAGTTGTTGTGATAATTAAATAGGAGAACAACAAAACAGGAGGCACAAAGTACCTAAGTCATGCTAGATATTCATTAAATGGTAATACCTAATTTTCTCTATAACAAAAACTTTCCAACAATCAGACCTAACCAATGGTATAACACTGTCCCTAATGCAGCCAAGAACTCCTAACATGGAAGACCTTCACCAGCCTCTGCTGGTGGACCATTTGGCAATGATATGTATCAATTAGGTTGGAGTTTTTTTGTTTTGTTTTGTTTCATTGTTTTTCTGTGTTTGGTATTGGGGTTTTTTTGGTGGGGTTTTTGTGTGTTTGGGGTTTTTTTCTGTTTGTTTTATATTGTTTTTTTGTTTTTGGTGGTTTTTTTTTGTTTTACTTAAACAACAAGGAAGTTCACTGGGAAGATGTTGGATAGTTCACAATTTAATGGAAAGGCTGGGGATCCATGTTGGGAACAGACAGCAGTGAGGGCAGGAGGAACTGTCCTACGAGGGCGCTGCTAATGGATACGAGCAAACTGGCACACACCGTGATAGCCTTGAAGAGGTCAGACCCAAAGAGTCTGAATGTACTGGCTCAGGTCATATGCCCTAGGGTAGTCTCAGTGCAGTAAGAGGAAGCCACCTGTGACACCTTCCAAAGAACTCATTGGCCTCCATGGCACAGAGCCAGGTATCTGGATGTGCAGTCTCACAAGATCGCACACAACAGGGGAGAAGTGATTCCCAATACGGAAACAGGGTATATCTACAGATTTATACTGGGATATAGCACACAGCAATGGTTAAGTGCACTGGCCAAGGAGTTCTCCTGACATTCAAATCCTGGCTCCACTGCTTGCTAGCTGTGACGTACTGAGACGGTACTTCGTTACCCTGTGCCTCGGTTTCCTCTTCTATAAAACTGTAAATAGTAAGAGTACCTACCTCATAAAGTTGTTGTAAAAATTAACTGGAATAAAGTATGCTAATCGCTAAGCACAGTTCCTGGCACATAATAATAAGACCTCAATAAATGTTATTGCTGCTATTAGTAATATTACTATTACTAACGCTGAAGGTACACCATTGAGCACCTCTCAGAAGTGCTTTTCCTAAAAGACACTTAGGCTCTTATTCCTCTGTGGTTTCATGCCAGGAGGGAAGTCAGCAGCTCCAGACCTCTCCTTCCCAGGTCTCTTGACTTGATTTCCCCATGTAGATAATGGTTTCCTAGAACACCACAACTGCTCCACCAAAGCCGTTTTGAGTAATTGTAAAAAGTGCACAATGAAATAGATGAGAAGCACTAATTGCTGGAGAGATACTAAGAACAACTATACTAATGAACCCACACCACAGTGGGAATAACTGTTCGCCATTTGTGGATTCATCCATGTATTATTTCTTCTGAACATTACTTTTAGTTCCTGGAAGAAGTACTTTGCCATAAATGGGAGGTCAATTTACTGGAAGTTAAAGACCAGCTTCCAAGCATCCCATCTGCTCCCGGAAAGAGGTATTTTCTCTCAAATGGCTTGGGGAGGGGGCGGGGGAGGGGGGTTGGTGGTGGTGCAGCACACTCCTAGAAAACAACAAAGTTTGCTCCTGTAACAATCCCCACGAAGCAGTTCGCTAAAGAAAATCTATTTGTCTACATACCCCTAAGTTTCACAATAGCCAGTACCAGCTAGAACAGAGATGACAGAAATGCCTTGAGAAGCAGGGCCATGGACTTCCACACACAGATCACGCAGCCTCCAAAATTCATGATAGTGCAATCAGAAAAATGTCACCTGGCAGCTCTGTAATCTGACAATCTCCTCTTTTACACACACACCTACAGAAGAATTATACACACACGCGTCCTACACACACGTCATCCTCCATGCTCACCCCGTTTTTGCTGATCAAACTGAACTCCTAAACTTCTGCCAGGCTTGCACAGGATTTGCTTTTATCTTCATTTTTAAGAGCCTTCAGTTGCCAGCCATATCTCAATACAATTAAATTTTGCCCGCAATCCAGTTCCTTGCTGCAACCAAATTATATTCTATGTCATATTACTTCAAAATCTTAGAATTCTAGGGGCACCTGGGTGTCTTAGTCGGTTAAGTGTGCCACCCTTGATTTCGGCTCAGGTCATGAGCTCAGGGGAAACTGAGCCCTGCGTCGGGCTCACTGACTGCTTGGGATACTCTCTCTCAACCTCCCTCGATGCACCTTCCCTGCTCGTGCTCGCTCTCACTCTCTAAATAAATAAATAAATAAATAAATATCTTAAAAATTTTAATAAGAAAAAAACCTTTAGAATTCTAAATTATCCAGAGTATTCCATCGAGATGTTCTCAGTTAATGTCAAACGTGGCCTCAAAAACATACCTGTTTGGCAGTCGTATTTTCTGGAGACGCTTCCAAATCCTTAAAACTGCAGGCAGCCCATGCTTGCTGCACAATCTTAGTCACAGACCATGGGAGTTTGGTTATTAGGTGATCAGCTATATTGAATTTTCTCCACATATTCAACAAATGTGTTGAGGTGCCCACTGCTCCCCCTAAAATCACTGAGCCACAGGAGCATATGCTATATGGAGACGTGAAATGCAGTTGCTGTAAAAATGAAATGCTATTCTTGGAATACCTATGTCATTACTTGAACTGAATCTCCTTTACAATGAAATGGCTGCTGCTTAGCAACTAATGCAAAGGAAGAGCCTGAATGTTTTTCTTTTTTTTCTCCCCAACAGAAGGTGTATTAAACATATACCATGCTGCTGGTGGTTCCATGTTTTTTGAATATACAGAAAGAGTCATGAGGATGACAATGAGGTCATCCTCCAAATCAATGCCATATGGGTTTGGTAGGCCAGCCAGTAACTGATTCCAACTCTGTCCATTGTGATTAACAACTGAGATAAAGTCAAGTAAATAAAATTAATGAAAGGGAAACGCTGCTATCTACCCTTCCATACGGCAGGGCATGGAAGCAGTGTAATGAAGTGAAAAGAACATGGGACTTCAAATCCAAAAACTAGCCTAAGCCGGGCAACGCCCCTTACCGGCTTGTGGCTTTGGGAAAGTCACCTAGTGGTCACGCCTGTTTCCGGAAACGTACAATGGCTCTAAAAAACAATACCTGCTCTACCTGTTGCCTAAGACTGTTTTGAGAGTAAAATTAGATCAAGCAGGTGAAAGCAGTTTATAAATGGCAAAGCCCTAAAAGCGCCACACACGTTTTTATTAGAAGTACTTAAATTTAGTTGGTATTAACAGTGTAAGAAATCTCCAGAAATCTGTCTTTAAAAAAAAAAAAATCCCTTAGATTTTGTTATAATTCCACACTGGCTCATAGAAAGCTTCTGTTTTAATCTTTAAATAGCTTTGTCGTTTATTTTTGAACTAGAGATTTATTTTGCTAAGAAATTCTGAAGGTTTTCTTCAAATAGGAAAAAATGACTCAGGTTTTTTAAATCATCCTTTGGAACTTTCTAGGTGACTATAACAGCACACATGCATATACTTATGAATTCTGAAGGGTGTTGCTATGAAAAAACTTACACTGAAAGTACTTACAGCCTGAATAGGCCCTCCAGTTAAAGGTGAAGACTCCACTCTCCTAAGGATACTCAAAAAAATCAGATGGTGCTTTTACTGTGCCACTTCAACCACACAAAATACACATACATCGGTGCAAACTTCTTCACCGGACCCCACGCCATTGTACCATTAACCACCAGCCCCTCAAGTTCCACTCTGCTTACAACATATGACAAGGTCTTGTACTGGAGATAGAAATTGAAGGAGGGGACACGTATTGAGCTATAATCCCTGCAGAGCATTCCCTGGCCCCAGGAAACTGGATTTTTTCCTCCACCCCATGCCATGGAGAAAAATCATATAGTTTCAGAAAGGAGAGCTCGGTCTTTGCCTGCCTACAATGGCCAGTAGCAGACAGCTATTCACAGAGCCAAGCCCATGCTTGGACAGGGAAGGAATTCTTGGTCTCTCGGCCAATCAACCTCTGTCTATGTCCTGTGTTAGGACTGGCTGGGCCCCCCAAAACGATGGGCCCACGGGTCTCTCCTCTCAGAGGATGTTGGTCTAATAAACCACTAGATAGTGCAAATATGGCTATCTGTACATAGGAAGTGGGAATGGGTGAAAGAACCAGAGTAAAAAGCTGCACTGGGGAAGCAGTTGGCAAATATGGAACTGGATCTGAACTCTGCCATAAGCCTTAGGACCTCACGCAAGTTGCTTAAACTCTAAGCCTCAATATTCTTATCTGTAAAATGGAAATCATAATAGCCCCTACTTAATTGAGGGTTAAGTGAAAATGCTATAAATAAAATGTTTCACGGCTCAGAGGAAACGTTTACTAAAATCAGTACCTCACACTGATTAATATTCACAAGTAGAGAGTTAAGTAAATTAACACTTGCGGCCCAGATCTGAACCAAGGAGAGCATTTTTCTTCTCTTAGCTGCACTGCACGAAAACTTGGGAAGTACATGGGCTGTCTTTGCTGCCTCAGGGAATGGTATGTCAGAGGCCACTGGGAAGGACAAGAACAGCGGTGGCTGCTGTTTTTTGGCCACTGTGAGAAAAGGCAGGGTAGGCCGGGAAGGCTCAGCAGCCCCATGGGTGTTCACTCTGCCAGAGAAGATCATGCTCGGAGGCTTCTGGAGTTCAAGGTTTCTCTACTTCCTGTCTCACTTTAGATGCTGAGGACAGTGCTTCAATGGGAGAGAGACAAAAATATGCCATGGCTTAGTCTTTGCATGGAGAGGAGGCCAATTTAAAAGGAAGAAACCGTTTTAAATCAGGCTCTTTTCTCAAAAAACCCCTACAGGGAATGCTCTCTGTCTCAGAGAGAGATTGCCTCAAACCCAGTTACAGACATAAGGACAGTGATGAGAACACAATCCTTTCGGTTTGAAGAATGCTCCAGAAGTTTGTCTCAAAGTGATACACGGAACCCTTTCCAACTGCATCCACATACGCTTATATAAAACCCCTTTCACCTTTAAACAAACTGCTTTCAAGTGTTTTTAAAACAAAAATGTATTCTTCCAAAGGATTTTTTACATCTTTCTGACACACGAAGGCAAGACACATTTTAAAAATGTATTCTGGAGTTTTCAAGAAGTCTATTTTCTGGCTATTTCCTGAAAATCTACATGATACACAAAAGCGACCAAACTGCCTCTCCTTTATCTTTTATAGGGGAAAAAAATGAATTTACTTCCTCAGTACTTATTTCACAGTCCTGAGCCAGTTTTATTTGTTCAACAAATATTTAATAATCACCTACAATTTTAAAAAGTAAATTCTGTTGTTTGTCCTGGTTGAGAAAACTGACAGAACATCCCAGAAGGCTGAGCCTTCAATTTCTGAAATAATCCAGGACAGGTAGCATCTGGGAAGCTTTTTCTCTGATTGCCAGGACGCGGCAGCTGGCCATTGTCTGGACACACAAAGCAGACGGCATCGAGCCGGGCCAGAGGAGAAATAACCTCTGTCCTGGAGTCCCTGGTGGCAACTCTATTTCTAGCACCTCTGTCTTTATCTACTTATCTATTCCCGACACTCTGAGCTCTGAGACCCTGTTACCCAATCCTCCGCGTCTGGCTTCCTGCTCCCGGATGACCAGTTTGGGGGTGTGGGCCGCTGCACGCTGATTCCTCTGCACGCTGGCCATGCCCATCTTCTCCGACCTCGGCTTCCTGCCTCCTCCGATTTCCAGAGCACTCAGAGGCAGCTCGATCCTCTCCATACCCTCTAGCGAGAGTCAACTGATTTTTAACAAGTTGTGAAAGGAAAAGTACAGATCCCATACCTCAGTGAATGCCAAAACCTGTACCTTTATTTTCCCAAGTACACAGCTATCTGACTTTCCTATTATCTGAATAATTTTATCACTGGCCACAGACATCTGACTAATGTTCATCACATTGAAGATTAATAAACAGATCTCCCTAACAGGACTTAAGGATGGGTGATACCACCGGAATAAACACGGCACTTAACTTTGTGACAGGGAGCATGACGCGTGTCAGCCTTCAAACCGTCCTACAAGGAGGGTCCCACCGTCGCTACCATTTTATACAAGGGGAAATTAAGGCACAGAGCGATGAAGCAACGTGCCCAAGGTCACACAGCAGGCAGAGATAGAGGGAGAACTGAAGCCGGTGGCAGGGCTCTAGAGTCAGGGCTCTTAACCATCATTCCACCTGTCTGTCACGACATCGAAGAGTAAGAATAATGAGATTTGGTTGCAGTTTCTTTCTTACTGTTTTAAGTTTTGGTTGTTTCCCACCCCCACCCCCACCCCCGCCCCAACCGCAATCCAGCAAGTCAGACCATCATGTTATAGCTTAAATCAGAATTGGCTCTTATCAGAGCATTATTTATGAATCTGAAAATCTAACGGCAAATCTCCACTTAAGCAAAATGGCTAGAGGTTAAGGACTACACAAGTCCCTGTCAGAAGGCTGTTGCCTTTAAAAAACAGTATCAGCTCCGTTTCAGAGACTCACAAAACCTCAGGGCTGCAAGGGAAGAACATTAAAATTCATCTGCGAAGACCCTTCTTCCCACCTCTATCCAACCACAGCCCCCTCCGTCAGCCAGCCAGCGCACACACACCTGATGATCTGATTTTCTCTAAAAGAACACCGCAGCGTTCCCGCCACCTCTATTTGAACACTACACTCACCAGCCACCCTTCAAGTGCTATAAATATGGGTGCATAAAAAGTAGCTGGCCATTTTTTGCAGAATTTGTCATTAAGCGAGTTGAAAACAAAGCAAAAGCTTAGAGTTACAAGAGACAAAGGAATTCTTCCTATAATAACTTTTCCGCCAAAGTCAGTCGGGTGAACTGGAAGGAGAGAGCGAAGGACTGCAGACCAGAGGCCACCGAGGGAGCAAAAACCTCCGGCTGGCTGGACAGCGGTCAGGCCAGATTCCAGGACGGCGGGGCAGCCATCTTTGTGCCTTTCTAAGTTCTAATCACAGGAAAAAAAGTCAACAGAAAATTCCCCGAGGAGGAAATCAATGATGCCCCCTTGGAAAGGGATGAGACAGACAGAAAGAGAGCCAGAGAGCTAATTAGTGCTACTCAGAAGGCAAATTAAGGCTTTTTCTTTGACAAGCTGCAAATAGCTGGTTAAGTAAGAGCTCTGCCACCCCTCTCCAGCCCCGAACAGCTGGCCGAACGGCTGGTGCAGGTAGTCATACAGGAAGCTGTAAACGGAAACACAGTTCTGGGCTGTTGGACAAAGTGTAAATGAGAAAAAAGGCAAAGCTTTCTTTCAGGAGAAACGAAAATCACAACCCGAGATGGACAGGGAATGGTAAGAGCAGTAGTTTATTTAAAGAAGGCAATTAGATTCGTTCATCCAATAAATATTTATGCAACACCTACTGAGTAATGAGAACAGGATTCAGGGATTCAAATGGTAAGGTGCAATCTCTGGCTTCTAAGGGGCTAACAACTCTATAATAATAATTAGAAAAGTTAACTTGGTGCAAGGCGCTGTGCTGCGCCCTGGGCATAAGGTAACTCACTCAAATCTCATGAGAAGTTTCTAAGGTACGTGTTATGATTCCCCCCATTTCAGAGATGAGTATGCTGAGCCTGCAAGGGATTACACAACACGCCCAAGGTCAGCCGGAAGGTGCCAGGTTTAAATCCCGGTCAAGCTCCCACACCAGAAAATTACAACTGAGTCCTAACACGGCTTTTTGCAAGTGCCATGTGAGGACATGGGAAGACCGACCACCCACCACAGAAAGTGGACACCTCTGAGCAATCCTAAGAGGAGTCTGCCTGGTGAACAGGCCAGAGAGGAATTATGGGAGCAGCATGTTCAAGCAGACCTAACTTGCCATTTTAATTTCTTTTTTTTTTTTTATTTTTTAAAATGTTTTATTTATTTTTGACACAGAGAGAGACAGGGCAAGTTCAAGGGACGGGCAGAGAGAAAGAGTGACACAGAATCCGAAGCAGGCTCCAGGCTCTGAGCTGTCAGCACAGAGCCTGACGCGGGGCTCGAACTCGCGAACCGCGAGATCATTTCCTGAGCCAAGTCGAAGGCGTAACCCACTGAGCCACCCAGGTACCCCACCATTTTAATTTCTTTCATCTTTTCCTGCACTGCATTGGTTTGTTAGGCCCTGCAGCAGGCATAACATTCCTACCAGTTCAAACAATTCCAACAGTGCAAATGGTTCCAGCCAGTTCAAACAATTTGAAATTAGTCCACGTTTATAGTTATGTCATGCAAATTAAATTTCAAAGAAAAAAAAAAGAAACCTTTCAGCTTAGACTTTGTTTCGCTCCTTACCTTCTTCCCTCAGTTACCCACCGTTAATTTGGAGTAACTGCTGTCCTAAAGCAAAAATTACAAGGTCTCAGAAAAAATAATTTGGACAGGTGTTAACCCACATAAACCCAAGTAAGAAAACAAACATCACAACAATATCTAGGCAGTGGTCCTTCTAGATGCTTCCAGTTTCACAGAATGAGTGCCTCTCAGCCCACTTTAAGAACAATTCGGGGTTGCCTAAAGGGTGTGCATATCCCAGAGCCCAGCCCAGAAGGACGTGGAAGGTGCAATAAGCCCGGGGCCTCACTAGGAGTCCTCATTTTCTCTTATTAGACAGTAAAATGTTTCAAAGAGCTAACTCTACTCTAATTTGATTTGACCCCGTGAGGCAATGCTGTGGTTGTCGCGGCGAAAATGAACACCAGCAAAACTCCTTTCAACTTCTCCACCCCCTGATGCCACAGGGTCCGATGCCATCACGCTCCCAGGTAAAAACCAAGGCTCTCAAAGGTCAACTCGAACAGGTGAAGTACTATGGACAATAGTTCAAGTGCAATCTTGCCCAGTTTGTGTCTGGATTGAGGAAGTCTACCTTTAGCTAAGTCCGAAGTGATTACTGAGGAAGGAAACATTAAATCAGAACCAAAGTTTTCCTCTGACCCTAAAGGCTCGAAATAGTGAACAAATGTATAAAGCACAGACAAAAACATAAAAGAACTAAAACTGATTTACAAAGGAGGATATTGGCACACTGGTTTTCGGAAGAAGAAAACTCCCCGCTCCCAGGATTGATTCTCTCGCAAGGAGAAAAAAATGCCCATGCTGTCCTGTCTGGCTTTCTTACACTCCACTTGTCTTTCTTAGAATCACATAATCTTTCTTTGCAGGACAAAACACAAAGGGAAATACTACCACGTTCTTATCACCAACCTGTAAATAAGAAAAGATTTTTTACCTGGCTGTCTAACCTAAGTATTTTAATACTCCCTGCTGCTATGCCTGTCTCGTACCAAAATCTCCCTTTGAGGGTCTGGTACTACTATTCTGGTGTATAAGCAGAGAAGCTGAACCACGTCACCAACATTTTATAAGTACCATTAATCGCCCAGGCCTTCTTATAAGTGAAATCACACCTCATCGTTTTTTCGGGGGTGCTCAAAGAGGTACACGGGCCAGTTCTTCACTGGATCTAGGTTCACCTACACAACATCTGTGTCATTTTATCCAAAAGCATCTAAAACTCTAACACGGGTATCCACAATGATGGCAGGTGCCATGTAGGTGGTTTTGTTCTATGAAGCGAAACCGATATAAGCTTTGGTGATCATGGATTGATACTCATTTTTCTTTCTGAAATAGTAGAGAAAATCCTTAAAATCATACAGTCAAAGGAATATGGTCCAAAGTGTACAAGAGATAATATATCATGACCTGTATTACATGTTACAGAGGAGGCGAAAGAACAGCTCACACTGCACACACACGGACACACACACTTACATACACGTGGAGAGACTTCCGACCTGAAATGAATATTTGGAGAAGCAGAAAGTGGTCTAAGGAGAGAGTCCTTTAGAGTTGGATCTGGGTTTCAATTCTGCCTCCTACCCGAGCTCTATACCTCACGTTCATTTTCTATAAAATAGACATAACCATAATCATACCATAGGGCGGTCACGAAGAGTAAATAGGATGGAATATACAACAATACTTACTGCAGTGCCTGGTACATAGAAGGCAATAACCATCAGCTACTTTCTCCTTCCCCTCCCCTGTGCATTTCTGAAAGACTTTTTTTTTTTACTAACTTAAAAGGGAATTCTTACAGCAGTAAAAAAAAAAAAAAAAAAAAAAAAAAAAAAAAAAAAACAGTTCCTACACATTATATAGTCATTGGCACATATGTATCTGTTGCAGCACCATAATTTGCAAAGAAAAAGGAAGTAGTAATTTGAAGAGAAAAGTACCAGCTCACTTGCATTGCCTTGTAAAACCTTCAGCTTTACAGTCTACAGAGACTATTTGCTCTAGGGGAGCAGAATCTGAAATAAAGGAAAAATTCTCATGGGAAAAATGGTTCCCAAAAACAGCCAAGAAAGAAAAGATAATGAGGGGAAATCTAGGGGTATATAAAGGAGTTTATTTTACTTAACAAAGTAAAAGTCAAGCAAAATGAATAATCTGCCTCCAGAAATGGTTATTTAAAGGCTTTTTGTAAAGGGCTCCAGTTCCTAAAAAGACAGGAGTCACTGCATATGCCCACCCACTCCTCATTTATTTTTAAAATCTAGCTTATATGTTCCTTAGCAACAGAAGGAGCAGATGAGACCCCCCTACACACACGCACACGCACACCCTCTCCCAAAGCCCCCTTCTTCTTTCCTGTCAAGTGTCATTCTGCAAATACCCATGTTCTTCAAAAGATATTTTTTACTTACCTGCAAATCTCCTCTTTCCCACCTCAAATGACTCCCCCCACCCTTACACAAGCAGCCATATTTCATTCACCAACCGAATTCTTTCACTCAGACTCCATCCTGTGAGGTATTCCCAACCTCTCTCCATGAACTCCAACCAGTCACTGTCCTCGAGTGCCCCCAGAAGTGGGGTGGGGTGGTCCCCACTGAAGGGCGAATGCCCAACTCCAGCCAGAGGTGTACTTCCTTACAGACCATTTATTGACCCACCGGCAAAAGGTCAGGCCCAGCTATGTCTGAATCTGGCAGGAATGGCTCCCACGGTGAATGGTCCACCATTCACCATGACTCTAAAAAACTAATAATGGGAATCAAAATGGAGACACTCTCCAGGTTATCCAAGATAAACATGTCCCAGATGAAATCAACTATCTTTTCACTGTCTTTCCTCTGACTTTGGGACTGCCTGGTCTTGTTTGGCTGGGCACCGTTTATGAGCTCAAAGATCAATTGTTCAGCCTTTGGGAAAAAATAGGGCAACGGTCCTCACATATTAGTGTGCTTAAGCACTGCCCGGGGAGCCTGTTAAAAATCCCCACCCACAGACTGTTTGATTTTCTAAGGCTGGGGTAGCAGGCATTTTGAACCAGCCACCTGAGGTGATGCTGATGGAGGTGATTCCCTGAATTGGAGATTATACAGCTTTACTGAAAAGGGAATGTTCACAAAGTAGGACCCACCTCTATGGTACGTAAGGCAAACGCAGGATTATTATTTCTTTATGGAAAAATGTTGTGTTCATGTCTCTGTTTGTGTGTGCACACACTTACACATGCATGTGTGAGCTTGCAACCGGGAAAGCCATGGCCCACACAGCACCCGTGGCCAGGAGAGAAGCTCAGAGAATGACCCCTGCCAAGAGGCAAGCTGAAATGATTTCCCTTGCAAACTCTGCCTCTGGAGCCCTACCTAGTGAGGAGTCTGATGAATACCAGTAACACAGGCCAGTTTCTCAGCTCAGGAGCCCAGACCCACAATGTGCCGAATGTAATGAGCCCCCTCCAACTCACAGTTCCTAAATTAGGCTGAATGTAGTCCCTGTTCCCCTAAGGGCCAGGCAGGCCATCATTACGAGGAAGTGGAGCTGCCTGTGTCCCAGCATACCTCCCTAGAGCTACCCCACTCTCCACCACTTGTCTATTTTTGGAAACCAAAAAATATAAAGAGAAAGATTCATTTGATCCTCATCTATGCGAGTAACTAAAAGAGCAAGTCAAGTGGGAAACTCCCTCGACGCACAGAGGACAAAATGCACGCAAGGAATGCGGGAACCACAACCTGACCAGGAAGACCGTCTCAGAGTCATCAGAAGCCAACGCTTAGACACACAGCACATGCCCTAGTGACTGGGGCCTCCGGTCCAGGCAATGCCTATGGGGATCCCAATGATTCACACGCATGCCCCCATAAATACAACACACACCCTCACAAACCCACACACCTCTGTCATCTGCCTTTGCTTACATAACAGCACATGGTGTGACAGGCTTAATACTTCATAGGGGTTTCTGGAAAGGACCGCTAGTTCAAAGGACAGGGTCACACTACTGTTTTTACTGACCCTTTTTCGAGAAATACTCCAACCCCTAGCAAGTGCAAATTGTCGTCATTCTGTGCTGGATTTATCACCTGAACTTTCAAACTAACAGAGCAGTAAGGGTAGTCTCTGAAACTCTCTGAATCTCTGGACATTTTTATTCTTGCCCTGGGGGTGGGGGGCTGGGGGTGGAGCAGAGAACCTAATGAATCCTCAGTTCTCGTCTGAGACAATTGGGGCTGATCTTTTATTATAATTTGGCGGCCATTTAGCCTACACTGTCCTTGTCTCACAAATGCATCCACCCTCAGGGGCAAGCATGGTGCCATTCTCTCACTCTTCCATGGCTGGCCAGCGGGCTCCCCACCTCCTCCTGCTGGGCACACCCAGGAGAGAGGGAGAGAGCACAGGTACGGGTCACCCCCTAACCCGATGAGTATCTACAGACTTCAATCCACACCGTCCCTTCCTTCACGGGAGGTCTCCCTGCAGGTCCGACTTCCACAAGGATCTCCCCTCAGGACAGCGCTGTTCTTTCCTGCCTGGACGGTGATCTCAACTACCAAGTTAGTGCCAAAGGTTCATCCAAGGAAATCTGGAAGGTAGGGGGGAGTGGTTACAGATGACACCGCCTCAGGGACAACTTCGAGGACTTCTCTTAAGAAAACTAGGCATCTCTGTCTGCGTCTGCACCCCCCCCCCCCCCGCATCCCGCGCACACACGCATTTTTGTTGTTGTTCTGATCTCAGAGACCCAGTCTTCGGTCCTGTTCCAGAGGGAAGCCGGGCGCACCCAGCTTCCCTCCAGCCCAGAATGATGGGATGAGAAGAGAATACGTCTCCCCACAAGGGGGAGAGAGAAAGAGAAACACAGAGAGAGAGATAGAGAGGAGAGAGAGAGAAACAGAGAGCGAGCCAGCGAGCCAGGTGCCCCCAACTCCGCGGAAGCGCCCGAGTGAGGGACGAGAGCGGGTCTCAGCCCCGCGGCGGCACCTGTCTCCCGGTCGCCCGGGCGCCCGCGCCTACCTGTAAGAGACCTGCTTCCGGAAAGTTAAGTTCCTGAGCTTCTCCTCCAGCGCCTCGTCCTTCTCCTTCGCGCCGGCGGCCGCGGGCTCCTCCAGGGCAGCGGCCCCCGCCGCCGCCGCCGCCGCCGCCGCCGCCGCCGCCGCTGCCCCCGCGCCCCGCGGGTCCGCGCCGCCCTCCGCGCCCAGGCAGCAACTCCCGGCGCCGCTTCCGCCGCCGCCGCTGCCGCCCGTCGCCCCCTTCTCCTCTCCCGCCGAGGAGCTGGGGTTCATGGCGACCTCTCCGGCGGCCGCGGAGGGAGCCGAGGCGGCGGCGCTGCAGAGGCCGGGCCGGCTGACGGCGCGGGCGGCGGCCGCCACCGCAGGAGAGCGAGCAGGTCCGCGCGCCGCTGGCAGGGGCAGCAAATGGCAGCCCCTTCCCGCAGCATCCATCCGCCGCTGCACCGCACCGGGGCATTGTGGGAAACTCCGTGCCTCCACTCCCCCTCCCCGACCAATCAGAGGCCACCTCCCTCCGCCCCCCTCTGCCTCCCCGCCGCCAACCCGCGCCCTCCGTCCTCTGCCCCCCCCCGCCCCCAACCCTGGCCTTTTCCTAAATCGGGGGCACGGGCCAGCGCTGAACCCGAACTCTGCCCTGAGCCGTCGGGGGCTGCCGGAGAGGAGCACGGAGGGAGGGGGCCAGGAAGCCGCCGGGCGCTGGACGCGAACCCCGGCGTCGGGAGAGGAGAGCCCCGGAGGGAAACTCGGAGGAGAGCGTGCCGCGCCCCGGTGAATACACGAGAAGGCGGGGACCCGGACGCGCGAGGTGCCCTGCCCGGGTGGGCGGCCCTGGAGCGGTAGCGCCCACCTGGGTCCCCGGGAGTGCCCTGATGCCCGGTGCCCGGTGCCTGGGGCGGCGTTCTCTCCGTCCCCGCTCCCCGCTTGGGCTGAGCTCGAGCCAGGCAGACGGCGCCCCACGCTGGAAACCTCAGGGGGGTGTAGGAGCGAGTTCAGGGCGAACCGGGGGAGCAGTCGTGCGCGGTGTAAAGTAAGCGGTGAGGGGGGAGGCCAAGTTGAAGCTACAGGCGAAGCGCCTCCCTCCCTTCCCCGGATAAGGGCTGGGACCCCTTCATCCCCGAGTCGCCCAGCCAGGCCAGCGTCTCCTTTACACGCAGCCATCTCTTCCTCAACGGCTGTGAATTCGATTGACTGGGATCGGAGGGCCGCCAGGGAAACGGCAAGACTGAGAGAACCCAGGAGGCAAGTGAGGATGGGCGCAAAGGGTGCTTGCGCCCGGTCGAGCCCGGAGAGGAGGAGCTCGCCCAAGGAGGGGTTTCGAGCCACGTCAGACCCCACTGCTAAAAAGCACGCCACGCTTGCAGTCTCTATAGATTTAGTCATCCACCTCGCCCCGAGTTTTTGTTTCTAAGCCTACTACCCAAAACTCTATGGCGTTTGAATGATGCGCTACAAAGTGTCTAAGACAGGTTGTTTTCCAAATTAAGGGTTTCCACCCCGGAAGTCGCGGCTGTTAACAAATAGGAAAAAGATCCATACTTAAGGCTAAGTGTAGTCGCCAAAATACACACCTACACGTACCTGTGGTAAAAGAATTGCAGGTGGGTGCTGGGGGACCCCAGGTTGCTTGATTTCTTTCCCTTTGTTTTCTCATAACTACAATGAAGAGATTGAACAAGAGACCTCAAGTCTCTCCGAAATCCCACATTGTGTAATTCTCTCTATATGCACATTATAGTAAGCCAAAGGTCAGGACATGTCGGGAGTGGAATGAGGAAAGGTAATGATAAAAATGATAAAAAACAGCTAGTGGTTATTAAGCCTTCATTTTTATATGACAAGTGTGGTGCTAAGCACTCCAGTGCCTATATCTACATTGTCACAGCCCCCCTCATGTGTTAGTAACTCCCCCCCCCCCCCCACACACACACACACACCTTGCTCATGCAACTAGAACTTGGCAGAGACAGGAATCCTACCCAGGCTGTCTGGTTACTCTTCACCCCTGTGCAGTCTGCCTCATCTTCAGAGGGGCCTGGGAGAATTACGTTCTTCAATAGCAAGATCAAATGAGATATATGAATATATAGTGTATCATTAAAACCACATGATCTTAAAACCATCATCTTACCTGAATTATTGGACGGCCTCCTAACTGCCCACCAGAACTTCTCCAATCAACTCTCTAGCTCAGCTCCTGAGATGTTTCCGATATGTTATCCTCTATATGAGAATCTTGCAATTATGCCACAGTGTCATTAAGGCAAAGTTCAAACAACCCCGGAACTGATTTTCAAGGCCACGTTAGTGGGTGGGGTGCCAGCCCTGACCACCTCCCCTTCTTACTATGTTGATAATGCCACTCTGAACTGGACTATGTATAAGTCTCAGATACTCCCTGCTCCCATCTTTGCACGCATGGGTCTGCTGCCTCCTTTTCCACATCCCTCCCTCTGATAGATGGCATTGATGAGGGATTAGGAAGACAAACACTTTCTCAAATTGTTGGTGTAGTTTGATACAGTGTCTCTGATGCGAAATTTGCCAATATCTATCAGTAAACGAAATGCACAACCTAATTAACCTAGCAAGTACACTTCTAGGAATTTGTCCTCCGATATTCGTGTAGCTGCACACCAAAAATTGAAGACTGAAACAACCTAAGTGTTTGTTAATTTAGGACTAATTACCTAAATTATTATTCATCCAGACAATGGAATTCTCTGCAGCCATTGAGAGGAATAAGGCAAATTGATATATATTGATACATAACAATCTCAAAAATGTTAGCTCAAAAAAGAGAAACACGGTTCAGAGTACTTAGGATACTATCCTTTACAGAAACAAGAGAATAGCTACAGGTAAAGTATTTCAGGGAAGATATATAAGAAAACAGTGACACTCACACTAGGGTGGCCCTAGTTGTAGAATCTTGAGTTTTACTCAATTAAATCGATACATGCCAACAGGAGACAGAAGGTCTCCACGGCTAACAGGAAAGCCAGCTGGGCCAATAAGCTGTGTATTTGCATTTTTAAAGAGTGTATCAACAAAGAGGGGCTGCTAAACAAAGGAAAGTAGGGTTAAGAAAATGGACATTGAATACGCACCCAACTTTAATAGAGAGAAAGAGAGAAACCTTATTCCTAAGAGGTACAAATAATTCCAGCACAAAACAAATGAATTCTTGTTGTAGGTGGTTTTCTAAGAATTTACTTGAAAGATCAATATTCTTTCAGACAATTTATTTTCCTTTTTGGTTTCAATGGTCACTAAGCAACCTTGAAATTATTCATTCAACTTCTTGGTTACCTTGACTCTAAAAAGTGGAATCCTTAGAAATGGATCAAAAGCATTCCAGTCACAGGAAAGGAAATTGACATTCAGGCTTAAAAATTCATCTTGTGTTTTGAGCAACAAAGTACATAAACAAGAAAATGAGCTTCTTCCAGCATGTTGCAACATGTGCTCCTCATGACAGACCTCACCTAGACAATCTCTCCATCCCTGGATCTAAAGCTACTTGTTTCACCTTTCTGTTATCAACCACTGTTCATTCTAAAACAGGTATCATCTCTGTCTTAAATACCAAACTTGAGTCTCCAAATGCCAGCCTGTTCAAAAAGTCTTCAAGCGTGGAATTTTAAAGAAAGAACAAATTTTTTTTAGACTTTAGAAAAGACTGCAAGACCAGTATAAAGAAAACGTTATAGCTAACATTTTTTTAAATGTTGGTAGCGATGGAGAATTTTCAGGAAATAACACAGAATCGTGTATTTTGAAAAAGCCGGTAACACACATAAACCCACAGACACACACATTTAGGATCTCAGTTATGTGTAGACCAACCAAAAGATAATAGAGCTTTTGAAAACACTGTCACTAAAGGAAAAAAGCTAAGTTGGGCTGATGTGTATAGGCTTATTCCTGCTTTCCCATCTTTATCCTTGCTATTTGCGTTGCCTGCAATGCTCTACCTCGGAGGTTTCCCAAACCTTCTCAGGTCATATAACCCTTAGCATCGCAGTAAGTAATTTTCCTGGAAACTAAGCCAAAAAAAGAAGCTAACATTTTTGTTTCTTAGGGAGTTAGGTGCTAACAATTTATTAAGCAGTTGTGTCTCTTTAGCAGTTGTTTAAAAAAAAAAAACAGTACACATACATTGAAAAGGAATAATGATATTTGTATCTCATTCTTAAATAGCCACAAGTACTCATCAGTGGGATGCAATGGGCATGGCACAACTCAAACCTTGGAACCCTATCAGATACCAGCACTCTCATTTCCTGTACCTGGGAGTGCTTTTTATCAGAGCAAGCACTGAAAACCCAGCTCCGCCAAGATAATGATGTCATGGAAAGAAAGGGACGTGGATCCACTGTTGAAGCTGTCAGCTACCTTGAGCTAGTAGTTTGCATGGCATCTGACAGCCGTTGAGTATCACTGTGTTTCCCTTGAAAATTTACAATATCCTGCAATGCCTCTGTAAATTCACTGCAGAAACCTGAGCACCTCCGTGCAGAGTTTGGAACAGTGGCTTTGCCCTCAAGTGTTTCCATGGTGTTTGTGTTCGTGTGGGTCCCCTACAAAGAGATCCTGATGTAAATCTCACAAGCCAAGGCGTTAGGGGGAATTATAATCCCAGCACTCTGTGAAGGGAAAAGAGAAGACGGCAGAAAAAGAGGGAAATAAATCCAAGAGGGTGAGTTATGAGACGGCTGCATCCTCACAAATAAATGCACCTGGTTGCTTGGTCACCAGAACTTCTTCCAGGCAGGCTTTACATCATCGTTGCAGCTGGGAACACTCTGTCTGCAGGAGAAAGAGGCATTTCTCTGCCACTTCCTTCTTGGGTCCTGTCTCTCACGGGTTGAAGTTTGTCCCTCAAGGAATTAACTCACCCTCACTTGCAGGTTGTGATACTGGCTCATTATGGCAACTGTTTGGGAACACAGAACCCACCCCACAGCATGACTCCTCATCTCTTCCTGGAAGTGATGGGAGGAACCTCTAAGGATAGAGACTGGTTGGACCTGAACACCAAGCTGCTGGTGAGTCTCCTGCTGTCTCAGTGGAGGCTGGGCCAGAGCTCGTCCCTCCTTGGGGGAAGCTGAGAAAGCTGGCAGGGGTAGGATAGGAGGCAATGTCCATGTCAGTGGAAGGGACTGTTAGGCAAAAAAATGAACAAAAGGGTGGGGGGACAGGCGGGGCCACGTCATTCTGGAGAGGTCCTAGAAACTGGGCCCCATACACTCTGCTTCTCATCATGAAGGTCTTACTTTACATGTCACCTTTTCAGAGGAGTATCTCTGACACTCCCTAAAATGCTTTTCTCGGTCATAGCTGACATACGACTTTGTTTTCTTTTTATTTGTTTTGTTTTCCTCATAGCACGCCCCATTGTCTAAGTCGTGTCATCTGTTTACTCTTGTCTTTCTCCTCTTATTAGAACATAAGCTCTATGTAACTTAATGTGTTCCACAAAACGGTGCTAGGCACATAATACATGTTTACTGAATGAATAAATAAATGTTATCCAACATTCATCTGCTTAGAAGGACAATCTGAGAACGAGCCAGGAGGGTTCTGGAATTGTAAATTTACCAGCCAGGAAGGGAAGAGGGGATCTACATGAGGAATGTGTGTTAAAGCCCAGATTCTCACACTCACAGCAATGCCATACAAAATATGGAGCTGTAGTCGAAGCCTGATGAATCAGAATGGAGAGGATCTTTCAGGTTCTACAGACAAGAATTGGTAGCAATGTTCTAGTACATCAGTCTCTGGGCTACGATTAAATAAAAATAGAGCTATCAGGGCCCCCCCGGGTGACTCAGTCAGTTAAGCATCCGACTTTGGCTCAGATCATAATCTTGTGGTTTGCGAGTTTGAGCCCCGCACTGGGCTCTGTTCCGACAGCTCAGAGCCTGGAGCCTGCTTCAGGTTCGGTCTCGCTCTGTCTCTGCCCCTCCTCTAGTCATGCTCTCTCTCTCTCTCTCTCTCTCCCTCAAAAATAAATAAACATTAAAAAAAAAAAAAAAACTAGAGCTATTAGGAGCACCTGGGTGGCTCAGTCAGTTGTGTCCAACTTCTACTCAGGTCATGATCTCGCAGTCTATCGCCTGGAGCCCCACAATGGGCTCTGTGTTGACAGCTCAGAGCTTGGAGCCTGCTTCAGATTCTGTGTCTCCCTCTCTCTCCGCCTCTCCCCAGCTTACGCTCTGTCTCTCTCTGTCTCTCAAAAATAAATAAAATGTAAAGAAAATTTTTTTTAAAAAGTAGAGCTCTTATCACTCCAGGATGCAAGGAGTCTTTAGAACATTCAATGCGGCCTTCTATCCTTGGTGCTCCCACAGCATCCCTTCAGGTGATACATTTTAACCTTGAACAGTTGAGGTTATGAAGCAGTCAACACAGTCATTTTCAACAGGTTATTTCATAAAAGTCTTCCCATCTTTTACAAATGTTTATTTATTTTTGAGAGAAAGAGAGAGCGAGAGAGCATGTGTGCACAAGTGGGGGAGGGGCAGACAGAAGGAGACACAGAATCCGAAGCAGGCTCTGAGCTGTTAGCACAGAGCCCGATACGGGGCTCGAACTCATGAAAGTGAGATTAAAACCTGGGCTGAAGTCGGTCGCTTAACTAACTGAGCCACCCAGGCGCCCCAAAATTCTTCCCATTTTTAAATTGTCATTCCTTATTCTAATTGTTGGTACACTCCCCCCTCCCCAAATAATATAATTTATGATGTTCCTGTTCTCGAGCACCTTGTTTGGAAGCCGAATTGAAGGAATTAACATTTATTCCCATTCAAGTTCCTCTTGCTGTGATCTGACCACCACTCACCATCCAAAATTCTTTGGAATCTGAAGTCCGTCTTACATTCACAATCCCTCCTGGTTCCTTATCAGGAACAGATCTGACCTGCAGTATACTGTGAATTCACCTATAAATATCCCAAAAAGTGTAAGGTTGGGAACGCATGGTGTATCCCCAGTAACCCCACTCTAGGCTGGTAGTCATTTGTTTTACAGGTAGTTACTCATTGTCTACATGGGATATACACCATCCCAGGCAATTAGCGATTCACCAAGGAAAACCTAAAGACTCTTCTCTCTTGGTGCTAAACATTCTAGTGCTCCAATCAATAACTTTTGTGAATAGTTATTGAAATCCAAATTAAAACATCAAGTTGGACTTTTACAGAATCCATATTTCCCTAAGTCCAGTTGAGGGACTATGTCCAATACTATTTCTATGGCATTTCCCCAGAATATCAGACAAGAAACCATAGTAAAGACAATGAGGGTAATCCAAAATGACATTTGAATTAACCTAGTCTAATTTCCAGGGATCATATCTTTACTTTTCTTTTTTTGTTTTTTAACGTTTTTTATTTTATTTTTTTTTTGAGACACAGAGAGACAGAGCATGAACAGGGGAGGGTCAGAGAGAGAGGGAGACACAGAATCTGAAACAGGCTCCAGGCTCTGAGCTGTCAGCACAGAGCCCGACGTGGGGCTCGAACTCACAGACTGTGAGATCATGACCTGAGCCGAAGTCAGACGCTCAACCAACTGAGCCACCCAGGCGCCCCATAGCTTTACTTTTCAACATATTACACGCACTTCTTGAGCCTCTTCTATGTGAAAACTATGCTAATACTAAGGGTTCGAAGATGGATTCAGTAAATGCTCTGAACAAGGTTACCAGTTAATTGTAATAAATGAAACACATTTCTTTTCTTTTTCACTGAAAGTAATAAAAGTAATATGGCAGAAACCATGATCTTTTTACGGAAAACCATTCACATCCCCTTTCTCCCTCATCTTCCTAGACTACAAAGATACAAAAGATAAAATACTCTCTTTCCCAAACTGCCCTGCAGTGAAGTGCGACTATGTGACCTGGTTCAGAACAATGAGATCAAAGCCAAAATAACCAGATGGGGCTTCTGGGAAGGTGTTTTATTAGTACAGAAAGATAATATGCCCCTTTAGTCCTTTACCCTTCTTCTTCCTTCAATTCAATGCCTAGAGGTGTAATAGCCATCTTGCAACCATGAAGACAAAAAACCATTTACTAAGGATGGAAAAGTTAGATGCAATGGTCTTTGGTCCTCAATGACTTCCTTGAGCAGTTGCCAGCCTAGGACAGCTCGCCTACTACTAGACTTTTCATTACAAGAAAAAATTAAAATCCAATCTATTTAAGTCACTGTTGACTGAATTCATGTTTTCATTTGCTTGTAGCCAAATGCATTCATAACTTTTAGTTGGCACAAATGAATCTGGAAAAAAGAAATAATGTATTGATTGAAATATTATAATAACCTAAATCAAATTTGGTAGTTGGGCTAAATCCCCCCAAAACCATACTTTTCCAAATAATTTCCAAAATTAACTGTAAAGTTAAAATACAATCTTTAAGCAAATAATGCCATTTCTGGAAATGGATCCTAAGCAGAAATCCCTAGTAAGCAGATCCTGAGTAGAGGAAAATATTTGTTGTAGAATTGTTTATATTGATGAGTAAGTGATCTAAGAAATCAACAATAGGAAAATAATTAAGTAAATTTTCCAATGTCCATTGAAGGAATGTTATGCAGACCGCTAAAATAATAATTATGAGTCAATATAGAACCAATACAAGCTGCTGATGATGTGCTGAATGAAAACAGTAGGACATAAAGTTGAATGACATCATAGTGGAAAGTAGATAAAGTATGAGTATATAAGACAGAAAAGGAATGCACAATTAGAAAAATAGTTTTCTTTCAGATGACTTTTAACTGTTTTCAAAATTATTTATATGGTTATATTATAAGACATTTAAATTTTTTTAATGTTTATTTTTTTTTGAGAGACAGAGCATGAGCGGGGGAGGGGCAGAGAGAGAGAGAGAGAGAGAGATTGAGAAACACAGAATCCAAAGCAGGCTCCAGGCTCTGAGCTGTCAGCACAGAGCCCCATGCAGGACTCAAACCTACAAACCATGAGATCATGACCTGAGCCAAAGTTGGATGCTTAACCGACTGAGCCACCCAGGTGCCCCCAATGATAAGACATTTTAAAGATAAATATTATTTTCTTAAGTACCATTTCTTTCAAAAATACTTTTTCTATCTCTACCAAAGATAGAGGTATCATAAACTGTTGGTTTGGAGTTGCTGGAAATATAAACGAAGCTATATACTTCATTTAAATAAATAAACATAAAAGATTTTAATTCAGTGCAGTTGTGAATATTTGTAATATCAGGAAAGCTCGTTAGGATTAGACTGGTTCCTTCTCTCAAGAATGAACATGAAATGTGGAATCGAATGAGTTAAAGAATTTGATTTGGGTTTATGTCTTCTTTGCATGTCATGGACAATAAAATTATGTTAATGATTAGATTGGCTTTTGTACCAATAAAGCATGCAATGATACAATGTCTGGGTTGGGAAGGATTTGAGAGATTATCTGTTCCCACCTTGCATCTCACAAGTGAAGAAACTAACACCTAGAAACATTGAATGATTCACTGAAGGTCATGTACATGGTTAGTGAAGGAGTACAGTTCAAGCCTTCTTTAACATTATTCATCCCCCAGAACAAACAATTCTTCATTAAATAAGCTTTTATTAAATAGCTACTCTGTGCTACCATGTACTGGACAATGTTAGGCACTGTATTAAAGTTAAGGAATGTACTATTCTTCCAGAATCAGAGTCTTACGGGGTAAGCAATAATATAAGCAATCAATATAAGACATATTGACCTAAGTGCTTATGTTCTACTAGATTCCAAGTACCTTAGAACATGACCTCGGAAGATTTAATAATTTGTATCTGAGGAGTCTCAGGGAAGAAGTGGCTTTTGCCTTGTTTCTGAAGGTTTGAGTGGAATTTCACCATCCAAAACAACACATTGCAAAAGCACAGAAAAATGAAGGAACTATGCTCTAGAACACCAAATAGTTTGCTATGGCAAAGACTTGGAGTGAAGGAGCAAGGGAGAAGTAGAGGTAAAGGAGGCAAGTTACAGACTTTAAGAAGTCCTTCTATTCTATTCTGAGTATTTTGAACTTTGTGAAATAGGCAAATAAAAATCACGGGTTGTTTCTAGGCATGGAAGGTGGTATGATTAAATATAAGTTTCAGAAAGCTATCAAAGCGTGGAGGACAAAGCTGAACAGGAAGAAGCAGAAAAACAAATTAGGAGGTTATTGAAATAATCCACGCAAGCAATACCAAGGTCTTGAACTAAGGCAGTGGCTAGGGAGAGGAATACATATTGCTGAAATATTTGAGAGACATTACCGAGATAGAACCAAAGGTATTTAATGGATTAATTATAGAGAATGAGGGAAATGGTAGAATCAAGGCTGAATCCAACAATTAGTTCCAGAAATTCTAGGCAGACTCTAATAACACAAAGAACCTAGTAAATTTAACATAGTCTCAACTATATATCATTCTCAAAACTTCCATATCTAGCATACCAAGTGCCTGATTAATCAAACATGAATTATGCAAGGGACAGTTCAAATAAAAAAATAATGGTCATGTTTAACAAGACACAATCACAAAGAAATAGAAAATCTGAGCAGACCTATCTACCAATGAAGTTACATTGGTAATCACAATACCCTCAACAAAGAAAAAGCCCAGGACCAAATGGCTTCACTGGTAAATTCTACTAAACATTTATAGAAGAATACCAAACCTCCTCAAACTCTTCCAAAAAGCTGAAGAGGAGGAAATACTTGCAAACTTATCCTACAAGGCCAGAATTATCCTGAGCCCCAAACCAGACAAGACACAAGATCCCAGACAAGAAAACTACAGAGCAATACTCCTGATGAATATTGATGCAAAATTCTCAACAAAACACTAGCAAAGAGAATTCAACACATTGAAAGAATTATACTCCATGACCAAATGGGATTTATTCCCAGAATGCAAGAATGGTACAACATATGAAAATCAATCAATGTAACACATCATAATAACAGAATAAAGAAATTTTAAAAACACATAACCAAATGGTTATTGATTTGATGTAGAAAAGTCATTTGATAAAATCCAACACTTTTTCATGGTAAGAAAAAAAAACATTTAACAAACTAGAGGTAGAAGGAAACTACCTCAATGTGGTAAAAGTCACATGTAAAAACCCCATGGCCAACATTACACTTATTGGTCAAAGTCTGAAAGTTTTTCCTTTAAGATCAGGACAAGACAAAGATGGCCACGTCCTAACCAGAGCAATAAGCAAGAAAAAGAAATAAAAGGTGTCCAAATTGAAAAAGAAGAAGTAAAGTTATCTCTGTTCACAGACAACATTATCTTCTGTGTAGAAAATCCTGGATTACACACACACACACACACACACACACACGTACACACACACACTCAGAATAAAGGAATTCAGCAAAATTTTATGATACAAAATCAGCATGCAAAAATCAGTTGTTTCCATACACTAACAATCAACAATCAGAAAAAAAGAAAACGATTCCATTAATAATAGCCTCAGAAAGCATAAAATACTACTTAGCAATAAACTTAACCAAGGAGGGGAAAGACCTGTATACTGAAAACTACAAAATGTTGCTGAAAGAAATTACAGAAGACACAAATAAATGGAAAGATAGATCTAGTGCTCATGAATTAAAAGACTTAGTATTATTAAGATATCAATACTACCCAAAGCAATCTACAGATTTCATGAAATCCCTATCAAAATCCAAAGGCATTTTTTTTTTTTTGCTGAAATAGAAAAGCCCATCGTAAAACGTTTTAGATTCCCAAAGGACCCTGAATAGCCAAAATAATCTTGAAAGAGAAGAACAAAGTTGGAGGTCTCACGCTTCCTGATTTCAAAACTTATTATAGAGCTACAGTAACCAAAACTGTGAAATACTGGTGTCGAGGCAGACACAGAGACAACAGAATAGAAAAAAAGAGCTCAGAAATAAACTTATATATATGGTCAAATGACTTTCAGCAAGGGTGCTAATATCATTTGATGGAGAAAGGATAGTCTTTTAAATAAGTGGTATTGGGAAAATAGGACATCCATATGCAAAAAAGAATGAATTTGGACCTGTACTCCCGTAGTCAGCTTAAGTTGCTAGAACAAAATATCATAGAGGGGATGACATAACAGACATTTATTTCTCATAGTACTGGAAGCTGGGAAATCCAAGATCAAGGTGCTGGCAATTCAGTTCTTGATGAGCTTCTGGCTTGCAGACAGCCTCCTTCTATCTGTATTCTCACATGGTGAAGAGAAGCAGCTGTGGTGTCTTTGCTTCTTAGAAGGAGGACACGAATCCAATCACGAGGGCTCTATCCTCATGACCTCATGTAAACCCAATTTCCTTTCAAAAGTCTCACCTCCTAACACCATCCCATTGGTGGTTAGGGCTTCAGTGTATGAACTCGGGGAGAACACATTCAATTTGTAATATTCACTTTACACCTGACACAGAAATGAACTCCAATGGATCAAATATTGAAACACAAGGCAAAAAAAAAACTATTAAATTCTTAGACGAAAACAGAGAGAGAAAGCTTCATGACGTTGGATTTTCTAGACATGATTTTCTAGACACGACACCAAACTAGAAGCGACAAGGGCAAAAAAATGACAGACTGATATGTAAATAGCCAACAAGCATATGAAAATCCACTCAACGTTCCTAATCCTTAGGGAAATATAAATCAAGACCACAATGAGATATTACCTCACACCCATTAGGATGGCTACTATCAAAAAAGCCAAACAAAGCAAAACAAAATGCCAGGAAATAATAAGAACTGGTGAGAATGTGGACGAATTGGAACACAGGTCCACTGTTGCTGGGAGAAAAAAATGGTGCAGACACGGTGGAAAATAGTGTGGCGGTTCCTCAAAAAATTAAAAATAAAATCATCACATGACCCAGCGATTCCACTTCTGGTATATATCTGGAAGAACTGAAGGCAAGACCTGCAAACCCACGTTCATAGCGGAGACAACATTCACAAGCGCTAACAGGTAGAAGCACCTACATGTCCACTGATGGATGAATAGGTAAACAAAATGTGGTCCGTCCATACAATGGAATAGTATCCAGCCTTAAAAGGGAAGGGCATTCGGACACATGCCACAACACAGATGAACCTTCAGGACATGCTGCGAAGCAAAATAAGCCCGTTACAAAATGACGAGTAGTGTACAGTTTGACTTACACGACATACCCTAGTGTACTCAAATTCACAGAAACAGAAAGTAGACTGGCAAGTGCCAGAGGCTGCGTGTGGCAAGAAATGAAAAGCTGTTGTTTAATGGGGGACAAAGTATCTGTTTTGCAAGATGAAAGAGTTCTAGAGGTTGCTTGCACAGCAGCGTGAATATACTTACCACTCTGGAGCTGTACGCTTAGAAAGATTAAGCCCAGGGGCACCAGGGTGGCTCAGTCGGTTGAGTGTCCGACTTCGGCTCAGGTCATGGCCTCGTGGGTTCGAGCCCCGCATTGGGCTCTGAGCTAATGGCTTGGAGCCTGACACCTGCTTCAGATTCTGTGTCTCCCTCTCGCTCTGCCCCTCCCTTGCTTGTGTTCTCTGTCTCTCTCAAAAATAAATAAATAAACATTAAAAAAAAAAAAAAAAACTGGCCCAGGGGCACCTGGCTGGCTCAGTTGGCTGAGCGCATCTGACTTTGGCTCAGGTCATGATCTCACAGCTCAGCTTGAGCCCGCGTCGGGCTCTTTGCTGATAACTCAGAGCTTAGAGCCTGCTTCATATTCTGTCTCCATCTCTCTCTGCCTCTCCTCTGCTCGCACACTCTTTCTCAAATATAAACATCATTAAAAAAATCATTTGAAAATATTGGCCCAAAGGAGCTGCTTCTGAAAGAAAAAGAAAGAAAGAAAGAAGAAAGAAAGAAAGAAAGATTAAGCTGGTGAATGTTATATTATACATTTTTACCACAATAAAAATTAAAAACAAACTTGTGGAAAGCCTCTGAAACAAAGGTTAAAAAAAGCTGTGTTTTTTTTGGGGGGGGGATAAAAAATGAATTCATGCTGAGGCCACAAATTCTTGAAGTTTGTCGGACTTTAAGTCTCCGACCATGAGTGAGAAGAATAAATCCTAAGAAGACGGGTCCAAACGAACAGAAGTCAGGTGGGGGCAATGGCAGGGCAAGGCGAGGCAGGAACCGACTTCCTGACGGAGCCCTCTAAACTACCGACCGCGCCCAGCCCTGCGCCAGATTTCGGTAGGTTGGAGCCTTTGCTCTTTGCTCTTCATTAATCAAAGGTAATGCAGGATCGCGGGGTGGAATTACTAGAGTTTTCCATTTTCTGCCACTCTGAGATGATACTGATTGGAGTGGGAAAAGTCCCCTGAGAACAAATGCTCCAGCTCTTAGGATCAGAACTTACTCGCAGCACGAACGGAGTGTTCAGAGGATGGCTTTCGTCATTGTTATTCACAGTCCCTCTTGGGTGCGGCGTGCAATTAGCAAAACCCAGGCAGTCCGACCCACCGGTCGGTCGGTCGGGGCGGCACACGAGAACATTAGCATCTCCCCGTTTGCTGCAAGTGAGTCAGGTCGCTAATTGAATTGCACTAATTTAACCTTCTTAGTCCACCATTGCTTCTGCTGTCCAAGGGACTTGAAGCCACTTCCTACTACATTTATTTGAACTTTTTATTCGACTGATAGTTTCGACGACTGTTTCTCAAGCGTCACTCATATCCTGAACTCTCAGAGGAAAAAAAGATTCTTACAGACATCTACAGGTTCATTTACCTTCCTTCAATTATCATCTTAATTGTTTTTACAAAACAATGCCTCGAGTCCTTACATTAGTTACATAACAATAAACCCCAAATCCGTTACTCAATAAACAAATATAATACAAAAGCGCACAACCCAAGTATTCAAAAATCACAGTATCAATATATGATGGATAACGTTGTTTTCCTCAAAGCGAATCACCACCTTCAACAAAAATATGGCCCTGTTTGCTCCAGAGCAAGTTCTTTTGAGATGGGTGCTTTGAGCATATTCAGCTCTCGGGTCTTATTTCTATATTGCAATTACTGTGAAACTTTTGCTCATACAGCCTGTCCTGAGGCCATTTGGCCTTACTTAGCACCAAGGCATCATTTACATAATAATTCCAACTCTGTTCTTTGCTCCTTGGCCCACAGTTGCAAAATAGTGCTACTAAGTGATCAGTGTAATGGGGCTTTTGATTTCACAGGTCTTTTAGTATCGAGAGGATAGTCTAGGTCTTGCAGAGTTGGCATATACTATATTAATTTTTTAGATAACCACATAAATCAAAGCAAAATTTTTAGTTTGGAAGAGAAATAACAGAAGCTCTAGGTCCTTGGAATCAGTTGAAGAACATCACTCTACACGACCCCTCCCTCAGCATCTACTTAATACCCAAGAAAGCATTTGTTTCCTATCTATCTCTGTCTGCCTGTCAGTCCCTTGAGGGCAGTAAGTCCTTTGGTTCTGTGACTTCTCCCTACACCCATAAAACTACACCCACTGACACCAATTATAATTGACCAATTGTTTCCTTGCTTCAGAGGCTGCTGAACTGATGCAGGTTTCCTGAGTATCTACTGCTCTGGAATCTGTACCAGTTGATCACTGGGTTAAAGAAGATATTCTTACCACTTTGCCCAGGAAATGGGTTCGATTCTGTTTGACTCACCACAGGTACTGGTCCATTTACCACTTGTGTTCAGACCAGGAAACCTGAGCACTCACACTTCCTGACTTTCATTCAACTAAAATCCTTAGCTAGAAAGTGGGAACCAGATTTAAAATAGGCGCCTGGGTGGCTTGGTCGGTTAAGCATGTCCAACTCCACCTCAGGTCATGATGTCGCTGTGTGTCAGTTTGAGCCCCGCATCGGGCTCGGTGCTGACAGCTCAGAGCCTGGAGCCTGCTTCAGAGTCTGTGTCTCCCTCTCTCTCTGTTCCCAGCTCGAGCGCTCGCACGTTCTCTCTCTCTCTCCCTCTCAAAAATAAATAAACATTAAAAAAAATTTAAAAAGAGAAAGTAGGGTGTGTGCCCTCTTTAAAAAAAAGTAAGTTAAATTAAATAGGGTAAGTCCGGAAAAACCTACAACCATACCTTTCATAGTCAAAGCGCCAGCTCAGGACTTTGTCATGGAAATGATGCTGGATGAGAAAGCCACGCCCTGTCTGTTCTACCTTTATCACCAAGTAGTTGTGTGGCCTCGGGCAAGTCACCAAACTTCTGTTTATAATTAGTTCTCTTATTTATAAAATGAAAGAGTTGAAATAGAAATTCTCTAAGATTCTTTCCCACCTCAAGAATCCAAGACCTGTGAATGAAGTAGAAACTGGAGAGCTGAGGTAGATTGCCATCTTGTCATACATTTTGTCGTCCTAGAGCAGCCTGAATGACACCCTTACTACTCAATCATTGTTTTTCTCTCACATCTCTCCCCCCACCCCATTTCTCCCTCTCTCTTATTCCTCCCTTAGTTGTTATCATCGGGGAAGAATGGGAAATGGCACCAAGAACACTACAGAAACTTCTTAAAGACACCAGTGTGTTCCCTTTCTCTGAGGAGCAGATATGGATCCTTTCAATGTTTTTTTTGTCTCATAAAGTAATTTCATGAGCATGTTTGCCAATCTGAACATTGAACTATTTCCAAAAGATCACTTCATCAAAGCTAATGGATGACTAAAGTCCAAGAGTTCCCTGATGGGTTTCCTGCTCCATTACTCAATAAACATTAAATAACAATAACAGAAATGATACTATTAAAACCACTCTGGATAAGTTCTTTGAGACGGAAGAAAATAGAAAGGAAGAGGGAAAGACGCATTATGCTGAAAGTTGTAACTCAAGCAAAAAGGATGTGTTTGTTCCTCACAACCCGGGAGGTGCCAAATGGACTTGGGTCATTTGCTTTGAATCTGTGAATGCTGACTTTTTTAGAGTGTTACTCCAACAGTTGATGAGGTGGGAGCTTCTGCCTTTCTGTAGAGACATATAATCACATTGAACACGGTAGCTCCACTGGGCTGGTTAAATTGTCCTCCCTCTTTAGAAGAAGATATGGAGACATTAAAAGAGTTCAGTGCAAGTAATAAAGACCACCAAAAAAACAGAAATAGGGAAATGAATAAGAAATGCTTTTCGAGTTTGAAAAGGATAAAGATATTGGCCAACGATTACTATTTTGTGGGAATGTCCATGGGAGTGTCAAGGGACAAAGCAAAAGACAATAAACAGTTTGTATGTCTCTAATGAATTTTTAAATTCAGAATTTCTTTTGATTCCAGAAACTCTAATTTGTTCTTTAAGCAACTATCCTGAAGAGCTCTCATTACATTTTTATTAACATCGTCTTCGGTTCTTCCATAGAAAGTACTTAATCTGATTATTCAGGCTGAACTTCCTTTTTCAAATATCCGTGTCTCTTAAATGGCTAGTAATGTTTCTTTGCCTACCTGTGCCAGCCAGCCTATAGTAATCCTCAACAACAGTGCAATCAAGCTGTTGGGCCGCTCAAATAGAAGTGGATAGTCAAGAAGTGAAAGGTAATGAGGATATCATTTCTCTCTCCAGTGGGCTTGCAGCAAAAAGGCTGGTCAAGAAGGGAACACTAAATGCCTCTCTGATGCTGGAAGTTCTTGCCAGAGAAAGCAGGCAAAGGCAGCTTTCTTCCCAGCCAGGAAACTTCTTCAGCCTCTGCTCCAAGATGGTCCAGTTGGTTGCCCAAGGTACCTCAGAAGATTGCAGGCCTCCTTTGCAGCTTTCTGGTTTAGAGATAATCCCATTGGGTATAGCCATCTGGACTGTCCCTCAGGTTCCTGATTTCAGGAATCATCCTGTATGGACTGTCCACCAAGCTCCAATGTTTGGCCACAGTTACTTTAGTGGTTGAGTTGCCCGTGCAAAAAGCAGAAAGGTCAGGGAGTCTGAAATCTACACTCAAGTTATCATATCCCTCAAATCTTCCAGGGCATTAATTTAATATAAAGCTTGAGAAAATGCTGGGGAAATATTACAATGGTTTTGAGGAATTCTTTGAACCTCTGGTTCACTTACTGGTTTCTCTCATTCTCTGCTCCACCCACAATTTCACATGCCTCTTTTCATTTCCTGGTGCTTGACTTGTGCCACTTACCCGTCCATTCAACTACTCATTTTTTTTTCCCATGAAAACAACAAAAACAGAGGTGCCTGGGTGGCTCAGTCAGTTGAGCGTCTGACTTTGGCTCAGGTCATGATCTCATGGTTTGTGAGTTTAAGCCCCGCATCAGGCTCTGTGCAGACAGCTCAGAGCCTAGAGCCTGCTTCTGATTCTGTGTCTCCCCCCTCTCTCTGCCCCTGCCATGCTCATGCTCTGTCTTTCTCTGTCTCTCAACAATAAATAAATGTCAAAAAAAATTAAAAAAACAAAAACCAACAAAAAAATTCTTTCCTCTTCCCTGCCTGCACATTCTTTTGTACATGGATAGCCATTAAGCTAGACAAGAATGTTTAGATGTTTTAAAGTATGAGTGTCTCAATGGAAGCATGTAATAAATACTGATCACTGAACTTCACCCCAGATCAAATTATTCTCATTCTATTGGAATGGAACCCAGTCATTGGCATTTTGAGAAAAACTTCCCAAGTAATTCTTATGGATAGGCAGGTTTGAGAAACATTGATCTGGAAGCTTGTTGCTTTCTCCTGGGTGCAACAATCTGGGCACTTGACATGATGTGAATGTTAGTATCTAATAAAGTAGCATGGTTTTCCAACGCCCTTGCAGCAGAACCAATGGTGGTTATAGCAGTTTCCAGACAGGAGAGATTTCTGGGATGGATAGAGTCATTAAAGAAATTTTGTGGCATACGTGATAATTTGTAGAAGGTTTAAAATTATAGGTACAGTTCTATACAATGAGGAATCTCTATCTAGAAATCTTACATACACAATAATAGTTATAGCTAACATATTTAATGAATACTGTGTAATAATTACTAACATATTACTTGTATTAACTCACTCTATATTCACAATAACCTGAAAGGTAGGTAATATTTTAAATCTCATTTTCAGTTGCCACAAAGGAACTGAAGCGGAGAGCTTGAGATTTTCCCAGGATAATAAAGATAGTGCACTGCAGAGTTAGTGCTTTGAACTCTGCATGTCTGGCTCCAGGATCTATGCCTTAAGTAACTGTAAGATAGTAGGTATTTCTCTTGGGCAGAATCCCATTATAGAACCAATTAATTCATGTATGATTCCTTAAACCAGGCTAAACATTTCCTCTTTTTCACCTCTGTTTATGGGTTCTAATTTAACCCTTTGAGAACAAATCTGTCATATAATGAAGAACTCATATATTTAGGATTATAGGATGTTATGGCTAGAACGGCCTCATTTTTCAACCAGTGTTTTTCTTGCATTTTAAAGATGGCAAAACTGAGGACTAAAATATTTGACAGATTTCCAAGGCTACACAGCTAATTACCTTCATTCTTGGCAATAAAGTGGACTAGCTGTCCAAAGACATTTCCCTTGGTATGGGCCACCTATAATCCTGGATAAAATATAGAAAACATTTACAAAATAAATGTCTGATTCACTCATTAAGCTGATCCCTTGTTAACTAGTAGTGGATGATTAATGGACTATGGAGTTGGAAGATAGAAGATAAAGCCTAAACAGGGTGATAAGTTGGACTGAAGACCCACACATAGCCAAGATCCCAATGTATTGCATCCACAGTGGAAGATCTAGGGAAAAAACCAACATCACAGAGGAAGTTGGTAGGGTTGAGTGCAATGTGGATCCTTGGTGAGCAACAAAATACAATAAAGTAAGTGGAAGGCAAGAAAGAGGAAGAAAAGGAGAGGAGGAGGAGGTGAAGGAAAAGCAACAGTAGTGGCAGTGGAGGAGAGAAGAAGAAGAAGAAGAAGAAGAAGAAGAAAAGGAGGAGGGGAAGAGGAAGAGGAAAAAGGTGGCAGGAGAGGAAAAGATGAAATAAGAAAAAAGTATCCAAAGAAGGAGGAGGAGGAGGAAGAGGAGGAAGAGAAGGAGAAGGAGGAGGAGGAGAAGAGGAGGAAGAAGGAGATGAAGGTGATAGGAGAGGAAAAGGTGAAATAAAAAAAGTATTCTCAGGAAATTTCTGATTATATTTGTGTTAATTTGGGGTGAGAATTCATACTAAACATATGAACACAGGTAATTATATGAATACAGACTGAGAGATCTAAGTATTAATGCCAGGTAGGTAGAATCATGGCATCTGTGAAACAAAAGCAGATTTTCTTTAGAGGGACACAGTTTAAACCTAAGCCTCAAACAATGTCCATTGATGAAGTTTCAAAAAAGATGAGTTCACGATCAAATCGCAAAAGCCATAAAGAGGCAAAGTACCACGAGAAAGAGACCACAAAAAACAAACAGCAGAATCATCCTGCAAAAAATTCAGATCTGAGAAATATAAAAACAGAATATAAAATAATTATGTTTAATATGTTTAAAAATAAAAGAAGATATTGAACATGTGATATAAGAGCAAATGACAATCAAAACAACTAATCATTTTCCAAAACAAAAACAAAAATAAAACAAATGGAGTTTCAGGAAAAAGTAATAATTAAAAATAGAAATGCAACAGCCAGATTAAACATGTGGTAGACTCACAAATGTGCCATCAAGATTCCCCTTCAAGGAAGGACTTACCCAACTGCAAAAAATGAGGTCATCAGACAGCCTCCAGTGGTCAGCTTCTTCAGAGTTTGTCTCAGGTGCTAACAGCTGCTTTTCCCAAGGTCACTGGAGCAGCCTGTATCCAGTGACTGAGTGATGAGGTATACAAAGACCCTGGCAGTTTTAACCCACTACAGGACGACTATGATGGGACAGAGCTCCCTCACGGATTAGCCAAGGCTTTGTTAGGACTCCTTTGCTGTTTGCCTTATTCCTCCATCTAGTTCTGCTTTGTTCTCTCATTTCATAGGTTTTGATCTCTAATAAACAGCCTATACCCCAAATTCAGTTACAGTATCTGTTTCAAGAGACCTCAACCTATGACACAGAAGATGAGACACTATAATAAGGAGACCTATTAACTTGAAAAATAGATCTGAAATGACAGTCCATAGAAAGACAAATATGAGAGTTAAGAGACATTGCAGAAAAAACAAGATCTGGAATAAGAAGAGTTAGAGAACATATTTGTGAATGACTTACTAGATAAAGGGGTAGTATCCAAAATCTATAAAGAACTTATCAAACTCAACACCCAAGAAACAAATAATCCAGTGAAGAAATGGACAAAAGACATGAATAGACAGTTTTCAAAAGAAGACATCCAGATGGCCAACAGACACATGAAAAAATGCTCAACATCATTCATCACCAGGGAAATACAAATCAAAACCACAATGAGATACCACTTCATGCCAGAATAGCTAAAATTGGGGTGCCTGGGTGGCTCAGTGGGTTAAGCATCCAACCTCAGGTCATGATCTAGCGGTTCATGAGTTTGAGCCCTGCATCAGGCTCTGTGCTGACAGCTCAGAGCCTGGAGCCTGCTTCAGATTCTGTGTCTCCATCTCTCTCTGCACCTTCCCCACTCACATTCTGTCTCTCAAAAATGAATAACTGTTAAAACATTTTTTCAAAAATAAAAGAATAGCTAAGATTAACAACTCAGGAAACAATAGATGTTGGCAAGAATGGGGAGAAAGGGAAACACTTTTGCACTGCTGGTGGGAATGCAAAGTGGTGTAGCCACTCTGGAGAACAGTATGGATGTTCCTCTAAAAATTACAAATAGAGCTACCCAACGACCTGGCAATTGCACTAGTAGGTATTTACCCAAAAGATACACAAATGCTGATTCAAAGGGGTACATACACCCAATGTTTATAACAGCACTATCACAAATAGCAAAATTATGGAAAGAGCCCAAATGTCCATCAAGTGATGAGTGGATAAAGAAGATGTGGTATACACACACACACACACACACACACACACACACACACACTGGAATACTACTTGGCAATCAAAAAGAATGAAATCTTGCCATTTGCCTCAACATGGATGGAACTAAGTGAAATAAGCCATCCAGAGAAAGACAAATATATGATTTCACTAATATGTGGAATTTAAGAAACAAAACAGATGAACATAGGGGAAAGGAAGGAAAAATAAAATGAGATAAAAAAACAGAGAGGGAAGTATGTTGTACCTGGGTGGCTCAGTCAGTTAAGCATCCGACTTCGACTCAGGTCATGATATCGCAGTTTGTGAGTTTGAACCCTGCATAGGGTTCTGAGCTGTCAGATCCTCTGTCTCCCTTTCTCTCTGCCCATCCCCCCTCCCCAAAATAAATAAACAAACAAACAAACAAAAAAACAGAGAGGGAGGCAAACCATAAGAGACTCTTAAGTACAGAGAACAAATTGAGGGTTGTTGTGGGGGCAGGGAGGGTTGCCTACATGGGTGATGGCCATTAAGGGGAGCACTTGTTGGGATGAGCATTGGGTGATATATGTAAATGATGAATCACTGAATTCTACTCCTGAAACCAATACTACACTAGATGTTAACTAATTTAAATTAAAAAAAAAAAGAATAGTCAGAATTCCTTTAGGAGTTAATAGAGGCAAAGGGGAAGAGGAAATACTTGAAAAGATAATGGCAGAGAATTTCTGAAAGTGATGAAATACACCAATCCTCAGATTAAGGGAACACAATGAATCTCAAGTACGATCCGTAAATACATCAAGTTTATTATTAGACAAAGAAAAGATCATAAATCAGCCAGAAGAAAAAGCTAGATTGCCTTCAGATAATCAAGAACTAAAAAAACTGATTTCTTGGAGCGCCTGGGTGGCTCCGTCGGTTAAGGGTCTGACTTTGGCTCAGGTCATGATCTCACAGCTCGTGAGTTCGAGCCCCACGTTGGGTTCTGTGCTGACAGCTCAGAGCCTGGAGCCTGCTTCAGATTCTGTGTCTCCCTCTCTCTCTGCCCTCCCCCACTTGCACTCTGTCTCTGTCTCTCTCAAAAATAAATAAAACGTTAAAAAAAAAACCCTGATTTCTCAGTACCAAAATTGGAACCCTAAAGATGGTGGAATCAAGATATTGAGAGAGGATAACTGACAATCTAAAATTATCAAAACAAGTGGTAATTATGTGACATGACAGAGGTGTTAGCCATTATGAAAATCATAATATATAAACATATCAAAATAATATATTGTACACCTTAAACTTACACAGTGCTGTATGTCAATTATATCTCAGTAAAAAATAAAATTGTATACCCAGCAAAACTATCTTTTAAGGATTAGGAAGAATAAAAGATAATTACAGACAAATTAAAGACAAGACCCTCACATACCCCTTTTCCTGGGAAACATTTAGCAGGTATTTTAAAAATTCTTCTGTAGCCTCCTGATCTATAGCACCTGCCTCTCCTGCAAGCTTAACATTTCCACACCTTATTGCTTTTTGAAATGTGTGAGCGAACCAGCACTAGCTGAAAAGGGTTTAACATTATCCTGACTATAGTTAATGTGACCATAAATTTCTTTGACTTTCAACTTCATAACAATGCTGCCCACTATGCTTTTTTTTTTAAATGAACCCTCATCTCATAAATCCAGAAACTTAGCTGCTTTTCCATCTTCTCAATAGCATCATCATTCATTACAGAGGTTACTTTAGCACTTTTCAGAGTAGCCTCACATCCAGATCAGGATTTCCTCTTCCTTTTCTGGATATACTGTATTGTTGATTTATCATCATTGAACTTATGGCCAACAGTACTACAACTCATCCCTGAGTGAAGCTTATCTGATACATACTCTCTCCATACGGCACATCACTGCTTTTTGAGTTAGGAACGCTAGACAGAACTTCAGCACAAGCTTGTGGGGGCATTTAAACAGCAAGATCACCAACAAAAACACAAAAGTTGTTGACAATATGAGAGTTGAAACAAAAAGGCAGAATATCACCTTGTTTGACCTTCACTGGGAACAGGTACATCGGGCAACTCAGATTTTTTTTTTTTTTTTTTTTTTGCTGTCCTTTGTAAGTCCATGAATTACCATTAAAGTGCTGTGAGCATTGATTTTGGGATTACAGATAAATTTTGACAAGTAGGCGAATTCACAAACAAGCTATCTGTGAATAATGAAGATCGACTTTACAACTAAAATATTGCACAGAAATTGCATGAAAACAGAAGAGCTACTCAGAATTAAGGCATGCCAAGGTCTGTAGGTTGTTCAAGAGAAAAGTAAACATACTGACTAATTTCAAATGTTTAAGTCAAGTGTGCAGGAAAAGAATTAAAATAGCGCGCTTGAAAAAAATACAACGTATTCTACTTTAAACAATAGCAACCACAACATGCCATTTTTATACCCATCAGACTGGCGAAAATTAAAATTGAAAAAAAAAAAAAAAAGTCAAGCATTGATATTAGTACCGGGAAGCAGGAACACATATATTGTGGATGCAAGAATGAACAGATACATGGGGCGCCTGGGTGGCTCAGTCGGTTGAGCGTCCGACTTCAGCTCAGGTCATGATCTCCCAGTTGGTGGGTTCGAGCCCCATGGCGGGCTCTGTGCTGACAGCTCAGAGCCTGGAGCCTGCTTCGGATTCTGTGTCTCCTTCTCTCTCTGCCCCTCCCCCACTCATGCACTGTCTCACTCTGTCTCTCAAGCATAAATAAATGTATGGGGCGCCTGGGTGGCTCAGTCGGTTGGGCGGCCGACTTCGGCTCAGGTCACGATCTCGCGGTCCGTGAGTTCGAGCCCCGCGTCGGGCTCTGGGCTGATGGCTCAGAGCCTGGAGCCTGCTTCCAATTCTGTGTCTCCCTCTCTCTCTGCCCCTCCCCTGTTCATGCTCTGTCTCTCTCTGTCTCAAAAATAAATAAAACGTTAAAAAAAAAACTTTAAAAAGAATAAATAAATGTAAAAAAAAAAAGAATACACGGATATAACAATTCTGATAAAAATTTGTCAGTACCTAAGAAGGTTTATGAAACGTGCTTTTAAAACGTATAGCCAGAACTGCCTGAAATACTACACATGTGAATCGACTAGGGTAGAGTGGACTCTTGCTTCCTTTGACCGGAAGCGGGTTCTAACTGCACTCACTTCCTGACAGTCACATCCTACTGTACAACAGCAACTTTTAGATATATTGCAAAGCCAGTGCTTCCTGAACCTATTCTCGGAAAGGTAAGGTTTGGGCCCTAAAAATAGGTATTCCATCACCAAGTGATCTGCTATCTGCTGCCACCCACTTTACCTCTTAGTTCTGCCTGCAAAGCTGCTGCAATCAGGTATCCAAGAAAGGAAAAGGGAATAAAGCTTACAAGGATGTGTGAAATGCCATGCAGTCCTGGTCCGCTCTTTGCCATATGAACTTCTCCCCCCCACTTAAGGCAGGATCTGTTCAGCTTCGAATATATTTTTGATCCCAGCATGAAAACTGTTTCAAAATTTGTGCCAAAAGTTCTAGCTCTTAATTATTAATGACATTTATTCTTGTAGACACGCAGAGCTATTTTGCCTCTGTTTGTGGAAAAACTCAGGCACTTGTAGAGCACTGAAAACAGCAATGAGAGACCACGAAAGGCTTAGCCATGGCAGAGGGAGACGGAGTTGGGGCAGGGGAGAGGACGACTCACTCATTGTTAATCCTTGGTGCTAGCCCTTTACTACATCAATCAGGCAATGGTGGGGTGACAGCAAGTGCTGAGTCATCTAGAAAATTCTTGGAGGTTCTTTGAGATGATCCAAATAAAACACAGCTTAAGCCACCAGAGACAGAAGAAAGCAGAAGCGAACCATGGGGCCAAAACAGGATTCACTAAACTATGTACCGAATAATTTGACTCTCCCTGGTGCTGTTCCCCATGCTGATCCCAGGGTCCCTACACACAGTTACAATCAGGACTGAAACGTTCCCCTCTTGAGAGGCTTGAATGGCGCCAGATACTCATATGCTACCCTTTGGGAACCGTAACAAAAAAAAGCCTAACTTGTCACCTTATCTCCTTACAGAGAATTCTTTAAAAGTGAGGTTATTATTCATGCTTTTTTTTTTGAGAATTTAAAACGTTTTTATCGTGACCCTCAGAAAGATATAACTTTTCTGATCAGAACAATATTCACATGTATACACACACAACGGAAATTAAAGTTAGATGAAAGAGTGTTAACCTCCAATGGATGCTGATATTTTCTACTTTACTCTGTGCAATTCCATTCCATCTCATTCCATTCTAACATATCTCATTCTGTTCTATTCCATTCCGTTTCTTTTTTAAATTGTTGGTTGGTCAAAACACACTAAATTGATTTCCCAACCCCTCGACCCTCAGTTTGAAGAACACTAGGCTAAAGGGAAACGAATATCCCCTACCCCTAACTCTCAAATTTAGAATAATTCATCATTGTACAATGATGGCCAGTGGCCAATCAGACCTTTGAGGGAGGTTGATAGCATGACAGAGAGACCAAATGGAAAGAAAACAGGGAGAGAAATGCACGTGTGTGTGTGTTGGAGGTGGTAAAATTCTTACAGCCGTAAGAATAACTAATGGTAAATTTCTAAAATGGATATACCAAGTATTAACAGCATAAACCCATTATTTGGAACTATAGAGGTAAATATAAAAAAAATTGAAATTGGTTACTTTCAAGAAGTAGGACTGGTGGATAGAAAAGACAGAAAAATGGACTGCTACTTTTCCAGAAGAGCTTTTTAGTACCTTAAGTTTTTTAGCTACGTACAATATAACCGCAATATTTTTAAATTTCATTGTATTGCAGGAAAATTTTGCCATTGGCTCCAATAGCATTCTATCTACTTCTTTCTTACCCCTGTTATGCCATAATGCGGTCCCTATCTGACTTTCCCTATAGCGCCCAACCTAGTTCAACTTATACCCCCAGTCAAGTACTGGCCCTGGGGTGGGGCATTCTATGGAATTATGTGTGTAATATTGCACATACCATTTCAACTGTATTTTCTTTGCTGCCTTTATTTACAATTTAAACCATCTCAAACCATGATAACAAGCTGTATCAACCGTGGAAAGCATTTAAATGACAACTCAGTCGAGAAAGGAAGCGTCTTGGGGATTGAGGGCACCTTTTCTGTCCTCGTGGTCTCCAAGCATGTAGGTGGTTGTGTATTTACATTTTTTCCTGGGGAAGGGTTTTTCTTTGAGCCAGCCCAAGCACACAAACCTTTCGGGCACGCATCAGGAAACCCAGCTTACCAGCGACTTTAGCAGGAATACTGGGGAGGACATTACTCATGAACACTCTGGCAGCCCCAGTCCCCAAATACTTTTCACTTAAGAGACATGAAACATTTTGAAACAGACTCTGGGAGAACAGCACAACAGCCTTTCTGGCAGCTTTCACGGTATTCCTCAATGGTTATTTTTGTTCCTCCGTCTAAAAACAACAGCATAGAGGGAGGAGGAGAACACCCGGCTCCGCAGGGGGCAGGACTCTTCTTTAAAGTTGCCAGAAGCTGCAGCAGCAGCTGGGCACTCCGGAAGACAACGTCAACTTGTGCCACCTGCCCAAGCTCATCAAATAATGAGGGGGTCAAGGGTAACCAGCCTCTCAAATGGGGATTTGGATTATTTTGTAAAAAAAATCAGATGAGCCGTCTTCCTCCCCCTCCCCCTTTCTCTGTAAAGCCAGGAGCCTTTGGGGAATAGATATACACATTTTTATATCTATAGATCTAGATCTATATATAGATCTATATATACCTATATATAGATCTAGGATCTATAGATCTAGATCTATATATAGATCTATATCTATATATCTATATATAGATCTTTATCTAGATATAGATAGATCTAGATAGATATAGATATATAGATCTATAGATCTATATATAGATATAGATATCTAGATATAGATATAGATATCTAGATATAGATATCTAGATATAGATATCTATAGATAGATCTATATATAGATCTAGATCTATAGATCTATAGATACAATAAATGTATCTGAGCTAAGTCTTAGTTCTGAGAGTTCTAGGGAAAAGAATATGGAGGTGCACCTTGAAAGCGATCCCACTGGAGGGGTCATGGATGACTTAGCTAGAGTGTCACCTGCCCAGATGAGACATGGCTAATGGGACTGGGACTGGAACAGAAATCAGGACGGATGCTTTGTGATTCTGCTCTGCACTCGCTGTGTAACTTAATGTAGGGCCATTCACGTCTCCACAGCCCCCATTTCCTCAACTGAACAACAGGACAATACTGACTTCTCCACCTTCCTCATGGATGATCTCCAAGTACATTAGATGGCACGTGAAAGAGCTTTAGGTATAGCACAAGTGCTTACATAAAGGGGATCCCTAAAAAGTTTTTGATACAATTTTTGAGATGGACGAAGGTTTATCTCTCAGACTAAGAAGAAGAGGCCCCAGAATGCACATTTGTTCATGCAGTGCAAGGGGCAATCAGCATCTAGCCTCTACCACTCACAGCCGGCTGCCTCCCTACTCAAGCCTCTCAATTCCTGTAACTCAGGGCAAAACTGACTGCCCTCCCACCTCCTGCAGCATCTGGTCCTTTATTCCCTTTCTTGTTAGTTACTAAAAAGCTTTCACAGGGAAAGGCCCCTTGTGTAGGATCAGAAGAGAAGGTCAAGGTGCTCTGAGGGGAAAGGCAACAGGAGACTAATACACCCTGGAGACCAAAGCAGGGATGGGCATGCTGCTTAAAAAAAAAAAAAAAAAAAAGTGTTTTTCAGGCCCAGTCCATGGCCTTCATCTCTTAACATCCTGGGTATTCTTTGAGGCCAAATGAAGCCTCACTCTCTCTGGGTGGAGAAAATTAAATTTGAATGCTGGAATTGCAATGGAACGATCATTATTCTGCTTGAGTGCATTGACCTTTATCAACCATTTCATCAGTTTCTGGAGCACGACACTGTGTGAGGCGTCCTCTGCAACTGTCCATCTGAAGGAGAAGCCATCTCTCCTGGCTCAAGCCCAGACCATCATTCTCCAGCATCCCGAGATGGCGAAGGCAGAATCCACTCCAAAGAACTCTGAAATCTCATTAGCGAATAGTTGTAGGAGACAACGAAAATCGCAGTCAGGCGGCAAAAATCCCTAGGGAATGCAGTTTTTCTTCCTGTGACTGATTGAAAAAACAATTACATTTCTCAATATTCCTCCAACGGAGGCTTGGATTTCAGTACTAGATCACATGCAAACTGCCGGTTTGAGGCTCTTCTGTCAGTTCAACTAGATAATCAGAAAAGGGTGGTTAGGCGCACACATCCGAAGTCATGCTCATCAGAAAAGCAAAATGCTTTTAAGACAAGATTACCAGGATTTTAAAGACTAGACAACGTGTTACTATTTAAGAAAAAATATTTTTATTCGCAAGAAATGGAAATACAAAAGCATAACAATTTCAATTCACTTTTTTTTTTCCCAAACTAACTACAAGTATCCTACAAAGCGTTTTTATTTGTGGTATTCACTTAGCTATGATGAAGAATAAAAAGCCATAAAAAAACCCAGCACAATATGACAGATAATAGAGTCACAATATATTTAGACTTAAACACTGCTGGTCTATAGAACTATTACAAAAGAGAGGTGAAGTCCAGCCTATCAGCATAGACATTGAAGCTCATGGTTGATTATAGTCTAGGGTCTGCTCAGCGTTGTTTTGGTGGGGTCCCTCATGATTTGTCAAGGAGTGCTGGTGTTTTCCACAGACTCAGAAAACGTTTTATCGGCAAGGGAGAGGTTCTAGGAGTGTAGGCCCTGGGTCCATGGTGCAAAAAGTTCATGTTCTCACCTAGCTGGTGAGCAAAGGACAGGGGCGGAGGAATGGAGCTAACACCCCCGCGGATTTTCTTTCCCAGGATGCAGAGCCTGCTAGCTGGAATTCACAGAAGACTGGATGAACAAGACAGCAGACACACATCTGGTGGATGTCTCCAGCGTGAGCCAAAGAGCAGAACATTGCACAGTGGGTCCGGTGCAGGGAGCGGACACTGTGGTTCCTGCCCAGAGAACCTCCAATGTTCACAGAAAGGAGCCTGCCCCACCGAATCCACGGACCGTACTTCCCATATCACTTAGCTGTTCATCTCTCTCATAGTTACTGGTTGCCCCGTTTTCTCCATCTAGATTATTAAAGCCAAAATTTATTGAGCACAGTACTCAGCCAGTACTTAAAAAGTGCTCAAGAAACACTATTTCCCCTTGTTCTCAAAACGAAGACAAAAACAAAGCATTCCTGAATTATGTGGCCCCAAATGACAAAATAAAACAATACCTAGATTTTTCCTGTGCTAAGTGTGGGCTCTTTGGCCGCAGAGAGATGGAGCGTTCATCCTCCAATGGGCCAGGTTCCTTGACCCTGAGAAAATGTTCTACTGTGAGCATTTATAAGAAGTTTAATCCAGGCTGGCCGTTTTTTGATGTGATTGCAGCTCTACAAAATGGGATTTTCCTGACAGATAAAACCCCATTTCTTTTCTCCGGATGTGCGCAGCCGATCATGGCGCACCTCTAGGAAACCATTTTTGAGCCTCTGGAAAAAGGTTTCCCCCCACACTCCCTTCACTCTAACACGATAAGGCTATCCGTAAGGTCTCCCAGGGACAAAGGAGTCCTCAGTCATCCTGGAGCATATACATAAGGCACATTTAAGGCACAAACCAGTGTTTGAGACCAGGCCGGAACCTGTGTGTGTGTCAGAAAGAGGGAGGGAGGGAGAGACCCGGTGCTTTTGTCTTTCGAGTAGCTACTGATTGAGTAAAGTGCCTTGGCGCCCTTCCTCCCTAACATTCCTCAGCTCCAGACAGCACTTGGCCTCAGTTAAGACTCCAAAGTCCTGGGAGTGACTGACTGATCAACTGAATGGGAAACCCGAACCGGTCTCTGGCTCCTTCACAGCCTCCCACTCTCTCCGGTGACTGTCCTCCTGGAGGCGCTCCTGCCATCGCATGTCTCCTAGTTGTCTCAGCTGCAAAGCAGTCCAATGAAACGGCTCCCACTAGAGCACTACCTGCTAAAGGCTTCTCGGTCCTACCAGCACCACCCCAAGCGGGAAGAACCGGCGTCTTTAATAAAGGGATTGCAAAGACCGGATTCAAGGGAACCAAAGGAACGACTCATGCAGACAAGGGGGTGGCTCACAGCCTTCTCCTCCGTCTCCAGTCTCCTCATGTCACCAAGGCCGGTGGCCCCTTTCCTCAGCAAAGAGAGGGATGGCTCCATTTGTGCACTGCGTTCACGGACACACCCCATTTGATGATGTGTTTGTGCAAGAGAGCTGGCCCCAAGAGGCCTCGGACTCTCTCCCTGTGGTTTTGCCTGGTCTGGGGACATGGAAGAAAGGAGCCCTGAAGTGCCGAAAAATTTTCACAGAACGCACGCGACCAAAATCCTGGACACGGCCTCAACGTCCGCATAAAGATGAATCAATTTGACACGCCTGCTCTACGGGCATGTGAGGGTCACCGCCCTCTTTTGGCATTCAGGCTGAGCTGAGAGATTTGGGAAGAAAAACACCACGGTAATTACAGGCGCTTTATAAGTAAGTTGAGCCAAAAGCTGCTTTCACAATCGACGAATGAGCTCTCCAAGTCAAAATCATCTCCATTAGCCAAAAAAGGTTATCTAATTTTGCCTACACCAGTGTCAAAGTTCACCCCCACCCCCCACGCAAAAGGAACAGCCTAGTTCAGCTATCAGATTTTTGACATAATACTCTCTTTTATGTGGCCGAGGCTCCAGGGTCCTGACACTTCACGGGAATTCTTTCTTAAACTGGCACTGAGGCCTTTCATTTCCAGCATCCATTTCTGAGCACAAAGTCAAGAGCTGTGTGGAAAGGGCCAAGTGGGGGGGGGGGGTGCGTTACTCAGGTCTCACCCAGTGAAAAACTGCTTGTTCTCTACATGTTTGCAAGACATCTCCTTCACCAGGGTAATCAAAGAAAGGGAAGAGGAAACCCTGCTTACACGATGAAGAGTAGAATTAATGTATTTATGAGTAACATATTTATTATTTATGGTTTATGATTACGCCAACAGTGTCACAGTGTTCAAAACTGAAGTTTGGAAGCCAACGTCTGCCACTGCTTGACATTGGCAGGCTAACCAGGTATTACTGCCTGGACTAGCGGACCGCTGCATCCGGGAAAACAAATCCACTGAGGTCTGGGCTTAACCCTGGGACAGAAAACGAGCACACATCTGTGAATTCTTGGGTATCCTTCGGCCCTTCTGTGTCCTCTCCACGCCCTGGGATCCTCCCCAAGGGACGACTATTTCGTTCCCTTTACTTGCCCACATCGGGAGCGAAGGGCAGAGGCTTTTCTCAAAACAGCAGGAGGACGTGGAACCCCCTTACTATGGCCATTTGAGCTCCCAAGCTGATGTCTCAGGTCTCTAGATACAGACTCAGTTCTAGAAGAACAGCATCCCAGAGAGAACACCCTGCTGTTTGGAGGTCTGGAGAAGGGGGACAAGCAAAGGCAGGTAGGGGCCAAAATAAAATCCTCAAGGTACTAAGGGAGGGACTGGAAGTCTACCGGCCCTTCCCGGCTCCCGCCTCATTCAGAACAGGGTTTTCTACCCCCGCTACCCCTGGAGCCTTCAAAACCCGATCTGGTTCCATGGCGGCAGGTGAGTATGCTGACCCATTCTCACACTTCTGCCCTCAAATGCAAAACCCCTCCCTTCTCATCGGCCAAATACTATTGGAGTTAATTCCTTTTGACCTCCTCAGGCCCCCACGGGCTACATGTGCCTGATAATTACACGCGGCGTTTTAAAGGAAGGGATGAACCACAGCAGCCCGTGGCCCTACCCGACACCAGCCAGGCCCAGGAAAATCTAGAGCAGAAGGGAAGGAGGGAAGGGAGAGGAGAGAAGCAGGGGCAGGGGCATGTTGGCAGCCCCTCTTCCCGCACAACTCTGACGGCCTCTGCTCTCTCTGGCCAACGTGAGGGGCCGTGAGACTGCAGACAGCAGCCCTGATCCGGCTTCCACGCACAGCTGAAGAGACACAGTTGGCATCTCCCAGTCTGGAACTCTCTCCACCACAGCACAGAGACAGGAATCACTCCCGGGGAGCTCCAGATGTACCTCGGCAGACCAAGCAGGGATCTGCTCATGAGGTATGATGGCAAACGCTAATGACACCAAATCCTGCATCTGACACGGAACGAAAGGCCCAGGTGTGGGCTTAATCCCTCGTAAGTGCAGGTTCCAGTGACAGTGTCGACAAAAGAGAGAGAGAGACCGGAGGTAAAGCTAAAGGCCTTGCAGCTGCTACTAAAAATAAAATACAAAAGGTAAGCACATTCCTTATACGAAATCTTTCACAAGCTAGGGGAAAACACTTAAGGGGAATCTTCTACATTATACAATAAAAAGGCAATTTCCATTTCTTATCTGTATGAAAGAGGAAAGAAAATTTTAAACTACAAAAGTTACTTTTAATCATTAAAAAAAAAAATAAAAATAAAAGTAGGTTGGGGGATTAGGTGGTATCTCTTTGGGTGAGCTGCAAAGTAGCCAAACCTGACTATAAAAGGTAAGACTGTGGATACTAAGGTCACGTACTCCAGCCCCAGGCCTCAGGCCCACCCTCTGTGTTGGGGCAGAAGGGAGGGTACAGCAGAAGTGTCAGGGCAGGTGGGGTGGAGGGGGCTGGGCGCAGGTGCGGAGAGGCAAGCCAGCAAGGTTGTCCGCGACGCCTGATGTCGGGGACGGGGATTCCCTTCTGCCACAGGAACAGGGCAGGAAAAGCACGTGGCCACAGAGCCACAGACCCGAGCAAAGTGTTGCTCCGTCTTTCCCTGTGACTTCATTCCGTGGGACGACCCAAGCTTCCGGGGATTTCCCAAGTACAACGATAGGCCTCGGGTTGAAGAAGGAGGAGGACGAGGAGGAAGGGGAGGATGGGAGAGGAGGAGGAAGGGGAGGGGGTTGACGTAGAAGAAGAAGATGAAAACAAACAGAAGCCACCATCTGGGGGATTGGGATCCCAGAGCTTCGGGTACCCTCCGAGCTCCACGGGCCAACAGGAGACTTTGGCCGTTTGGAGGGAGGCGTCGGATCTCTTCAGTGTGGTTGCCAGCGGGAAGCCTCAGTGAGCTAATAAATACTATTTACAAACGGGGAGGAGAAGCCGGGGAGGCAGACCTATGGGTATGTGGGGAAGTCCTACAAGCAACAAGACGGGGCAGGTTTGCCTGGAGTAGAGGAGCCTGATTCCTTCAGGCATTGCACTTGCGGCCTGAGAAGGGGGGTGGGGTGGGGGTGGGACATCCTCGCTCCGGCGCCGGGGAGGACGATCTGCCAGGGCTCGGTCGGGGCAGAGTGGCAGGGGTGCTCACTGAAGGCCCCGGCACCTCCGAGGCTCTCGGGGGTGGACGCTCCGGCAGCAGAGGCTGAGGAAGGCAGGACATCAGTCAGTGCTTTGCCAGATCCCAACAGGCATCCTGGTATTTCTGTGGCTAGAGTGTGCGGTCTCAAAAGAACAAGCGTCATCTCTTCTTCACGCCCCACAGTGAGAAAGAGGCAGTCTCTTTTTGGCACTCTTGGTGGAAACGAGTCTGCTCGTCCCAGCCCCGGACCTAAAATAATTTCCTATGGCAGCAAGCAAGAGGGAGGGAGGGATGCCGGGCTCCGTTCTTCAAGGGGGAGGGAGAGGGAGGTGCTCTCTCACCGCGGGTGGAAATCCCAAGCTGTCCTCCCATCCAAAGCCACGACCGCTCGCCCGTGTCTTCATCCAGATCAAAAGCAAAAAGGAAAAGCTCCTGACAAGGGGGGTTGGGAGACGTAAAAGGAGAGCGAAGAGAAAGAGGGAGGTGGAGACGGCCTCTTCAGAAGGTGGCGTTCACTCTTCTGTCGAGTTCTACAACTTTTAGTGTCTCGTTCCCCTCCAGTTTGGTGCTGACCCTGTGAAGATACCGAAAGGAGAAAAGAGTCTGAGCCACCAACGGACAACTATGATTCTCATGCTTGGGAGGATCATACAATCATTCCATGACTGACTTTGTGGGCTGGCCCAAGCGTGTTCTTACTCTTTTCCCACCTAATGACAATCCTCTGTTCCCAAACTTTCCAGCTACCAGCCCTTGTTCTCATTCTTGTTCCCATTCTTACCTTTATCACCGCCTAACAGGAGATGTCCCAACCCAGAGGATAAACACGGTGGTGTGATGCTGATTTGTCATAAATTGCTTTAAGGTCATGTATTTATTGGGTGGTGTCCCCTATGCTAGATTCCAGAAAGAAGAGAATTAAAGGATAAAGTCTGACTCCTGGCCTAGAATGCTAATAGTTCAGATAAATTCAAGAGAAAAAGCTACCCTGAAATAACACTCAACACATAACAGAAAATAAATGCTATTAAAGTGTAGAAAGTCTCTAGGCATTCAGAGGAGGGCTACGGGGGCTTTGGTATCAGGGAGAGATCCCAGAAGAAGTGAGGTTTCGGTGGGTCCCTGAACAGTTGAGCCAAGAGGGGAGAAGACTTGTGTCATGCATATGCACAAGATCAAGCAGCTGAGCCCTCTACAGCTCCCAGTGGCTCCTCCACAAATTTCTCTAGAATGGAAATAATAATAATGCCTCGCCTCTTAAAGTATTTAAAAGGATTTATATCTCACATTTGCATAGTACTTAAAATAGTAAGTGCTAGTAAATGTTAAATATGCATGTACAATGTAAACACATGAAAATACACATAATTATGAACCTTGTCCCACTGCTTTAGGGGGAGAAAAAGCCGAGGAATTTGAAATAGAATCTTCAAGTGGGAGCATTAGCATTGGAAGAGCACACTTTCTGGGAAGCACAGGGGTCAGGGCAACAAGGTCACCACTCACACCAAGCAGGCCCAGGAGTGTGCACGCAGACCCTCTTTCCTGCACCGTCTGGCATTTTCAGGAGCCCACCCCAGCATAACAACATCTGGCCATCCTGTATGCCTTTGTGTTTCCAAAAAGGCTGTTCTCCATCACTATCGAAAAGAAACAACTCACGGAGAATTGGAGCCCCATACGTTATTTTCAATATGGAATCAGGTATATGCTCAGTGCCTCTCAAACGATGTCCCTCGATATATAATTATAATTCATACATTTTTTTACTTACAAATCATAAAACTATACATTGACACACAGCCTGACATATGTGTGTCTCTAGCTGGAAGGTAGGGGAGGTGTCCTAAGGCTGCATTCGTGTGGCAAGCACGCTGCTAAGGGCGGGCTATATGTGTGTTTATGAGGCTTTGAGGGGAGGCAGAAGGAAGTCACCTCTGGGAGCCACCACTGCTGGTTCCCCAGTGACAGAGCAGACACAGGGGCGGCTCATCCTAGGCCGCATCCCCAGTCTCTGCGAAGGGCAGCTATTGACAAGTAGTAAACTCTCCAGAGTCCCGGGTCCTGGAAATAGGTCCCGAAGGAGCCCAGGGGCTGCGCCACGTCTACGCAATGTCTACACCCCACATTCCAGGTTGCTGACTCACAACCCATCATCCGTGCACCTGCGTGTGCTTGACTCACAAGTGCTGCTGTAACTCCAATAGCACGGATTTCTCCAGGCTGCTCTCATTTGAGAGAATGAAATGGGGAAGATCCACTTCAGGCCTGGGATCCAACCCTGATGCCCTGAGCAGGGAGGAGCCTCTGTCCCAAGGCCCAAGTTCCCCAGCTGAGGCTGGGCCGGACGGCTCCTCCAGGGGAGAATGTTCCTCATAGATGAGCAGGTTCCTGGATCTCACTGAGGACAGAGCAAAGGAACAGGTGTTAGGGAAAGACTGCAGGGTTTACCACATCCCCTCACTCACTGCCCAGGGCTGGGAGCAGATTACAATTTGTGGGTTCTTGTTGCCCAGAACTGAGGGTGCCAGCTGGAGCTGGCTTTCCACAAAGGCTTCGGGGTTTCAGAGTTTTGCGCATTGAAAAATTATACCAATTATACAGTGCTGGAAGAACAAAAGGAAAGCAAATAAACACGAAGCAAACTTCCACCCCCACTGCTTTGAAAATAAAACTCCCCTCCTTGCCCACCCATAACCATCTGGGGGAAACAATTCATGAAGAATGGGAGTCAAATACTTGGGGATGTCCAGAGCAGCTAAAATAAGAAACATTTCCAGTGAGTCGGTCTTGCATGGAGAGAAGGTACCAGGGCAGAAAACTGCGTTTTCATTTAGAAACCCGAGAGGAGGCACAAAGCCAGAGTCATAAATCAAATCATGGAGACCGTTTCTTTGTTTTATAGGACGGCTGCCTTGCTAGAGGGCTCTGTAGCAATTCTCTGCCGCACAGAAACTCTGCTCCCATTGGCTTCCATTTAAATTTACAGATACATTCCCTTAGGGAAAAAAGAACTTCCCAGGAGATCACTGAAATTATCTGGTTGAAATGCCAGTGTTTCTGTCATACACCTGGCGGAGATACAACTACCTGGTTGACGACCAGAGCCCTTTCGAATCGCAGAACTGTGCCTCCCCCAAATCCAGCACCTCCAATTCCATCCACATCTGCTCTAATTAGTGTATGTGCATGTGTATTGGTGTATATATCATGATCCCCAGAGACCGCTGTTATTTCCTACGTACTTAAAAGGGATCAGGGATCTGGGTGAGGTTACCACACACTTCTCTAACACCCAGGTCTCTAAATTCTCTCAGTCTTGGCCATGATGTTTTGTAAGACAGACTGATTCATTTCTGGGATTCTTACTATGGTAACATACATTTCCCCTGAATGGAAGGAGAAACACAGGAGTTCCTTTAAAATGTCATGGAGGGGCGCCTGGGTGGCGCAGTCGGTTAAGCATCCGACTTCAGCCAGGTCACGATCTCGCGGTCCGTGAGTTCGAGCCCCGCGTCGGGCTCTGGGCTGATGGCTCGGAGCCTGGAGCCTGTTTCCGATTCTGTGTCTCCCTCTCTCTCTGCCCCTCCCCCGTTCATGCTCTGTCTCTCTCTGTCCCAAAAATAAATAAACGTTGAAAAAAAAAATGCTTTAAAATGTCATGGAAAGCTTACTGCTCCCCCCAGTCTATTCCCCACCCCCCCCCCACCAAATCCACATCCCACCCCCTTCTCAGAGCGCGAAAAGGAGACCTCAAGAATTTGCCAGGGAACGTGGTCTATAGCAAAAGAGTTTGCAAACTGTGCTCTATCGGGCTCTAGAGAATCCCCAGCGGTGCCTCAGCCCAGTGGGTGAGGGACACGAGGCGAGACCCAGAGGCCCGGGCACCATACCCCCATGTCTCTCTTCCCTCCCTTCAATGGAGAAGCTACACTTTTGCCACTTTTTAAAAGTTAGGCTTTCCCATAAGACTCCCTTCAGAAAGGCGAACTTTCACAAAACCCCAGAGACATGAAACAAGATCCTTCACGAGTTGCTGAGTGCTGTCTTACCGACAGAGGCTGTATAGGGCTCCTGCATGGAGTGCTGGCTGGGCAGAGCCATCTTGGTGGCAGACGGATAGGGTCCGTAGCCCTGAAAGAAGCTCCCAAATGCAACAGCAAAGCAGAGCACAACCACCTGCAGGGGGAGAGGACGCAGGGCCTGTCAGCTCCAAGGTCCACAGGGCAAACCCTGAGCCCTGCACCACCTGGGAAGTCTGGGGAGACGGACTCCCCTGCATCAGGCCACCAGAACGCACCATCAGGTCACCCGCCGTCACATCGCGGCAAAGCAACTGCGTCTGAGCGAGCCGCGTGGTTCCTCCCACCGCACCTGGACTGGGCAAGCTGGGGGGACACTGGAGACGGGGGTGGGCTGGGGCACCTAGGGCGCCATCTCTTTGGGAAGCTCACCATGAGGCACGTGCCGGTCTGCGTGCCCGCCAACTTGCAGGTGCGCGAAACCTTGCCCATCACCAACGTCTGAAGCTTCTGTAGTTGCTGCAGGAGAGTTCTGCAAATGCAACAAATCAAAGCCATGAGGGGAGTCTGGGACAGAAGGGGGTGCTTTCAGGTGACCTCTGCCCCCATGCTCTGGGGAAGCTGCTGAAGCCTCGTGCCCGAATGTGCACCCAGCACCGAGGCAAAGTTTCATTCGGAGGAAGATGCGGACACCAGTGCCTTCCAGAACCAGTGCTGTAGAGCTTCCCAGAGCCGGGGAGGAGCCCGCTTGAACAGCCCATCCGGGTCTTGTGCTGCTCTGAGTCAGAGGTGAATTGCCCCAAGTTACCCCTGACATGCCAGGCCTTGTCTGTCAGCCACTGACAAAAAAATGAGCCAAAAGAACATTTTGCGGGGCGGGTGCTGGTGATACAAGGACAATTCACTTACCCACGAGAGAAGAAACAGTGAGGAAGACGTAAGGAAGGAGAAAAGGCAAAGAGAAGAGGAAAATGCCCAACGGAGAACAACTGAAGGAGTGGCCGGGGGTGGTGGCCGTCATGGGAAATGGCAGCGGTATCAGCGAGCAGCGGTCACTTAGCAAATTTGAGGAGAAAGAGGGGAAAACCAGGAATGGCAGGGAGGCAACGGCCAGAGGCACCTCAAGCCGTGGTTCTTGAAGGCTCATGGCACCTCTAGAGTCAGAAACGAAGCCAAAATATGACGGAGCAAAGAGGCCTGCTCAACTGGACCCACGCTCAGAGCCAGGGATCTCGGAAACCATCCTCCCATACAGACTCTGATCCTTCTGCAGGAGGAGACAGGCGGCAGGAGCAAAAAAAGAGTTCTCTCCCTAAAATTGGACAAGTGTGCACACCCTTAAAAGGGAAGGGTTTGGGATGAGAATACTGTATTCTGGTCTGTGTGACATCAGGTCACAGAAAGAGCAGATGGTGAAATTCTTCATGAATTTTGAACAGTGTGAGCCACAGAAAAGGATCTCACAGCACTGCCTCCTGAATCAGAGCCCCTGGGATGAGTGTGTGCGAGCAGCAGAGACCTTGAAGCCCCTCCTGGCCGCGCCCCCTTCCCCAAGCCCAATGCACGTGACCAAGTGCGAAGATTGTACAAGCAGATGCTTTTTCTTGAGTCTTAGAAATTTTCAAAAAAAACCAATTCAGGCCATGATGTCACATCAGAGGGCCAGACAAGTTCACTGGGAAACATCAGCAAATCTCTCGTTTGCAGAATTCTGGGCTCTCCCAGAGAACTTGCTTCTCACCACGGTCTGTCTGTCTCCTGAATAGCTTTCAAGTACTCGAAGGACAAGCCGGGGTTCCAGAGTTTGCAACATTTACCCTGACAAGTGCCAAGGAAACGGGTTCTCCTGGGGTTTAAGCCAAGCAGGGACAGGTTGGCCATGGGATGATACGGCCTTCAGCAGCTAGATGGCTACGAATGGGGGCAGATTTGGGGTGCCTGGGTGGCTCAGCTGGTTAAGTGTCCAGCTTTGGCTCAGGTCATGATCTCTCGGCTCGTGGGTTCGAGCCCCGCGTGAAGCTCTGTGCTGACACCTCAGAGCCTGGAGCCTGCTTTGGATTCTGTGTCTCCCTCTCTCTCTGCCCCTCCCCTGCTCAGGCTCTGTCTCTCTGTCTCTCAAAAACAAATAAACATTAAAAAATTTTAAAAAATAATAAAAGTGTTCTGTATGTTACTCAAAGCTTATAAACACTGATAGTATGGTTATTTTAAATCCTACTTAAAGAGAGACTGTCATTTGTGACAATATGGATGATGAACCTGGAGAACATTACACTAAGTGAAATAAACCAGAGAAAGAAAAATTCCACGTGGTATGACTTATACTTGGAAGCTTAAAAGAGAAAAAAACATTTTTTTTTAAAGTTGAACTTAGAAACAGTAGAAAACTAGTTGCCAACAGCTGGAGGTTGGGGGAATTGGGGAGAGGCTGGTAAAAGGATACAAACTTTCAGCTCTAAGATGAAGAAGGTCTGAGAATCTAACCTATAACATGATGACTATTGTCTATAACACTGTATTGGCTCATTGAAATTCGTTAAGAGAGTTGAACTTAAATGCACTCAATAAAAAATTAAAAACAAAAAAAAGGTAAATATGTGAGGTGATGGATGTGTTAATTAACTCGATGTGAGGAATATTCCACAATGTGTGCGTGTATCTACTCATCATGTACACTTTAACTATCTAACGGTTTTGCCAATTATACCTCAACGAAGCTGAGAAAGAAAGGGGAAAAAAAAATAAGAATTTACAACTAAATGATCATATGATGCAGAAAGTTTTTTTCCTTGTCAAATTTGTTCTCTTATCCCCGCACTCCCTAAGAGCACTCCATTCTTTTATTGTTATTATTTTCATTTTTAAACTTATTTATTTTGAGAGAGAGAGGGGTTGGGGAGGGGCAGAGATAGAGGGAGACAGAGAATCCCAAGCAGGTTCCACGCTGTCAGCGCAGAGCCCCATGCAGGGCTTGAACTCACAAACTACGAGACTGTGACCTGAACCGAACTCAAGTGTCAGATGCTTAACCGATTGAGCCACCCCGGTGCCCAGAGCACTCTACTCTTACCCACTAGCAAAGCTGCTGTTCCCAAGCTGGGCGCTAAGTGGACTGCTATGCACCCACTTGCTGGGTGAGCATTCATTCTCGCAGAGCTGACAGGTGGCTGGTGGGGGTTTACATTTTATTGGCCACCATCTGTGCTGCTGGCCCCAAAGCCCTCACTGGGCTCTCCGTGCTGGATTTTGGGATTCCTGGGGCAGGATATATAGGTGAGCCCACAAACAAGACCTGTATTTGCCCAGACAGCACAAACCCTTTCCTCTCATATTCTGGCCTCTTCCTGGGGTCCCGGATTAATGTTTCTGTTGCCTACTAAACTATGGAAAGGGGTCTCCTGGCTTCCTGGCTCGCTGCCCAAGAGCCACGTCTTAAAGTGGTGGCTGCCGCTCCGTGGGGGAGGAGGAGGGGGTACTTCAACTCCCATGGGGCCCGTCTGCTGCCTGAGCTGGCAGCCGAAGGGGCTCACGTTCAGCTGTGCTCTGTGCCTTTGTCCATCCGGGCTTTAGACAGCAGCACTCTAGATGTCCCCAGACCCATTTCCCAAGTGTTGAGGTGATTTTAAAGTGAAACCATTTCCATCTCTTCCCAACCATCCCTATTCACCCACAACCATCCCACACTCTTTGCCCAGTCCTGCTCTTTGCTGCTCATTTCCTGCTCTTTGCCCATTTCCTGCTCTTTGCCCAGTCCTTGGAGCACGAAACACCAAGAAAACCAATGCAGCAAATGACTCGGAATCATTCCTCTCTTCAAATTTCTGGTTGAGATCGCTAGCCCTGGTACCATTTCCCTGGGATGAAGAGTCTCCCAGGAGGCTCTGTTGTGCCTCCTAAAAACAGAGCTCTAACAGATCAGACATACCTAAACACCAATGGTAGAATGTCTTAGCCTCAAGCTAAGGGGCCCCCAGCTACAGGGGCAAAGTGCTACAAGTTTGGAAGAAGGGTCATTTAAGTCTGGCTGGGTGAGCAGGCAAGGCTTCAGGCTTTCCAGGTGTATATGGCATTTTCCTTGGCACTCAGCAGCAGATCGTCTCCAAACTCATGATAATTATATTCTGAGTCCATTGCAAATGAAAATAGTTGTTTGATGGTCCCTGATTTCTAACAGTTTATAACCTAACTCTTTCAGAGGAACAAACATGTAGTTTTGACATAGATTCTTTTTCCTTAGCTTGAAATTTTGGTGGCAAGCAACAGTGATTGATAATGTGCTCTTTGCTGCTGCTTCTCCTATGTGGATCAGTGGAGGTGAACTGAACCAAATGGTAGAAATGATCACACTCGGAAGCCCATCCATCAGCAACTCCGAGTGATTTCACCCAAGGAAAGAGATTTAGCTAGCCCATCCATCCCCAAATCTAAACAGATTTCATGATCCAGTCAAGTCTGGGGAATTCATTTATATTTGACAGAAATACTCATTTTTGTTGTCATAAGGAAAGGAAATTAACAGTGACTGAGCACCCACTGATTGAGTTCTAGGAACTCCACATCCGGAGATACAAAATAACTGTCTGAAAGACATGTAACTTGTTAAGCTGAAGACCTAATATGTAAACTAAAACCTGGTGCTGTAGTTCAGGTACCTTCCAATGCACTGCAACATGGGTACCCTGGTTTATTACCTAACAAAATCTGTAACCAAAATACTTCTTGGTTAAGGAGATTTTTCTCACGCCCAGTGACATTAACCTCATATCAACAACAGCCCAATGAAGAGATAATGTCCACCATCCACTGTTAGATAAGAAAAGGTTACTATCAACCGGGGCCAAGCCACAGATGGAAGAGCCACAGGAAAAATCAGTCCGATGGCAATGAGATACATACTAACGAAGTTTCGTGATATGGCTACCAAAGAAAGGGCAAATCAACATTTCCTGGCACATCTCCACCAGATAGACCAAAGATAAAGTGCCAAGTGATAGATAAGAGGATGAAGGGTGATTCTTGCCCTACATCAGGTGTCTGGAAGTCATGTCTGGGCTTTGTTTAGGAAAACGGAAACTGCAAGACATGTCCCTCTGTGAGACGCCGAAAGAGCTGATGAGACGGCTTTAGGATTGCTCAGCTGGTATGTCTGCGCTCACACAGGGGATTGGCTGAGTTTAGATCTTGGTGCCACTGCTGCATACCTTTAACCAAGTTATTCCAGTCCTGGGTTTAGGCGGCTAATCAAAGTCAATTCCTTTGATGTAATCAGCTACCAAAATGACGAGAGAACCCCCACCTCCTGGAACACTCTGGATTTCTTGAAGCAAATACACCTTTACAGAGTGCTTGCTGTCCCTTTCCGCTGATGACAGATGAAGCCTGCCCTCTTTACAGGGAAGCGTGGTGTCTCCAAACTGAAATATTAGTCTGAGATGATGTGGGATTTTCCCTCATGCCATGGGGACAGATGCCACAGCCCATAGGACGGGGAGCGTGGATGACAGCTGTTAGCCTGCTTCGGCTGAAGAAAAGGCAGCCAGCAGATGAAACGGAAGAATTATTTTAAAGCTGAAGCTCTAAAAACCTAACCACAGGACAGACCCAACAGTGCATTCAAAGCTCAGCATAAACTTTTCCTTTATTACTGTATTTTAAATCATCAGTGACCGGGGCTAATTATGGCTTAATGAATTCTCAGGCTTTGGGGAGCAAGGTCTCAATTTAGAGAACAGAGTACCCTTAGCAAACATTTATCTGGGCCAAGAGATTTTTCACAACTTGTTAAATTGGGAGTGTCCAACTCTTGATTGAAAATGTGGATTCTGTCCTGTGGTGAGACGTAAAAAGAAACTGAGTGCCTGTCCTCATACAGTTCTTTGCAAGAGAGCAGTCGAAGGCAGCTGCCAGCCTTGCCCAAAATAAAGTATCACCCTGTATCTTGGGAGGCATATCAAGGGAAACTGGGCAAAACATTAAAAAATGGCCAGGAGTGCAAGACGTGATCTTATAATAAGGGAAATACATCAATGGCCTCATGTGTTTTCTTTGTATTTCATTTAATTTTGTATTCTACAGTTTCCTTTATTTTTGAGCGACAGGGCAAGAAGGAGAGAGAGAACGGTCACACAGTTACTGCACGTTACGCTCTGAACATTCAGGGACCTAGTTTCTCACTGGCGTGAGAAGCCAGCACCCAGGAAAAAGAATCAGCTGGCGGTTCCCAAAACCTTCCTGGGCCAGAAGCTCCAAACCAGGACCTCTCGAGAGCAGACATACTTTCCATCATATCTCATAACACATCTTACTGAGGAACGGAACCAATTGGGCTATGGTGTGTGTGTGTGTGTGTGCACATACGTGTGTGCATATACACCACTCTCTGGATAAGCCTATAGAGATACAAGAAGTTTTTTCACATCCTTATAGAACTAACAGCGTAGTATTTTCCCAGTCCCAAATCATGAGCCATGAGTGGGTTGTGAAAACACTTGGGTTGCCACTGCCGCGTTTTTTAAGGAAACAATCAAACAGAACACATGGTATTAGAGGACATCACACAGAGTAAATACGCATTCCTTTGTGAAGCATTCCTATTAGTTATGCATACGACGTATTATGTTCCTGTGGCGGGTCTGGGTCGCTACCTACAACGCACAATGGTCACGATTAAAAAGCAAGTCTAAGGGCAGTGATATATCCACACGTATATAATTCACACACATCTATACTCAGCCATACATAATTATCTTGTGTGTGTGCACAGACGCAAAATAATTATATATGCGGGGATATCAGAGGACTTCATGATGTCCTTCTGAACAAAAGTCTCACCTGAATCCCTCCCTGTCTCACCCCCACCCCAGTCTTTGAGAGCTAATGTCTCTAAATTTCAGAGGATTAGGAGGAAGATGTCCAAAAGCTAAAACATTTACCTCAAAGTCCTGGAGTGAAGGTGGGAAGGTGGTGTATACAAGGAGACTCATGAAGCACCTCCAAGACTTTCACATACTGAAGTGTAACATGTATAAACCAATGACAGTCACAGGGTGCTAAAAACCTAAACTTTGAATACCTAGGTCTTTATGATCTCTTACTTAGGCTTTGAGAGTTGTTCATGGGGCTACGGCTTAAATAGGGGGAGGGGGACAAGGATGAATTTCTCCTTCCTCTTTCTGTGCAACTGCTGTATCACAAAGCGTTTGTTTTGCAGGGATCAGAGGACATTTCTGGAATATTCTATTACCTACTTGCCCAGGAACAAGAACAAGAGAGCTCTAGAATGTTTTCTGGGGCTGCGGAATGGCTAATTTTACCACAAAATTGTACTAAAATGCCCTTCCAGTCTCTCTGGGGAACTCTGTCTAGTACCCAATGATCTGCTGAAGTTTGAAAGATTTTCACCAGAAAAGAAGGCTTATATTCTTCACAGCCAGAAGTTACAGACAACGGAGAAATGACGGGGAATTACAGCAAGATCAAGATCTGCAGAGGGTAAGTGGTGCCATTCACCAGTACTCCACTGGCCTGTGTAGGGGAGTGGGCGGGATCTGCAGTTACGGTCCGTGGACAGAGAAAAGGCGAACCAGGGGAAGAGGGTAACAGCGTGTGGTGCAAACAGGTACGGCTGTGTGGGCTAAGTAAACACATGAGGAGAGGCAGAACACCAGGAAAGCCCAGTGTACTTAGCGGGAAAGACCTCTACCAGGAACTGTAGATAGTTCAAAGAATGAGAGGGGCACCTGGGTGGCTCAGTCAGTTAAGCATCTGACTTTGGCTTAGGTCATGATCTCCCGGTTCATGGCTTCGAGCCCCGTGTCTGGCTCTGTGCTGACAGCTCAGAGCCTGGAGCCTGTTTCAGGTTCGGGGTCCCCCTCTCTCTCTGCTCCTCCCTTGCTCACTCTCTCTCTCTCTCTCTCTCTCAAAAATAAATGACCATTAAAAAAAAAAAAAAGAACAAGCCAAAGTGGAGTTGGATGGAGACGATGATAGCTAAGAGGACCTCACAGACCATGGAGGATTTCAGGCAGACATCGGCCAAGGTTCAAACTCCTTACACACTCCATCAGCTGCGGGGGTGGCCTGGTCTACCCTTCAGAGAACAGACTTGGGGTAGAGACCCACACAGGCCCTGGAGATGGACCAAGACCCTTGGGCAGGGAATTCCAGAATCCTAGGTACCAGGGCAGGGTCTCAAGGGGCAGGGTGAGAGCTCCACGTGGAAGCATCATCCTGGCCCTGCTGACTACTCTTCCAACGGAGAGACGTGTGGCTAGAGGTGAGCCAGAGTGGACTCCTCAAAACCACAGGTCCAAAGCAAGGCCCTCTTCTTTAGGTTGAAGGTAGGCCTGCACTAGGAAAGGCAGTGGTCCTGGAAAGGGGTGCAGCACAAGAAAAATCAAGGTGGGGACTAATTTAAAAATTAAATGGCTGAGGTCTAGTCTGCCCGCCCCCCCCCCCCCCACTTCTACCTCTAGACGTTTGAATGACCTGAACCTCACTGGGCTTCAGTCTCCCTTTCTGTAAAATGATGTGACTACGAGTCACATTAGACGGTCTCTGCTAATGTGCAGTTCGACTCTAAGTTCCCACGGCCCCACACATGAGGGCGGAGGAGAGGGCCGGTGGCTCACAGCCCTCCAGAGGCAACAGAGCCAAATACAGAATTGAGAGGAGCAAACTGAACCACCAACACCTAAAACTGCCGGGCTGGGCGGTATGCGTGTGTCACTGGCGCGGGATTTCTCTGAAATGGGACCCGGGCAGGGCCATCCAGAGAGCCTGTGGCTTAGAAGGGTGGATTGTGAGCACAGGACAGCCAGCACGATCCCCCGGCAGTCCCCCACACGGGCTTCATCCGCGCTCTGCAAGTGAAAATGTATTTCCTGACTGAGCACAGGAAGACGGGCCCCTTGGGAAACCGTCTCTCTCTCTCTCTCTCTCTCTCTCTCTCTCTCTCATCTCACACGTTTCCTGATGGCATGCAATTAGTGGATCACCTCAGCAGAGCGGGTGTGAAGGTGCTTTCACACTGCTTGGCTCTGCTCTGAGAGCCTCCCAGGTAAGGCTGCAGAAGCCTTAAGAGCACGTCTTCATTTTCTCTCCTGTCTTCATGCTCTTCCGGTTTCTCGCGCTCCGATAAAAGGGTCTCTACATCGAGAAACCAACAATATGCTAGGTGGCTGCGGCTGAGTCCAGTATAAGGGGAAAGATTCAGGACTGACTCCTGATCTGGGCACTCATTTTTATCTAGAGAGGTGGAAAAGTCCCTTGTGGGGTATAACACAGAAGTGGTAAAGTGTAAAGATAATCTTCCTTTAAGCTGGTCAAGGAGGAAACAGCCCGTCACTTTTCCCGCCATGTCCTGCCGTATGAGACAATGGCGCCCCAGGTCTCCCGCCCGACTCTAGTGACCCAGGATCCTGTTCACGGAGAGCCGTTTCCCTCCGGCCAGCACCCTCCAAAGGATAATAATGCAAGAAGCATGGCCAGGAACACAAACACAGGTGTGTGTTCATTAGGCCCAGCCCTGTACTTAGTTCAAACACTGGGTCACTTAGGCAGTGTTACAGGAGCAAAGGGACCAAAAGTCTCCCCTTATCATGTCCCCAAAACACCAACGCCTTATGACTGGTGTAAGGCAGGAGATTGGCAGGGTTTACCTTATAGTCCGTGTGATTGGTGCAGTGTCCTCTGAGCAAGGTCAGGCCCTTGGCAGGGAACAGAAAGAGAAGGGGGAAGAAGCTGGAGGGAACGCGGACCCACCTTCCCTGTCTCAACCAGGGCAACATTACCTTTATTTCTTGACCTCTCAGGCTAAAACCCGTAAGATAATCTGTGGGAAGGGGCACCTGGGTGGCCCAGTCGGTTAAGCCTCTGACTTGGGCTCAGGTCGTGATCTCATGGTTCGTGAGTTCCAGCCCTGCACTGGGTTCTGTGCTGACAGCTCAGGGCCTGGAGCCTGCTTCAGATTCTGTGTCTCCCTCTCTCTGGGCCCCTTCACCGCTTGCGCTCTGTCTCTCTCAAAAATAAATTAATGTTTAAAAAAATTCTTTAGAAAGATGATCTGTGGGAAGACTATATATTAGTCAAGTGTCAGCCATGACCACCATAAAAGAAGGGTTGTCCACCAGGAGAAGTAAGTTTTGAAGAGGGAGAACACACATAGGGCAGTCGAGGGACGGAGAAGGGCACCAATATCATGAGGTAGGTTGCTTTTTTTTCAGTGAAGATCCCAATAAATAACTGGAAAAAATTTCCACACAGTTAGTAAAGAAGAGGAAAATCATCACGGACTCTCATCACTGAAGAACATGAGATATGTTGACCGTAAGCTCAAATATGCCATATGATCCCATAACCCATATTCTATAATAATACCAGATTACAATCGCCATTATTTAAAAAGATAAAAACAATTGAAAACACAGATTGTTGTTACACAGAATCAGATGTGCCCTATGTCAATGTTCCTCACGTGATGGCTCCTTATCAAAATCTGACAGAAATAAGGATTCTGTAGAAATATATTTCCTGATATGAAAATGTGTCCAGTGTATTCTGTTAAATGGGAAAAGTTTCTTAACAAGATAGGATGCATATAGGTATAAATACATAAATATAGACTATCACAAAATATAAACATATCTCTGGGTGAAATGATTGCAATTTTCTGCTTTTTTAACTGTAGTTTCTGATTTTTTCTACATTGGGAATATATCACCTGTGGGTGTGGTTTTTTTAAGTTTAAAAAATATGATACAGCAGGGTCAGCCTGGAGAGGGGAGGGGAGGCATTTCCCAGGAAAGGGGGGCAATGGAGCCCTTCTCAGAAGCACCCTGCTCCCCAGCACAGCCCAGAGTGCACCTTTGCTGCCCCCTTGTGGTTGTGAGAAGACCTGGCACACGGAGCCCCTAGACCAGAAGGCACCTGGACAGAACTCCAAGGTGATCTTGGATCAGTTCCTCTTTCCCTTCTCACCAGTTCATGGCGTGGATTTGTCCCACTCATGAACACGGGGCTTCTGCAGCAGCAAGTGCCAGGGCGGGCATGGGAACATTATCTGTTCAGGATGCTAACAAGATAGATACGGACTCTGGTGGGGGTCCAGGACCCAGAGATCTGCTGTGGCAGGGGTGAAAGTGGAGATAAGGAGGGGTGGAGCCTCAGGAGACTAATGGCCAAAGGCAACCATGAAACCAGAATCCTAAAGTGGCACTGAAAACCGTCTCCTTTGCCTCAAGGGAATCAAGACAATAGCACACGGAGCTGGTGACATTTACTTACTTCTGCCATCTGTCTACAGAGCATTTGAGGTGACCGCCCTTGATCTGCTATTTGAGCACACGTTCCCAGACTTGGAGAGGGCAGCCCAGTGGGGTTACAATGTCCAATGTTCCCAATGACGGTGGTTTTAACTTCTGAGCAAATAAGCCTGCTGTTCACGCGTCAAACCATGAAGATGGGAGCCATATTTAATGTTATCATCCAATGACGTGCTAATAGATATTACATGATCCCTTAACAACCGCAAAATCGTTATCAGGCATTTATACTCAGCCTTAAAATGATTAAGTAATATTTTTCTCACCTAAAAGTCTACTTTTCTCTGCTTGGATTGTTCGTAACAACCATAGGATCCCCTCACTAACGAACACTTTAATTTTTAAAGCCTGAATAGGCACTGTGCACACACACAAACATGCATTCTGGATTAAACTCCCCAACCCTGACCCTAGCCCTCAACCCCTTTCTCTTGCATATGCTTCTCCCATATTGAGGCTCCAGAACCAGACGTACTGCAGTTAAATACAGCTCTCCCGTTTACTGTGTGACCTTAGACAAGTGACCTAACCATTCTGAGTCTCAGTGATCTCCTCTATGTAGTAGGGATATTAATAGGACCACCTCACAGGGCTGTTGGAAGGTAAAATGAGTTAATATCTGTGATGCACTGAAAAGAATACCTGGCAAGAGAGCGCTAGAAGAACCCGTTAACTCATTCTGTCTGTTACTTTTTTAAATGGCTTTGAGGGGCACCTGGGTGGCTCAGTTGTTTGAGCCTCCAACTCGATTTTGGCTCAGGTCACGATCTCACAGTTCATGAGATGGAGCCCCAGGTCAGGCTCTGCGCTCTGTGCTGAGCCTGCTTGGGATTCTCTCTCTCCCTCTCTTTCTGCCCCTCCCCAGTGCATGCGTGTGCTCTCTCTCTCTCAAAATAAATTAGAAAACTTAAAAAAACAAAGCCACTCACTTAAAAAAAAATAAGAATAAAATAAAATGGGTTTGAAATGTAGTGAATGAATGAATTTTTATAAGCGGTAATTTAAAACACAAACTTGGTCTTCTCTCTTCTTTTCACTAATAAACACCATTTGTTACTAAGACCGAGTGACGACGAAGCGGCCGGTCCCTCTCTGGCCACCTCTAACGTTTAGCGTCATTTTTAGAAGAATCAAACTTATCCAACTTTATTCTCCTCCAAGCCTCCTCCTTACGCCCCTCATCAGAACCCCTGTCAGAACTGACATCTCCATCAATCCCGTATATGTTAGGAAAAGTAAAGAACGCACATGCGTGTGTATGTGAGTGTGTAAGTGCACGTGTGTGGCAGGAACAGGTGGGCGGAGTATGGCCGTCCCAGACACCTGGGCACGACTGTACCTTCAATGGGATCTCCTCCACTTCCTTCCTGCTCTGCCCCTCTTTCCGCCCCCCCTGCCATTAGGCCATTTGAATAGCTCCTTACTTCAGCGACACTCACCTGTTGGTGTTCTCCAGAACCTCCACCTTCTTCCGAAGCTCCAAGTTCTCAGTGGAGCAAGATTCCACCCTACAGAGGAAAGAGAAAGAAGACAACTAGCTGTATCACTAGAGCAAATGCGAGGCCAGGAGCCAGGGTGGAGGCAGGTGGGGCTCAGAGAAGGAGGTGTGGGAATCAGCTACTCGAGGGAGGTGAGGGAGGGAGTCTGGCCAGCCTGTGTTGGGAAGAAGGATAAGAAGACAAAAGAGAAAAGAGACACACACACACAGAGAAACCAGTGCCTCAGTAATGGAAACCAAACAGGATGGTACAAAATGTAAACTCCTTCTGGTGTGTTCCAGCCTTGGCTGCTCTCACCTCATCCCGATTACCCTTGACACCTGTTACACGTCTCCCTCATCCTACAAGGGCTGGATGCTGCTGGCTGTACCCTCGGCCGGGAGGACTGACGGGAAGCCAAGGCGTTCGGGACAGGGTGAGGGGAGAGGATGAAAACCCAGTGCCCCAATACAAGGAATCCAGGCGCAGGAGCATAGGCATCCCCCAAAGAGGCAATAAAGACCATCTTGACCCTGGATGCCTACAGAAAATACTGGACCAGAATGGGAACTACTTAATGCCAAACTACCAATACTTAAACCAGGACGTAGAAACACTAACTTTCGGTAGGAACTTCAAGAACCAGCCAAGGATCCACTCCTTTCCCCAGACACACGGGAAGATTCCTTTCTGGATCAGTGGCCTCATTTCCATCTTAAAATGATACCTGTTGGTCAGCTGGAGAACTGTTTTAAGGCTAATACAAAGTTGTGTTTCAAGCCTATATCTAAGCCTAATACAAAGTTGCCATTTTCCTAAGAGCCCTCCTGATATTTGGAGCCATTCGGAAGAACAAAAGACGCCTTCAGGTGTTTTTGTGAGAAGTCACTAGCCCGTAGCATGAATTACAGTGGACGGAAAATAAAGAACGCCAGCCCGACCTACTGCACTGCCTGTGTGTTTCCCTAAGGTGTGAGGGAAGTGGCCAAAAGAACTGATTAATTAGCACTGCCCCTTCCTGCTGAAACAGTGCTTCTCCTCCGTGGAGAGTTCGAGAAATGTGAGCGTATGTTAATATTTACACTTGTTGGCAAGGAAGCCTTCAAGGACTTAAGGAACTTTGGTTAGAACGGTGTAATACAAATGCCTACTAAGACTGAGGGTACTTTTTACTTCCAGCCAAACTTAAAAAGCTTGCCCTCTAAAAACCACTAGGTGGCAGGCAAACCATAGCTGATGAACGAGTGGGTTTTAATGGTGGCCAGAACAAACTTCGCTTCTCATGAAAAACCCGATGCTTTGCACACTCCCGGCTCCCCATGTATGTCACCCAATAAACACACCCAGTTTCGCAGGAGGCTTACTTTTTCTCCAAGCTGTCCATGTATTCTTTCTTCTTTCTCCTACTTTCCTGGGCAGAAATCTGAGATATAAGGGGAGAAGAAAGGATTCACCTCCTGCTATATCGATAAATCAATTATGTGTAAATGGAAGAGAGAGATCCGTTAGTGCAGACATCACCAGAGTCCTGCTCACTGTTGTAGCCACTCTTCATCTATTTAACCTACTGGCTCATCTGTGAATCACCTCTTCTGACCACCCTGGTTTCAACCAGCCCGTGTTCTCCCCAAACTAGGTCTCGAGTGGGAAGCATGGCGGGCCTGAACAGAACACGTGGGTCACAGACCATCTGTAGGGTCTTGGATAAATGATTTCAACACCGTGAGCCTCAGCTGGCTCGGCTATAACACAGAAACTAAGAGGGTTGGGTTTGCTCATACATAACCCCCTACTGGTTTTGCACATGGACCAAGAGTCATAACCAAACTTTCTTTCTTCCTTTCTTTGCCTCCTCCCTCCTGCCCTGCTTGTGCCCTAGTCATGCCCCTGGGCGTCACCAGCCCCGATTTGCACTATAGGGCACAGAGGAATAGGAGACTGCAGAAGAGTGTACTGCAGAATTTTTTTAATCAAAAACCCAGTAAAGAAAGAAAATAAACAAATACCCATAATGTATTTATGTTTAATATAAATTATATACATGCCTAGGAGACCAAAATACTGTGCACATCATAAAACAGAAACTTGAAAGGCTGAGATAAAAAAAAAAAAAATTAATGAGAGTTCTAGTATCTTCCTCTCACCCCTGAATGGATCACCCAGGGCACCCAGAAGTCCACACACCCAATTTCGGATCCACTGACCCAGAGGATGGGTGGAGGGGCTGGAAGAACACAGGGGTGAGTGGTGGCTGTGTTCCCGCTCCCCACCCAGAGGAAAGGCAAGCCGAGTCTTGTCCCCCTCCATGGGACGGGCCCTCAGTGGCCACTGGGAAGAGGGGAGTAGGGGCATGCAGGCTCACTTCTGGTCACAGTCTCTGCTCATAGAAGCACTTAGATTTGGGGCGCCTGGGTGGCTTAGTCGCTTAATCTTCCCACTCTTGATTTTGGCTCACGCCGTGATCTCGTGGTGTGTGGTTTGAGGGAGCGATTCTCTCTTCCTCTCTCTCTGCCTCCCCCCCCGCCCTCAAATAAATAAATACACTTAAAAAAGAAGCAGCACTTAGATTTGAAGGGCTCACCTTGTTCTTGATTTTCCTCCGGATTTTCTTCAGAGCCTTCTCCTCTGATTTTGTTAGAGGCAATTTGGTGGGGATGGGATAGCCCTCGGCGATCAGGGTCCTCTTCTCCTCTTCTGTCAGGACGAGTGGGCCTGATCCTTGAAGTTTCTGTGAAGTTCAAGGGGGGGCGGGCAGAAGAGGGTCAAAGCACAACAGCTGAGCACGCTGAAGAAACACGCAAACGTCTGAGAGAAAAAGATGTCCGGGTGCTTCGGGGGAGAGTCGAGCATTTGCAGTGGGGGCAAAGATGCTGAATGCACTGTCGTGTGACCTGGTGCAACCCAAGGATTACCACTCAAAGGAGACCACCCATCCGTTCCCAGAAAGTACCCCACTGGCGAAGACGTCAGAAGGAAAATTACAGGGTTCGTTTCTCGCATCTCGCAAGATTTCGTGGCCTTGCGGTGATGGCGGATACACCTGGAGCTCTGTCTGTGAAAGAGTGTTGTTGTTCTCCTGAAAATGCAGTCTTGCAAGATGCTCTCTTTGCGCCGGGGGTCGCTTCCTGTCCCCCGCTGACAGCTAAGGGGCCAGAAACGCACCCGCAGCCACATCCCGCGGAAGTCTCTGGCTTCAGTGGAGCCCCAGATCGTCCACCATCAGTGAAGATGAGGACTGTCGCTCATCTCACTTAGCCCCTAAGAGGATGATGTGTTTCTGACTGGTCAAACAAGCTGAATGCCGACTGCGTGTGAGCCCCACGTTCCTTGTCATGGAACACTCAACACAAACTGGGTCTCTCAAGCAGGAGCTTGTGCTCGAGACTGAGACTGAATTGATCCAAGAAAGGGTGAGGGCTGTGATAGCAGCTCAAGGTGCACGCAAAACCCGGGGAGAGAGACGCTTCTATGAGTGTGTGTGATGGGGAAAGCCTCCGGGTACGACAAGAGACTTGAATCGTGCCTTCTGAAAGGAAGGGGATGATTTACACAGAGAGGGGAGGGCATTCCAAGCAAAAGGCAGTATTTTGAAAAGTGATTGAAGATGCTATTCTGGAATGGATCAGAAGTTCTTGAAGCAGCAAAGGGTCAAGGCACCTAGTACAGAGTAGACATATTAGGGCTTGATACCAAGGGCTAACACAAGAAACACAACAGGCTCTGGGGGTGTGACCCCAGGAGGATTTCCTCCAAAAATGTGCAGACTGGATTGATTGGACGAGGGCAAACAGGTATACAGGATGAAAACCATTCTAGTTCCAAAGGGGTGAGGAGTTGACTTAGAGCTGGTAAAGACAGAGTGGGGAAAGTTAATTCCCCTGTCCTTGGTAATGGTGAGAGAAACGAATGTGGCCACAGATCCAGAACTTTCTGGGACACAATGAATTTAAATTTTCAAAATTATGTTAATTGACAGATGGTTCTTACAGACTTTCGAATATCTCATCCCATTCAAATTTGCTCTGTGATATAAATTCAATGCGATATAAATTCCATAAGGTTGATTGTAAGTTTATAATTTTTCAGATTTCATAGACATCAGTGCGCTCTTCAGAATAGTAAAAAGCTAATACCTAGCCCTATTTTTATTGGGGAAAAGGTGCCCTTATATACTTTAGGGATGAATGATGAGTCACGCTTTCTAACCTGAGTCTCTGGAGTAAGAACTGTGCCACACAGGGGCGCCTGGTGTGTGTGCCACATAGTGGCTCAGTCTGTTGAGCCTCCGACTCTTGATTTTGGCTCAGGTCGTGATCTCACAGTTCATGGGTTCAAGCCCTGAGTCGGGCTCCATGCCAAGCATGGAGTGCTTGGGATTCTCTCTCCCCCACCTCTCTCTCTCTACCTCCCTCCCACCCTCTCTCTTTCTGCCCCTCCCCAGCTCATGCACACACTCTCTCTCTCAAAACGAAAAAATAAACATTAAAAAAAGAGAGAGACTTGTACCGCACACAAAAAGCGTTAAGCTCTGTTTTTGAGCTTTAGACGTCAACACGTTTGATCTCCAACAAACTTTTAAGTTCATCAAACATGGTTTATTTGAAAAATATGTTCTCTCGCAGGCCGCAGGATCATCTAAAGTGATGGTAAATATCTGCGACATGATTTGGAGGAGGAAGGCAACACCACGTTTTTCTCCCCTGTGCTTGTAGCTGCGTAAACTAAGCACATGAGCAGTAACCATACGCACAGGGAGAGGAAGAGAATTTGTGTTAGCGTGGCCAGGTGACAGGCAGGTCTTCAGAAAGGGCTGTACGATGGTTATCGCCCTGTTTTAGCGAATTAAACCAACAACTTCCTTCCAAGAACAAAAATCAAGCGGCCTTCAAGGACACCCCCTCCCAGTGAAGCTCCAAGTGACCGGGGGGAAGCGTTCGCGTCCAGAGATGCCAGAGTACTCACGTGAGGCGCTGTGAGGAGAGGAGAGCTGGACAGGGCGGAGGGGGCCCGGGCCGCGGCTCTGGCGGGGCTGTGGGTCTGGGGCAGGCCGAAGGGGTGCAGGCGGGGGTTGGGGCTCAGGCTGCCCTCCGAGTCACTGCTGTGGCTGCTGGGGGGCGTGGGAGGTAAGTGCAGGTGTTCCACGGAGGCTGAAGAAAAGAAAGCAGTTGCATCCATCAGACAGCAAAGAAGCAGGACCTGGGGGTGGTTCCACGTCTGTACATCCATTCAGCCCGACTCGGGGCAGCTGGGCCGAAGGCTGAGGATTCTACAGGTGCTGATGTGGAAAGATCTCCAACATATACTGCTAGGGGGGAGGGGGGAAATCAAGCAGCCCTCCTTTTGTGTGAAAAAGGAGAGAAGGGGAATACATCATATTTGCTTGTCTCTGCATCGAGAAACTGGAAAACATATAAGAAACTAATAAAATTATGACCTCGGCGGGGGGGGGGGGGGGGCAGCGGGAAATTAGGGTAGACAGTGAGAGCGCTGGCATAACTTGTCACTGTATTACTTCCTATCATGTATATAGCTTGACGTGTATAGCTTGACGTGTAAACCACGTTAATGTATCAGGCACTTAAAAAAGAATCTTTAAAAAAAAAATTAGCAAAACTTGGGGCCCCGGAGGGTTTCCAGTGGCTGCTTTGATTGATAAAAGCTCATGTTTCTGAAGGAATGTGCCAGGCAGGGCCAGCCATTCTTCCTTCAGAGAAGTTGAAATCCATCCGCCGACAGACAGATAGGTGGGCGCTGGAAAATAAACGTGTGGTGGGGATCTTTCTGCCCCACAGTCCCCTCGCATCTGAAAGTCCACCCCTCGCCTCTCCTCAGGGAGTCACAGACACATTGGCTGCGGGAGCCTGGGAGCCTTGGTCGGTGTTATCATGCACACACCTGCAGGGCAGCAGCGAGGGGCTCCCGAGGGAACAATCCACTCTGAGTTCAACCTTTTTGACAAAGGAACTCTCCTTTTTCCGACCCGTGGACATTGTCACTATGCTGAAATCCCTTGAGAGCCAGCCACTGTTATCGAGCCGAGGGGCATAACCCTGGGTAAGCCTTTCACCCCGTGCCCCTCCAGGGCCCCCAGGACAACAGAGCCCTTAGCACCTCGGCTGGGCCAGAGAACAGCTTGGGGCCGCGGAAAGGCCTTAGCCTCTTCTCTCCCATAACTAGAGACTGCCGAGGTGCTATCAGTGGGAAGGGCCTTCTGAGGCACAACTGACATAAGAAAATCGATCCCACCTACAGCTGCCTTTGGAGGTGACAAGCAAGGACCAGGAGGCTCTCTCTCTGAAAACACCTGAATATCCCAGGTAACAGGGAGTGTCCCTCTCGGCCACCCCTCCTGCCACCCTCCCTGCTCCTCGCGTCATGCATTTCTTTCTTCTCTGTCTTATTCTCTATTTTTAAAATTTATTTTTAATTATTTATTTATCTTTTGGTAAATGTTTATTTATTTTTGAGAGAAAGAGCAGGGGTGCGAGCAGGGGAGGAGCAGAGAGAGACGGAGAGAAAGAGAGAGAGACAGAGTCCTACGCAGGATGCACACCATCAGCACTGAGCCCGTTGGGGAACTCGAACCCATGAACTGGGAGATCATGACCTGAGCCGAAGTTGGACGCTTAGCCAACTGAGCCACCCAGGCACCCCTCTCTCTAACTATGACCTTGTTTTTCTCTTTTTCTAATGTACCACCTTTCACTAGCTGCTTCCCTTTTCCTCTGCCAAAGTCTTGCCAAAGAGCTCCATGGGTTTTTAATGTCTATGGGTATTCTTAAAGCTAAAGAATATTCTTTTTTAAATTTTTTTCAATGTTTATTTATTTTTGAGAGAGACAAAGACAGAGCGTGAGCAGGGGTGGGGCAGAGAGAAGGGGCGGGGGGAGACACAGAATTGAAAGCAGCTCCCTATGTGGGGTTTGAATTCACTGACCGCAAGATCATGACCTGAGCCAAAGTTGGATGTTTAACTGACTGAGCCACCCACGTGCCCCAAGCTAAAGAATGTTCTAAAGTAATCCATATATCTCTAATGCCAACACCCCTGCCAACAGTTCCAGGTGTCTGAAATATGTGCCCACCTAGGAAGGAGTCCTGAGAGAGTTAACCAACGTGTCGGATGACTTAAACAAGGAGGCCATTAGACTGAGATGGCTTTAACGCTGTGGCCTAGGTGAGCAAACCTAAAGTCTGTGCTTGTAGATGCATCAAGGTTACCAAATTGAAACCTAAGGACAAGCAATTCACAAACAGCCAACCAGACTTCAGACTACAGCCAATCAATAATTTCTTTGCTTTGCTTCTGCAAATTATAAAAGTCTCTCCCTGAGCTCCCATTGGTGGAACTCTCCTAACCACTTCTGGTTGGGCACTGCCGATTTGAATACGTTTTTGTCCAAATAAACTCCTAAAATTTTTTTAATATGCCTCAGTTTATCTTTTAGCAATGTTAAAAAAAAATCCCCAAACCCAGGAGCAAAACCCATTAGGGGTTCCCACTGTCTGCCACCCTGTGCTGTTACATTCTGGAGAACTAGCCAAGTTCTCGTCCTTTTCACTTAAGCACAGTCCAAATTATTCTAATCCTTTTCTCCTTTCCAAGCAGAAGGTACCCCACACAAAAGGGAAACGGCATGACATGGAAAGTGAAGGAAACGTGAATCCCCTCTTTCTTACTTATTAAGAGCCACTGACCTGGCTATCAGGGCCCTGATATCAGATTTCTAAATATCATTTGAAATGCCGGTCTCAGATTACTTGCAAGGTCTGGGGACAGCAAGCTACTTTGCCTCGAAACTCCACTGCATACAAGGATATCGAATTTCCCTCTCTCTGTTTAATCTAGGATAATGAGGAAGGACTGCCTGCCACTTACTTTACTCTTGAAACCTTTCTCCTCCAGTGATCTCAGATTCTGAAGTCACTCCAGGATTCATTGTTCTAGTGAGGACACTTTCTGAAGCATACTGCAACATAAACTAAAAGAGCAAGATGCATTTGCTAGCTTTCGTGAGAATGAAAAGAATTACTTTAGAACAGGATATAAAGCTGAAAGGTGCTAATGGAAACACCCAGTGGAAAGAAACATTGTCTCTCTAGGGATTCTAGTCGATATTACGAATTTTAAGAATGCAATCATTTCTTACTGACAATAAAGGCAAATGCCAACCCTGATTAAACTGTCACAGATAAAACCCTGAGTTAGTCTCCAGTGCAATGAAATGCTGGTGCCTTTATGAGAAATGTTCACATGTAACACCCACACGTTAAGTACACACTGTAACACGGAGGCCCTTTCTATGGCAAATGCAGATAAGAATTTCTTATTTGTGGATCACACTAATGATCTGTCCTTCTAACTATGTGCCGAAGATATAAATAAGAAGGAAAATGACAGCAGGTCCAAAGGCACAGATGGAAGAAACGCGGGACCCATGCAGGAGTAGCTCAATAAAAAAGGCAAGAAAGCTTCCTTCTACTCTATGACACTTGTGGGTCAGTGTTTGGAATTCCTCACTATGGGCTTCAGATGAGAACAAGACGGAGAAGTCCGAAAGAAACCGACACAGAGAAAGAAAAACTGAAAAGTATGACAACTTCAAGTCTGACCTTATTCTGTTCCAAATGGATGGCAAGACGCCCAGTGAGATGCAGGAACTAATTTAGAAATAGGGAAGAGGCTCTTTGAAACTATTGTCACTTAAAGTCAACATTTATTTTTTATTAAAAAAATGTTTTTAATTGTATTTATTTTGAGAGATAGAGCGAGCAGGGTAGGGGCAGAGAGAAGGGGAAGAGAGAATCCCAAGCAGGCTCCATGCTGCCAGCGCAGAGCCTGATGCAGGGCTTGAACCCATGAACCAATCATGACCTGAGCCGAAATCAAGAGTAGGACGTTTAACCTACTGAGCCACTCAGGTGCCCCTAAAGTCAACATTTGAAAACACTGAATGATCAGACAAACTGTGAATTCACTTTACAAAGGGTTTAAACTCGAGTTGTTGTAAACAGGCAAGGTGCCTTTGCAGATATTTGTTTATTTGCCTCTACTGATCACCGAGGCAGCACAGAGAATTGGGTTTGATTCACACACTCACACGGAAAAGGGCAGCAATTGCGTTGGTCATCAGCACCCCAAGTTCATAGCTGACTATAAAGGTTTTGAAAAAATACCCCCGCGAGGAGTGAAACTAAATGAAAAGATTCAGCATAAAAGATTCAAGCATATATACACAGGTAAAAGGTTCAAATACAAACATATATGGGAAATTAAATTGTAGCTTTGCAAGTTTGTATTTAGAATCAATGTTTTATATATATGTATATAAATATATGCATATATATACACATATATAAATATATGTAAATATATTTGTAAATATATGTAAATATATATAAATATAAATATGTAAATATATATACATATATATATTTAATGTTTATTTATTTCTGAGGCAGAAAGAGACAGAGCATGAGTGGGGGAGGGGCAGAGAGAGAGGGAGACACAGAATCTGAAGCAGGCTCCAGGCTCTGAGCTGTCAGCACAGAGCCCGACGCGGGGCTTGAACTCACAAACTGTGAGATCATGACCTGAGCCGAAGTCGGTCGTTCAACCGACTAAGCCATCCAGGTGCCCCGAGAATCAGGGTTTTAAAGCACAGAGCTGTTTCGGAAACCAAGCTATGCCTGCGGTACAAATTAATCCCAGCACTTTCTCCCACATTCCCTTTCTCTTTCGACTGTGCTCTGACGTCTAGTAGCCCCGAAGGGAGGCAGGGAGGGTAGACAGACCTTCTTTAGGAGAGAAGTTGAGGAACTGATCCACTTCATGAGGCTCCAGCTTAATCTTAGGAATAATGGTCTGGCAGGAGGAATCAACCTGAAGGGAGAATTTCAAACAGTTTTTAAGAACCGGCAACAACCTCGTAGGATCACCAGGGAAGCTAGCTATTTGTCATCTGTGTGTCGCCCTCCAGGCAGCCCTGCTTCTCGGAGCTGGCAGCAACCTGGCTGAGCGCAGGCTCCTTCTTTGACAGGGAGGAGGCTTTGTTCTTAACCTTTCTCTCACTGCCAAATCTGGCACTACAGCTCACGGAACACTCAGAATTCCAAAATTAAAAAACCAGGGCGAATTCATCAATGCTTCCTTCTATTGTTTTTATGGTAACATAAAGGCATTTTATCATGCAACAGTCTGGAGAATTTGTAAAGGGCCACAGGCCTCCACCAGTTTGTCCTATGGCAGGAAGTGCATGAACCAAGCTGCATCCATTCCCCTCCAGGCTTCCTCATGGTTGACGACATCTAACCATGAAACAGTACGGAAAAGAGAAAAGGTCTCTGGCCCATGAGTGGAGCAGGGCCATGACCCTGACCTTTTTAGTTACATACTAAAACATCAACTGAACCAACATCTCGAGGAGCAGGGAGACTTGGACTTGCTCTAGAAGCCCAGTGCAATGAACAGATCCAGGCAGCGAGTAAGAAAGGAATTCTAGAGGGCATTGTAGAGGTGTCCTGTTCACAGTCCCTCATCTTTTCCACGATAGGTTGTCAAGAACACTAAGAACAAATATGGCGCCTCTACTCTTCTGTGTGACCTCTTCCTGAACAGGTACAGGTAGATATTACACCTTGCTCAGAGGACATCTGACTTAAAGAACATCAGTGGAGTCACTGTTTATAACCCTTGGCTTTGAACTTTAGGAAAGGTAGGGCTGGCTTCCAACATCTGGAAGAAGATGTGTGAGTATGATTCTGGTCTATTACTAGATACCAGAAATATCTGGAGAGAAGGTAGAACAAACTAAATTCTACTTTTCCATGCCTATTCCTGTAGGCATGGAATTGAACCAGGAAGAAATTCCCAATTTTTTATGTTTTCCGTGGGTAATACGATAAACATTGGTAGGTTGGAGATCCCTGAACTGGGTCAGGGCAACTCCGCATTGCACTAGGAAAGTAAAATGTTACACAGGAACCAACATTCCAGTTAGCCACCACATGCAAGCATGCATCATCATTTAACCCCTCTCTTTCCACTGGCTTAAAACTGAAGGGTTTTTTTTTTTTTAAACTATAGATATCCATCTATTTTTTTTTAAATTTTGTAACAGCAATCATCGGAAAAATGAAATCAGACTCGCTACCACTTTTTCTGAACAATGTCTTCAAAGGAAGTGGTATAACAAACGCTGACCCCAATAGGTATTGATATATACATACGTACATATGCAATTATATATCCTTAAGCATATACAGCCACTAGCTCTAAAAAGGTTAAATGCCTTATTGGAGAATGAGCGTCCGTATCTTTTGATCCAGTGTGTGTATAAAAGAAAATTGAGTATACCCCAGTATTCGGTTCCAGGAGGGGTTCCTCCTTTTCAAAAGGGGTGGAGATGGCCGTGATGGTCAGAGTGACAGAGGGAACAAGTCCCGGGGGCGGCTCCTCTGTAATCGGCTCTGTCTTGATGGTTGTGGATGGAAAGTCTGTAGACAGATACCATTTCTCACTTTCCACTTCATCTATGGGAAAAAGATAAGCACACGTATGAATTCGTCCAGGGTATCATACATAAGTAAAACAAACGACTACTGAGCTTGCTCCTCAAAACACAGTTCCAACAATAAAGGGCAGAATAGGAGGAAATAAAGTGAGGATGTGAGAGGGGAGAGAAATGGATAAAGAAATGAATGGCAAAGTAAGAATCTATACCTGCATTCGCTTGAGTGTAAGTTTGCCGAAATAAACGACAAGGATACACGGAAAAGAAAGACACCCACCTTCCTGGTCAGGGCAGCAAGGAGACTGGATGGATGGGGAACAAGACGGGAGGAAGAATCTCCACGTGTGATGTTTTACACTATTTGTTTTCTCAAACTAAGTGAATGTGTCATCTATTCAAAAATATAGAAGTACATTTAAAATTAAACGAATGGTTTGAAACCAGAGTCTCAGGAGAGACGACTGGGGACCACGGATAGGTGGGCTCTATTCTACTCTGAATGGACAGTGATTTTTCCTTTCTTTTCTTCTCATTCCCTGTTTTTGTCCTTCTGTTTCCCTATGACCCCACTCATACCTTAAGCCCGACCTAGAATTCCAGAACTTTACTTAGCCCTCTGCAAAACTTCAGGGTTTATAATAAACATCTGCCTTTGCTGAAATGGATCAAATATCTAGAGAAAAGGGCTGGATCTTGGCTTGCTACTGGCTTTCATGGTTATCACAGGCCTGGGGATTGCAACAAAGCATTAAGAACAGACAGAAGCACCTTGTCCCTTAATGCCCATTCTTCTAGACACTTAACGTCCACCTATTTCTTACCAAATTACTTCAGCACTACTAACTGAGCACAGTCATGGAAAAGGAGGGAATAGTTAGGAAGAGAAAAGACAAGGAGATTGCAAACAGGTTCAGAACAAGAAAAAACAAGTCAGAGATTCCCAAAGTCAGCATTTCTTAGCTGATACAGTTTTTATTAAAATGAGGCTAAAATGAAGCAAAGATACATTCCTTGCTTTATGAAAAGGTTTAAACACACACACACACACACACACACACACACACACACACACCCACCCCACATGCTGAGTGAACCATTACTATACCAAAGAGCAAAGTCGTTCCCATTAGGACTCAAGTTTTCTTAAGAGAAGGTACGCGAAAATCATTCAGAACTGGTAGAGGCGGGGAAAGAGCAGGCATAGAAGCAAAAACTAAAGGTTGTAATTATTAAAACTGTATTTCATAAGCAACTTCCTTGAAACTCAAGAAAAAGTTAGATTCACATTTACAAAGGAAAATGATCTCCCCCTCCGCAATCCAATTTATAATTGACTTCATTGACTAGCTCAGCCCTGATTTATTTCCTGAGGCAAAGGAAAGATGGGCAAGACTTCTGTTGGTTGAACACATTTTGCTTTTGGAACTAGTTCCATAAAGCTGTTGAGTGCGATGGTGTGATGGGAGAATTTCCATCATTCACAGGGTACGCACCACATCCTGGCTGAAGGGGGAGGGGCAGGAAACAAAGGGCCTTTTGATGGCGGCCAGAGGAGAGAGACCACACTGTACTTGACACAGAATTCTGCTGGCCAGATGGGCGCCCGGCTCAATTTAGAGAAGCAACTGGATGAAGAGGCAAAAGAAGATTCTAATGCCTCTCCCAAAATGAGCTTAAGAACTAGAAACTTCTGTCACCAGCAAGGAAGACACACTCAGGACAGATTTGGGGAAGAGTTGGAGAGACAGAGTGCACAGATCACACTTTCTCTATTCAGGAATGGCATATGGCTGCCTTTGCTTTGTGAAGTCAACACTTACAGCCTGTCCACACTAAGCAGTATTTATCCCTGGCAGAGAGGCTGGAAGAGACATAGTAAGATAAAATACAGCCTCAGTGTATGTTAAAATTAACAGTAAGGAGACATTCCTGAGAAAAGGTCACACAGGGAATTGTAATATAAGACCAGACCCACCCCCATGCACTTACGACCACTATGTGATGAAGCGTAATTCACAAGGCAAAAAAAGAAAAGGCAAAAATAAAAACAAAACTATAAGACAAACTGAAGACAGGTAACACAATCGGTTCTTCCAGTGTAACTAAGCCGTCCTCAAAGCACATGCATTCATAACATAGGTCAGGGTAGTTGATATTCTTTTTAAAATATTTTTATTTTATATTATTTTTGAGAGAGAGTGAGAGAGAGTGTGAGCAGGGGAGAGAGGCAGAGGGAGAAAGAGAATCTTAAGCAGGGTCCATACTCAGTGCAGAGTCTGATGCGGGGCTCAATCTCATGATCCTGGGATCATGACCTGAGCTGAAATCAAGAGTTGGACGCTCAACCGAATGAGTCATCCAGGCAACCCAAGAGAGTTGATATATTTTTTTAAATGTTTGTTTATTTTGAGAGAGAGAGAGTGTGCACAAGTAGGGGAAGGCAGAGCGAGAGGGAAAGAGAGAATCCCAAGAAGGCTCTGCACAGAGCCCAACGTGGGGCTAGAATTCATGAAACGCGAGATCATGACCTGAGATGAAATCAAGAGCGGACAGTCAGCCGCCTGAGCCACCAAGGCACCCCAGTTGATGTTGATATTTTTAACGCTCAGTGTCCTACACCCCTTTTTAAAAATTTTATCTATCTATCTATCTATCTATCTATCTATCTATCTATCTATCTAAAATCATTGCTGTGTCAGGAAGAGAGACTGCAGGATGAACAATGATACTTGAACTAGGAAGCAAAACCTCCTCTCTCAAAGACACTCTTTCAAGTGAGAAGCCCAAGGAAGCTGCCTCTCTTCCCGTGAGCTTTGTTGAGGACCAAACACTGGCGTTGCCTTCATGCTTCCACTTTAATAAAGAAATTTATTATTCTTTTTTTCCCAAAAAGTATTTATTTTTTAATTTTACTTTTTAAAATTTACATCCAAATTAGTTAGCATATAGTGCAACAAAGATTTCAGGAGTAGATTCCTTAGTGCCTCTGACCCATTTAGCCCATGTGTGTGTGTGTGTGTGTGTGTGTGTGTGTGTGTGTGTGTATATATATATATATATACACGTGTATATATATATATATATGTGTGTGTGTGTGTGTGTGTGTGTATACACATACACACACAATGGAATATTACTCGGCAATCAAAAAGAATGAAATCTTGCCATTTGCAACCACATGGATGGAACTGGAGGGTATTATGCTAAGTGAAAGTAGTCAGAGAAAGACAAAAATCTTATGACTTCACTCATGAGGACTTTAAGAGACAAAACAGATGAACGTAAGGGAAGGGAAGGGAAGGGAAACAAAAACAATATAAAACCAGGGAGGGGAACAAAAAGAAGAGACTCATAAATATGGAGAACAAACTGAGTGTTACTGGAGGGGGTATATACACATATACATATACATATATATACACATATATATACACATCATATATATACATATACATCATATATATATGCACACACCATATATATGTGTGTGTGTGTGTGTGTGTATATATACACACATATATATGTGTATATATATGTATATATATATATGTATATATATATACACACACACACCACATCTTCTTTATCCATTCATCCATCGATGAACATTTGGTCTCTTTCCGTACTTTGGCTATTGTTGATAGTGCTGCTATAAACATGGGAGTGAATGTGTCCCTTCGAAACAGCACACCTGTATCCCATGGATAAATGCCTTGTAGTGCAATTGCTGGGTCCTAGGGTAGTTCTATTTTTAGTTTTTTGAGGAACCTCCACACTGTTTTCCAGAGTGGCTGCACCAGCTTGCATTCCCACCAACAATGCAAAAGAGATCCTCTCTCCGCATCCTCACCGACATCTGTCATTGCCTGAGTTGTTAATGTTAGCCATTCTGACAGGTGTGAGGTGGTATCTCTCATTGTGGTTTTGATTTGTATTTCCCTGATGATGAGTGATGTTGAGCATTTTTTCATGTGTCGGTTGGCCATCTGGATGTCTTTGGAGAAATGTCTATTCATGTCTTTTGCCTATTTCTTCACTGGATTGTTTTTTGAGTTTTATTTGTTAAGTTTGATAAGTTCTTTATAGACTTTGGATACTAGCCCTTTATCTGATATGTTGTCTGCAAATATCTTCTCCCGTTCTGTTGGTTACCTTTTAGTTTTGCTGATTGTTTCCTTCACTGTGCAGAAGCTTTTTATTTTGATGAGGTTCCAATAGTTCATTTTTGCTTTTGTTTCCCTTGCCTCTGGAGATGTGTTGAGTAAGAAGTTGCTGCGGCCAAGATCAAAGAGGTTTTTGCCTGCTCTCTCCTCTAGGATTTTGATGTCTTCCTGTCTTACATTGAGGTCTTTCATCCATTTTGAGTTTATTTTTGTGTGTGGTGTAAGAAAGTGGTCCAGGTTCATTCTTCTGCATGTCGCTGTCCAGTTTTCCCAGCACCACTTGCTGAAGAGACTGTCTTTATTTCATCGGATATTCTTTCTTGCTTTGTCAAAGATTAGTTGGCCATATGTTTGTGGGTCCATTTCTGGGTTCTCTGTTCTGTTCCATTGATCTGAGTGTCTGTTCTTGTGCCAGTACCATACTGTCTTGATGATTACAGCTTTGTAGTATAGCTTGAAGTCCGGGATTGTGATACCTCCTGCTTTGGTTTTCTTTTTCAAGATTCCAATAGCTTTGGCTATTTGGGGTCTTTTGTGGTTCCATACAAATTTTAGGATTATTTGTTCTAGCTTTGTGAAGAATGCTGGTGTTATTTTGATAGGGATTGCATTGAATATGTAGGTTGCTTTGGGTAGTATTGACAAGAAGTTTATTATTCTAACTTACGGATGGTTTTTGAGCTGGAAAGAAGTTTAAGGCCATCAAGCTCAGATACATCATTTTATAATGAGGAAACTGACACACAGGTCTAGATCACACAGCAAATCAGTGGCAGAACCCGGTCTCTGCACTCCCGACCTGGAGTCTTTCCATTAAAGAAACAACTAAAAATGTAAATAAAGTCCTGTGCACAGATCTGATTATTGTAGCATTATTTATAATCACAGAACACTGAAAATAACCAAAACAGTAAAGAACAAGGGCAAGGTGGACGAATTATGATGCAACTATACGTGGAACATTTATGTGGCCAGTAATATTACACATATAAACTTTTTAATGACAAGGCAAAGAAAGACTTATTATAGAATATTTTTAAAAATCTGTATATACATTTATATAGTATTAATGAAGAAAGTGACAGAAAAAAAAAAGACTGAAAGGAAATGTGTCAAGATAGTAAAATTCTCTCTGGAGAATAATTCAGAACATGAATGGATGTTTTAGTTCTTTAGATTATATACTATTTCTAAATTTTCTGTACTGGAATATCCTGTGCCTGGATAATCATGCATTGACATGGCCTGTTTCTACATGTTCAACTTTATGCCTTGCGATGATAACTATTAGATAGAAGCCCAAGTGGCTCAAGGGGCCTATTCAGAGTCTCTTGACTCAACAAGAGTCAAAGAGTACTTTCATATATGCTATAAATTGCATAATTGGCTTCAACTCTTCACTCACCCCTCCACTGCCATGTAATTTTGCAGTACCTTCCCACTGTGGACTAATCCCCACCTTGGACTGGCCATATGACTTGCTTTGGCCAAAGGGATGTTAGCTTCCTAATGTGAGTACAGTCTTGAAATGCACTTGCACAACTGTATTTACACACTGGTACTACTGCCATCTTAATGAAAAGGATGTGCCAGAACGATCTACTGACCCCAGAAGAAGGGGGGCAGACATGTGAAACAGAGTTTGCCCCCCCAAATGAGACTGACCAAGATCAGCCAACACTCAGCCTTAAATATGTGAGTGAATCTGGCTGAAACTAGCAAAATCACTCAACTGTCCCCCACCCAAAGTACCCAGCCTCCAGCCAAGGCATAGACATATGAGCTATAATAAGTGACTGTTGTTAAAGCTAATGGTTCTTGTTATGCAGCAGTATAGCTGGCTGATACGATATAGCTGAATGTATATGTAAGAAATTAAATCCACTATATCAGAACCTATTGCAACAAAATAGTTGCCATAATAATTCCTCTTGCCATAATAATTCCTCTAAACCATCACTTGTGACCATATCAATACGTTTGTAGATTGACTGATTAGATCTACCGGTTACATCATAAAATAAATGGCTTCATATGAATAAAGTCAGCCAGTAAGAAGTTTGGTGAGAATAGCAGTCCAGTGGTAGTTGACATCAGAGAAAAGAGTTTTCATCCTAAACTACCAAGTTTGGGCTTATACTCTGTTCCTCATCGGAAATAAATATCAAATCAGAGAAAACAAAATGACAAATGTAACCTATGAGGTAGAAGGTTAATAAAGGATAGAGTGAAAGGGCGTGAATAGAACATGTATTACAATTTTCCACATTACCTTATTTTTATGGTTTTATTTTCGGGTCAAAAAGATCAGTAGAGCCACCATGGCTTAGAACTGGAATTATCCTTAGATGTTTGAGTTATTGGCTAAACTACAAAAACAAAAGTCAGTACACTTGACACCCTTTAATTTCTAAAACCTGAAGCTCAGATATTGAGGGAAAATTTTTTTTTTCCTAAATGGTGTTTACATGCCTTTTAAGTTTCATTTCACAAGGAAAAATCACCCAATAAGGTCAGTAGTGCATACTGTGGGGAATAAGACCAATAGCCCCCATATCATCTGATTTTATTTAAATGGCTTCCTGTCAAAGGTCAAACTCAACTGGCATGATTCCTCAGCATCACCACTTAGCTATCAGCCAGAAAATAAAAATAAGCCACTGTCTGCTGGTGGTGAGCAAGTCCTTCCCATCCAAGGACAAAACGGAACTGCCATGGGAAATGGGGCCAGACTCTATGAGTACCCACAGCAGGGTGCACGGAGGGGCCAGAAAAGACACTACATCAGAGCCAACACAGAGGCAACACTACAATGTACATCCTCAATCACTTCCATATATACTGCAGAAATTACAGTAGTGATTAGATGTTGATTCCTTGGGAAGGGGGAGAAAAAAGATATACACATATGTATATATAATACGTATGCATATATATTCTTTTTTAAAAATTTTTTTTTCAACGTTTATTTATTTTTGAGACAGAGAGAGACAGAGCATGAACAGGGGAGGGATAGAGAGAGAGGGAGACACAGAATCCAAAGCAGGCTCCAGGCTCTGAGCTGTCAGCACAGAGCCCGACATGGGGCTCGAACTCACGGAGCCGTGAGATCATGATCTGAGCCGAAGTCGGACGCTTAACCGACCAAGCCACCCAGGCACCCCGCATATATATTCTTAAAAAGAGAAATCACGTGGGGCAAATCCCACTTATATGATACATGCATAAATATATCCATTTGCTATTGATATGACATGACTAACGTTGAAAAGGAAATTTTTGTAAATTAAAGTACACCTCATCTAAATCTTTCGGCATTTGATAACTGTGCTTGCTCTTCAAAATTTTTCAAAGGAGCTGGCAAATCTAGACTGGTTTTTGATGTAAAAATCTCTTAAAGGAGAAAATGCTAAGGCTGGGTTCTGGAGGCTGGGAGAAAGGCAAGAATTGAGTCAAGTGTGTCAGAATCATGTTAATGGTTGTTTATTTTTGAGAAAGACCCAGAGCGTGAGTGGGAGAGGGGCAGAGAGAGAGAGAGAGAGATAGAGAGAGAGAGGGAGACACAGAATTGGAAGCAGGCTCCAGGCTCTAAGCTGTCAGCACAGAGCCCGACACGGGGCTGGAACTCATGACGGTGAGATCATGACTTGAGCTGAAGTCGGACGCTTAACCGACTGAGCCACCAAGGTGCCTTCAGAATCACGTTAAACTATATAGCCTGCCACATGTTTGAATGAAAGTTGGTGGCCTGTCTGCCCACGGTCCCCTCTGTGATAGCCTTAACCCTGAAATAACCGTCAGTCATGAGTGACATGGTGAGGTGTTGAAAAGAGTAAAAATAGCAAACACTTAACTGTGGGTGTTTACTGTATGCTACGTATTGTTGTAAGAGCTTTACATATGTTAATCCGAAGAGTAACCAGGTAAGGCATGCACTACTTACTACTACCCACATTTTATAGACAAGGAAGCTAAGGGATCAAATAACTCACCTAAAGTTACCTAGCAGGTGTGCATCAGACCTGGGATTCACAGGCTGTTCTCCTTGCAACTCTAGGATATTGCTTTACAACAGATCAGTGATTAAATGGGTCTCTAGCCAAAAGTGATTATTATTCCCTTAACGTGTTTTGAGCCCATAATTAGCTACTGCAAAAGGTGCAACACTGGTTCTTGCTATATTCTCACCTGGGTTTATATAAAATTTGAATCCAGTGTTCCTGAGGTAAAGATTCCCAGTTTAAGACCAACGAACAATAGCCAAAACGTGCCAGGCACTGTTCTAAATGTTTTCATGTATTAGAAGGACCTCTGTGGGGTGCCTGGACGCCTTAGTTGGTCGAGGGTTGGACTTCGGCTCAGGTCATGATCTCACAGTTCGCAAGTTTGAGCCCCGTGTCGGGCTCTGTGCCAACACCTTGGAGCCTGGAGCCTGCTTTGGATTCTGTGTCTCCTTCTCTCTGCCTCTCCCCTGCTCATGCTCTCTCTCTGTCTCTGTCTCTGTCTCTGTCTCTTCTCTCTCTGTCTCTCAAAAATAGTAAATAAATGTCAAAAAAAAATTTAAAGGTTGCGGGGGGCATCATTATCCTCCTTGCCTGTTAGACAAAGAAAGTAAAGGCAATACCCAAAAAGGTGACGAATAGCCAAAGGACATATACCATGAGCTCAGGCATCAGACTCAGAGAGAGCAGCCCCACCACCTCTGAGTCTCCAGCCCACCCACATCAGAGGACCCAGTTACTCTCTGTGGGGAGATGAGCGACAAGTCTTCCTTTTCTACCCTTGAATCTACACCCTCTATGATGGTGGCTCTGACTGACCGACGCTCTTGTTTGTAGCTCAAAGTAAATGTGATAAAGATACAGCTGTTCGTGGTCTTTCTGTGACTTTCAGGTCTCACCTCCTCGGAGCATTTCAACAAGATATCTGCAACACTGCCGACTGGAAACCCAAGTCACCTATGACTCCTCTCTCCCCACTACTCCACCTACTGGACCGTGTGTCAATCCTGCTCTGGGCTTCATCTAATTATTTCAAAATCCATGATTTCTTTGCCACGCATGTTATATGCCTTTCCTTCTCCCCCTGCATTAATGATCCATGTCTAGGCCCGCTGTCCGTGCTCTGGCATCATCAGCCATGAGACATTAGTTTCATCTTCAAGCCTTCCCCCAAACACCACCCCACTTTCCTAAATATCTGTTTCTCCCCAAACCCCGAGTCTTGGCTTCCACCAGGCTTCCCATTTACCGGCAGCACTGCTCATCTTTAGCTCACAGACTATTGTTTTCATTCCCACCTGTGAAAACAGCGCCGTAAATTTAGGGTATCCGTACTAAGCCGGCTTACCTAGCCATCCTTCGCCTCTGCTAGCACTAAAAGCCCAGCTGGCTTAATCGGAAGGAAGATAATTATTATTTATGTTCCTAGTCCCACCCCCTGTAGAACCTGGAATGGCCACAGTTGCAATCCCTTATTCCACCCAAAATAAAGTTACCTTGGCTTGTGCGTGGTGTAAATATTGTATTAGATCACTCCTATACTAGTGTATTTTATGCTGAATCTGTTGATATTTTACGTAGGTTCTAATTTTGTTCCTCTATCGTCTGGAAGGGTAGTGCCCTTGTCTAGCTCGCCCTGAACAGCTTTACTCCGGCTCTACTAAGCTTCTTCTTCAGGAAGAAGACTGAAATTAAAGAACAAAGCAAATGAATACATAGCTTCCCGAGTTAATTACAAAGGAACATGACTAAAATAGAATAACTTGTGAAGATACCTTCCATGTGGTGAGGTACAGGACTTGGTCATTCAGATATAAGCTTTTTTCCCTCAATCCCCGTATAGAAATATCCACAGACATTTTACTTGGATGTTTCTGCTTATCTTTTTATAACCTTCTCTCTCTCTCTCTCTCTCTCTCTCTCTCTCTCTCTCTCTGTTTTTGTAGAACAGAAAACCCTGCCTGGCATCTGGTTAACAGCCTTAATCATGGGGAGAAATGAATGAGCTGGGGGCAGAATATCTTTCTGGTGGTTTTGAAGGCCGAGCCCACACTCTGACGTCTGGATCCTGTGGTTGCTGAGGCCACATGAGTTTTTTAGCTGTAGTGTTTCAGAGAAAGAAGTCTACAGTCATATTCAGTCCTGAAGATAGATGACTCCTATGTAATCTTAGACCAGTGTTTCTCAACCTCTCTTTGCGGGGGACGGGGCGGGGGGGGGAATGGGGAGGGGGAGGAGGGGTGCTGCGAGGGTGGCAGTCACAGACTCTTGAGGATCTAAAAAAAAGTTATAGATGTTCTCAGCAGAAAAAAAATGACAAATGTGGACAGCCCAAAATGTTGTATATCATTTTAGGGGTCTACAGTCCATCCAGGTCCATGAAAAGTTAAGAGGATAAGAGCACCTAATATGCCCTATGTCACTGGTCTGGGGTTTAAGGAGGGAGGGTAGGGGAGAAGAAACAGCAGGGAGAGAACAAGGAAGGACAAAGGAAAAGAAAGAAGTGGGAGAGAGAGGAAGAGAGGATAAAGACAGAGGAAAAGACAGAGAAAAATCCTAATAAAGTAGGAGACGGTCTACTCCAATTGTTCATCATCTTCTTTTAGGCTTAGCAGCAACTACAGAGGAATTCCACTTAATCTAAGTAAAATTGGACAAGGAGATCTGAATCACTGGCTTTCCCAGATATAATGAAACAACTGGCTATCCATCACTAGAAACAAGGACTCCTACTTTTGCTTAAGCTGTTTTCCCAAAGCGAGAGAAAAAGAATATTAAATTTAATGTGAACAGCAATTTTTAAATGCCGCCTTCTTACACACTTCCTAAAGAACTACCACCTTTTTCCAACAGGAAGGGGCTCTGTCGGGCAGAACACGTGCTACAAGGAGGATCCTTGGGGCTGATCCTCCCTCAAGGTGGATGCAAACAGGATCTCAAATGAACAAAATAATTCTGTTCCCAAACATCTGTCTGTCTACACCAAACTCAGAAAAATATTGGATGCTAAGATGTAGACAAAGCTTTCCGGGGAAAGTGCCCCATCTACTCATGTATGCTAACTTTGATTTCACACCGCCCAAATGGTTACCCTCCTTGTTCATTACCCCCTACTTGTACAAGTGCTTTTGCTGGCATAGGAAGGTGGTTCTAACTCAGAGAAATCCCGATCTTTGAACATGAGCAGTGGATCAGAAACCCTTTGCAAGCTGTATCTGACCCACTACACCTGTTCTCAGCAAATTACTAGCAAAGCCTATAGCAGCACAGGATCTATACATAGAAGAAGGCACGAGGTGAGGGAACTGAATGGAGTGTGCTTTGGTCTAATGATAAGAAAGCCTTCCCAGAAGAGATTCACTGCTTCTTTTTCCCTAACACTCGAACTATTAGCATCGATGGCACCCCTGAGTTCCCCTGGGTTGCATTTATATTGATTGCAATTAAAATACAAAGAAAGTGTTTCATCATGGAAGAGAAAGAGCTGGCATCTTTGGAAACGTACTTATTTGCAACCATTTCACTAGAGATCTTGTTTTAGAAGAATCAATGTTCCAGCCCTCGGGCCTCTGTCTGCTTCCCTCCAGCCACTGTTCCAACTCCACCCAATGCTTCAAGGCCCAAATAAACTCTGTCTCATTCATGGTACATTTCCTATGATCTTCTCTGGGTGTGCCTTCTCTGCTCTGAACTTCTACAGCTTAATTTCCTCTTGGGACATTTCCATTCTGCCTGGTCAAGTATTGGGGTACATGGCATTTTCACTAGAGTCTGAGCTACTTGTAGGCGGGATCTAAGTTTCACTACTGCGTATTGCAATTATCGAGGACAGTGTCTGACCCACAGCGGGTGTTCCGCAAACATACGTGGAATTGAAGGGGCAAATGGGTCCACCTAGATTATTTAGGCCTTCTCTAATCTGCATGTTCTAGAACAGCAAGGCTGCAGAACGGCTGACCACTCCACAATTATATAATCATCTAAATATAATACAAGGTGGCCCTATTGTTATCACTCCAGCCACACAGCCTCTGCCCTCTGCACTTGATGTTTCCTCTCTGCCTAGAAGCATCTTCCTCAGACATCTAGTTCTTTTCCTCATCTGCTGACCTTTACTCAAACATTACCTTCAAAGATGGTCCTTCTTGGTCTATCCTGTTTAGGATTTCAATTCTTCATCCCCCGTTATGGTGGGAATGCTTGTGTCCCCCCAAATTCTCATGTTGAAATCCTAATGCCCAGTGTGATGTTATCAGGAGAGGGGCCTTTGGGAAGTGCTTATGTCATATGAGGGTGGAGTCCTCATGAATGGAAACAGGGCCTTTATTAATAAGAGACCCGTCAGCACTCCCTCATCCCTTCCGTCATGTAAGCATACAACAGGAAGTCTGCAACTGGAGAGGGCTCTCATCCACCCATGCTGGCACCCTAATCTGGGACTTCCAGGCTCTAGAACCATAAGAAAGTATTTTTTGTTGTTTACAAGCCATGTAATATTTTTGTTACAGCAGCCTGAATAGACTAAGATGCCCACCCACGTCCTTCAGCAAGTCCCTATCCATTTTTCTGATTTCTTTTTCTGTATATCACTGATCACCATCGAATAAGCCATATATTTTACTTTTTTCTTTTTCTTATTTTCCGTCACCCCTACCTCCTAGAATGTAAACTCCATGAAGGCAGAGACCTTTGTAATTGTGTTCACTTTTTACCCTCAGTGCTTAGAACAGCGCCTCGCAGGTTAAGTACAAGGTAGGTACTCAATAAATCGCTATGAAGTGAATTTTAAGAGTGAATCATAAAGCATTTATAAAATATCTACTCCTACTTGGCACTGTGTTTGCCCCTGTACAAGACAGCTGCGAAAGGCCAAGAAACACCACCTGATCAAATGCATGCAGCCCAGTGTATGTGCATAGTCAGAGAGCAAGCAGTGTAGGGGACAGCAGAGCAGGTGTCTTCCCTGATGCCGTCACCGGAGGTTAGGAATGTGCTTCAGTCTTTTCTATACCTTCTCCCTTAACCACTTACTGTACAATTAACTCAGTGAAATAACTGTTTATCAGATACCATCAAAGTGCCAAGCACAGTGCTAGGTACCAGGAACACATAATCATACTTGCTCACAAACCAGCTCAAAACAGAGAAGAGAATAGAAAAATAAATAACGGCTGGAATATAAGGACACATGTAATAGTCTCTAGACAAACGGCAAAACCAAAACAAATAAACACACAGAAGCAGTGCTGTGAAAACATAATGGGTGACAGCTTTCAGATGGGAGAGTCTGGCACCAGATGACACTGAGTTGCGTCTTGATGGGTAGGTGGGAATTTGACTGGTGGGGCTGACAAAGGTAATGGGAACCCAGAATAAAGAAAACAGTGTAAGAAAAGTCGTGGAGTGGAAAAGTCAGTGCCAGAGGTACACAGACAGGGAGAGACGGGACAAGGTGGGGAAAGGAGGTAGGATCAGCCCACAAAGGCTTTGAAAGCTATGCTGTGAGGTCAGCTTCATTCTATAGAACAATGGAGGACTATCTGAGATTTTGCAATAGGGAATGAATATGAACAAAAGTGAATATTGATGGCTAGAAACCCAATATCACATTTCATTGTAGGTCACAGCTTGGGAAGTTAAGAAATCCTCCCCCAAACTTTCCTGATCACCTAAAGCCCTGCCATCCTCTTACAGTTCCTGGTTTGAAATAAGAATGATTGCAACAGCGGCTGAGAACAATATCCTTAGTATTAGCAGCTAAGAACGATATCCTGGGCTAGGCACTGGCATATATTCTGATGTTTAATCTTTACAAGACATGAAATAGACGCTGCTTTTATCCTACTTTTACACATGAGGAAGTTAAGTAGTTGGCCCACAAGTAGTCACTGAAATAGAACTTAAACTGAGGTCTGACTGCAGAGGACATAACCTTAACCACCACCCTTAGCATATATTCTCCATTTTTATAGTCAGTTGTATACATATCTAATGTTCCCCAAGTGGTAGGTTCTATGAGAACAATGTGCTCATTTTTTATTTCTATTTCCTCCAATGTCTAGCATGTGAACTCAAGAACTGCCAGGTGAATCAATAGCTACAATTTAAGGCACTGATAATATGTAATAAAGGAATTCAGATCTGGAAGAAAGTCACTTTACAGACACATAGTCAAACAGCTTAACACTCTAAAGCCAAGAAAACTAGATCTTCAACAAATACCATACTGTTGGCATTGATGATGGGCATGAAAGGGTCACCAGGAATGCTAGGTGACCTAGGAATGCTCGCCAAGATCTCATATACATGTAGTCAAGGGAACATGCTGAATATGGGTTAAGAGGAGGCCCAAGAAGCTTGTGTGGAGAAGAGTAGCCATAAAAATTCTTTCTCAGAAAAAAATGACATGATCCCTTAAGCCATTGGAGTTACCGGAATTACCAACCAAACAGGCCAACCTTGATTTGCAAAAGGATGTTCTGCTGCCCAATCCCCGGGGTCAAAGAAAGCAACTACTGGCATTCGTTATAGCAAGTTCCCAGAGCACACGGCTGGGGGTGGGGAAAGCATCCCGTGACTCTGCATTTCCCCACAGCCCAAGCCCCGGGCTTTCTGTGGAGTAGGTATGCAGCTAACGTGAGTGCTGACAATAGTGTAACGCACACTCCACACCCCCGAGGAGCTCCGAGTCAAAGGTCCCATGGTCCCAGTATCTCCCCTGCCCTGAGTTTACCGTCATTGAAGCTGTCACCGGTGGCAACGTGGGTGAACGGTGACTGGGCCCGAGGCTCCTCACACAGGGAGTAGCTGTGCTCAGCCTGGATGAGAGGCGCCGGGGATGTTGGGGACGGTTCCACCTCCATCGACACACTCTTCTCGGAGAGGAAAGGGTCATTAAGGAGCTGACCCAAGACGTTCTGGGAAAACTCATCCAGAAGTTCTGAGAAGTGCTACGAGACACAAAGGAGGAAGAACTCAGTTTCTCTGAACCGCGATCTCACAGGTACACAACATCCTAAGGCAAATCTATCATTTGCTGCTTCAAATGAAGCCATTTATATACAGTGTCCAGTTATCTCTTGCTGTGTAGCAAACTAGCCCAAAGTTCAGTGGCTTAACATAAGTACACTTTATTATTTCTCACTATTCCATGGGTTGGCTGGGCAGACAAGCTGGTTTCATCTGAGTCCACTGTGCTGGAAGGTTGGCTGGGAGTGACGCGGGGCCAGGCCAGTCGAATGGCCGGACCCTTTCCTCAGTGACTGTGTCAGGCCGAGATCCCTCCCATGAGGGCAGAGGTGTCCTAACGCGGAGAAAACCAAACCTGAATGGCCTCAGCAGTCACACATCATCACTCCCTCCACATTCTTTTGGTCAAGGCAAGTGGTGAGGCCAGCTCAGACACATGGGATGGAAAAACAGACTCCACCTCTCGACAAGAGGAATGGCAAAATCACAACAGAAACAAGTGTGGGCGAAGGACAGCACCACTCACTGGGGGTTAACAGCGTAACTACCTACCTCATTTTTCATGGAAAATATTTTAAAATACACTATATCCTCTATTTCTATAGCATGGGGGTGCTATTTATAGCAAGGTGCCAAGTTCAAAGACATCAGAGGCAGCTTCCTTCTGCTCTCTCCAACCACCCGGACTCTGTGTTCCTCTCCAGTTTTTCCTTAACCTCTTCTCATCCTCCATGTTCAACACCACTGACTCCCTAACCCACAGCATGCCGTGAAGATGATACAGGAATGGTCTATACACATACTCACAGGGACTCCTACGTCCCTGGTTCCACGGTCCCCACTCTAACGGAGCTGCAGCCCCAGCCACTCTCCCTCATTGATAGGGGATATTCCAGGGTTTTTTTCAATCTTGGCACTATTGACATTTTGGACTGGATAATTCTTTATTATGGGGGTGGGGATTTTCTGTGCATTACTGGGTGTTTAGCAGCATCCCTAGCCTCTACCCAATGAATGGTAGTAGTGCCCCCCTAGTTTCAAAAACTGGAAAGGTCTTCAGACACTGTCAAATGTCCCTGTCAGGAGTGGGGAGAACCATCCTTGGTTTAGAACTACCATTACAGACTACATTAAAAATAATGATAACAAAATTAGGGGTGCCTGGGTGGCTCAGTCAGTTAAGTGTCTGACTGTTGATTTTGGCTCAGGTCATGATCTCACAGTTGTGGGATCGAGTCCTGCATCGGAATCCGCCGAGCTGACAGCACGGAGCCTACTTGGGCTTCTCTCTCTTCCTCTCTCCCTGCCTCTCTCTCTCTCTCTCTCTCTCTCTCTCTCTCTCAAAATAAACCAAATAGACTTGGGACACCTGGGTGGCTCAGTCATTGAGCATCAGACTTCGGCTCAGGTCATGATCTCACAGTTTATGGGTTAGAGCCCTACACTGGGCTTTGCGCTGACAGCACAGAGCCTGCTTCAGATTCTGTCTCCCTCTCTTTCTGCCCCTCCCCTGCTCACGTGTGGGCATGCTCACTCTCTCTCTCTCTCTCTCTCTCTCTCTCTCTCTCTCTCTGAAAAATAAACGTTAAAAAAGAAAATCTCTAAAATAAACTTCAAAAATAATAACAAAATTAAGTTAAATTTCAAAGTTCATCACAGCACCTGCTGCTAGAGCCACTTCTCCCTTCTTCACATTCCCTGAGCCACTTACTGATTAAATTTTAGGGACGCTTCTGGTATAGAAAGGAAGTTACAAAAGCAGACACAACAATAGGAGAACTGACTGCAAATGGTGATGCTTAGGGTAGGCAATGAAAACTCTTGGGATCCCCATGGATACTAAATTCTACCACTGAATTGTCAATAAAGGTGTTCTGAAATGAATGCAGCTTGGGGACAGGAAGGCAGGAGGTTAGAGCTCTAAGATTATGGAGCTTGTAGGACAGAACATCTCCTTTAATAAAGGTGAGAAAGAGACAACAGGGAAGAGGCCCTTGTAGGCTAGGTCCTCAAAGTAGAGTTAGGTTGGTGGATTTCACCAACATCACCAACAGGAGAACTGGCTGCATCTCATCAGGACTTTGGGCACAGGCAGATCGGCATCAGTCATCTATAAGAATAAGAGAAGTGCTTAGGGGAGAGCTCTCCGCACACAAACACATTTAGAACCGAGTAGTCCTTAGAAGCATCTAGGCAAGAATTCCCAAAGGCCGACTGCCTGCATCCCAATTACTAGGAGAGCTTTGTTTTTGTCATTTTGTAATGAAATATTTTAAACACTCGGAAAAATTATAGAAAATAGTACCATGAATGATTATGTATTCATTCTTTTGGGAAAAAAATCTTAACTTTTCCATGTTTGCTGCTACAACCTGTTTTTCTTAACTTTTTTTTTTTGACTCTTTCTTTTTAAACAAATATACATGAAGGGACTTACTGAAGCCCCAACCATTTCTCTTCATCCCTCCTAAAGTTACTGCTACCCTGAACTTGTTTATCATCCCTATTCAGGTCTTTACATTCTTACTACATATATATGCTTCGATTATGTACATATGAACCTTTTAAACTTTAAATAAATAGTGCCATACCTCACACGTCTTTCTGCAACTTTATGGTCTCCAAAAATATTTTTCAGATTTATTAATATTTATACAGGTAGCGCTGCTGCATTTACCTGCACCTCTGGGTTGTGCATCCCATTGCATTTATCTATTTCTTCTTGAGAAGAAGATATGTAAAGATTTTATTTATTTATTTTGAGAGAGAGCACATGTGCCCAAGCAGGGTGGGGGGAGGAGCAGGAGGACAGGGAAAGAGAACTTTTTTTTTTTCCTGTGAGGACTAAATATTTTATTCCTGACAATAGGTTCTATACACTTTTGTATTGCATTTTGCTTTTCAGTATCTGTATATAAGCTGTTCTTGAATTACGTATTATATAAACTTGCTTTCCTTCATGGTATTTTTTTAAATTTATTGATTTATTTCACATAATTTACTTATTTAAATTAAAGTTAGTATTTGTTTCAGGAGTAGAAGCCAGTGATTTATCACTTACATACAACACCCAGTGCTCATTCTAACAAGCGTCCTCCTTAACCCCCATCACCCATGTAGCCCATCCCCCCCACCCGACACCATTCCAGCAATCCTGTTTGTTCTCTGTATTTAAGAGTCTCTTATGGTCTGTCTCCCTCTCTGTTTTTATCTTATTTTTCCTTCCTTTCCCCTATGTTCATCTGTTTTGTTTCTTAGCAAATGGCAAGATTTCATTCATTTTGACCGCTGAGTAATAATTCACTGTATATTTATATATACACCACATCTTCTTTATCGTAAGTCAATGGACATTTCTTAATCCCTATCACCTATTTCACCAATTGCCCCCGCCCACCTCCCATCTGTAACCATCAGTTTGTTCTCTATAGTTAAGAGTCTTTTTCTTGGTTTGCCTCTCTTTCTCTCTCTTTTGCTTTTTGCTCATTTGTTTTGTTAAATTCCATATATGAGTGAAATCATATGGTACTTTTGTTTTTCTCTGACTTATTTCGCTTAAGCATAATACTCCATCCATGTTGTTACAAATGGCAAGATTTAATTCTTTTTTATGGCTGAGTAATATTCCAATATATATATATTTTAAATATATATATTTATATATAATAAATATATAATATATAATATAAATATATATTTATTATATATATAAATATAAATATATATATTTAAAAATATATTTATATATATATTTAAAAATATATATATATAAATATAAATATATATATAGATATAAAAAAGCCCCATCTCCAGAGGGGCTGCACCAGTTTCCATTCCCACCAACAGTGCAAAAGAGATCCTCTTTCTCCACATTCTTGCCAACATCTGTTGTTTCCCGAGTTGTTAATTTTAGCTATTCTGACAGGTGTGAGGTGGTAAGTATTGTGGTTTCTTTAGTATTTCTCTGATGATGAGTGATGTTGAGCATCTTTTCATGTGTCGGTTAACCATCTGGATGTCTTCTTTAAAAAAATGTCTATTCATGTCTTCTGCTCATTTCTTCACTGGATTATTTGTTTTTTGGGTGTTGAGTCTGGTAAGTTCTTTATAGATTTTGGATAATAACCCTTGATTAGATATGTCATTTGCAAATACGTCTCCCATTCCATAGGATGCCTTTTAGTTTTGCTGATTGTTTCATTTGCTGTGCAGAAGCTTTTTATCTTGATGAGCTCACAATAGTTCATTTTTGCTTTTATTTCCCTTGCCTTCGGAGATGTGTCAGGTAAGAAATTGCTGTGGCCGAGATCAAAGAGATTGTTGCCTGTTTTCTCCTCTAGGATTTTGATGGCTTCTTGTCTTCATTTAGTCTTTCATCTGTTTTGAGTTTATTTTTGTGTATGGTGTAAGAAAGTGGCCCAGTTTCATTCTTCTGCATGTTGCTGTCCAGTTCTCCCAGTACCATTTGCTAAAGAGACTGTCTTTTTTCCATTGGATACTCTTTCCTTTATCCAAGATTAATTGACCATACGTTTGTAGGTCCATTTCTGGGTTCTCTATTCTGTTCCACTGATCTAAGTGTCTGTTTTTGTGTCAGTACCATACTGTCTTGATGATTACAGCTTTGTAATACAGCTTGAAGTCCTGAATTGTGATGTCTCTAGCTTTGGTTTTCTTTTTCAACATTACTTTGGCTATTTAGGGTCTTTTCTGGTTCCATACAAATTATAGAATTGTTTGCTCTAGCTCTGTGAGGGACACAGAGAATCTGAAGCAGGTTCCACACCCAGCATGGAGCCTACACGGGGTTCAATCTCATGACCCTGAGATCATGACCTGAGTCAAAATCAAGAGTTGGATGCTTAACCAACTGAGACACCTAGGTGCTCCTAAATATTTTATTATTATATGCGAGACTGTAATAAACATTCTTCAACATGACAGGAAATTAAAAAAAATACAAATCCTGTGACCCACCTTTAGAGATTTTGAGTTGTTCAAAAGCATCCATATTAAATCCACCACCACTGCCTGTGCTTCTAATGCTTTAGTTTTTCAACTCCTGAAGGTCGACCTCATCCGCACTCACCTCCCCAACCCCCCTCCCACAAGCTCCACTTTACAATTAGTTCCCTAGAAGCTTACAATGTCCCTAGAGGTTGAGATATGCCCAAGTTAGAGGAAGATTCATGGATTTTGCAGCTACCATGTGTTAAACCTTAAATAGATAGTGGGGATACAAAATAGTAAATAAGAAAATACCAAAGGCCTGGGCCTTTCCTGACCACGCTTTGCATACGAGGAGCACAACACCTGCAAAACTAAGATTAGGACCCAGGTTTCCAGACTATAAGATAACCTGAAGTCAGGGTCTGCCTCCCTGAGCAGGTCTCCAAGGACCAATTTCCTGGTTGCCTGCTGGTGAATATTCTTCACATATCTGACAGAGGTCCTTTCAAGACCAAAATTAAGGTAACAAAAAGAGAAATAAATAACACAAACTTAAACGGCAAACACAAGAGCTGGAGTCACAGTCCCTGCGTTTCCGAGCCACGTTTCTGTCCCCTGAGCGGCAATGTCTACTCTGGCCAGCTGTGCTGACCCTGCTGACCTTCTGTAATCCTGCTGTACCCTGAGGCAAGGCTCTTTTTGATTGCACGGCTTTCCCAGGGAAGCTGCCAGGTTAGGCTGCTCGGCTGCCACCGTTTTCTTTCTCCTGAGCAGCACTAATGAATGTTTTCATGAACATCCCCCAGATAACCAATAATAAACCTTCTCTAACTCTGCCCACCATCCCCCAACTCCCTCTACTTCGGGCTTCATAGTAATTATCACGTTGCCAAACAACGTAGCTCTAAATGACAGGCAGTCCCGAAGAACTCGCAGTTGTTCCCAAATGCGTTATGATCACCTCCTCTCTGGAAAAAGAACCCCCTCAGAAGGAGGGACGGACTGTACCTAAGCTCCACCCACACCTAGGAACTGGGCAAGGCGGTGAGCACTGAGTAAGTCCCAGGGTGGACACTTGTGATGGAGAAAGATATCGTCCCGACTGGTCTCAACCAGATGCTGTGAGTCAGCCCAGCAAATCAGCTCCAGCTGTGGGCAGCTGTGGGCTCAGGCATTCAGCAGACAGGCTGACATCCCAGTGCCAGTGCCAGAAAGAGGCCAGAATTGGCCCACCATTAATGGCAGCCAGTAAGAGAGGATCTCAGAGACCAAAAACCAAAGAGGCAAAGTGACCCTCCTCAAAGAGGGAGCCTTCTTGGATCTTGCTAATACTTTAGCAAAGGACTATGCATGTGAATCCAAGAGTTTTAAAATTTTGAGTTGAATTTTTTTCAAAGACAAGGCATAATAGCATTTCACTGTTCTAATAGTCCAGTCAAGCTTTCTGGGGTTACAAGTCACTTTCATAGCATTCCAATCAATCAATGCTCACAAGACCTCAGTCATCTGCTTGAGCTAGACCTTGAACTAAGGTACTTTAAAAAAAAAAAAAGTTAATTTCTTCATTTTGAGACAGTGTCTGTACATGAGTGGAGGAGGGGCAGAGGGAGAGGAAGAGAAAATCCCAAGCAGGCTCTGTACTCAGCACAGAGCGCGACGTAGGGCTTGATCTCATGACCATGAGATCATGACCTGGGTCAAATTCAAGAGTTTGCCGCTTAACTGATGGAGCCACGAAAGGGCTCTTATTTCAAACTGATGGAACTTTCCCCATAGTGTTTCTCCCAGGAAAGAGGTGTTTGAGGTTCAGATCCAACTGCATGGACAAGTTCTATCAAGTATGAAACCATGACCCTGCCGACGATCACTGATGGTGCGGCTGACAGGACCAGCAGGTGCCAGGTCATCTGGTGGTGAAGCCCTTCACATATTAGACTTTCAGAAAGTGAGCAAGGTGTTGTCCTATAAGGCAGACATGTGCTCTTTCACAAATGAGAAAATGGGGACTCAGGGCAGTTAGGTACCTTGCCCAGGGTTGGGGTTGCGGGTTCTGAAGCGCGTGCACTTTCGACTATAGAACGCTGCCGCATTTAAGTCTGCCTCCAAAGCTAACATGTAGTGGGGGCTGGACCTGAAAAAACATTGACATAGATTTCACCAACAGCCCATCCACTCCTCCACCACAAACACAGTCTTCCGCATTCAGTGTGGAAACATGCCACGGGGTTGTTAGATGGGGTGGCTCCCGGCATCACTTCTGTGGGACACTAGCAGTAACGATGATGAAGGCATGTACTTGCCCTTAGGGCACGGCCCTGCCAGAGGGTTCCCGGTCCCATCACAGAATCTCTGACTTGGAAGAAACCTCCTTGAAAGGGTTGAACCCCTGCCTCAGGACAGGAACGTTCCTCACCCACTTCAGTGAAGACCCTTGGCAGCTTACTTTAAGAACCTGGGTCAAGGTTTCGTCTCCTCATTATCTAAGACCCGGCACTGAATGTCCTCCAGCCTGGCCCCAGCCATCCCGTAGTCGTGTCTGCCTTCATTCTGACCCGTGATGCCTTCATTCCAACCCTCATCGTTTCCTTATGGCATTGGGCAATATGGCTTTAGAGCCAGCTCTGGATTTGAATTCTGGCTCCCAGACATATGGGCCTGAGCAAGATGACTTCAGTTCTCTAAATTTCAGTTTGCAACCCCTGTAAAGTAAGTATAACAACAGTACCAGCTTCCGGTCATGAGGATTGAGTTAAATAATGCATGTGATACACCCAACACTTCCCTGGCATAGCAGTCAATTTTTTAAAAAGCTCTTTAGGAAAAAAAAATTATCAAAATTAAAACAATAAAATGTTGGCATTTTGTACTTGCCACTGGCTTCCCACAGTGCTCTTTCTAGAATATCTTTTCATCTTCCTATGCATTAGGAAACTACCTTTTAAAAAAGAACATATCTGTTTCTTCTACAGTCATGCTAGACAGACATAGCTTCAATAGACTTTTTTGCTTCTCTGACCAACTTCAGCCTTTTGGAATAAGTATCTCTTAAGTTGACACATTTTTACTCTTCTTTGATGTTTCTCTCATTGCCAAGTGACTTAAATCCTTTACCTTTCAGGCCTTATAAACTTCATAACCAAGATGGAAACATTTTTACCCAGCCCCCCTGAGCCTAGTACAGACCACAGGTCATATGCACTCAACAACTGTCTCTTGTCTCAATTTATTGTCATTCTACAATATCCCAGCCAAACAGTAAACAAATCCCAATGAAGATCTAGGCCTCCCTATAATTATAAATAATTGCTATCAAAATTTTTAAAACATTATCCACGTTTACAAATCAGATAAATTAAGAGAAATTCTTAACCTTACATAAATTACTTACTTTATAAAAAAAAAAATCACCACATTGCTGAAGCACCGACATTGTATTTGTAGATCATTGGCCAGTTGTCAAGGGGACATGCAAGGAAAGAGTGGTTTACAATCTGGGCTGCCTCCCGCTGCTAACAACCGCCCCAAGAACTGAGGTCATGGGGGTGAGGAAAAGGGAGTAGGAGAATAATGGATTCATAATTCTTTTCAAGTTCATTTTTTATTTATTTTGAGAGAGAGAGAGAGATAGCAAACAGGGGAGGGACAGAAAGAGAGGGAGGCAGAATCCTAAGCAGGTTTCATGCTGCCCGTGCAGAGCCTGACGTGGGGCTTCAACTCATGAGCTGCGAGATCATGACCTGAACTGAAATCAACTGAGCCACCCAGGGGCTCCAGGACTCCTAATTCTTGAGCTTGAATAACTGGTCACATAAAGCTACTGAGCTGACTTCCTTGTATAGCTCACCACTAGGTTTTCTCTCTTTGAACAGATATAGTGAGTGTTTACTCTGAGCAACGCGCTGTATTGGCCGAGATGTACAGAAAGATGAGTCAGGGTCATCTCATAGAGAGATGACGGTCCTGAGGGACAATAGGAGTTACCTGAAGTGGATGTCCTGTGCCCTTACCGACCGATGTGCTCAGAGAGCATGTTCAAAGCAGTTTTGCCCTCCAGAGGTGGGGCCGACAGGCATCTCCTGTGCTCAGACTAACTGAGGAATGCCAGCCCCAGCCTTGGACTTCTCTGGCTGGCATACCATCTCTTCTAGATTCAGTTTCCTTGTTTCATTCTGTGTGTGTGTGTGTGTGTGTGTGTGTGTGTGCCTGTGTGTGTGTGTGTGTGTGTGTGTGTGTGTGTGTGTGTGTGCTGGATTTTGGACTGAATCAGTAGTTTCCCACCTTTTCTGATCGTTGGACTCTTTCGGGAATCTAATGAAAGCTTCCTACAGAAACATGCCCACAAGCACAGACTCCTGGTGGCTCCCTACCTCCTTGAGCCTGTCCAAGAACAGGAGAGGAGGATTCCATGGATTTCCAGTTAAAAACCACCAGCAGAGATAATACTACAACACACAAATAGTTACAGGTCATTGCTATTAACCTATTCAGCTCTAATACCCTATAATTTTCTAAAATGCTGCAGGCAATACAAAAGGCAAAAGCTTTTCAACTTAAGAAAAGGCCCTCTTTCTGCTTCTTGGGTCTGCCCCTGTTACCCTGCCGTTACCCTGCCTAGGGCAGTGAAGCTGGGGAGGTATAGGAGGTAACCATGGGATAGCAGCACCCGGCAGCTCCCTGCCAAGAGGCAGGGGCCCAAGGCCTGCCCTGGGCTCCAGTATATGCAGCTAACAAAGATGCTATTCTCCAAGCCTACTGCCTGGAATGGGGCTGCCTTTGCTGCCCGCATCTGGCTGAAGGCTGGCTCTCAGGCAGGGAAAGGAGGGTTTTTAGTGAAAAAATTGTAGCTAGAAGCCTTGCCCAGAGCACAGAATGCTTCAAAGACTTGGAGCCCCACATGTATGGGACGCGGTAGGGGAAGGCTGACAACTCCCAAAACCTCAAAGAAATGCAAAGAAATAATTTTGAGGGCATGCCTCAAATTTACCTTAGAAACCAAGGTTTCCCTCTAGCAAAACACATAGTTGGCCAGTATAGTTGGCCAGTATTGGACAGGGAGAGAGGGAGGGAGGAGGGAGGTGGGGGAGAGGAGGGAGGGGAAGGAAGAGGTGTCCTCCCCTCTCCACTCTCCCAGGGGCCATCTTCAAGGAGGCTGCTCCTTAGACCTGAGTGGATCTTGCCCTGCAAATGTGCCCTGGGCACAAACCACCCAGAAAATGGCCTAGCAGGAGAGGAAAAGACTATTCTGTCAAAAATCACAAGGAAAAATAAAATGGCTCATAAGTCAAACCCTAATACAGTGCAATTTCAAGGTCTCTCAATTTTTTCCAGTACCAATTTTAGGTACGATAAAGAAATCTGGAGTTGAGCTTTAGAATTCCCCATTAAACAAGCAGTTTGGGGGGATGGGGGTTGGTGGGGAGAGGGTTGTATTTTTGGTAGATGCTTTACTGAAATTTTACAAGCAGTAGCAGAAATTGTTTCTCAAGAGCCCTATTCCTGCAAACAATCATTGGTTTGTAGTATCCGGAAGTGCCTTTCTCTGTGAAAAAATAAAAGCATGTGAAATAGGGTTAGTCAAATTGTAAAGGCTTTGGGGATGCTTGTATAAAGGAAGCCTATTATAAATTCATTGGTAGGGTTTATTCTATTTTTTCTAAAAAGAGTCACCCCTAATTTATTTATTATGTAAACATGAATTTTTATGTGATATTTGTTTCCAGGGAGATGCACCAAATACTAATCCCTTTTAAACTGCATGATTTTTCACCATTAAAGCAAGTAATGGTGCATTTTCTCCAAATGCAATCCAATCTTGAATGGTCTACAGCGGGGCTTCTTGCTTAACATTGGAGGTGAAAAAATTCATTATTTCATTTTATGCAAACAAATCAATTAATGAGATAAAGGGAGAAACACCCTGTGGGTGGCTCCTGCTGGCACAGAGGAGCTCAGAGACTCAGAGTTAAATGACACAAAGAAATCCAATCTGCCTACTTCTTGGTTCATTCATATATATAGTAGCAAATGCCCCAAAATGTATTTCTTAGAACATCCAGATACTACAAACCCAAACTAGCCTTAGCCTGGAGGAAGGCCTCTCTTCTATGGCTTAACAGGATCGGACAAGTTCCTACAGGAATAAAACTAAGAAAACATAATAATAATAAAAATAAGCCATGTTGAACACTTAGTGCTTTACGCATGACAAAACACTTCCACATCGTTATTGTATCTGATCTGGACAAGATCAAGAATAATGTAGAAGGTTGGCCTGGGGACTATGGAGGAAAGGGTGGGATTCCTGGTTTCCAGTTCCATTCCCGTTTACTTTCAGCGTCTCATGCTGCATCCCTGTCACCAATACAGAGAACTCAGCAACAAGATTCCTAATTCTCAGATGCTTTTTGAATTGTGATTTGAGTTTGAGATTAGGATATCTCCTCATGTTGTGAGAGGAAATTCTTAGGGTCCTTCTAGAGCAGTCAGAGCTATCCCAGAAATTACATATAATCCATATCACATGGAGTAGTCCTCTTTGATTAAGAAACTCAAACCATCCCCTGAAGTCCTTCTCTTGTATCTTCCTTCCGCTACGACAGGTGAATCTTCCCCACAAATAAAAGCTCTTCAAAATCACAGTCAAGCCAACCATCCCAGGTGGAGGCAGTCCAGCACTTGCCATTCTGTTCTCTCCATCAGCACTGGAGCCACAGAGTCCATGGGTGGTCTTGACTTGCCCAGTCCCACAGTCCAGATTCTGCCTCCATATCGCCAGTGGGAGCACTAGAGACCCAGCAAGGCTTTCTTTTTTTTTTTAATGTTTTTATTTATTTTTGAGACGGAGACAGAGCATGAGCAGGGGAGGGGCAGAGAGAGAGGGAGACACAGAATCCAAAGCAGGCTCCAGGCTGTGAGCAGTCAGCACAGAGCCTGACGTGGGGCTTGAACTCACAGAGTGTGAGATCATGACCTGAGTTGAAGTCGAACGCTTAACCGACTGAGCCACCCAGGCGCCCCATAGACCCAGCAGGGCTTTCTGCCAGATGTATACCACATGCCAAAGCCAACAGGTGTGCTTTTAACCGGCCCATACTTAAAATCCCCAACATAATTCAATCCGAGTCTAAATTCCCCACAGAGGCAAAGTAGATGTAAATTTCTTATTCACCATCTCCCAAACTGCCTGAAGAGTTTCCTCCTAATTGGTGTTTTATAACCCTTCTGATACCCCTCCTTCTGTGTTTACTTTTAATTTGTAGTTTTTACCCTTTTATGCTCTTATGATATAAGCCAGCTGGGAGGCTTGTTTTGGCCAGTCTCTTCTGACTGTGCCTCCCGCCTCCTCTACACATAAAACCTCCTTCTCTTCTCAGGTGCTTTCCACTCTAAACAGAAAACGACTTTATCTCTCTGCCCCATCACACACCTTCCAGTCTTTACCAGGAAACCCCCAGGGCATTCTCTCGGGGCCTCTAACTTCAAAGAAGGCATAAGCTAGGATATTCATTGTTTGTATTTTTTTTTATTTTTTAATGTTTATTTATTTTTCAGAGAAAGAGAGAGAGAGAGAGTGTGTGTGTGTGTGTGTGTGTGTGTGTGTGTGTGTAAGCAGGAGAGGGGCAGAGAGAGAGGGAGACACAGAATCTGAAGCAGGCTCCAGGCTCCGTGCTGTCAGCACAGAGCCCGACGCAGGGCTCGAACCCATGAACCACGAGATCATGACCTGAGCTGAAGTCGGATACTTAACCGACTGAGCCACCCAGGCGCCCCTTTTGTTTGTATTCTCTTGAGTCCTGCCCTAAAACAACTAAACTCTGGTATTTTTGCCATTCTAGAAAAGCTTCTGACTGTGGTAACAGGCTCCAGATCATAGACTGATGAAGCCTGAAGAAATACTGGAAGTCATCTGGGCCTACCTGGTCATTTTAATTTGAGAAAACTGAGATTTGGGACAATATATGAAATCTTTACACCGTTGATTCTGTGACCAGAGAGATGGAGACTGTCATAGGATCACCAAACGAATGACTGAAGAGTCCCACAGACTTCCTTCATGGAATTCTTTGAAGAGGACCTATGTTTCACAATGGGACAATTCTATCTCAAGAGCCAACGTCAAGGATGTCAGGTGTGAAAAATTAAAGGAGCCATAAAGGTTTCAGGGAAAAAAAAAATTGGCATACTCCCTTGAGCCCTATTTATTTATGAGCCAGATATGCCGTCAGATTACCAAGATCATCTCATCTCTAAAGTGCTATGCTAGGGAAAAGAGAAAGGGCTTCAAGAGTACAAGGTACTATCTGCCTTGTTGTCCAAATGCACAGGGAGTGACTCACTGCCAGCTGGTACCCCTTCACCCCCAGATAAGAGCAACAAGAATTCCATAGGTTGCCAAACTGAGAGATCCAGGCAGGTTCTGGCTTAAAGCCACTTAGACTTTTGCTCTGTCAGATCTCACATGTATGTTTCACCTCCCTGGCATGCTGGCCTGCTGAAATGTACCGGAGGCTCCTAACCCTCTGAAGGAGTGTTCCATCCACTGGCGTCATGAGTCCGAACACGTATGTTCTAGATCAGCTCTGTAATTTTTAGCAGTAACCTTGAGCAAATCACTCATGCTTTCTACCCCATCTGAAACTAGGAAAACTGCAATCTGCCTTTCACACTTGTCAGAAGATAAAATGAATTCATAGAGAGCCTGATCTGGATATAATATCGTAAATAAAAACTGGGCGAGAACCATTAATGGGCTATGAACATGAAAGTCACCCACATAGATAGTTATTTCTTTCCTCCTCTTGACCTGCCAGTTAACAAGTGCAAATACTGGGAGCATGGCACCTGCTGGATGTCTGCCCTTCCATGACCCTTCCTCTTTATGAAACTCAACCAGCTGAGGTCATGAACCCCCTTCTATCTCCGAATGCTGTTAAATCCAGGAGCTTGACAGCTTGGTCAGGACAGAAATCTTGGCCCAGTGAGGAGTGAAGAACCACCAGTTACCTCTCTGCTAACTGGTGAGACCGGAGAGAGATTGGAAAGGCAAACTCCATTATTTTAAATGAAGAAGCTAAAGCTAAGAGATGCTCAGGTACACACTCCAAAGAAGCAAAACATGACGTTTATTCACTTAGAGCAGTTTCTGTCATTAATAAGGGCTCAATAAATGCTAGCTGTTTTATTGTTATCGTTGCTACAAACTTTGCTGAAAGGGGGACAAATTATTAAGCATTTCTCTGATCTATCAGCCTATTAACACGATAAAAGATTGTGAGGCTCACGGATTCCTGGTGATCTCATACTAGATTCTAGTTTGTTCATTTGCTTACCAAGAGGCTCAGTGTTTAGTTCGTCAATTCCTAATTGATAAATCTTCCTCTTCCCCTTTTGTTTGTTTTTCAACGTTTTTTTTTTTTGTTTTTTGTTTTTTTTTGTTTTTTTATTTTTGGGACAGAGAGAGACCAAGCATGAACGGGGGAGGGGCAGAGAGAGAGGGAGACACAGAATCGGAAACAGGCTCCAGGCTCCGACCCATCAGCCCAGAGCCTGACGCGGGGCTCGAACTCACGGACTGCGAGATCGTGACCTGGCTGAAGTCGGACGCTTAACCGACTGCACCACCCAGGCGCCCCCCTCTTCCCCTTTTGAAAACCAGGCCCATATCTCCAATCTAAAACCCTGATATTCCTCCATAGGTCATCACTCTGATTACATCCATGTTTCTTCGAGCCTTTTCATTTTATCCAGCAATTATAATTTTCATGGAAACTCCTCACTCAAACTTTTGTAAGAGAACTGGTCACAGCCAAACTGGATTATCTAGGGCTCACCTGGTGGCACACCTGACAAAAAAGACCCAGAAAACCCAAAATAAGCCAGTGAGAAGAAAGAGATCATCCCCAGTGGGCAACTGAGAATCCATGACAGAGCTAGCAGAAAGTGAGAAGACTAGGGCAACTTGGTTGTGAAAAATTGTCCTGGAGAGGCTCAAAGATACCTGGCCTGATTGTAAACAGCAGCCAGCCAAAGATTCCCCAAGATGGATATTTACAGGTTTTCAAGTCTTCTTCTAGAAGTAGAGTCCAGGTGCTTCAAAAGGCATCCGTCTAGTGCTTTGGCCACCAGACTGATATTCCCTCTCATATAACCCTGCCCCTTCTTTTCATTTGACCTTGGGAGACTTGGAGAATGTCTAATGAAGGTGAAAAAAAGACAGCTAGCATTCTCTTTCTAAGAAAGACCGTGAATGGAATGTAGCGATCTTGGAGTTGTTAGGAGAGTAAGCAAACTAAAGATATTTTGCAGTCCCTCTGGGAAACGACGTGCAAACCTCACATGTAAAAGCTTAAACAGCTTAATTGAGCATTTTTCTCCCAAGAGAGAATGTAGAGCAATGCTTCTCCAGTGTTTTTCATTGTTCAACAGCAGTGGATACTTGCTTACTGAGTCACAAGTAGGGAACATTTGCTCTCTGGTCATTAGCGGTGCTTTTTCGCTACGCACTGTAGCCAATGGTCTCAGAAATGACAACAGGTTTGAATGCAATAGTGATGCAATGCTTTAATGAGGGTGGGGAATGTTTTGGAAAGAAAGTCAGCAAAGTTTCATTAATAAATGAAATAAGAAGTCAAAAGGGCAGCTGCTGGTGTAGTAGGAGGAATGCTCTATTTGGAATTAAATAGGTCTTTTTTTTTTTAATGTTTTATTTATTTTTGAGACAGAGAGAGACAGAGCACGAACGGGGGAGGGTCAGAGAGAGAGAGGGAGACACAGAATCTGAAGCAGGCTCCAGGCTCTGAGCTGTCAGCACAGAGCCTGACACGGGGCTCAAACTCACGGACTGCGAGATCATGACCTGAGCCGAAGTCGGATGCTTAACCGACTGAGCCACCCAGGTGCCCCTGGAATTAAATAGGTCTTGATGTAGATGTAGCTCTCTCACAATCCAGCTCCGTGACTTCAGGCAAGTCATTTAACCTCTCTGGGTCTCTTTTCTTAGAATACAAAATAAAAGAGTAGAACCAGCTGGTCTCCCGGGCCCCCTGCAGCTCTAACATTCTGAGAACAGCTATGATGTAGGCGGCCTCCATTTCTCCTCACCAAGGGGAATAAAATAGCCTGAAAACAAATCTTAAGCCTGAGTCACTGTTCTTCCCTCTGGCCTTTCCTTCCCTCTGGCCTTTCCTGAGGCTCTTTTGGCAAAGAATTCGTACCCCTAAGGATGACTGAGCTAACAGCTGGACGGCACTTGGCTAATTTCTGCCTTTCAACAGCTGGCCCAGGACGCAAACAACCAGACAGGATTCTACCAGAAAAAATGACTCAACTTTTGCAGGCCAAGTATATGGAGAGAAATACCCAACCTAAAAAGTGTTGTACTGTTCTCTCCTGGCCCCTAGACCAATATCCTTGCAGCCTAGCTGTACTGAACCACTATGGGAAATGAGGAAGAAAGAAAGGAATAGACAATTTCTAGGAAGCCCCAGAAAAATCCATGGCCAGAGTATCATGTTTTCTGCTCTACTCCTTAGAAGAAACCAAACATTCTGAAGTGGTGAGAAGTTCTCCACCAGACCATGTTGGTATTCCAGGTAAAAAGATTCTTCAGAGATTGAAATTGTCCTGCATATTACAGGGCCCCTGGATGCTAAATACTAGTAGGTTCTCACTCCCCAACATGAGGACAACCAAAAACCTACCATGTATTTCTAAAAACCAAAGAAGGGAACTTCTGATGTAGACCCAGCTGGATGACAAAGATTGTTTATGTTACCTCCGGTTCTTCCGTGGGTCTGTTTTCATGATTCATGGGAAATGCAGCCCTATGTCAAAACGTTCCCTTGATGGCTGTCTGGGTCATTGGATTGTTCTCCCTCCATGGCCTCACTACCCACTAATATCTGAGGGCCCCTTTCCCCATGAATCCTAACACTCTCAACATTTGCAAAGCTCAGTTTTTCTAATAGGCTAAATCTCTAACCTTTGAAGTCTGATCCTTTCCTCACCTTTGTTTAAACAGATTTTTTGCCACCAGCAGCCCGTTTATAAGGGAAAGGGAAAGGGAAAGAAAAACAGCCACTCACAAAGCTGCACACAGAGTCTGTGTGTGGAACGAAGGTGCCACTGGGGCACCTCACGGACTCGTGATGTCTGCAACGTGCAGTAAAATTAGTAAATCGTGCCAGGGCTAATACGCCAGTCTCAACAAAGTGGTTTGTTTATGACGGCTTCTCGCTCACAAAAGAGGTATTTAAAAACTTTACAAGTAACCTTGGGGATGGACTAGGGGAAAAGTAAACATAAAGCACAAGTTTTGCCTTTGCAAGCAGCAGGCGCTGTATCAATGACAGGACAGCACCTAACACACACAGATAAGTGAAGCAAACACTGGGAAACACAGCAGGATTGCGACCACTAAGAAGGAATTACTGGGGCACCTGGGTGGCTCAGTTAAGTGTCTGACTTCTGCTCAGGTCATGATCTGAGTTCATGAGTTCGTGAGTTTGAGCCCCATGTGGGGCTCTGTGCTGACAGCTCAGAGCCTGGAGCCTGCTTCGGATTCTGTGCCTCCTTCTCTCTCTGCCCCTCCCCTGCTCGTACTCTGTCTGTCTGTCTGTCTGTCTCTCTCTCTCTTTCTCTCTCTCAAAAGTAAAAATAAAACATTAAAACAAAATTTTTTTTTAAATACTAAGAAAGATTTATTGATCAAAGGTGGATAACCCTAACTTGGTATTTATCATCCATCCAAAATGTAAAACAGTCCACATGAGGTTATTTCAATATACTAAGGTAAGCAGGGATATAAGTAAGTAGATATTTAAAATGTTATTGTAAAAATAAATAAATAAATAAATAAATAAATAAATAAATAAATAAAATGCTATTGTAGAAAGCTGTTTGTGAATACATTAAAATGAGGAAAATACATATCAAAAAGAAAACACATTACCAAAACTGAATTCCCTTTACTTTTCAATTATGGAGAATTATCTACAAATGCTATAATGTATGGAGAGAGATCTGACAAAATGTTGACAAATTTCTGCTTGGTAACAGATGTGTAACTAGTCACATAGTATAACAGATGTGTTTTTTAATTCCTATTTATATTTTCTATGCTGAAAATCTATGAGTTTATTTTATTTTTTATTTTTTTATTTGAGAAAGAGAGAGCACGCACGAGGGGGGTGAGGGGGCAGAAGGAGAGAGAGAGAGAGAATCCCAAGCAGGCTCCAGGCTCAGTGCAAGAGCCTCACATGGAGCTCAATCCCACGACCCTGGTATCATGACCTGAGGTGAAACCAAGAGTCAGATGTTCAACCAACTGAGCCACCCAGGTGCCCCCAAACCCAAGGGTTTATCATGGGGAGAAAGCATTTGTTTTTCAAAAACAGACTCCATTTAATTGAATTAAGTGAGACCTAGATTAAATAGCCCTCAGGGAACAAAGAACAGTGAGGAGAGCTGACTAGAGGACAGCACTTTCTGCCCAGAAGGCAGATTTTCTATATTTCATTCCTGATATATATATAAAAAAATAACCCATTGGGAGACCCGGGCTTAACAGGCTCTGTAGGACAACAATACCCCAACTCACAGCATTGGGTGTTTTCCCCACTGGCACTTTATTTATTTAATTTTTTGAATGTTTATTTTTGAAGGAGAGAGTGAGAGACAAAGCGCTAGTGGGAAGAGGGGCAGAGAGAGAGGGAGGCACAGAATCTGAAGCAGGCTCCAGGCCCTGAGCTGTCAGCACAGAGCCCAACGCGGGGCTGGAACTTACGAGATCACAACCGGAGCTGAAATGGGACGCTTAACCAACCGAGCCACCCAGGTACCCCTCCCGCCGGCACTTTAAATGTTAAATGCACAGAAATCTCTTCAATTTTGTCCTCCACGGTGAGGGCAATCAGGCCCCACAACTGGGCCTTTCTCCAACAAGCACAGCTACCTGCAAGTGAACGTGAGGGGTTTGTTTTCAAAAACAGCTTCAACGGGGTAGTCTGTGTGCAACTGAAATGCAAACGCTGGAAATGAGTTCCTTTTTTCACCACCAGGGTGGGCCCTGGAACATCTCCCAACCACGGCCCCAACAACAACACCATTATAAATCAGAATTTCCACCCTGAGCCACTGTAATTAAGCTCTTATCCTTAGATTGTATTTAGTGGTAGTTTCTGTTCTCTCATGAATTAGGGCCACCAGCCAAAAATACCCAAAGACCTTCGATCCTTGCTCTCCAACCCCATTCCCCCTTCCCAAATTATGGTCTGCTACATGGAGAGAACAGACTAACAATGGCCACTCACTCTCTCTCACCCACCGTGGGTGGCTGAATTCTAAGACGATCCCAAGATTCCTACTCCCTGGTGTATGCACCCTGTAAGAACACCTTCCCTTGAGTGTGGCCTGTATGACCTGGGAATATGATGGCACTCCTATGAGAGCCAGGCTACGTCATGATGAAAAGCAATTTTGCAGATATAACTAAGGTCCCAATTCAACTGATTTTAAGTTCATCAAAAGAGAGATTATCCTGAATGGGTCTGGCCTAATCAGGGAAGCCCTTTCAAAGAAGTTCTAGAAGTCAGAATAAGATTCTCCTGCTGGTCTTGGGAGAAGCAGGCAGTCAAGAGGCCTACAGATGCAAGAAACTGAATTTTGGCAACAACCACATAAGCCCGAAAAAAGATCCCATGCTTAGAGGAAACTGCAGCCCCAATTCACACTTGGCTATAGGTTGGTAAGACCCTGAGGGGACGCAGCTAAATTGGGCCCAGACTCCCAACTTAAGGGAACCATATGCAAAATACATGTTGGTGTAAGCCAGTAAGTTGGCAGTAATTTGTTACGTAGCAAAAGAAAACTACTACACCCGCTGATTGGCCTTGTGTCTGTCCAGTCCGTCACCCATGCTCTTCTTGTACACATTTTTGAAGATGATTGTGTGCAGGAAAAGTGAATCCTATGGACAAATGTGGGGCCTGGAGACTCTGTGAGCCTTCTAGTCAGCCTCAAACTGGAGTGTGGCCTTGCCCCTTACTTGTCCAAACTGTTCCACTCCTAGCTCTTGAACCTGATGCTTTGCCTCCTTTTGGGAAGTCAGGCCAAGATGGCGGCTATGACTTCATACCTAACCTGTCAGACCACAGATCTAGGTTTGGATAAGTCTCTTTTTCCTGGCCAAGACGAAGCTGACTTTTTTCTTTTAGAGAAACTTTTACAAGAAAACCATGAGGAAGAAAGAGAAGGGATTTTTGAAATAAAAGAAGTAGACACATTTACTTAGGACTTATTTCTTGCTCTAAGTTAACTGAAGGCTAGTCACAGCCTGGGCTGGCTGTTGTAGCTTCTGGAATATTCATCTCCACATCTGCTTCCCTCCCTGGCCCTGTCTTAGCAGGAGGTTTACAACTGTGCCAGTTCCCTCTGGCCCGACTTGCACTTAAGTTGGCACCTTAACCAGCCCTGGGGCCCTTCCACTCTGCAGCACCCCTCCCAGGTCGTCCCCTTCTGGTTTCTGGCTCCATGGATGAACCAGGTACCTCCCCATATGACTTCAACAATTCCTCTCCTAAGCCTCATACTGGGGATCTCACAAGATAACACTTCTGGGTCAATCATCATCTTTAGGTCTTTTTGTTCCTATGTCTTACCCTTTTCTCTGACCTCTTCAGCTTTAACTCAGCTACGATATATTAAGAGTTCATTGTATCAGGCAACTGTGCTGAATTCTGGAGATATAGAAATAATGTCATGCAGCTCAAGGCCCACTAGGACTGCCTAAAACATGCTCAGTAGTCCACGACTGAGCCTGGTACTATATTATGCCAAAACTTGATTCACGGTTAATCTATTTTTCTTGGCTAATGCCTAAGCTTCATCTTGTTAGTAGCCAGAAAAGCAGCACAGTCGTGACCAAACCTTACCTGCAGCTTGTCTCATGTAAATATACACTATAAAATTAGAAAAAAACAAATGTAATAGGATTTCAGGGTCTACAAGTGCTACTTGTAGATGCCCATGGCCAATAACAGAAGAAAACAGAATACCAAATTGCCTTGGGTCAACATGAATCAGTAGAGGTAAATATTACCTCTAAGAGGGTTCTCTTGACTATTCAAATGTGCGCTGGGCTCAACACAAGAATTCCTTAGTTTGAATTTTCCTATTGAATCCACAGGCATCAATATTAGCATATTATTGAAAAATAACTTCATGAAAATAAGCCAACCATTTACCATCAATGTATTTGTCTTAGAGTGCCAGCTCCTAGAAGGTGTATCAAATGTATTTTGTCTTTGTTTTGTGACCTGCACAACAGGATGAGGAAATGGCCATTCACATGACTTCTAGTGATGATAATGAAAAACAGCATGATCCCTGGAAATTGTCCGTGTCAGCTTTGTTACTCTGTCCCCGGATTGCACATGGCCGTGTATGAGTCATCAGAAATGTAGTGGGACATTCACAGAAGAATGGGAAAATTCCTAAACACATTATACATGAAGGCACCCCTCTATGTAGTTGAGAAATGAGTCAATAGCTCACATCAGGGTCCAAAGATCACTGGTTTCAGGGTAATCTCAAAGGCTAAGCCAGCAAAAACAAATGTTTTCTCTCAGGGAGATACCTGCTATCAAAGTTCAGAAAGAAAGAGCCACTTGGACCTGGAGTTTCACATTCAGATTGCTAACCCAATCAGCCCCACCATTGTGAGCTTTACGGTGACCTTATGAGAGTACTCGAGCAGTTGGGGTTCCTCTTCTGCTAATGTCATACAGAAGTTAAAACAATAATGCCAGAAACATACATCTGTACTGTATCAGTGTAAACTAGATCTCAAAACATTTTCTTAAGGACCCACATATTCTCACGTAAGTATAAAATTATCAGAACAAAGGGAATCTTTTTATACGTTCCCCGCCCCCCCCCCCCCCCCCAGCCCTAGTAAAGTTGACTCAAAGGTTCGCTGCTTGAGAACGCTTTATCTAGTTTGGAGATCTTATTGTGCAAGTCACTTCTGTATATCTCACTCTTCCCATCAATGGAATGGGTGCCTGTGTTGCACTAACCTCTTCCCACACCATTTATTTGGTCTGGGTGTGTGATATTAGCAAGCCCCTTCCATCACTTCATTCAAAAGCCAACACATACATCAAGCTTGTCAATATCCCCGTCAAGATTAGGGCAAAAAACTTAAGGTAGACTTCATTAATGTTTACTCTGAAACACTTATATTTCTTATAGTAGGAGAAAGTAATGTGTTACAGAAGGTTAAAAGTAAATGATGTGAGCTCAGACATTTACTGATGCAGAAGCCAACGTACGCTGTTTATTTAATAATGGTGCTGTTGAAGGTGGTAATCTCCAGGCAGAGATGCCAGGAAGCAAAGGTCACTGTCAAGATTACTTACTGATCTTCTCTCAGGATCTATTTCCTTGTCAACATAATTCTCATCATCAGAGGAATAATGAGGAAACTGGCTAAATGTATTATTTCATTAAAGCTTCACAACAAATATATGAGTTAAGTGGTATCATTATCCTCATTTTACCAATGAAAAAATGCAAGCTCAGAGGGGTTCTGCAACTTGGCCAGAGTTGCACAGCTGAGGAAGGGGGCAGAGCCAGGAAATCGAAATCAGTTCCTCTGACTGTGAAAACCATATTCTTTCCATCACGCCCCTTGATTCCCCTATGGTGAAAACGTGGGTGGATGTTGTCACGCATTTGGGAGCCGTATGACAGGCACTGTGTTTTCCACTGGGGAGATCTACTCTCACCAAGAAAGAAGTGGTCACAGAAAAGACCAAGACTCACTCTCTGGACCTCTGCTAAGGGCGAAACACTGATAGTCATTTCAAAAGATAGGTAAGGCCAGGTATGCTTACCATCAACTCACATTTGCCTTTTTTGGGAAAATGAAGGTAACAATTCCATCTCCCTCACTGGGTCATTGTAAAGATCAAATTACATAGGTCACGTCAAAGAACTTTGCAAATGGCGACAGCCCTCATAAATGAAAGGTAGAATGATTTCCCTTATCCCCTACTGAGGCTTGGAGGGCTGTTTCCCACCCCAAGCTTCTGAGCTTACTCCCTAGTAGTGTTTTTTCCAGGATTTGGTTTGTTTGGGGTGACGGGTGAGGAAGGATTATAAAGGCTTCACAAACACCAAAGCAGTGTGTTGGGACCTTCCACAGTGAGTCATTTATGGCTCAGTTATTCATGGCACAGCCAATCAGCACAATAGCTTACACAGTCAATCCTCATTCTAGGCAGGTTCCCTATTTGTTGACTCGCCTACTTGCCAAAATTTATTTGTAACCCCAAATCCATACTTGTGGTGCTTTCAGTCATTCCCAGATACACTCAGAGTAGCAACATTTTGAGTATCCTCAGTGCACAATCTCAGCAGGGCTTCAAGCTCTGCCTTCTTGTTCCAGATCTCATACTGTAAGCAAGTGTCCTTTACGTGGTCTATTTAGTGGCACATTTTTCACATTTTTGTGCTCTGGGTGAGTGATGTTGCTGTTTAAAATGGCACCCAAGGGCAGGGCTGAGTGCTGGCTAGTGTTTCTAAGCGCAAGAAAGCCGTGAAGTGCCTTATGAAAAAAATGTGTGTTAGGTAAGCTTCGCTCAGGGATGAATTACAGGGCTGCCAGCATGAGTTCAATGCTAATGAATTTTAAAAATATATTAAATAAGGTGTCTTTATACAGAAACACACAAAAAACAAGGTTATGTATTAATAGAGTAATGAAAATATTGTGACCAGAGGCTCATAGGAACCTAATCCTATATTTCCCCTAGGAGCAGTGATTTAGCACTTGTTGATTCAGTGTTCACAGCAACTTTATAGGACATAACTACCCCCCAAACGAGAAGGATATAAGTACAGAATATAAATTTGAGGAAATATGGGAAAATGTGTGCTATGCATTTAAAGAGCTATATATTAACTATCTAAAACCACATATTCTATCAAAATCATGAAAAAGACTGGGAGGGAATATACAAAGTAGATAATAGTGCCTCCAGGTTAGCAGAATTACAGATTTGTTTTTATTTCTCCAACTTCACTAATGCTATCTCCATAGATTAAAAATTAAAATTTAGGGGCACCTGGGTGGCTCAGTCAGTTAAGCATCAGACTTTGGCTCAGGTCATGATCTCACGATTTGTGAATTCAAGCCCCACATTGGGCTCTGTGCTGACAGTGCAGAGCCTGGAGCCTCCTTCACATTCTGTCTTCTTCTCTCTCTCTGCCCCTCCCTCACTTGCACTCTGTCTCTCCTCTCTCAAAAATAAATAAACGCTAAAAATTTTTTTAATTAAAAAAAAAATGAAAGTTTAAATGCAAAATGATTCCCACCATTAATATCAGTGAGAAAAGTACAAAAGTCCTTCCTGTCAATTCTATGACTAATCCAACATTGGGCAACACTTGCAAACATAATTAAAACCATCTGGAGAACTAGTGATGTTAATCTGATTCACTCTTCTGAGAAACTTGAAAATGATCTTCCTAATACAGATAGGACTTACCATCCAACAACGTTGAAGGTTCTCTTCATGTTTTGATTTCTATCCCTACCGTATACTCAGCCTCCTGCCCTACTTCCCCATTGCTGATATGACATTGTTCCAAGGCCCTCAGAGTCTCAGTCCTTCACCTCAAATGTCAGTCCATAAAGGCAGGGCCTGTGCCTCCAACCCCATAGTCCCCCTATTTTATCATCTTCATGGTATTTCCCATTATCTTCGATTATCTTATTTATCTGTTCCAGCTTTTATTGCCCGACCCCTGCCCCCTCCCTAGAATATATCATCTGTGTGGCTCATTGTTCACAGCCACCTCACCCCACCCCACCCCCACCACACCTAGAAGGGCCAAGTGGCAGATAGGAGGAGCTCAATAAATATTTGCTAACTTACTGACTCTTGGGTTTTCTTGATTCCTTTTTCTCCTTTGACCCCAAACCAGCAGTCATCATTTACCTATCTATCTTATTCCAGGAGCTTGGGAATATGTCAATTACTTAATAAGTCTTTTCAGTAGACATTCCTCTGTGTCCCTTGACCCCATCCCAACTAATTTCCTGAGACACAGCAGAGTCCAGGGTTAGAGATTTAGTTCTCACTCACTGCAGTCAATTTAAAGTGGGATTAGCCCTTCATGGTGTTCTGGTAAAAACGTGCTTATCACTTAGCTGATTCATTGCTACCCAACACAACACATTCCTTCTTCATAACTAAATTACTGCAAAGCCTTCTGACTTCTCTATACACACGCCAGTCTGGCTGAGGTTGAGGGACTGATGGAAGAATAATAGTGTCTCAGACTTGCTGTTGGTTTATGTTAATGTTCTTCTAACAGGGCCAAGGATCCCCAACACGTGACCCTCCTGAAAGGGAGGGGTGAGTGGGGGTGTGGAGGAGAGAAGATTGGGGTTGGTGGTGAGCACCTTGAAATGTGACTATGGAGGGGCGCCTGGGTGGCGCAGTCGGTTAAGTGTCCGACTTCAGCCAGGTCACGATCTCGCGGTCCGTGAGTTCGAGCCCGCATCAGGCTCTGGGCTGATGGCTCAGAGCCTGGAGCCTGTTTCCGATTCTGTGTCTCCTCTCTCTCTGCCCCTCCCCCGTTCATGCTCTGTCTCTCTCTGTCCCAAAAATAAATAAAAACGTTCAAAAAAAAATTAAAAAAAAAAAAAAAAGAAATGTGACTATGGAAAAATCATTTTGTCTGTTGAAAAATTCTTTTTTCACTTATACGTGTTTCAAGGCTGTGAAGGGGTATACATACTAAGCTATTTGTAACATCATGTCTTAATCAGAAAGCAGCTGTAATATAGAAAAAATGCTTTACCTAATCCTGTTTTCATGTTGGTTTCTAGGCAACTGCCTGACGCTCAGGATGATCCTGGATTTTCACGCAGCCCAGTAACATCACACAGGCATGTAACTTCACCAGGAGGGAAAAAGAAGGAGGGGTTTGTGAGCAGCAGCAAACATGGAAGGATAAATGGAACTTTCCTGATGAATCACAGGAAGAAAAAATCCAGTCACTCTTAATGGAAAGAAGATCAAAATCTCAAGAGGCCCCCTGCACGGGCTTCTGTCTGGGATTCTGAAGTTCCAGGAGCATAATCAGAATTCTGCCCTTTGATCTTGGGATACAGGTTTGCATGGGTTCTGCTCACACACGAAGGATGGCTAAAATGACAACCCAAACTGGGAAACGGTCTGTAGCCTTGAACAACTTCTGAGGACAAAGGTAGAGGATTTCAGTGTTTACTTAATTTGCTTGAATTGTATATCATTTTCCTGAAGAAAAAAAAAAAGAAAAAAGACTAGCAAGCTAATCCCAGGGACCCCATCCACCACTCACAACTGCACCTGCTCTCCAGGTGGGGACAACCAGTAGCACCCAGGAGAAGTAGGAGTGGAATGGGGAGGGGTCACCTCAGAGGTGCCTGTATGCTCCCCGTGCGTGGGGCCTGCAGTGGCCCCAGGCTTCAATTTTCAAAAACATTCAGCCAAAGGAAAAGCAATGCAAAGAAATCATCAGGACACTGCAGGGTGGTGTCACCTGCTATGCAGACAGTCAGTCATCCTTAAGTCTGAACTACTTAAGGAGCACTTCTATTTAAAAAACAGGTTGATCTGTGTTGCCCAATTCCCTAGGTCGGTCACGTGTAAAGTTCATCTGGAATGCTGCGCTAAGTGTTAGGGCTGCTCGCTGTTTTGTGCAGCAGTGAGAGGAAGCAAAACAGAGAGAGACCGGCAGGGGGGCCGGAGGGAGAGCGACCAACTGCCCCAGTCTGCCCCATACTTCCCTGATTTTAGCGCTGCAAATCCTCAATCTTGGAAAACTCTTCAGTCCCAGGCAAACCCGGACCATTGCTCAACCTTCAGAGGGGTAGAAAGAAAACTGCAGACATTGCCTAAGCACAGGCATACTTAGTCATTCAACACCCTGAGTCACAAAGAACCCAGACTCAGGAAACCCTGCTCTGCGTGTCCCTGCTCTAACACTGCAGTGAGCCACCGTCTGCAGGAGATTCTCCACCCTGATCCTCACATGGAGAGCCTGGGTTCTTCTTGGATACCAAATAAACTCGACAGTAACAGCATTCCTCTGACAGCCACTGACAGAGACCCCAGTCCCCCACCTCTTCACCCTACATTCAGAGGTAAATAAAGGAAGGCCATGGTAAACCAGTTACTTTCTTGACCTGTAATTCTTTTTTTTTTTTTTTTACATTTATTTATTTTTGACAGACAGAGAGAGACAGAGCACAAGTGGGGGAGGGACAGAGAGAGAAGGAGACACAGAATCCAAAGCAGGATGCAGGCTCCCAGCTGACAGCACAGAGCCCGACGCGGGGCTCGAACTCACAAACCGTGAGATCATGACCTTAGCCGAAGTCGGAGGCTCAACCGACTGAGCCACCCAGGCGCCCCTTGACCTGTAATCCTTACCAGGTGAGACTTTCGTAAGTGGTTAGTACATACACAACCACTCCATCATTAGAAACCCTTGCTCGCTTTCCCTTTTCGTTGAGGAGGAAGCCATCAAACAGGAAAAGCAGGGTTCCAGGGGCGCCTGGGTGACTCAGTCGGTTGAGCGTCTGACTTCGGCTCAGGTCATGATCTCGCAGTTCACGAGTTTGAGCCCTGTGTCGGGCTCTGTGCTGACAGTTCGGAGCCTGGAGCCTGCTTCAGATTCTGTGTCTCTCTCTCTCTCTGCCCCTCCCCTGCTCATGTTCCATCTCTCTCTCTCTCTCAAAAATAAATAAAAACATTAAATAAATAAATAAATAAATAAATAAATAAATAAATAAAATGAAAAAGGAGGTGTTCTAGACATTTCCTTTAGGAAGCAAGCAGCAAGATCCTTATGTATACAAGCAAGTCACATGCTAGTTTGCTAAGAGCCACAGGATAAGTGTGACAGTGGCAATTTTAGGATTCCTTCTTCCGGACTATCACCTCAAGCCAATATGAACATCAGGGTCCAAAATTCTTACAGAACCTAAAAATAAGTGAGAGCACCTGGGTACTTTCTCTTATAATTTGTGATTAAAATTTTGTTCTAATTAGGAAATCATTTGAAAAAAAAAAAGAGAGAAATCCAGAAAATAATGTAGGAGACACCCCTGAAACCCAGACTTTTAAAATGTAAATGTGCGATGTCAGACTCCGATTTTCAGAAAACGAACTGGGGACGCCTGGGTGGGTCGACTGAGCATCCAACTCTTTTTTCCTTTTTAAGAAAAAGAGTTATTTATTTTGAGAAAGAGAGAGAGAGAGCACAAACAAGGGAGGGGCAGAGAGAGAGGGAGAGAGAGAATCTGAAGCAGGCTCCACACTGTCAGCACAGAGCCTGATGTGGGGTTCGAACTCACCAACAGTGAGGTCATGACCTGAGCCAAAGGCAAGAGTTGGACCCTTAATCGACTGAGACACCCAGGTGCCCCAGCGCACCCAAACCTTGATTTCAGCTTAGGTCATGATTCCAGGGTTGTGGGATCAAACCCTGCATCAGGCTCTATGCTGAGCATAGAGCCTGCTTAAGATTCTCTCTCTCTCCCTCTCTCTCTCGCTCTCTCTCTCTCTCTCTCTCTCCCTCTCACCCACTTGTGTGCGCTCTCTCTCTCTAGAAGAAAAAAAAGAACTGAAATGTTACAGACAAAACTCAAAGAGACACATACCACAAGGAAATGACAATTGAAGCTCAGACAGATGGAAGCCATTTCTCAAAGCCCCACAGGGAGCTTCTAGGAGACTGCTCGAGTCTTCGTCTTTCTTCTTCCAAGTAAAATTTATCTTCTCTCATTGGGTACCTTTCAGTCTGCTGAAAATCATTCTTAATCCGATGCTTCAAAAACACACTAACTAAAGCACTTGATTCCAGGACTCAGATTTTGCTGTCACCAAGTGCTGGTAGATGCCACATGTTTGGAGAACAGTCAATTCTCCCCAGGAATGTAAAACTCAAGTCAGGAAAAAAAAATTTTTTTTTAATTAAAAAAACCTAAAAAGGCCTTAAAATCATTTAGAAACAGTTGCTTCCTCCTTGGAAGTAAGTGGAAACGAAATAAAAAAGCAGTAATTGTGTGGCGTGAAGAAGATATAACGAGAAGCACACAATTTTGATATAATTGAACACTTTCGATTGTAAAACATCAAATCAACACTAGGTTCCCTCGTATTCGCAAAAGCTCTCCAGCCTGTCTCAGCCCCTTTCCGACTGTCATTTCACTCCGTGCTTGCCATCTTTGGGGCCTGACAATCCATTAGCACGCCATGCTGAGTAGTTTTCAAGAAGCCAGAGCCCAGAAATGCCATACTGAAACAGGACCAAACAACAATGACAGTTATTTTAATTTGTGTTTCACCGTCCAGGTTCTAAATGTTATGATCGGTACATACAGCACAATGCTTCTCCTGACTGTTCAAGCAGGTGAAACATGACCCGGGGCTAGATGAACCTAGTCACCCTTTTCTAGGAAAAGGGATCTGCCACTTGCAGGAAAAGTGGCAAAATTCAATTAACCAAGCTGTTGAAGAGCTGCTTTTAGAGAAGAACCGGTTTCATTTTGTAAAATAGAGGCCTTTCTAAAACCAGCTGTGTGTGAATTTCATCCAATTTCCCCCTGATGTGCATTAAAATGCTCAGAATGTTTGTCTTCCCTTTCTCCCTGCCTGTGCACTCACAGGGCCCCTGCTCTGATCCAGCCAAACACAAGGACATGGATTTCCCCAAACATGCAAGGACCGTTACTCCTCCCTGCCTTTGCACACCAGGTGCGGCAGCCAGAATTCCACCTCCCCCGCCCCCTTCCCGACACATAACCCAGCCTCTTCCTACTCACCCAGGGAGTCAGGTCGCTGTGCACCCAATGTGCACCCAGAGCCCTTATGTGTGCTCCTTCTACTGAATTTATCACTTATTCTGTGCATTTTTTTTACACCTATCTCCTGCTCTTCAAGGAAGTTACCCCAGGATCTGACCCAGTGCCTCATCATGGCAGAAGCCAAATAAATGTTTGATAAATTGATGAAAGCCACAGCCCTTTGCTTTTTCTGCCCTTCTGCACCACATCCTGACTGTCACTCTACAGTCAACCACTCTACAGTCACCCTTCCCACCAAAATTTCAGTTCAGCCCTGACTACCTCCTGCCAGGCAGGTAAACAACCAGGCCATTCCCTCAACTAATCAAGAAGCCTTAAACTCAAGAGAAGACAGTTCATTTTTCTTTATTTTTAGAAAGTGAAGAATATGCTGATCACCTAAAGAATTCCTAATCCCTCCGTTCAGTTTACCTGCTTCCTGAGTTCTCCTGAACATGCCTGGAGAAAGACGGCTGGGTATAAAAGAAGAATGGCAAATGCAATGACCTTTACCCCTTTCCCTTGTCAAGGTAATAACTGATTCACAAGTAAAAACATTTCAGATGAGCTCTTACTAATGTTTGCTCTAATATAGGGTAGAATAATGATCATCATACAGCATCTCCTCGTGGAAGGTGAAAGCATCATGTCTGGCATGCTCTGCAGTAGGCCTGACCCACTGACATCTTAAGGAGCTATAAACCGAACCAATCATTTCCCAGTTTTCTCCTAAGTACAGGTCATCACTGTGCCAAACTTCCAAGGTCACTGAGAAGCAGGCAGCTCCTGGGCCCTTCTTTCTTCCTTGATTGTGCAATTCCCTGGAGTCAGTGGCAATATAGTTGAGTTTAGAATTTATAGACCAGAAGACAATTCAGAAAATTTACATTACCCAAGGCATACAGGCCAAGGCTACGACTAACAGACTTTATAGTCTAAAACAAGTTAGAAGAACATTCATATTTAAAAAAAAAAAAGATCCCATTAAGTTTCGGATTTAGAGACAAACCACTAAGATCTCTGGGGTCTGTGGAAGATGATTAGAATTTCTACTCCCTCAAAATAATCAGAAAATAAATCTTTAGCTACTTAAAACAAACTTAGCCACTTGAGATCCTCTGATGGATTAAAAAGAGTTCAAAACAACTTTATTTAAGGAACTACCTTATCTGCCTAGCCTTTGCTACAATGCAATGTTTAAATGCTCCAAGAGATCCAGCCAATTAAGTGGGGAGGCTCTTGCTCCTTTTCACATGTCAGACCTTCTGCAACAGAGGACAATGAAGAAACTGCTCTTGAGCCACGGCCCCTTGAGCAGCGTCCAGCCAGGTCATCCAGCTGACCTGTCCCTACTCTGCCTGCCCACTGCCTAGATCTGGGTGAGGGGATCTGGTCAGGGAGAAAATCCAAGGAAGGGCCTATGGGGCCAGGGTCAATCTCAGGTGCCAGCACTTTACAAACCTGAGCTCTGGCCGAAATAGAAGGGAAGTGATAACGTAAGCATCTCTTTTCAGTCTTGAAAATATCAAATGACAAAAACAAAACAAAAAAAGGATGCAAATTAAAGCAGAAGAGAAAGAATCTGTTGACTCCAAGGAACCAGAACTGTCAATGAGGATCATAGAGCATAGAGTCCTCATCTGGGAGGGTTGCAAAAATGTTTTCCATATTGTGCGGTTCCTCTCATTAAGAGGTGGTCTCTGTTTCTCTGCTCATTGATTCTGGAATGGTCTTTTTAAAAAAATGTTTTATTTATTTTTGAGAGAGAGAGAGTGGGATGGGGGGAGGGACGGGGTGGGGAAAAGAGGAGCTGAAACAGGCTTTGCACTGACAGCAGCGAGCCCAATGCAGGGCTTGGATGCACAAACCACGAGATCATGACCTGAACCAAAGTCGGACGTGCAACAGACTGAGCCACCCAGGTGCCCCTGTAATGACGTTTTGAGTCGTTTTGGCCAATAGATTGTGGTGGAAGTGACACTGTCCAAGTTCTGAAGCTGGGCACAACTTGCCCTAAGAGTGTCTGACCCTCCCAATCTACCTCATGTAAATGGACTGCCATGTGAATACACCAGGGCTGGCCTATTGGAGGATGAGAGAACCAAGACCCCATACCCCCACCATTCCCTTCCTCTTTCGCTCTAGCTGATCTCCAGCCACCCTCAGAAGCAGCTAGCTGACCAGCAACAGACCACAGATTCATGAGTGAGCCCAGCTGAGATCATCAGAGGAACAACCCACATGAGCCAAGTCTAAATTGTTGGTCCACAGAACCCTGAGCTAAATAAATGGGTGTATGCTTGAAGTCACTAATATGTAATTCAGCGAAAACTCATACACCATTCCCAAAAACTTTCTGAAAGAGATACTCATGTGTTCTAATGGCATTCAACTCCTTGAAGATGGGAAACCAGACCAATGATTTCCCAAATATCCCACAAATGAGATGAGTGACATCATGGTGTAAAATCAAAGCTCTCAAGACCAAATAAAACTATCCTAGGTAAATTTCATCCTTTACCACTCCACGAGGGAAGTGAGAACCGTATTTAGAAAATTTAAAGTAACTTTATTACTGGGCTTACCAATGCAGCAGAAAATGGGATGATAAAATACCTCCGTAACTCACTTCCATTCCCTTGCCCTTCTCAAAAGTCAACCCGTCCGTGTTCCAGGTCCTAATTTTCATAATTCCCATTACTTTGAATCCCCATTGTAGTCCTCTAACAAAACAACAAAACAGCAGTAACTTCTGCTTATACGTGAATGGTCACAACCACCCCATTAGGAGAGTATGGTTAGACCCATTTTATACAGCAGTAAACCAAGGCTCAGAGAAGTTAAGTAACTTGCCACGGTCACAGGGTGTGACTGGGCTGGAGCTAGGATTTAAGCTACCAGCTGTGTGATTTCACAGCTTATGAATTTTCCATTATGTAACACAACCTCTACGAAATAGTAAGTGCTGAGCTCATAACGTAGACATCTCATGACAATGCAGGCTTAAAACAGAGTGACTATAAATAAATGCAAAAATAAAAATATTTATATATAGACACACACACACACACACACACACACACACACACACACATAGGGGGAGAGAGAGAAAAAGGTGTAGCTGTGACATGCAATACTGCCAAACTTTATGGACTTTGACCAAAGCCTTTCTGCGACTTACAGAGAGATAGAAAGCAGCAAAAATATAAGATCATTAGAATTAGCTTATTATCTAATTACCTAATAAAAGACATCACTGGACCAATTATCTCTGAACCCAAAGCATACACCTGTGAAGACATCAGGAAGGGGAACCATCTGAAATTCACAGGAACACAACCGGCTAACTGTGCATATTTGTGAGCAGTTTTGCCATAACACAACCACTACTAAAGTCAAACATGGGTTTTATTTAAACTAACAAAGAAATATAATCTTATTCATCAATTATTTTGAACTTAAAAGTAAACTATTATTTGACTTTTATTTAAAGGAGAAAAGTAGCCTTAAAAAGTAAACCTGTTTCTGTAAGAAACTTACATTTTCTTTTTTATTTTTAATGTTTATTCATTTTTGAGAGAAAGAGAAAGAGCGTGAGCAGGAGAGGGGCAGCGAGAGAGGGAGTCACAGAATCTGAAGCAGACTCCAGGCTCTGAGATGCTTAACGATTTGAGCCACCCAGGCACCCCGAAACTTACATTTTCAAATGTAATCTTTATGCTCTTCATGAAATTCATTTCCTTCTTCCAAATTATTTATAAACCACAACAGAGAGAAGGGAATTTAAAATTTTCAACTGCCCTTAATTGTCTTGATTGAAATTAATCTGTCCAGTGTCCCTGAGATCTGGCCAGCATACACTTATGGGGGGAAGTACGTTAAGTCCGGTGAATCCAAACTGGGGAAAGAACGCCACCATTTTTTGGTCAAAGCAAAGCGGAGTCGGATTCTGTCTGATTGGGTCAGTTGTCACTCCCTACATCCAAGGGTCCTAGACCTGGGGGTCTCTCGGCCTTTTCCGACTTTGCCCTCTCTGGAAGAGGTCCTTCCTTTCCACCTTTGTGGTACCAGGACATTCAGATACTTCTGTGAACCCGGCTGCTAGGCCTCAACTGTGGCTGTGGTGTTTCAGTCACTCCTTCCCTCCCCATTTCTACATCAGGGGTCTAGACTTTTTCTCCAGTAAGTTGGTCCCTGGAGAAGGAAAGCTTTTTCTTATCTTGCCCAGGGGCACACCTCAGAGATTTTGGATTGTCACCTTGATTGCTATCTCTACCTGATGTCCCTGGAAATTCTCAGGCTTGTCCTTCACCATTTCCTGAAAGATCCCCCATGGCTGACCCGTCAGCACAATGTCCAGATCTCTGTTGCTTGATCTTAGGATGACACCCTCCTGAGGCCCCCAAGGCCAGCTGCCCATCCCCCGAGGCCAGACTCCCTTACTTTTCTGGGCACATTCCTATGGACTCCAACTGACCCCCCGCCCCCCACCGTGTCTCCATGAACCTGTCTCCAGCCCTCCATTTCTCCTTCCCATTAACCCCACTCACCACCACCTCCCCCTTCTGCTTCCCCATGTGCCATCCCGCTGAAAGTCAGGGCCAAAGTCAGGAGACTCTTGTTCTCCAGGGGGAAGCTGCAGAATGTTCGCATTGAAAGGGGCATTGGAGGCTTTTAAATGCAAAACCTGGCTCAATGCAGGGACACTGCCCGTCCAGCACTTCTGAAGATAAAGACCTTACCGCAGCACACAGCACTGCTAGGCAGCTTAAGAGCTAGGCTGCCATACGCGGAACTAAAAGCTGCCTCCTCTGGAACTTGGATGGTTATGGTCTGGACTTTGGAACTTATTTGAAGACTGTCATAAAGGACTCTTGAGTATTGAGTCTCCGATCGTGTCACTCACTTGGATGAACAGCAGGTTCCGGGCTCTCCTTTGTCTGCTTTCCAGCCTGCATCTTCTTCCAGTATCAATTCCCCCCTGCTTCCCCTTGCTCACTCTGCTCCTGGCACCCCTGGCCTCCTCAAGGCTGCCCCAGACCCAACACACACCTTGGGGAACCACTTTCCCCACTTTCCCTGGGTTGAGGGCTCCTTCACCCTCACTGCCTTCAGTCTCAAATGCTGCAAATATCAGAGGGGCCTTCCCTGACCACTCCAGGTAAATGAGCCACCCCACCTGTTTTCTTCCCCATAACACTATCACCTCCTGAGAAATTCCAGATGTGTTTGCCTCCTACCTCCCTCACTAGCACGGCAGCCCCCTGAGGGCCGGGCCCTTGTCTGCTTGATTCCCTGCAGCATTCCCTCCCCCCCAACCCAGAATGCAATACCTGACACAAAGTGCTCCTGACACAGAGTAAGTGCTCCGTGAATCTTCATTCAATAATGGATTCCCACCCCTTCCATACTCACCACTGCCATCACACATGCTGGCCTGCATGTCCCACTCGCGGGGTGATTTTGGACTTGGATTCTGACAGCTTTGAGTCCCTTGGATCTTGAGCCCTCCATCTCCCCTTCCTTCCTTCCTTTCCTCCTATCTGTCCCTTGTTTTCCTCCCCTTCCTGGTCCAGAACCTTCTACCGCAACAAAAGCCTGGATAAGCACATGGCCTATGTCATCTTCTGATTTGCTGATAAGAACGGTGAACAGATAAACTACGACTCCTCTCTCCTTTGATTTTAAGCCAGAATCTACATTCTGTTGACTGCCTCTTAGCAAACCATGCTGTGGCCAGGCCAGTGCTGCTCTCTTCCTATTCACAAAGGAGCTGTGTCATAATCAGCCATAGGTGTTTCCCAGAAATTAATGTCAAGCTTTTCACTTTTCAAAAATCTATACTTTTCAAAAATCTACACTTCTCTCTAGTTTTCTTGTGACACATGCTTCATTTTGGTAATCTTTCTACTGGTTTCTAACAGTCCACGAGACGTTTATACTTGTTCTCCAATTAACACGAATCCTTCTATCTTCTGGATACATTGTTTCATTGTTCATATATTTTCATAGGTTGGATTTAAATATTCTTCTAACTTCATCAGCTATATGTATAGTAGACTCCTTGGTCATAGAGCTCACCTAATTTTTTCCCTGGATCCTTTGGAATCCTCCTCTCTAAATTTCTGACCCAGGGGTCCTTATGTGCAGGTGTTACTAGGTTTGTTTTTATAACCTTAAAATAGAAATGGCCATTCCCCTCTTAGTTCTGGTGGGTAGTTTTTTTGTTTGTTTGTTTGTTTGTTTTATTTTGTTCTTTTAGCCTATTCTGCTCTGTAGAAGAAAGAAAGAAAAAATAAATATGAACAAAGGATGGCAGCACCTAAGTTAAGAATTTCTCACAATCTGCTTTCAGCTGAAACAAATCCCTAGAAAGTGTAAATGTCCCCTGATTCCCTTTAAGTTTACCATGTTAAAGAAACCCTCACTTAATCTCCCGGCCAGTCTGTATACCCAGACTCCCAAGGCACTCGTCACAACCAAGTCCATCCTGTATTTTGACAGGGGCACGTTTTTCTCAGGTGTTTTTTCTTCCCATGCACTTGGAGCAGACATGGGAGCACCTGAGGCTATGGACTCAACAAATACAAGAATTCTAAGACATCCAGAAAAACCAGATCATTCGAGTAGAGGGGGAGGAGGGGGACAGCTGAGATATGCAAGCCAGTCAGACTCTGAATTGTCTGCATAAACTGACTGCTTCCAAATTCTTCTTCTTCTTTTTTTTTTATAATGTTTATTATTGAGAGGGAGGGAGAGAGAGACAGAGCACGAGCAGGGGAGGGGCGGATAGAGGGGGAGACACAGAACCTGAAGCAGGCTCTAGGCTCTGAGCTGTCAGTACAGAGTCCAACGCAGGGGTCGAACTCAAGAACCACAAGATCATGACCTGACAGCCGAAGTCAGATGCTTAACTGACTGAGCCACCCAGGTGCCCTGACTGCTTCCAGAGTTTTCCAATGCTATGCTTTCTTTCAGATTATAGAGATTCAGAAACCAGTAGTGAGTAAACTCCAGTTCTGCTACAGAGATTATCCAACAGGGGAAAAGAGATAGGTGAGCTGACTGCCTATGCAAAGACACTGGAAATGCAACCGTCTCCAAAACCAGAGTCAGGTCAGGGGACGCTGCTGCGGACGGTGCCCCCCAATAGGTCCGACCATTGCTGACTCCCCCAAGCACACCCTCTGCAGATAACTCGCCATTTCCTTATAAATAGAAGTTTCTCGTTCTCCTCCTCCTCTCTCAACACACATCATACACACAGAGTACACAGATACATTTACATTCATGATAGGTGAACAAAAGCCATAAAAGACAGAGAAACGTTGAATTCTGCTAGTATAAGCATTTGGGTTTTTTCCTGTAGAATAATTAAATGAAATCAACGACAGAAGCTACTTGATTCTGAGGTTTTAGAGTACACCCATGAAATATTAGAATATTATTCATATTAAAATATTAAGTGAGGCATGCCTGGGTGGCTCAGTCAGTTAAGCATCTGACTCTGGCTCAGGTCATGATCTCACGGTTCACGAGTTCAAGCCCCGAGTTGGGCTCTGTGCTGATGGCTCAGAGCCTGGAGTCTGCTTCGGATTCTGTGTCTCCTTCTCTCTCTGCCCCTCCCCTGCTCACTCACTCACTCACTGTCTCTCTCAAAAATAAATAAACATTAAAAAAATTTGTTTTTAATATTAAGAGAGCCCACGAGTGATTAGGCCAATCTGACTGGTTCTTTCAGAATTATTTCCTCAGGCCACTTTACAAAGAATCATGCTCTCAGAGAGCACTGACTAAACTATCTTTAGAGAAGGAACACGGCCTGTGCCAGGAGCAAGGAGCCCAGAACAGGAAGCCCAGGATCCCATCCGAAGGATGCACCTGCCTGCAGCGTTTTGGCCCAGGTCACAAGCCCTCTTCTGTGGTAAAGTGAAGGAACCAGAATGACCTCTCAAGTCTCACCCCACCTCACCCTGTCTGATTCTACATCTGAAGAGGAACAAAATAAAGTGCTGTTATCTATGCCAAAAGCAGCAACTGGGAGATAGGTCCACCGAATCTAGCCGTCTAGCCCAGGGCAGGAATTCTGCACTTAGTTCCTTCGGGTCACTGTAACAAAATACTGCAGGCTGGCCGGCTTAGAAACAACAGAAATTTATTTCTCGCATTCCAGAGGCTAAGAAGTCCAAGATCAGGGAGCCAGCAGATTCAGTGCCTGGTGAGAGCCCCCTTCCTCAGAGACTGCAACTCCTCACCGTGTCCTTATGAGGCAGAAGGGGCTAGGGCTCTCTCTGGGGTCTCTTACAGGTGCTAAATCATATTCACCTCCCAAAGGCCCCACCTCCAAACACCATTACGTTGGGGGTTAGGATTGTCACATGCGAATTTTGGGCAGACGTAAACATTCAGTCCACTGCAAGCATGTATCAGAATCACCTGGTGGGTCGATTAAGACCCAGATGCCAGGGGCTCACCCCTGGAGTTTCTAATTCAGGAGGTCTGTGGTGGGGCCCAGAAATATGCATTTCTAACCAGTTGTCAGATGTTGTTGCTGTCCGTGGAGCAGATGTGGAGAACTGCTCTCCAGGGAAGGGACGTGACATTCACTGATGGGATCGGGGACTTTGGGAGCTCGGGGGTGGGAAGGGTGCCAGCCAACCAAGGCAAAGAAGCCAAAGACACAGACCACAGAAAGGGATAGCCATGAAATTCTTCCAGAAAGTGAAAAATAGGGCAAACTGCATCTTCTTAAGTTATATCCTAATGCATATTACCTAAAACTTGGAAAATACATGTTACTTTCATTGTAGATCTTGTTTAAATACTTTTTAAAAAACACAGAAAACCATGTCCTATTAAGCTTAGCTTGTGATGTAATGCTCTTCCAGAAAATAGGTAAAAACAAAAGCAAATTTAGTCAACAAAGAACCGGAAATAATATTGACCTGTCAGCACAGAGCCTGACATGGGGCTCGAACTCCCGAACCGTGAGATCACGACCCTAGCTGAAGTCGGACACTTAACCCACAGAGCCACCCAGGTGCCCTGAGAATGTCTCACATCTAACTGCAAAAAGTGCAATGTGGCGATTTCACAAAGAGCCAACAATAACGCATTTTGCCTCAGTTTCATGCCTCTAGAGTGAAAAATAATAAAAATTAGGAAATTTAAAAAAAACCCAATTGGACACAAAAGGGAAGAACCTGTGTACTATGAGAGTCAATTAGAGTTTCCCTGCAAAAGGTTTTTATTAACAAGCTACAAGAACTGTGGTCCTGGATCAGTTTCCTGCTTCCAGATTCTACATGTGAGTAGCACTCTCCTTGAAGCAACGTCCCTCCCAACATACAGACTCTAAGTGTCTGGGAATGGGGGCATGCAAAGAGGGTGCTATGGACTGAATACCTGAATCCCCCTAAAATTCATATGTTGAAGCCCTAACTCACAGTGGGATGGTATTTGGAGGTGGGGCCTTTGGGAAGCAATTGGGTTAAGATGAGGTTGAGAGGGTGTAGTTCCCCTGATGGGATTAGTGCCCTGATAAGGAGACCAGAGAGCTGCTCACTGGTACTTGCTTGTAAGCAGGCTCTCTCTCCCTCTCGATCTCTCTTTCCCTCCCTCTCTTCCTCTCTCCTCTTTGATCTTTCTCTCTCTCTGCCTCTTTCTTTCCCTTTCTCCCCCGCCATCCCCCGCCCTTTCTGTCTTCTCCTCCCTTTCCCTCTCCCTCCCTCTCTCTCTCTCTTTGTCTGCCCTCCCCTCCTCCCAGCCCAAAGGAGAGAAATGAGTTTCTGTTGTTCAAGCCATCCAATCTATGTCTTTTGTTATGGCAAATCAGCTAAGTCAGAAGGCAATGAATGTAGGTCATCCCAGCAATTTGGGGCTCTGAACTCATAATCAAGGAAGCTTCATATACCTAGTGACAATTTATCTAACTTCAGGCCAAGGGCCAGGAAAAGAGTCTCTTCAATATAATAATGCCATCACGCCCACAGCAAATCTCAGACAGAATAGACGCCAGACTTGGTTTGGGTCCCGGTTCTCCTCCCAGAGTGGCTGCACTTCCTGCCCCTGGCTTCTCCCTAATGCTAGTCTCAAACAGGTGCTGTCCCACAGGTGCTGCCCCGTAAGGCTCAGCACCAAGTCACCCCGCTATTCGCTTGAACCTGATGGGGCAGTTTGGCTCCGGCATTCGGATTCTCTCCCAGATCCCCAATGCCATGGCTTCCAACCAGAGTTTGGCTTCTGATCACCATTCCCTGCCTGCCAGTTCCCAGCAACAGGAGACCTGCCTGAACTCCTTTCCAAAGGATCTTCATCCACTGACAGATCAGCCTCACGCTGGCCACCTGCACGAACTTACAGCCACCGCCTACCTGCAATTCCCTTCACTGCAGACCTCCACCCATGCCACTGCCACCCATGTGCCACACTGCCTCCACTGCCACCCATGTGGCAACACCATGTAAACACCTAACAGCTACTGTGCTCTCTCTCTCTGCCTCTCAAAAATAAATAAATGTAAAAATAAATAAATAAATACATACATACATAAATAAATAAAGTTAAATAATTCAACTATACTCAAATATAAACAAACCAACAAACACAAAAGTTAAATAATCTTACCAAAATCATACAGCCAGTCAGTATCTTAACCTGCGTGCTTGGCTTCAAAGTCATAGTCTTCCTATTATGCCCTAGTGCCATTTTCACTCTATCCTGGTGCACCCTGTCCCTTCCCTAGGTTCCAGGGCTGATACCTTCCTGGACTGGAGCCGGCCACTCTTACATCCATCCATCCTCTTAGCCTCATGCAGTGCCACCCAGGCCTCCGGCAACAGGGTCCACAGCTAGGTCAGCACCCCGCCCCCATACACCTCCTTAACCCCATCGCCTGATCGCTGTCTCAACCTGTTAATTGAATCCAGTTTGGCAGCTCCCCCCTGCCACACCACCAATTTCCAGGCTGAAGCACAGAATCATTACACTGCGTAAGAACGAGTCTTGTACGGGGAGGAGGAGGAGAGGAGGGAGAAAGGAGAGGAAGGGAAAAAAGAAAATGAGGAAGGAAAAAGAGAAAGGAAGGAGAAGAAAGAACTTAAGAAACAGAGTTGAAGCGAGGGAAGGAAGGAGGAAGAATGAAGACGTGGTGCCCAGTAGGACAACACGTGTCAAGTAAGGACGTGCGTGTGTGTGGCTGCTTCGTCAGGAGGGACAGAAACTCTGGAACTGTAGCACAAGCCCTGGGCTTCCGAGTTGGGCCAAAGCAAACTGTTCCTAGTATGAGAATTACAAATCGTAAAAGCCATGTTTGCCCTTTCATCAGACACTGGATAAGGAAAGAATCCAGCCATAAAAGGCATTTGGGGCACAACCAGGGCAATTTGAGCATGGGTATATTAGAAAAGAGCAGGGCACTGACTTTCAATTGTTTTTTGAGTCCCTATGAAGTTGTTCAGGAGTATGTCTTTGTTCTTCAAAGATACCTGCTAAAGTACTTAGGATGAAATGTGCTAACGGCTCAACTAACTGTTAAAGGGTGAGCAACCCAACACAACACACACAAAGACAGAAACACAAGCTAATATAGTAAAATGTTCACAACTGGTGAATTTAGTTGAAGGATGTAGGTCTCCCTTGTACTATTTATTTTTACAACTTTTCTCAGGCCTGAAGTTTTTCAAAATAAAAAAGTGTAGGGAGGGGCACCTGGGTGGCTCAGTTGGTTAAGGTTAAGCATCCGGCTCGTGAGACGGAGCCCCGAAGCGGGCTCTGCACCGACAGCCCAGAGCCTGCTTGGGATTCTCTCCCTCCCTCTCTCTCTGCTCCTCCCCTGCTTGCTCTCTCTGTCTCTCTCTCAAGATAAATAAACTTAAAAAGTAAAATAAAAGGGGCGCCTGGGTGGCTCAGTCAGTTAAGGATCAGGCTTTGGCTCAGGTCACGATCTCACGGTTCGGGAGTTCGAGCCCCGCGTCGGGCTCTGTGCTGACAGCTCTGAGCCTGGAGCCTGCGTCGGACTCTGTGTCTCCCTCTCTCTCTCCCCCTCCTCTGCTTGCACTCTGTCTCTCTCTCTCAAAAATAAATAAACATTAAGAAAAAAAATTTAGAAAAAAAATAGATAAATAAATAAATAAAGAGTAGGGGGAAAAATACAAATTAGCCCCAACCTAAGAAACCAAACTTCCATAAGCCTCAGGACATTTCCATTTACCCGACAAGTTCCTCCCACTGATGCCGAAGGTACTACTGTATGGGGATTACGGGCGCATCCAGCCCTGGATTCAGGCTACCCTTGCAGAGACACTATCACCGATGAGCAAAACAAGTTCCTAAACCTCTTCCAACCTCAGTTTCCTCCCCTGTAAAAGGGGCCCGAAATCATACCCAACCCAAGGGGTTGATTATGAGAGGTAAAGGAGATAGTTCACAAAAGTTACTATTACGTTATGCATACGAGAAGGGACAAAGTGACACTACCCCCACTTAAACTGCTGAAAAAGAATCCCGGAGGATAGGCCGACTATTTTATCTTAGAATTTTTTTTCTCTCTCCCTCCTATGCAAAACACAGAGAAGCAATTTCAGAAACAGGGCATGTGCCAAAACACACAGATGTTGGAATGGGTCCATATGTCACATCTGTAATGGGAGAACGGGGTGACGCCCCCCTACCACACAAAGCTTCCTACAAACGCTGTTTTTAACTTTACGTTCAGGGTAAAGTACTTGCAGTGAAGAAACAGCAGTTGTGGGAAAGAAAACCGAGCCTCCTTCTGCAAACAGGGCAGTTCACGGAGCAGGGGCAGGGGGCTAGGTGGGAAACCCGAAGTCAAAACAGATCCCTTCTTTTGGCAGGAAATGCTCAGGCAGCTCAGGCCAAGGACCTGGAGGGCTGGCTTCTCCCCTCCCCACAATAACGGCCCTGATGCCGAGTGCGGCCCAGACACAGCACATTCCTTGGGGCTGGAGAGTGGGCGTGGGGCCAGCAGCCGTTAAACACCACTTTTGTATCCTCCAGCAAGAATGTCTGGAACCAACAGCATGTGCCTTGTTCTAAGAACAGATTTCTCCTCTAGCTATTTCTCCAACTTACAGAAGAACTGTTATACGGAGCACATCCACCTATACACAGCACTTACTTTCAAACTGTGTGCCTCAGTGTGAAACACTTGGGAATAGCCATATTTTGTAAAAGCCTAGAATGTGACATGCTTCCAACATCATCAGTAGGAATGTAATCCCTCAATTCAGTTAGCAGGAATATTTGAAACACACACAGATTTCAAAGAAAACAATGAAGTCTACACAGAGCCTACAGTTGCCCGTGTATTTCCAGAATTTGAGCTCTATATTTAAAAAAAAAAAAAAAGAGTGGTAGAAGACTTAGAAGTTGTTACACAGGGCGAGGCCGCTCCCTCTGGGGCAATGCTGTGACACGTGAGTGCACACAGAACTCAAGGCCTGACGCCTTGCAGTCAGAATACCCTGGGTCCCCTTTCCCGTTACAAACCATCGTATCCTAGGTTCTTCCGACCTTAATCACGGACTTCTCTGCACAGTCACAAAAAGCACTGGGATGTTTATAATGCGTATTCTGGCTCTTCTCCCCTGTCTGAGATTATTAATTAAAAATTACGCAAACAGATTTAAAAGAGGGGGGAAAAAAGAGGGGGAAACACCAAAATTGTAACACTTGAATATTAGTTGAGAAATACAAAACATACAATGAATACTACACAGCCATTAAAAAGTGATAGGGGGGCACTGGGTGGCTCAGTCAGTTAAGCAACGGACTCTTGCTTTCGGCTTAGGTCACAATCTCGCAGTTCGTGAGTTTGAGCCCTGCATCGGGCTCTGTGCTGACGGTGACGAGCCGGCTTGGGATTCTCTCTCTCTCTGCCCCTCCCCTGCTCGTGCTCTCTCACTCTCTCTCTCAAAATAAGTAAATAAATTAAAAAAAAAAAAAAAGAAGTGATAGACAACGAATAAAGGGAACAAACTGGTGGTTGCCAGAAGGGAGGTGGGTAGGCGGATAGGTAAAATAGGTGAAGGGAATTAAGAGTACAGTCACCATGATGAGCACTGAGTAACGTAAAGAATCGCTGAATCACTGTCTTGTACACCTGAAACTAATGTAACACTGCATGTTAATTAGACTGGAATGAAAAAAAAGTAATAGGTAAGTATTAACATAAGAGAAACGTCTATCACTGGATGTAAGAGAGTATGACATAAAAGTTAAATGAAAAATATTAATTATATATAATATATATTATTAAATATTATTAAAATATTAATTCTATATAATATATATAATATAATTATATATAAATATATATATAAAAGAAATATTGACAGAAGAATGTCTGAATGCTAATGCAACAGAAATTTACACCAGTTTTAGGGAGATATAATCAGTTTCTGAGAGATGTCTTTTTTATTTTTCAGTTTCTGTAATGGGGTAATATCCTTTTTGTAATAAACAATAATAAGTTCTTCTTTATATACATATTTTTCTTCATTTTATTAATTTTTTGTTTTAATTATTTTTTAGATGTAATTTATTGTCAAATTGGTTTCCATACAACACCCAGTGCTCATCCCAACAGGTGCCCTCCTCCCTGCCCATCACCCACTTTTCCCTCTCCCTCACCCCCATTATAAATACATATATATACACACACATATATTTGTTTATTTATTTTTGAGAGAAAGAAAGAATGGGTGAGGGGAAGACAGAGAGAGAAAGGGAGAGAGAGAATCCCAAGCAGGCTCTACGTGGTCAGTGCAGAACCCAACGCAGGGCTTGATCTCATGAACTGCGAGATCATGACCTGAGCCAAAATCGAGAGTCAGACGCTTAACCGACTGAGCCACCCAGGCGCCACTAACGGTTACTCTTGATTTTAAAAAAAGTAAAAGAATGAATCTATAATAAGGGCAGATTTCTGATTATGAATTCAGTATTTATCTAAGGGAATTAAACACCAAGGTATGCTCTGTAACATTTAATACATTCAATAAATACATTGTACGTCAACCAACACAGGAAGTATTTCCACACTAGCAAATTCCCATATGGATACCCTCGCAACAAAGTTCTCCTGTTACCTTTGGTAGAGTTCCCAGTTGCCAACACAGGGATAGAGGCTTTTGGGCCCTTACAAGAATTATCTATATATGAGGAAACGTGTGCTCTTGTGGGCATGTGTATGCATACACACACACACCTTCCAGAAAATTGAAGAAATAGCCTCATATGAAAGACTAACATGATTTGAAATTCCTCAGCTAATGATGGACTTAGTCAGAGACAGCCCTACTCCCATTTTTGCCTTGTGTAGAAGACTTGGGTCCTCAGGGCCAGCGACACTGGGTGTTCTCTGAATTGCACAAGCTCACAGTGCGTGTGTGCTCAAAGTTGATAAGCTTTTACGAAATCAGCTTAGTACCACAGCAAGGAACACAAAACACAGTTTTCTAGACAGTGACCCACAGGTGCCCATTCTCTTTGGACACACTGGGGATGCACGTGGCCCCTGAAAGCCAGAAGAACACATTGCTAGGGCAAGTTAGTCTACTGTGTTCCTCGGACGGAGTAAGCAGCCAAAGGTAACAGGAGGTGCCGTATAGCCAGGAAAGCAGAAGCATGGGACCATCTGGCACCAGATACATTATTATGTCCAGAGACTCAGTATGTTAAATCTGGGACATCGTAAGGGACAGGTTACGTTTCCTAACGCCACGTAGGCAAAAAGTGAGAAAGGCAAGAGGGGTCTCAGTCAGCCGGGGCTTCATAATTCAATCTCAAACCCTTCCCTTAGAAACTCACTTTCATTGTCAGGGTGCCTGGGTGGCTCAGTCGGTTAGGCATCCAACTTGGGCTCAGGTCATGATCTCCTGGTTTGTGGGTTCCAGCCCCGTGTCGGGCTCTGTGCTGACAGCTCAGAGCCTGGAGCCTGCTGCACATTCTGTGTCTCCCTCTCTCTCTGCCCCTCCCCTGCTCATGCTCTGTCTCTCTCTGTCTCTTAATAATAAATAAATGTTTTTTTTTTTAATTTTTTTTCAACGTTTATTTATTTTTGGGACAGAGAGATACAGAGCATGAACGGGCGAGGGGCAGAGAGAGAGGGAGACACAGAATCGGAAACAGGCTCCAGGCTCTGAGCCATCGGCCCAGAGCCCAATGCGGGGCTCGAACTCACGGACCGCGAGATCGTGACCTGGCTGAAGTCGGACGCTTAACCGAACCGACTGCGCCACCCAGGCGCCCCAAATAAATGTTTTAAAAATTAAGAAAATAAAGAAATTCACTTTCATTGTTTAATTTTCCATACAGAGCCTCTGATTAATGACTCTCCCATCCATATTCACAGTTACATTCTCCAGTAGTTAATTATGCAGGTTTTCACAAGATTACTAGTGAACTGAAAGCATTTTATGAGTTGCCAGTGTATGTTCTGAAGAGCATTTCCAGACCAATGATTGCACATCACTGACTCTGCTGGGGCCAAGCAGGAATTGGTGGGGAATGAGAAATGATAGCAGAAGGAACTGATGTGAAGCAGAAATATCCATATTATAATATCATAAATAAAAGCAAAGAAATAATAGAAATAGAAATAATTGGAAAGAAAAGTAAAATGTCAAGCATCTGCTTCTTAAAAAAAAAACAATCCCCTTGTGTAAAAGAAAAAAAAAGCAAATAAAAAGACCTGTCCTCTCTACTCCATTGGGTTCATCCACTGAACAAATATTTCTGTGTGCTCAGTACTGGGATACAATGGTGATAAGACACGAACAGATCCTTGCTCTACTGGAACTTACACTAATGGGTGAGAAGATGTCCATCAGTCAAAATAATGAACAGAGAATATAAAATGTTATAATGCCTCTGGAAAAAAGGCAGCCAGATCTCCAAGAGCAGCGAGAGTTGAGTCATAAGGCTCAAGCTCAATCTAGCAGATAAGCAGCAGTTAGGTGGGCAAAGGGGAGAGGATAAGAGTACTCCAGTCAGAGGGAAAAGTATGTGTAAAGGCCCTGTGGCAGAAAGAAATATATTTTAAAAACTTACAAAAGGGAATGGATTTTTAGGGCTGGAGCACAGATGGCCAGGGCAAAGCTATATAGACAACAAGCCACAGAGGGAGATCTGGGCCTTATTAGGATTTCTTTTTTAATCATAACAGCAATATAAAGCCATTTATAAGTTTAAGGAATGACAGTGACCTAGTCAGATTTGTGTTTCAAAACATTTCTCCTAAATTTGGAGATCATGGGAAGAAGACAAAATAGATGTGGGGAGAGTGGTTCATAGGTTACTACAATAGTCCTGGTAACAGATGGGGGTAGCTTTGCCCTAATGAGGCAGCCAAGGAGACGGGAAGAAGGGAATGGAGTCAAGACACTTAGGAGGAAACATCCGTAGGAGACTCAGTGACAGACTGAATATGAGGGTTTAGGGAGAGGATGTCAGGGGGCTCATAGGTATCTGGCCTGCCCAAGTGGATGAGTGACTACACCCTTCACCAAGATAAGGCATAGGTTTTAGGTAGAGCCTGGGGGAGAGAAGGAGCACAGATTCAGTGTTGAAGAATGGCCCAATGGACAGACAAGCTAGCAACTGGATAATCAGGTCTTAGAGAGAGATCCAGGCTAACGACAGAAGTTACAGGCCTATCATAATGTAGATGGTAATTGAAACAACAGCAGAAGTTGCTCAAGGAAAGGTTACAGAGGGAGAGGAGACGACATTTGGGCATCACGCCCTGAGATTCTCAAACCCTTTTACAAGATTGTCTGACTCAAAGGAGATAAGGCATATGAATGTATTTTATAAACCTTAAAGCATTAGAAAAAGTAGATACTATAAAAGCTGAAAGGACTTGGAGACTAATATTTCTCTGTATTTTATAGGTGTGGAAACTGAAAGAGAAGTTACAGATCAAGCTCAACAACGCCATTAGTTGTGTAGACAGATTGGGAAGGAGTTTAATCCATATGAAAGCTTCAAAAAGTCCCGGAGAACAGACTGTCTGAGTTCTCTGTGAGCCCCAGAGGCTCTGGGAAAGGAGGCTGAGAGTGACTCATAATCGGCAGGGTATTTCTTTTCGGCAACCCACAAATGAGTCCCATACTTTGGCCTCTGCAACACGCTGGCTGCAGCTCCCAAGGGGCTGGCGGACACACTGTAACCTCACATCTGCAGGACTCATGCCCCATCTCCCTCCCTTAAAGGGTCTTTGTTGTTTGCTCCCCAGCCCCACAGGCAGGACAGAAGGGCCTTTGCTTTGGTACTCCTTAGAAGCAGCACGAAGTTTGGGGAGCAGGAAAGTGAGAAAGAGACTTCATTCTGCACATTTCTGGGAGGACCGGGACCCATGACTCAGTGGGAAGTAAAACACAGGCACCACACAGCACACTCTCCTTGAGGCACTGTTCCTCTCCGTTGCCTCAACGCCCAATTGTAAACTAGCAGGAAAGAGAGGGGCAATCAGGCCTTGCACAAAACAGCTTTTATTTTTCTCTTAGGAAAACAGTTCTGAGCCATATCCATTTGCTAGAATTAAAAGTGATTTCATCCCCAAAACAGTGACCTTAGAATCACTCTGTCCAGCTGCACAAATCAAATGCAATTCAGTTCAGGCCATTGAGAAAGACACAGAGTGGGAGGCTGGACCAGATGACCCTCAATGCTTCTCAGCTCCAAGATCCTGCTCCTACATTGAAGAACCAGATGTTCCTATAAAAGAAGTAGCATCTTTCAAAAACACCTATTTTTTTTTTCCTCTGCTAATATGTGAATTAATGGCACTCAGAATTTCAATTAATCAAGTTTGGGTTCAACATGGATATTTTATCAGCCAGGAGTTTGCTCTCACCTATTTTCTCTCTGGGGCTTTCTTAGGGTCCCTTTCCTAAATATACAATGGCCATCAGGCACCAGGCCTGTGCTCACACCTGCTGACCCAACACTCTTTTCCACAGAACAGATGCAGTCTCTCTCCACCCATCTCAAACATCAGGCCTTAGGTGGCATCGGCCCCAAATTAATCATCTGGAGAAGTGTGGGAGGTTTTTCTTTTTTTTCTTCAACATTCTAATTTGAAAAATGTCAATCAGAGCAGAGTTGAAAGAATTCTGTAATGAACACTACATGCATACCACCTAGATTCTACCATTAACGTTTTATTGTTCTTGCCTTACCACAAATCTGTGCACCAATCTATTCATTCATCACCCCATTTAATTTGTGTTATAAATTGCAGACCTCAGTGTAAATACAAATCTGACCTGGGGACTATTTAAAAAACTCCTATGCCCTACCTTCAAAAAAATCTGATTCTGTCTTGAGTGGGGCTCAGGCATCTATATTTTTAAAAAAATCTCCCCAGGTAATTCCAATATGTAGGTAATGGGATAGGCAAGAATGCGTCACTTCCCTTGAGCCCTGACCAGTAGGAGTGGGACACGCCAGAGGGTGGAGACAAAAGAATTCTACAAGCTATGCAGCTTGCAGTACTCAGCTTTCCTATATGCACACACCAACACACACAACAAACACAAAGGGCAAAAGATGCGGAGGTGGGGGTTGGAAAGATTTGCCTTTATTCCCTTAGAACCAAGGTAGCAGTGGGTGGTGGTGGTGGTGGTGGTGGTGGTGGGGTGTGCTGGGAGAATTTGGGTGTAAAGACACCCCCTGAGCTGGCTTACACCCTGGTGCATCACCCCTGCCCAGCTGCCTCCCTCCATCCTTGCCAATTTCCTTCTCCTCCTTACACTGCCTCCTATCTACAGCAGAAGGCTATAGAGTTGCAGGGCTTCTCAAAATCTAGCAAAAAGAAAATTAGCAATAAACTCTGCCTAGGTTTCTCAGTGCAGAAATCCAGAAGGAGAATGCCTTAGTGGTAGCAGCTATTGAAACGGCAACATCCTCTGTTCTGCTTGAAGACCCAGAACATACATATGCGGTAGTTATGCAACAATGCAACAATTTCAAGATAAAACTATGAAGACAGGGGCACCTGAGCGACTCGGTCCGTTAAGTGACTGACTCTTGATTTTGGCTCAGGTCACAATCTTGGGGTTCCTGAGTTTGAGCCCCCATCAGGCTGTGCACTGACAGTTCAGAGCCTTCTTGGGACTCTCTCCCTCTCTTGCTCTCTCAAAATCAATAAATAAACTTAAAAACAAACCTCTTGGGGACACATAATACTTACAGGGGTTCAGAAAAAGGAATGACAGGGGCGCCTGGGTGGCGTAGTCAGTTGGGCGTCCGACTTCAGCCAGGTCATGATCTCGCGGTCTGAGTTCGAGCCCCGCATCGGGCTCTGGGCTGATGGCTCAGAGCCTGGAGCCTGTTTCGGATTCTGTGTCTCCCTCTCTCTCTGCCCCTCCCCCGTTCATGCTCTGTCTCTCTCTGTCCCAAAAATAGATAAACGTTGAAAAAAAAAAAATTAAAAAAAAAAAAGAAAAAGGAATGACAAATAGTGGTTATGAGAAGAATCTTGGTATAACCCACAAGGCGTCTAATCAAATAACTAGCAGCAATTTCAGAAAAGCCTGGATATTAATTTCATGTTGAAGACAACAAACAGATAGACAGAAAATCAATCATATGCAGCAACACCAATAAACCTTGTTGTTTAAGAAATGTAGAAGCAGTATCCCGCAGTGCCTTTTAATTTGCACTTAATACTTTAGAATCAGGGAGCACTCTTAACATTTTCTAAATTGATTCCACATAAAAAAAAAATCATTTAATCCTCATACCAACCCCGTGAGATCAATGGGTATTATCATTCCACTTTACAAATGAAGCAAATGAGGCCAAGATAAATAAAATTAAGTCAGAGACTACTGAGCTCCATGAACCCAGAATGTAATTACCTGACTTCTAGCCACATTTTTGTAATCCAAAAACACTTTACAGAAAAACTACAATCAAGGTCAGATAGAACAAGCTCTCTTAAAACAGACTGAGCAATGGAAAAGATGAGCTTGAAAAGTAGTCAAGACAAAGCAAATAAAATGTCCTGATGCCATTTCTGGTTCTCATTCCAGCAGCATTTCAGATGGGTGCAGAAACAGCACCCTTTTTATGAAACGTAGATAAACCAGAACCCCAGAGAGCCGTGCCTGGGTCTGGACAATCTCAGCATAGTTGATGTGGGTTGAAGCCTTTGTTGGATTTCTATGGACCCGGGGAGAGTCCATGATCTATCTCTGAATGGCCTATAAAGACATCTACTTTGAGAGCATCAATTTGCTAGATGGAATGCTGCTTGATTCACAAATCACATAATAAAGCCAATTAGATCTTAAAAACTAAAAGACACCTACTTTGTGTTTTTTGCTTTCATTTATTGGCAGGACATGGGGGAACAATTTTTAAAAAACAAGAGATTCACACAAAAATCTATATTCCTGGCTTCTTTTAAAGCCAGGTACCTTGCAACTCTGGGTCCAATTTCCTATGTGGCAACAGCCTGTTGGGGTTCAGTGACTGCTGCCTCCTGTGAATAGGTCCTGAGGTCTCCCAGATCTCTCCAGTTCCTCTTGCTCCCTAAGGCCCCCCTACTCTGACCAGCTTCACTCCCTGACAGCTTCACTGCCTACCCACCTGGCCCCTGAGCTCAACTCAACATGAAAGCTGATGGTCCAGGAAAGAGCTAATGGTCAGCCCTGATGCTATATGAAGGTTAGTAAGTCAGGTCACATTGTTTTCGAATGGCAGGGAATAGGCAAAGTATATAGTAGGACATTGGTCAGGCCTTGACACTGGGGAGCAGGAAGCCGAATGACCCAATCCACTGCTATTCCCACTAAATGATGAGGAATGACAGGAGATGAGGCTGTTCGAGGAGGGCAGCAGAGGTGATAACACCTGAGGCAGGGGCTGGGTCCCCACGAGTCTGTGCTTCCCCAAATCGTGGTGCATTGTGATGCTGGGCGCAGAGTACTGCTCGAGAAAGATGTGTGGAAATGGAGACTTGGATGACAATTTCAGAGACATGTGCATTCATTTGACCAATTGCCTGTGAGGGCCTAGAAAGAGCAGAAAAATAAGGGGAAAGGTGCTGGTAGGAGGTTACTGAGAACTCAGAAGTCATATGCCAAAACTGAAGAGTCACGAGTAGTAACTGATGCTACTCTGGGAAGAAGGAAAGTCAAAATAGTTGTGTCTTAAGTGCGACAACTGAGGAACTGGCAGCGTCTGCCTGGAATGCCCTATTGAGAAGGGCTAGGGTCAAGTGTGAGCTCAGAAAGGAGAAGAGGAGGGCCCAAAAGCAGATGTCTGCTGCAGGTGAGGAGGGGGCGAGGGCACCAGAGGTGCTGTGCACCCATCATCTCTGATCCAGTCATCCCAGCTCTAGCATGCTTTCTTTATTATAGGGAAACTTCAGCTTTTAGTTTTACTCTCCTACTTCTACCCCAGGGTTAGGACAGGGCAAACTCTGCCAGGGTAGACTAGGCAAAGTGCCATGAGCTCAAGCCATCAGGCCAAGATATCCCAAAGCATGGGTTGCAGCCCGTCCCACTGGACCTTAATTTCAGAACAGGATTGCTGCCCTGTAGGGCTGACCCCCAAGGGCTTCACGGGGGGCCAAGTCAGTTTCTTGGGCTCTATCTAGCTTGACCTGGCATCAGCGCTTGGTGCACTGTGGCAGGGTTGGGGTCCATCAGCCTGACAGGAAGGGCAGCAGGACACCTTGCCAGGGGTTCTCAAATATTAATGCACATGGGAATCAGCTGAGGAGCTGATTATCATCCAGAAAGTCTGGAGTAGGAGCTGAGACTGTGATCAGGGACAAACTCCCCCACGGGTCTCATACTATCAGTCCATGGACACACTTGGAGTAGCGAAGCTTCAAGCCAGCAATTCTCAATCCTTATTTCGTTTTGGAATCACTAGGGAAGCTATTAAAATTTCCTGCTGCCCAAGCCTCATCCAAGAACCAACTGGATCAGAATCTCTTGGGCTGGGACCCACACATCAATATTTTTTAGGCAGTCAGGTAATTATCACACGTAGCCAAGATCCAAAACCATTGCTCTAGGCCATGGGATGGTCACAGCTGGAGCTTCACAGTTCCAAGGTGTTCATCCGGCCTGAAGCAACTAGGGGTTGGGATCAGCCACAGAGGTGATCAGAGGCCTAGTTAAGGTCTTGATCTGGTGGCCACACCCCTAGGCCTGGACAAACACAACTGGGGAAAGGGTGGGAATGTTTGCCGGTGCCCAGGGCTTCCCCCATGCATCACAGACACCTGTAAATAGCAAACCTAGATCCAGATTCCCAACCAGTGGACCAGGCTCCTAAAATACATAACTGGCTCATGAATGTTTGCTCCAGAACTGGTAGAGCTACAGGCTAGAAGTCCCCAGTATTACAAGTGTGGGGGAGGGAGACAAGAAAGGCAAAACAGGGAAGAAGTTTTCCACTGCTTACCAAAACAATTCCTCATTGCTATGTAAGAGTGACTAACTCTTCCTGTAAGCTACTCCTGCTCTTTATACATTGGCCCAGCTACTCCACACGTGAACCCTTCTGAATCCCTAGCCGATCCATACATTTGGAAAGTCAATTCTGCAGTTTCCAAGCCCTCCCCCCCCCCTGCAAAGACCCTTAATGATGCATAGCATTATTGTGACCACCTCCAGAATGCCATCATCGGCTGAGGCCCACAAGTCCTTGCAACGAGGTAGAAGAATCTAAGAACAGATTCCAAACTCTGAGCTCAGGTCCTCACGCTGTCAGGACTGAGCAAAGCTCTAAAAACTGTGGCAGAGTCAGAGCACAGTCAAGAGAAGAAGGGAAGGGACTAGGTGAGAAGAAGAAAGGAGGAGAGCAAAGGACACAAGAATGGAAAAAGAGGGACAGGAAGGAGACAAGAAGAGGAGGCCTGGGTGGGAAATGGGGAAATGGAACCCAGGAAAAGGTCTCCACTCTTTCAGGGACTGTGCCCAGGTCAGCAGGGAGCCAGCCCTAGGCTAAGCCCAGATTCTAGGAAGGTCTGCGCTTTTAAAATGTCTTATGTTTACCACATTTCAAAAGTGATTTCAATGGCTTAAAGGAAACATATAATATTAGGTCAAATAAAATTCAAAATGGATGGAGAGAAGAAGTCGTGATGAAGTCGAGAGAAGAAGTCGAGGACCAGGAAGCAGAGGAGAAAAACTTAAGGGCAAGCTGGCTTCAGCACTGGGTGTTATGAACAAGTACATGAGCCAGAGCCCTCCATTTATGGTCAGAAAAGACAGCTTCAACTTTTGTCTGCTTTGAGTCAGTATCTTGAGAGTACTACGAAATGTCTTTAATAAGTAAGATTTGGCTTTTGGCATATGATGTAAACTGCTCGTTTTGTAATGAATCCTCCAAAAGCCCCAAAAAAGTTGAGGGGGTGGACTTTGTTTCCAAGAAGACAAAAAGGTTAGGTTTCAGAGACAAAGTGCTGATTGCAGGTGAAGCTCCCCTTAGTGCTTGGGGAGGTAAGGTCACCTGTCAGCGGTCAGGGTCTGATTAGCGTACAGCAGCAGCAAGAGGGAGCAGGGCTTCCCCGGAACATTCTGGGGGATGGACAGCAGCACGGCAGCGGTTCTGGGCCATGCCTACAAGATGCTGGCGGTGGGCACCACTGTGCACAGACCTGATCCCTCCCAGCCTCCACTTTAGAAGTATAATCTCCAGGAAACTAGCTCATCACATTTTCAGGGTCAAAAACAACTTTAGAAAATGTGATAAAAAATGCACACTTGCACTGCACCTCCATATCCTGGAGACCATTCCAGGAGGTTCCCAGACCCACTGGAGTCATGGACCCAGCTTAACAACTGCACTCCACGCGGGTTCACCCCTCACAGGCTTCTTCCAGCAGGAAGCACAATGGCCTGTTCACTACCAGTTGTCATTTGGGAGCCTCATGAAATTCCAGTGAACCTCCAGTGCTATGGACTGAATGCATCACCCCAAAATCCCTATGCTGATGTCCTAACCCCCAATGTGATGATATTTGGAGGCAGGGCCTTTGGGGGGTCATTCAGGCTAGATGAGGTCATAAGTGTGGGATCCCCATGATGGGATTAATGCTCTTTGAGGGAGGGACGCCAGAGCTCTGTCTCCAGCATGTGAGGACACAATGTAAAGAAAGCCAGGAAGAGGGCCCTCACGGGGCAGAATTTGCTGATCCCTTGATCTTGGACTTCCCAGCCTCCAAACTGAAACAAAGAAACAAACGTCCATTGTTTGAGCCATACAGTCTACAGTATTTTGTGATGGCAGCCCAAGCCAAGACACCTAGCACTCTCCATGCCAAACACTGTCCACCTGTTCCACCTTGGGGCATAAGAGCCTGAGACGCCGGTCCCCTCATTTTTGCCTCTTCGGCCAAATGGCCCTGAGGTAAGGGTGGAGAACGCCCTCCAGAGCACTACCAGGCACACGGGTCCAGCACTAAGGAGACTGGCTGGGCCCCCAAAGAAGTGGGCCTCTTCACAGCCCCCTCACATTCCGGGCACAGGAGAAGTAAGGGCAGAAATGAAATGTCAGGGCTACCAGGCAGTCCTCAGACATGGGGGGAGGGAAGAAGAGAATTGGAATGGAAAGCTCAAAGGGAAAGCCGGTGCAGGGCTAGTGGTCTCTTAGACACGTTCCAATAAATCTGGCTAACTTCACACACTCCCTCTGCAAGGAATCCATAAACAGCATCACCTCCAGGCTGTGCTTCTAGAGAACACACACCAGGCTTCAGGCTTGCATTATTAAATGGCTCCAGCCAGGCAAAGCTGCTCACTCTGAAACCACTGTTTTGATACATCATTGCTCTCCACCAAATAATAGACCTTTACAAATCCCTGTTCAGAGCCAATTCCTCCAAGCTGCCTTTCTGGCCTGGCTGCTCGGTCTGCCATGGATTTCCTTCGCTGTTCGCCCGTGTCTCTGCTCTGTCTCACACATGTGATTGTTCTGGCGGCCTTGCTAGGCTTTGCTCCTCACGGCAGGGCTGAGGTTTCTATTTTTTTGTGATCATTCCAGGAGGCCAAATTCCAGGTTCTGTCCTCCGAGGCACCCAGTAATTTCTGCTGGCCAGCTGCTTTTCCTGAGAAAGCATAATCAGACCTTTTGATTCCCATATGCAAACCGCCTGTGTCCCTGCCGCTCTCTTCCCTGGTGAAAGGGACTTCACAGCCCATTCACATTCTGGGCACAGTTTATGCATCGGGGGTCAGCAGCTCAGACCAGGAGCGCCGAAAAGCACAACTGGGGTTTCTGGCATACTGAGCAGAAGTAGAAGTAAATAAAGCAGTTCCCTCATCTGTGTCGTGAAGGGGTTGCGCTCAGCCACATCGAGGGTCCCTAGGAGATCTAGGATCCTACAAGTTTGGGGCAGAAGTTATTTTGTAATGAGGCAGACGCTGCTGCTTGGCCACTCAATACCCATCCTGCCCTCCCTCCTCACCATCAGACACGCCAATCTCGTTCGGAGTAGCCAGGGATCCGGCTAAACCACTCACCTTCCTGGACCCTCTCTAGCAGTGAGGGATGGCCAGTGAAACCTAACAGGGATTCCACTGGTACTCCAGAGCAGATCTTGGCTTTTTCTAATATAGGTACTACCCCCTTCTGCTCTGCCCTCTCACTTTCTTCCCGTCAGGGAGGCTGATGTTACGCTGGAGGTGACACGGTCATCTTGCAGTCACGAGGCAATGCCCGTGAGGGCAAAGGTCTACCCGCGAAAGATGGCAGGCTGAATAGGAGAGACCATCCCGCTACCCGCTGGCACTGTTCAGCCATGACACCAGCCCTGGAGAGCCTAGCTCAGGACCTCTTGCTTCGTAAAGCTAAGTAGACCATCACATGGTTAAATTCGTGTATTCTGAAGCCAAGTGACATACATGGTTCCAATCCTGAAACTTCTGTTCTTGGTTTTTTTTTTTCTTTCCTAGAAGCCAATTTGGCACAGGTAATAGTTTCTCAAAGGGCAATGAGGAAAAATAAAATCTATCTACCAGGATATTTTTCTTTTGGTTGGCAAACACCAAAGAACAAACTTGTCATGAAACTTGTCTGCATTTCACGAAAAACCAGTGAAGGGCTAACCAGTCTCCCCATCTGCCAGCTGCTTCGCTGTAATGCGGCTCCTTGGAGAAGAACCATCAGGTGACTCTTTCAAGTTTGTTAACTTCTAGAGCTAAGGATTTTCTCTCATTGGCATTTAGCCCCATGACCAGCAATTTGTTGTTGTTGTTGTTGTTGTTGTTGTTGTTGAAAATAAAAATGTATGACTTCCAGAGAGGGTGGAGGTTCCAGAGAGGGCACAGGTTTCTAGCGGCTCTCTCCCAAAGCCCTACTGATATTGCCAAAATAATAACAAGGCATTATGGGAGTGGGTCCATTCACATGGCACAATCTCTGGGGAACTTCTGTTGGATAGGAGGCTGGCAGGTCCAGATCAAAGGAAGGCAGAGAAGACCCACTTAGAACCTGCTTCCCAAGAAGGTAGACTCAGGGAAGGTTCTCTCGCTCAACTCTCCTTACATCAACTACTTTGGAAGGTCAAAGGCTGAATGCAGTCAGGCCATGGGTCAGAAAGACAGCCTGTGGCTTCAATGCCAGTTGCTACAGCTTATCAACAGCATTCAAAGTCGCTCTGCTGGGAAGGCCCAGGGGACAAGCAGAGCCCTCCAGACTTCTCCCTGATGCCACAGCAGGGCCCCATGGGGCTGCTCCATGCCATGTTTACTGTTCTCGTCCACTCTCACACTAATGGATTCCTCAGTATGTCACAGTCAGCCCCAGAAACGTTTTTCGTATTAGAAAAGCAATGTAAATGATCTCAATGTTGTCATAGACAGTTGTTTCACGGGGTGGCAGGGACAGGGAATGGGCCAGCTCTCTCTTGCCTTCCTTCCTGTGACTTGAAGAATGTTAACACCTGCTACGAACCCACTCCTCAAAACCTCCAAAGAAGTTCAGTTCTGCAGAAGCAGGTGCCTGAAAAACTGAAGTGTGAATTTAGTCATGCAAATCAAGGCCAGGAGTTAAGCCTAAAAATAGTCAGGTAGCAACTAAAAAAACAAAACAACAAAAAACCAAAACAACAACAACAAAAAACTCTAAGGTTTCCTTCCCCCTAAATGTCTGGCCACAACATTAGGGTGAAGGTGGTCTTATTACTTCCAGTTATAAGATAAATTAAGTTCTGGGGATGTAACGTACAACATAAGGACCATAGTTAACAACATTGTATGATATATTTAAAAGTTGCTAAGAGAGCAGAGCTTAAAAGTTCTCATCACAGGGAAAAGAATTCGTAACTAGGTGAGGTGATAGGTGTGAATTAAACTTATCGTGGTGATCACTTTGCAACATATACACGTATCAAATCATTATGCTGTACACTTTAAACTTATACAAGACAGTGTTATATGTTAATTGTATCTCAACAGACCTGGAGTAAATAAATAAATAAATAAATAAATAAAACAATTAGGTCACATCCAGGAGGCTTTATTCTGTCTACTAATTTTTTTTCCCTGAAGTTTCGAATTCAGCAATGGGTTTCTTCCTATGCATCCCTGAAATTACTGGAGTAAAAAAAAAAAAAAACCAAAAAACTGGAGCACGGGACCCTATTATCTCCTAAGCAGGACCCACACACCACCCACAGAGACGCTTTGGTCACATCATGGCACTCATCCTCTTTCGCGGCCTTGTGAAACAGCCTCAGAAGGGTACCCAGGGTAGGGAACACTAGCACCACACTGTGAGCCCCAATCAGCGCGTATTTTTTTTTTTTTTTAACATTTGCTTACTGTTGAGAGACAGAGAGAGCAGAGGAGGGGCAGAGAGAGAGGGAGACGCAGAATCTGAAGCAGGCTCCAGGCTCTGAGCTGTCAGCACAGAGCCCGACGCGGGGCTCGAACTCACGAACCGTGAGATCATGACCGGAGCCGAAGTCGGATGCTTAACCGACCAAGCCATCCAGGTGTCCCCAGTCAGCAAGTATTTTATTGACTACCTATGTTGTGCTCAGCACAACGAGTGGGCTGAAGGAGTGCCTCAAGCAGAGGCTGGAGCTGACAGAGGCCCTGGGCCGTGATCGGCCTCACCCATTGCTCTGGTGCACCCGGCAGAGAACATCATGGTCTACGAGTGCCATGCCAACAAGGCTTGGAAGCACTGAACACATAATTGCTTGTTGGTGAAAAGGTTTATGAAGTCTGTGCTGACTCCATATCTCTGCTTTTTCTACTGCCCCCCTGCCGAGTTGTTGAGCCATCAGCGGACAATGGGATGTTCAGAGTCCCACACCAGACCCAGGAAGGGCAGGAATAAGAAAGCTGCACGTACTGACCCAGCCACCCCACCTCTTAGCTGGGCCAGGCTGAATTTCAGTTGCCTCCTATCAGTGTGCATTTAAATCAAAAGGAAACGCTGGGTTTCGACCTACCTCATGTTCCTACTATGTAAACACAGCTGAAACACCAAATGGCTTTCTGGCTGCTATTTTTCTGCTCGTCTTTCTCATCACACACGAAAACGTCCACGGTGACAAGGGCTGGGGGTGGTGGGCACCTTCAGTCAGAACATGATGTCCTGGGGCCCAAGCGGTGGGGGGCAGCTTTGTCGGCACCTGGGCTGGGTCCTGGCCTCCTCCGCCTCCTCAGCCCAGGGCGCCAGGCCTTCCAGCTGCTTCCAAATGTGGGTCATGGGCTGCAGAGAGCCCTGGAAAGAAAACTTGCAAATCCAGAGCAGAACCAGAAAAACAACTCCTGGCAGGGCCTCAGAGCCGAATACCATCTCGGGGTAGGAAGTTAAAAGTCATAGCTACAGAGATGGGATTAGGGTGCTTTGGTCATGAAAAAACATGGTATTTCCCCCCCTCGATCCCAACTCCTTTCCAAAGGAAAGGAGTGCCTATGCCACTTGTAAATGGAAGGTTGGGGAAGGGGACATACCATATCTTAACCGAAATTCTGCTGAAATCTCTACGGCTGCTCCTAAATTGAAGTTTTTATTAAAACAAAACAAAAAACTGCCCCTCCCCCCCCACCGGACACACACACCTATTTAAGGCTCTTGTGAGCTATTTAGCTTCTTGGACTAAAAAGAAAGCCTCTCTGTGACTAATTAAAAAAAAAAGTTAAAATCAAAAGCTGCCTCAGGTAACCCCAGCTGATGAATCTTGACTCCCCATTCCAAACTTCGCAGCAGCAGGATGCGGACACCGTGGTAGAGGTTGTGCACGGTGCCGGGAGGGTAGGGGGTGCGCGGGAATTCGTCATACATGCTGCTCAATTTTACTGTGAACCTAAAACTATTTTTAAAAATTAAGTCTATTTTGTTTCAAGTGTATTTCTTTATTTTGAGAGAGAGAGCGAGAGAGAGCGTACCCATTCGTAGGGGAGGGGCAAAGAGAGAGGGAGACAGAATATCCCAAGCAGGTGCCGCACAGGCAGCGTAGAGCCCCATTCGGGGCTTGAACTCTTGAACCTTTGAGATCGTGACCTGAGCAGAAATCAAGAGTTGGACGCTTAACTGACTGAGCCACCCAGGCCCCTTAAGTCTACTGTTTTTACGTTTGTAACGTAGGTTCTTCACAGGACATTCTGTTACTGAAAGAATGGGATAAGAAGCCAGCAAACAAGATGACTAGGAAACAACCTAGGCAGCCAAGAGACCACTCAACCCACAGTGCAGCTGAAACTCGGGGTGGTTCCTAAGCTTCCTCACAGGTGTCTGCTCTTCTCAGGGCTGAGAAGGGCCACCTGCTTCCTCCCTGGGGGAAGTGGAATTCTCCCTCCTCCCCATCCCCTCCTCTTCTCGCCCTCCTGTGGGCCCTCAGTCCTGGCTGCCCAGCTCCTCCTCCCGTGCCTGTTGCTCGTCTCCCAGGAGGCCGAGGGCCACACAAGCACAGCAGAGAACAAAGGTAGAAGTCAGCCGCAGCACGCAGGGGACACGCAGGGGACACGCAGGGGGCAGGGAGGTGGCTGCAGGGTGTCCCACAAGAGTCCCCTGTGTAGGTCCCGAAACCCAGGAACTGCTTGTAGCTGCACATTTTCTTTGAAGCTGCATCATTTATTTTACCGTTCCTTCCACTGGCAAACCCTCAGGCTCATGTTCTTATAGCAAAGCCATTTGTCCTCGCCTACTATCATATCATACAAATTGGGGCCAATTAGGTTCTCTGCCTGTTGAATAGGGTTGATGTTATCTGTAATCAAACCCATCTTTGGCAATCAGTGGGGTCTACACTATACTTCCTTCGTGGGAAGAGTCAGAAGAAATAAAGCAAAGCCTCACATCTTACAGGCATTTGGTAAATCCCAACACTCTTACACAGGTATTAAGAGTCCAGAGACCAGCCTTCTGCATGCTCCAAGGCCATAAATGACACATGCACAAAGGGACACACGCACAAACTCCTGGTTGCCAGCCAGAAGGACATCCAGGGACAGATGGACTCAGCCTGGAGAAAAGAATGAAGAAAGTACCTTCATAAAAGTGCCTGGGCACTGTGGCAGTCTCCAAGGCCAATTTTAAGGATTGTTTTAGGCTTCTGTAAAAACAAAGGAAAGAAAGAGGCAGTGTTGTATATATTACCCATCGTGCATATTTACTCCTAGGTGCTGTCCGTCTGTCTTCCACTCCTGCCTGGAAACCAGGCCTCCACCCGCTAAGCACAATGCCACATAGCAGGGCCACGGGCTCAGACCACAGGGAGGCCGCCATGGCCCTGAGACACAGGCACTGCGCTCAGCTGCCATGCACACAGTCCTTGGAGCCAGCTGCAGTGCACGCTCAGTCTTTATTTATCTTAACCACTCTGTAGCAATTCTCTCTTCTCTTGGATCCTGTGATGGGATTTTCCTGGATTTTCTCCACATTTTCCTATCGGCTCTTTCTGAGTTCCATCTGCAGATTCCTCTTCGTTGGCCAACCGTTCTAGGGCCCCCAGGGCTCCATCCTTAGCTTTTCTCTTACTCGTCACTCTCACTTGACCTCCCTGGACCAGCTTCTGTGGGCTATTGGCCTCAGTGATCCCCACTAGACTTGCAACATCCAAGACTACGCCTTCAGTCCAGACTTTTCTCCAGAACTCTAAATCCAAGTTCCCAAAGGCCTTTTCCGAATGTTCCATGGACACATTAGAATCAATGTTTGAAAGGGAACTCATTATTTTCCCCACTGAACGCGTTCCTCCTCTAAATATCCCCTTTCCAGGTCACTGGAAGCCCTGCCAACTCAGTCTGCCACTTCAGAAAACAGGAGGTCTTCCATATCCCCCTCACGGTCCCTCACGGTCCCCATGTCTCCCGGTCTGGCTCCCAGCCCTTGCTTGCGTTCATGTGTTCATCCCGGTCGGGTCCAAGGCCCTCACGGTGTCTTGTTCGACCTCACAGCTGAAATAGGCAGCCACAGATCATCTCACCACCATTAATTCTACCCTCCAATCCATCCTTCGTAACCACTAGGGTTTCCTTTCGACAACATACTTCTGCTCCTGTCCCTCTCTTGTTAAAAGCCCTAACAGCCTCCCACCTTCCTGCCCACAAAAGAAAGGCCAAATGGTTAAGCAGGCATGTAGACCTTTTATGATCTTGTCATATACCCCAACACTCTCCGCAGAGCACCTACTCTCAAAGTACATAAAACTACTTGGGATTCCTAGAGTCAACCATGACATTTTGCACATTCCTACTCTATACTTGCTGTTCCCACTGCCTAAAGAACTCCTGTTTTATACGTCAGGACCCACTGTAAATCTCACCTGCTCTGTGAGGTGTTCCCAAACTCTTTGTGTTCTCTGTGCTCCAGAAACACTTTGAATACAGCTCTAACGCAAAATGTACACCAGATATTTAATGACTTGTTTATACATCTTCCTTCCCACTCTACTGGGAGGGCCACAAGGTCACAAATGTCATATCCTCCTGCCTAGAACACGCACAGGTTTAGAAAAGCAGTTCATTAAGTTCCTCAAATTGAAGGAAGGACCGACTGTGAGAGATGTTTCCCCAGGATGCATGGACAGGAAGCCATGGGAAGGAAGGAGTTAATATTTGAACCTTTACAATGTTATGATTGGTAACCTTGGATTTAAATTTCTGCTTAACACAATTGGCCAGTGAGAAAGCATTTTCATCACAAATCCTTATTTCCTCCAAGTTTTCTAAAAACATCACCCTATCAGTTTGAATCCTGCAGGCTCTTTCTCAGCCAAAAGGAATTTCCCTTTAAACAAAAACTATTCAGACATTTCCAAGATATGAAATGTTAAAAACCAGGATTTTCCACTCAGACAACTAGGAAACTGTTTATGGATTTTTTTTCCTCCCAGACTCCTCTTATTTGCCAAGAAGTCTGAAGAGGATTTTTTTTTCTGATGTTAAAAAAATGTTTCCTACCTCTGTGCCTCTCTGTTTTTCCATTCTTTATTTTGTCTGGGATTTACTGAAGCAAGGTTTTAAGTCAGAAAACAGAGGCTACAAAATGCAGCATGACATCTGCCAATTAGCTGCCCCAATTATACAAGGAATCAACTAAATCCACTTACTGGTGTTTTAAATCATTTTTTAAAGCTGAGAGCCTTGCAAGGGTAGGAGCATGATATCCAGCATAGAACTACGGGGTTTAAAAAAACTCTCTGGGACCACGCGATACAAATGCAGCATTTTACAACTGGATAAACTGAGACCCAGAATGTCAAGTAAACTTGTTTCAAAATGAATTCACACAACAAGATGCCTTATGCGCCAAGGAACAACTCTCTTCCAAGAGACACTGTCGATACTTCTAACAAGAAGCAGGCATAGAAATTTGGGTGGCTCAGAGTACCCCATCTCAACTCTTTAAAAAAGATAAGGGGCGCCTGGGTGGCGCAGTCGGTTAAGCGTCCGACTTCAGCCAGGTCACGATCTCGCAGTCCGTGAGTTCGAGCCCCGCGTCGGGCTCTGGGCTGATGGCTCAGAGCCTGGAGCCTGTTTCCGATTCTGTGTCTCCCTCTCTCTCTGCCCCTCCCCTGTTCATGCTCTGTCTCTCTCTGTCCCAAAAATAAATAAACATTGAAAAAAAAAAAAAAACTAAAAAAGATAAATAAATAAATAAATAAATAAATAACACCTCAAAGCTTTTCAGTAATGTCAGCACAATCTATATAAATAAATTACTCCACAATACAGCAGTTCAAAGACAGTTCAACATGAGGCAATTGTAACTGAGATTGACAGCAGTTATACACAACAGAGGAATACATGATACATGATTCTAAGAGGTCATGTCTGATTTTTGCACTGACCTTCCACACAGTCCTAGAAAAAATCAGACATACCACCCCAGAACACCACAAAGTGTTTCCCAATCTGAAGAATAAGCACGAGCCCAGCCAAAACACAGCCTCCATGTGATGGGTGACACTGACTCTAGAAACAACTGTGTCCCAGTAATGACCTGTGAGCTTCTCATGCATCTATACGCAGGAGAGCTGAGTCAGTAAAGATTCCCTGAGATAAATGGGATGCAGTGCTAAGGGGGTTCAAAGTGTCCCCAACTCTTAGAGTAATGCATCATGAAGATTCAAGGACTACCGAGCCATAGCTCTTCCGCAGCCAATGAGGGCCCAGAAGAATCTTGGGTTATACCAAAGAGCTCCCACTTTCCATCAAGGGACAAGTAATAGATATGAAAATCTGAGAACCAGCTGTATTGAAGGTGACAGAGGAGCCTAGGAGAGCATACAGAAAGAAGGTACCAACTGCTCACATTTAACAGGTAGTAAGGAAGCCAGGGAAGAAGGAAAAGCTAAGCCCACCAGACCGTCACGGAAGCCGAAAGCAAGAATGAGTTAGGAGATGACCTTGTGGTCAATGCTGCCAAGTTACTTCCATGAGGCCTAGGAGGTAAGGACAGAGAACAGACTGGATTTAGCAGCTAGGCAGAAGTTGGACGATCTTCTAGCAACAGTAGAAACCAGAACAGACAGGGTGCGGAAGTAAGCAGAAAGTAAGGAAACGGAGACTGTAGCTATTGCCCACTTGTTTGAGAAAACCTGGCAGTAAACAAGGGAGACAAAAATGAGCACGAAGGAGCAACAGCAGAGATGTATGTTTACAGCAGACGGTAGAAGGACAGGAAATGAAGATGTGTGAGAGAGAATAATTACAGGCCCCCGTGCTTCCCGAATGATGTCAGACTCCTGAGGTGAGGACCTCTCTTCCCCAGATTAGGGGAGAGAGTGGAAAAGCCTATCTATCAGGGCCAGGCAGTGACATGGGAAGAAACCGTGACCCAAAGAGGTGAGGTAACTTGTGGAAGGTCACTAGAGAACCAGTGGCCCTTGACAACAAATCTGCCTGGCTCAAAAGCCCACCCTTTCCACAATGCTGCCTGCAATGCCACTCTAGTGGAAACTGGGACTGTTAGACAGCCATCCACACTCCCACCTTGTTCTCTAAACTATGCAAGAAAAGTTATTGACGCCAAATGACCCATGTTGCTTTCCACTAAATTTTCAGATTTGCAGAAGCATTTACACGAATTCAGAGTTTTAAAAATATATTAACAAAAGAGGTCAAGGCCACCGAGCTTATCATTTCTCTAAGACTGCTTCACTCCACTTAATTATGTATCTCTGAGCATCCTGCACTTGGCTAAGCATCATGGGACGACAGCAGAGCCAAAGTCATGTCCCCTGTCCTCAAGGAGCTTGTGTTTCAGCTGAGCAAATCTCTTCAGTGCTCAAGGCCTCAGATTCTCTGTAGACAATACAGGCCATTGCCTCCTATGCGCCTCACAGATGACCTATGTGGTTCGATTCAGGGAAAATCGAGGTCACTTAGAATTTTATTTGGAAGAGACGAAGAGCATGTGATGAGCAGGGAGGAAGAGGAATAGGTTCAAGGGTGACCCAAAGATCATGGGTCTCATCATTTTCTTTCAATCTTGACTCTGCAGGGGCAGGGAACATGAACACTCCCTTCATTCATAAAAGCACTCACTTGGACAATTCAGACATCCTACAACGGTAGGCCCAAAACCCTACTAAGGGCCCAACCAAGGCCTAGGGCCATTTGCCCCAAGTCAGTCAGCAGACAGGTCTGAGCCATGCCAGACTGAGGCAGGCAGTTCAAGATGCCAACAGGCACACATGGGCTTGTCAATATTTGAATAGCTATAAACAACTGAGAATACAGCTTCTTTGAACACTGACATTCGGCTTTGCACCTGCTGATCAGAGGTTGTGTGGCCCTTGAACGAAACAAGTCATTCTTGTCTTGCATGATAAGCATGATCATGGACTTAGTTACCTCCAATCCTGATATTTGACCCTGATGCAGACAGTTCAGATAATATAGTTAATTCTAGTTAGTGAGTTGGGACACAGCGGCACACTCTCCCAGATATCCTTTGTGTGTATTTTGGAGAGGCTATTCCTGTCTCTGTGGTCTTCCTTCATTGGGTGCTATTAGCACAGCTAAATAACATCCTTAGAGCTTTGCAAGCGGCACAGTACTTGGTTTGATATTTTATTCCCAAGGCTAATTATTGTAGATTTTAAAACATGTTCCATTTGCTAGCCCACCTCTGTGAGGAAAACAGCCATTGGTCAAACAAACCCACTAAAGAAAGGACTGCCAACTCAGACTATTTTCCTAAGGATCACTACAATGGTCATGCTGATTGAGCCTCCAATCGCTCCTCAGTCCCCAAATGACTGATCTGAGCCAATCATGTAAATCCCTTTCCAGCCATTGGTTTCACGATGGTCAAGTGACCCAATCCTTGCCAACGAAGCTCAAAGTAAAATCAGCTGATAGGCTTCTGAAAAAAAGTTTCTTCCATCCTAAAAAGGGACACAGGAAGATACAATCTCTCTTTTTCCTTTGGACATTTGTCATTTTGAATTGAACACCCGAAACGCATATGGGAATGGGTTGCTTCCTGGTTGCATCCAACCTGAAGGTGAAATCTGCACATAGATGGATGGCACTTAGGACCACAATGATACCAAGGAGTCGCCAAATGAGCCAAACAAGAGCCATACTTCTAGGACTCTTACAACATGACATAATAATTTACTTATTGTATAAGCAATCTGAATCAGTTTTCAGTTAGTTACAGCTGCAAACTTTATAATTATTAATCAATTAGTAATCTACATACAATATCTTGTATCTCTTGTAAGAGCAAATTCACATCAGACCTCCCTGCTTCCATAGAATACTATTACTCAGGGGTCTTTCAAAAAAGAGGCCAAGTACATGGGGTGGCTCAGTGGGTTGAGCGTCCGACTTCGGCTCAGGTCATCGACTCGCGGTTTGTGGGTTTGAGCCCCACGTCGGGCTCTGTGCCGACAGTTTGGAGCCTGGAGCCTGCTTCGGATTCTGTGTCTCCCTCTCTCTCTGCCCCTCCCCTGCTCATGCTCTGTCTCTCTCTGTCTCTCAAAAATAAATAAGTGTTAAAAAAAAAAATTAAAGAAAGAGGGCAAGTACAAAACTCAGCCTCACCGTCTCATCCTTCAGGGCTGTGCCTGAATTCCCCATCCCCAACCTGTGTTATCACTATGCGAACAATTTCAGAGACAATAATATAATGGGTCAAAGAAATTTCACCAAGCCAATGAAAATCCATTAAATTGTAGATTAATTAGCAACACATGTACCTGGTTGCCCTATGAATAAGGGCCATATATATGGAACAGTGGAAGAATAGTGAAAGTTCCCTCTATTCCCCAAATATTCCTCCTGTACAACCTGGATATTGCTTTAAGTTCTCCATTTACAGATTCACCCTTTTGAGCTGAAGTAATTGTAAACACCCATTTAGGGGGTCATATGTTATGCCTTACTAATATTTAAATTTTTAGTATAAGTTCATCAAATCTTTCATGAGAGCAAAATTTAAGAGGAGGGGTTAGAAAGAGAACACCATTACAGTGAGTCCTTGGGGTCTAAGAAGGGAGGAAAACCTGAAAACAAAGGTAAAGAATGGTGAAGTGAGGGCCTTGAAGACAAAGTATGTTTGCTTTGCAATTCTACGTGAACTCACTGCTTATCATTCAGTTTGTGGAGATCAGGTGATAAGTAATGGATGATATTCTCAAGCCACAGGGACCCAGGTTCCCCCTCAGGACCTGGCCACAGGCCAACAATAGGAGTTATCTCCAAGGTGGAACATCAGCCCAAAAGCTCCAATATCCCATTGGAGCCACATCAGTTGCTGGGCCAGCTAGGAGGAAGGGGAAACCACCAGCCTGTGAGATCAGCCAACTCCATCCTGGCACTCAGGGATAGAAGAGGAAGCCAGATGGCCTTCACATCCGGACACCAGGCAGGTTGAACATTCCCTTAACTCTCTACCTCCCACTGTCTGGAATCAGTCGTTTCATTTTAAGAACCAATGAGATATAAAATTTTAGTGCATAACCACTAAAGAACCTTACAAAGTACTGGATTTACATGAATTGCATTGAAAACAAGCAGAACATCTGTCATTATCTTTGCCAAGACTTCGTAGTTCCCATCGTATAATTTTTTACAAAGATTAAAATCATTGCAAAAATTGAAAAAAAAATCCCTATTTTCCAGATTGTTAAACCGAGATATAAGAAAGTTACCAAGATCATAAAATTTATCACACCCAAACCCACTATTAATCCTCCACCCTGAGAGTCCCTTTCCACCAAGCATTCCTGCCTCCTCTCTTCACCCAAGGCCTCCACTGACTTGAGAGGTGTTGAGCTTTAATGGAACACCAGATCCCCTCTGCCCCTATGGAGACTCAGGATAAAATTACCTCTAGTCCAGTTTTACATGGTGCCTATAAGCTTTAGTTCTTCATTTTCTAAATACACTCAGGAGGTAAAAATTAGAACAGTACAAAAGGGATAGTATGTAAGTAACCCCCTCTCCCCTGCTCCCTCCCTTGACCTCCAGTCCCCAGGTCCCCTTGCCAGAAACAATAATCTATTTCTTGAGCATCCTTCTGAATATAAACTGTATATATATAATATAAAGTTTACAGCCTGTTTTGCTCTTTGAATTACAACATCCCACAGTGAATTTCCAGAAATGTAATTTGCACAGAATCTTAGAGGAACACAACATACGTATTAGAAATGCCCAACACCCAGGCAGGTTTTGGGGGAGAGGAACAAGGTTTCTCACAATGATTTCAAACCATAAGAGACATACTTCTCGTTTTTTAGATCCACCATCTTTTCTGAGCCCACGTTTAGCCTGTACACACTCTTGAAGAAACAACGTTCATAAAAGCACTAATGACTGGCCCAAAATAATATTTTGTCATCTGTAAGGGAACTATTTTTTACACTTCAAGAGGAAGCCCAAAGCTGTAACAACTCAGGATTGAATGAGCAAGTCCATATTCGTTCTATCCGTGCACTTCATTATTTTGTAGACTTTGAACCTGTCCCCCTCCAAGCCTTTGTCCTTCTGAACCAAGAAGTCTTCTTTACAATAACCAAATGAGAAAAACATTGCTCCCTGATGGCTCACAGAAGGCGCCAGAGACGTTAACCACTCCAGCCTCAAGCAATGTGAACCTTCTATGTTTTTAAAATTGGGTAGGTGACAGGTTTGCTAAAACAGGGCATTAGCAATCATGCGTGTGGGAACTAAATCCCTATTTAGACCTGGAGGTCAGGCCATTCCACATTTTGGACGAACAGTAATAATAACCAGTTCTGCAACTGGATACCCAACAGAGTTCAAGAAACAGATGGGAAACTTATCTATTTTCAAATCTCTGCCAAACTCCCCTTAGTTTAGAAGGAATATAATCCAGTCATCTGTGCTACTAAATCCAATACCTCTTTCAACACTAATTCATACACACAGTGGCAAGGACTTGTAGCAATGATGAGTGGCATTTTGTATGAGTGAGCTGCCCAGAAGAGACATACATCCCTAAGTGTTAGAGCTAAAAGTCGTTAAAAAAATAAATAAAACTAGAAAAATCAATAATAAAATAAAATAAAATTGGAAGAAAAATAATCACACATCACTGCTTCATCACCGTGACATAGAAAAGCTGAGCCCTTAATACCAAAAGGAATGTTAAGGTCTCTACCCCTGAAACTGTGCACAAAGATCTTAATTAGAGCTGGTCCAAACTGTCCCGTCTGGAGTTCATGTCAAGTCACAGGTAGCATTTCAAATCCTGGCCTGTGATCTCACAAATGCAAGTCACGGGCTGAAAGGGAACGCATACGCCTGGACATAATTCATCCCACCAGCTGAAAGACAACCCCAAAACTGTGGCATTACAGCCGCTGGATGAGACATGCTCACAGTATGTGTTAGAACAAAAGGCAAGAACTGCCTCTCTGCAAATGGCTAACACCTGGAGCACCCAATTATCAGAAGATACTCGAAGGCCAATGTGCTGTAAGTTCTGCACTGACAACAGGAAGCACATCTGGGCCACCGAGCCAAATGCAACCCACGTGGTCTCCTGGGGGGGGGGGGGTGGAAAGGCTCAGTGAGCAAAACCCAGATCACGCTACACATCTGGCTTTTGCCCCAGCATGAACTGCCTCTCCTTCTCAGCCCCGCACTCTGCATTTTTTTCAACAAGCCATTCTCTGCCACCGCCCCACCACAAACGCTTTGGTGGGAATCACAGGGAGGCCCTCATCCCTTTTCCCAAAATAACGTCAGCCAGAGGCAAAGGCCAAGGAGGTGGAGCCTGAGGCCATTTTGCAAAAGTTTCAAATATCCTGGCACCGACCCCCTTAAAAGAATCATGAAGGGGAGACAGCCAAGCTTCTCATTTTCTCATTAGTGTTGTCTCTCTGCCTCTCTCTCTCTCTCTCTCATTACAAACTTCTGCATTTAAAAAACACACAAAAAAAAAAACCCAAAGGGATCTCACATAAAATCATATTAACATTGCTGGCTGTGGGAAAACAAATTTCATTTTGCAAATTTAAGAACCAAAGATTTGAAATGGAAACTTTCAGAGCATGTGCAGTGTTCTGTGACATTTCGATCCCCAAAAGGGGTCCTGGAGGCATAAGGCTGAACAAAGAACTGGTGAGCTGTCCCACCTTCTCCAAAGCTTTTTTGCAATACGCAGCTGCCTCAGATTTTCCAGACTCTGCTGATCTTTCCTCTGAAGAGAGAGGAAGCAGACTTCTTGGCTGTACAGTTCAAGAAACCAAATAAAGTAGTCTCCCTCCTAAAGTCAAAGGGGCCTTTCCAACACACACACACACACACACACACACACACACACACACACGTACTTACAGGAATATAACCAAGAAAGTAAAGAAAGAGAGAATATGACAGCGAAAGAAAGAAAATGCCTCTTTGTTTAGTTTTTTTAAAAACCTTCCCACAAAATTAATAGCAAACTAAACAGTGGCATATTATTCTCCAGTACCTCCCCCTTCTGCTTTACAGTTCTTCCAGCGAGAGCAAATGACATTACAGATGTGAAAAAGGCTCGGGGGGGGGGGGGTACAAATTGCTAAAGAAATACAAACTGTCATTACTATTATTAAAACTTTAAAAGGGCCAGCTGCCCGCGTCTATCTGTTCAGACAGAAAAACCACACCTCTCCCTAGATCTCTTCACTCTGGGCATACCTGCCTCTTCCCAGATACTTCCTTCCCAGGTTCCTGTCCCCAGCTGTTCCTTTGATGACCACACCTCCCCCTTGCAAGGCGCCCCTTCCCCACCCCGCCGAGTCCTCACCGTGTGGTACATGAGAGCCTCGGTTTCCCCAGGCTCTGACAGCTCGCTCAGCTTGCGGTCCCACTGCAGGACGCTCTGCTCCCCGCTCTCCAGCACCTCCATGCTGGTCCGAGGGACGCTGGGCCGAGGATGCTGAGGGCAGGAGGGGAGCGGGCGGGCCGCCGCAGAGGGTGAGGTCCGGCTCCGCAGGGGGTGTGTGCGTGTGTGCGCCCGGGCGCGTGTGGCTTATGCACTTGGAACGGAAAACGTTCTCTGCCTGAGAGAGAACTGCCAAGGGTTCCCGTCCGATGTCCTCGGAAATCTGAGAATCGTCGGGGAGAGACAGGCTGCCCAGGTATCTGGCTGAAGGCTGAAGGGGTTAAAGCTGGGCGCGCATCCAAAATAAAGGCAGGAGATCAGCTCTCATCCTAAGAAAATCCCTTCGCAATAAGCCCACTTTCCACTACTGCTCCAGACACAAACTTTGAGACTCCCCAGAGCTTCTCAGTTGGGCTCCAGGATCCAGCTCTGACTCCACCTCCACCTAGGGCAGTGACCAGTCGGATACTCACTTCGTCCGCTCTATCCAATCAGAAGTCTGACTTTCCGCCCTGTCCCGCCTCTAAGGCTGGGCAGCGGGAAGTCTCTGCCCAGACTTTGGAATGTGGGCGGGGAGCGCCTTTGACGTCACCGGGGAACTCCTTCTGCCAGGGCGCAACCAGCCACAGCTCTCTAAGGCAGCGGGCCAATGGAGTGCTTGAATCCGGGAGTGATGGACTGGCATTGTAGCCAATGACAAATGGGGGCCTAGGAGGAACAGCCAATCAAATAGCGACAAGAATACATTTTACAAAAGAGGGAGGGCGAACTCAGTACCTTCGCTTAGAATACCGAGAAGGTAGCGCGCGCTCCTGGGAAGAGAGAGCTGCTGTGTGGGCCGATTTAAATATTGTCTTAAATATTTCATATGCTGTCTTAAATATCTATATACGGTCTTAAATATTTTCTTAATATAGATTAGGTCATTTGAGTCTGGATTGTTTAAAAAATGAGTTACATATTATACACAAACATAAATATTCCCTCATTGTGCACCAGTTTGTATTAGCAAAGTTCTAGCAAATTGTCATCGCCTATTCACATTTTCCGCCCCCTTTCTGCTATGCTCTTCTCCTGACATGTTGTTTTTAGGGGCTTCACTTATTTTTTGCTTTCAATTCACCCTGCAGACTATTGATAAGAGCCAGTGGCTTGCTTCTCCAGGTCCTGAAGATCAAGGAGCTAAAGACCTGGAATTCATAGAACCTTTTATCTCTGTGGAAGAGTCAGGCAAACAAAACAAAATGAACATATAAAAAAAAAAAATAAAGCCATAATATAATTTCAGAAAGTAGTAACTGCTATGAAGAAAAATAAAAGCAAGGTAAGAGAATGGGGCAGTTCAATGCTATTTTAGATAGCCGTCAGGGTTCTTTCTGGGAAAGTGACATTTGAGCACAGACCTGAAGGAAAGGAGGTTTGAGGAGGAGCTGGTGTTTTGCTGACAGAGAAGCCAGTTTCTGCAGCAAGATTTTCCTCAGTGAGTGATGAGAGAGGAGGCCTGAGAGATGGGCAGGGACCAGATCACCAACCTGCCTAGATTAGGGAAGAGAGAGCCTATTCTAGTATTTTCTCCCAACACTGTGATTTTTCTTCCTCTTTTTAGACTCCTCCTTTTAAGGAAACAAAGTCATTGAAAATATAGTTTGTTCATTTTGTTTTTGGTATTTTTAATTGGTTTTCTCATTTTAAATATGAAGAGGTCTGCCAAGTGTCTCTAGAAGTTTCTCACAATGGCACATTCAGGTATTATTAGGGAGTACTTCCTCCTCTCCTTTGCAAGCATTTCTTGGTGAGTGGGGTCAGTCAAAGGTCTTGGAACTCTGTGTTGTCTTTAAGCAGCAGATTGTCATGTAAACTATTCCATTTGTCCGGTCCTATCTCCCGGGACTTTTGAGAATATTTTAATACTTGAATAGAAATTCTAGTTTATGGGCATACACCTTCTTTGTGTAATAGTTTTCTTGTTTTTCTCTTCGTCCTTGATTCATTAAAAAAAAAGTTTTTTAATGTTTATTTATGTTTGAGAGACAGAGAGAGACAGAGTGTGAGCAGGTGAGGGGCAGAGAGAGGGAGACACAGAATCTGAAGCAGGCTCCAGGCTCCAAGCTCCAAGCTGTCAGCACAGAGTCTAACGCGGGGCTCGAATTCACGAACTGTGAGATCATGACCTGAGTGAAGTCGGACGCTTAACCAACTGAGCCACCCAGGTGCCCCAATTCTTATTTTAAAATCTGCTACCTCCTGCCCCACATCCTCTTGGCATACCACTCAACATGAGTAAGAAGGAAACATGTACATCCTCCTTAATGGTGGAATACAAATATTTATCTGTCAAATATTGCTGCTTGTGACAGAGTCAGCCTCTGGTTATGCCCCATGTAGTAGGCAGCTTCTTGGCTCCGATTATTCTGCTTCTTGGTATTTATATCCTTGTGTAATTCCCTGCCCTTGAGTGTGGGCTGGACTTCCTTGAAACAAATAGAATATGGCAAAAGTAATGGCTTCCAAGAAAGATCCTGACTGCCCACTTGCTTTGTACTCTCTTCCTCTCTTGCTAGCTTGCTCCAAGGAAAGCCAGCTGCCATGCTGAGAGCTGCCCAGTGGAGAAGCCCACATGGCAAGGAACCGAGGGAGGCGTCCAGCCGGTAGCCAGCAAGGAACTGAATCGCTGAGTCCCATAACCCTTGAGCAACCACATCCTGCTAATAACCATGCGAGTGACTTTGGGAGCAGTTCCTCCCCCAGGTTGAACCCAGAGACGACTACAGCATTATGAGAGACTCTGAACCAGAGGACTGGGCTAAGCTGCAGATTCCAGACCCACGGACACGAGAGGTAATACATGTATGTTGTTTTTAAGTCACTATGTTTTTCTTCATGAAATAAGTAATATAATAATTGGTACCCTAAAGGTTTGATGAAATTTACCTGTACTCCAAAAATAATGTCACAATCCCTAATGGTGATTTTTTCCCAGCCCTCCTTGTTTCATGTTTCCTCATATTTCTTGTTCTGGACTTGGGTTTTGTGTCTGTCTCTTTCCCTCTCATTCTTAGGATTTAGCAATTGAGTTGACTTCCCCCTTCTCCCCCCAGTTTCTCTGGCATCCTTAAAAAGTAGCAGCAGTTACTCCTGTGTCTTTTTCTTTTTCTTTTCTTTCTTTGTTTTTTTTGGGGGGGGATAGAATTGACATAAAACATTACATTAATTCATTAGTTTCAGGTACACAACATAATGACTCGGTATTTGCATATATTACAAAAAGATCATCACAATGTGTAGTTATAGTCAACATGATGCACATTATATTCTCTGGACTTCTTTATTTTATAACCAGGGAATTTATACCTTTTGACCCACTTCACCCATTATGCTCCACCCCCCATCTCCAATCTGTTCTCTGTATCTGTACATTCAGTTTTTTGTTTTTGTTTTTGTTTTTATATCTCACATATAAGTGAGATCATACAGGATTTGTCTTTCTTCCTGACTTACTTCACTTAACGCCCTCAAAGTCCATCCATGTTGCTGGAAATGGCAAGATTTCCTTCTTTTTTTTTTTTTTTTAAATATTTTTTCAACGTTTATTTATTTTTGGGACAGAGAGAGACAGAGCATGAACGGGGGAGGGGCAGAGAGAGAGGGAGACACAGAATCGGAAACAGGCTCCAGGCTCCGAGCCATCAGCCCAGAGCCTGACGCTGGGCTCAAACTCACGGACCGCGAGATTGTGACCTGGCTGAAGTCGGACGCTTAACCGACTGCGCCACCCAGGCGCCCCAAGATTTCCTTCTTTTTAATGGATGAATAATATTCCATTGTGTATTTATACCACATTTTCTAAATCCATTCATTCACTGATGGACACTTAGGTTGCTTTTGTGTCTTGCTATTGTCCATAATGCTGGAATGATCATGGGGCTGCAGATATCTTTTCTAGTTCGTGGTTTTATTTCCTTCAGATGAATACCCAGAAGTGGAATTGCTGGGCCATATGATAGGTATATTTTTAATTTTTTGAGGAACCTCCCTACTGTTTTCCACAGTGGCTGCACCAATTTACATTCCCACCAACACTACACAGGGGTTCCCTTTTCTGCACAGCCTCACCAACACTTACTGTTTCTTGTCTTTTTTCTAATAGCCATTCTAACATGTGTGAGGTGATATCTTATAGTGGTTTTTATTTGCCCTTCTTCATTTTCCCTGAGGATTAGTGGTGTCGAACACATTTTTATGTAACTGCTGACCATCTGTATGTCTTTGGAAAGATCTCTATTCAGATCCTCTGCCCATTTTTTAGTTGGATTATTTGTTGTTATGCTGTTGAGTTATATGAGTTCTTGATATATTTTGGATATTAACCCCATATCAGATATATGATTTGGAAATATTTAATGCCATTTGGTAGGTTGCCTTTTCATTCTGAGGATGGTTTCCTTTGCTGCACAGAAGCTTTTTGGTGTGATATAGCGTCACTTAGTTATTATTTTTGCCTTCATTGCCTTTGCTTTTGGTGTCAAATCTAAAAAATTATTGCCGATACCAATGTCAAGGAGCTTACCACCTTTGTTTTCTTCTAGGATTTTTCAGGTTTCAGGTCTTACATTCAAGTTTTTATTCCCTTTTGAGTTCATTCTTGGGTATGGTTTAAGATAGTGGTTTTGTTTTGGGGCGCCTGGGTGGTTCAGTCGGTTAAGCGTCCAACTTCGGCTCAGGTCATGACCGTTCATGAGTTTGAGCCCCGTGTTGGCCTTGGTGCTGACAGCTCAGAGCCTGGAGCCTGCTTTGGATTCTGTGTCTCCCTCTCTCTCTGCCCCTCCCTCTCTCTCTCTCTCTCGCTCGCAAAAATAAGCGTTAAAAAAAATTGTGGTTTTGTTTCATTCTTTTGCATGTGGCTGCCCAGTTTTCATATCATCATTTATCCAAGAGACTGTCATTTCCCTTTGTATATTCTTAGTTCCTTTGTTATAAATTAATTGACTATATATGCATGGATTTCTTTCTGGGATCTCTATCTCGTTGCATTGATCTATCTGTCTGTTTATATGCCAATACCCATGCTCTTTTGATTACTATAGCTTTGTAAGACAGTTTGAAATTGGGAAGCATGATGCCTCCAGGTTGTTCTGCTTTCTCAAAATTGCTTTGTCTGTACTGGGATTGTTTGTTCTGTTTCTGTGAAAAGTGTCATTAGAATTTTGACAGGGATTACACTGAATCTGTACACTACTTTGGATAATGTGGACATTTTAACAATATCACGAAACAAGAAATATCTTTCCATTTATTTGTATTTTCATTAATTTCTTTCATCAGTGTCTTATAGTTTTCAGTTACAGGTCTTTCACCTCCTTGGTTAAATTTATTCCTAGGTAGTTAATCCCATTTGATGCAATTGCAAATGGAATTGTTTTTTAAATTTCTCTTTCTGATAGTTCATTATTAGTGTATAAAAATGCAACAGATTTTTGTATGTGGATTTTGTATCCTGCAACTATATTGAATTTTTTTATTAGTTCTAACAGTTTTTTGGTGGAGTCTTTAGGGTCTTCTATATATGATATTGTGTCACCTACAAATGGTGACAGTTTTACTTCTTCCTTTCTTATCTGGATGCCTTTTATTTCTTTTTCTTGCCTAATTGTTCTGGCTAGGACTTCCAGTACTATTTGGATAAAAGTGGTAAGAATGGACTTCCTTGTCTTGTTCCTGACCACAGAGGAAAAGATTTCAGCTTTTCCCCATTGAGTATGATGTTGGCTGTGGGTTTGTCATATACAGACTTTATTATGTTGAGATATGTTCCCTTTATACCTACTTTGTGGAGGGTTTTTATTAAATGGATGTTGAATTTTAGCAAATGCTCTTTCTGCATCTACTGAGATGATCATAAGATTTTTATCCTTCATTCTGTTAATGTGACATATCACATTAATTTGTGGATATTGAACCATCCTTGCATCCCTGGAATAAATTCCACCTGATTATGGTGTATCATCCTTTTAATGTATTGTTGGATTTGGCTTGCTAATATTTTGTGGAAGAGTTTTGCATATACATTTATTAGGGATGTAGACCTATAATTTTTTTTCTCTTTCTTTTTTTCTTTCTTTCTTTCTTTCTTTCTTTCTTTTTCTTTCTTTCTTTTGTTGTTGTTGTTGTTGTTGTTGTTGTTGTTGTGTCCTTATCTGGTTTTGGAATCAAGGTAATGCTGGCTTCATAAAATGAATTTGTAAGTATTCCCTCCTCTTCTATTCTTTTGGAAAAGCCTGGGAAGGGTTGGTATTAATTTTTCTTTAAATGTTTGGTAGAATTCAGCAATGAAGCCATCTGGTCCTGGACTTTTGTTTGTTGGGAGGTTTTTGATTACTGATTCAATTGCTTTACTAGTAATTTGTTCACATTTTCTCTTTCTTCATGTCTTGGTAGGTTGTATGTTTCTATGAACTTATCCATTTCTTCTAGATTTTCCAATTTGTTGGCATATAACTGTTCATAGCAGTCTCTTATGATCCTTTGTATTCCTGTGATATCAGTTGTAACATTTCCTCTTTAATCTCTGATTGTATTTATTTGAGTTTTCTCTCTTTTTCTTGGTGAGTCTAGGTAAAGGCTTGTCACGTGTTTTTTTTTTTATTTTGAAGTTTATTTATTTATTTTGAGAGAGGTGGGGAGGGAGGCAGAGAGAGAGAGAGAATCCCAAGCAGACTCCATGCTGTCAGCATGGATCCTGATGTGCGGCTCGAACTCACAAACTGTGAGATCATGACCTTAGCCAAAGTCAAGAGTCAGATGCTTAACCAACTGAGCCACCCAGGTATTCCAGTTTTTTTTTTTCTTTAAAAATATAGCTCTTAGATTTGTTGATTTTTTTCTATTGTTTTTTAAAAAAATTTTATGTTTATTTATATTAGAGAGAGAGAGAAAGCGAGTGTGGGCAGGGAAGTGGCAGACAGACATAGACAGAATCTGAGGCAGACTCCAGGCTATGAGCTGTCAGCACAGAGCCTGATGTGAGGCTCGAACTCACGAGCAGTGAGTTCATGACCTGAGCTGAAGTCAGATGCTTACCCAACTGAGCCACCCAGGCACCCCTTTTATTGTTTTTTAATCTCCATTTCATTTATTTCCACTGTGATCTTTGTTATTTCCTTTCTTCTACTAACTTTGGCTTCCTTTATTCTTTTTCTTATTCCTTGAGGTATAAAGTTAGGTTGTTTAGTTGAGATTTTCTTATTTCTGAATGTAGCCATTTACTGCTCTTCTACCCATTTTGATGTAGGTTTTTTTCTCATTTGCCTAATGTATAGGAATCACTCAGCTAGGTGGGAATGCAAACTGATGCAGCCACTCTGGAAAACAGTATGGAGTTCCTCAAAAAATTAAAAATAGAGCTGTCCTATGGCCAAGCAATTACACTACTAGGTATTTATCCAAAGGATACAAAAATGCTGATCTGAAGGGCATATGCACCGCAGTGTTTAGAGCAGCATTATCTACAATAGCCAACATATGGAAAGAGTCCAAATGTCCATCAACTGATGAATAGATAAAAAAGATGTGGTATATATACACATGGAATATTACTCGACAATCAAAAAGGATGAAATTTTGCCATTTTCAACAATGTGGATGGAACTAGAGTGTATTATGCTAAGTGAGGTAAGTCAGCCAGAGAAAGCTATTTATCTTTCTGAAAATGAAATCATATGATTTCACCCATACATGAAATCATATGATTTCACCCATACATGGAATTTAAGAAACAAAGCAGATGAATGTGGGGGCGGGGGGGGGGAAGGAAAAATAAAATAAAAATAGAGAGGAAAACAAACCATAAGAGACTCTTAAATATAGAGAAAAAACTAAGGGTTTCTGGGGGGGGGGCGGAATTAGGTGGGGGGATGATCTAAATGGGTGATGGGCATTGAGGGCACTTGTTGGGATGAGTACTGGCTGTTATATGTAAGTGATGAATCACTAAATTCTACTCCTGAAACCATTATCACACTATATATTAACTAACTTGGATTTAAATAAAATGAAAACAATAAAAAAAGAAAAGGAAGATTAAAATACAGTTAATTAAATTTAAAAAAGGAGTCACTCACTAGTTTGGGGTTTGTTTCAGAAGAAATTATTCTATATGTAAATTCAGTGGGTCTGTGAGAGGACATGAGTTCAGGATTGCCCTACGTTGCCATCTTGAATCAGAACCTCCTGTCTGTGATAGATAAATGGCACCTGAATAACTGGAAGTCATATTTTCCCAAAGCCAAAATCAAGTACAGGGCACCTGGGTGGCTTAGTCAGTTAAGCATCCAACTGTTGATTTCAGCTCAGGTCACCATTGGGTATCAAGCCCCACGATGGGCTCTGTGCTGACAGCATGGAGCCTGCTTGGGATTCTCTCTCCCTCTTTCTCTCTCTGCCCCTCCCCTGCTCATGCATGCTCTTGCTGTCTCTCGCTCTTTCTCAAAACAAATAAGTAAACATTAAAAAATCAAGTACATAAGCCAACACGATATCTTCCTGCTTTTTGTGGTATTATTTGCTATATTTCTATTTGCTGGTCTATTTACAAATTTGCACTACATGTTTTCTATACCTTCATCCTAATTATTAAGACTAATTATATCCAGAATTGGGCACTTGACAGATTTCCACATCATGAAAATAAAACCCTCCTTTCAAGATGGCATAGCCCAATGTTTCCACATGCTTTCAATCTGAGTATTCAATAAATATTAACCTATTGATTTTTCTCTTTTCATGTCCTATAATTTCTTCAGTTTATCCATAAGAATTTGCCAAGTACCTGTTGAATTCCAGACATAATGTGTCCATATTTTCCAGGTATAAAACTTTCTCAAAAAAAAGATGTGGAATCTTGCCACTCACACTTTTCCTAGACTAATGGTTAGGGGATTAAAAGGCCATATTCAGTCAAGTACGAAGATGTAGAATCCAATGGCATAGTCAGATGTGTTCCAGTCTGTCATTTCTCAAGCTTTCCTGAAGTTGGAAATTACCTTTGACCTCAAGCCTTAGCCAGTAGATGAATATCACAGCACCTAAGGAAATTGAAGTTGGTGATAGAAAGATATGATTATCTTGGGTTCTCTGTCCTAAACTATGATCTTTCCTCTATTTCCCATGAATTGGAGAAAGAGTTCAGTGGCAAGCCTGTTGCCTTTCTTGCTGAGAGAAAAAAATCTGCCTAAGCCCACATGAAAAAGCTGTGCAGAATAATGAGCAAAAACATCTCTAGAGTCATACCCTGACACTGGTACCTAACACAAGCTTTGAAAACTTGGTCTTCCCAAGCGAAATTGTGTATAAGAGAACAAGTGTGAGACTGGACAGCAGCTGGCTTACAAAGGTTTCCCCCATCAACAATGAAAACCATGTGAAGGGGAGGGACAGGCAAGAAAGGATTCCATCACAAAAAGATGCCTAATTCTTTTAGTCTCCCAGTGTTGCCACAACAAAGTATCACAAACCAGGTGGCTTAAAGCAACATAAATTAATTGTCTCATAGTTCTAGAAACCAAAGGTCTAAAATCAAGGTGCTAGTAGGGCCATCCTTCTTTGGGCAGTCTAGACAGAATCCTTCCTTGCCTCCTCTTAGCTCCAGGTGGTGGATGTCCAACCTTGATAGTCCTTGGCTTGCAGCTGTATCTTTCTGATCCTTGTCTCCATCATCACATGGCACCCTCCAGTCATGTGTCTGTGTCTTCATGTGGAATTCTCCTACATGTGTGTGTCTCTCTCTCCTCGTCTTTTAAGAACACTAATCATATTGAATTAAATGCCCACACTACTGTAGTATGACCTTACCTTAATTAATTAGATCTGCAATGATATTTCCAAATTGGGTCTCATTATAAAGTACTGGTGGTTAGGAAGGACTTTAACATATATTTTGGGTGAACATAATTCAACCCATAACACAAATATCAAGCCACCATCAATCAACATTACCCTTTGAGTTCCTAGTGCAAGCACATCCCTTTGTTGATTAATGTCCCTAAAATATGTCTTTGATTCTTTGGTAAAACCACCATAACCTTAAAAAAAAAAAAAAAAGAAACAAAGCAGACTTTATTACACTTAGAATTTAGCTTCCCTGTCAGTATTATTCAAAGTGTATGCCATGCCCTTCTACTCCTCTTCTATCTTCTCTTTGTACATGTCCATTCAAGAGCTCCCAACAAACACCATGTTCTCCAGGTACAGTCCTCTTGCCTTCTGTATTGAATGATTTGTGATGACACGATCAGATTTGCATTTCTTGGGAATTTATCATTCCTCTTGAGCAGTTGTCCCTTTTATTATAACCAATCATGTGATCCCACCTATCTTGTCTCATCATTGTTTTAATAGATTCTGAAGACTCACCTACTTTGTTCTATTACACTCGGCTTTCTACCGTTCTTTGAGAGTTTTCTTTCTATTTTAACATGTTCTATCCTTTGATTCTAGTTTGGAATGGAATCCAACCTTTAATATTACTTGACATTCCTTCTTTTAATTCTTCTTGTTCTGTCTTCAGTATAACAAAGAAAATTCCCAGCTCTGAGAAATTTTTCAATTATCATTACTTAACCAGAAATGATGTCTTTATATTTCACATTCATTTTTCTTTCTTGCATGTAGAGCAGAGAGGAGAGCAAGTGCCTGGGAGAATCTACAGTCTCTCCCTGGGAGATTGAGGGTTACAAGGTAGGCTTGGGAGTCCTGTTAGTTCTGAGGGACTCTAAAATAAACGGTAATGAGAACTCTGAGCACTAAGATAAAGAATCCAATGAAAGGAGGAGGTGAAGATTACTGCTTCTGACCTCTGAGAAGTGTGCCCTGGGTAGACAGTAAGCTGGAAAGGACTGGAAATCACAAGGCCCTTGACTACAGATTTGACTGCTTGCCGATAGAGAACAGCCCCTGAAGTGGGTCATAGATGGGGCCACTCTACCTGAAGCCAAGGAAACATGTCTCTGTCTCTCAGTTTCTGAGACAGGGCACTATGAAAGCCTAGAGAGCAGGATACCCTTTGAAAATCTAATAGAAAATCTCTAACCTCTTCCCATCTTGGCAAGATCAGGGATGGCAGGAGCCACAGTGAACAAGAGGAGTTGCACAGGTATGAGCTGCTGTAATCACACATCACTGGCCCTGCTCTACCATTGCTGTCCCCAGAAATCTTGATTCCCCACCCTTCCAGTGCCACAAGGCAGCATCACAATCACATTTTTTTAAATATATGAAATTTATTGTCAAATTGGTTTCCATACAACACCCAGCGCTCATCCCAAAAGGTGCCCTCCTCAATACCCATCACCCACCCTCCCCTCCCTCCCACCCCCCATCAACCCTCAGTTTGTTCTCAGTTTTTAACAGTCTCTTATGCTTTGGCTCTCTCCCACTCTAACCTCTTTTTTTTTTTTCCTCCCCCTCCCCCATGGGTTTCTGTTAAGTTTCTCAGGATCCACATAAGAGTGAACACATATGGTATCTGTCCTTCTCTGTATGGCTTATTTCACTTAGCATCACACTCTCCAGTTCCATCCACATTGCTACAAAAGGCCATATTTCATTCTTTCTCATTGCCACGTAGTATTCCATTGTGTATATAAACCACAATTTCTTTATCCATTCATCAGTTGGTGGACATTTAGGCTCTTTCCATAATTTGGCTATTGTTGAGAGTGCTGCTATAAACATTGGGGTACAAGTGCCCCTATGCATCAGTACTCCTGTATCCCTTGGATAAATTCCTAGCAGTGCTATTGCTGGGTCATAGGGTAGGTCTATTTTTAATTTTCTGAGGAACCTCCACACTGCTTTCCAGAGCGGCTGCACCAATTTGCATTCCCACCAACAGTGCAAGAGGGTTCCCGTTTCTCCACATCCTCGCCAGCATCTATAGTCTCCTGATTTTTTCATTTTGGCCACTCTGACTGGCGTGAGGTGATATCTGAGTGTGGTTTTGATTTGTATTTCCCTGATAAGGAGCGACGTTGAACATCTTTTCATGTGCCTGTTGGCCATCCGGATGTCTTCTTTAGAGAAGTGTCTACCCATGTTTTCTGCCCATTTCTTCACTGGGTTGTTTTTCGGGTGTGGAGTTTGGTGAGTTCTTTATAGATTTTGGATACTAGCCCTTTGTCCGATATGTCATTTGCAAATATCTTTTCCCATTCCGTTGGTTGCCTTTTAGTTTTGTTGGTTGTTTCCTTTGCTGTGCAGAAGCTTTTTATCTTCATAAGGTCCCAGTAATTCACTTTTGCTTTTAATTCCCTTGCCTTTGGGGATGTGTCGAGTAAGAGATTGCTACGACTGAGGTCAGAGAGGTCTTTTCCTGCTTTCTCCTCTAGGGTTTTGATGGTTTCCTGTCTCACATTCAGGTCCTTTATCCATTTTGAGTTTATTTTTGTGAATGGTGTAAGAAAGTGGTCTAGTTTCAACCTTCTGCATGTTGCTGTCCAGTTCTCCCAGCACCATTTGTTAAAGAGACTGTCTTTTTTCCATTGGATGTTCTTTCCTGCTGTGTCAAAGATGAGTTGGCCATACATTTGTGGGTCTAGTTCTGGGGTTTCTATTCTATTCCATTGGTCTATGTGTCTGTTTTTGTGCCAATACCATGCTGTCTTGATGATGACAGCTTTGTAGTAGAGGCTGAAGTCTGGGATTGTGATGCCTCCTGCTTTGGTCTTCTTCTTCAAAATTACTTTGGCTATTCGGGGCCTTTTGTGGTTCCATATGAATTTTAGGATTGCTTGTTCTAGTTTCGAGAAGATGCTGGTGCAATTTTGATTGGGATTGCATTGAATGTGTAGATAGCTTTGGGTAGTATTGACATTTTGACAATATTTATTCTTCCAATCCATGAGCAGGGAATGTCTTTCCATTTCTTTAAATCTTCTTCAATTACCTTCATAAGTTTTCTATAGTTTTCAGCATACAGATCTTTTACATCTTTGGTTAGGTTTATTCCTAGGTATTTTATGCTTCTTGGTGCAATTGACAATCACATTCTGAAGCCATACTCTCACTGCTTTGCCACTGAGCCTGAGCCTGCCAATACACTACAGCTCCTTTTCGAATGTTAGAGGATATTTTCTCAGTCAACTGGCTGTTTGAAAATAAAATTTTATTAAACTCCTACCTTATGACTTCTATGGAAATAAATTTCTGATGGACTAAGGACACAAGTATAAAATAAAATTAAACTGTCCAGAGGAAACAGCGATAAAATACTTTTATAATTTTAGCATGAGCAAGTTCTTGGCATAATATAAAAGGCAGAAAATTTTCAGGAAAAACTAGATTTATTTAAACATAGAATACATACAGAAAATGTAACTTAAGTAAATGGAATTAAAATATTATCCATACTGTTGTTAACCTGAATCCTTTAGAGTGAAGCTCTTTTTGAACTGTTTTCCTGGTATTCCCATCCCATCCCAAGTAAACAGTGCTAACACTGGTACGTACCCTTCCAGACTTTTCTTTATGTCTATATAATTCTATACAAATACACATATAGGGGTGCTCGGTCATTGTTGTATTATGCACACTTCCCTGCATTTTGCTTTTCTCACTTAATAATAGACTTGAACCCCCCCCCCCCCACCAAGTCCTCCAATATAGATCTAGTACAGTCTTGTTAATGACTGACTGAAAAGGGACCATTAAAAGATAAAATGAGTCATATTATGCATTTTAAGAGTTTATTTAAACAAAATGTGATTAAATCAGGCAGCATCCAATCTGGCAAATAGAAAAGGAACTCCAAGAAGCTGTACAAAATAAAAGACTTTCATAGGCAGAAGGGAGCAGGAGCAAAGAAGTTGCATGTGGCAAAAAAGCAGGTTAGTTATGCAAGGTTACTATCCTTTGGGAGATGGCAGAGGTCTATCCCAGATGAATGACCTAACTAGTGCTTATCAGGTGATTCCTGATTGACTGGTTTAAGATTCCATTTCTGGGAGTGCTGAAAGTGTAATCAAGTTGACTTTTGGTTTGGTGATGTGGAGCTTAGCATAAACAACTCCATTTTGTCCTGTTTTTAACAAACTGAAGCATTTTGTATTCCCCAACTCACAAGCATTTACTCTGTTTCCAAATTTTACTGCTAGAAACATCAATTACATGACATGGGATAATATACTTTTCTGTTTTGTAAGGTCCTATAAGTGACCTTCTCCCAGTACGGAAGATTGGGCTCAAGTTGTTGAATTTGACAGCCTAAGAGCACCAGGTGCCCAAGGACTGGAGATGGGGATCCAGGAGTGGAACTTAGGAGGGAGTAGGGAGTTGAAGTGGCACGAAGGACCAGGGAAGGGACACAGACTTCAAGTATGTACTTTGCCATGCCACAGTTTTGCCGGTGACCAATGCAGGGTCCTCACCCTAGGATACTGTTCATACTGTGTCACAAGTGAGGTTGTAGATTACTTAAAGGAGGGTGGAAGACAACCTGAAACTAAAGATCTGAACTAGAAAGAACAGGAACTTAAATTTCAGCCAGAATCTTGGTCACTTCTACAACACTGCCACCTTGTGGCTGTAGAACATTGCAGCTGGCAAACCTGAAGTGATGGGTTGGAAAAGCTGAGAAGTCATTATATAGAACCAATTCTCATGTTCCATCTTAATTTGTACCTCCCTGGTCAAGGTATAAACATTTCCATCAACCCGAAGAGTGTCCTTATGCTACTTCCAATGGGTACTTCCCCTTCATCATTTTTCCAACCTCCATGAGATTTGCTGTTCCTAGAGATCATATAAATGGAATCCTACAGTACATCCCCTTTTGTGCGTGGTTCACAGTGTCTATGAGTTTCAACCATGCTGTTGCCTGTAGTCAATTACTAGTAATGGTGTTCTCTAAATTTTACATAAACACTGAATTAGTAAATACTGGGTCATTGTTTCTAGGGGAAATATAGGGGTAGGTTCCTGTGAGTTTCAGTCATAACGATTTCATCACCTCATCAACACATATAAACAAACATACCAATATATATAAACATATATCAACTGATTAATACATGTAAACAAGCAAAATCAAAGCAAATCCTGTTTTATGTGTATTTCTGTTTAAAGATGCCTTATTTAATATATACTGTTGATTCATTAGCGTGGAACTCACTGCCAAGAGCACTGCATGAGCTACAATCCCTGAAAGAAGCTTATCCAACACATGTATTTTCTCTGTAAGGCACATCACAGCCTTCTTGCACTTAGAAATGCTTAGTACTACAGCACTACACTTGGGCCATTTCGAACAGTGAAATCACCATCAAAAATTTGAAAAAACACAGAATAGACCACAACAATAAGGCATGTTTACAGTATGAGGGCTGAAATAGAAAGACGGAACATGGCATTATTCATCCTCACTGGAAACATGCATGCCAGGCAATTCAGAGTTTTCACCACTCTATGTGTGTTCATGAATGACCATGAATGTCATATTGATTTTAGGCTTTCACATACATTTTAGCAAATAGGAAAACTCTCAGTGACAGAATCCACAGATAGTGGTGATGAATCGTATCTATACTCTGTTCTTTTTTATTGCTGAGTAATAGTCCATCGTATGTATATGACACTCTTTGTTTATCCATTCACCTATAGATGGAATTTGGCGTTGTTTCCTATTTAGGGCTACTATGAAGTAGGGTTCTTTTTTTTTTTTTCAACGTTTATTTATTTTTTTGGGACAGAGAGAGACAGAGCATGAACGGGGGAGGGGCAGAGAGAGAGGGAGACACAGAATCGGAAACAGGCTCCAGGCTCCGAGCCATCAGCCCAGAGCCTGACGCAGGGCTCGAACTCACGGACCGCGAGATCGTGACCTGGCTGAAGTCGGACGCTTAACCGACTGCGCCACCCAGGGGCCCCTGAAGTAGGGTTCTATAAACGTTCTTGTACAAGCTATTTTGTGAAGATGTATGCATATTTCTCTCCAAGAGAAATATGCATGTTCAGCTTTTTTAGAAACTTTCAAACAGTTTTGCAAAGTGATTTACCATTTTATACTCTTATCAGCAAAATGAGAGTTTTACTTGTTCTACAGATTTACTTATACCTGCCACTGACAATCTTTTTAATTGCATTTGTTCTGGAGGGTGTGCACTGGTGGCTTTCATTTCTGTTTCCCCAGTGATTAATGATGCTGCACACCATTTTATACGTTTATTGACCATCTGTATATATTTCTTTATGAAATCTCTTTTCAAGTTATTTTGTCCATTTTTAATTGGGATGCTTATCTTTCTTATACTTAATATATAGGAGTTCTTCTTATATTCTGTATATAAGTCCTTTGTCAAATATATGCATTGTAACAAGTAATGTGACCGTTTTCTCCCAGTGTGTGTTTTCCCTTTCCATTTACTTAATGGTGACTTGTGGTGAGTGAAAGTTTTAAATTTCAATTAAGTTTATTTTGTAAATTTTTTATTTAGGGTTATTGCTTTTTGTGTCCTAAGAAATCTTTGCTTACTCCTAGGTAATGAAATCATTCTCCTATTTTTCCTAAAAGCTTTATAATTCTACCTTCCACATTTAGGTCTATAAGTCATCTGAAAATAGATTTTTGATATGATGTGAGTTAGAGATCAAGGTTGATTTTTTTTTTCATACAGACATCCAATTTCTCAAGTACTGAAAGACTCTCCTTCTTGAATAGAAACCTGCATCATTAATTTGAAATCTTTCTTCTTTTTAATAAATGTATTAAAGCTATACATTTCCCTCTTAATATTGCTTTAGCTGCACCTTATATATTTTGGTATGTTTTGTATTCATTGTTGAGCTAAAATACCTTCTAACATCCATTGTAAACTTTCTTGACCCTTGGGTTACTTAGAAAGTGTTTCTTCATTTCCAAACATGCTGGAATTTTCTGGGTATCTTGTAGTTATTGATTTTTAGTTTAAAGGAATCCAATTGCCATATAGTAGGTTGATGTCCCATAGCTCACTGGTGTTCTTTTATTTTTAAAATTCCTTTTTTACCCCTGTGTTTCATGTTCAATAGTTTCTACGTTTATTGCTTCAAGTTGACTTTTTCTTATGAAATTTTGAATCCACTGTTAATTTCATCCAGTGAATTCTTCATCTGAGACATTGTAGTTTTCATCTCTGAAATCTTATTTGAGTCTTGTGTATATTCCATGCCTCTATTAATGTAACATTGTATAAAAATTAAATTTTAAAACTTTAAAATAGTCAAGGCATTGGGTAAATTAACCTAAATTATTGCCATGATCTCATTGATCTAGAGATTTGGTTTAACTTGTGTAATAAAATGTTATACTTTTTAAGAAGATACATCTTTTCCTGCTTTCTTTTTTCTCCTCACTCACTAACATCATCTTCTCTTGTCTTTCAAGTATCCTTATTAATAATCTGCTGTGTAAATTTCTTTATTCAAATTCATGCTCACTTATCCAAATACAATATAAACACATGCATACCTCCCCCCCCACACACACATACTCATATATGCACACATGTATATATGGGGTCTTTTTTTCTCTGAAAAGATGGGATTGTATTATGCAACTTCTCCCTTACTATCCTTGCTTAACAATGCCATGGAGAAATCCCTCCAGGTCATTTGGTAAGGTTTCCATTTATCTACCTTAATGACTGAATAATATTCCATGTAGTAAAATGCATCCAACTATTCCACTATTTAGGAACATTCTCTTATTTCTAGTTTTTATTTTGTGGTGTTTTGTTATTATTACTGCTATTTATCATATGTAACAATTATTATACATAGCATACATTATGTGCTATGTATATAACATATGCATTATGTGATATATATGTGTATATATATACTTGTACATATATATTTGTATAGCTTATCTGTGGACTATGTCCCCAGAAGAGGAGAGGAGCATTTTCCAGTGAATATCTGCAGTTTTCATTTTTGTAGATCTTATCAGCTTGCTTTCCAAAATAGAACATCTGTTTTTATTTGTACCATCACTGCTTGGACTTCTGCTTCTGGCCAAGATGGAGTAACAGAGACTATTTAACCTCCTTCCTGAAACAAACTAACAATCCAGACAAAATATATGGACACAGTTTTTAAGACACTGGATGTTAGACAAGGAAAGACAGTGATTCCTGAGAGAAATAATGTGAAATGCTATATTTCTCTTTTGAATAAAAAATTTATTTATATATTAGAGTTATGTAAATTTTATGAATTGTTAACATGAATTTAAAAATCATTTTTTTACACAGAAGTTTCTTTTTCAACTGCCACAAACCAGTGTAACTGCATTGCCATCTAAGAAAATTAACAATAATTCCTAAATATCCAATTAATATTCAACTGTTTGCAGCTGTCCCTATCTTTTGTAGTTTTTTTTGAAGCTGACTTCTTTTTTTATTTTCAAATTTTTATTTAAATTCTAGTTAACATATAATGTAATATTGTTTTTAGGAGTTGAATTTAGTGATTCATCACTCACATATAACACCCAGTGCTGATCCTAACAAGTACCCTCCTTAATGCCCATCACCCATTTAACCTATCCCCCCACCCACCTCCCTCCATCAACCCTCAGTTTGTTCTCTATCATGAAGAGTTTTTTTTATGGTGGGGAGGGTGGCTTAATCCATTAAGCATCCAACACCTGATCCTGGCTCAGGTCATGATCTCATGGTTCATGAGTTTGAGCCCTGCATCAGCTCTGCACATGGAGAGCTGCTTGGGATTCTGTCTCTCCCTTTCTCTGTTCTTCCTTCTCTCTCTCTCTTAAAAGGAATAAATAAAACTTTTTTTAAAAAAAGGCTCTTATGGTTTGCTTCCTTCCCTCTTTTTTTTCCCATCCCATATGGTCATCTGTTTTGTTTCCTAAATTCCATATGTGAGTAAAATCATATGATATTTGCCTTTTTATAATTTACTTCGCTTAGCATAATACACACTAGCTCTATCCACATCATTGCAAATGGCAAGGTTTCATTCTTTTTGATGGCTGGGTAATATTCCTTTGTGTGTGTGTGTGTGTGTGTGTGTGTGTGTGTGTATACACACCACATATTCTTTATCCATTCATCAGTTGGTGGAAATTTGGGCTCTTTCCATAGTTTGGCTATTGTTGATAATGTTGCTGTAAACACTGGGGTGCATGTACCCCTTCAAATCTGTATTTTTGTATCTTTTGGATAAACACCTAGTAGTGCAATTGCTAGATCACAGGGCAGTTCTATTTTTAACTTTTTGAGGAACCTCTGTCATGTTTTCCATAGTGGCTGCACCAGTTTGCAATCTCACCAACAGTGCAAAAGGGTTCACATTTCTCTGCATCCTTGCCAACCTCTGTTGTTAACTGAGTTGTTAATTTTAGCCACTCTGACAGGTGTGAGGTGGTATCTCATTGTGGTTTTGATTTGCATTTCCCTGATGATGAGTGACATTGAGCATCTTTTCATGTGCCTGTTGGCCATCTGGATGTCTTCTTTAGAGAAGTGTCTATTCATGTCTTCTGCCCATTTCTTCACTGGATTATTTGTTTTTTGGGAGTTAGGTAAATTCTTTATAAATTTTGCATACTAACCCTTTTATCAGATATGTCATTTGAAAATATCTTCTCCCATCCCATAGGCTGCCTTTCAGTTTTGATGATTGTTTCCTTTGCTGTGAAGAAGCTTTTAATCTTGAAGTCCCAATAGTTCATTTTCCCTTTTGCTTCCCTTGCCTCTGCAGACATGTCAAGTAAGAAGTTGCTCTGGCTAACTCTGGAAAACAGTATGGAGGCTCCTCAAAAAATTAAAAATAGAACTACCCTATGGCCCAACAATTGCACTATTAGGTATACATCCAGGGGATACAGGTATGCTGTTTCGAAGGGGCACATGCACCCCCATGTTTATAGCAGCACTATCAACAATAGCCAAAGTGTGGAAAGAGCCCAAATGTCCATCGATAGATGAATGGATATGGTGGTATATAAATACAATGGAATATTACTCAGGGATCACAAAGAATAAAATCTTGCCATTTGCAACTACGTGGATGGAACTGGAGGGTATTATGCTAAGCGAAATTAGTCAGAGAAAGACAAATATCACATGACTTCACTCATATGGGGAATTTAAGATACAAAACAGATGGACATAAGGGAAGGGAAGCAAAAAAGAATACAAAAACAGGGAGGGGGACAAAATGTAAGAGACTCTTGAATACAGAGAATAAACTGAGGATTGCTATAGCGGTTGCGGGTGGGAGAATGGGCTAAATGGGCAAGGGACAGAAGGGCACTTGTTGGGATGAGCACTAGTTGTTATATGTGGGGGATGAGTCACCAGATTGTACTCCTGAAATCATTATTGCACTATATGCTCACTAACTTGGATGTAAATTAAAAAATAAATAGAAGGGAAAAAAAAGGAAGTTGTTTCGACTGAGGTCAAAGAGGTTGCTGCTTATGTTCTCCTCTAGGATTTTAATGGTTTCCTGTCTCACACTGATATCTTAAATCCATTTTAAATTTATTTTTGTGTATAGTGTAAGAAATGGTCCTGTTTCATTCTTTTACATGTTGCTGCCCAGTTTTCCCAATACCATTTGTTAAAGAAACGGTCATTTTTCCATTGGATATTCTTTCCTGCTTTGTCAAACATTAGTTGACCATAGAATTGTGGATTCATTTCTGGGTTTTCTATTCTGTTCCATTGATCTATATGTCTGTTTTTGTGCCAGTATCATACCGTCCTGATTACCTCAGCTTTGTAATATAACTTGAAGCCTGGAATTGTGATGTCTCCAGCTTTTATTTTATTTTTCAAGATTGCTTTGGCTATTTTGGGCCTTTTGTGCTTCGATATAAAGCAGGTCTTAGGTCTGTGAAATATGCTGGTGGTATTTTGATTTTTTTTAATTTTTTTAAACATTTTTATTTATTTTTGACAGAGAGAGACAGAGTGTGAGTGGGGGAGGGGCAGAGAGAGAGGGAGACACAGAATGCAAACCAGGCTGTAGGCTCCATGCTGTCAGCACAGAGCCTGACATGGGGCTCGAACTCACGAACCGCGAGATCATGACTTGAGCTGAAGTCAGATGCCTAACAACTGAGCCACCCAGGCGCCCCATGCTAGTGGTATTTTGATAGGAATTGCATTGAATGTGTGGATTGTTTTGAGAAGTATAGACATTTTAACAATATTCCTTCTTTGAATCCAGGTGCATGGAATTTTTTTTCCATTTCTATGTGTTATCTTTAATTTCTCTCATTGTTTTACAGTTTTCAAAATATAGATGTTTTACCTCTTTGGTTGGGTTAATTCTGAGGTATCTTATGGATTTTGGTGCAATTATAAATGGGATTGATTCCTTGATTTCTCTGTGTGCTGCTTCATTATTGGTGTATAGACCCATCTATTTGCTGTCTGCAAGAGACTCATTTTAGACCTGAGGACACCTTCAGATTGAAAGTGAGGGGATGGAGAACTATCAATCATGCTACTGGAAGTCAAAAGACAGCTGGAGTAGCCATACTTGTATCAGACAAACTAGACTTTAAATTAAAGGCTGTAACAAGAGATAAAGAAGGTCATTATATAATAATTACAGGGTCTATCCATCAGGAAGAGCTAACGATTATAAATGTCTATGCGCCGAATACAGGAGCCCCCAAATATATAAAACAATTACTAACAAACATAAGCAACCTTATTGATAAGAATGTGGTAATAGCAGGGGACTTTAATACCCTACTTACAACAATGAAGAGATCATGTAGACACAGGATCAATAAAGAAACAAGGGCCCTGAATGATACATTGCATCAAATGGACTTGACATATATATTTAGAACTCTGCATCCCAAAGCAACAGAATATACTTTCTTCTCAAGTGCACGTGGAACATTCTCCAAGATAGATCACATACTGACTGGGTCACAAAACAGCCCTTCATAATTATAAAAGAAATGAGATCATATCATGCACACTTTCAGACCACAATGCTATGAAACTTGAAATCAACCACAGGAAAAAGTCTGGAAAACCTCGAAAAGCATGGAGGTTAAAGAACACCCTACTAAAGAATGAATGGGTCAACCAGGCAATTAGAGAAGAAATTTTAAAAAATGTAGAAACAAATGAAAATGAAAATACAACAATCCAAATGCTTTGGGATGCAGCGAAGGCAGTCCTGAGAGGAAAATATATTGCAATCCAGGCCTATCTCAAGAAACAAGAAAAATCCCAAATACAAAATCTAACAGCACACCTAAAGGAAATAGAAGCAGAACAGCAAAGACACCCCAAACCCAGCAGAAGAAGTGAAATACTAAAGATCAGAGAAGAAATGAACAATATAGAATTTAAAAAACTGTAGAGCAGATCAATGAAACCAAGGGTTGGTTTTTTGAAAAAATTAACATAATAAACCTCTAGCCAGGCTTCTCAAAAAGAAAAGGGAGATGACCCAAATAGATAAAATCATGAATGAAAATGGAATTATTACAACCAATTCCTCAGCATAAAAGCAGTTATCAGGGAATACTATGAAAAATTATATGCCAACAAACTGGACAACCTGGAAGAAATGGACAAATTCCTAAGCACCCACACACTTCCAAAACTCAAACAGGAAGAAATAGAAAACTTGAACAGACTCATAACCAGGGAAGAAATTGAATCACTTATCAAAAACCTCCCAACAATTAAGAGTCCAGGACCAGATGGCTTCCCTGGGGAATTCTACCAGACATTTAAAGCAGAGATAATACCCATCCTTCTCAAGCTGTTCCAAAAAATAGAAGGGGAAGGAAAACTTCCAGACTCATTCTATGACGCTAGCATTACTTTGATTCCTAAACCAGACAGAGACCCAGCAAAAAAAGAGAACTACAGGCCAATATCCCTGATGAATATAGATGCAAAACTTCTCAACAAGATATTAGCAAATCATATTCAACAGCATATAAAAAGAATTATTCCCCATGATCAAGTGGGATTCATTCCTGGTCTGCAGAGCTGGTTCAACATTTGCAAATCAATCAATGTGATACATCACATTAATAAAATAAAAGAACCATATGATCCTATCAGTTGATGCAGAAAAAGCATTTGACAAAATTCAGCATCCTTTCTTAATAAAAACCCTCGAGAAAGTTGGGATAGAAGGAAATACTTAAACATCATAAAAGCCATTTATGAAAAGGCCACAGCTAATATCATCCTCAATGGGGAAAAACTGAGAGCTTTTTCCCTGAGATCAGGAACACGACAGGGATGTCCACTCTCACCGCTATTGTTTAACATAGTGTTGGAAGTTCAAGCATCAGCAATCAGGCAACAAAAGGAAATCAAAAGCATCAAAATTAGCAAAGATGAAGTCAAGCTTTCCCTTTTTACAGATGACATGATATTATACATGGAAAACCCGATAGACTCCACCAAAAGTCTGCTAGAACTGATACATGAATTCAGCAAAGTCGCAGGATACAAAATTAATGTACAGAAATCAGTTGCATTTTTATATACCAATAATAAAGCAAAAGAAAGAGAAATAAGGAAACTGATCCCATTCACAATTGCACCAAGAAGCATAAAATACCTAGGAATAAACCTAACCAAAGGTGTAAAAGATCTGTATGTTGAAAACTATAGAAAGCTTATGAAGGAAATTGAAGAAGATACAAAGAAATGGAAAAACATTCTGTGCTCACGGATTGGAAGAATAAATATTGTTAAAATGTCAATACTACCCAAAGCAATCTACACATTCAATGCAATCCCAATCAAAATTGCACCAGCATTCTTCTCGAAGCTAGAACAAGCAGTCCTAAAATTTGTATGGAACCACCAAAGACCCCGAATAGCCAAAGTAATATTGAAGAAGAAGACCAAAGCAGGAGGCATCACAATCCCAGACTTTAGCCTCTACTACAAAACTGTAATCATCAAGACAGCATGGTATTGGCACAAAAACAGACACAGAGAACAATGTAATAGAATAGAGACTCCAGAAGTGGACCCACAAAAGTATGCCCCACTAATCTTTGACACAGCAGGAAAGAATATCCAATGGAAAAAAGACAGTCTCTTTAACAAATGGTTCTGGGAGAACTGGACAGCAACATGCAGAGGAATTAAACTAGACCACTTTCTTACACCATTCACAAAAATAAACTCAAAATGGATAAAGGACCTGAATGTAAGACAGGAAACCATCAAGACACTAGAGGAGAAAGCAGGAAAAAACCTCTCTGACCTCAGTTGCAGCAATTTCTTACCTGACACATCTCCAAAGGCAAGGGAATTAAAAGCAAAATGAACTATTGGGACCTCCTGAAGATAAAAAGCTTCTGCACTGCAAAGGAAACAATCAACAAAACTAAAAGGCAACCGATGGAATGGGAAAAGATATTTGCAAATGACATATCATACAAAGGGCTAGTATCCAAAATCTATAAAGAACTCACCAAACTCCACACCTGAAAAACAATCCATGAAGAAATGGGCAGAAGACATGAATAGACACTTCTCTAAAGAAGACATCCAGATGGCCAACAGGCACATGAAAAGATGCTCAACGTCGCTCCTCATCAGGGAAATACAAATCAAAACCACACTCAGATATCACCTCACGCCAGTCAGAGTGGCTAAAATGAACAAATCAGGAGACTGTAGGATGTGGAGAAATGGGAACCCTCTTGCACTGTTGGTGGGAATGCAAATTGGTGCAGCCGCTCTGGAAAGCAGTGTGGAGGTTCCTCAAAAAATTAAAAATAGATCTACCCGATGACCCAGCAATAGCACTGCTAGGAATTTACCCAAGGGATACAGGAGTGCTGATGCATAGGGGCACTTGTACCCCAATGTTGATAGCAGCACTTTCAACAATAGCCAAATTATGGAAAGAGCCTATGTGTTCATCAACTGATGAATGGATAAAGAAACTGTGGTTTATATATGCAATGGAATACTACTTGGCAATGAGAAAGAATAAAATATGGCCTTTTGTAGCAATGTGGTTGGAACTGGAGAGTGTTATGCTAAGTGAAATAAGTCAGGCAGAGAAAGACAGATACCATATGTTTTCACTCTTATGTGGATCCTGAGAAACTTAACACAAGACCATGGGGGAGGGAAAGGGGAAAAAAAAAGTTAGAGAGGGAGGGATCCAAACCATAAGAGACTCTTAAAAACTGAGACTCTTATAAACTGAGGGTTGATGGGGAGTGGGAGGGAGGGGAGGCTGTGTGATGGGCATTGAGGAGGGCACCTGTTGGGAGGAGCACTGGGTGTTGTATGGAAACCAATCTGACAGTAAATTTCATATTAAAAAAAAAGAAATGTAACAGTTTCTGTACATTGATTTTGTATCCTTCGACTTTACTGAATTTGTGTATCAGTTCTAGCAATTTTTGGGCGGAGTCTTTTGTTTTTCTATATAGAGTATCATGTCATCTGCAGATAGTCAAAATTTGACTTCTTCCTTGCTGATTTGTATGCCTTTTATTTCTTTTGTTGTCTGATTGCTGAGGCTAGCACTTCCAGTACTATGTTAAATAACAATGGTGAGAGTGGAAATCCCTGACTTGTTCCTGACCTTAGAGGAAAAGCTCTCAATTTTTGCCCACTGAGGATATTAGCTGTGAGGTTTTCGTATGTGGCCTTTATGATGTTAAGGTATGTTCCTGGTAACCCTACTTTGTTGAGGATTTTTAATCATGAATGGGTATTATACTTGGTCAAATGTTTTTTTCTGTATTATTGGGAAGATCATATGGTTCTTATCCTTTTTTTTTATTAATGTGGTGTATCACATTGATTGATTTGCTAACATTGATCCCCCTTGCAGCCCCAAATAAAATCACTTGATCATGGTGAATGATTCTTTTAATGTAGTGTTGGATTCAATGTGTTAGTTTTTTGCTGAGAACTTTTGCATTCATGTTCATCAGGGATATTGGCCTGCAGTTTTCTTTTTGAATGGAGTCGTTATCTGGTTTTAGAATAAGTGTAATTCTGGCCTCATAGAATAAGTTTGGAAGTTTTCCTTCCATTTCTGTTTTTTAAAATGATTTGAGAAAAAGAAGTATTAAACTCTAAGTGTTTGGTAGAATTCCCCTGTGAGGCCATCTGGCCCTGGTCTTTTGTTTGATGGGAGAATTTATATTACTGATTCAATTGCTTTGCTGGTTATCAGTCTGTTCAAGTTTTTTCTTCCTGTTTCAGTTTTGGTAGTTTATATGTTTCTAGGAATTTATCCATTTCTTCCTGGCTGTCTGCTTTGTTAGCGTATAGTTTTTCATAATATTCTCTTACAATTGTTTGTACTTCTCTAGTGTTGGTTATTTTTCCTCTCTCATTTGTGATTTTATTTATTTGGGTTCTCTCTCATTTCTTTTTGTTAAATTTGGCTAGGTAGTTAATCAACTTTATTAATTTTTTCAAAGAACCTGTTCCTGGTTTCAGTGATCTGCTCTACTGGTTTTTCACTTGTTTCTATATTGTTTATTTCTGCTCTAATCTTTATTATTTCCCTTCTGCTGGCTTTAGGCTTCATTTGTATTTCTTTTTCTAGCTCCTTTAGGTGTAAGATTAGGTTGTTTATTTGAGACTTTTCTTGCTTCTTGAGGTAAGCCTGTATCTATATACTTCCCTCTTATGGCCACTTTTGCTGCATCCCAAAGGTTTTGAGCTGCGGTGTTTTTATTTTCATTTCTTTTCATGTACTTTTTAAATGTTTTCTTTGATTTCCTGGTTGACCTATTCATTCTTTAGTAGCATGGTCTTTAACCTCCATGTATTTGTGGTCTTTCTGAATTTATTCTTATGGTTGACTTCCAGTTTCATAGCATTGTGGTCAGAAAAGATGCATGATATACTCTGAATCTTTCTGAACTTGTTGAGGCCTGATTGTAATCTAGTATATGATTTATTCTGGAGAATCTTCCATGTGCATTTGAAAAGCATGTATATTCTGATGCTTGAGGATGAATGTTCTTAATATATCTGTTAAATCCATCTGGCCCAGTGTGTCATTCAAAGCCATTGTTTCCTTTTTGATTTTCTGCTTAGACGATCTGCCCGTTGATGTAAGTGGGGTGTTAAAATCCCATACTAATATTGTATTATTATCAATGAGTTTCTTTATATTTGTTATTAATTGATTTATATATTTGGGTACTTCCAAGTTGGAGGCATAAATATTTATAATTGTTAGTTTTTTTGTTTTTTTGTTATTTATTTATTTATTGAGAGAGGGGAGAGAGAGAGAGAGAAAGCCTGGGAAGGGCAGAGAGAAAGAGAGAGGGAGAAAGAAATCCCAATGCAGGGCTCCAACTCACGAACTGTGAGATCATGAACTGAGTCCAAACCAAGAGTCAGATGCTTAACTAAGTCACCTACATGCCCCTAAAAGTGTTAGATCTTCTTGATGGGCAGACCCCTTAAGTATGATGTGATGCCCTTCTTCATCTCTTGTTACAGTCTTTGGTTTAAAATTTAGTTTGTCTATGATAAGTATGGTTCATCGGCTTTCTTTTGACATTCATTAGCATGATAGATGGTTCTCCATCCCCTAACTTTCAATCTGCAGGTGTCTTTAAGTCTAAAATGAGTCTCTTGTAGGCAGCATATAGATGGATCTTTGTTGTTTCATCCATTCTCATACCCTATGTCTTTTGATTGGAGCAGTTAGTCCATTTACATTCAGAGTGACCATTGATAGATATGAATTTAGTGCCATTGTGTTACCTGTAGAGTTGGTGTTTTTTGGTGATGTTCTGTCCCTTTCTAGTCTTTGTTGCTTTTGGTCTTTTTTCTGCACTCAAAGAGTCCCCTTTAATATTTCTGCAGGGCTGGTTTAGTGGTCATAAACTCCTTTAGTTTTTGTTTGTCTGGGAAACCCTTTATCTCTCCTTCTATTCTGAATGACAGGCTTGCTGGATAAAGTATTCTTGGCTACATATTTTTCCCATTCAGCATATTGAATATATCCTGCCCTTCCCTCTGGCTTGCCAAGTTTCTGTATACAGATCTGCTGTGAACCTGATTTGTCTTCTCTTGTAACTTAAGGATTTTTGTTCTTCTATTGCTTTCAGGATTCTTTCCTTATCTTTGTATTTTGGGATTTGACTATAATATGGCTTGGTGATGGCTGGCATTTGTTCAATTTAATGGGGGTTATCTGTGCTTCCTGGACTTCAATGTCTGTTTTCTTCCTCAGATTAGGGAAGTTTTCAGCTATAATTTGCTCAGATAAACTTGCCTCTTTTTGTCTCTCTTCTGGGACTCCTATGTTATAAATATTTTTATGCTTGGAGTTGCTTAGTTCCCTAAGTCTAAATTCACGATATAATACTTTTCTTTCCCTCTTCTTTTCAGCTTCATTATTTTCCATAATTCTGTCTTTTATATCACAGATTCATTCCTCTACCTTGTCCATCCTCATTGTCATTGCATCCAGTTGGTTTTGCATCTTGGTTATAGAATTTTTTATTTCAGACTGACTAGTTTTTAGTTCTTTTATCTCTATAGTAAGGGATTCTTTAGCATCTTCCATGCTTTTCTCAAGCCTAGCTAGTATCCTTATGATTGTTATTTTTCTGGTTCAGGCATCTTATTTACATCTGTGTTAATTAACTCCCTGGCTGTTACTTCTTCCTGTTCTTTCTTTTGGGGTGAATTACTCTGTCTTATAATTTTGTCTAAGTCACTGTTTTTTTGTATGATTGTTAGAAAAGCCTATTATATTCCTGCTCCTGGAAGTAATGGCTATATAAGAAGAGATCCTATACTCTTTGGGCCTAGTGCTTCAGGAGGTGTTTCAGAGTGTGCATTCTGCTTTGTGTTTTGGCTGCTCCTCTCCCGGGTCAGTCCTCTGCAGAGTTTCTCCTTGCCTGCCTGCAGTTGGGGTGGGGGGTTGGGGCAGTGTTGGGACATTGTGCACTGTGTGGCAAGGTTTAATCAGGTGTGTTTTGATCTTCTTGTTAAAAGAAGCTAGATCCTATTTCCTCTGGAGCTGAAGCTTTCCAGCACTCTATGATCATTAGACTTGTCCATGAGGGGTTTGTGATGGTCTTCTGGGGGAAGGGCCTGCTGCACTGATTCTTAGGTGGACTTGCCCTAGTGGAGATGCAGGGCAGAGGGGGGTGGTGCTTGGTGTAAGTACCTCCAGCCTCCACTAAGGGGCACTTTGTTTCTCACTGAAGTCAGTCAGTGCTGATGAGCAGAGGTGTCACCCCACTCTCTCCTCCCAAGAGCAGAGGGAGTGTGCACCCACCACTCTTCAGGAAGCCCTCACAGAAGAGCAAACAACCTCCCCTCTTGTGTCCCCAGCTTCTGTCAGATCCCTGCCTTCACCCTGAGTCTGAGCCATTTGCCTGCCAGGTGGCATAGCACTCCTGTGTTTTATCTCAGGCACATGACTGGGTTTCAAAACTCCAAATTTCAGGGACATGTGAGGCACAGACCCACACTGGTCCTCTGGGGAAGGGTCTCAGCACTCTATGGCCAGTTCCAGTTTTTCCCAGAAAAGCAGCCCTATAACCACGTAGCAGTTCAGAGTTTATGGCAAAAAGCTGACACCAAGGTTTGCAGCCCTCAGCAAGTGTCTCTGTTTCTCTGTTAGTGAACAGGGCAGCACGTTGGCTTCTGCCGGCTCTTTTGTCTCCAGATAGGCCATGCTACCACTCCCAAATGCACTCCAAGAAGGGGAACTATTTCTCCCCGTGTGACCCAATGGATCTTCAGACCACGCTGCCCATTCCAGGCCTCCACCCTCCTTCTCCACAGGAACACAGCTAAGCCTGCCAGGCACAACCCTGACAATAGCACAGACTTCTAAAACTTCAGACTTTGAGCTCCACTGCTTACAAAAACTTGTGATAGCCAGCCCCTTTCCTTTTCCCAGCCAATGGTTTTGGGAGAGAGTTTTTCTTGTGTAATCCTCTGCACGCTGCTTTCACTCTATCTCTGTCTTTCTAACTCCTCTCTCCATGATCAGGGATCCCTCCCCACAATTCTTTTCTCCTCCAGATCAACTCTCTGAAACTCCTACCTTCCACAGTGTGGCCATTCTTATACCTCTCAGTCCTGAGATCAATTTCTTGGGTGTTTGGAATGATTGGATATTTGTATAGCTATGTTCAACGGATGAGGCAAGCTTAAGGCCCCCTACTGCTCTGCGATCTTACGTCCTCTTTCTTTTCTTTTTAAAGTTAGGATCCAGGGGCGCCTGGGTGGCGCAGTCGGTTGAGCGTCCGACTTCAGCCAGGTCACGATCTCGCGGTCCGTGAGTTCGAGCCCCGCGTCGGGCTCTGGGCTGATGGCTCGGAGCCTGGAGCCTGCTTCCGATTCTGTGCCTCCCTCTCTCTCTGCCCCTCCCCCATTCATGCTCTGTCTCTCTCTGTCCCAAAAATAAAAATAAAAACGTTAAAAAAAAATTAAAAAAAAAAGTTAGGATCCAATCAAGATTGACACATTATATTTATTAGTGATTTATTACTGATTTTTTTTTTAGTCTCTTTTAACCCAGAATGTTTTTCCTATCTTTTCTTCTTTCATGGCATTGGCTTTATGAAGAGACAAGACCAGTCACCTTAAAGAATCACTCATATTTGAGATTTATATGCTTGTTTTTCATGGTAATTTAAAATTATGTACATTGGAAAGTGAGTCCTGAGGCTTGTTAGATCCAAGTTAAAAATTCTGGACAAAAGTGCCCAAAAGAGTGATAATGAGTTACAATCGTATCATTAAGCAAATAATGACAAGTGGTGGTATTCTTAGTATATGCCAAATTTTATTATTTCATTAAGATGGTAGTTGCTAGCTCACACTGATATAAAGATATATTTTTATCTCTGGGGTAATATTTTGCCACAGTGCAAATTATCTTGTTGCCCAATATACTTGGAAGTAGAGGTTTCACAACCACTGTGATATTCACCTAAATTAATTATTTAATGGAAGTTGCAAAATGCTGATATTGTAATTCTTACATGACATGCCTACATTCTTCAGTAAATAAGGGTCATCTCTCACCAAGTGGAGATGAACTGTTCCTTCCCAAAAGCAGAAGGAAAGTTTAATTATTTTTCTTTAACTGCCAATTTCTATTATATCTTGTATAACAATTGTCTGCAATGGTCCTCTGTGACTTTCTTCCTGCTTTTTTTTTTTTAAGTAACTTTGGATTCATTAAGTTGTATTTATTTAAAGTTTACATAACCACCAATATTTTTGATAATAAAATTGTCCCAAATTTTACCAGTGGCAGCTCCTGCAAACTGACTTCTGTCCTTTTGATGTCATCCTTTTGGTGCTTCCTTCTCTTTGGCATATCCAGAAATGACCTTGTCCTTTCCCAGCCCCAGTCCATATTCAACCATATTTCTGAAGAGCCCTAATTCCCTAGAGTGGGGAAAAGTATGTAGATACCCATATCTGAGCTCTAGCTGTCTCACTGCTAGAATGTCATTGCTTTGAGATCCTTTCAGTATGCAGAATATATGCAAATATTTTTAACTTGAATTTATATTGGTATATCCAACTCAGATTTAATATGATCATTTATTCATCACTCTCCAACACTGAAAATCTTGCTTTACCTTAAAATAAACATAAAATATTTTCAAAATTATAACCAATATTACTACTAAAAATAAAACCATTGACAGAGGAGTAAGGTTTATCTGCAGTTCCCTCACTTTCAATATCATTCTTTTTTTTTATCCTTAATCTATGTCTCACTAAAAATGTACAGAGTCCTAGGGGCACCTGGGTGACTCAGTCACTTAAGCAGCTGGCTCTTGATTTTGGCTCAGGTCATGATCTCATGGTTGTGGGATCAAGCCCCACTGAGTATGGAAACTGCTTAGGATTCTCTCTCTCCCTCTCTCTCTCTGCTGCTCTCCCCAAAAATAGATAAATAAACTTTAAAAAATCTTTTAAAGGGGCGCCTGGGTGGCGCAGTCGGTTAAGCGTCCGACTTCAGCCAGGTCACGATCTCGCAGTCCGTGAGTTCGAGCCCCGCGTCAGGCTCTGGGCTGATGGCTCAGAACCTGGAGCCCGTTTCAGATTCTGTGTCTCCCTCTCTCTCTGCTCCTCCCCCGTTCATGCTCTGTCTCTCTCTGTCCCAAAAATAAATAAACGTTGAAAAAAAAAATTAAAAAAAAAAAAAAATCTTTTAAAAATATGTACAGAGTTCTGTGTTCAAAGGTCACTTGGAATAATTCTTTTTTCTCTGAGATTATGTTATCAAATAGACATAGAGTTAGGTTCATTTGTTTCCTTTTTTTTTTTTATTTTAAGGCTTCCATTATTCCTTTTATGATTTAGTTTTTTTTTTAACATGAAAAATACATACTTTTAAGGTGGAAATTATGTAAAAAATATATATACTCCAATTTGCTTCTACTCCAAAGCCTTTCACCAGGACTCCAAACTATCACCATCTCCACCAGAGGGAATTATTTTTACTCATTTCTAGTTTTTCATTCTAGACTTTCTCTTTCAAAAATCTTTCCTCAGTTTGCATCTTATAATCAATTAAATATAGCATATCTGTGCCAAGTAATATACATTTTAGTTCTGATGGCTTCTGAACTTCACAGAAAAGGTATGCTACTATCTGTTGTTTTCTAGAACTCTTTTGTCACTCAGTATTCTATTATGAGATTTGTGCATGTTGTTCTGTGTAGCTATTGTTCTCTCATTTTCACTGAAGTATACTGTTCCATTGTGTGAACATACCACAAATCATTTATCCTCCTACCAATACATTTGGTCATTCATGGGGTTTTTTCCTATTATGTATATACTCTCACAAATATTCTTATTCATGTTACCTGATTCATGTTACCTCATGTAACCTAGTTCATGAGGAAGACTTTTTCACCTATTCAAGATGAACTTTACAGAATGCTCCACATAGTAAAAATGGTAGAAACTTCTGGTTTCCAGTCCAGGATGTAAGAAGCCTAGAAGTCATCATTCCCATCCACACAAGAAAAAACTGAACACATTGAAAATCAATCTTTTCTTAGATCCATCAGAGAACTGAGGTAATAGGCAAACCCAAAACTGAGGACACAGGCAGATATAGACAACCACAAATTATTAGAGTAAAAACTTTATACAGGAGCCAGTCCTGGGGTAGGGAAACTTGAACTGTAAGTAATAAATTGCTATAGGCTCACTGTGGACAATTTTGAGAATGAAAAACTTAGAGCAGGAGAAGTCTTAGGAGAGACCCCACGTGTTTGTGAGCCCAACGTCCGGGAACTCAACCAAGTTCTCACAGTGAAGATCAGCAAAAAATCTTCCCGTGCTTCTCGCAGAGAGAGGGGGAAATTATCGTGGTCATCTTATTAAGCCTTGGCTTCAAAAGAAGTCATTGTGAGGGGCGCCTGGGTGGCGCAGTCGGTTAAGCGTCCGACTTCAGCCAGGTCACGATCTCGCGGTCCGTGAGTTCGAGCCCCGCGTCGGGCTCTTGGCTGATGGCTCAGAGCCTGGAGCCTGTTTCCGATACTGTGTCTCCCTCTCTCTCTGCCCCTCCCCCGTTCATGCTCTGTCTCTCTCTGTCCCAAAAATAAATAAACGTTGAAAAAAAAAATTAAAAAAAAAAAGAAGTCATTGTGCCAGAGCGTAACTGACCTTGGGGAAGGGAAATACAACTCTAGCCCTATCTAGCCTTCTTATTCTACCTAAAGGTGGGGGGGGGGGGGGAGATTGAGAAGTACTTGTAAAGGTCACAGCCCAGGGGCACAGGCTTACTAAGACCAAGACCTAATCATAGGACTAAAGACCACTTCCCCTCCCCTGTACCTTACCACATCAATAGTGTTCTGTATAATAATTGGATTACAACAGAAAGAACCACAAGTCTCAGACTTTATTTAAGAAGAAATATCTAGGAAACCCAAAAAAACAGCAAGCAAGACAAAAATCAGACACCAGGGAAATTTTATCATCTGACATCTACAGGTACAACCAACAGCAAATATACTGTAACCCCTCATCAGATAAACCTAAAATCTCACTATAAAAGCCTATTTATTCCATTCACTTAGCCCAGTATATCACGTCCAACTTTCAGCAAATAATTACATAGGCATGCTGAAGACAAAAAACATACTTTAAAGGGACAAAGCAAGCATCAGAACCCGACTCAGATATGGCAGAGATATGGAATCATCAAACCAGGAATTTAAAACAACTATGGTTAATTAACCATAGTTAATGCTAAGCATTCTAAAAATGCAAATATGAAGAACAGATCAATAATGTAAGCAGAGAGATAGTGTTGAGAGTTTAACTAAGCTACTCCATGATGTTGCTGCCTCGCCATCTATTTTGTATGGTCAGATGGCCTACAGGGGTGTTGAACTGATACTAGCCACTACTGCAAGCACATGCCCTAGATAAGAAGCCTCACAGTCACAAGTAAATGTAAGCTCCTGATATGACCTCCCAACCACTCTGGTAATGAGCATTCTTTCCGCTTCCCAGGACCTGCCCTGTGTGCCTCTTAGATAAGGCCCCTGTGAAGCTTGCCAAAACCTCACTTTTGGGGGGCTTGAACTGACGAATCTAGTCTTAGCCTAGGAATCACAAAGCACTTCACCCATTGACTTTAATAAAGGCATATGCCCCAGGTCCTGCACTGCTCTGCCTGTAGCCTGCTTTGACTTCCCTGTGTAGCCCCTCAAGGCATGCTATGTTCCTCCTATAGGAACTGTGAGTAATTTCACTTTCCCTTGCATTCTTCTGTTGAACTATGGCTCACCATTTAACACCTGGAGGCTCTATTTAACACATGTTAATTTAGCCAAGTCACAACATACGGAAACCCTAAAAAGGAATCAAAGGAAATGTTGGAACTCAAAAACACTGTAACAGAATGAAGAATGCCTTTCATGGGGTCATCAACAGATTGGACACAGGCAAAGAAAAAAATCAGTAAGCATGATGAAATGTCACTCAAAACTTCCCAAACTAAAATGTAAAGTGAAAGAAAGAACAGAATATCCAGAACTATGGGACAATTACAAGAAGTAGAACACATGTGGGAAGAAAATACCAGATGGAGAAGAGATAAGAAACAGAAGTACTCGAAGCAACAATGACTGAGAATTTCCCAAAGTTAATGACAGACAACAAATCACAGATCTAGGAAGCTCAGAGAAAAGTACTATATTTAGGAATATCATATTTAAACTGCAGAATATCAAAGACAAATAGAAAGTCTTAAAAGAAGTCACAGGGCATGGGAAAGAGGGAAAATTTACCTATAGAGAGGCAAGGATAACAATTACCCTGGACTTCTCTTCAAGAATCATATAAGCAAGAAAAGAGTGGAGTGAGATGTTAAAGCATTGAAAGAAAAAACCACCAACCTAGAATTATGTACCTTGAGAAACTGTCTTTCAAAAATAAAGAAAAATTAAAGACTTTCTCAGACAAACAAAAATTGATCGGATTTGTTACCAGTAGACCTACTTCAAAAGAAAAGTTAAAACAAATTCTTAAAGCATAACATATAAAGATGTTGAATCACTATGATGTACACCTAAAACTAATGTAACACTGTGTGAACTATACTCAGATAACAAAAATTTTTAAATAAGAAAATAAAATAAAATAATTCTCCAGAAAAAAATGATATAGGTCAGAAATTCAGATCTACATAAGGTAAGAAAGAAAAGTTGAGAAGGAATAAATGAAGGTGAAAGAAGATATTTTTCTTATTCTTCTTGATCACTGTTCAAAATAATAACAGCAACAATGTATTTGGTGATTAGGGCTTATAGACAAGTGAACTGAATGGCAGCAATATTATAAGATTGAAAGGGTGGAATTGGAAATACTTTGTTATAAGATATTTTCACTGCTCCTAAAGTGGTATAGTGTTATTTGACAGAGGACTTGAATTAGTGATTAATTTATACTGCAAAATGAGAGGTAACCAATAAAAAAGTTTTTAAAAAGGAAAATTTTGACAGGTTAATAAAAGAGAGAAAATGAAATTATATAAAATGTTCTATGAAAACCATAATAGGCAGGAAAAGTAAATGAAGATTTAAAAAAGAACCAACAGGGGCGCCTGGGTGGCGCAGTCGGTTAAGCGTCCGACTTCAGCCAGGTCACGATCTCGTGGTCCGTGAGTTCGAGCCCCGCGTCAGGCTCTGGGCTGATGGCTCGGAGCCTGGAGCATGTTTCCGATTCTGTGTCTCCCTCTCTCTCTGCCCCTCCCCCGTTCATGCTCTGTCTCTCTCTGTCCCAAAAATAAATAAAAAATGTTGAAAAAAAAATAAAAAAGAACCAACAAAGAACAAGAACAACAAACAGAAAATAGTAACAAATATGGCAGATATTAATCGAACTATAGTGGTTTAAATACACAAGTGGAATTTAATAAATAAATAAATACATAAATGAATAAATAAAAGATACTCTAACAGTAGATAGATACACACACACAAGACACAACTATACGTTATGTACAAGAGCCACTTTATAAGTGGCTATATAAATACAGATTAAAGACAGATTAAAAAATATATATATATTTTAAAGACAGATTAAAATAAAGGAATAGAGGTACATAGCAGCTGATATAAATTAAAAGAAAGCGAGAATAGTTATATTGATTTCAGACAAAGCAAACTTCAGAGCAAAGGGAGGCATTTTATAATGGTAGAAAGGCTGATTCTCCAAGAAAATTTAATTCCTTATGTATGTGTACCCGCCAACAGTTAGACTAATGTTTTTTAAAAAAAAGCCACAAAATACATGATGCGCAACTGATAGAACTTCAAGGAGAAATAGATGAATCCACTATTATATTTGGAGAATTCAACACCCCTCTGTCAAAAATGAGAAGGAGGCAGACCATCAGTAAGGAAATAACTGAACTGACAGAACCATCAGCCACCTGGATCTAATTAACATCTATAGAATATGTCATCCAAAAACAGAAAAATGCACATACTTTTCAAGCTTATATGGAACATTCACCATGAGAGATCACATCTGGGCCACAAAACACACCTTAATAATAATTTTTTCCCTTTATTTTGAGGGGCGGGGGGAGTGCACAAGCAGGGAAGGGGCAGAGAAAGAGAGAGAGAGAATTCTAAGCAGGCTCTGCACTGTCAGTGCAGAGCCAGGCATGGGGCTTGATCTCCTGAATTGTGTGATTATGATCTGAGCCGAAATCAAGGGTTGGATGCTTAACCGACTGAGCCACCCAGGCACCCCGCACACCTTAACGATCTTAAATACATAAAAATTACACAAAGTATGCTCTCAGACTACAATGGAATTAGAAACTAGAAAAAAAACTAGAAACTAATAATAGAAAGGTAATTGAAAACCTCTCAGATACTTGGAGATTAAACACTACACTTGAAATAACACATGGATCAAAGAAATCTCAAAAGAAATTTTTAGATATCTTGAAATAAATGAAAATGAAAATACAGCTTATCAAAATTTGTGGGATATAGTAAGAGCAGTGCTTTGAGGGAAATTTAGAGCACTGAACACATATGTTAGAAAAGAAGGAAGATCTAAAATCAAAATCTAAGCTTCTACATGAGGAAACTAGAGAATAAAGAGCAAATTAAATTGAAAATAAATAGACCAAAAGATATAATAAAAATGACAGCAGAAGTCAATGAAATTGAAAATAGGAAATCAGTAGAGAAAATCAATGAAACCAAATGCTGATTCTTAAAAAAAAAAAAAAAATCAATGAAAGTGATAACCCCCTAGCCAGGTTTACTCAGACAAAAAAGAGAGAAGAGACAAATTGCCAAATTAAAGAGAGACCATCATTACTGATGCCATGGGATTAGATGCCCTAGACCCAGATGATTTCAGTGGCAAATTCTACCAAATATTTAATGAAGAAATTGTACCAATTCTCTACAATCTCTTATAGAAAGCAGAAGCAGAGTGAATACTTCCTAACACATTCAATGAGGTCAGCATTACCTTAACTCCCAAACCAAAGACATTCCAAGAAAGGACAACTACAGATCAATATATGTCACAAATTTTAATGCAAAAATCCTAAATGAAATATTAGCAGTTTGAATCCAATAATGTGTAAAAAACTATACACCATGACCATGTGAGCTTTATTCCAGGTATACAAGACTTGTTCAATATTCAAAGATTAATTAATGTAATCTATCACATAAACAGGCTAAAGAGGTAAATGTATAATAGATTCAGTAAAGACATTTACAACACCCATTCATGGTAAAAACCCTCAGCAAGCTAGGAGTAGAAGAAATCCCTCAACTTGATTAAAAAAAAAAAAGTCTACACAAACCTATAGCTAACAAATATTTAATGGTGAGAAACTAGATGCTTTCCTAATTAAATCTGGAACAAGGCAAGGAGGTCTTCTCTTATCAGTCCTATTCAACATCTTACTGGAAGTCCTAACTAATATAACAAGGCAAGAAAAGGTAATAAAATATATACATATTGTGAAGGAAGAAATAAACTTTCTTTGTTTGCAAATGACATAAATGTCTATGTAGAAAATCTCAAAGAATGAAATAAAAATCTCCTGGAACTAATAACCAATTATGGCAAGGTTGTAGGCTAGAAAATTAATACACGGACATCAAGTGCTTTCTTATATACCAGCAGTGAATACTTGGAATTTAATTTTTAAAATATGGTGATGTTTTCATTAGCATGTAAAAAATAAAATACATAAATTTGGATATGTGCAAAAATAATAAATAATATGTACAAGATCTATACGAGGAAAATTACAAAACTGATGAATGAAATAAAAGACCTAAATAAATGAAGAGTATTCCATTTACACAGATAGGAAGACTCAGTATTGTTAAGGTGTCCATTCTTACCAACTTGACCTATAGATTCAACATAATTCTAGTCAAAATCCCAGCAAGTTAGTTTGTGGATATGAACAAACTAATTCTAAAATTTATATGAAAAGACAAAAGAATCAGCATAGCCAACACAATATTGAAGAATAACAAAGAAGAAAGATCTGGAATAGCCAACAAATATTGAAAGAGAAGAACAGAGTTAGAGGACTGATACTATCTGATTTCAAAAGTTACTCTAAAGCTGTAGTAATCATGACAGTGAGGTACTGACAAAAGAATAAACAAATAGATCAATGGAATTATTGATCTACTCTGACCTTTGACAAAGGAACGCGAAATCAACAAAGAATTTCTTTTTGGCGTGCTTGGGTGGCTCAGTCGGTTAAGTGTCTGACTTTGGCTCAGGCCATGAACTCGTGGTTAGTGAGCTTGAGCCCCGCATCAGGCTCTATGCTGACAGCTTGGAGCCTGGAGCCTGCTTCCATATTCTGTCTCCCTCTCTCTCTCTCTGCATCTCCCCCACTCACAGTCTGTCCCTCTCTGTCTCTCAAAACGGAATAAATGTTAAAAATTAAAAAAGAAAAAGCAAAGGATACTTTTGCCAACAGATTGTTCTGGAACAACTAGAAAGCTATGTATGAAGGTAGGTAGGTAGGTAGGTGAGTGCGTGGGTGGGTAGGTAGGTATGAAGAAAGAAAGAAAGAAAGAAAGAGATAACCTTTCTTATACTGCTCACAAAAATGAACTCAAAATGGATTATGGACCTAAATGTAACTGCAAAACTATAAAATTTCTAGGCTATAGCATAGGAGAAAACCTAGGTGGCTCTGAGTTTGGCAATGAGTTTCTTCATACAACACCAGAAGTATGACCCACGAATGAAAACATGCATTAAGGGGCCTTCATGAAAATTTAAAAACTTCTGCTGTAAGAAAGACATGGTTAAGAGAAAGAAAAGATAAGCCACAGACTGGGAGAAAATATTTGCACCATGCATATCTTATAAAGAATTGGTATCCAATCCAAAATAATACAAAGAACTCAAATGTGCCAATAAAAAAAACAAACAACCCGATTTAAAACTGGGGGAAATCAGGACACCTGGGTGGCTCAGTTGGTTAAACTTCTGACTTCAGTTCAGGTCTTGATCTCATGGTTTGTGAGTTCCGGCCCCACATCTGGCTCTGTGCTGACAGCTCAAAGCCTAGAGCCTGCTTCAGATTCTGTATCTCCCTCCATCTCTGCACCTCCCCTGCTCATGCTCTCTCTCTCAAAAATAAACTTTAAAAATTTTTAAAGAAAAAGAAAAAGAAAACTGGGCAAAATATCTGAACAGACACCTCACCAAAGAAGGTTCACCGATGGCACATAAACATATAAAAAGGTGCCCAACATCATATGTCATTAGGGAATTTCAAATTAAAATAACAATGAGATACCATCACATATGTCAGAATGACTAAAATACAAAACACTTCACACTAAATGCTGACAAGGCTTATAGCCACACAAAAACCTGCACATGAATGTTTATAATACCTTTATTCTTAGTTACTATTAGAAGCAACCAAGATGCCCTTCAATTAGGGAATGGATAGGGGTACCTGGCTGGCTCAGTCGGTTAAACGTCTGACTTCGGCTCAGGTCATGATCTCACAGTTCGTGAGTTGGAGCCCCATGACAGGCTCTGTGCTGACAGCTCAGAGCCTGGAGCCTGCTTCAGATTCTGTGTCTCCCTCTCTCTCTGCCGCTTCCCAGCTCATGCTCTCTCTTTCTAAAAAATAAAACATTAAAAAAATTTTTTTTAAATGGAATGGATAAACAAACTGGTATATCCATACAGTGGCAAATTATCCAATGATAAAAAGAAATGAGCCATCAGGCCACAAACACATACGCATATTGTTAACTGTTGTAGACTCTGAGTCTGAAGTTCTCTCTTGTCCAGCAAGAGAGAGGGGCTCAGGATTGAAAATGTGAGAGAGGCTAATGTCCAGGAGGAGATAAGAGCCCAGAGTTAGGGTCCTTGTTCCGTTTTTATTAGGATTAGAAGGCTTAAAAACATGGTGATGGACATGCACAAAGAGACAATGAAATCATAAACATTAACTCATGGGCGTGAGGCAAAGGGGGTTTTGAAGATATGCTGTGTTAGGGGTTTGGGTCAATACAAAACAAAACCTGGCGCCCTGGGCAGAAGGTTGTTTACAGCAGACGTGAGGCCCCTCCCCTGTTTACCTAAAGTGGTCTAGGGGACAAGAAAGACAGAGCATGCTACCTCAGGGTCAACAAGGCACCTTTCTTTTGCTACTTAGCTCCTCTCTGGGCAACTTTGCCCCAGAGCAGTCTATAGCCCTGTTTACCTGGTCCTTCCTTCCTGTGAAAGCAGCATTCTGCTATTGTACTAAGGTAGGGGGCGTTTCCGCCCTGAATACCTAATCTTGTTTACCTCCTATACCTTTGTCCTATCCTCCCACTTTACCTGTACTGAGGCCTTTGTCCTGCCTTATCTAATTTTACCTAAACTCATTCCCCACAGCTAGCAAAGTCAATTGGAAAAGCCTACGTTCTGTGTGATTCCAACAATATAGAATTTTGGAAATGGAAACCTAGATTCCAACAATATAGAATTTTGGAAATGGAAAACCTATAGCAACAGTAAAAAAAGTCAATAAAAGATAAGTGGTTACTAGGAGTTCACACAGAGAGTGAAAGGGGGAATGAATATAGTTGGAGCACAGAGGATTTTTAGGGCAATGGAACTAATCTGTTGGATACTGCAATGGTGAACATATGTCATCATGCATTGGTCAAAATCCATAGAATATACAACTCAGAGTGAACCCTAATGTAAACTATGACTTTAGTTAATAATAATGTATTAATATTGGCTCAATTGTAACAAATTGCATTGGGAAAACTGAGGCTTAAGTAGGTACATGGGAGATCTGTACTTTATGCTCATTTTTCTGTGAACATAAAACTGCTCTAAAAATCGTCTGTTAATTGAAAAAGTTGTAGCCACTTAACCTGCACATTTCTAAGTGTTTATAAAATTTTACTAATTCACATTACAATTCTTGTCTGATCTTATAAACTACCTATATATTTTAAAAATCAAAGGCAGAGTTAATTCTTAACAAACTCAACACCCAAAAAATAAATAATCCAGTGAAGAAATGGGCAGAAGACTTGAATAGACACTTTTCCAAAGAAGACATCCAGATGGCAAACAGAAACATGAAAAGATGCTCAACATCGCTCATCATCAGGGAAATACAAATCAAAACCACAATGAGATACTACCTCACACCAGTCAGAGTGGCTAAAATTAACAGCTCAGGAAAAAACAGATGTTGGTAAGGATGTGGAGAAAAGGGAACCTCTTGCACTGTTGGTAGGAATGCAAACTGGTGCAGCCACTCTGGAAAACAGTGTGGAGGTTCCTCAAAAAATTAAAAATAGAACCATGTTATGATCCAGCAATTGCACTATTAGGAATTTATCCAAAAGATACAAAAATGCTGATTCAAAGGGACATATGCACCCCAATGTTTATAGCAGCACTATTAACAATAGCCAAATTATGAAAAGAGCCCAAATGTCCATTAACTGATAAATGGATTAAGAAGATGTGGTATATGTATATGTATATGTATATGTATATGTATATGTATATACATACGCACACACAATGGAATACCACTCAGCGATGAAAAAGAATGAAAATCTTGCCATTTGCAACAACATGGATGGAACATGGATGCTAATTGAAATAAGTTAGAGAAAGACAGATATCATAAGACTTCACTTGTATGTGGAATTTGAGAAACTTAACAGATGAATTAGAGGAAGGGAAGGAAAAATAAGATAAAAACAGAGAGGGAGGCAAACCATAAGAGACTCTTAAGTACAGAGAACAAACTGTGAGTTGATGAGGGGTGTGAGGTAAATGGGTGATGGACACTAAGAAGGGCACTTGTTGGGACGAGCACTGGGTGTTACATGAAGTGATGAATCACTGGGTTCTACTCCTGAAGCTAAGACTACACTGTATATTAACCAACTTGAGAATGAAAAAACAAAATCTATGGATAATTAATTAATCTATGGGTAAACTGTGTGGTACTGATGAAACAATAGATCAGTATAACAGAATATATAGCCCATAAATATACCTGCATATACATGGTCAGCTGATCTTTGACAAAGGAACAAAGGCAAATCAATAGCCAAAGGAAAATCTTTTCAACAAATGATACAAATGGACACCACATGCATATGAAATTACAAGAGACAGTGAATAGCCAAAACAATCTAGGAAAAGAAAAAATTAGGAAGACTCATACTTCCAGATATCAAAACTGACCATGAAATGGACATTTGGCACAGATTTGCCTTCCTTGCTCATATCACTTCTTCCGTAAGGTAAAGATTTGCAGAATACTTTGTCTATTGCAATTATTTACCAAGCAACAATATCTCTTGCTACAAAGATCACATTTATTGGCAGGGAAAGTATGGCAACAGGCTCACGTCCACACAAGTCATAGTCTAAGTACCAGCCAGAAGTAGCTGGCTTAATAAAACCGAGGAATAGACTATCAGACACTCAGCTCTAGGGCCAGCAAGATAGTCCTTGCAAAGAGGTTCTTTCGGATTCTTTTATAGTGTTTTGCAAATATGAATAATTTATACAGTGAATACTTATACACACATAATTTTATGCTTTTGCCAATGTATTTATGGATAGATTCCTAGAGTAGGGATTTCTGGATCAATGAATTAGCGCATATTTGATTTTACTAGATAGTGCCAATTTTCCCTCCATAAGGGTGTACCATCTTGTATTCCCATCATCAAACCATGAAAGTCCCTGCTTTCCCATAGCCTCTCCAATAAGGTAAAATTTTTTACAGTCTGATGTATGTTTCATTTTAATTCATTTCTCTTATTATGAGAGAGGTCAAACAACTTTTAACATGTTTAAGGGCCATTTTAACTTAATGTGAATATTCAAGTAAAAAAATTTTTTTTAATGTTTATTTATTTTTGACAGACAGAGCATGAGCAGGGGAGGGGGAGAGAGAGAGGGAGACACAGAATCCAAAGCAGGCTCCAGGCTCCGAGCTGTCCACACAGAGCCCCATGCGGGGCTCAAACCCATGAACCGTGAGATCATGACCTGAGCCGAAGTCGGATGCTTAACTGACTGAGCCACCCAGGTGCCCCTCAACTTTTTAAGTAACTAATTGTGTGGCTACTCTTCTCCAGTTTTTAAAAACTGTTCATTAATTAGGAAGATTGATCTGATTTAATGTCCTAAATGTGTGTGTATGTGTACACCTATTTTTATTATTATTATCTTTGGATTTTGAACACAGGAGAGTTTTCTTCCATATTTTTCAGTTCAGTTTTCTTAAACCTTTTAAGACTAGTTCCCCTCATTACTCTTCTTGGCTATTCTTACTTCGATATTTTTCTGTATGGTTTTTATAATCAATTCGTCCAGAGATAGAAAAAAAACATACATTTTTGTTATGAGTATTTAAACATATAAAATACCTTAGGGTAGAAAGTTGTAGATTTCATTTATTTTAGCTCATTTGGTAACATTGGTTTGCAGTTTTCAAATATTGAGTGATCACATTTTTTTTCTAGTGTGATTTTTGTATATGTTAATATTATGCCTTTCATTTTCGTCTTGTTTTCTTTTGACATCTCTACATGGGGTTTGATTGATATCCTTTTCTGTTGCGCATATTTAAGTAGGATGTGTTTTCTCGTATTTTTGGTCTGAGAAGGATTCTTGGTATTTATGTAGAGGGTGGGATTAAGCCAGAATAGTTTTCCTAACTTCTCTGCTAGGGGGTGCCTCTGTTGTTACCATCAAGAATCCAAAAGTATGATCTCTACATGAAACCATTTCTCTAGTTCTGAGATCTGCTTTCTCTTGGTCCATCCCACCAGGAGCTAAACATTTTTCTCCCTTATTCTCAGTATTTTACTCTACTGCCTGAAGCCTTTTCCTCAAAATGTGTTTTTGTCTTTATTCAGGTGATTTTTTCCTGGATATTTCTGGAGTCCTCTAAGACTTATACTGCCTCAAGACATGCTAATTGTCCTGCAGCCCTTAGGGAGTACTTATAGGCTTTTTCTATTTACCCACACATTGGATCCTCTGTTTCTCAGTTTCAGTGATTATTTTCAGATTTGCTTTCTGAGGCTTCCACTCAGATGTAGGTGTTCTCTTTGATGACTCAAGATTTTTGGAGGACTTTCTGTGTTCTGAGGACACTCTCTGGACAGCAGAACTTCTCCATCTGTTCCACGCACAACTTTTACATAAACTAAATCTGAGTTACACATGATCCTATTTTGGGGAGGCATAAAGCCCCACCTACTGGTGTTCTAGGGTTTGTGGAGGTTCCTTTGTCACCATTTTATTGAAGTTATCTGTTGTCTTTTTTCTCTTTCCCCTACTTGCTCTCTGTCTCTAGTCTGAGGACATTTGGAGAGATTCAAACACTACATTGCCATCATCATCTTCTCTTTCTAAAAATCTCTCATAAAATCTCTGGCAAAAAGGTGTGAACCAAGAAAGAATGCACTAAAAACTTAAGCAGACAGGCATTTATTTGGGCAATTAGAATTGCAATTCAGGAAACACAGATGCAGGTTGAAACCTAAATTTTGTTCTGAAAAAAACAAAGAGAGGGCAGGTTTATACAAGTGAAAGTTTACAAGAGTAGTTCTCAGTCAGGTCCGTTATGCAAAATGAGAATTAAAACTGGGTCAACTGGGATTGGTTGAATTAATATGCAAATAGATTGAAATTTGTCAAATTGTGTTGGCTCCTTTCAAGGTGAAGAATAGGAATAATTCAGGTGTCATGGTGAGGAAGGAGTTAATTCCAGATTGAGGGCTTGTGGTTGGCAAACAGTTCATGGTTCCTTTGATAAAGCCATGCATTACTTCTTCCTCACTTATGTGCTCCTGACCCTATTTTAAAAGAGACTCTCTTAGCGAGACTTGCTTGTTCCATTTTGAAATCTCTTTTTACATTTTCTCCCTTTGATCAAGGTCTTTCTTAATAAGAAAGCATCAATGGTCAGTCCTTTGGTGTTGGCCCCATTGTGTTGCCAGAATGGTTAGTACCTCCTCTGGGTCTATAATGTACCTCAGAGTAGGAAGTCTCTTATCCTCATATATCTTTAAGTCTGGACCACATTTGAGTGGCAAGGAAACATTCTAGGGAAAGGGACTTTAGGCTACATCAATTGAAGTGTCATTTTCTGTTGTCAAAATGTAGGGCTGATGAGTGCTTTTCAGTCTCTGAACAATCTTTGACATTTTGAATTGCAGCACAACATGGGGAAATATATATTACAAACAGTTTAAATATAACAATAAAGATACACGTTAGGATAATGACTAATACTATGACTTAGAAACCCAAACACAAAAGAGCTCCAAGCCCCAAAGGAAGTCAACTAAAAGTATCATAAAATATAAAGTTAAACCATCCTGGGAAAAAATTTGAATGTCCCTGTAGGGTCCTGGACAATGTAAGTAGCTAAGTGGTTTCTAATTCCACATGTTGTGAAGTATTTATCCGTGTACTGTAAAAGGTGTTAGTTGTTGTAGAGACATCTCCTTGCTTGGCTAAAGGATAATCAGGGGCTATCTGATTACCCAGAACAAGTTTGGCCAGAGAGTCTAAGGATCTTTTTCAGACTATTATTGCCTTAGCAGCAGATTCTTCCATAATTTCAAGACATAAAGAGATGTTGTTGATTATAGCCTTAATTATATTTATCCCTAACCAGGGATGTAGGGACTTGCCAAAGGAGTGAATCCTAAATCATGAACACCTCCTGTTAGGTCCTTTCTAGCTCAACAGTGTAGATTCAGGGAGGGGAGCTGACTAATGAGATCTCTTATTTTGCTTTTGAAAAGTTAGGGGCACAATTAGATTTTTCTCCCAACCTGAAATAATAGGTTTTTCTAAATTCTAAAAGTCAGCATCTATTAGTAATGACCTGGGAGAGAAGGTGAGGGTGTTATCTTTATAGGCCAATGCCAGAGTAAAGGAAAGAAAAAGAAGGAGAAAGGCTTTCATGTTTAAAGCATGAAGCCTTGTTCCATCATCTTGGGCAGAAGCAGTCTACCTCGATGTCCTCTCCTTTTCTTTCCTGTTAGATTTGGAGGTCTCCAGCACCTGTACAGGACCAAGTGTGAGATGGAGACTTTTTCAGTCATGAGGCATGTACCCCAGGCTCAATACCTTTTAGTTTTGCAGCAGTGTCAGTGGTCAGGAGCACTTGATAAAGTCCCTTCCATAGGGGCTCTAGGGCTGTCTTCCCCTGATGACATTTCTGAAATACCCAGCCACCAGGCTCTAGACTGTAACCGACTTTGAATTGTGATCTGGAAAGGCTTTTGTTTTACATGTTGATCACAGGCTTGAGCATAAGACATTAGAGACTTAACAGTAGCTGGTCATACTAGCACAAGACAACAAGGGATCAGCAGAAGGTTGTATACTGATAGAATTCCAAGAGGTTTGCAAGCTTTTGTTACGGTTCGTATGATTTGCCTAGTGAAGGGGGAGCCTTGATCACTGGAGATCATGGAAGGTGAATCCCAAATGGAAACACATTCTCTAACACGTTTTTTTTTGTTGTTGTTGTTGTTTTGTTTTTTTTGCCTCCATGAGAACATCAACCTTGCAGCAGGGGAAAGCTTCAATCCATCCAGAAAACATACAAACAACAAGAACATCTTGATAACACACACTAAGTGGCAGTTGTAGTCCAGCTGTAAGGTGTTCAAAGGGTCCAGAGGGAGGAGATCTAAGGCTTCTGGGAACAAAAACAGCTTTTCCAGAATTGTGGAATGTAGGATTCCAAGATTAGGACCTGTCTGACAGGTCAGACATTGCTGGTAGACTGTTCTTGCAATATTAAAAAAGTCTCCCCATCAATGTCTGTTTATAACCTGAGTCATTTGAAATGCACTGTTGTGGGTGAAGGAATGCAAAAACTAAAAAATGGGGTTTGTCAGGGAGCCAGGAAGACCCAAGCAGCTATCTTGGGTTTCCCACAGCCCCCACTGTTCTTTAATTTACAGCCATTGTTTAATCATCTTAATTTCTTATTCAAGAGCAGACTGTTGCCATGTTACAAGGACATCTGGATAGCAAAAGTCTGGCAATGAGGGGCTATTTTTGCAGAAGCAGAATGTGGACTTCATCCACATGTGCCACAGTCTTGCAAATACAATATAAAGAAGCTTAGTATTACTTAATTTGACAATGCTTCCCATGTAATTTACACAGCAAATAAGCCTAATGACTTTAACAAGTCCTCTGCAATATTCCAGGTAAAAAAGACTTCATTTAGAATTCAATTTTGGGAATTTTGTCAAAAATATAAAGAGTTCTGGACCATTTGGTTAAAATAGGATCACAAAAATTTACAAAAGAATAATTATCTATTTAACCAAAGTAACAAAAAGGTTTCAAGAACAAATGTAGATTGTACCTGCAAAAACCTTAGCTCTCCTTGAATAAAAATTTAGTTTTTCTGAGTAGCCAAAATGTGATAAAGACAAAAACAGAATCTTTCTTTCTCAGACAGATTACACTAACAGTAAAGAAACTTTGTTTATAATTTGTTATTAAGAACAGACCTGTTATCTAAGAAAATTTTGGTTTAATAGAAGAAAAACCAAACAAATTCCATCAGTGTACTTTTTACATTAAAGCTCATTTATCATTAAATTTATTTTAATCTTAGCTTGATTATACCTAAAATTATTTTCCTAGGATTCCTTTTTCTGCAAACCTTCTACAACTCTCTTTTTTTTAGCATTACAATTTTGTCCTATGTTTTTCCTCTATAAACAACCAGCCTCACTTAGGACAATATTTTTTTCTTTTCCCTCCACAAAAAAAAAGTGTTATCTGCATTTCTCAGACCTTCCCTTACTGGAAACATAACCTAATTTCCTGGCATACAGAGATGTTCCCCTTATTATTTCTAGTAGCTTTAATTACATATATTAATTAGACTCCTTAATCCTTAGAAACCTTATTTCTAGTGAAAAGTAAGAAACAGTAGGAAACTGCCTGTTATACCATTATTCTTTAGATTTGCAAGTTTGTGAATATATTTTATAGTTTCTAGAAGCATTGCCTTTTTCAATTTTCCAGTGTAGCACTAACACATCCAAATATCTTTTCTCTGTAATACAAAGTCAATAGTAGACAAACCTATTTGTAATACTTAATGTTGTAGTATTTTGTCCTGTTTAGAAAATTATCCAGGTATTTATTGAAATTCAATTATTTAGCTTAGCAAAGCTCTGAGGTTTTAAGTTACAAAAAAGATTTGGAAGACTATTTAAAAATTTATCTAAATGACCAGTAGTAAGGACTTACCTGTAAACAAATGAAGTTAGTTTTATAAGCTTTCTGCAGCAAGAAGACTGCAGTCTGTGGGGAGGCATGGGATGCCTTGTTAAGAGGGAGAGAGAGGGGTGCCTGGGTGGCTCAGTCCTTTAAGCTGACTTCGGCTCAGTTCCAGCCCTGCGTCGAGCTCTGTGCTGACAGCTTAGAGCCTGGAGCCTGCTTCAGATTCTGTGTCTCCCTCTCTCTCTGCCCCTCCCCTGCTTGCACTCTCTCTCTCAAAAATAAATAAACATTAAAAAAGAAAAAATTTGGGGGTGCCTGGTTGGTTCAGTCGGTTGAGTGTCCAACTCTTGATTTTGGCTCAGTCATGATCTCAGGGCTTTGTAGGTTCGAGCCCTGCATCAGGCTCTGTGGTGGCAGCAGGGAGCCTGCTTGGGATTCTCTCTCTCCCTCTCTCTGACCCTCCCCCACTTGCGCTGTCTCTGTCTCTCTCAAAATAAATAAAGTTAAAAAAAAAAAGAAAAGAAATTTTAAAAGAGGGAGAAAGAAAAGGGCTTGTAATAGAAATCGGGGTTACGTTAGGTGATTTGGGAGAAGGTTTGAGGATGTAGGTATTTGTGTGTATGTGTACCTTCATATAGCAGGAGAAATACTGTGATTGGGGTATTGTAATAATTTTTAACTAGGAGGCAGAAGGAACAGAGCATGGTTAGAGTTGCCATTAGAGAAAAAGTAGCAGTCACTTATGTTAGCTCTAATAAGAAGCTATGTTGTGAAAATTAAATGGGACAATACATAAAAGTGCACAGTAGGGGCGCCTGGGTGGCGCAGTCGGTTAAGCGTCCGACTTCAGCCAGGTCACGATCTCACGGTCCGTGAGTTCGAGCCCCGCGTCGGGCTCTGGGCTGATGGATCAGAGCCTGGAGCCTGTTTCCGATTCTGTGTCTCCCTCTCTCTCTGCCCCTCCCCCCTTCATGCTCTGTCTCTCTCTGTCCCAAAAATAAATAAACGTTGAAAAAAAAAATTAAAAAAAAAAAGTGCACAGTAAATACTCAAAACTAATCTCATTATTGTCATAATTAAAATTATTTGTGAATTTATATCAGCAAAGAGAGTAATAATTCATACGCAAGCCTTTTATTGAATAAAAATAAGAATTGTTTTATGTCAGGTCAATTTATTTTGAAAGTATCAATATATAAAGACTAACTTCAGAAATTTCTCACAGAAAAAAGCAATCTAAAATTTAAATTCACCTCAATTTAGTCAATATGTGTAAAAAACTTAAAATTATTTTAAGAAATATGTGAGGGTTCTAGTTCCGGGTAGGATGCCTCTCCCAGTGAATACCACTATAAAACATGAAATATATGTATAAGAAAGTTATTTCAGGAGTCTGAAAAAGAAACAGTAGCAGATGGAGAAAGAAGAGCAGAACTCATGTACTATTGGGGTCTCTCAGTACCTCTCCCTCCCCCCCGCCCCCACCACCGCTGCCCCACCAATCAGAAAGTGGACAGCAGGGTGCAGACAGAGAGAACTATGGTACATCCAGACAATGTACTATAATTCACCACTTTAAAAAAAAAAAAAAAAAAAAAAAAAAAAAGAGCTACCAAGCCATGGAAAGGCATAGAGCAACATTATGTGCATTTTACTAAGTGAAAGAAGCCAATTTGAAAATCTGTATGAGTCTACCTATATGATATTCTGAAAAAAGACAAAACTTTGGAGACAGTAGAAAGATGAGTGGTTGCCAGGGATTAGGAGGGAGAGAGGGATAAATAAGCAGAACACAGGAACTTTAGGGCCAACTATTCTGGACGATACTAGTGTGGTAGATACATGGCATTATAACATCTTCCAAAATCCATAGAAAATACCATGTGAACAGTGATCTTAATGCAGACTATGGACTTTGGTGGATAGTAATAGGTCAAACAGGTACATCAATTGTAACAAATGTACCACTCTGGTGGGGGGATGTAGATAGTGGGGGAAGTCAGGGCATGTGTGAGGGCAGGGGATGGGAACTCTCTGTACACACTGCTCAACTTTGCTATGACCTAAAACTTCCCTAAAAATAAAGTCTAAGAAAAAAAGAACAAAGGACTTACTGTATGCACTCAGTAGCAGAATGGAGGAAAGAAGACAGAGGAAAAAGTTGAATATAAGTCAATAGAAATAATCCAATCACAAAACAAATAAAATTTTTTTTAAAAAATGAAAAGAGGTGGGGCAGCTGGGTGGCTCAGTTAGTTGAGCATCTAACTTCAACTCAGGTCATGGTCTCATGATTTGTGAGCTCAAGCCCCGCATTGGGCTCTCTGCTGTCACCACAGATTCGGATCTTCTAGACCCCTTGCTCCATTTGCCTTCTCTCTCTCAAAAATAAATACACTTTTTTTTTTTTAAATGAAAAGAGGAAAGTAGCAGAGTAGGGGATTCCAGGTCTCTGTGCTTTTATAAAAACAACGAATCAGCTGGCAAAAACAGTCTCATTTTTTGCAGAAGTCTGGAGTCCAGTCAAGAACTTGAAACAACCAGGGGAAAGCTTAGTGAAGAAAGCAGCTGCTGCTTTTGCAGTAAGAGAGAGGACTGTGTGGTTTAAATGGCCTGCCCACCATCCTCCCACATCTGATCCATGGCAGCCATGAGGACTGTGCCCACACTCCTGGTGCAAGATGCTGGTGCCACAGAGTGCAATGGAGCTGTTATTCTCAAAGAATCATCACTGTGGTCCCAGACTGTCCGGTGGCTCCCTGAAGGAACACACAAAGGCTTGCCTTTATTTTGCCTAACTCAAAGCATTCCTAGGGCAAAGATGGCTGCTCAAGTTTTTGCTGCATGCATTTAAGCACAGAAGTTTTGGCTGTGGAAGCCTAGGTTTAGTTGGGACAACCAATAGACTGAAAATCCTGGCAAAGAAGAAGTTGGGAAAGGAGATATGTGAGGGTAGGGAGTTGCAGGGCTGGTTAATCAAGAAGGCCACACAAACTGTCAGGGCTGAGCGTATGGTCAAAGAGGCCTGACAAGACCCTCAGTTTTCACCTCTGACTGGCCTTCAGGCTCTGTGCGAGCTGGAAACAAAGGCTATGGCAGCATCATAAGAAGCATGGGTAAGCATTGAAGTCATGCCCCAAAGGAGCCAACCTACAAAGACAGAATTTTTTGGTTTTTTGCTCCGAGCAGTGAAGAAAACTCTGTCAAAACACCAAGTGACCATGACTGCTAAATTAGTTGAACACACCTTTCACATAACAAATGGTAGGGACTCAATCGTTCAGAGAAGTTAGTAAATAAGCAAACATTAACAACTCATAAGCAAGCAGCACCAACGAACCAGAGGAGGGGGAAATATCTGATTTCCAGAACTGTCACATTGTGACACTCAACACTCCCAGTTTTCAACAAAAAAATTACAGAACATGCAAAGAACAAGAAAATATGGCTTGCTCACAGGGGAAAAAAAAGGAATTGTGAGTGTCCATGAGGACACAGAGCATTGGACTTACTAGACAAAGACATTAACTCGATTCTCTTAGATATGCTTAAAGAGTGAAAGAAAATCATGGGGAAAGAACCAAAGGATCCAGGAGAACAACATTTCACCATGTAGAGAACATCAGTAAAGAAATAGAAATCGTAAAAATGAACCAAACAAATTCTAGAGATTAAAAACACAATAATTGAAATGAAAAATAACTCAAGGGTTTCAACTATAGATTTGAGCAGGCAGAAGAGTCAGGGTACCTGAAGATAGACCCATTGAGATCATCTAGTTTAAGAAGAAAAAAGAGAAAAGAATGACAAAAATAAATAAACCAAGCTCAAGACACCTATGAGATACCATCAAGTATACCAACATATACACAACAGGAGGCCCCGAAGGAGAGGAGAGGAAGAAACTAAAAGGATGTTTGAAAAACTAATGCCCCCAAACATCCCAAATTCGATGAAAATCATGAATTTAAATATCCAAAGTGTTCACTGGGCTAAAGACCAAAAAAGTCAGTAATAATAAATATAGAGCAATATATGCAAACCAACGTCTTAGCACCCAAAGGTGTACAATAAGTATTTGTTGGATCAATTTACCAATGATACTGAAGACCAATATTGCCCGTGTTCCATGCTGCCCCAACCTACTTGAAATTCCCTGGCTGATCATGTGTATGTAAGCAAGAAAGGAAGTCCGGGAGAGAGGGCAAATGAGTTATAGGCAAACTTGAGCACACTTTTACCAGCCTGAACACAGTTAGTTATCTTCGAAACCCCCAAGGCTCACATTTTATACACAGCACAATCCTTTGGAGGAAGACTATAATAAACATTTGTTAGTTGCTTCCCTAACTGCTATTTCTTTCCTTTTTCTTAACAATCTCCAGATTCTGCCCAGGTGAGATTAACTCCAACTCCACATTCAGAAATTACTTCTGGGGCACCTGGGTGGCTCAGTAGGTTAAGCGTCCCACTCTTGATTTCAGCTCAGGTCATGATGCCACAGTTCATGGGATCAGGCTCTGCACTGACAGCATGGAGCCTGCTTGGGATTCTCTCTCTCCCTTTCTCTCTACCCCTCCTCTCTCTCTCTCTCTCTCTCTCAAAAGAAATAAATAAATTTTTAAAAAAAGAAAGAAATGGCTTCTAATTATCTGAGGATGATCAATCTTTTATGTCCTTTGACCATCATGATTAGTTTAGTGATAGATCCATGAAGCAAGAAAGGTAGTGGAGACCAAAAAGACCTTTTCTAGGTTACTGTGTGAGTGATGGCATAAGTAAAAATCTCTCTTTTGTTGAGTCTGTCTCTGGAACCACGTCACTCCAAGGACGGGTCACCATCTTTTAATAAGGAGAGACTGAGAGAATGAAGAGACAGAGAGATAGACTGGTTAAAAGACCAGTTGTTCCTCTGGCCCACTGTTTCCCAAACTTAACTAGGTTATACAATCTTAAAACCCTTCCAAGTCCTGCTGCATCAGAATTTCCAGGCAAGTCCTGGGAAACTGCTATAGTCTCATCTGAAGCTAGCCCTAATGTTGAAGCTTTCAGAAATATAAACCAATAAATGTCTTTTATAGTTTAGGAGAATTTGAGACAGGCCTGTCACTTGCCCACAAAACCATCCTAACTGGCAGAAGCCAACCAGACTTGTTTCTTTTTGGCTTTTCCCTCTTTTCTTTGTAGAGAAGTAAGCATTAGCTCTCAATGGGTTATGTTATTTACATGCCTCTGATAAAGTTCAAAGGACAATCTCCAGATTTTCAAAACAACCTGGGGAAAAAAAAAAACAGGTTGAGAAATAGATCTGCTAATCTCTCTTCCCTCCCACTGCTCCTCCCTCTGACTCTCCTTTCTTTCATTAAATAGGCCCTAAAATATCCTTACAAAAAGATTTTCCCAGTAGTGTCCAGAATTACTCTGAAAAACGTGAAACCCAGACTCTCTCCAGGATGAACCTCAGTGCTGCAAATCACCGTATACCCCTAAGTGATGGAAACAGCATTCCTATCATCGGTCTTGGCACCTACTCAGAACCTAAACTGGTAAATCTCTTTTTTATTTTTATTGTTTTGAAACTTCCCTGGAGCATAATCTTTCATTTGTTTTGAATGGAGCTCATTGATTTCCTTTTTATAATAATGAAAGTCACCTCCAAGGAGTACTACTTGGTGTCCTGAGTAATGACCCGGAGGTTAAAATTATATCAGTTTATAATTTAAAATTATCTTGAATTAGAAAATGGGACTTTTCTGCTTCTTTGGCTGAAATTTAGCTAAATTTCGACTAGTAGACTGGACTGAGGCACGTGATATTTCTGAGTTTATTACTTATGGGGTTTTTAAAACTTGTATTTGAGGATTTCTAGTTCAGTCTAACAAGCATTTAGTGAAAACCTGCCATGTATGAAGCACTAGGCTATAGAAGTTTCAACTATGAAGAGAACAGTGTCTGTGCTGTCTAGGAATTAAAAATCAAATAGAGGAGGCTGACTCTCTAATAGTTAATTATAGAATAATGACGATAAGAGTAAATTCTACCCCAGAACTATAAACAGTATCTCTCTGAAAACACATAAAAATAGTTAAATTTGACCTTCAAGATTGAGTAGGCTTCCATTAAAACACAGTTCCTACTTATGAGAAAAATATTTCTGCTTTCTTCATTGCAATTCAAATTTAATGCTGATTACCAGAATGAACCAGTGGTACTTGTAGCAATGCCACTGGATTTGTGTGACCACGTATGAATAACCTCTGTAAAGCTAACTGTGAGTTAAGAGGAAGAGAGACAGAGCTGAGGCAGCACATTTTAGGCAAAAGAGGAAGTATAGAGGCACAAAGATATATGATGTGTCCGGCAGAGGCCAAGCCCGTAGTGGCTGGCACATGGAATTAACGGTGGAGACAACGGCATCTGGCTCTGGAAATGCAGGTTGAGACTAGATTATAAAGGACCTTGCATACCATGCCAAGGAGTTGAAACTTCACTGTATAAAAGGAGGAATTATGTGAAGTTTAGAAACAGAGGAAAAGCATCACAAGATCAGTGCTTTTGGAAGATAACTCTGGGGGCAGCATGGGGAATGGAAGGCAGAGAAAGAAAAATAAACTACACGTACCAAGAGGAGTTAATACTTGTATCCGCTGCAATTGCCCAGTTCCACTGATTTGGGTAATGTAAAGGAAAATCACTGTTGAAACAATTATAACAGTCTTAGTCATTGGCCCCTTCCTCTTCTCACTTTGCCCATTGTCTATATATGACCTCGTTCATAATCTTGGCTCCAATCACATATATGCAGAGACTCCTGAAATTTTATTTCCTGGTTTTTGTTTTTTGTTTTGTTTTTTGTTTTGTTTTGTTCTTTGTTATACATATACCTATATAGCCTGGACTTGCTACATCAGAACCCCTTGGGATTTTTTTTTTAAGTTGAGGAGTTTATTAGGGAAATAGGAGAGGCTAAAACACCCCAAGTGGCAGAAAGAAAATTCTGAAAATGTCCCTTCAAGCCAAGTGGGGGCCTAGCCTTGACCTCCCCAAAAGGACAAGAAACTGGTGGGTTACCAACAACATTCTCTTGTGGCCACCTTGCCTGGGCATAAGTGTCTCAGACAGGACTGCCTCCCACCCCCCCCCCCCAAAGGTGGAAAGGAGACAAAGACTGTTTATAGAACCAATGCAGAAGCAATGAGAGCTGTAAAGAAAGTGTGTGTGTGTGTGTGTGTGTGTGTGTGAGAGAGAGAGAGAGAGAGAGAGAGAGAGAGAGAGAGAGAGAGGGAGAGGGAGAAAAGGAGGTGGGGAGGACCTTAACAAAGAGTCCCAGGCGTCTGGCTCTGCACGCCTCAAATACATTGACAAACAGTTCTACAAAATGTTACTTAAAAGGTAAAATGCCTAATGTTGTTTCCGAGAGTTTCCCTGGACTTCTTCCCACATGCCACATCACACACTGATGTACATGGCAGAGCCCAAAGGCCACGCTTTTGAAAAAAGAAAAACAAGAATAAGCCCTGTTGCTCTTTAAGGAGAGAGGAAGGAGCTGAGGCTGCTGGGGCCTTTCCCACGTAGGCCTGTGTTCTGTAAAGCAACTTCCCAGCAGTAGCATGGCACAGTTCTAGGTGAGGGTCTCACCTTTTGTCACCTGTGCTTCAATGTACTCTATTCTCCGTTCGAGGGCTGTCAATTTCTCGTTTAGTGTTGAAAGTCTTGAATGACAAGGCATATCGAAAGAGTTGAGAAAGTCCGCCATTTTCTTGATGCTGCTGGTGATGACCTCAATGTACTTCCGGTTCACCCAGTCCTGGTGAATCTCCCACTGCACCGGATCCTCTTGACCGGCCATGGCTGGCGCCTAAGGAAGAGCCGAATTTTTTTTTTTTTTTTTTTTTTTTAAGAAATGCTAATCCTTAGTCCTCACCTCTGACCTACCGAATCTGGTTCTTTAAGGGTAGAGGCTGAATATTTGCATTTAACAAGCTCCTTGGATAATTGTATTGTACAGTTAAGTATGTACTCCATCTTTCATAAACACCTCTAACTCAATATAACAAAACTACACTATCCATCTCTACCTTCCCCTCCAAATACTTCCACTCCTAGAAAATAACACTACTACTCCGAGCCCACCCAAGCCAGAAATCTGAGTACATTCCTTCATTCTGCCCTCTATCGTTGTTTCTCCCTTTGTCCACATTTCTTCCAAATGATTGCTGTTGAATTTATTTCAGAAATATTTGTTCACTTGATACCTTCCTCTTGGTCTCCTTTGTCACTGCTTAGTTTGGGTCCTTCATTTGTTAGGCTATTCTTCCAATTTTGTCCCCTCCAACTATTCAAACTGGGGCTGTCAGGATCTTCTTCAGACCCAAATATGATCACATCACTCCTCTGCTTAATTATTTCAATGGCTCCCTATCCATTATAGGGTAGAATCCACATTCCTTACCTTGCACACTGAGCTTTTACGGTTCAGTCAAGACCCATCTGTCCAGCAGAATCTACCACCGTCTTCCACCTCTCTCCCTCTCTGTGCAACACATAACTACCTGAATTCCCGGAACAACTCTCCCATCTCTGTGCCTGTGAACATGCTGTCCTCTATCTGGAATACCCTTTCTTCTGGTTTGTTCAGCTAGCTGGCTAAACCTCTACTGAACCTTCAAGACTCAGGTCAAGGACGCTGCCCCTCAGAACCCCATCTCCCAGCCACCACAACTTAGCCCTCTTGCGTGTCCACATAGCCCCTTTTACTTGACTCTATTGTAGCCCTTATCACACTATATTGTAATCACGGTTTCTCTGCAATCTTCCCCACAAGATTGTGAAATTCGTTATGAAAGAGAGAATGTCTTGTTCAGCTCTGTATTTCCAGAATATTATCTAGTATGTAATGGGTATTTGGCTGATGCTTTCAAATTAATGAGTGTGTTTGTAAAAGGGGACGTCTACGTTTGTGAGCATCAGAGGGTATGGTGATATAAATGAATACAATAATAACAGTTAATGCTTTCTGATCACTTAACACGTGAACTATCTTAAGTGCCTTACAACACATGTGTTTTCTAATTTAATATTCAAAACTTTACAAAAGATACACCATTTAACCCCATTTACAGATGATAAAACTGAGGTATATATAGAGAAAAAATTGCCCCAAACTTACAATGCTAGGGAACAGAGCTTGGATTTTAACCAATATACTTTGGGTCCAGATCCTATGTTCTAATCCCTATACTATATTGCCTCTTAAGAACATATCTTATATCAATGAAACTGCATATTCCTAACTATGACTTTCTTTTTAGAAAACAGTTTATTTATTTATTTTGAGAGAGAGAGAGAGAGAGAGCACAAGAAGGAGAGGGGCAGAGAGAGAGGGAGGGAGAGAGAGAGAATCCCAAGCAGGCTCCATGCTGTCAGCCCAGAGCCCAGTGCAGGGTTCAATCTCACAAACCATGAGATAATAACCTGAGCCAAAATCAAGAGTGAGATGTTTAACTGACTTAGCCACCCAGACACCCCTCTATGACTTGCTTTGTCTCTTTCTATTTATGAAAGTATTTAGGAATCCTGAAAGTATACAGGATGTGTGTGAGTATGTATGTGTGTGTATACAGGATGGATCTCTTTCTCTCTCTCTCTCTCTCTCTCTCTCTCTCTCTCTCTCTCTTTCTCTCTCTCTCTCTCTCCTGAAACTTAGTGGAGCTGAGAGTGCTGTGCCTACAATAAGTACAATTAAGTACCCACTATGTGTCTAGTAATATTAACTGCTATAAGTTATGGACATTCAAAAGCACTTGTGTGTCATTTCCCCAAAAAGAGTTATATTTCACTTCAGAAAATAAGACATGCACTGATTAGACAACACGACTTAAGAAGGATACTAAGAAATGAAGACCGTGCATGCAGCAACTACAGTTGTGATCAGAAATATTACCAGTTGTAAAGTAATAGATGGAGTTTTGTGGCAGATCTCACGAAATCAGAAACTCTAATGTGAAGAAAAATACACCACATTTGTGTGGAAGGTTTGTTGGGGCTGCAGGAGGAGAGGAGGAATGGGAAGAATGGAGTATCTCAGATAAAGCAGAGTCATGGCTTCCTGTTCCAAGCTATGTGACTGATAATTCCCTGATCATCTTCCCAGCACTGGTGAGGCAGAGGTTGGAACGACCTGTGCCCAAGTCAGCCACCCTGAAATAAAAGTTCCCAATTACATTTACCTCCAGAATCAGTCTTAGTCCTAAAGGCAAAGTTGGATGCCAAAATCTAGTCTTCTCTACTTGGCATGCGTGAGATTCTTTTCAAACCCTTTATTCTATAAGAAGTAGAAGGCGAATGGCAGGCTGAGGTAACTCTTTAGCTGAAATTCATATGTGTTCTGTGTATGTGGTCAAGTCAGTCAGCATCTTTTCTTCCCTAGAATCCTGTTCACTCTTAACACAGAAGTTAGGGCAGGAGGGTGCCAGGGAAAGATGTAGGCATGTCTTCAGGGGTAGATGGGTGGGAGCAGACATGGAAAGCTAAAGTAAGGACTGCTAACACTGTCTCCCCTGACCTCTGCCCTGTATAGATTCCACTAGAATATGTAGAGATAGGAACTGGGAAAGCAACTTGAAGGGACAATACTATGAAGCTGTGTGAGGGGCCCCAGCCCAGCTTCTCCTGACTTAGAGAGATTTTTTTTCTCCTAAGGTGCCCAAATTCTTGTAAAGGTGTCCCATGCCTGTGGATTCAGGGAATTTGAGATAGAACCAACATTTAGTAGCACCAGGCGCTCTGTGCATGACCCCACCTGATGATCACTAATGAAGACTAAAACGTGCAAATAAATTATCCACGTGACTTTTCCTTTTGAAAGCGTCCCAGTACGCTTTCATACATGGATGAAATAGTCTATAACAGCCTCTCAACAGATTTCCCTACAGCTCCATCTGGGAAGGTCTCATAGTGAGAGTTTGCATCTTAAACTCTTTTTTTTCAGTTTTGATAGAAATTAATTCTGTTTTTATGAACATCAGCCCATGGAATAACCAATATTTATCCAAATATTCAAGTAAAACTCAACAATGTTACCAGATGTGCAAATGACACAAATCCAGGATGAATGGTAAATATTTTGGAAAATACACAATAACTCAGTTCAATGAATATTTATTGTGTGACTTCCATATGCAAGGCATTTTCCTAGGTGACACAGGGATTGAAACAATGGTCTAGCAACAAGAGGTCTGTAAATGGAGTGACTGAGGACAGAAAAAAAACCCCACCTATAACTAAAATGTAAGGAAAAGATGAAGTGCTTTAAGAGAGAGAATACTTGTTCAAAGATAAAGTAGCGATGAGCAAATCTAGTTATGAGGTAGATCAAGAATCATCAAGTTATGGGGAAGGAGTGGTCTAGGAAGTAGATTGGGGGTCTCAGTGATCCAGTATTCCTTCCTGGGTGGCCCTGGTTGAGATTTCTATAGTTTCAAGAAGTTTTCACAGTCTGGAGAGTGAGCCAAAGGCTTTGCATCTGGGAGATGTAAAGGAGAGGTAAAGTCCAAGCCCTTGTTGAGGACCAAGGAGCAGACTGAAACATCAAGTCCATTCTGCCTTGAGCTGGAAGAGCATGATGCCAGTGTAGATAATTTCCAAGGTATTTATATCATTTGCATTCCCTCCAGCAATGTATGAGGGTACCCCTGCTTGACATTCTCACCAATATTTGGTGTCTTTTTAATATATGTAGTTCTAATAAGTGTGGAATAATCTCTCATTGTGGTTTAATTTCTATTTCCTTTACTCTAGATGAAATTGGCCATTTTTTCATATTTTTATGAAACATTTTGATATCTTTTGCAAAGTGGCTGTGCCTTCTATGTGTTTTTATTTATTGGATTTGTCTTCTCTAATTGATACTGGATTTGTAAAATATCTGGATATAAGTCCTTTGTCGGTTACATCTATATGAAAATATCGCTTCCCATTTGCTTTTAATGGTGTCTTGATGAGCAGAGTTTCTCGATTTTAATGTGGTCACATTTATCACTCTTCATGTATCATTAGTACTCTCTGTAGCTTAAGAAATCCTTCTGTACCCTAATGTCTTAGGCTGGGCACCCTGGAGAACAGCCTCTGAGAAGGAGATGTGCATGCAGGGGGCTTAGTGGGGAGTGGTCTCAGGAATCAGACCTGTATGGGGAGTGAGAGAAGCAGGTCTGTGCAAGGGGGGAGAGTCACACTGTGATCCAGTCACAACTGGGATTAGTCCCACAGGGAGCTATGGAATGTGCTACAAAGTTGTGCTAAGTTGAGGTGAGAGAGCCAGGCTGTTATACCCTGTATTATCCATAGTGGGAATCAGAGGTGAATAACTGGCAGCCAACACTGCTGGCAGCGGAGCAAATGAGTTCTTTTGTCCTGTGGTACACCATAACAGCCACTACAGTCTACCCCCGGTGCCAGCGGAACCTACTGGCTTTGTAGGCTAAGTTCACCCCTAAGCTCTTCTAGACTTGTGTTTGGTCTCTCTCCTGGAAAAGTTTTAAAAGAGGTAGGTTGGCAGGATGAAACAGCTCCTGCCACTAAAGCAGACTTCAAGTTGCAACTTCTCTCCTTCCTGGACTACCCATTCTAGATGTTTTGCATCCTTAACTAACATATCTTCTGGTCTTGGTGGCTGATGAGATATTATAACCCAGATTCTCACCTCTGAGTTGTCTGAGTCCCTGGTCAACTTAGATCATTGCCACTGGTCTTATCGATTAACTATCAAATTTGGGAAGGGATATGTTACTGGATGGCCTAGCTGCCTGACATTTTCCTCCCTGGCTCATCGTGTAACAGCGACGGAGCCCTACCTCCTCCTGTGATAAGGTCACTTACCCCTGCCAGTATGGCATTTTTCTTAAATGCTGAATCTTGAAATAAGGAGGCTGGGTTGCCCTGGGAACTAGGATCCACTGAGCCTAAAATTCAGAGATGAGAAGTACACATTGTCTAAGTAAGTCAAAGGAAACAATGCTAAGCTGTATCACTCCTACTGTGTTTTCAGAATCATGTATTCTACTTATTGGGGACACAACATCATATTATGGATGTTGACCTAGGGTATATGTTACATCTTGGTGGATGACTCCGCATCCTTACAGGACTCTCCTTTCTTAAGTGGAAGAATGGTGCTATTGGCCACTTTAGGAAATAGAATTCTTTATTTCACTGTTATCATCCTTAATTGTGGAGTCAAAATTTTACATTTTAGATTTCTCCTATCATATCATTTATTTGAGTCTCCAAATATGGTATTCTATTCGACCTGAGTTTTCCCTAAAGTGAATTTTCCTAAGGAATCTGTCAGAATGTACATACAGTTCTCTTATGCTACACTTAAGAATTATAAACAAGCATTTTTCTCACATCCACATTTCCAACTAGTTTCTCCATATTGACTAGAATTGAGTCTAAAATAGTAATTCACCTCATTGCTGCTTCTGCCACCTGAGGGACAATATTTTTAGCAAGCAAAGATTGTACCAGATTGTGAGTTTGGCTTTCAGCTTTCTCCAGCAAAACTGAGGATGACAGAAAGGATTACTCAAGACTTCACAAGTCAAGAGAGGTGAGAGGGAGGCTAAGGGAACTCTCTCCAAGCTGTTCTCAAGCTCCTGTATTTATGAAGCATACATTCAGGGAAACGTTGTGCAATACATCAGTGGGCCAGTAAGAACATATAGAAAGCATAGGGAAAGCATGCAGAAAAACAAGGCATTCCCAAGACTACAAAAGAGCAGATGCAGAAAGCAGAGTGGAGAACAAGATAAGATATTCCATAGATAACATGGTCTAAGGAATTTATGAGCACGGTCAGGACCCAACCTCTAGATATACATTAACTGAATATCGACCAGCCCACTGTTTTCAGCAAGGTCAGAAAGCAGAGTTCTGCTTTGTACTGTGTTCCCTATAATCTCCTAACTCAGGATATAGCTATTTGATTTCCCACACCAGATATTCAGCTTTTAGAAAAGGCACTTTAATGGTAGCTGGAAAACTGAAGACTCTCACTACTATAATTTGCTTCTGTACTGTGTCTTTATGAAATAAAGCATCATTTGTATATACTTCAGGCTAACGGTCAGTACCACACTCCTAACTGAGTCCTCGTCATTCTCATTTTCTTTATCCTAAATGTTCCTCCTGTTCAACCCCTGTTGATCTTTGAAAACATAAGTTTATACTTTAATATGTATTGTTTGGGGTTTTTTTCCCCCTTGTAGCAAATCTATTTGGGTTCTACTCTTACACTTATCAGTTCCAGCCACAAAATCTCAGTGCTATTTCTGAGATTATATTTACCATCTCATATTAAACTTTATTCTTTCATACTATGCATATACCTGATAATGGAAGTATTTTTTATTTTTTCCCTTAAATTTCTGGATTCTAGCCCAGGATTCTCCTCTTCCAGTGTACTTTTTCTTGTCACGCTTGCTGTCATCCATAACATCTCATTTTGCGCAGTGTTTTGTGGGTGGGTTTTTCTTGCCTCAATTTATATTCAAGCCTTATTAATCATGTTGCCAATTAATTAGCCAAAGAGGTATTTCTCATATTCCTGGAATGTGTGTCTCTTTTCCCAGCTATTTGATATTTGTGACTATGAATCTAATTTTCTAATACCATCTGTGTAGCCAATTTGTTCATTTATTGTGTCCTCTTATCCTCTCAGTAGTGATGGCTTTCAACTGACGTAGGGAAAGAAAATACAATTTATACTTCCAGTGCTTTTTATTTCCAGTGCAGGACTATAAAGTCACTAGAAATACAAGATATTTCTTGTGTCACTCATTCTTAATAAATCGAATTCTGTGGGCCAGAATTCACAGGTCTGTTGAGATTTGTCAAGCATTTGGTTAGAACACTGACGATATAGAAGCAAGGACAAGTAGTTCTCAACATTTGTGAAGATTGGAATGATCGCCATTTGAATATGAGGTCAATACAAATCTACAAATATGATTAAACCTCTCCTCCACACATAACCTAAAAAATGATTTGAAAATTGTATTCAATGAGACTAGATGATTGTCTTGATGGAAATATCCATCAAGGATTCCATTTCTCCTAAGAAAAAATTGAACTAAGATGAGACACACTCACGTATATTTAAAATGTCACCATAACTTGGGGCATCTGGGTGGCTCAGTCAGTTAAGCTCCAACTTTGGCTCAGGTCATGATCTCGCAGTTCATGAGTTCAAGCCCCGTGTCAGGCTCTGTGCTGACAGCTCCAGAGCCTGGAGCCTGTTTTGGATTCTGTGTCTCCCTCTCTGCCCCTCTCCTGCTCTGCTCACTCATGTACCTGTGTGCATGCACTCTTTCTCTCTCAAAAATAAATAAAACATAGAAAAAATTAAAATGCCACCATAACTAAAGAACAGTGATTTATGTGCAATCTGAAAGATGGATGACTTATACTTCCAGTGTCAGGAGTTTGTCAGGTCTTCTGGTTTGTCAATGTTCAGGAGAGAGGATATTCTTATTCTTATGCTTCATGCAGGTTAATAAAATGAACAAAGGTTTGGCTACCAAATTTGATAAAAATATATCCTTTTTTTATAGCACGCCCCCAAACTGTCTTTTTCCCAGCCTTCTTGAGGAATAATTGACATACAATAAACTCTACGTATTTAAAGTATATAATTTGATGAGTTTGACTCATGCATACACCCATGAAGCCATGACTACAATCAAGATGGTGAATATATCCATCACCACAAAAGTTTCCTTGTGTTCTTTTGTAATCCCTCCCTGCCACCCTTGCCTGCCCCTGCTATTCCCCACCCCAGATAATCACCAATCTGTACCTGAACTATACATTAGTCTTCATGTGCTGGCATTTTATATAAATGCAATCATAATGTATTTATTTTTTGTCTGGCTTATTTCACTTAGTATAATTGTTTTGATATTTACCCATGTTGCTGTATCAGTACTTCATTTCTTTTTATTATTGAGAGATATTCCATTCTGTTGATATATTCTCAGTTTGTTTACCCAAAACTTCGATTTGTAATTGAGCCTTCTTTAATGAACTTGTGGCCTCTTATAACACAGCTATCATGAAATCTCTTGTCACTGGTAAAACTGCTCAATTACATTTCTGAGGGCACAAAGCTAGGGGAGACTTGGGATTAAGGGAGTACCCCAATGAGGGTGGGAAGGAAGCTCCCTGTGAGGTCAGTTTCCTCAGCCTCCAGACACCATCTTCCAATAACAACAGCATTTAATTGGGAATTTTGTCATTTTTGTTGTAAAATAATGTCCATGTGTACCGTGTCCTGATCAAGAATGATTAAAGAAAAGATGCATTGCTCTTTTTCCCCACTCCAACCTCCTTGTCATTTCAGACTCCTAAGGGAACCTGTGAGAAGTCAGTGAAGATTGCCATTGACACAGGGTACCGGCACATTGACGGGGCCTACATCTATCAGAATGAGCATGAAGTAGGGGAGGCCATCAGGGAGAAGATAGCAGAAGGAAAGGTGCGGAGGGAGGATATTTTCTACTGTGGAAAGGTGAGATCTTCTCTTCACCCTCCAACTCCTTCTATTAATAGTTGGTCTGGTGTCACTTTTCCCTGTTAAAGAGTGTTGGGCTCAACAAGAGGAGTGAGTTCTCCACTCCCAAATTGCTCACTCTTGCCGGGAAGTTCGGGACTGACTAATTAGCCCCCTGAAGGTTAGGCAAAGCTCCTTCTTCATACATGGGCATGATTTAAGACAATATGGGAAGAGCCAAATCTACAGAGCAGAAAAACTGGGGAGTGGAGGGAAGGGGGGAGGTGGTTCATATTAAATAATCATTTGCCAAACCTTTCTTTAAAAGGACAGCCTTCTTTTGCTTTTGTGTATGCCTATTTGTCCGTAGATCACTAATTTGTTTATTGAGCAAGAATTCATGTACCATCAAGTTATAAATAGGTTAAATAAATGCTTTTAGTGTATTTACAAAGTTGCATAACCATCTATACTACCTAATTCCAGAATATTTTCATCACTCCAAAAGAATCCCATGTAGTAGTCCCCCATTTTCTCCTCTCCTTCCAGTCCCTGGCAACCAGTGATCTACTTTCTGTCTTTATAGTTTTCCTATTCGGGACATTTCATATAAATTGAATCACATGCTATGCGGCCTTTTGTGTCTAGCTTCTTTCACTGAGTGTAACATTTTCTAGGTTTGTTCATAGCATGTATGAGAATTTCATTTCTATCACTTCTCAGGCTTTTGGCTAAGATCGTGAGAATTTCATTTCTTTTTTATGGCCAAATAATACTCTATTGTGTGGATATATGACATTTTGTTTATGTCACCACTACCTTTCGAGCCTTTGCAATTTCCAATATTAGAAATCACTATCCACCGAAGGGCAATCCAAAAGATAAAGCATCGTGATTAAAATGAAAGCCAGTGGAAATATAGGATGTATATTTTCAGGCAGCTTTGCAGGAATAAAGCTGTACAACTTTGGAGATTGTGTAATACAATTCTCCTGAGTGTTCTATATGAGAACAAGATGATGTTTCTGATTTCAGCCATTCCCCAGCTCCCCACTCAGGCTCCTTGCCAAGCTCTCTGGGAGTTTTGGTTCCCCAAATCCCCTGCCACTTATGGATTATGAGTCCAAGGAGCTACATATAGCCACTGTCCCAAAATATCAGCCTGAAGCTTTTCACTTTATTATAGCTTTACAACTTTTACTCCTTAAGATTTTACTATTACACAGTATCTCATTGGAGTAAACATCAAACCTTAACCTGGTGCTCCCAAAATATTTTGGGGGAAGGATAATCTTGAACTCATATCCTGAGAACTTGGGCCAAAGCAACCTGCCCAAAGGCAGAAATATTTTTGAAGATTTGTGTCTTATCCTAAATTTGTTTTTAGACTTTTGCATTTCCCCCCATAATATTTTCTTGTTTGTTTCATTTTGTTTCAGTGTAAAAATGAGGTTACAAGTTACCACCAAGAAAAATAAACCAAAAAACTTTTCTTCTTAGCCGTCTATTTCATAAAGTTGCTGTGAGTTAACATTTACAAAGCGCTTAAACAGTACCTGGCACAGAGCTAGGACTATGTGTGTTTATTGAATAAAAATAAATTAAAATGTATAAAACAGAATATTCAGTTAGATGGGATGGAAGCAATAACAGAGTAATGACAAAAACACATTTTCCCACTATTCTTTCCATATTGTTTTCTCTTCTTTATGCACTTAAGGCAAGAAAAAAATTATTGTCCAAAGTAGAGAAAAATCAAATGTTACCAATTTTGCTTGCCCTTACTTGTGACAATAAGGGTATAGAAATTAAAAAAAAAATTCCCCAAACACTTTGAACAAATTTGATGCTCCAAGAAGTATTAATTTATCCCAAGGCTCTGAGGACCCCTCAGCACCCTATGTTTTATAGACCTCAAGGGTACACATGCTCCAGTTTGATAACCTAAGTCTTAATCTTTCATTACCTAATAGTTTAGAGATTGAGTAATTTCATTTTCTTTCTTTTTTTATTTCTTTTGTTAAGTTTATTTAATTTTTCCCCAGCTTTATTGAGATATAATTGACATATAACATTTTGTAAACTTAAGGTGCATATTGATTTGATACACTTATGTATTGCAAAGTCATTATCACTGTAGTGTTAGCTAATACCTCTGTCATATCACTTAATTGCCATGTCTTTTCTGTGGTGAGAACATTGAAGATCTATACTCTTAGCAACTTTCAAGTATATAATATAGTAGTATGAACTACAATCGCTATGCTTTACATTAGATCCCCAGATTTTATTCATCTTTTATCTGGAAGTTGGTACTGTTTGATCAACTTCTCTCCCTTTTCATCTGCAGCTGGCTGTCTAATTATTGATGTTTATTAGGGGACGAGGCAGGGTCTCCAATACTACCATTTTGGTGATCTTATCAGTGTAGCCAGATAGCCAGTAATTTCTTAGTAGGAATTGGCAGAATTTCCCTGGGGTCTAAGTACAACCAAATGAGAACAAAGGAGCAGAAAAAGGAAATCTAAACAGTTGCAATAATTTAAAGTTTTGGGGTACCTGGGTGGCTCAGTCTGGTAAGCATGTGACTCTTGATTTTGGCTCAGATTCTGATCTCACCGTTCATGAGATCCAGCCCCAAGTCGGACCAGGCTGCACTGACAGTGTGGAACCTGCCTGGGATTCTCTCTCCCTCCTCTCTCTCTGCCCCTCCCCCCTCCCATGCAAGCTATCTCTCTAAATTAATTAATTATTAATAAAAGTTTCACCAGCGTCCACACCGTCTGTCACAATGTGAAAGATCCAGTGAAGTCACTCTTGCAATCATATCTCTTGCTCAGCTAAAGCACACCTTTTATGAGAGTGTCATGAAAATAAAGCACTTAGCCCAAACAGCTAGTCAGATACATGTTCCGTTTCTACACATTGAGGAAAAGTGACAGTGCTGAGGGTCAATTCAGAAGTTAGCAGGGAGCAGGGCAAGACTTTGTCACCAAACTATGTCCTCTGTGGTTCAGATGGATCTTCAAGTCTCTGGTACTCAATCTGGATAGAGTATACTCCAGGCGTCAAGAGTTATATGAACTCCTCCTCTACCCAGATGACACCTCAGCATAAACGTATTTTTATAAAATGAAATAAGTAAATAACGTATAGCAGTGCTTTGGATAAAGGGCTGCGTTACTGTAAAAAAAAAAAAGTGTGGATGTTAGCTAACTATCACCTTTTTATTCTTTCAGCTGTGGGCTACAAGGCATGACCCCGAGATGGTCCGTCCAACCCTGGAGAAGACGCTTAACATCCTCCAGCTAGATTATGTGGATCTTTACATCATTGAAATACCCATGGCTTTAAAGGTGAGTTCAGATGCCTAAAGATTAGTTCTCTGCCCTTTGGCAGCAATGAGCCAGCAGCTGTTCACACGAAGCCTCTTCTTTACTCAGCACCACAGAGTGTCAAGGTGTTTTGTTACTGCACGTCAGACAGTACTGACCAACCCAAACAAATGCTCACAAAGATTTTGTGTAACAGACTCAGGCCTGAATCCCGAGTCTCTTGATTCATAGCCTAATGCACTTGCTATTATATCTTGTCTTCACAGCTATAGTTAAAACTCTCTCCATCAAACCGACCTGTGGTCCCCTCACTGTACTCCACCTGTAGTCAGCTGGCATTCAGACACACCCTTCTTACTGTTCACACAGTCATGAAAATGGCCCTGCATAACATAATGCAAAATAATATCTGTAGCTGAAAACTTACCCTCCACCCCCTCCACAAAAAAATAACCTAAAGAATAGTCAGGTTTTTGGAGCCAGAGCCAAGGTCGGAGTATCTATCTGGTATCTATTCCTTTATTTCAAATTCACTCCTTCTTTGAACGTTCTCCACCTATGGACTTGTTCATGTAACCAACAACAACACACTGTATACGCACTGCTAAAGAGCAGTCACTGCTTTAAAATTTCATTGAGGGCAGGGGAGCCTGAAAAACAAAATTGGCCATTTGTCCCCAAGGTAAATCAGATCCTGTTGTTCATCAGGAAGAACAAAGACTCTGCTATTACAGTGGCCAGAATTCCTTTATGCAGCCAACCTGGAAACACTCTGTTCTGTTTCCTATTCTGTTCTCGGGAAACACTTTGCTTGTTGGTTCTCCTCTGTGGTCACATCCAAGATGGACTTTGGAGAGGATTACCCTTTTGCATCATGCTTCATATTGATGCAGGTTTGGAGGCTTCACAATGGCCTTGGTAATCACAGGCTTTTATTGGTCAGGTTGAGAGTTCACAGACAAGACAATATCCCTTAAAAGGTTGATAGGCTTTCAGTAAATTCACATTCAGTCCAGCATGAATGAACAATTAAAACTAGAAATCTTTTAGGATCACATTTCTTATTATCTAATTTGTGGTCTATGGTTTCTGTCTCTTGGTAAAGAACTTCCTGATTTTACTCATCAGCCCCATCTTCAGCTTACTGACCTCCATCTGGTTTGGAAAAATATAAAATAGGCAGGCACAGGGGCGCCTGGGTGGCTCAGTCAGTTAAATGTCCGACTTTGGCTCAGGTCATGATCTCACCGTTTGTGGGTTCGAGCCCCGCGTCAGGCTCTGTGCTGACAGCTCAGAGCCTGGGACCTACTTCAGATTCTGTGTCTCATTCTCTCTCTGCCCCTCCTTTGCTTGTGCTCTGTCTCTCTCTGTCTCGAAAATAAATAAATATTAAAATAGGCAGGCACAGCTAATGTGTTCCTTTCACCCAATCTGCATCTCATTGGATGGTGCACCTTTGTCCAGTAGGGCATCTGTGATCTTGCCTTCAGAGGGACACTGAGAACCAGAATTCTTCCAAAGTCCAATATTACTTACCTCTAGGATTCTTACCTTCTTGCCTTGGTTGGCACTAACTTTTCTGTCTCTAGAAGGCTCAGATCTCAACTTCTGTCATCTCAGGTGACATCCAGAAGCAGAAAGTACTAATTTTAGCAAAATATCATCTTACCTCTCATCTTACAAGCCCAGTAGCAACAAACACATCTTTCTTCAAGAACTACCTGAAGCTTGCAAAAATGGCTAATAAATTCTAATACCCAGTGTTTTTCTACTAAGTCCCCTAAAGCTCCAGCCTTAGTAGGCCCATTTGTCTGAAACTCAAGCACAACAAGGCAACAATTTAACAGATTCCATGCTATTGCAGAGCAAGGATTTCCAATTCTTGGCTGAAGGTGGGAGACTTCTCAGTGTCCACAATTCCATATTGACCTAGCCAATTTCACATTTATGGCCCATTACTTGCCATACCGCAACATCTTTGTATTAGTCAGAGCTCCTGTTATAAATGGCAGAAATCCAACTCAAATTGGTGTTAGCTAAAAAGGGAGCTAAAAATTCCAAGGGATACCTAGTTCAGGCACAGCTGGTTCCAGAAGTTCAAACTATGTATATGGCTCTATCTCTATGTTTTAGTTGGCTTCACTCTCAAAAATCCCTCTCTATGTGATGATAGAATAACCATTGACATACCAAGCCTACATCGCCAACACAACTGGAGAATTCAGAGAAAGAGAAACCACACATTAAACCTCATGGAGAAATACTGAGTGGCCTTGCTTGGGCCATTTACCCATTACTGACTAATCTTTGATCTAAGGGCCAAATGAGTGACTGATTGACATCTATGGTTAAGAATGAGAGCTGAGTCAGCCCACCCAAACAATATGGAATGAACTCCTCCGGAGAAGATAGCATAGGTATGGGGAAATAACAGATTTCTACTGAACTCATTAATTAGAGGTCACTTAGCATAGTGGTAAGGAGCATGGGCTGCCGAGTTTGAATCTCAGCTGTGTGACATACAAGGCAGATGACTTGGTCAAGTTATTACCTGATCTCTTTCCACATCGCCTATTCATGGTATAGTGGAAATGTCTGTATGGACTTTGGAGTCACACAGAAGAGGGATTGACTCTCAGCTTTATTACTTACTAGTAGTAGTCACTTTGATCTTTATCTTTTTCTTTCTTTCTTTCTTTCTTTCTTTCTTTCTTTCTTTCTTATTTCTTTCTAAACTTCAATTTCATTATCAGTAAAATGGTGACAATAGTAACTCCACAAGTGTTGTAAGGAGTCATTAAAATTATATGTGTGAAATTACTGGCACAATGTCTGACATTTTCTTGATAATAAATGAAAGATAATATTCTGAAATGTTCGTGTGGAAAAGAAACTTAGTTATAAGATATCCCAATAACCTCATTTCACAGAAAAGAAAGTCGAGGCCCCAAACACGGAACTAACTAACTCAGGTTTAAAGCCCATTAGAGAGAAAAAAAAGATAATGATAAAGAAAATAAAGGCCATTAGAACAGGGAGCAGATGGTCAGTCCCCTGATGCCAACTTCATACTTGTTCCCCTATGTGACACTGCCCCTGGCTTGTCCTCGCAAACCTAACAATCCCAACACCCTGTGGACTACAGTGATTTTTTTTAAATTTCAGCCTCTTGGAAGTTATAACCTCAGCCCTCATCCTCACACAACTAACTTTACTCTTGTTCAAATGGCAGACTTCTAAGCTAAGTCTTAAATATTTGGAAAGAGCCTGTATCTAAAAGTGAGAAAATGAAATTTACTTCTCTCTGGCTGACCAACGATTTATAAAATCTTTTTGGCAAAGTAAATAGAGAATTTATATTCCTATTCTTAGATGGGATCAAGGCTCAAAGATACAGAGAGAAGGTAAAACTTTTTAACAGTTAGAAATGACACAGTATAATGACATTACCTCCTAAATGAAACTATAATTGAGAAACCAATCTTTTTTTTTTTGAGAAATCAATCTTTGAAACCAAAATATCACATGATTTTTCAATCTCATCATTTTTTAACAAGAAATCTTTCTTGCTAAAATATTTTAGCACGATGTTATTTTTTTAAATGTCAAATTAACAACAACACAATACAAAAACTCATAAGATGTTTTAAAAAGATGAATGAAGTTACTGCTGAATTGGAACGAGAGTCAATAGCACAGGTTTTTAGAGGGTCGAATTATTTTTCCAGTAATGCCTTACAGTAAGGAGGAGTAGAGGACAAAGACAAAGGGTTTATCTGGATGAATGAATTAGTAAGGTAGACACAGTAGAAGCTTCAGGGAGGCATCATAGAAATATTTAGCATGGGTGCAGGCTTGATAAGGGCTTAATTAAAACCTGGGGAAGTAAATATTATTTAACAGAGTTCGTAATGGAGGCATAAAGCCATTTCAGAACAGAAGTAAAATTAGGAAATGCAAAAGGCTCTAAGAAATAGAGAGAGAGAGAGAAAAAAAAAGAAATAGAGAGACTGAAATGAAAATGTGGGTCATCAGTGTTGAAAAGGTCAAAGAGCTTAGAAATCAGAGATAGAAAGGGTCATTAACATGAGTGATTATGGGGCATCAAGGAGAAAGGAGCCCTTTTCCTATTCTCAGTGAGATAGGAGGAACTGAGAAGACATGGTCTTCACTACAGAGGACAAATGGAGAAAATGTTATTGCCAGGGGGAGGTTTCATTCAGGTGAACTAACAGAAGGAAAAATTTTTTAAATATTTAAGAATATAATGGATTTTGTCCAATTGCTTGGTTTTCAACAAAAGAATTCCTATTAGCAAGGTCTACAGACTTCCATGCTGTCATCCAAATCCAAAAGACACCTTGTCCCCATATTATTTGATCACTTTCAACACAGGTGACTACTACCTTTTTCTTTAAACATTTTCAGCTCATGGCTCTATATTATCCTCTTAAGATGCTTTGATAGCTTCTTCTCTGCCAACCTCCAAATGTCATTATGCCCAGTACTCTATCCTTAATATTGTTTTACTGAGCCACATTTTCTTTAAAGGTGATCAGTCTCGTGGATTAAATACCACTTTATATACTGAGGACTCCCAAATTAGTCTGCAGCCAACTTCTCTCGTTTAATTGCCTCCTCAAATACCCACTCAAATCTAATTGACATTTCAAACACAAAATATCCACAACAAAACCCTTGATTGCTAGCCTAACCTCAGGATATGATCACCACCAGCCAGCCAAGGAGTCTAGAAATCATCTTTTATTTCTCTCAATCCCACTTCCAAGCCCACAACAGATGTGTCCCATTTTTAGAAGTCGTGAAAAAGAAGAAATCTGAAAAACAATGGTCTTTGTTGGGAAGGGATCACCCCAAAACTGGGTTTGATACTGAGATAATTTGTGAGGTAGAAAACAGATGCTAAACTCCTGGAGGTCCCAGAAAGGGAAAGAAGAGAACCACTGGTCAGGTTATTCAGAACTGAGAAGTAACATGCTGAGTTTTCCCTTACTCTTAGGAGGCATTCCATCCATTAGCTACACTTTTCTTAGATAGAGAATTTCCTCTCACCCTTAATGATGACCTTTGGCTTCTTATCGGAGTAAGAAATTTGGTGTTCTCAACTTTGGCAAGGGTTAGGGTTAGGTCAAAACAGTAAGCCTGAAAGTCCTAATTCTCAGCTTCTTCTACTCCTTATTTATGAGTAATTTTGTTATTAAGAGAGATTTTCATGGGGTGCCTGGGTGGCTCAGTTGGTTAAGTGTCCAACTTCAGCTCAGGTCATGATCTCAGAGTTCATGGGTTTGAGCCCTGTATCTGGCTCTCTGCTATCAGCATAGAGCCTGTTTCAGATCCTCTGTCCCCTTCTCTCTCTGCCCCTCCCCCATTCATGCACATGCACCTGCTCTCTCTTTCTCTCAAAAATAAAAACATCTAAAAAAAAAAAAAAGACAGGCAAAAATTCATGGTTTAAGAACAATAATAATCTGTCAATAAATAAAGGAAAAATGAATACCAGGGCGAGATAATGAGACTAATGGGTCATATTTATAATATATAAGTATAAAAATAATTAGAATTGAATTTCTTTCCCAGGGCCAGGGTATTCCTGGAATTCCTCAAATTCCATGGAATTCCTCAAATTCCATAATTTTAATTCCCAGATATAAGTAAAATAAGTTATGCTTGTTCTTTTTCTGTAGCCTGGAGATGATTTCTATCCTAAAGATGAGAATGGCAAATGGTTATATCACAAGTCAAATCTGTGTGCCACTTGGGAGGTAAGTCCAAATGGGCCTCTTATCTCAAAATACTACATTTTTAAACTGTGATCTGACTATTCCTGTTCAGTTTATGGAGATATACAGCCTTTGCTTCCAATGGAAAGTAAAAGAACAGGCATTTTGGGGGCCCCTGGGTGGCTCAGTTGGTTAAGTGTCTGACTTTAGCTCAGGTCATGATCTTACAGTTCGTGAGTTTGAGCCCAACATCGGGCGTGGTGCCTGGAGCCTGCTTCAGATTCTGTGTGTCTCTCTCTTTCTCTGTCTCTGCCCCTCCCCCACTCATTCTCTGTCTCTCAAACATAAAAACATTGAAAAAAAATTAAAAACCAGGCATTTTAACCATAAGCAAAGATATGTGCACTGAAAAATTCTTGATTTTGTTTTGATGGAAAAGAAGAATGCCATAGAAGGAAGAGAGAAGTGTAGAAGGAAAAAGAAAGTAAAGGAAATAAGTTCTAATGTGACCATAAATGAAAATGTACAGGTGAGATAAATTCACAAGTTTTTTAAGTTTCTCAAATTGAATTTATAAAAATCAGTAATATGATGTTTAAAAGAAACAAAGTTAAAATGATACATGAAAAACTGAAAAATAATTCTGGTTCCATTTCTCAGCAAGCTGTTGGCTCCTTCCACAAGATCATGAGAGTAGGAAAACTAGGGGAAAGTAATTAGAAAATCGGTATGGATTCTTGGGGGGGGGGGGGGCGGGGAAATGCCGATATTTTGAACTGGTATGTTTATGAGGTAATATGGCAGCTTTTACCTAGAGTAGAAGGCAGCCCAACAAACACTAGTAGGATTACATAGCAGAGGACCTTAGAGTTCTTTTTGTTCTCTCTTCTCTCCTGCTATAGCCTTGGGACAAATATTGTCTGCTCCATATGTGCAGAAACTTAAGATTCATGTTCAGGTGTCTTCAGGAATCAAATCAGAGTAGTCCTGAAATCCTGAACTTGTGAGAAGCTGAGAAAAACATAAGTTACTATCTGACCCCTGGTAGTTGTCTCCCTGGCTCTCCCATTCCAAACCCCAAAGGCTGAGAAATTACACTCTAACCAGTATCTCTTTCTAATAGATTTCCCCCCATAGGTAAGAGCTGAAGATCTGAATTGTGGAGTTGTTCTGAGGAGTGAGGAAGCATTGATTGGGTTTTCTGGTGTCTGGGGCTCTCCACCCAAGAGACCATATACTCCTTCCTGGCCTTACTGTCGATGACTAGTTTTAGAGCCTGGTATTCCCCTCCAAGGGACTGCCTAATAGCGTAGCCAGTATTCCCAGGAAAAAAATGTGTTCACAGCCCCAAATTACAAGGCATTTATTCCACAAAAAAGCAACAGATCTCAATTAGAAATCCCAACATACACAGAGAAAAGGACCAAGAACTTTAAATTAGCCAAATTATATATATATATATATATGTGTGTGTGTGTGTGTGTGTGTGTGTGTGTGTGTGTATTCATTCAAGGAGATAGGAAAAGATGTTAGCAATATGAAACAAGAACAAGAATACATTTAAAAAAACCAAGCAAATATAATAATTAGAAAAATCAAAAAATAATGCAATTGATAGGATGAAAATAGAATGGGTATAGACAGAGAAAAAAACATGATCAGATTGAATTATCAGAATAAGGAAATCCCCAACATGAAGAAGAAAAGGACAAGAAAAATTTTTAAATATGAAAGAAAAGATAAGAGGTATAAAGGATACAATTTGAATTTCCACACAATAGGAGTCTCAGAAAAATAAAGAAAGAAGAAAAAAAAAGAGGTAATATTTGAAGAAATAAAAAGAGATAAAGGGCATGGATTACCGAAGAGAAAAAGAGAAGATACATTACAGTGAAATTTCAGAATATCAAATATTAAGAGAAAATGTTCAAATCTCCAGACTATAGCAAACAAGCCAATAAAGAAAAGAAAATTGGAACAAAAAAATAAATTGAGGCGAAGACAGGGAAAGAAGAGGGAAAATGAATGGATGGGAAAAAGTAGAAAGCAAAGAGCAAGATGGGAGATTTAAACTCAGTTGTATTAATAATCACAATGTATGTAAATAGTCCAAACCACTCAGTTACAAGGTAGAGGTTGTCAGAATGGATAAAAAGCAAAACTCCAGTACATATTATATATAAGAAACCCATTTTATTTATCTTTTGAGACAGAAAGAGAGGGGGCAGTGAGGGAGAGAGGCAGAGGAAGAGAGAGATCATCCTAAGCAGGCACCAGGCTGAGCACAGAATCCAAAGGGGTGCTGGATCCCATGACTATGAGATCATGACCTGAGTCGAAATCAAGAGTCAGATACCTAACTGACTGAGTCACCCAGGCACCCCTAAGAAACCCATTTTAAATGAAAAGACACAAATAGGTTGGAAATAAAAGGTTAAGAAAAAAAACGAAAAGGGTAGAAAAAGACATACTCAGCTGATGGTAATCAAAAGAAAGCTAGAGTAGTTATTTTATTTAAAAAAATTTTTTTTTAACGTTTATTTATTTTTGAGACAGAGAGAGACAGAGCATGAACAGGGGAGGGTCAGAGAGAGAGGGAGACACAGAATCTGAAACAGGCTCCAGGCTCTGAGCTGTCAGCACAGAGCCCGACGCGGGGCTCGAACTCACGGACCGTGAGATCATGACCTGAGCCGAAGTCGGACGCTCAACCGACCGAGCCACCCAGGCGCCCCTAGAGTAGTTATTTTAATATCAACAAAGATTACAGAGCAAAAATTATTACCAGGGATAAAGAAGTTTGTTTAATAGGGCGCGTGGGTGGCTCAGTTGGTTAAGCGCCTGACTTCAGCTCACAAAGAAGGTCATGATCTCACGGTTGGTTCGTGGGTTTGAGCCCTGCGTTGGGCTCTGTGCTAACAGCTCAGAACCTGAAACTTGCTTCAGATTCTGTGTCTCTATCTCTCTCTGCCCCTCCCCCACTCCCTCTGTGTCTCTCTCTCTCTGTCAAAAATAAATAAACATTTAAAAAATTTTGTTTAATAATAATGAAAGGATCAATCCTAAACATCTATGCACCTAATAACAGAACTCCAAAATACATGAATTAAGAGAACTGAAAAGAGAAAGAGAATAATCTACAATTACAGTCAACGATTTCAAAACCTCTCTCTCAATAATTGAGATAGTAAGTACACAGAAAATCTATAGATTAGAGGAGATTTAAATATTATCAACCAGCTTAACCTAATTGACAATTATAAAGTACTTCACCATAATATAACAAAATGCTATTTTTCAAGTGCACATGGAACATTTAGCAAAATAGTCCAGTGTCTGAGACATAAAACACATCTCAATACATTTAATAATATTCTTTATGCAAAGTAGGCTGTCTGATAAAATCGGAATTAAATTTGAAGTCAATAACAAAAATATATCTTAAAACTCATCAAATATTTTGAAACTAAGAAGCATACATGTAAATAATCTGTAGGACGAAAAATAAAATCTTTATCAATATATGTATGTTAGCAATGTTCAGGTGGAAATTAAGTTTTTAAAAATTTAATTATGAAGTATTTAATAATTAAGTGAATATAAAAATATTAAGTATTTAGAGATAAATTTAACAAAATCAGTGCAAGGCTTACATAGTAAAAACTACAATGCATTACTGAGCAGCTTTTTTATAAGTCATCTCTATACCCAACGTGAGGCTTGAACTCACAACCTCAAGATCATGAGTCACATGCTCTACCAACTGAGACAGCCAGGCCCACTACTGAGAGAAATGTTTAATATTTTAAATAAGTTGAGAGATATATCATGTTCTTTGATAGAAGGACTGACCATAAGGATGCCTGAGTGGCACAGTTGGCTGAGCATCTGACTTCGGCTCAGGTCATGATCTCACAGTTAGTGAGTTCAAGCCCTGCATCAGGCTCTCTGCTCTCTCTGCTGTCAGCACAGAGCCGGCTTTGGATCCTCTATTCCCCTTTTCTCTGTGGCCCTCCCCGACTCATGCTCTCTCTCAAAAATAAACATTTTTTAAAAAGATAAAAAAAAGATTGACTATATTAAGATGTTAATTTTCCCCAAACTGGTCGATAGAGTCAATGCAATCCCAGTCAAAATCCCAAAAGAAATGGAAAAGCTGATTCCAAAATTTATAGGAAATGGCAAATAGCATAATGATAAAAGATTCACTTACCAAGAAGATATACCAGTTTTAAACACATATGTACCATTTAAATTATCTTCAAAATATATAAAGCAAAGGTTGATAAACTATAAGAAGACATTGATAAATTCTTCTAATACGGTGGGAGATTTCTAACATATTCCTTTAAGTTATTGAGAAGCCAGGAAAAACTAGACCTAATTTTATATAAGATGTGTGTATGTGTCTGTGTGTGTGTCTATATACACATATACGTATGAGACAGAGACACACACAGAGCAAGAGGAGAAAAAGATATATATATAATAATAGGAGAATATACATTTTCACACACACCAGACATTTATAAAAATGGATCAGGTCCCAAGCCACAAAGCAAACCTCAACAGCTTTCAAGAAATAAGATCATTCTTAATGCACTGGTATACCTTGTGAAAATGCAAGGGGGAAGATATGGTGTACAATATTTCCCAAACAATTCCTGTCTGTCTGTCCCGCTTTTTTTTTTCTTCACACACGCCTATTACCATACCCAGGGACTTTCATTCTTAAAGAATTCATAGTCACCCTCATAGACATCTCCTTTGTTTTGAGGCTTTTTTGTTGACCCATTGGCCTTTATTCAACAGGCTTTGGAAGCTTGCAAAGATGCTGGCTTGGTGAAATCCCTTGGAGTATCCAATTTTAACCGCAGGCAGCTGGAACTCATCTTGAACAAACCAGGACTCAAACATAAGCCAGTCAGCAACCAGGTATAGTTTGACAGGATTGGTGGGAGGTGAGGAATTGGGGTGTGTGTGAGGGGTAGAGGGAGATTCCAATGTTTACTTAACAGCAAGAACCCTGATCTAGGAGTCAGAAATCTTGTGATCACTCTACATATATCTCATCAGAGGACCCTGAGCAAATCTTTTGACTTCTCTCACTATGTGTCTCTTACGAAAAGATTTTAAAGTTCAAATCCAGGCAAAGGTAACCCAAACGATTTTTGGAAGAAAAATAATGAGGGTGAGCTAGATCTGCCAGATATTAATATATACAGAGTATTTAAAATAATGTAAGATTTGTACAGAACCAACATACAAATGAGTAGAAAATAAGAAATAAACAAGCCCCAAGTGTAATAAAAACATAATGTAAAAACAACAACAACAACAACAACAACAAAAACGTAATGCAAACTAATGGCTAAGGGATGAATTTGTCAATAAATAGTGTGGGGGGAAGGGCTAGTTCTGTAGAAACAAATCTAGATCTTTGCCTCATGTCATACTCCTAGCATCTCTTTGATCAGCTGTTAAAGAAGAAAGAGGAAGTCATTCGTGAATACTACAAAACATTTTTAGTTTTCTGGAGTTATATATAGAAAATGTAGCCATGAGAAAATTATAAAAGAAACTGACGCATTGAACAGTATAAAATGTTAAACTCTAAAAATATTAGGAAAAAAAGAGCAAACAAAAATGGATAATTCCATTTTTGAATGTAATAGAAAGGGGGAATCATATCCCTAATTCCTACCCCTCACCAGCACATCTTCCTGCACCCTCAAAAACAGTATTTTGTTATAAAGCGTGAAATGGGGAGCCTGGGTGGCTCAGGCGGTTGAGTGTCTGACTTCGGCTCAGGTCATGATCTCACCGTTTGTGAGTTCGAGCCCCACATGGGCTTGCAGCTTTGGATTCTCTCTCAAAAATAAAACACTTAAAAAACAATGAAAAAGAAAAGAGGCACTAGGAACAGTAGGAACCTCTGTTATTTAAAAAATTAGATAACTAAAAGGCTGAAATGACACACACATTTCTTCTTACAAATATATAAAGAAAGATGGCGATTTTTGACCTCAGAATGAAAAATGAGGAATTTGACAGTGTGTCTCCTTATGACAAAGAGCATGTTGGAAGATCATAGCTGATTCATGTGTTTCATGGTGTCTGAAGGCAGAGTATATCAACCCTATAGAGATAGCACAGATCAAAGTGCAGGTCTACTGGCCGGCCAGCCATTACCCTGTGCATTGAGTAGGACCACCTCTACTCCAGAGACACAAAAAAGAGCAGCTTTCAGTTCAAGATCACGATGAGCATACTGTGGGCCTCATACAGAGCGGACACATTTTATCTATGAGGGATACATACCTGGAGACCTTGCATAAGTCAAAATTCACATATTTAAAAATTAACTTTCCCATTAGAATAAATTTAAAGCATAATTTGCAGATTTGTCTATTTTTCCGTGGACTTTATGAACAAAGTCACGTAGAATATGACCTTGCTCTCTACTAATTCTCAGAATCTGAGCATTCCAAACTTCCCTAGTACTGTCCAAGATGTCTGTGTTGACACAAAGACATGTGTCTCCCAGGCTCCATCCCTGGCTTAGTACCTCCGAAAGTCTTCCTCGTGGGCAATTTGTCATGCAGTGTTTTCCCAGCCTAATTCAAAGGAGACCTTTGAATTAGACCTTAGCTCAGGTCTTTTAATTTTTATACACCCAATTCTAACAAATGAAGGAAGGGGAGGGGGAGAAAGGAAAGATCTCCAAATTCTTCATTTTTTTCCTAACCCTACTCACTATGCCTAAGTCACAGACATCTGACTTAGGAAGCAATAAATATTTTTTGAGTGATTTAATTAATGAAAGGAAAATTCAGCATAGTTTTTTTACAGAAAGGCAGAGAATGAGGTTAACATCTTCCTTCACAGCTTCTGTCCAGCTTAACTTCACCTTGTGAGATTTTGCTATCTCAAGTCCCACGCTACCAAATAGTGTTGAAAAAAAAGCCCCAGACATGTCAAGACACTGAGAAGTGACATCAGTTTTACATAGTCAACAAGAAAAAGTAAAGACCGCATCTCCAGTGGCCCGTCCACAAAGGGCCATAACCAGTCCCTGGCAAAGAAGGAAGCAAGTGTGCTTAGCCATCCTTCTCCTTAGAAATGACGAAGTTCCAGGGCAACACTGGCATCAAGGCCCTGTGACATCAGACACCGTCACTGCCCTTCACCTTAAACTCGGCCTCCGGTGCCAGCAGACCCAACAAGGATCATCTGCTGGCCTCAAATGACCCCACCAAGCTGCAGTGCTGATGGAGCCCTTCTGTAAAGTCTGCAGGACCAGTAATTCTTTCTAAGATTCTGGCTTGGTCCTGTCTGTCTGTAGAGGTACCATTTCCATTCATTCAACAGCCATTGAGCACTGGCCTTATGCCACGCACTTTGCTAGGTTCCAGGCATGCATAAGTGACCAAAGACAGATACAGCCCTTCCTCTCGGGGCACTAGCTGTCTAGTGTGGAACAGACATCAAACAATCACAAAAGTTATTGATAGTTAGAAACTGAGATAAGTGCTCTGAAAAAAAAAAGGAATATGGTTCTCTGTGTTCGTATGCACATGGATCTTAATAGCTTATCCACTCCCACCCCCACATTTCCCTCACTGGGTGTCCCATTAGTGATACGCCCCAGGATTTTTACCTAAGAACTGTCTATGCAGGGGTGCTTGGGTGGCTCAATCAGTTAAGCATCCGACTTCAGCTCAAGTCATGATCTCGCGGTTCGTGTGTTGGAGCCCCATGTCGGGCTCTGTGCTGACAGCTTAGAGCCTGGAGCCTGCTTCGGATTCCCTCTCTCTGCCCCTCACCGACTTGCACTCTCTCTCTGTCTCTGTCTCTCTGTCTCTCTCTCTCAAAAATAAACATTGAAAATTTTTAAAAAAAGAACTGCTTATGCAAACATTTATATTAAATTAGGTTATGTGATGTTATTTGAGTGTATATATTAACTCTCAAGTTTTTGTTGAGTAGATGTTTCTCGAATGTTACTTAGTGCAACTCTGTATCATCCCAAATTGCCATTCACAGATTCAGTTCAGTCATAGACTCAATATGCACATACCTATTTGTTCTGTTTCTAACTCTAATTGCCTTATTATGTATATCTTTTGCCACAAACCATATGAAATCCTTTTGCAAAGAGTAGGTTATAAAAGCATTCAATGTATATATAAACATACACACACATATTTACATACACGTATACACACACCTGCTTCTACATTAATAGGCCAGAGACAGGCCACAGCACTCCAATCTGATTAGAAAGGAGTCCTTGTGGGGAGACCGAACTGCTGTGTTTGGAGTGAGCCGGTAGGCATGAAATGAAGGAATTCATACTTAGTTTCTAAGCAGTGAGTGACATGACGAAGTACATATTTTGGGGAGACTGGTCTACCAATAACAGATGCAACTGGAGATGAAAAAGCAGCGAGTGATGTTGGAAGGAAACACTAAGAAGTGTGATTCCTGCCTTATTTTAGTTTCTGTGTTACTTTTTAGAATTGTTTAAGAAATGTTCCAAAGGAGAGAAAACCCACAAGTGTTTCTTAGGGTCAGGGAACAAGATTATGTCAGGGAGAAAAAAAAAAAGGATATCAAATGAGAATGGGAATAAGACCCACCACTAAGAGGCCCAGTTTTATCTTTGCAAATTCATAGGTAGCGAGCGGGTCCTTGGGCCTTCTAGAACTCAAACCAGACAGTGAAAATAATAATTAAATACTACAACTATTTTAATTCAGCCTTGGTTGATTTTAATTTAGAAAGGAAAGAAAAGCACAGGCCCAAAATTACCAGAGGGGTTAAAAGAAACTTTGCGAAGGACTTTGTGACACAAACATTTTTAGTGCGGGACTCTTGCCAATGAGACACTGAAGATAGATGTAGGCCTGCACTGGGCGGTGTAAAGACCTCTCGGCCGAGAAGACAAAATACATCTTTAAATTTCATTTTATGCATGCTCTACCTCTCGTGAAAATGTTCTTAGATGCTCGATAGCTACAGAGAAAAGGCTTCAGCAACATGTCGCTGCTCCCTATCGAGACTCTAATCTGAACCTTGAGACTGTATTGTTGTCCTAGAAAATTGTATTTGCTGGAATGGTCACTATAAATAATTAAGTCTGTTCCGTTAAAGATTTACACTATGATAGCTACATGAAATTGAATTTGCTCCCCGTTTATTTTAGAATTAATCCACAGGTGGTGACCCCACTAACCAAGTTGTAAGTAATCTCACCATAACGTGAACTTCCTTGTTAAGAACAATATTCAGCATTTGCCTCATTATCCATGATGCTTTTAGATGGGTTTTATTGAAGAACTTTTAAAAAACTGTGTAAAACTGCATTCACTACAAGGCTTTGATTTTGTGCTCTGCCCTCCAATGCAACCATGTAGGTTGAGTGCCATCCGTATTTTACCCAGCCCAAACTCTTGAAATTTTGCCAACAACATGACATTGTCATTATCGCATATAGCCCCTTGGGGACCTCAAGGAATCCAAGCTGGTAAGTAAGACTCTATGTCTGCTCAGGAGTGTTTCTTTTGGTGTAGAATGTGAGACTAATGTGAGTTACTTGAATGACATGACTATTTGGCTCTGTGATTTTAAGAAAGTAACTTAACCCTCTCTGAGCCATGCTCTGTGTATACAAATTGGAGCTAATAAAACCTCCCTCACAAAGGTGGGTTAAGAATTGATTATACTGTATGTGTAAAATTGCCTAGCAGTGCCTGAAACATAGGAAATGCTCCATAAATGTTAGTTTAGGTATTATTTGACAAAGATTCTCCATGACCAGATCCTGAAATTTTTTATTTTTTTCTTTTTTCTTTTTTTAAAATGTTTATTTTTGACACAGAGAGAGAACACGGTGCCAGGGCACACAAGCAGAGGAGGGGCCAAATCTGAAGCAGGCTCCAGGCTCCCAGCTCTCAGCCCAGAGCCTGATGCAGGGCTCGAACCCACAAACCATAAGATCATGACCTGAGCCAAAGTCAGACGCTTACCAGACTGAGCCACCCAGGCGCCGCAGAGAATTGTTTGAGCTCTGTGTTCAGTGGCAGCACTTGTGCTGTGTGTGATGTGTTCAACACACTTAAGTAGAAATTTTTCTACTCGAAGATGACTCCGAGAGTTGTGCCTCTGTTTGCTCCAACAGAGCCTTCCCCTGTGTACCTACTTCTAACCCAGTTATCTCCGTAAGACTCACCCAAGAAGCACTATTTACCCTCTGAAAGACACAGCTCTATAAATTTACCTCTTTATCTTTTCCTGATAAAAGCAACCCTTTGGGGTGCCTGGGTGGCTCAGTGGTTAAGTCTCCAACTCTTGACTTTGGCTCAGGTCATGATCTCACAGTTTGTGAGCTTGTGCTCTGCCTCAGGCTCTACACTGGTGGTATGGAGCCTGCTTGCTATTTCTCTCTCTCTCTCTCTCTCTCTCTCTCTCTCTGTCTCTCTCCCTCTCTCTCTCTCTCTGCCCCTCGCCCTGCTCACACTCTCTCTCCCAAAATAAATTTTAAAAATTAAAAAAAAAAAAGAGCAACTCTTCACTGAGTGCTCTGCACTCCAAGAAATTGGTTACAGGTGACCCGAAGTGTCCCGGTAGGTGAACAGGTGGATAGGGAGACGGAGGAGGAGGGCGATGGACTAACCATCCGTTGTCATGACTCGAGCTAAATATGATGCACGTTTTGATTTTTTTCAAGGGTGAATGTATCATCCCCACCTTTGTTAAAGGATGAACTTCTAAATTCATTGGGGAAAAAATACAAGAAGACAGCAGCTCAAGTTGTTTTGCGTTTCAACATCCAGAGAGGAGTGGTTGTTATTCCTAAAAGCTTTAACCCTGAAAGGATCAAAGAAAACTTTCAAGTAAGAGAACTGCTTCAGTACATGTAAAACCTAGAAGGCATTTTTGTTTTGGAGTCTGGGGTTTTTTTGTTTTGCTTTGTTTTAGAGAACTTTCTGTTAATTTAATTAATTGTAATGCCTTCACATTTTCTTTTATACCTGCTCCCCAATCCACACTCTCTAGGTCTGAATTTAACTGTAGCTGAGTTTGAGAGAGTCCCTAGTACTTTGAGGGTTTCCATGCTGCTTGTACATTACCTAGCTCCCTTACTCTTCTGTTTCCTTACCTATTGACTCTTACCTACTCACTTCTCCACCAGCACAGGAGCAATAGAAGGTATAGAACTTGAAATTCCTAATAGTAAACTTTCCACCTTCTTAATGGCTCTGGGAGAAGTGAGGAACAAACTTGGAAATCATTGAAGAAGATCATTAGACTTCATGAATGTCACTTGCCTTTATTTCCTCTGTAAATACTCCATGATCAGCACGGTAACTTACAGGCGAGAAAAGAGGCCACTAGACAAATGAGTGATTAGATTACCTTGCCTACTACTTAAGACTAAACTGCTAGGTAAATACAGCCATAGAAAAGTACCATGCAAAAGTAATTACTCATTAGTTAATAACTTAAGAAAGTGAGCTGCTTTTGTCTTGTTCATAATTAAAGAGGAAAATGAGATTGTATTTATCCCCTCAGATAGGAAAATAATCAGAATATTGAATATGTGGGAAAACATATTGCATATACTTGCATATACTCCTGTTAGAAACATTAACTGGCTTAAGATTTGGAGAAGCAGGATGTCACTTATCCATAGCCATCAAAATTCAAACCCACATATCCATTTGACCCAACAATCTCGATCCTATATTTACACATACATGCATAGAAACATGGATGTTTACTATTGCATGATTTATCATTTTTAAAACCTGGAAACAATCTCCAGTAGAATCTTATAAAACAAATTATAATATATTTGTATGATGAAATATTATATCGCCATTTTTAAATAATAGAGTGGAAATATAAATACTTCCATGGGAAGATATTCATGATATTAGACAATTTATCTTCAGAGATCTTTTGCTACCCCATGACAGAATGCAACTCAAACTCACCAAAGAAAGAGAGACATGATTTATTGGGTCACAGAACTGTAAATTCCATGGATACATCAGACATGACTGGGCACAGGTATGCAAATGATTTATAAAAGGACTGAGTTCTCTCTGTTCCTCTGTACTCCTCCCACCCCTTACCTTCTCTGTCTCCACGTGGCAGCACAAACAGTCCCTGACATCTCCTGGCTAATCTATTACTCATATTCAGTGAACATGATCATAGGTAAAGGCTTCTGTGAGGGTCTCTATCCCTGATTGTCCCTTTGTGGGCCATGAGCCTCTGCCATATTAATCACTGTATCCAGTGAATAAGACACTTTGATTGCCCCCTTGGACTACATCCTGTACTGGAAATGGGTTCATGTGACAAACAGCCCTACGAGATGACAGAAGAGAAGTTCATAAGAGGAGAAAGGGGATTCTGTTACTAGCAAAAAGGGCAAAGAATGATAAACAGTTATACTACTCACAGTATTGTAGCACTTACCAAAGTACTTCTTACTAAAAGAGGTTGACACTGTTTTCAGCCATCTTAAAACAATAGGGTATCTGCATGGCTAATGTATTGGTTCATCAAAAATTAAAACAAGTTTTAATGCACCTGAAACAAATGTTTTCATGGATTCAAAATTTTACTGTTCAGAGATTGAGAGTAGTTACTAGTAGTCTGTGAAATGGAAGGTTAAAACCTTTGGAGTTTATATCATTTTGTGAATTACAATTTTGTACTGGAAGAACTGTCATTCTCCTTAAAATTTTTATTGCAACTAATTCTGCTATATCCCATATATTTCCATAGCCCAGATAATAAGGGATTGGAGTTCAGAGGTTCACATACCACAAGAAAACATGAAAGAGATACAAATTTACAAAGAAAATGACAGCTGAATTCACAGCCAATTTCCACTCTACAGGGTTTAGACTTGCCCTACCACCACAAATTTTGCTGGGTGTTAAAACCAATATTTGACAAAATAGAAAATTATTCCCTTCTAAACTGAAAATTATGAAAGTAATTTTAGTTATTTTACATTCAATAAAATTTACATTATAATTGCATATGTGTACTAAATGTTAGAAGAAACTGAGGTAAAATAAGCCTTAAAAAATATTGTATAAGATAGGAAATATCCACAAAACATAAAGGGTAAAGGGAAACTTAAATATATTTACAATAAAAGAAGAAAAAGTCATAGAAATAAAAAATTGTGTAATAAAAATTAAGTTAAACCATAAACTTAAAAACTCTATAAAATTAAGGGTGACGATGAAGAAAATAAAAAAGCAGGATATTTTTAACATTGAAACAATCAAATTATACCACCCACTATCCAGCCTGTTACCATCATCCACTGATCCCCATTCCTTGAAGGTTTTATCTCTTGATTCACTTTCCTTCTCTCCAACACTCCTCGCATCACAATTCTTCATGAATTCAACATACATAGGGATGGTCCTTCCAATCACCCTGCCTTATAGTTCTTTAATCTCCTCTCCCACGATGATCTTGCCCCATATATTTCAGCAACCAATTCCCACTGTTACTCCCTGGAAACTGCAGTTACACTAACACCTAAAAGCTCCTCCATACCCCCCCAAACATCCCCCTCTCTCTCCTGCATTATCTCTCTACTGCATAACTCCCATCAATATACAAACATGCTGTGACCTCAATCTTAAAAGGTAAAATCCAATCTAGACTCACTTTCCCCTCCACATATTATCCTTTTCTTTCTTCCTGTTTACAGCAAACCCCTTAAAAGAGAATTCTATTATCACAGCCTCCAAGTCCCTTTCCCCCAGTCTCCCTTAAACCCATTGAAACCAAGCTTTCACCTGACCATTCCATTGAAACAGCTTGTCAAAGTCACCAGTGACCTCCTCATTGCCAGATCCAACAATCATTTTTCTGTCCTTGTCCTAGTAGATCTTTCAACATTTATACTTACAATTAATACTTTCTTCTTCTTGAAACCTATACCATCAGAGAAGCAGATGGAGATGGTAGGAATATCAGGCACTCAGTTTTATAATATGAGATCCTGAAAAAGTGAAAAACAGGATAATTTGTGCCATGAAAAAAAAATGCAAAAATCAATCCACATAAACTAAAGAAAAACATTGCGTAGAAATAATGGAGGGAGGAGGAATTTGGAAGTTTACCTTAAAATTAAAACTGAAAATTATGAAAGTAATTTTAGTTATTTTATATTCAACAAAATTTACATTACAACTGCATATGTGTACTAAATGTTAGAACAAACTGAGTGAATCAGGATCGATTTTTTAAAATATGCTTGACAAAATTACATGATAACAGAATGTGGCATTCTTGACATTCTTCACAAAGGTTTTTGCTAAGTGATCATAAAGAGAATAATTCTGGTAAAATTTCACAGAGCTTCATATGAAGGAGATTATTAATCCTTTGGCTTTTTCTTTCAGATCATTCTTTTGATATATCTCCCAAAGTAGTTTTTAACTGCATTAAATTCCTATTTGAAAAAGACTTTGCCTGTAGTTAGAGCAAACCTCCAAGATCGCTGTCAATGACTTCATGAAATCCTGCGTCTTTGGCAAGATTTGTGACTTCGCTTTACGTTACATATTCACTGGAGTCAGAAAATGACTCACCAACACTTAAAAAGTGGGCCTAATGTTAAGCAAAAAGGAAGTTTGAGTAAGGATTTATTTTGTAAGTGATTGGCCCAGTCATGACCGTTTCTATGTTATGCAAAGTTGTGATTCCTTACACAATCTCATAAACTCAATACGTGGATGATAAATAATCAAAGAAAAGCATTCCCTGAAAAGAGCACTGGGAAGTAATCCATCGGGGAAATGATTAGGTAAATCAGGTTATATCTATAACGAATGCAGTAGTTACAATCTATGTACAAAGTCAATCTATGTATTTTGACAGAATAGATAACCAAGACATATGAATGAAAGAAAGTTGCATTAGTCTGCAAAAAGATATGATACAATTGCATTTTGCTCTTAGTGTGTTGAATGTTTGGAAGAAATGTCTGGGATGAAGAATAGGACTGGGGTGGTAGGTAAGAAGGAGACCTTCCACTTATTTCATACATGACCATATGCTTCTTTGGTGTTTTAATTTTTACAAAAAAGCATATATTTATGTATTATATAATTAAAACTTATAAATGTAAATTACTAAAATAAAAGTTAAGGGATAGCGAGATAAAACAATAAGTAGAAGATAATTATAATCAAAACAAATGTTAAAAATGTAAATAAGCTAAAGTTAAATATTGAAATGTAAATGAAGAACAATTATAAAACCAGAGCATAAAGTGTGCAAGCTAAAATAAAACAATGAAAATGTAATATATTTAAAAGATAGAAGATGACATTTAAAAATGATGAGAGAAATGATTGAGTCTAAAACAAAGCAAATTAAAATTTCTTAAATGTTTACTCATTTTTGAGAGAGAGGGAGAGAGAGAGAGAGAGAGACAGAGCATGAGCAGAGGAGGGGCAGAGAGAGAGAAAGGGAGACAATGAATCCGAAGCAGGTTCCAGGTTCTGAGCTGTCGGCATAGAGCTGGACGCTGGGCTCGAACCCACCAACCGTGAGATCATGACCTGAGCCGAAGTCTGACGCTCAACTGACTGAGCCACCCAGGCACCCCAAAACAAATCAAATTAAAAGTTCAGGTGAGCAACCCGGAGGGGGAAGAGATGCGCCCAGCACCCTGGAGTTTATCGGACGGACTCTAGGCCTGAGGTACAGAAACCCATCCATGAAGAGGAACACTTCCTGAAGGAAAATGAGATTATTTTGCAGCTGTCAGCAAGTGCTGTGGGGAGACTTACTCCTAAAACTCTGAAGCATGGTCTTTAAGAATGGCAGCGTGGGCTAACTAATTCGGATGTAAATTTTAAAAAATAAAAAAGAAAATTAAAAAAAAAAAAAGAATGGCAGCATGGGGGCGCCTGGGGGGCTCAGTTGGTCAAGTGTCTGACTCTTGGTTGATCTCATGGTCTGTGAGTTAGAGCCTTAAGTCAGGCCCTGTGCTGACAGTGAGGAGCCTGCTTAGATTTCTGTCTCCCTCGCTCTCGGCCCCTCCCCCGCTTATGCCCACGTATGCTCTCTCTCCAAAAAATAAATAAACTTATTTTTTTTTAATTAAAAGTTAAAAAGTACATAAGCAAATTTAGAGACTAGGGAATATTTTTAAAAACACAGCACAGAGGCCATAGTCCAGAATAGGAAGTTCAGCATAATATCCAGAAACAATAAAAAATTCTTCACTCATGGAATTTTAAGAGTCCTAACACATCCTAAACACGTGTTGTTGCAGAGCATTTGGAATGTCCCTCACGGTGGCTCCATCAGGGGTATTTCTAAGACAAAGAATAGAATCCCATGTTGGGTGTGGCCCCCCAGCACCAGCCCAACTTCTTCCTCATTTGCAGACAGTCATAAATTTCTGTTTGACGTAAAGTTTCCTGGGGTGCCTGGGGGGCTCAGTTGGTTAAGTGTTCCACTCTTGATTTCGGCTCAGTTCATGATCTCACAGTTCATGAGATTGAGTCCCTTACTGGGCTCTGTGCTGACGTCACAGAGACTGCTTGGGATTTTCTCTCTCTGCCCTCCCCTGCTCTCAAAAAAAAAAAAAAAAAGAAAGAAAAAGAAAAAAAAGCCTTTAAAAAAATCTTTTATGTGTTTGTCACTAAATAACAGAGTTTCAACAGAAGTGAAGAACTGAAACACCTGACAGAACTGAAAGAAACAAATTAACAATCTTTGTATTGGTTTTTAAATTTACCTTCTAGTTAGTTAACATACAGTGTAATATTGGTTTCAGAAGTAGGATTTAGGGATTCCTCATTTACATATAACACCCAGTGTGTATCCCAAGTGCCCTCCTTAATCCCCATCACTCATCTAGTCCATCCCCCCCACACCTCCGTCGATCAACCCTCAGTTTGTTCTCTATAGTTAAGAGTCTGTTTCCTGATTTTCTTCCCCCCAGCCCGCAGGTTCATCTGTTTTGCTATTTTCTTTCTTAAACTTCACATGTGAGTGACATCATATGGTATATGTCTTTCTCTGACTTATTTCACTTACCATAATACCCTATAGCTCCATCCATGTCATTGCAAATGGCAAGATTTCATTCTTTTTGATGGCTGAGTAATATTCCATTATACATATCTCACATTTTCTTTTTTCATTCATCAGTTGACAGACGTTTAGGCTCTTTCCATAATTTGGCTGTTGTTTTTGTTTTTTTAGTTTTTTTTTGTTTTTTGGAGGTTTTTTTGGCTGTTTATTAATAACACTGCTATAAACATCAAGGTGCGTGTGCCCCTTTAAATCAGTATGTTTTTATCCTTTGTATAAATACCTAGTAGTGCAATTTCTGGGTCATAAGATAGTTCTATTTTTAACTTTTTGAGGAACCTCCATACTGTTTTCCGGAATGGCTGTACCAGTTTGCACTCACCCCCCCCCCCCCAGTGCAAGAGGGTTCCCCTTTCTTCTCATTCTCACCAACATCTGTTGTTTCCCATGTTGTTAATTTTAGTCATTCTGACAGGTGTGAGGAAATAGCTCATTGTGGTTTTGATTTGCATTTCCCTGGTGATGAGTGATGTTGAGCATCTTTTCATGTACCCGTTAGCCATCTCTATGTCTTCTTTGGAAAAAAAATGTCAGATCGTGTCTTCTGCCCATTTTTTAAGTGGATGACTAGTTTTTTGGGGGTGTTGAGTTTGATAAGTTCTTTACTGATTGTGGATACTAACCGTTGATCAGATAGGTTGTTTGCAAATATCTTCTCCCATTCTGTCAGTTGCCTTTTAGTTTTGTTGATTGTTTCCTTTGCTGTGCAGAAGCTTTTTATTTTGATGAGGCCCCTATAGTTTACTTTTGCTTTTGTTTCCCTTGCCTCTAGAGACGTGTCTAGTAAGAAGTTAGTACAGCCAATGTCAATGGGTTTACACCTGTGTTCTCCTTCAGGATTTTGATGGTTTCCTGTCTCACATGTAGGTCTTTCATCCATTCTGAATTTACTTTTGTGTGCGATGTCAAGTGGTCCAGTTTTCCCAATACCATTTGTTGAAAAGACTGTCTTTTTTCTATTGGATATTATTTTCTGTTTTGTCAGATTAGTTGCCCTATAGTGTGGGTCCTTTCTGGGTTTTCTGTTCCATTGACCTATATGTCTGTTTTTATGACAGTACTATAGTGTCTTAATCACTACAGCTTTGTAATCTAGCTTTTTTTTTTTTAAGTTTTTTATTTTGAGAGAGAGAGAGAGAGAGAGCGGGAAGGTCAGAGAGAGAGAAGATCCCAAGCAGGCTCCACGCTGTCAGCTCAGAGCCTGACCCAGGGCTTGAACCCACGAACTGCGAGATCATGATCTGAGCTGAAACCAAGAGTCAGAAGCTTAACTGGCTGAGTCACCCAGGCGCCCCTGTAATGTAGCTCTTAAAGTCTGGAATTGTGATGCCTCCAGCTCCGCTTTTCTTTTTCAAAATTGCTTTGTCTATTTCAGGGTCTTTTGTGGTTCCATACAAATTTTAGGAATGTTTGTTCTAGTTCTATGAAAAATGCTGATGGTATTTTGATGGGAATTGCATTGAATGTGTAGATTGCTTTGGGTGATATAGGGATTTTAACAATATTTATTCTTTTAATCCATTGGCATGGAATGTTTTTCCATTTCTTTGTGTCTTCATCCATTTCTTTCATTAGTGTTTTATAGTGTTCAGAGTACAGATCTTTTACCTCTTTGGGTAGGTTTCTTCCTAGGTATCTTATGGTTTGGGGCGCACTTACAAATGGGATTGATTCCTTGATTTCTTTTTGTGCTTTGTTGTTGGTATTTAGAGATGCAACAGATTTCTGCACATTGATTTTGAATCCTGTGACTTTACTAAATTCACATATCGATGCTAGCAGTTTTGGGGAAGAATTTTTTGGTTTTCTATATAGAGTATCATGTCATCTGTAAAGAGTCAAAGTTTGACTCTTTCCCTGCTAATTTGGATGATTTCTGTTTCCTTTCATTGTCTTATTGCTGAGGCTAGGACTCCCAGTACTATGTCAAATAACAGTGGTGAGAGTGGACACCCTTGTCTGACTATAGGGGAAAAGCTCTCAATTTTTCCCCTTTGAGGATGATATTAGCTGTGGTTTTATATGGCTTTTATGATGTTGAGCTATGTTCCCTCTAAGCCTACTTTGTTGAGGGTTTTTATCATGAATGGATGTTGTACTTTGTCAAATGCTTTTTCTGCGTCTATTGAGAGGATCATGTGATTCATACCCTTTCTTTTATTAATGTGGTGTATCACATTGATTGATTTGCAACCACCCTTGCAGCCCAGGAATAAATCCCACTTGATCATGGTGAATAATTCTTTTAAAGATGTTCATAAATTTTTGAAGAGCTCCCATGGCTGGCCCCACTCCCTGATCCCAGACTTGACCCATTTTCTATCTTCAAAAATATCTTTTATTTCTGTTATTTCAGATCTTTGACTTTTCTCTCACTGAAGAAGAAATGAAGGCCATCGAGGCCTTGAACAAAAATGTCCGCTTCGTGGAGATGCTCATGTGAGTTCAGGGGGACCACCCATCAAGTACTGCCCAGTGATTTTAGATTGTTCTGGGTCTATAGAAATCACAAGGGTAAAGGCCAGTGGGCAGCATGTTCTGAATATTAAACAGGTCTGGGTAAATTACATTCGCTCTAGGAACTTCCTACAAATCTATAGTTTTACTTATAAGATTTCTGGCATTTATGACATCCCATGACTTAGGTTAAGGCATAGCAGGCTAAATATCTTGAAGAGAATTAAGTCATCAAGTGTATATATGTTAATACAACAGCAACACAAATATTCAAACCTATTTATTTTTTCCTAACTATCAAGTGATACATAACGTAGAGCAAACTTATTGACAAAAAAGAAAGAGAATAGTATAGTAGAAAGAATACCATGTAAGAAACTAAAAACCTAGAGTTTTAGTTAAATGGCTGCCTATGAGATTTGGAGCTTCTAAGTCCACCTATTAGCTGATTCCCACAAGCAAAATCCTTACACTCCTTTGAAATGTTGCTAAATTCAGCTAGTCAACTGAAGTAGCCCTTTATTTTCTAAATAGTATAGGGCCTTTAAAATAACAAAACAATATAGTTCATACATATATAGTATATGTATTTACATATATATATACACATATATATACACACATATGTTTATATATACACATTTCTTTCCTTTATTCATTAGTATTCCTCACTAGTAATCTGTAATCTAAGTGAGCATTTAGAAAATGCTCATTAAGATAGTTCATATAGTTTGAACACTTATCTTATTGGTCCTACTATTTTTTGTGAGTCAGAAAGTACACTAACTATGCTAATATCACATTTTTTAATCAATATCTGAATTAATACAACAACCTCCTAATGTGAATTTTCCAGGGTAAAACATTATTCAACATCAAAAGGTACCAACTAGCCTTGGGAATAAAATAGTAAACATAAACATAGACCTAACAAATACTTATGGGTTAATTAATAGCTGTTGAAGATAAACTATTTGTATTGAATAAATATCATTAAATTAAGAAAAGACAGTAAGAGATAGTCAATCCATTGTAATGATTTTTTTTTATAGTTGGTGACATTATTTAGTTTGACATTTGACATATTTAATATCTAATTCCAGCTACACTGGGAAAATAACTCATCAGGAAATAACTAGAAAAATCAGCAAAGAGAAACAAACGTTAGGTTTCACTGATCATAAAAATGTACAATTTAGGGATGCTAGGCCATGATTCTTCTGTTTTTCATCCAGTTGGTCTTTGATTTGACATTGACATTAATATTTTAATTTAAAGCTCACAGTACTTGGGGCACCTAGGTGGCTTAGTCGGTTAAGTATCTGACTTTTGACTTCAGCTCAGGTCTTGTTCTCACAGTCATGATTTCGAGCCCCATGTTGGGATCCATGCTATGCATGAAGCCTACTTAAAAAAAGGTAAAATAAAAAAATGAAGCTCATAATACTTGCAGAGAAACAGAGAATTGAATCTTAGACATGGTCATGGCAGGCACATACACATGCCAGTCTTTTTTTTACTGACTGTTCCGTCATTGTTATTTAAGAGATACATTCATTATCATAGAAATTTACTTCACTGATCACTTTACTAGATCTCAGACTTTTGATTCTCAGGAGGTCTAGTGAGAAGGGCAGGTAAAACCTCTGAGAAGAGAGTGACGCTGATGGGTAATAGAATTTTGAGGAGAAATGTTTATGTAGATCACTGGAATAGAAGGCCTGTGTCAAAACAGCAGAAGGGAGGAAGGAGTTGAGAAGGGGCACAAGAACCCATGGGCACGCGCGCGCGCGCGCACACACACACACACACACACACACACACACACGCACACACGCACACACACACACACACACACACACCCAACCCAGAATGCTATCCTGGGCTTCAGTAAAAGACGATGGCTCAAGGGAAAATAAGAGACTGGGTGAGAACAGAGAAGGAATGAATTGAGAGAGGGAGGTGTCTGTGAAACTGTCAAGGGATGCTAGTAACACACAGCTGTGCAACGTTTACAGTGAACATTTCTTTGGGGAATTGTTTTGACAGGTGGTGTGATCATCCCGAATACCCATTTCATGAGGAATACTGACTTCAGAGTGCCCTTGAATGGATTTTTCCCTCCCATGCACGCCAGAACCTTAGATGTAGAAATGAAAAGGTTTTACTATCCTTAAGTGGTGTGTTGATTTTAACACTCTATCAAGTTTTGTGCAGGATAAATAACTTTGGCTTAGGTATGTAAAGAAAAAGATGTTTAAATATGTTGAGATAATTGTTTGGAAACCATAAGCTAATATTTTATTAGATCAAGGTCTTCTGGGTTCCTGACAGAAAGACATTAGGCTTTAGGAGAGATTTCAGAGGTAATATATGATGATAAGAAACCCATGAATCTGATTACTGCCATTAAGTCTGAACTCCTTACTTTAGCAGTTAACAGGACAACAAAGAGGGTGGAGAGCTGGCACAAGCCAGTGCTGGCAATGACCTTGATGATTTGGAACACTGACTGTAATCTAGACACTGCCAAGATAAGATCCACACATGCATTATTAACAAGGAAGTGATTTGCTACACCTTGTATAAAGAGAAGGGGCTAAGTGTAGAAAAGTCTTAAAATAGAGCTAATTAAACAGCACAGTGGTCACCGAAGACACAATGATTTAGTTGTTTGTTTCCACCCAATGGGGGTTAGTTTAGCTTTTACCCAGTTTGAGGGATTGATAATTGCTTGTTCTCTCTTGCATGCTTTCAAGGGCTTGTGTGTGAACATAACTAGTGATCCATACTTACACTGCCTATTACTCTTGCTCTACTCATCCTATAAACATCATTATGTGAAGTGGCTTGAGACAACCAACATACACAAATAAAATCCTGAATCATAAAATAATCCGAAGATGATTATTTTAAAAGAAGACATTCAAAAAGGACACTTTAGGAGTGCCTGGATGGCTCAATCAGTGCAGTGTGTGACTCTTGATCTCAGGGTTGTGAGTTCAAGTCCCACATTGGGTGTAGAGATTACTTAAAAATAAAACCTTTAAATGAAATGAAATGAAATGAAATGAAATGAAATTAAAGTTTAAAAGGGGCTTTATAAAATTTTTGTACTTAGGGGTGACTGGGTGGCTCAGTCAGTTAAGCATCTGATTCTGGATCTCAGTTTGGGTCATGATCTCACAGTTCATGGGTTCGAGCCCCACATCGGCCTCTGCGCTTACAGCATGGAGCCTGATTGGAATTCTCCCTCCCTTTCTCTGCCCCTACCCCACTCGTGCTCTCTTTCTCTCTCAAAATAAATAAACTATAAAAAATTATTATACTTAGTACTTTGAAAGTGTTATTGGAATAACTGAATTTCAAGAAACTAGCAAGTTCAAAAGTACACTATTAATTATACTATATGTAAATTTTTAATATTTGAGTGAGAAGATTATTGGAATTCTGCAATAGAGATGTACTGATTTTCAATTCAACTAGAGCAATGTCTTTCTTTTCATTCATATTAAGTCACTCTCACAAGCCAAGAGAGTGCTTCAAAAATTATGTCTTTCAAGACCAATTGCTTACAGATAATCTTCAGTGACCTGAAAACATACATTTCTGAGAAATTATCAAGAAAATTTGATCTATACTCACTGTTTCCACTGATTCTAATATAATGCTGTCTTCTGGAAAGTATTTTGTTTACAAGAAATTATAAAATGTGATGATTTATTGTACCTCATGAATCTCCATTTTGTTCCTAAAGGCAGGGAAGGGGAAAAATTATCTGAATTCAATTCAGTTAAAAAAAAACACAAAAAACCTTTGATTAAGTTCTTACTGGACATTTAGCACTGGGAAGAAGGAAGAAATAGGGGTATCAGTGCAAGAACAGAAACTTAAGCCCTGTTGCCTGATATCAAACTTCTTCAAAATATTTTGGGAGGCTGGTGTGGAGGAGGGACCGTACCTAACAAACCATTTTTAAAATAAAGGCATTGAGAAAGAGTCCTGCAATTTTTCAGGAGGAAAAAATATGTCTTCAGATTAGAAGAGTGGAACCCTATCTTAGTTATAACAGAGATGGGGGGAAAGAGTTGGAGACTTAAAACAGGAAGGTCAGGAAAGAGTGACAGTCTGATATGAGTTTCTGCATATGTCACCTCTTCCTATGCTCTCATCCCTCTCAAGCTTCCCATCTATTTTGGGATGAATTTCATCCCCACTACTCCCCTCAAAATTCAAACCTTAAAGTCATAGTCCCTAGCACCTCAGAATGTGACCTTATTTGGAAATAGTGTCATTGCGTATGTAATTTGTTACAATATGGTCATAATAGAGTAGGGTGGCCCCTAATCCAGTATGACTGGTGCCTTATAAAAAAGGAAAATTTGGACACAGACAACATACAGGGAAAACACTATGTACAGATCAAGGCAGAGATCAGGGTGATGCTTTTACAAGTAAAAGAACCCTAAACCTTTCCAGCAAACCACCTGAAGGTAGCAGAGAGGTGTGTAACAGATTCTCCCTCACAGTCCTTAGAAGGAACTAACCCTGGTGACACCTTGATCTCAGGCTTCTGGCCTCCAGAACTGTGAGATGATATATTTCTGTTGTTTAAGCCACTTGGTTTGTGGCACTTCGTTATAGCAGCCCTAGCAAACAAATACACCATTCCTCAGTCAAGAGGGAGGTTAAAGAACATGAATAGGTCAACCAGAAAATCAAGTTATTAAAAAAAAATACATGGAAACAAATGAAAATGCAAACACAACAATCCTAAACCCCTAGGATGCAGCAAAAACTCTACTAAGAGGGAATTATATAGCAATACAGGCCTACCTCAAGAGGCAAGAAAAATCTCAAAAAAACGATCTAAACTTATACCTAAAAGAGATAGAAAAAGAACAACAAATGAAGCCTAAAGTCAGTAGAAGAGGCAAATAATAAAGATTAGAGCAGAAATAAGTGATAGAACCAGCAGCAACAACGAAACAGTAGAACTGATCAATGAAACTAAAAGCTGGTTCCTTGAAAAAATTAACAAAATCGATAAACCTCTTACTAGTAAGACTTATCAAAAAGAGAAAGGACCTAAATAAATAAAATTGCAAATGAGAGAGGAGAAATAACCACCAAACCCACAGAAATACAAACAATTAAAAGAGAATATTATGAAAAGCTATTTGACAACAAATTGGATAACCTGGAAGAAATGGATAAATTCCTAGAAACATACAAACTACCAAAATTGAAACAGGAAGAAACAGAAAACATGAACAGATCAATAACCAGCAAAGAAATTGAATCAGTAATCACAAATTGCCCAATACACAGAAGTCCGGGGCCAGATGGTTTCACAGAGGAATTCTACCAAACATTGAAAGAAGAGTTAATACCTCTTCTTCTCAAATATTTCCAAATATAGAAATGGATGTAATACTTCCAAACTCATTCTATGAAGCCAGTATTACCCTGATTCCAAAACCAGACAAAGACTCCACTAATAAAGAGAACTGCAGACCATTATCCCTGATGCAATTGGATATAAAAATTCTCAACAAGATCTGGTAAATTGAATACAACAGTAAACTAAAAGAATCACTCACCATGATCAAGTGGGATTTATTTCTGGGCTATAAGGGTGGTTCAATATTTGCAAATCAATCAATGTGGTACACCACATTAATAAAACAACCATATGTTCCTCTCAATAGATGCAGAAAAAGCATTTGACAAAGTATAGCATCCATTCTTGATAAAAACTCTCAACAAAGTAGGGTTAGAGGGAACATACCTCAACATCATGAAGGCCATATATGAAAAATCCACAGCTAACATCATCCTCAATGGGGAAAAATTGAGAACTTTTCCTCTATGGTCAGGAATAAGACAGGGATGTCCACTATTTTTTTTTTTTACATTTATTTATTTTTGGGAGAGAGAGCATGAGCAGGGGAGGGGCAGAGAGAGAAGGAGACAAGAATCAGAAGCAGGCTCCCAGTTCCCAGCTGTCAGTACAGAGCCTGATGCGGGGCTCGAACTCATGAACTGTGAGATCATGACCTGAACCAAAGTCGGGCACTTAACCAACTGAGCCACCCAGGCACCCCGATGTCAACTCTTACCATTGTTATTTAACATAGTACTGGAAGGCCTAGCCTCAGCAGTCAGCAAAAGGAAATAAAAGGCATCCAAATCAGCAAGGAAGAAGTCAAATTTTCACTATTTGCAGATGACATGATGCACTATATAGAAAACCAAAAGACTCCACCAAAAAATTGCTAGAACTGATACACAAATTAAGTAAAGTTGCAGGACACAAAATCAACACAGATATCTGTTGCATTTCTATACACCAATAGTGAAGCAGCACAAAGGGAAATCAAGGAATCGATCCCATTTAGAATTTCACCAAAAACTATGATACCTAGGAATAAACCTAACCAAAGAGGTAAAAGATCTATATTCTAAAAACTGTAAAACACTGATAAAAGAAATTGAGGAAGACACAAAGAAATGGAAAAACGTTCCATGCTAATGGAGTAGAAGAACAAATATTGTTGAAATGCCTATATCACCCAAAGCAATCTACACATTCAATGCAATCCCTATCAAAATACCATTAGCATTTTTCGTAGAGCTAGAACAAACATTCCTAAAATTTGTATGGAACTACAAAAGATACTGAATAGCCAAAGCAGTTTTGAAAAAGCAAAGCAAAGCTGGAGGCATCACGATTCCAGACTTCAAGAGCTATATTACAAAGCTGTAGTGATCAAGGCAGTATAGTACCGGCACAAAAACAGATATATAGATCAATGGAACAGAATAGAAAACCCAGAAAAGGATCCACACTGCATGGTCAACTAATCTATCAAAACAGGAAAGAATCTCCAGTGGAAAAAAGACAGTCTCTTCAACAAATGGTGTTGGAAAACCTGGACAGCAACATACAGAAGAATCAAACTGGACCACTTTCTTACACCATACATAAAAGTAAATTCAAAATGAATGAAAGACCTGCACTTGAAACAGGAAACCATCAAGGTTTAAGGTTAAAGGCAGTAACCCCTTTGATATAGGCCACAGCAACCTCTTACTAGACGTGTCTCTGGAGGCAAGGGAAACAAAAGCAAGAATGAACTATTGACACCTCATCAAAATAAAAAGCTTATGCACAGCAAAGGAAACATCCAAAAAAACTAAAAGGCAACCAACAAAATGGGAGAAGATATTTGCAAATGACATATATGCCAAAAGGTTAGTATCCAAAATCTATAAGTAACTTATCAAACTCAACACCCAAAAAATAAATAATCCAGTTAGGAAGTGGGCAGAAGAGGGGAACCTGGGTGGATCAGTCAGTTAAGCATCCTACTTTAGCTCGGGTCATGATCTCGCAGTTCATGGGTTCAAGCCCCGCATCGGGCTTTGTGCTGGCAGCTCAGAGCCTGGAGCCCGCTTCAGATTCTGTGTCTCCCTCTCTCTCTAACCCTCCCCTGCTTGTGCTCTGTCTCTCTGTCTCTCTCTCAATAATAAATAATAAACATAAAAAAAAAAAGAAATGAGCAGAAGACATGATTTGAAATTTTTCCAAAGAAGACATACAGATGGCTAACAGAAACATGAAAAGATGCTCAATATCACTTATCATCAGGGAAATACCAATCAAAAATACAGTGAGATATACATGAAATAAGTAAGCCTGAGGAAGACAAATACCATATGATTTCATTCATATGTGGAATTTAAAAAATAAAAGAGCAAAGGGAAAAAAGAGAGAGAGAGAGAGAGAGAGACAAACCAAGAAACAGACTCTTAACTGTAGAGAACAGACTGATGGTTACCAGAGGGGAGGTAGGTGAGGGGATGAGTGAAAAAGATGATGAGGATTAAGGAATGCACTTGTGATGAGCACTGGTTGATATATAAAATTGTTCAATCACTATACTGTACACATGAAACTAAGATAACACTGCACATTAACCAACTGGAATTAAAACAAAACTTTAAAAATTAAAGTAAAAAAAAATTATTTGTTCAAGTGTTGGCGGTAATTTACCTGAGAATTTCATCTCTGTCTATAGGAAGCCTGCACATTTTCCACTTCATCTAGGATCAACTTTGCAAATTCATCTTCTCAAAATTTAGCAGTGTTATATAATTTAGCAAACATAAATGTATTTGTTCATTTAGTCAATAAACGTTTTTGTGTGCCACTCTACTGAGCTCTATCCTAGGTACTGGAGGTGCATCAGTAAACAAAACAAAAGTCCCTGGACTCTCAGCCCTTAGGACCTTGGCCTCTTCCAATCCCATTACTTCTCTGAAATCCATGCTCACTTTCCCCTTACCATTCTTATTTTGTATGTCTATGTTTTTGTTTTTTACTATTAACTAATTAGTGGTTTATCAAGTTATTTTTGCTTTCTTCTGGATTTCACTAAGAGCAAATTTCCCAAAGGAAAAGAAAGTTCATTGATTAGTTCTGCTGTGTTTCTGTTTTCTAATTCATTAATACCTTGTTTTCTATTACTGATCTCTTGTCTTTTTTTCTTATCTTGTCCATAGACTTCTACTTCCTAGGTCGAATATCTATTTCATTGGTTTTTGTTTATTTTTTAAAGTTATCTTGGTTAGTAATATGAGCTTTATATATAATGAATTTTACTCTGAGCACTGCTTTAGTTAAGATTTGGTAAATCAACTTTGTTATTTTTTTAGCCTTCTGAAGTTTGGTTTTGCTTTCCTCTTTGATTTATCGCTGTTTACACGAGTTTCTGTCTTATTTTAATTTCTAGTGTTAGAGCTTTCCCCCCCCTAGCTTTTATATTCCACTTTTAACCATGGTGAGCTCAGACATCATCAATCAACGTTTTAAATATTTCATGGGATTGTGACAAGACACATTCTATTTTAAAGTATTGAGTTGGATATAAAGGACATCCAATCCTGTGTTACACATTTTTAGCATCTAGTATTAGAAAAGCTATTTTGAGTAGTAGTTCTTTCTTTTAATACCACGGTTCATAACTGGAGACAGTTTCCTCCCACCTTCCCCTAGGGAACATCTGGCAATGTGTGGAGACATTTTTCGTTGTCACAATTAGTAGGAAGTAAGGGGAGGTGGTAACTATTTAGTAGGTGGAGCCTAAGGACACTGACAGTACCCACCACAAAGAGTCACTTAGGCTAAAATGTCAGCAGTGCCAAAGTTGAGGAACCCTGCTAACACAAGAGTCTTTCTTGCTAAATAGTAACATGTGCTTATTCCTAATGCTGAAATTTCAGCTTGTTGTGTGTAAATTAAAAGTGTAAATCCACTTAGGCTCATTTTTTATAGTGCTTAAAGTAAACAAACCATGCTTTATAATTCATCTAAGTCTTTTCTTTTGCATTGTACCTTTTCTCGGACCGTTAAACTGATAACGGGCTCCATGCCTTTACTGTTCGAGTTTAAAGCATACAGGCAAATGAGTGGCAATGAAAGTGAGTTAATGCAGGAAACAGAAACTATAAATTATTTCCATAGGGTGAGTCAAGAGAAATTTGCTGTGATATATAACAGACTGCTATTAAAAAAAATAGAAGTAATCTGAAAGATTAGATTAAGCCAGTAATCTCATTTCCTTCCTGCCCCAAATTTCTTGAAATAACTAAGCATAGAGCCAGTTAAACAGACCAAATCCATAGCATCTCTAGAATAAAGACAGGGTACCATCAGTGAATGAAAAACCCTTAAGGATTGAAAACAGAAGTAATTGGACTGACAAAGAACTAAGAGTAGAAAACATCCAAAGTACTTACATGGAGCAGCTGCAGTAAAAATAACAATTTCAGATATGCTTCAAACCTAGAATCAATTGGAAAAAAATAGAAGTTCCCATGACCTCACATTCCCTAAGAGCTGTTCCCTCCATACACATGGTTCTGAGGGGCTTCCAACAGCTATGTTTGTTCTTCAGGCAGAAACCCACTTCTTTCTAATCAAAGTGAATGCCATTCCAGAAGAGGCCAGGTTGTAACACAATATTGAGACTGGAGACAGAAACAGATCACAGCCTGGGGTAACTTCAAAGAACCACACAATAGACAGGATTTTTAAAAAGAAAAGCACAGAGCCGATTCTGGCATTTACTCCAGGATAAAGCTATGGAGTATTGCAAGAGAGGACAAGTGACAATAGACAGAGGGAACAGGAAGACATATTCAAGATTACAGGGGTCCCACGGCTGTATAAGGGCCAGTGTATTATGACTGAAGGACACCAGAATTTGTGCCCCAAATATGCCATTTTGGCTAAGCGTTATTTTGAGCTAAAGCAATTGAGAAGAAACAGACCCAAGGAAAATTCTCTGCTCTCTTTCATTTGCCTAAAAGGGGCACATAAATGTACAAAGGTGTCCTCCCTCTCTACCAAGGAAGACAAAAGTTAATTGCTGAAGACAACTTTGGACCCTTGTCAGCCTGGAGATGACAACAGAGGATTCCATGTAATACCTGACTAACCAGCTCTTACCTTTCATTCGCCTCCCATACATTTGCCATTCCACAGTTTGCTGCTCCCAGAGACTCAAGATTCTTTTCCTTTGCCTTGTCTCTTCTCCAAAAATGTATTGTTCCTTTGCAAAGAAGTAATGTAAGCCCAAATTCTAACCCAGCCTTTGTGTTACTCATCTCTATTATGCAGATACACCTGAACAAACTTTTGCTCATTTTTCTCTCCTTAATCTGTCTTTTGTCAGTCCAACTTACATGCCCCAGCCAGAGAATCTAAGCTGTGTAGAGGAAGAGATTTTTCTTCCCATACATGACCATGTCATGCACAAACTCATACTATCCTCCTAACATCTCCCTGGGAGAGGCAAAGAAGTCGAATATGGGGACAGTCACCATTGAAACCATAAACCACATCTCTTCTTGCCAACTCCGCTGGCCATCTGGGCAAGGAGCCTCTGAAAGGAAATGTAAACACCAGGACCCACTCTTAGAAGGCTAGGAAACAAGAACAGCCCACAGATTATACCAGACAACTGCAAGGAAAGCAGCAACAGGGCTTTGCCTACACTGGCCTCGGGTGACTGAGAGTCCGGGAGGAAGAACCAAATCACCAGGGGCTCCAAAGCACTAGGGGCACCAAATGCACAGCCAACATCCGTAATTCCAGGAGCATTCTTCAGAGCTGTTGTGGCCTGAGAAGGACTGCCCTTATCACCGGTGTCACAGCTGCACTTAACTATTAGCATCATCGATTTCCACCTCTTATTTCCAGGCTATTTGAGCAGGAAAACTGCATTCCAACCTGATGGTAGATCCCTTTGGAATGCTCTATATATCCCTCAGACTAAGTCCCTGAAGGCTGATTTTTTACTGTGTGATGTCAAAGAGCAGCCCTGTGCGGATACCTAATGATCTTGCGTGGATCCACATAGGCCACATAGACCAAGCTTGAACCACAGGTGATCCGAGTCTTGGCCAAACATCCGGGATCCTCCCCAAACATGAGCACACATGAGGTTTGTGAGGAACTGTTATAAAGCCACTTCTCACTCACTTCTCTATCTACCAAGGAGGCTGCAAAAAGGCAGGTTCTCATCTCCTCCCAGATTCTGATGAGGCCCGAGGCTCTCTGTCTCCTCTTGTCAAGGTACAGCTGTGGGCTAAATGGTGGCTCAGCAGATGCATAGCAGTGGCTCTGCAGCCATAGGAAGGGCTGTCATCCGTGCTGCAATTATCTGGACCCTTTGGTTTTGGTGTCGTCCTACAGGAGACACTAAAGAGATTGTCATTACTTTAAGGGACACAGAGAGTGAAAAACGGAAAGATTACGCTGCTATATTCACAAGAAACTCATAAAATTACTTAGATTTCAAAAATAATTTTTCCCCGAGGGTCCTGCTGATATATAATCATATGTCTTTGTTTCTTTAATGGATCAATATTCTTATAACTACCACCATCTGTTTTCATTTTGCTACTTTATCACCATTGCGACTCTAACGTGCACAAGAGTTGATAAAATCTCCCGTTTTATCCATTTCATTTTTTTTCAAGCAAACATATATCTTACCTACCTCTAAGAAAAATAAATCCAATTATAAGATGTATTAAAATTTAATGGAGCAAGTTCTTATTATAATTACCCAATAGAAACAATATTAACATATCAAATATTAATATAGCTGTCGAGAGAAACTCAAAGATTTCCAGGGATTTTTTTTTCTTTTTTATGCTTTAAGTGAACGGAGTCTAAGAAACAAATGTTTTCATAAAGTGGTAGCAGAAAAATGTTTTTCAAAAAGTTTAACTGTGAGTTTCACAGCTAACTAGTTGGTGACTTGGAAACATGTCAAAAGCAAAAATTATTTTTAAACAACTTAATTTTAATATTAATAGGGATATTAAATATTAATTTAACAGGGAAAAGTTTCCTATAATAATCAAGATAATTCCTTGGATAAATTAGACTGGTTTAATACTTTTGGCTCAGAAATACTTATCTTTTCTCTGATTTTACCAGTATAAAATTATTGAGCATATTTTCTTGGATTTATTTTCTAATTAAAAAAAAGCCAATGAATTTGGGTTTTCTAAATTTCATCTACTGATTTTAACGGTCAAACAAGCTAATTCATATAAGATTATACAATATTGAAATTATTTGTCAAACTAAATTAAATTACAATAGGTAGTTCTTTACAAGAGGCATCCTTACAATGCTATAAATTATCCAGACTTAATATGTCAGCATAAATTGTAATATTCAAATCCTTACTTGTAACACTTTAATATTAAATTAATTATTGAATTATCTTTGAATACCCAGAAAATTTCTGGGTAAATGTTAAAAACAAGACAACAGGCCCAAAGTGGAGTCCCTGATGCCAAGCCTCACCTCACTGACCCAAGACTTAATTACAGTTCCAGTTCTCTCAGAAATGAAATCTTAAACCTGTCAATCAGGAATCACGTGATTAGCCCTAGTTAGGTAATCTGCCCCATAGAGCCCTGCCTTGCCTTAAAGGAAAGTAACCTTTCTACAATCAATCCCCCTTTTTTTTTTTTTTTTTTTTGCCTCAGACAACTTCCCAGTTCCCATTTTCTTCTGCCTATAAAAGTTTTTTATCTTGTGCAGCTACTTGGCTCTTCTTTCATCAGCTAGGTTGGATGCTGCCTGATTCATGACTAGTTGAATAAAGCCAATAAAACCTTTACAATGTACCCAGTTGAACTTTTTAAAATTTAAGATAAAGTTCAACACATTGGTCACTAAACATCATTTGAATTTGCCCTTCTCTCTTTACAAAAACTATAGAATGGTCATCAATTAGCAGATTAAAGGATGAAATGCCTTTAAGTGATAATGATGTCTATTTTGGCCAAGTTAAATTTGATAGGATGACAGATAATTAGTACTCATGGAAAGAGATAACTAGATGCTTTTTAATCTTCTCTGCTGGAAGGATACAAAAGTTGGTTGTTAAAGATGAAGATCTCAAAAGCCCTCTCTTGGAAACCAGATCCAAAATAGGTCTTTTCCTTTCATAACAGATACTACAGCAACCCTCAATCTCTGACAATTTCTAACGATGCTAAACCTCTTTCACTATTCATAAACACTTCCCTTCAGATACAGTTATCTGATACCCAAGCATGCCACATTACCAGAGGTTTAAGAATTAACATCTATACTTAATAACATATATTGTGCCTTCAAAGTTACAGTGAAGTTGTGATGCTATGAAAATAAAGGATTTTCCCAACTTCTCTGTGAAGTCCAACAAAATTATTGAAGAGAATCCACAATCCCTAAAAAAACTCATTATTAATCTTAAAACTAGTGAATAAAATGTTTTGACTCTTACTAGTTTGTACCAAACAGGGATTAAAACCTCATAATCAATAGAAAGACAATTATTTAATCTAGATTCTGGAAAGGAAGAAAAACCTTATTCAATTACTGACAGAATCTTGCCTTGTTCATAATTTTTATAACCCCCTGAAAAACTGAAGCTGGAAGCAAGAACTGAAACCTATCTAAAGAACCATTTGAACATTCACAAATAAATTTTGTTTTATTTTTTCAAGTTTTGATATACATTTTAATCATCATTTATAAATAAATATTCTGGTTGAATTGAAGTTGTCTCCTGCCAAATGAATTACAGGCTGATACAAAAACTTAATGGATTTTGTTTTCCTGCCCAGAAATACCTTCAATAATCAATAATAATGAAAACTTATTTATAGCTAAAGTTTTTACAAATGTATGCAAAGCACTCATGTTAGACTGAAAAGTCTACATCGTCCCCAAAGCTCTAAGAGGAAAAAGTCACCTTAGATATCTTGATGTGAGTATTATTATCTTTCTTATTTTTGTAGTTAATCATACACAGCAGGTGCCAGCCACATATCCAAAAGGGACACCAACATACACCTCTATAGACTAACCAGTACAGAAGAACTACAGCTTGGATGAACCTTGAGGACATTATGCAAAGTAAAATAAGCTGGTCACAAAAGACAAATACTATATGGTCCCACTTATAGAAGGTTCCCAGAGTAGTCAAATTCACAGAAACAGAAAGCAGAATGGTGGCTGCCAGGGGCTGGAGAGGAGCTGGGGACTGGGGAGTTCATGCTTAATGGGTATGGAGTTCAGTATGGAAAGATGAAGAAGTTTTGGAGATGGATAGTGGCCATGGTTGCACAACAATGAGACTTTACTTAATGCCACTGAATGGCACATAGAAAAATGGTTAAAATGATGAATTTCATGTTATGTATACCACAGAAAGGAGAAGGAAAGTGAAGAACTTAAGACTATACAACCTGGCCATACAAACTAGCTAGAGACATGACTAGTTAAGATTCTCTCTCTCTCTCTCTCTCTCTCTCTCTCTCTCTCTGCCCCTGCCCCTCTCCCCTGCTCATGTCCTCTCTCTTAAAAAAATTTAAAAAGTAATAATATATATAATAAAATGTTATACAGTCAAGACTATCAGTATTTTCCTTTCGATATTCTGACTTTTTTATCCTATCCTGAGATTATGAAATTACCTCTATTTTTTAATCATTTCTAGTTGGATCTTTTGTTTTTACATTTAGATCTTCATTTCATCAATTTTTGTATTTGCTATGTAATTTTGTATTTTTGTATTTGCTATGTAATACAATTATTATTTTTTTAAATGGGAATCCAGTTGTCTCAATGTCATTTATCCAAGGAGCCATCCATTCCTCCCTGATTTTATTTTATTATTTTTTAATGTTTATTTATTTTTGAGAGAGAGAGAGACAGTGCTGGCAGGTGAGGAACAGAGAGAGAGAGAGAGAGAGAGAGAGAGAGAATCTGAAGCAGGCTCCAGGCTCTAAGCTGTCAGCACAGAACCAGATGTGGGGCTCGAACTCATGACCTGTGAGATCATGACCTGAGCCGAAGTCAGACGCTTAACCAACTGAGTCACCCAGGTGTCCCCCTTCCTCCCAGATTTTAAATGCCTCATTTATCATATATTTAACTTCCATATGTACATGAGTCTGTTTCTGGGTTCCTCTGTATTCCTCTGACCTATTTGTTTATTCCTACAGCAAATCTACTAATTACTGTTGCCTCACAATATACTTTAGTATGTTAGGTCCCCCCTCACTATTATTCTTTTTCAACAATTTCTTGGTCATTATTCTGTTTGGGATTGCATGAAATATATATATTATTTATAGAGGACAAACAGCAGTTTTATTATATGAAATTTTTCCATCAAGAAACATGGTATATCTCTGTGATCACCTCTTGTGATCACCTCTTCATGAAACTGTGTAGTTTTTCTCAGATATGTGTCTCACCTTTCTTGCTTAATTTATTCTTGAGTAATTTATGGATTTGTTGCGACTGTAAATTTTTTCTTAATTTCCATTTCTAACCAGGATATTATTATAAAGAAAAGTCGTTGATTTTTGACTGCTTTATATCTAGACATCATTCTAAATTATCTTTTTATACATAACAGTATTTTTAAATCTTTGAATATCTTGAATTTTCAATTATCGGAAGATGATAGGTAATTGCTTTTCTTTCAGAGTGAGCAGAAAAAAAGAATTCAGAGTCAAACTATTTCTAAATTGTACACAAGTGAGCAGAACGCACAAAATTGTTTAAAAACTGGAAATTTTTAAAGCATTTATTTTACCAATAAAGTAAATGTTGTATCCAGAAGGAAATATAAACAAATATAAACATAATGATATAAGGTATTCAGGGAAAAAAATATTTATCTATATGTAAAATTAAGCAACTTCTATGAGTCAGGCACAAAAGAGAAGGTTGGTTTAATGTAGAAAAGCAATGGTAATTTTAAATTATTTTCAGTAAGATAAAAAATTCATACCAGTAAACAACATTATATCAATTATAAACAATCCTCCCTTTGCATGTGGAACTTTAGAAAACAGACCATGAAAGCTGAAACTGCATAGCAATCCTAATAACCAACAAAAAAATTACAACAGACTGTGATGTTTGTAATTTTTGTCAAGACACTGAAAATTATCTTACTCTTGATTATAAATGTACAATGAAGGTAAAAAAACTAATATTTGCTTACTACACTATAATTTAAGATTTTAGAAACTTTTAGAATTAAAGTGTTTCATTTCTTTGTGAAAAACTTATCAAGAGTAGTTTGAACAGGTCTTACCTAACTTACTAACCAACAGTTTTCACACCTAACTTATACAAAGCAAACATCTTTTCTATACTTTGTAAAATTGTCATATTCCTTTTCTAGTTTGTATCAGATCCCAACATTCTATTCTTTGTGGTTTCAACGTCATGAGGTATCTCTCAGAGTTCCTTCAATGGGAATATATTTGCTAATGCCACTTCTGGGATATCTTCAGCCTTTTCCTTACAACCACTTTCCAGATTTATGTCAATAAATTGGCCTTCACTAAGAACCTCCAGCTGAATGTCTAGAAGCTCTCGTATGGTGACGGTGGCAACATTCCCATGGTCGGTGGTCTCTTCTATATCTCCATTTATGTATGATTCAAACTTTATGTTATCACTCTTTGCTTGGTTGTTTGCTTATTTTCTACACTCATCTTTGTTGGCCAGCTCCCTATTTTAATTTTCCAATTTTGTAAAATGTTGCATGGGTTTATCACTGGGAAGCAAGGAGGCAATACGACGACGTGCTTTTCTGGCTGTGTGTGATGGGAAAACACACGCACAATGACCCATCACTGACTGACTGATAATGATCAGTTACTGATTATGATGCTCATCTGTTATCTGTATAGTTCTTTGTGGGCTGAAGAACTAGCAATGAAGTTTGTATTTTATGCAACCATTCACAGTATATTGTGGTAACTGAAATTTGGGCCATGTTGTTAGGGGTGCTGGTGCTAGCTCAACTGTGGTTAATGAAATTTGTTCATTTCAGAGCCATGTAAGGCAAAAACTGTCAGTTTATCTATATTATTCATGTTTTGCTCTCAAAATACATTCCCAGAGGTGTTAAACAGACTCAGAAAAGTTCAAATGCATGGAGACTCAGTAAATATCCGCTAAGAAATCTTATGGTAGTTTCTTTGAAATTAACAAGCTGATTTTAAAATTCATATGGAAATGCAAAGGACAAAGAACAGCAAAAATAATCTTGGAAAAGAAGAACAAAGTTAGAGGGCTTATAATTCCTGATTACAAAACTTACTGCAAAGCTACAATAATCAAGACGAGTGTAGTACTGGCATAAAGATAGGCAAGCAAATCAATGGGATAGAATTGGGAATTGAGAAAGAAACCTACATATCAATGGCCAATTGATTTTCTACAAGATGTCAAGACAATTCAATGCTGGAAAATGTGTTTTCAATACAGTGCTAAGACAATTGAATATTCACATGCAGAAGAATGAATCTGGACCCCTACCTCACACCATCCACAAAAATTAATTCAAATTGGATCAAAGACCTAAATGTAAGAACAAAGTCTATTAAACACATAGTAAAAAAACACAGGCATAAATCTTCATTACCTTGTATTAAGAGGTTGGCTTGTATTGTGGGGACTGGCTGTACAGGTCCAAAATCCACAGGACAGGCCATGAGGAAAGGCAGTGGTTTTTTATATATGAAACCTAAAGCACAAGCAATAAAAGATCAATAAGTTGAACGTCATCAGAATTAAAAACTATTGTGCTTCAAATGACACCATCAAGAAAGTGAAAAGATAACCCACAGAATGGGAGGAAAACTTTGCAAATCATATCTGATAAGGGGCTTATATTTAGAATATGGAAAGAACTATCACAGCTCAGTAATAAAAAAGACAAATATTCCAATTTGTAATGGGTAAATTATCTGAATAAACATTTCTCCAAAAAAGATATACAAATTGCCAGTAAGTTCATGAAAAGATTCTCTACATCAATAGTCATCAGGGAAATGCAAATCAAAACCATGGCATATCCCTTTATAACCACTAAAAGGGCTATCCTCCAAAAGATCAAAAATAACAAGGGTTGATGAGGGTGTGGAGAAATTAGAACCCTCATACACTGCTAGTGATAATTAAAATATTGTAGAAGGGAGAAGTTAAGATGGGGGAGAAGTAAGGGGACCCTGGGCTTTCCTTATCCCTCAAACATGGCTGTATTGATGTCAGATTACTTGGAACACCCAGGAAATTGATCTGCAAAGTAGCAGAAGGACTTCCACGGTTGGAGGGAGATAGCTTGGCGGGTACAAGGTGTGTGGAAGTAAACTGAGAGAGGGGAAAAATATGTGGTGCTATGGAGGGGAGGGAACCCTTTCTGTGGGAGGACAAAAGGGAGAGAAAGAGAGAGAGTTTTGAAAGTGCAGCATCGAGTTAGCACAAGAGAAAAACCTCTCTGGACCACGGATTGCATTGTGAGAAGTACTGAGTGTCCCAGTTCTTTTTTGCCAGCAGCTTTTAGAGCTCAAACTCTGGAGGTTTTGGAAGTGGATAATTTCTCCAGAGCAGAGTTGTGGCACATGCTCCTGTCGGGGAGGGAGCCAGCCACGGAATGCATAGCATGGTATAAAGATCTCCAGGGTGCACTGGGAGAAAACAGTCCCCTTCCTGGAACACTTTTGGAAGAGGGCTTATTGCCTCCCCAAAGACAAAAGACTCTGTAAGTGCCAATGAAAGGCCTTGCATCAGCAGGGTGAAGAGGCTGTACTCCAGAGGAGAAGAGTGGATCCATGTCGTGCCAAGTCCTGTAAGAGTTTAGGCTTTGAGTACCAGCTGCGCACCAAAGAAAAAATGCAGGAGAGTTGTGGCACAAGGTGAGCTGACTGCCTTCACTATTCTGTAAGGGCTGCCCGAACAACGGGGTTGAGATTCATTGTCTGGGGACAAGAGATTGGGGCGGTGCCATTTCCCCCCCAACACCAACATTGTGGGACTTCGGAGAACAACACAGTGGCCCCCCGTGGAGGCAAGACCCTCTTACACCAAACCCTGCCCCTCTGTGCCAGACAACTGCTTATTTACCGGGGCAGGACTGACTCTGAGCCAATGCAGCTGGCCTCTCCTCCAGATCAGCACAGCCAGCAACCCCATGTACCAACAAACAGCTGTTTTTTTCTCTTTTTCTTCCTTCTTCTTTTTTCTTTCTTTTTGTTAATGCTTATTTATTTTGAGAAAGATAGAGCACAAGCAGGGGAAGGGCAGAGAGAGAAAATCCCAGGCAGTTGTGTGCACTGACAGTGCAGGGCTTGAACTCACAAACTGTGAGATCATAACCTGAGCCAAAACCAAGAGTTGGATGCTTAACCAACTCAGCCACCTAGAGCCCTCTCTTTTCTTCTTTTTGAATCAGGCTCATAGTTTCTTTTTTGTTCTCTTTTGTTTCTTTTCTCTCAAACTCTCTCTCTCTCTCTTTTTTTAATCAGGATTTTTTATTCTTTTTTCTTTTCTTTCCTCTTTTTTTTTTTCTTTTTCTTCTTTTCTTCTTCTTTGGAATCAGAGCATGTGTGTGGTATGTGTGTGTGTGTGTTTGTGTGTATACATATACATATACATATACATATACATATACATACATATATTATTCTCTGGTTGTTTTGTTCTCTTTCCTTTTCCTTTTTTGGGATCAGTTTCCTCCCCTGCCCCCGCTTTTTCCCCCCAGGGTTACTTCGACAAACAAATCCAAGCACACCTGGTTAAAGGTCCAAACACTCCATCACTGCAAGCAGGGAGGAACTCTGCAGAGAACTGACCAGTGGGAAAGAGCAGCTAAAATGCAACAGCAGAGTGAACACAGTATACACCAAAAACACTTCCTGAAGTGCCAGACACTGGACCATGCATGACCCCATTTTAATATAGCAGTAGTCTCAGGTGTAGGAAACGTAATAAGCTTTTAAAACACGCAAAAGACATAAATTTAGCCAAAATGACAAGATGAAGGAATTCTCCCCAAAAGAAAGGTCAAGGGGAAATCACAGGCAGGGCCTTCTCAAAACAGATATAAGCAATATATCTGAACAAAAATTTAGAATAACAGTCATAAGACTAATAGCCGGGCTTGAAAAAAGCATAGAAGACACAAGAGAAACCCTTGCTGCAAAGATCAAAGACCTAAGAACCAGTCAGGATGAATTTTAAAATGCTATAACTGAGATGCAAAACAAACTGGATAGTGACTATGAGGATTAAAGAAGCAGAGGAGAGAATAGGTGAAATAGAAGGTAAAATTATGGAAAATAATGAAGCGGAAAAAAAGAGGGAAAGGAAATTACTAGATCATAAGGGGAAACTTAGAGAAGTGACTGAGTCCATAAAATGAAATAATATCCATATCATAGGAGTCCTAGAAGAAGAGCTGGAAAAGGGGCAGAAGGGTTATTTGAACAAATTATAGCTAAGAATTTCCCTAATCTGGGGAAGGAAAAAGGCATACAAGTCCAAGAGGCACAGAGAACTCCCTTCAAAAATCAACAAAAAACAGGCCAACACCACAATATGTCATACTGTAACTTGCAAAATATAAAGAGAGAATTCTGAAAGCAGCTAGGGACAAAAGGTCCATAACCTACAAGGGTAGACACATAAGGTTAGTGCCTGACCTGTCCACTGAAACTTAGCAGGCCAGAAGGGGGCGGCAGGAAATATTCAAAGTGCTGAATAAGAAAAAAATGCAGTCAAGAATCCTTTATCCAGCAAGGCTGTCATTCAGAATAGAAGGAGAGATAAAGGCTTTTCCAGACAAACAAAAACTAAAGGAGTTCATGACCACTA